>NC_090265.1:1698039381-1699356881 GCF_040414725.1 Anabrus simplex | reverse complement strand
AGGATTCCAGCAAGATATAGCAGATATCATGGATTCTGGAGGTCAAATGGACTGTATCGCGATTGACCTGTCTAAAGCATTTGATAGGGCGAATCATGGAAGACTACTGGCAAAAATGAGTGCAATTGGACTAGACAAAAGAGTGACTGAATGGGTTGCTATATTTCTAGAAAATAGATCACAGAAAATTAGAGTAGGTGAAGCTTTATCTGACCCTGTAATAATTAAGAGGGGAATTCCTCAAGGCAGTACTATCGGGCCTTTATGTTTTCTTATATATATCATTGATATGAGTAAAGGAGTGGAATCGGAGGTAAGGCTTTTTGCGGATGATGTTATTCTGTATAGAGTAATAAATAAGTTACAAGGTAGTGAGCAACTGCAACGTGACCTCGATAATGTTGTGATATGGACAGCAGGCAATGGAATGTTGATAAACGGGGTTAAAAGTCAGGTTGTGAGTTTCACAAATAGAAAAAGTCCTCTCAGTTTTAATTACTGCGTTGATGGGGTGAAAGTTCCTGTTGGGGATCATTGTAAGTATCTAGGTGTTAATATCAGGAAAGTCCTTCATTGGGGTAATCACATAAATGGGATTGTAAATAAAGGGTACAGATCTCTGCACATGGTTATGAGGGTGTTTAGGGGTTGTAGTAAGGATGTAAGGGAGAGGGCATATAAGTCTCTGGTAAGACCCCAACTAGAGTATGGTTCCAGTGTATGGGACCATCACCAGGATTACCTGATTCAAGAATTGGAAAAATCCAAAGAAAAGCAGCTCGATTTGTTCTGGGTGATTTCTGACAAAAGAGTAGCGTTACAAAAATGTTGCCAAGTTTGGGTTGGGAAGAATTGAGAGAAAGAAGAAGAGCTACTCGACTAAGTGGTATGTTCCGAGCTGTCAGCGGAGAGATGGCGTGGAATGACATTAGTAGACGAATGTTTGAGTGGCGTTTATAAAAGTAGGAAAGATCACAATATGAAGATAAAGTTGGAATTCAAGAGGACAAACTGGGGCAAATATTCATTTATAGGAAGGGGAGTTAGGGATTGGAATAACTTACCAAGGGAGACGTTCAATAAATTTCCAACTTCTTTGAAATCATTTAGGAAAAGGCTAGGAAAACAACAGATAGGGAGTCTGCCACTTGGGCGACTGCCCTAAATGCAGATCAGTATTGATTGATTGATTGATTGATTGATTGATTGATTGATTGATTGATTGATTGATTGATTGATTGATTGATTGATTGATTGATTGATTGATTGATTGATTGATTGATTGATTGATTGATTGACTGATTGATTGATTGATTGAGGAAAGTAAGTGCAATTACAGGGTACCTAAAACACTACACACACAATAAAACATCTGATGAACTACGCGGATCTCCGCCGATAACAACATTGGTAAATATCAGTAGGGGCAAATTGATGATAATAAACCAGGAAAGTGGAAAGGAAACTGGGAATCCTTACCAAGGGCCATGGAGGTGCGAAGGTCGCGGTTTTCCGAAAAGCCAACAGTGATCTCTTGTTTTCAAAATATTATTTACACATCGGCAATGCAAATTAACTTTCGAAACAAATTCGCCAGTACACCAAATCTAGACACGCACTACATATGACACACACGTTCTTTGACAAATATAGTTCTAGACGTTCCTAGACAAGAGCTTTGCCTTAAGTTCAAAGAGTGTAAGGAAATGCACCCCAGTACAAAACAAATTCCACAAATACAATCTTGAAGTTAAGAGGAAACACAAAATACTATTACATTTTAGAGTGATATCAAAACTTGCTTTTCACATGTGATCAACAGAGTGGCGATTAGGGCAAACTCCGGTGGTACACCAACGAAAATTAAATGGAACTTAAAACCCAAGGCTTACCCCAAGGCTGCCCATGCTGGTACCGAGGAAACGCTCACGACGTCAAAAACTTCGGCAGGCACGGCAGGCTCGGCAGACCAAGACCAAGACGGCTCAGAGACTTAAGACCACTCACGAAATGCTGCCTAGCCCCTTTTAAAGGGAACTCTGGCCTTGGAGTAGCCAATGAGAACACAGGAGCTTGCCCGGATTGACCAATCACAACTATTTCAGCGGTCGCGACCTTTGAACCAACTTCTCTAACACAAACGATCGCGATGCTTCCATTTCCAGAATAGTATGAACATATTTCTCGAATGCGTAACTAACAAAGGCCAACACACCCTGTTCAAAATTTCGAGCCAGAAACTTTCTGGAATGTTGCAGTAAATATAGAAATGTAATCTACTAGTTAAAAATACAATATGTAACAAAAATATTTACACTGTACAGGTTAGGTAGTTACATAGAATACAAATTAAATATTCTAGAACATACAGTAAGTACCACTTAAAAGGTTTACAAATAAAATCCACTACAAACACTTTCCACTTCCAATACATTCTATACCTGTGTCAGTAAGATGAATCTCTCTGTTGATACAATCGCACTCCTATGCAATCAATGCGCACACATAGAATTCCAAATGTTGTATATCTCTTTCCGACATACTTCTTAATTATTGGAGATAAAATGATTACTATATAGCAGAGAATACCTTTGTCCTAAGGAGAAGAATTTTGCGGTATTCGAACACATGAAACAGAAAAAAATCTGTTTAGTTACCGTGACAGAACAAAAAAATCCTACTAATGTGCGGGTGAAATGATTTTCCTACTTAGCAGGGGATACCTTTGTCCTATATCAGTAGGGGAACTGTGTGCGTCCCAAATCCGGAAATGACGTCAGCATTTTTCTCCTGCGCCAGCACCCAAAGTCATTGACCCCGACCAAGGTCATTGACACCGTGACGTCATGACCACGTGACCGTGATGTCATCTGCTGACGTCAGCAAGGTCATTGACCCCGTGACGTCATTACCACGTGCTCTTGTTTGTAAAAATACACGTACTCATGTTTGTAAACAAAGCCACGTGCTTTTTTGACAGGCACGTGCGTTTTGACAACTGTCATGCGCCATCATAACAACAACACATCGCTAACCTCAGTGCTGCCATCTTGAGGGCACTAAACCTCATAGTTGCTTCCTTAGGCATTTGGTAGCAGGCAATTCGAAAAATTCCACGCGCTCTTGTTTGTAAACAAAGCCATGTGCCTTTGACAGCTGCCATCCGCCATCTTTAAATAACAGACGATCGCTAACCTCAGTGCTGCCATCTTAACGGCTCTAAACGTCATGGGTGCCACCTTTCGCATGTGGTGGCAGGCAAATTGAAAAATTCCACGTGCCTTTGTTTGTAAACAAAGCCATGTGCTTTAAACAAGGACGCATCGCTAACCTCAGTGCCACCATCTTTACGCCACTAAATTTCATAGCTAATACTTTTGCCATGTGGTGGGGATCAATTTAAAATTCCACGTGCATTTTTGACAGCTGTCAGCGGCCATCCTTAATCAACAGATCATCGTGCTGCCATCTTTACGGCACAAAACCTCACAGCTAGTACCTTAGACATGTGGTGGCGGACAATTTGAAATTCCACGTGCTCTTGTTTGTAAAGAAAGCCACGTGCTTTTTGACAGCTGAGAAGCTGACAGCTGTCATCTTTAATCAGCAGAGCACCGTGCTGCCATCTTTACGGCACTAAACATCATCCTTAGCAACGTGGTAGCGGACAATTTGAAATTCCACGTGCTTCTTTGACAGCTGTCATCCGCCATATTTAAATAACAACGCATCGTGCTTCTATCCTTACAGCACTAAACCTTATGGTTGTTACCTTAGGCATGTGGTGGCGGGCAAGTTGAAAAATTCCACGTGCTTTTTGACAGCTGTCAGCCGCTATCTTTAACTACATGCACACGGCTTACTGCTATCTTGACGGAAGTAAACTTTATAGCGCGGGACTTAGCGACGCCGCAAGCAAGCAAGTTGCCCCTCACAACTTACTACGATCTTATAGCCAGCTGCCCTTCTCAACATTCTTAACGGGCTGCCCTTCTTAATATACTATTATCTTAGTTTTTAAACCAAGATGCTGATAGAGATGCCGGCTATGGGCGATTGCACAAGATGGCGGCTATACATGAGCTCTTATGAGGCGGCCCAGGGGCGCTTGCACAAGATGGCTGCTGCTCTTATGAGACGGTTATGGGCGCATTGCGTAAGATGCCTGCTGCCTTATGAGATGGCTTAAGGGCGCTTGCGCAAGATGCCGGCTGCTCTTATGCAGAAAGCTGGCTGAAGGGGCCTACTGCGCAAGATGGCGGCTATATACAGGCTCTAATGAAGAAAGCTAGCTTAGAGGCTACAGTACAAGATTGCGGCTATACGTAGGCTGTTATGGGCTCCTTCTCATCCTCCTCTGTCGAGGCATAGCTCTATCGAACAAGTTCAAACATGCATCGCGAAATCAAGAGTGTGCACGTGTTTTTAACCTGCAGCGATGACGTCATCATAGTTGTGCATGTTTAGACTTGTTCGTTTTCTCATGAATATGTAGGTGTAAGGAGACAAAGGAATGCAATAAGTACAACATTTTGAATGCAATAAAATATTTATATACAATGTACTACAATAGTGTTCGTTTTGCTGCTGACAAGGTTGCTATGCTTCTTAGCAACGTTTTGCGAAGAGGTAGCATGCTTCCGAAATGCCTCCTGCAACATTCAAATTAAACAAAACATTTAGAGATACATTTTACAAGGTATGTTATGTTTTACAAAGAAGATAATGCAGTTCCTATCTTGTTGTTATCCATGTGGTTTATTCCTTTTCTGAATCATCGTCTTCAGGTACTGGGAAAAGTTCATCCATACACTGTGTTCAGTGTTCAATCCTCGGATTTGGTCCATTCCAGTCATCATCACCATTTTCCCCTCGATGCTTGTAATGACGTTGACAGATTCTGCATCTTACTGTGTAGAGGAAAGATGTCCCTAAAATCGTGTACGTAAGGGGCAACGTACGTAGATAAAAATTCTGGCAGTAAGTATTGAATAAGATGTTTTGGCATCTCATATGAGGTTCTATGTTTATAGAACATCTTAATATCCTCGCTTACTCGTGTAAGATAAATAAGATGTTGCGTATGAGCATGCAAACAGCATGCACATTTACAGTTTTGTTTGTTGTACCCTTTCTGTTCCATAGCGTACGATGTCGAAGCACGCACTAATGTCGATGTTAAAGGACTATCTTTATTTATAGTCTAGTAACAATATTCGTTAGTGGATGGTAAGTAACATCACTCATATGAATAATAAGACAAGAGGCTGCTGTGTTAGCAGGAATGTTTCCAGATGTTTCAAATTCTAAACGAATATCACAGGAGATTCTTTTATAGATTCTTCGTGATAAGAGCAGTATATAACTAGAGTCGGTGCTTTATTTTTAAATTCTTGAGGTGAAAACAGCGGACGATATTCTTTCTGATAATATGTTGATTGGAATTTACAAAACATGTCATAGAGCATCCCAAGTTTATTTTTCTCAAAGTTAATGTCTACTTTTTCGTAGGGATACGTAATTCCGTTGAGATATAGTCTAACATGTCTTAATTTACAGTGATCAAACAGTGAGCTATCTTTTTCGTGATATAATTTACGATTGGTTTGAAATCCGAAAATAATATACAATGGCTTCTCAGTAAAACGTGACATTTTAACAGCCCAGCTATGCTTGTTTGTAGGTGGTAACACAGGATATTCACCCAGTTCCCAAATTCGAAAACGTATACGTAATGGTGAATCATTTTCTAAAATCTTCAGCAATCGATGTTTTTCACGATCAGTTAAGGTTACATGTGGAATCAAATATACGATGAAGTGTAATTTTCGAGTCTACTGGATTTTCTGCAGCTTTAAGGTAATTGTAATCACTTCGACCACGCATCAGAATAAGCTCTTCTTTTGCGTTGATTGTAATACGTGTAAAGTCTTCTGCGAAGCCAAAAATATGTTTCAGTGATAACATACCGTAAAATTTCCATCCTCATTAATCATCCAGTTGTTAGTAGCTTTTGAACACCATCCTGCCATCCGCAAAAGATTACTTTCTTCATCACAAATAGAAGGGTAGAGTTCCATTGCACTTGTAATACCAACATTCTTCGTTCTATCTATTGCGACATTATTTACTTCATATCGCGCTTCAGAAAAAAGAAAAGCTTGAGCATGGTTGTTTAGTTGTGATGTGCTTGGTCCACTTCCATCTGACTTATCTAGTCGTCCTTCAATATAGAGGTAGCTTTCGAGTGGTAAGGTGTATACATCTTGCTGATTAATAATAAAGTAAATTTCATCATTGTTATTTAATCCAAACGTAAAAGGTTGATAGGAATGAAACTCGCTTCGTACTACACCTTCACGAGTTTCTAATTCATAATGTATAGCATTTCCTCCATTTTGTTGTTGTAGCGTATAACCTAAATCTTGGTGTATATGCTTATGGTTATCCGTTAACTCGATGAGTCTTCGCAAACATGTAGTATGTCTTCGGAATGTACACCGTGTTGTATAGATGTTTTTCATACTGCTTTGAGTTGAAGTATGTAAGCTACGAACGCGTGGCTGTCTAAATTAATAAGGTGATTATGTTTATTTACAATCCTAAGAGTGATGTTACTAATGTGTTTTACAGACACAGGATGATAAAGAACTACTGCTGGTTTCTCACGAATAGTATATCCACGTTTCTCTGTAATAATAAAGTCGTGCAGGACGTGCGAATGTTGTAGATTACTATTCAAGTCTGTAATAATATTACAAGTAATGTTCCAATGATAATCATCGAAGAGTGTTATAGGTTGATCAGACTCGTAACGTACGTTCGGTAGAAGCTACCTTGGTGAAAATCTAAGCAATTGTCCAATCGAATCAGGTTGTGATTTGAAGTAAATCTTAAATGGTGATTCAATAACACATTTATGTGTAATGTTGCTTACAGTAATTGAGAACTTGTAATTATGATTACTAAAACTCTCTCCAAACTCATCAATTAACGTAATTTCAATATAGTCATGAATATCGTCTACTGAATAACTGCCTGAGGGTAGCGTTAGCACATACTCATCATAATAGAACTTGTTTACACCATCACGCACATTATAGATTTTATTGTAGCTTTCAAACGATACTAGTCCAAGACTATGTAGCTGATAGCCAAGTTCGATCGGTGGATTAAAATAGACGGTTGTTTCAGGTCCTTCTCCACGTACAGCAAACGTTCTTTCACCGTTAGTCATCACGTGCACACTAATGCTCTTTCTCTACTGTCTGGTTTTGATATAAGAACATAAGACATAATCGTCCGCACATGCGTGTATTGAACTTTTGTACACGGTTATTATTGTAAACAATGTCTGCACTGCTTCCGAAATAACGTATGAGATAAGGAGGTAAGTCTCCATAGCTATCGAAATACCATACTATAGATTTATGTTTTACATAAGCAACATAATGAGTTCCAAGTCCGCGACGGTTGTCCAAGTTAATTATGGCACTTTTACGTTCACGTGGGCACGCTGGTAATTGATCGCGCATATACATACCTTGAAAATAACGAATTCCTAGTTGTTTAGCAATCGTGAAAATTTCTTCATGCGTCATAGCTCGGTGTAGCAGTGCATTCAGTGGACTTTTTTTTTTTTTTTTTTTAGAAATGTAGATGCCAAGCCCTTTTTCGTATGATGCTAGCTTCATATCTTCACCTTTGCCTCGTAATGGAATTGCCTCTATCGTCTTGTTATGACGTTCACTCTCCTTCAACTGTTGTTTCGCTTCTTCTACAGCCTTAACAGTTCTTGCTACAGCACTAGCACCACCGAGCAATGACCCTAAAGCTGCTAGTCCAGCAAACAGCGCAGGAAGAAATCCTCCTCATTTTGGTACCGCGCGTAATGCCTTAGTAATAGCTACACGAGGATTGTATTCCCCTCGAATAGCTTTTTGTGCAGCCTTTATAACATCTTTCCATCCGACAGTTTTTGCTTTCTTCTTCATGTCGTTTGGATATCGTTGTTTCACCATTCTGTACACGACTTTACTCGTCAAGAGCAAATGATAAACTAACCGTTGCCTCTTGTTTCGTTTAATATCAAATCAAATCAAAATCTCTTTATTTGAAAATGAGGTGTCTACCTTGGTGGCAAATGGTACACCAAAATACATTATTGTTAAGCACTAACTATTAAATTACCATGAAGAAAATTTTCCTATAATACAATATTACACAATTTACGCTAACATATTTTTTCTATTAAACACACAGTTCATCCTTAATAAATTTATATGGTTCATGTTTGTGGGTTACTGTAGTCACATCCTAGTTCGTGAACCATGAGCAACGGCTGAGTGGCCTAGTAAGTGGTCCTGAGAGTCGGGATACCAGTTGCTATGGAATGGGAGTGGGCATCTCGGACATATTCGGAGTCGAGGCCCTCCTTGTGCTCAGGCGGCTAGGACTATACAATTCACAGGTGGTCCATAACCCGTTAGAGGAGAGATCCTCACTTGGACTATGTGCAAGTAGGGCAGCATCCTGCTTCATGAATTTACCGAGCTCAGAACACTTTAAGCAAGCCTCGGACCTATGGGAGTAATGGAGTCCCACTCCCATTTGACAGGCGAGGGACTCCTTGGAAACAACTTGGCGAACGAAATGGAATTCGATGGGGAGCTATCAATATTAATGGGGCTTATGGAAGAAAGAAGGTAGAACTGGCTGAGTCAGCAAAGAGGATGCATCTGGATGTGCTAGGAGTAAGTGATATTCGGGTAAGGGGAGATAATGAGGAAGAGATAGGAGATTATAAAGTGTACTTGACGAGTGTTAGAAAGGGAAGGGCAGAGTCTGGGGTAGGGCTCTTTATCAGGAATACCATTGCACGCAACATAGTTTCTGTTAGGCACGTAAATGAGCGAATGATGTGGGTAGATTTGTCAGTGGGAGGAATTAGGACAAGAATTGTGTCCGTGTATTCACCATGTGAGGGTGCAGATGAGGATGAAGTTGACAAGTTTTATGAAGCATTGAGTGACATCGTGGTCAGGGTCAACAGCAAGGATAGAATAGTGCTAATGGGCGATTTCAATGCGAGAGTTGGGAATAGAACTGAAGGATACGAAAGGGTGATTGGTAAATGTAGGGAAGATATGGAAGCTAATGGGAATGGGAAGCGTTTGCTGGACTTCTGTGCTAGAATGGGTTTAGCTGTTAAGAATACATTCTTCAAGCATAAGGCTATTCACCGCTACACATGGGAGGCTAGGGCCACCAGATCCATAATAGACTATATCTTAACGGACTTTGAATTCAGGAAATCTGTTAGGAATGTACGAGTTTTTCGCGGATTTTCCGATGATACAGACCACTATCTGATCTGTAGTGAACTAAGTATCTCTAGGCCTACGGTAGATAAAGTGAAATCTGTCTGCAAACGAATAAGAGTAGAAAATCTCCACGACGAGGAAATTAGACAGAAGTACATGGATATGATTAGTGAGAAGTTTCGAACAGTAGACAGTAAGCAGGTTCAGGATATAGAAAGTGAATGGATGGCATACAGGGATGCTGTAGTAGAAACAGCAAGGGAATGCCTAGGAACAACTGTGTGTAAAGATGGGAAAAGCGAACATCTTTGTGGAATGATGAAGTGAGAGCAGCCTGTAAACGTAAAAAGAAGGCTCATCAGAAATGGCTCCAAACAAGGGCCGAGGCAGGCAGGGATTTGTACGTAGATGAAAGAAACAGAGCGAATCAAATAGTTGTTGAATCCAAAAAGAAGTCATGGGAAGATTTTGGTAATAACCTGGAAAGGCTAGGTCAAGCAGCAGGGAAACCTTTCTGGACAGTAATAAAGAATCTTAGGAAGGGAGGGAAAAAGGAAATGAACAGTGTTTTGAGTAATTCAGTTGAACTCATAATAGATCCCAGGGAATCACTGGAGAGGTGGAGGGAATATTTTGAACATCTTCTCAATGTAAAAGGAAATCATCCTGGTGGTGTTGCAAACAGCCAAGCTCATGGGCAGGAGGAAAATAATGTTGGTGAAATTATGCTTGAGGAAGTGGAAAGGATAGTAAATAAACTCCATTGTCATAAGGCAGCGGGAATAGATGAAATTAGACCTAAAATGGTCAAGTATAGTGGGAAGGCAGGGATGAAATGGCTTCATAGAGTAGTAAAATTAGCGTGGAGTGTTGGTAAGGTACCTTCAGATTGGACAAAAGCAGTAATTGCACCTATCTATAAGCAAGGGAACAGGAAGGATTGCAACAACTATCGAGGTATCTCATTGATTAGTATACGAGGCAAAGTATTCACTGGCATCTTGGAAGGGAGCGTGCGATCAGTCGTTGAGAGGAAGCTGGATGAAAACCAGTGTGGTTTCAGACCACAGAGAGGCTGTCAGGATCAGATTTTCAGTATGCGCTAGGTAATTGAAAAATGCTACGAGAGGAATAGGAAGGTGTGTTTATGTTTCGTAGATCTAGAGAAAGCATATGACAGGGTACCGAGGGAAAAGATGTTCGCCATACTGGGGGGCTATGGAATTAAAGGTAGATTATTAAAATCAATCAAAGGCATTTATGTTGACAATTGGGCTTCAGTGAGAATTGATGGTAGAATGAGTTCTTGGTTCAGGGTACTTACAGCAGTTATACAAGGCTGTAATCTTTCACCTTTGCTGTTCGTAGTTTACATGGATCATCTGCTGAAAGGTATAAAACGGCAGGGAGGGATTCACTTACGGTAGGTGGAAATGTAGTAAGCAGTCTGGCCTATGCTGACGACTTGGTCTTAATGGCAGACTGTGCCGAAAGCCTGCAATCTAATATCTTGGAAGTTGAAAATACGTGCAATGAGTACGGTATGAAAATTAGCCTCTCGAAGACTAAATTGATGTCAGTAGGTAAGAAATTCAACAGAATTGAATGTCAGATAGGTGATACAAAGCTAGAACAGGTCGATAATTTCAAGTATTTAGGTTGTGTGTTCTCCCAGGATGGTAATATAGTAAGTGAGATTGAATCAAGGTGTAGTAAAGCTAACGCAGTGAGCTCGCAGTTGCGATCAGCAGTATTCTGTAAGAAGGAAGTCAGCTCCAGCTCCCCCTCGGTCTGTTTTCAGACCAACTTTGCTTTACGGGAGCGAAAGCTGGGTGGACTCAGGATATCTTATTCATAAGTTAGAAGTAACAGACATGAAAGTAGCAAGAATGATTGTTGGTACAAACAGGTGTGAACAATGGCAGGAGGGTACTCGGAATGAGGAGATAAAGGCTAATTTAGGAATGAACTCGATGGATGAAGCTGTACGCATAAACCGGCTTCGGTGGTGGGGTCATGTGAGGCGAATGGAGGAGGATAGGTTACCTAGGAGAATAATGGACTCTGTTATGGAGGGTAAGAGAAGTAGAGGGTGACCAAGACGACGATGGTTAGACATGGTTTCTAACGATTTAAAGATAAGAGGTATAGAACTAAATGAAGCCACAACACTAGTTGCAAATCGAGGATTGTGGCGACGTTTAGTAAATTCTCAGAGGCTTGCAGACTGAACACTGAAAGGCATAACAGTCTATAATGATAATGTATGTATGTATGTATGTATGTATGTATGTATGTATGTATGTATGTATGTATGTATGTATGTATGTATGTATGTATGTATGTATGTATGTATGTTTACAAAATTCTACTTATAATATCTCCTGTACTACTTACAAATATAGCCAACTGATATACAGTATGTGGAATTACTTCAAATGATACTATACAACTGGTATAAGATAAAAATTTACATTGCATTTATTTACTTATTATTCTTTTTTTACCCATTCTGGAACCTAAGTAGCATAACGACCTGCTGCGTATTAACCAGAGCCCCTTTTGCCACCACTTTTCAGAGTTCCTGAAGGGCCTTCACAGCTACCGTAGCGGTTCCAGGGCCCTCGAAGTCCCCACTGTACTTCACCCCTACAGGCAGTCCCCTACTTTGGCTGTCCAAACTCCTTAGACCAGGGGATGGAATTAATTTATTCACACACATTTTTTATTTACAATAACTGCACTGGTCGAATGCCCTCTAACATTTCATTTATTTTCTCTGTTCCTGTTTATTCTCTTCTTGAATATCTGTACAGATTTTGGAAAAGGATCAAACACTACCCCTGGTAAATTGTTCCACTCCTTCACACCCTTCCCAATGAATAAAAATTTACCCCAATCGCTTCTGCTAAAATTCCTTCTAATTTTATACTTGTGGTCAGTCCTGCCGATATAATTATTTTCCAACTAAAGACTCTCACGGATATCTCCCCATGCTTCTTCTCCTGTATAGGCTCTATATAATCCTATAAGTATAGTTTTCTCCTTTCTCTTACTTAAAGTTTCCCACCCAAGTTCCTTTAACATTTTTGATACACTACTCTTTCTCCTGAAATCCCCTGTTACAAATCTTACTGCTTTCCTCTGCACACTATCTATTTCTTTTATTAGGTACTCTTAGTGAGGATCCCAAACACTGTTTGCATATTCCAATAATGGACGAACCATACTTAAGTAACTTTTCTCTTTTATTTATTTATTTATTTATTTATTTATTTATTTATTTATTTATTTATTTATTTATTTATTTATTTATTTATTTATTTATTTATTTATTTATTTAGGATTAGCAACAGCATAACGTCGAATTACAACGATCTGAGCTATGTACAATAGATATGAATCTGAAATGAAAGATATATAAATACTTACAAAGGACACGAATATGCACAATAAAAACTGTACAATCATATATAATACATATTTACATAAACAACGTTATTAACAAAGAAAAATACATTTACAGTAAATACAGGAGCAGAACGGGAAAGAACAAGAAGGAAAATTAAGTTATACGATAAATATCATGACAGAAGGAAGGAAACGTAACGAAGAAATCTAGGTTGTTGTTGATACACTGACTGACAGAGCAAATGCAACACCAAGAAGGAGTGGTTCGAAAGGGATGAAAGTTGGGGGAAAAAACAGAGACGGCACGGACGAATAATTGATGTTTATTTCAAACCGATATGCAGGTTACACAATGCGCACGGCATCGACTCAGTAGGATGTAGGACCACCGCGAGCGGCGATGCACGCAGAAACACGTCGAGGTACAGAGTCAATAAGAGTGCGGATGGTGTCCTGAGGGATGGTTCTCCATTCTCTGTCAACCATTTGCCACAGTTGGTCGTCCGTACGACGCTAGGTCAGAGTTTGCAAACGGCGTCCAATGAGATCCCACACGTGTTCGATTGGTGAGAGATCCGGAGAGTACGCTGGCCACGGAAGCATCTGTACACCTCGTAGAGCCTGTTGGGAGATGCGAGCAGTGTGTGGGCGGGCATTATCCTGCTGAAGCAGAGCATTGGGCAGCCCCTGAAGGTACGGGAGTGCCACCGGCCGCAGCACATGCTGCACGTAGCGGTGGACATTTAACGTGCCTTGAATACGCACTAGAGGTGACGTGGAATCATACGCAATAGCGCCCCAAACCAAGATGCCGCGTTGTCTAGCGGTAGGGCGCTCCACAGTTACCGCCGGATTTGACCTTTCTCCACGCCGACGCCACACTCGTCTGCGGTGACTATCACTGACAGAACAGAAGCGTGACTCATCGGAGAACACGACGTTCCGCCATTCCCACATCCAAGTCGCTCTAGCCCGGTACCATGCCAGGCGTGCACGTCTATGCTGTGGAGTCAATGGTAGTCTTCTGAGCGGACGCCGGGAGTGCAGGCCTCCTTCAACCAATCGACGGGAAATTGTTCTGGTCGATATTGGAACAGCCAGGGTGTCTTGCACATGCTGAAGAATGGCGGTTGACGTGGCGTGCGGGGCTGCCACCGCTTGGCGGCGGATGCGCCGATCCTCGCGTGCTGACGTCACTCGGGCTGCGCCTGGACCCCTCGCACGTGCCACATGTCCCTGCGCCAACCATGTTCGCCACAGGCGCTGCACCGTGGACACATCCAAATGGGTATCGGCTGCGATTTGACGAAGCGACCAACCTGCCCTTCTCAGCCCGATCACCATACCCCTCGTAAAGTCGTCTGTCTGCTGGAAATGCCTCCGTTGACGGCGGCCTGGCATTCTTAGATATACACGTGTCCTGTGGCACACGACAACACGTTCTACAATGACTGTCGGCTGAGAAATCACGGTACGAAGTGGGCCATTCGCCAACGCCGTGTCCCATTTATCGTTCGCTACGTGCGCAGCACAGCGGCGCATTTCACATCATGAGCATACCTCAGTGACGTCAGTCTACCCTGCAATTGGCATAAAGTTCTGACCACTCCTTCTTGGTGTTGCATTTGCTCTGTCAGTCAGTGTAGATAATGTATTAAACATTGCTGGAATACGTACCGAACGGGACCTTTGGGTGAGAGAAAGCCGGCAGTAAGGAGTATGGAATAGGGTCTTCATTCTGGTATTACGGGATGGGACGTGGAGGGGAAATAAGGAAGCTAAATCTGGAGACCTAAACAGACTGCTTTGTATAGCAGCTTTAGGTCGGCTACTTTTCCTTTAAGTAGCCTCATTATGACATGTAACGATCTGTATGCTTTCCCAACAATGTCATCCACATGACCCTTCCAGTGCAAATTACTTTCAAATCTCACACCTAAGTATTTGCACTTGCCATCTTTCGGGATAGCTATCCCATTTAAAGTATATTCAAATTCAGTGTTAAAGCTCCTGATTGTAAATGTTGTAACAGTTGATTTGCCTCCATTAACCTTCATATTATTCTCTTCAACCCATTGTTGGGTACTCTCAAGGTCCCTTTGTAATTCTGAACAATCGTCAATGTTATTTATTTCCCTATAAACAATTATGTCATCTGCATACAATCTTATTTTTAATGTTATATTATTCCCTAAATCATTTACGTATATTAAGAAAAGTAACGGACCGATATATATATAAATATATATATTACTATTACCTACTTTATGATTCAGTTATCACGAAGATTATAAAGCAGCAAGACACACTACCTGTTAGTGACATTGTGCCACATCTCTTACCTAGTTCTAGTACAACTACAAAAAAAGTCATGGAACATTGTTTCCTCTTACTGTTCGATGTATTATATCAGGCCCATCGGTATTCAGGAAAAAATCGTTTACTTACACTCATTACTTCGTTAAATGGTATACGCTTCGAGAATATTTACGTTTTCGCAAAGTCACTCTATCAACCGCTATATACTATTCTACAAATTATAATGCACGATCTGGTTAAAGATGGAATAAAATATTTTGAATTTTATTCACATGAGCATGTACCATCACCGGACGATGTGCTTCCTAATTATCTTATGGCCTTTGACGTTGTCGCAACAGAAGAGCAAAACGTTATTCGTGCATTCCTTAGTATGGGACGACATAAATATGTTGATTGCATCTATTTATGCCAAACCTATTCTCGTGTGCCTAAGCAGTTGATACGCGTCAACGCAAATGTTGTGATTTTTCGGCAAGGTGAGCGCAACATGCAACATGTGTATGACGATCATGTTAAAACTGATATGACATTCAATGACTTTAAACGTATGTGTGCTATATGTTGGTCATCACGGATTTATTTTTAAAACACAACTAAGTACACCACCTTGAATAAATTTTTAATTCTACGTCATTGCCGCAGTCTTCTTCAAGTTTTGCTTCAATGCAAACATCATACGATAAAAATAAGCACGAAGAAGAAAAGAGGCATAAACAAGAGAAGCAGGATGAGGAAGAGAAGAAGCAAGATACAGATCAAGAAGAGGATAAGGAAGGTCTTAATGATACAGCACCATCTAAGCGTGTTGAGTTTTTAACTACAGATGTAATTGCTGAAACACCTACTACATCGACACAAGATCTACCAACTTTGTCTGAGGTTATGATCACGCCAGAGTATCGTAATCAGTTTACAACCTTTATTCAAGATACCTATGGATCTCTCTTTGCACCTTATATATAAAAACGTTTTACAGGACAAACTGGCTCCACCTACGGTATTTGCTACGAAGACGGACTGTTTCTGGATAGGAAATTCAAATGTTAAGATTAATAGGAACAAACTTATTGTAAAAGGTGTTACCTATAAATCTACGAAAAGACTCTTAGGACTTCTTTTCTCACGAATACCTGACAAGGATATAATTTTACAAGATGATCTTAAAAAATATCAAGCAATAATTTTGCCTACTGACGCAACACGACGTAATTACAAGAGAACAGAAGCTGTAAATGCAAATAAGAGTTACACGTATCGTGAGTTTATTTCTAAGCTGTTTCCGACTGCACCCAAACTTACTCGTTGAACAATTACAACTTTTAAGAGCATCGCAAGATGCTGGTCACACAGGTCATGAATCAGAAATTCTAGAAATAGAGAGAGAATTACAACACGCCGGTATTATTTTGTAATGGCTCGTCAGGAGAAGTTCTCACCTAAAAAGATAAACACCGCACACGAGTTAGATAAACCAGCACGTCGCACCTACTACCGCAGACGCGTTATTACACGAGGAAAAGATGATCCCTGGCAAGCAGACTTAGTAGAAATAATTTCATGTGCCTCTACCCAAGACAGCAGCTCAAGTCAAAGAAGCATTTAAACATATTGTTGAAGAATCGAAACGCTGCCCAAGGCTTCTTCAAACCGATCAAGGTAAAGAGATTTACAACTAGGATTTTTCTTCTTACCTCAAGTTACTTGACATTCAACACTACTCTACGTTCAGCAATCTCAAGGCAAGTGTTGTAGAACGCTTTAATCGTACACTGAAAACAATGATGTTGCGAGAATTTACAGCACATGTTTCATATCGTTGGATTGATCTGCTACCTAGACTTGTATCTACCCACAACGATACACCTCATCGCACTATCGGAACAAGGCCACGTCTTGTTACAAGGAATACACCTCGCCTAGATGCTATTCATCTTGTAATTAAAACAGCTGATCCACGCCGCTATCGCTTTAAAGAAGGTGATTTTGTTCGCATCAGCAAACGCAAGTCTATCTTTGCAAAAGGATACACTCCCAACTGGAGCGCTGAAATTTTTCAAATTTGGAATGTTAAGCTTACTAATCCAGTTACGTATTTACTTCGCGATCTCAGAGGACAGCCTATTGAAGGAGGATTTTACATTGAAGAACTGCAAAAAACAAAATATCCTGATCACTATTTAATTGAACGCGTTATTCGACCTCGTGGGAATAAACTATATTAAATGGATTGGTTTTAATAACAGCTTTAATTCATGGATTAATAAAGAGGATGTACTTTCAATCTTGTGTGTGTTTCTTATTTCTCATTCCTCTACCTCTCCTTTCTTCTAAGTTTTATTACTAGGACATGCTGTAGGATTAATATTAAACAACACATGTAATATGTTTTGACAATTCATATTTATTTTAGAATATATATAATTTTTTCTTCAAGTAAATCTGTTTTATCAATTCTTTATTTTATTGTCTTTGCCACTACCTAGTAACTGTTTTATTTTTATTGCACGGGCAACGACAAATGCTGCTATCTTCTCAGCAACTGAAGCACTATCAATCAATCAATCAATCAATACTGATCTGCATTTAGGGCAGTCGCCCAGGTTGCAGATTCCCTATCTGTTGCTTTCCTAGCCTTTTCTTAAATGATTTCAAAGAAATTGGAAATTTATTGAACGTCTCCCTTGGTAAGTTATTCCAATCCCTAACTCCCCTTCCTATAAATGAATATTTGCCCCAGTTTGTCCTCTTGAATTTCAAATCTACGTACTTTTTGACAGCTGTCATCTTTAACCACGTGGGCGTGGAATTTCTAACAACAGAACATCGCTAACCTCACCGCTGCCATCTTGATGGGGTTAAACCTCACTCTTGCCGCCTTGATTATACACTTTTGTGTTACTTTACTGTTAATCGTTAAGCTGTTCGCATCATCAAAGTAGAGAGTAACAATGTCTAGTAGATTTAAAGAAGAATCTGTTAGCAGACGATAAAGTCCGTCATAGAAAAACCTATTTCTAGCTATATCTGCAAAGATTGTGGAAAAGCATTTTCCCAAGGCTATCACAAGAGACGTCATGCGATATCATGTAGGACAATTTTCAATGCAAACATTGTAGAAGAGAGTTCAAGAACGCATACAACGCTCAACGTCACGAAGCCGCGTGTAATGTACCTTCATTGAGAAGAAAGTACAAAGAGCTCAACCGTAGTCAAGCAAACACTGATTTATTTTCTAAAAGTACACATCTGCGAGAGATTTCTAATTCTTTCTTGTTGTCTAGGCCTGCTACAAGTTCCGTTTATAAGCATACATTTCGAGATAAAGAGAAACAAGGTCATGATTATGATAATAACGATAACGATGCTGATAAAACAGTAGTAAAGAAATGTAGAAGAAGTGGAAGAAGGAAAAGAAGATCTCAGTGTTTCATTGCAATTAGAGCTTCATGATTTTACATAATTTTCTAAGTCTACTACACGTTCTGTCACCGTGCAACATCGCAAGGAGAGATGCAAGATGAAGTAGAAGAAAATTTCAACGCTTCATTGCTATCGCAACAAGTTAAATTTGTACCTGGAAACGCAACTGCTGAAGCACGTATTACATCAAAACAAGTCCATTTCTTTCTGATTATACTAGACATGTCTGTGAAATTAATAACTGGTTCGATAGAAGGCAATTCGGTTTTAGGAAAGGTTATTCCACTGAAGCTCAACTTGTAGGATTCCAGCTATATCGCGATTGACCTGTCTAAAGCATTTGATAGGGCGGATCATGGGAGACTACTGGCAAAAATGAGTGCAATTGGACTAGACAAAAGAGTGACTGAATGGGTTGCTATATTTCTAGAAAATAGATCTCAGAGAATTAGAGTAGGCAAAGTTTTATCTGACCCTGTAATAATTAAGAGGGGAATTCCTCAAGGCAGTATTATTGGACCTTTATGTTTTCTTATATATATAAATGATATGAGTAAAGGAGTGGAATCGGAGGTAAGGCATTTTGCGGATGATGTTATTCACTATAGAGTGATAAATAAGTTACAAGATTGTGAGCAACTGCAACGTGACCTCGAAAATGTTGTGAGATGGACAGCAGGCAATGGTATGTTGATAAACGGGGTTAAAAGTCAGGTTGTGAGTTTCACAAATAGGAAAAGTCCTCTCAGTTTTAATTACTGCGTTGATGGGGTGAAAGTTCCTTTTGGGGATCATTGTAAGTATCTAGGTGTTAATATAAGGAAAGATCTTCATTGGGGTAATCACATAAATGAGATTGTCAATAAAGGGTACCGATCTCTGCACATGGTTATGAGGGTGTTTAGGGGTTGTAGTAAGGATGTAAAGGAGAGTGCATATAAATCTCTGGTAAGACCCCAACTAGAGTATGGTTCCAGTGTATAGGACCCTCACCAGGATTACCTGATTCAAGAACTGGAAAAAATCCAAAGAAAAGCAGCTCGATTTGTTCTGGGTGATTTCCGACAAAAGAGTAGCGTTACAAAAATGTTGCAATGTTTGGGTTGGGAAGAATTGAGAGAAAGAAGAAGAGCTGCTCGACTAAGTGGTATGTTCCGAGCTGTCAGCGGAGAGATGGCGTGGAATGACATTAGTAGACGAATAAGTTTGAGTGGCGTTTATAAAAGTAGGAAAGATCACAATATGAAGATAAAGTTGGAATTCAAGAGGTCAAACTGGGGCAAATATTCATTTATAGGAAGGGGAGTTAGGGATTGGAATAACTTACCAAGGGAGATGTTCAATAAATTTCCAATTTCTTTGAAATCATTTAGGAAAAGGCTAGGAAAGCAACAGATAGGGAATCTGCCACCTGGGCGACTGCCCTAAATGCAGATCAGTATTGATTGATTGATTGATTGATTGATTGATTGATTGATTGATTGACTGATTGACTGATTGATTGATTGATTGATTGATTGATTGATTGATTGATTGAAAACCCCGACGTACTCGTAAAACGTTTGTAACTGCTAAGAGCCTATCAAGATGCTGTTTACGCAGAGAGCAAGAATTACGCCGTGTAGGTATTACTGAGCAATAGTTCTCTCTCGACAGTGTAACAACCTAAACACCTTCCTTCATTCGTTGCGCTTACCCACACCTAAGTCATCCTTCTGTAGTATATACTCAATCGAGTAGCTATATCGGTATAGATTATTTTCCAATATTATCCCTTCCTTAGTGTGTTAACTCCGCCTCTAAATGTAGAGACGGTCTCAAGCCCGGATAAAGAGCGGAGAGGCACCCTTGCCCATTAGCCCTTTATCCCTAGAAGGAAGGCGCGGTAAGAAGGGGGAAGAGTCCTTTCGTCCTTTTGCCCGCTAGTGTTCAAATTTATTTCCATAAAATGTTTCAATCAGACAATTAGTGTTCTAAACACAAAAACACGTGCTGTAAGTGTCAGCATTTCGTCCTGCTATCTCGTAGTTTACGAGGCTGAGGGTTCGATTCGTAGAAGTAAATCCTTCGAGGTTACATCAATTCAAAACACCTGTCGACTTATAAAGAGTGTCGCGTAAATAGTCGTCCCCAAAATCAAGGTAAGCTAACAATATACATTTCCGATCCCTCTTACAGCTCATTTTATCTGCATAATAGTAGCGACTATTGATTTAAGAGGATGTACACCTCTATTCCTCTCCCTTGTAAACAAAGTTTCATTCCTATGATTTTTATTGTGTTAAGACCGGGTTTGAATCCATAATTATTTTTCCGTAACACAATGTAATGTAGGACAAAGATATCACCTGCTAAGTAGTAAAATAATTTTATATGCACAGTAGTATGATTTTTTATTGTCTTACGGTAACTAAACAGATTTATTTCTGTTGCATGTGTTCGATTCCCGCAAAATCCATTTCCTTAGGACAAAGGTATCCTCTGCTATGTAGTAATCATTTTATCTGCAGTAATTAAGAAGAAGTATTTTGGATAGTGACATACAACATTTGCAATTCTATGTGTGCGCGTTGATTGCACAGGTTTGCGATTGTATCAACAGAAAGACTAATCTTATAAATTTTTTTTCTGTTCTAAACACTAACAGCCAACATTTTTTGTCTTGTTCTACAATCAATTCTAGTGTGTGCTAACTGTAACTTGTCTTGACGAACAGAAACCTACAGCACAGTAGCGATAAAAGTTTTCTGTTTAATAGTCAACATGTTTTGTCCTGTCGGATAAAGACATGTGTTTGAGTCATCAGTCCATAGACTGGTGTGTTGCAGCTCTCCATGCCACCCTATCCTGTGCTAACCTTTTCATTTCTACGTAACTATTGCATCCTACATCTGCTCTAATCTGTTTGTCATATTCATACCTTGGTCTACCCCTACTGTTCTTACCACCTACACTTCCTTCAAAAACCAACTGAACAAGTTCTGGGTGTCTCAAGATGTGTCCTATCATTCTCTTCTTCTCGTCAAACTTAGGCAAATCGATCTCCTCTCACAAATTCGATTCAGTATCTCTTCATTCGTGATTCGATCTATCCATCTCACCTTCAGCATTCTTCTGTAACACCACATTTCAAAAGCTTCTATTTTCTTTCTTTCTGAGCTAGTTATCGACTATGTTTCACAACCATACAATGCCACGCTCCACACGAATGTCTTCAAAAACATCTTTCTAATTCCGATATCAATGTTTGAAGTGAGCAAATTTCTTTTCTTAAGAAAGCTCTTCCTTGCTTGTGCTAGTCTGCATTTTATGTCCTCCTTACTTCTGCCATCGTTAGTTATTTTACTACCCAAGTAACAATATCCATCTACTTCCTTTAAGACTTCGTTTCCTAATATAATATTTCCTACATCACCTGCCTTCGTTCGACTGCACTCCATTACTTTTGTTTTGGACTTATTTATTTTCATCTTGTACTCCTTACCCAAGACTTCATCCATACCATTCAGCAACGTCTCGAGATCTTCTGCAGTCTGATAAAATAACAATATCATCGGCAAATCTCAAGGTTTTGATTTCCTCCCCTTGGACTGTGATTCCCTTTCCAAATTCCTCTTTGATTTCCTTTACTGCCTGTTCTACGTAAACATTAAAAAGGAGAGGGGACAAACTGCAGCCTTGCCTCACTCCTTACTGGATTGCTGCTTCTTTTTCAAAGCCCTCGATTCTTATCACTGCAGACTGATTTTTATACAGGTTGTAGATAATTCGTTCTCGGTATCTGATCCCTATCATCTTCAGAATCATAAATAGCTTGTCCCAATCAACATTATCGAATGCCTTTTCTAGATCTACGAATGCCATGTACGTGGGCTTGTCCTTCTTGATTCGATCCTCTAAGATCAGACGTAAAGTCAGGATTGCTTCACGTGTTCCTACATTTCTTCTGAAACCAAATTGATCTTCTCCCAACTTAGTTTCAACTTGTTTTTCCATTCTTCTGTAAATAATACGTGTTAAAATTTTGCAGGCATGAGATACTAAACTAATGGTGCGGTAGTTTTCACACCTGTCAGCACCGGCTTTCTTGAGAATAGGTATAATATTCTGCCGAAAATCGGATGGGACTTCACCTGTCTCATACATTCTGCACACTAAATGAAATAACCTTACCATGCTGGTTTCTCCTAAGGCAGTCAGTAATTCAGAGGGAATATCATCAATTCCAGGTGCCTTGTTCCTATTTAGGTCACTCACAGCTCTCTCAAACTCTGACCTCAAAATTGGGTCTCCCATTTCATCAGCATCAACAGCCTCTTCATGTTCCAGAACCAAATTATCTACATCTTCACCTTGATACAACTGTTGGATACGCTCCTGCAATCTTTCTGCTTTGTCTTCCTTCCCTAGAAGTGGCTTTCCATCTGAGCTCTTAATATTAATGCACCTAGATTTCCTTTCTCCAAAAGTTTCCTTGATTTTCCTGTATGCAGCATCTACCTTACCCAGGACCATACAGCCTTCGACATCCTTGCACTTCTCCTTCAGCTAGTCTTCCTTAGCTACCTTGCACTTTCTATCCACTTGATTCTTTAATCGCCTGTATTTTTTCTGCCCTCTTCATTTCTAGCATTCTTGTATTTTCGTCCTTCATCAATCAGGTCTAGTATCTCCTGAGTTATCCACTGATTCTTAGTTGATCTTTCCTTCCTTCCTAACATTTCTTCAGCAGCCCTACTGACTTCATTTTTCATGACCCTCCACTCTTCCTCTATTGTGTATCCTTCAGCCTTTTCATTTAGTCCTTGTGCAACATGTTCCTTGAAAAAATCCCTTACACTCTTTTCTTTCAACTTGTCTAGATCCCATCTTTTTGCATTCTTTCCTTTCTTCGATTTCTTCAACTTCAGATGGCATTACATGACCAACAAGTTGTGGTCAGAGTCCACGTCTGCTCCTGGGAAAGTTTTGCAATCCAACACCTGGTTTCTGAATCTCTGCCTAACCATAATGAAGTCTATTTGATACCTTCCAGTGTCTCCAGGTCTCGCCCACGTATACAGCCGTCGTTTGTGGTGTTTGAACCAAGTATTGGCAAGGACTAAATTATGATCAGTGCAGAATTCAACCAGCCGACTTCCTCTTTCGTTCCTTTGTCCCAATCCAAATTCTCCTACTGTACTACCTTCTCTTCCTTGGCCTACCACTGCATTCCAGTCTCCCATCACAATTAGATTCTCGTCACCTTTTACATATTGTATTAAATCTTCTATCTCCTCATATATTCTTTCAATTTCTTCATCATCCGCTGAACTAGTAGGCATATAGACCTGCACTGTTGTGGTGGGCATTGGTTAGGTGTCTATCTTGACGACAATAATTCTTTCACTATGCTGGTCGTAGTAGCTTATCCGCTGCCCTATTTTCTTTTTCATTATTAAACAAACTCCTGCATTTCCCCTGTTTGATTTCGTGTTGATAATTCGGTAGTCGCCTGACCAAAAATCTTGTTCTTCCTGCCAACGTACTTCACTTATACCAACTACATCTAACTTTAGCCTATCCATCTCCCTTTTCAGATTCTCTAACCTACCACAACGATTCAAACTTCTAATATTCGACGCTCCGACTCGCAGAATGTCAGTATCCATCTTCCTGATGATCGCCCCCTCTCGTGTAGTCCCCACCCGTCGATCCGAATGGGGCACTAGTTTACCTCCGGAATATTTTACCCGGGAGGAAGCCATCATCAGTACATCATTCATACAGAGAGAGCTGCATGTCCTCGGGAGGTAGTTACGGCTGTAGTTTCCCGTTGCTTTCAGCCGTGTAGCAGTATCAGCACAGCTAAGCCATGTTGAGTATTATTACAAGGCCGTATCAGTCAATCATCTAGACTGCCGCCCTTGCAACTACCGAAAGGCTGCTACCCCCCTTTCGATGAACCATTCGTTCTCTCAACAGATACCCATCCGATATGGTTGCACCTGCGGCTCGGCTATCTGGATCATTGGGACACGCAAGCCTCCCCACCGCGGCAAGGTGACATGGTTCGCAGAAGACATACAGCATGTCAATTCTATATTTTGCTACTGCATTATGTAACTAGATTTAACCTGTCTTGTCTTGTCGGATACAGCATTTGCTTATCATACAATATTTTCGCATGCTGAAAAAGGTATGACCTCCTTACCGCCTCCTCCTCCTACCGCTTCCTCCTCAATCGAAAAACTTATGCGACAAGGACAACGCTACATAACGTAAGTATATTTGTTTGTAATGTAACGTTCAATTCAGGAAAGCATCTGTCTGTAAGAGGAGGGATTGAGCTAACGTCAGCAACTGTAAGAAGGAGTCCTTTTACTCATTTGCCAAGAGGAGCCCTTTTGCCAGGAGGAGGAGCCCTTTAACACGGAAAAGGAGCCCCTTTTGCCCCTTTGCCAGGAGGAAGAGCTATCTTGCCATACAGATAAAGAGGAGCATTTTGCCCTTTTTCCGAAGGAGAAGCCGTTTTTCCCCTTTGCCCGGAAGTGAAGCCCTTTTGCCCTTTTGCCAGGAGGAGGTGCCCTCTTACCCTTTTATCAGAAAAAAGAGCCCTTTTGCCCCTTTGCCCTACAAATGAGGAGGTGTTCTTTTTCCCCATTTGCCTTTTGCTAGGAAGAGGTGCCCTTTTGCTATATGGTTGAGGAGGAGGAGGGCAGCTGTGTCCCTTCGGAGGAGGAAGAGGCTATAAGTGCCTATGTATAGCCGTCATCTTTTGCAATAGCCCCTGGGCTAGCTTTCTCCATAAGAGCCTGTGTATACCCGCTATCTCGTGCAAACACCCGGAAGCCGTCTCCTAAGAGCTCGTGTATAGCAGCCATCTTGCACAGTGACCTCTGACCCAGTTTCTAAGAGTTAAGTCTCATAAGAGCCTGTGTATAGCCGCCTTCTTGCGCAGTAGCCTCAATGCTAGCTTTCTCCATATAAACCTCTGTATAGCCGCCATCTTCGCAAGCGTCCATGGCCATCATCTTTCTCCATAAGGGCCCATGTGTAGCCGGCATCTTGTGCAATCGCCCATGGCCGGCATCTTTCTCCATAAGAGTGTATAGCCGCCATATTGCGCAAGCACCCTTAAGCCGTCTCATAAGATCCTATGTATAGCCACCATCTTGCGCAGTAGCCTCTAAGCTAGCTTTATCTATATAAGCCTGTGTATAGCCGCCATCTTATGCAACCGCCCATGGCCGGCATCTTTCTCTATAAGAACCTATGTATAGCCGCCATCTTGTGCAATAGCCCATGGGAGACATCTTTCTCCATAAGAGCGTATGTATACCCGCCATCTTGCGCAATGGCCCATAGCCGTCATCTTTCTCCATAAGACCTATATGTAGACTCCATCTCGCGCAATCACCCATGGCCGTCACCTTTTTCTATGTATAGCCGCCATGTTACGCAAGCGGCCATGGCCAGCATCTTTCTCCATGAGAGCCCATGTATAGCCGCCATCTTGCTAGTTGCTTTACGTCGCACCGACACAGATAGGTCTTATGGCGACGATGGGACAGGGAAGAGCTGGGAGTGGGAGGGAAGCGGCCGTGGCCTTAATTAAGGTACAGCCCCAGCATTTGCCTGGTGTGAAAATAGGAAACCACGGAAAACCATTTTCAGGGCTGCCGACAGTGGGGTTCGAACCTACAATCTCCCGAACACTGGATACTGACGCGCCATCTTGCGTGAGCGCCCCTAGGCCGTTTCATAAGAGCAGACCCCATCTTGCGCAATCGTCCATAGGCGTCATATTTCTCGATAAGAAGCCGTGTATAGCCTCCATCTTGCGCAAGCGCTCCTAAGCCGTCTCATAAGAAGCTGTGTATAGTCGCCGTCTTGTGCAATTAGATAGCCGCCATTTTGCGCAAACGTCCCCGGACCGTCTCATAAGAGCCTATGTATAGCAGCCATCTTGTGCAATTTGCGTCGGGAAGGGCATCTTGCCGTAAAACCAAGGATGGCCCATTCAAGATGGCGGATGTGAGGTTAGGCTCGCTCTCTTAGGCGTCGGGAAGAGCAACTAGCCGTTAAAGTGAGGTTAAGCCCCTCAAGATGGCGACTGTGAGGTTAGGTTCGCTCTCTTACGTAAAATCCTCAAATCGGCCTGGCCCTTCTAATATGCTAGGGGTCAATGACCTCGAGGTCAGAACCCGCCTAGGTACACTACTAGGGGACAATGACCTCTGGTGCTGACGCAGCAAAAAAAGTTCCGACGCCAAGTGTTCGGGAACCCCACTGCTCAACTACTAACTTCGCTTTTTTTTAAACGGTACTACAGTATTTCGTTCACATAGCCTTAAATCTACACACATTACAAATTCAGCAGCGGGATTATTTTGAAAATAGGACAAGTACTTCTGGAAGGGAAATGTATTCAAACATGCCTCATTTGCCTCCTAAGAACCAATCTGATCGATTCGCGCTACGTATGAAACATGGGCTAGCTATTGACACATAGAGTTGTTTGGCAGCTATTCTTTCTACTGTGCTCATAAATACACTATGATAAAAAGTATGATTTAACACCTTTTATATTTCCGTAGGTAACTGGTAAATGAAAAACGGATATAGACTTTGAGCTATAGCAGATAACATAGCCTTGTGAGTGTAATCCATGTACACAACTTAGGGCCGAATTCATAGACAGCACTTATACACAAGTGCCCCTTATAAGCCAGGTTTCATTTCATATTACCTACTTAAGTGTCACACATATTGCTATAAGTGGATCTCCCACACACACATTAGTGACTCACATATGTTGCAGCAAGATAGAGGATAATGATTTTGTTGAATGTGTTGCATTTCATTCACAGAATATTTTCCGTGCACTCAGTAGAGATGGAAAATCCTGCGAAATGTAATGTGACCAATAATTTAAAGAAGGTTTCGTTTTAGTAAAGTGAGAGTTATGAATATTCTTGTCCTTTGATTGAGAGAGTGAACCCTTTCAGACCTGAAAGAAAACTGGAGGTGTGAATTTTTGTTTGTACGTCAAGAACTGACTAAAATGCTCGTCAATACACATATTAATAGTTTATTTTACAAAATAAAAACTAACATCCGAAAAACAGGACCCACACAATGGTGCGTATCAAAATTCGAAACCTCGTTGTATCACGTACGATCGTGTAGCTTCAAAATTTATGTTCACTAACCAATGTACACACTTCATTGAATATATTCCGGTATTCAGTAAAGCTTCTAGATTAATATAAACGCAGTAAATAAATACTTACTTTCGGCGCTACTGCTTCCTGCCATCTCGCCGATCAACTGTGCTTTTTAAACTCTTCTTCCTTCGCCCTGGCGGTCAAGGGCATACTAAAATCAATTGAAATACACGCCACGTATCCTGCACAATCACTGCAATTCGGTGTAGCGCCGAAAAAACATCAAATATGGTCAGGGATAACTAAAATACGAACCCGCACAATTGTGCGTACTCGGTCTGAAAGGGTTAACCACTATAGGACTCACTATCTCACCATTAATAAAGATATCGTTGTGAAATGTTATGCCACCTCTTCATTTCAGGTTATTATTATTATTATTATTATTATTATTATTATTATTATTATTATTATTATTATTATTATTATTATTATTATTATTATTATTATTATTATTGTTATTATCATCATCATTATCGGTATTTCGCTTAATTAATTGTAAACGTGCTACAAGTTGATAAGTTATAAAGACTGTAAGCCTATGGAACAGTAAAGAACTATACTGAATTATAAGAAAAACGAACGTGTTGCACTGCTACCATTTATTTTAAGGTTGATTTGTGCTAATTATATCAGGTTAGTCAACCAAACGTTTGCCGGATTATATCAGACGTTTCTGAAATTTTAGCATCGCACATCAAAACATACTATTTACATTTTATTGGGGAGTAATTACGCCTATCATCAATCACTACTGATCTGCATTTAGGGCAGTCGCCCAGGTGGCAGATTTCCTATCTGTTGTTTTCCTAGCCTTTTCCTAAACGATCGCAAAGAAATTGGAAAATTATTGAACATTTCCCGTGGTAATTTATTCCAATTCCTAACTCCCCTTCCTATACGCGTGTATTTGCCCCAATTTGTCCTCTTGAATTCCAACATTATCTTCATATTGTGATCTTTCCTACTTTTTTTTTGCTAGGGGCTTTACGTCGCACCGACACAGATAGGTCTTATGGCGACGATGGGATAGGAAAGGCCTAGGAGTTGGAAGGAAGCGGCCGTGGCCTTAATTAAGGTACAGCTCCAGCATTTGCCTGGTGTGAAAATGGGAAACCACGGAAAACCATCTTCAGGGCTGCCGATAGTGGGATTCGAACCTACTATCTCCCGGATGCAAGCTCACAGCCGCGCGCCTCTACGCGCACGGCCAACTCGCCCGGTTTTCCTACTTTTAAGACACCACTCAAACATATTCGTCTACTAATGTCCTCCCACGCCATCTCTCCACTGACAGCTCGGAATATCCACTCGAGCAGCTCGTCTCCTTTCTCCCAAGTCTTCCCAGCCCCAACTTTGCAACATTTTTGTAACGCTACTCTTTTGTCGGAAATCACCCAGAACAAATCGAGCTGCTTTCTTTTGGATTTTTTTTCAGTTCTAGAATCAAGTAATCCTTGTGAGGGTCCCATACACTGGAACCATACTCTAGTTGGGGTCTTGCCAGAGACTTATATGCCCTCCCCTTTATATCCTTGCTACAACTCCTAAATACCCTCATAACCATGTGCAGAGATCTGTACCCTTTATTCACAATCATATTTATGTAATTACCCCAATGAAGGTATTTTCTTATATTAACACCTTGGTACTTACAATGATCCCCAAAAGGAACTTTCACCCCATCAACGCAGTAATTAAAACTGAGAGAACGTTCCCCATTTGTGAAACTCACAACCTGACTTTGAACCCCGTACAGGGGTACAGATCTCTGCACATGGTTATGAGGGTATTTAGGAGTTGTAGTAAGGATGTAAAAGAGAGGGCATATAAGTCTCTGGCAAGACCCAAACTAGAGTATGGTTCCAGTGTATGGGACTCTCACCAGGATTACTTGATTCAACATACCATTGCCTGCTATCCATCTCACAACATTATTGAGGTCACGTTGCAATTGCTCACAATCTTGTAACTTATTTATTAATAAAGAATAACATCATTTACAAAAAGCCTTACCCCTGATTCCAGTTCTTTACTCATATCATTTATACATATGAAAACATAAAGGTCCAATAATACTACCTTGAGGATTTCCCCTCTTAATTATTACAGGGTCAGATAAAGCTGCACCTACTCTAATTCTCTGAGATCTATTTTCTAGAAATATAGCAACCCATTCAGTCACTCTTTTGTCTAATCCAATTGCACTCATTTTTACCAGTAGTCTCCCATGATCCACCCTGTCAAAGGCCTTACATAGGTCAATCGCAATGCAGTCCATTTGGCTTCCTGAATCCAGGATATCTGCTATACCTTGCTGAAATCCTACAAGCTGCGCTTCAGTGGAATAACCTTTCCTAAACCAAAACTGCCTTTTTAAACCAGTTATTAATTTTGCAAACATGTCTAATATAATCAGAAAGAATGCTTTCCCAACGTTTACATGCAATGCATGTCACACTGACTGGTCTGTAATTTTCAGCTTTATGTCTATCACCCTTTCCTTTATACACAGGGCCTACTATAGCAACTCTCCATTCATTTGGTATAGCTCCTTCAACCAAACAATAATCAAATAAGTATTTCAGATATGGTACTATACCCCAAACCATTGCCTTTAGTATATCCCCAGAAATCCAGCTGTTTTTCTAGTTTCACTATTACAACGTAACGGCTACGGATATATTTGTCAGATCATTAAAAACGTCGTTAGGCTAGATATTCTGCATTTGGATAAATATTTGTATAGGTTCGAGTATGTGGATAGCTATAAACATATTATATGAAGAAGAAAATTAGACTCTGGGCATTTTCGTAGTCTGCATTGTCCACAACAAGTTTTTCCCACCTCATTCATATTCTGATGAGAAAATGCGTCGGTCCACCTGTTCTGTATTAGGCCTATGAGCAAGTACTTTGACACAAGTTCTTGCAGGTGCCGTCTCATTTCATTGTTTTAGTATCCATTCTGATAATCAAATACAATATAGACGATCTTTCAACCTCAAAAATTTCGCGCGCGGTCGCGCGATGTCCTTCGGAAAACAAAACACAATAGAACATCCCACTATTCGGTAGCAAGAACTACACGATCCAGGAAGCATGGGCATAATGTACAGCATTGCCACATCTCTAGTGATACTATATCAGTGAGTGTGCTCTTTAAGTGCTGTCTATGAAATGTAAACTCACATAAGAGAATAATTATGAGTGTTCCCTTTTTACTTAATGGTTCCACTTATGTATAAGTGCTGACTATGAATTCGGCCCTTAAACGATAGTTTGTCACAGCCAGCGTGGCAGCGTATCTGATATATCGCTGAGAGAAAAATATCGGTGATAACGTAACAGGCTGTGATTTACCGACCATCTCCACCCAAGATGGCAATATACGGTAGTAAGCAGAGCTAATGCAGTGAGCTCACAGTTCCGATCAATAACACTCTGTAAGAAAAATTTCAGCTTTCGGAAGAAATTACCTACATCACTCTATTTTCAGACCGATCGTGCTGTAAGGGAGGGAAAGCTGGACGGACTTAAGATATAATTAACAGATGTATTGCCACAGCATTTTCGCAGAGATAATAAATATCATATTTCCTTAAACAAACCTAGCGAGTACGAGATATAGTACTCAAGACAGTCAACCTGTTAATAAGCTGTAACAAACACACAACTAGTGAAAATTATTGCCGTTGCAATAAATAGGTCCTACATGGGAACAATGGTAGGAGGGTATTCGGAATAAGGAGATAAAGGGTAAATTGGAATGAATATTGAATCAGTTAAGAAAGATAAATGAAATCTGAAGGCTGTCACTAAGATGAAAAGAATTGACTCTGATTGTGTCAATTTAGGTATAATAATGTATAATGTATAATTTGCAAGATCTGTTACATCGACTTTTACTTCGTAGCCCAGGAGAGATAACCACTTCCGTGCTTGCCTACTGTATCTGATATGTATAACGTTAACACCAGGGGTGCAAGTACCGAACCCTGCGAGAGCCTAATATTCGCTTGTGATGGTCTGCTACTGTGGTTTACTAGATTTTGTGTAGCTTGCTCCAGGGTTGGAACCCAGATATCATTTATACCAGGTGGCTCACGGACGCCGTACTTTCTACTTATAAATGTCCCGCATACATAAGTGATGTGTGGGGCGTCTACCAACTGATTTTAACAGAGGAACTACTGCCAGCGGGCAGGTTACGTCAGAATATGAAGAGATAAGAAACACAGTCACACTCGCAGCATGTTACTCAGCCCTGCCGGTCGAATGCACCCCTTGCATTAGTAAACATCGTTTTCGATCGCATAGTTCTAGGCTGGTGTATGCTACAGCCGCACTATATTTGCTGTCTGCATATCGGCAGTAGCTAGTGTGATCAGCAGCGGTGAATACACAGACATTATTTTAATTTGGACAACCTGGTCGGAATGCAACAGAAGCTCCAAAAAGACGTATGCCTTCAACATACGTACTTCACCGAACAGTATTAGTTTTTGTTTCATACATGCAACTCTTCCATCGAGTGGAATGTCTACACGTGTATAAATAAATAAGTTATAAGATTTCCTTTTCTACACCTTTGGCGTGTCTACAAACAGTAGCGGCGATTAGGAGGTGCGGCGAGGAGGGACAGTCGCTCGCCCCCCCCCCCCCCCTTTTTCACTTTGTGGAGTGCACATTATATTTTCATTCCACTTTAGTCAGCTGGAACTAGGAATTATTTTAAAATGCTGTTTGTACAAACCTTGTTATCTTATCTGCTAATTCCTTCGTTTATTTTCTTTAATTATTAACATAATTATTGACGGAAATACGCCCAAAATGCTGTTCGTCGCCGCTAACCAATTTGTATAGCACTGCAGCAAGTAATGGAGACGTTGCCTGTGCTGTGAGGAAGGGTAGTAGGGGTATATATTGTTTACCGAGGTCGTGGCCACTGAGTTATTATTCACCAACTTGTCGCGCGCATTCATCAGTCTGGCAGTCTCTTTAGTGTCTGTTAGTTTCTTAGTGAGTATTCAAATACTAAATTATTTTTAATTGCATAATCATGCCGTACTTCTATGTAATTATACCGGGCGAGGTGGCGGTGGGGTGACGGGCGTGAAACTCTGAGTTTGCACTCGGGAGATAGTAGTTTCACTGTCACCAGCCCTGAAGATGGTTGTCCGTTGTTTCCCATTTTCACACTAGGCAAGTGTTGGGGCTGTACCTTATTTAAGGCCACGGTCGCTTCCTTTCCACGCGTAGCCCTTTTCTGTCTCATCGTCGCCATAAATCCTATCTATGTCGGTGCGACGTAAAGCCAATTGTAAAAAAAAATATTCAGTTGTAATCGTATTTCAACAGGAGCTAATACCGACGTTCCTAAGTTATTTCTTTGTGCTATGTTATTTATTAAGTAAATGCCCCGTAGTATGTTTGTGCGACCTGGTGAAATTTGTATTATACAGCATTGAATCAAAATCTCAAAAACTATTATTACGAATAGGCCTAATCCACAGGGCTGATAAATTGCATTTACTTATAAGAAAGCATAATACAAACGAAATAATTTAGTCCGGTGAATGTAAAGTTGGTATTCTCTCGCGTTGAAATTACAATTACAATTAAATATATCTGTTTTTACAATTGCCTTTATGTCGCACCGACACAGATAGAACTTATGCGAAGGAAGCAACCGTGGCCTTAATTAAGGTACAGCCTCAGCGTTTGCCTGGTATGAAAATGGGGTACCACGGAAAACCATCTTCAGTGGTGTCGACAATGAGATTCGAAACCACTATCCCCCGAGTGCAAGCTCACAACTGCGCGCCCGTAACTCCACGGCCAGATCGCCCTGTACAATTACATAGATGTACGGCATGTTTATGCAATTAATAGTCATTTAGTATTTGAATCACACTAAGAAACTAACAGACAATAAAGAGACTGCCAGACTGACGAATGCGCGCGGCAAGCGGGTGAATTATAACTCTGTGGCCACGACTTCGGCAAAAATTTGTACCCCTACTACCCTTCCTCACAGCACATGCAACGTCTCCACTACTTGCCGTAGCGCTATACAATAAAGGAAATATTTAGCATGTAAGAAAACAAGGCTTGTACAAATAGCTTTTTTAAAATAATTCCTAGTTCCAGCTGGCTAAAATGGAATAAATGTCATATTTACTCTACAAAGTGCGGGTGGGAGCGACTGTCCCTCCTCACCCCCTAACCACCGCTACTGTTTGTAGACACGCCAAAGATGCAGAAAATGAAATCTAATAACTTATTAATTTAGACACGTGTAGAAATTCAACTCGATAAAAGAGATGATTGTATGGAACAAAAACGAATACTGTTCGGCGAAATATGTGTGTAGAAGGCGTACGTCTGTTTGGAGCTTCTGTTGCATTCCGACCAGGTTGTCGAGCTTAAAATAATGTCTATGTATTCACCGCTGCTGATCACACTAGCCATTGCCGATATGCAGACAGCAAATGTAGTGCGGCTGTACCATACACCAGCCCAGAACTATGCGGTCGAAAACGATGTTTACGAATGCAAGGGATGCATTCGACCGGCAGCGCTGAGTAACAAGCTGCGAATGTGACTGTTTCTTATCTCTTCATATTCTGACGTAACCTGCCCGCTGGCAGTAGTTCTCCTGTTAAAATCAGTTGGTAGATACCCCACACATCACTTATGCATGCGGGACATTTATAAGTAGAAAGTACGGCGTCCGTGAGCCACCTGGTATATTTACGCCCCTAATAGTGTGCCACATAATACTGTTTATCCTACGGCACTGGATTAATTATTTCGCAACTACAAAATGTGTACAAAGATAACGAATCTATACCAGTAATTCGTAATAAGCTCAAAAAGTTTCCAAGCAGCCAAAAAAAAGTTATTCAATTGATATTTGTGATGTATCTCGAATTGTTTGTTGATACAATATTACATTATATTACCACAACAGCGCATGTGTATCATTTCATTACCTCGACAGTTTTCAAATACATCCGTGGGAATATTAATGAACAACATGATAGATTGCAAACGGAGCCCGCGGGATACAGCTAGTACAGAGTACAACATTTCATATTGTATGTTTCCGTTTACCGTGATATTCAAGCAATGAAAGTTGTTTCTGTAATGACGTAGGCTTCATGACTATCATATAATACAGTGATTCCCAGAAGCTGCGCTCGGAACATGGATGCGAAGACAAGGCACGATAGGGATCGCAGTATGGCTGATGGCAGTGGTCGATACTTTTGAATACATTTTTCCAACACTTTGAATTCCATCTAATTCTCTCCACAAAAAATTATCATGAACGAAACGGAGATGCGAAGCAAGGTGCCGGAGTGAATGGGCGGTCAAGGAAATGACCAGAGCATGAGTTACAGGACTAAATATTGAAATTTTATTCCTCTCCTTTCTTTTATATTAAAATTTGATAAATAAACTGAATGAACAACAACAATATAATGATGAGCTCGTCAGCACCCACAACACCAATGACTTATATTCAAAAATCAGGGATTAGAGAGAATTATCCATATGATAATTTACAAGGGATGAGCAATATAGCTCTAAATAGGTACACTTTTACAACAGCATGTTTGCTCCACTCGTTTCCATTCCAGTAGACTGAGCTCCAAAAGGTCACTGTAGTCCAGCCTCTAAGAGGCTAACTTTGAAAATATAAATTTCTTCAAGAAATAATTATTCTTAATCCCACCAGAGGGGGCACATAGGCCGATTGTAGTGACATCTAATTGTTTAAGGTCCTAGTATCTTTAGTTATAATTTCGAGATTCAGAGCACAGATGGCCTTCTAGAAGGCGCACTGTTCAACCGGACGGAGAAGGTGTACCCCTGATACAGACCTCTACCCCCTAAGGTTTTACCACATTCTGAACACTTTTGAAATCTTGCACTTAAATTTTTGAAAATACAAGTTGGAAAATATCTTGATAGAGAGTCTGTGTTTAATAGGTTTTTGAAGCAAAGAAATCTTGATGTTGTTTGCGAAGTCTGGACGGGGTCCCCCAGATCCCCCAAGTATCCTAAGATACCATTCTCCCGTATATTGGGAGGAGCAGCCAGGGTGATGGTCACCAAGGACCAAGTAGCATAGTTCCTTGAGTGGGCGGTTGGGGTTCAGCTTCCAAGCTACTCCCAATGATGACAGTTCCCAAGTCGGCCGTACGGAAAGAGACTTGGCCCGAACGAGGTGGGCCCATACCCCGTGCCGGCATCCCTCGCCAGATTACATAACGTGACCTCAGGTGAAAGTAGGGCACTATAACAATCGAATTCCCCGGGCGACAGTAACTGGCTTATAGACGGTGTTGCATATGGAGCAGTTGAGGCTGACGTTTAGTTAGGACGAGTGCACAGAATTTCTGGCTCAGGTTTGGAGGCAGGGGCAGTAATGGCAGAAAGGTAAAGAAATTATTGAAGGAAAGGTTTTCACAAAAGGATTTCAACAAAAAGGAAATTAACTACAACTTAAATTCCTACAAATTTTCACCACTCACAGGGGCAAAAGGCCTCCTTATTTAAACTTGCTTACCAAAAACTTAAACTATTAAGATGCTAAGGAAGGAAATATAATTAAATCGGCAACGCCATCACTTGGTAGCCTATACTGAAAAGCAACATTCTTCACACAGATTTTACTTGAGACAGATGAGCACGAAAAATTATTTCTGTTTCAGGGTTACTCACCAAGAGGGTGACAGAAGTTAGAAAATCTAAGATGACGCAAAGTCCATGAAATACGGAAGCAAGCTTGCCTGCTGGAACAAAATTTTTAACCATGACATGATCCCCAACTTCTAATTGGTGGGTCTCCGTCCTCGATCACACCTCTTTTTTACTTTCTCATTAGAGGCTTGAAGATTATTTTTGGCTTTTCTCCACAGATCCCGGATGTTTTCTGAGTCTATTGTCGCTGGTAAAAACTCATTAATTGACCACAAGTTGGACAAGGTAGTATTGGGAACAAACTTAAACATGAAAGATGTGGGAGAAAACTTGTGTGACTCGTGAACGGCCGAGTTAAAGGCTAATGCTAACCAGTGTAAAGAAGTGTCCCAACGAGAATGATCTTCGTGGTAGAACGGAATCAGGGCAGATCGAAGATTATGATTAACCCGCTCGGCTAGAGATGGCTGTAGGCAGTAAGCTGACGTCATGACATGTGAGATAGAGATATCGAAACCGAATTTACGAAATAAATTAGAGGTGAAGCCTTAGCATTATCAGAAACAATATATTGGCAGGGTCCAAAAATGTAAAAATAGTACTGAGAAAAGGAATAGTTGACTGAGCAGCGGCAAGCCTAGTCAGAAACAGCCATGAGAATCGTGTGAAACCATCAACACACATAAGAATGAGTTTACCATTCACTTTATATTGAGGGAAAGGCCCTAAATAATCTATGTATAATCGCCCCATAGTGCGAAATGCTTGGTGTGGTGACAATAGCCCAACCTAGTAGTAGACAACGCGGACTTGGTAATCTAATCTCGCCGTCCATCATTTTCCCAATAAACATTTCTCTTATCTTCTCTCTAGTTTTGAAGATGCCCAGTTGTTCCCCTAACGGGGTCTCATGATAATACTTGATAATTAATGGCACTAGAACAGCTGAAACCACAATTTTCATCCTCTTATCGTGCCTCGAAGGGAAACAAAGAACCCCATTCCTCAAAACATAAGGCACATGTTCCTCAGAAGAAAGGGTTTCCATAATGGGAGCCAGCACCGGATCTTCACGTTATTTCGCTATATCATGAAATGGCATAGGGGTATCAGTCAAAATGGCGCTTACACTAGGAGGCATGGAAATAGAAGCTGGAGGACTTTCCTCCGAGTCAACAGAATCGAAATCTCCAGATAACATTCGGCTTAACCCATCGGTGACCACATTCTCAGATTCCCGAACGTGTCGCACATCAAACTGAAATGCTGAAATTCGAATCGCCCAACGGCTCAGAGCCTGATTGTCGATCTCCAATTCAAATTTAACATGCTCAAGGTAAAGAAGGATATTTTCAAGGCAAATAAAACGGCCAGTCCTTCAAACTTGCATGTAGAGAGTACTTGGCTTCTTGAGATGACAAGGTTCTAGACGCATAAGCAATTGGCCGCCTTCCGAGTTCATATTCCTGAAGAAGAACCGCAGCAACCGCAGATTTGTTTTGCAAGTTGCTTCACGTCGCACCAACTCAGACAGGTCTTACGGCGATGATGGGACAGGAAAGGGCTAGGAGTGGGAAGGAAGTGGCCGTGGCCTTAATTAAGATACGGCCACAGCATTTGCCTGGTACGAAAATGGGAAACTACAGAAAACCATATTCAGGGCTGCCGACAGTGGGTTCGCACCCACTATCTTCCGAATACTGGATACTGACCGCAATTACGCGACTGCAGCTGTCGTGCTCGGTACGACTGCAGATGACGAGGCGGGTGTCTGTACAATGATCTTCTTGGAAAAATTTGGCATTGCCAAGACTGGGGCGTTACAGAGAGCTAATTTCAAATCCTCGAACGCAGCTTGCTGCGACTGCCCCCATTCAAATTCGACACCTTTCCTACGGAGGAGGTTTAGGGGTGTCGCCCTATTAACAAAGTTGGAGATGAATTTCCTAAAGAAATTCACCTTGCCGATGGATCTAGCAACTCCTATAACATCTATGGAAGGCTTAAAGTTACGAATTGCATGCGTTCTGGAATAATCGACTGAAACTCCATTAGGTGACACAAAATGCTCCAGAAGGACATATATGGTTTAGCAAACGATACCTTTGAACTGCCAAACTAGCCTTACGAAGGCGTTTTAGAACTTCCTCCAGATGGGCTGAGTGTTCTTCAAAGTGCTCCAAGAAAATAACAACAACATCTAGATAAAGGTACTTATATTCAAATTTAATGTCGGAGAAGACCATGTCTGGTAGCCTATTAAGAACCGCCACGCCCTTGGAGAGCACGAAAGGTACGCGATTGTATTCGTACAAATTCCAGTCGGTAGCGAAAGCAGTCAAATGTTTCGATTCTTCCGACAGAGATATCTGATTATAGACATGAATGTAAGTCGGGAACGGGTACTGATGGGAGTACAAACTTACGATTTAATGCCCTATAGTCAATTACTGGCCTGAAGCCGCCTTGAGGTTTCGGCACCAGAAAAATGGGTGAAGAATACGCTGACTTGGAAGGTCGAATGATACCATCCCTCAGCATTTGGTTTATAATTTCCTTGAGAGACTTCATTTTAAGTGCAGATAACCTGTATGGAGGAAATCTTACGGGCAGAGAATCCGTCATCTCGACCTCGTATTCGATTAAATCAGTCACACTAAGATTTTCCGAAAACACATCGGAAAATGACTGATATAATTTCCGAATGCAATTAGCCTGATCCTCGGGTAGACGTCCAAGGTCTAACAACATCTCATTCTGGTTAGGCAAAAATATAGAAGACGATACAGAACTACATTTTTAAAAAGGTATATTGCCAAATTACTCTTAAATTTGAATCTGCAGGATTTACTTTGAAGATCGAGCACAAGGCCGGAATATGACATAAAATCTGTCCCTAATATCACAGGGCATGGCAAGTTTTTAGCAACAAACAACTTAAATTTCCATGCAAATTTAGAAGTACGAATTTAAGCCTGGTTAAAACCTAAAATATCTAGAGGAGAAGAATTAGCCGAAACACATTTTACGGAAGAAATATATTAAGGACATTTACAACAAACTATTAATTTGGAATACCATCCTTCAGAAATAATGGAGCCAACATTTCCTGAATCTAAAAGGTCGTAACCGGTTCGTTATTTATTTCAATTTTGAGAAAGGGCACAAATCCAGGAGTATCGGAGGCGATTTTGAAACATTTTTAGGACCTTCAAAATATGTTTTAGAGGGTCTTCCCTCCTCAGGAAATATGATGCCAGAGTTAAACTGGGCTGAGCCTTGAGAAGCTGATATTGGCGACTCAGCCGTACACCCTAGTCATTTCCTATTGCTCGCGTTAGCAGAGGTAGAGCCAGAAGTAGAGCACGAAGGTGTACCATTTGATGAGTTACAGTTTTTAGCGAGGTGCGTGAACGACCCGCATTTGAACATCATAGAGAAGACACTGCTCCATTTCTAGGTCCATTAGCTTTCAATACAGGACACTTATTCCTTAGATACTCCGCCGACCCACAGGCATAATATTTGCGGGGAGAGAACGTTCGGCGAGGTGGTGACCGAGAAAGATTATAAGTCGAAGGTGATTCCCAAGCGACTCGCAAAGTATCCGCATATCTTACTCCACATTAGAACATTGCATCACACCAAAATATCTTGGAGTTACCCTTGGTCGCGGTCTCACTTACCAGAAACACTGTTCGAACACCAAGCAAAAAGTGGCAGCCAGAAATAATATTATAAGGAAGATAACGGGTACTACCTGGGGGGCACATGCCAATACTGTGAGAACCTCTTCCATTGCTCTATGTTACTCTGCAGCGGAATATGCATCCCCAGTATGGTACAAGTCAAGTCATGCCAGGAAGGTAGATGTTGCTCTAAACGATACCTGTCGCATCATTACCGGCTGTCTAAAACCTACTCCTTTGTCATCTTTAATTTTAAAATATTACTTCCGAGTCCAAAGGCTAGATGAAAATCTAGCAGACTTCATACAAGGCATTTAACCTTCAGAATAATGCCTTGAATGAAGTCTGATAGATTTTCATCTAGCCTTTGGACTCGGAAGTAATATTTTTAAATTAAAGATGACAACGCTCTTTCAGGGATAAAATTTGCCAACAATTGGGCGTGGAAGGTTTCGATGGAACATCTTTCTGACATCGCCTTAACGATCGTATCTGACAGGACACGAAGAGAGTATGGGTAAATAATCTGTAAGATCTGTGACTGCGAGAAGGAAAACATTAAGGCATGGTCCTGAAATTCTACTAGAAATCTTCAGAATGCTATTACACCATTAGTTGAATTAACAGAAAAATTCGAAATCCCCTGAAGCAAAATGGCTAAAGGGTGGGGTAAGCTACTAAAGCCAAGTGATATGACCAAAGGGGGCGCCGGAGGTTGAGGAGCGTCGAAAGCTGCATTACGAATAAAAATAGTAGGAAGACCTTGTGGATTACAAATGGCGTTTACAACTTATTCGGATGGGGAAGAAGCTTGTTGTGGCTCAACCGATTCCCCACTATCAGACGACTTATTAGGGTCCTCTTCTGTATACTTACCCCTGTGGGTGTGGGCGGTAGAATAACACCCACGGTATCCCCTGCCTGTCGTAAGAGGCCACTAAAAGGGGCCTCAGGGGCTCTGAACTTTGGAGCGTGGGTTGGCGACCACGGGGCCCTTAGCTGTGTCCTGGCATTGCTTCCACTTACTTGTGCCAGGCTCCTCACTTTCACCTATCCTATCCGACCTCCCTTGGTCAACTCTTGTTCTTTTCCGACCCCGACTCTATTAGGTTTGCGAGGGCTAGGGAGTCTCCTTTTCACGCCCTTCGTGGCCCTTGTCTTCCTTTGGCCGATAGCTTCATTTTTCGAAGTGTCGGATCCCTTCCATTTTTCTCTCTGATTAGTGTTATTTAGAGGATGGTTGCCTAGTTGTACTTCCTCTTAAAACAATAATCACCACCACCACCTTCTGTATAATGTAGTCATCTAATGTGGCAGTGTAGTCACTCTTCCCACTCGAAGACCCGGAAAACAATTGATTGAATTTATTACTTTATTGACTTTATTTATTAGCCATACTAGAATGCTCATCATTAATTTTCATAGACAGTAGGTTCCCCCACTCTATTGTAAAAGTGAAATAACCTAGCTTGAACACGTTTAAATTGGTAACCGGAGGGTTCACTTCCTTCAAAAATCTCAGAACAGATGTAAGTTCAGTAATGTTAGTGGTGATCGTGTACCAAGCGTCACAAATGTCTTTCTCTCCATACACAGGAATACTAATAGGCAACTTCAAAGAATCTTCAAGTCTAGATGCGTCTATTGCAACCCTGCCACCAGACTGGACCTTCTAAATGATAGTTCATAAATAAGTTTCTCCTTGCGCAAATACTAAAGGGCAAGAACCTCTCTAGGACTAAACATAACGAACGAAAATTTTCACAAAATTTAGAAAAATCCGAAAACAGAAAATTATTTAGTGTTCAAGAAAAGCGGTCAAGAGGGATTTGTCCAGGCCCTTTCAACCACGCTCTGCTACCAATTATTACGAAAATATCGTCGAGCAGAGAGGTGAAAGAAGGTGCCGTGGTGAATGGACGTACAAGGAAATGACCGGAGCATAAGTTGAAGCAATAAATTTTGAAATTTTATTTCTCTCTTTTTTCATTTTAAAATTTGATAAATAAACTGAATGAACAACAACAATATAATGATGAGATCGTCACCTCCCACAACAACAATGACTTACAGTCAAAAATCAGGTACAAAATTAGAGAGAATTATCCATGTGATAATTTACAAGGGATGAGCAATATAGCTCTAAATAGGTACATTTTTACAACAGCATGTTTGCTCCACTAATTTATATTCCAGGAGACTGAGCTACAAAAGGTCACTCTTGTCCAGCCTCTAAGAGGCACAAGCTTCTTACAAATTTATACCGTACAAATTTCAAAATACTGCGTTAACAGTCACTTAATTACCTTAAAGTAAAAATAAAAGGTTTAACGCGAACGGCCATGGGAAAAAGGCTAGGAGGCGAAACACTTGCACTCCTTTTAGAAAAACTCTTTAAACCCTAAATGGGGTAATGGCCCAAAGTTGCAAAGGCTAAGCCTATACTACAGAGGGAGGCTAAACGAGAAGTGTTAAATACCAAAAATATGTTAATAATTTAGAGGTTTAGAAAATTTTAGTTACCCCAAAGCAAATTGAATGGAAATCAACAAAGGGTGAACATTCTTTGTTCTCTTAATTTACATGCTTCCCAGCTGGGATTTGAACAGAGTCCTCAGATTTGCCGAAAATTCACATTTAAAAATGTCTTTAGAACTTTTCATCAATAAAATAATTTTGAAACCTTCCTCTCAAGTTATCTGCCTGGAGCTATCACATGTTAAGAAATTTCTGCCATTACCTTGAGTAGTTGAGCCTTCCGAACGACGGCAGGCAGCCCCTGCCCCCTAATCACGCCACACTCACCAGAGCAGAGGGATGAAGATGACAATACGGCCCAAAAGCGCCCAGCTTTTATAGCATCTCAGAGAGGAAAGTTCCAGAACTCTTTATAGATAGGCTGGATGCTTGTACACATTCCTAATTTTAATTGCCTGGAGAAATATACACAAAATTTCTGGTTGGTTAATAACTAAGGAAGAAGGAGGCCGTAGAAGTGTTGACAACTTTAACACATAAAAGAAACAATCCACCAAAACTAATGTTAACAAACTTTGAAAATATAAATTTCTTCAAGAATTATCTTTAATTCCGCCGATGGTAGAGACATCTAATGGTTGAAGGTCCAAGTATCTTTAGTTACAATAGTTCGAGATTGATAGCGCAGATGACCTTCTAAACGGCGCGCTGTTCAAACGGACGGAGAAGGTGTACCCCAGGTACATACATATAAAAGTAAAAGAAGGGATATAAAATGTTTAGCGTATCGTAATTATTACTTTGCACTACATAGTAAACAAAAGGAGCCTTTTTCTTATAAGCATACACCGTCATTTACAATGAAGTATCTGTAATTTATGTCGGTATTCTCTCTCCCCCTCCCCCAGCCCCAGGGACTCTTAAGGGAACCGGGTAGTGTGGAATGACCAAAAATAGCAATTTTTGTTTTTTGGTTAAAAAAGTCTACATTCTTTCCCGATTACAACAATATATAACACATGGGTATAGAAACCACATTTGAGGTCGTTATTTTAATGTAACCATGCATACGTCATTTACGTGTAGCGACACGCCCTCTTTCTGTTTTCCGGGAACATTTCTTGTTCTACATAGTGTAACTGAAATCGGGAAAGTTTGGTATCTTGGGAGATTCTTCTGTTCATCACATTGGCTAGCCTGAGCACGCATTAACGATGTCAGTCGTTTTACCGCCTTTCTAATGTTTATGTTAACCTGATGTTTACATTGTGATTGTGCTCGTATTCAAACTTCAGCCTCATTTTTCTCAAAACACAATTGTTAATCGGTTATGTACCTTTTTTTTGGGAACTAAAAACTGTACAATCCTGAAATTTCTACCATATACTGCGCAACTACCAGTGCATAGCCTGTAGCAGAATCGCTTTGAAACCATTAGTAGTAATTGAGATAAGTTATGAAGTATAACCAAAAAATGTCATTACAAAATGCTCAAAACGTTTGCTCGATTTGATGTTTGTTTAAAAATCAGCCATCAAGCCCATCAAATTAAATCTGCTACAGGCTATTAACCCCACATTTGCAAGTACATACTCCAATACTCAAGGTTCTGGATCATCTAGATCACAAAAAATGGTACTAAAACAAAGCAGCCCCTTTTTCTTAATTTAACCTTATGCCACTGTTCATAGTTTTTTAAATCTTCACGAAATTCAACTGATGTATACCCTTAAGTTATTGTAACAATTATTCAACATCTCGTAAATATATCTCAAGTAGTTTCGGAGATATTCAAGATTTATTGGGAAGTAACGTTTACACTACCCGGTTCCTTTAACTTAGGAGCATGGGTTGACGACCATGGGACCCTTATCTATGTCCTAGAATTGTTAAAATTACTTGTGCCAGGCTCCTCATTTTCATCTATTTTATCCGACCTCCCTTGATCAACTCTTGTTCTTTTCTGACCCCGGCGGTATTAGGTGTCCAGCCCTAGGAAGTCCATTTTCAAGCCCTTCGTGGCCCTTGCCTTTCTTCGGCCGATATTTTCATTTTCCGAAGTGTCGGACCCCTTCAATTCTTTTTCTCTCTGATTGTGTTAATAGAGGACGGTTGCCTAGTTAAAACAAAACCTCTCTCTTTCTTCGCGGTTTTTCCATCAACGGGGGTCAACTATTCAGCTACAATTTCGTCATTTGGCCATGTCTAGGACGTCTGTAGGGTTGAGGCCCACAGCTTGCATACCTTCCATAATGTTGTCAATCCACCACTTCGGCGGTTTCGCTCGTGGTTGGCGCCCACCTGGGTGAAGCAGGAGAGTCGTTTTTTATTACAGAACTAGCAGAAGGACCCGTTTTTCGTACGGGTTATCAGAAACTGGCTTTAGTTACTCATACTATCGGTGTGGCTGACTTCATTACATATTTATATCACTGGTGTATTTACTTATTTGTCATGTTTGGAATTATAGTGTATCTTCTTCTACTTTTCTTCATGGGGGCCTCTAAATATTAGTTCCTAATTAGCGTCGACCTCTAAGATCTTTTGCTACCATGTTTTCCATCATTCCCACCTAGATATACCTTCTCCCTTCACAAAGCTGCAGGTTTAGTGTAAGTATACTTCCGCTAGATAGTACCACAAATATAAATATTATTTAATGTATTTGTTTGATCCGACATTTCGTAACTATTACAAATGATCAAGGAAATACGCAGTGCATAAAAGAAACTACTATAATTATCGAGCATTATAATTCTCAGTGCTTGTCACTTATGTCGCACATCATACAATGAATCTGAGTATAAATGTTGAGAAATTTTTTCAAGTCATGGGCACACCATCTTGACAATTGTGTACAGTATATGGGTTGTTTTCATGGTTACAATGATCGTAAAAGTGGACCAAAATATCGGATCTAATAACATCAGTGATCCTACTACTCCATGATTTCATAGAAAATAGTTTAAGCTATAGGTAACAGACTCCGCAAAATGCTGAAACCTAAGACAGTACGTAAAAACGGGGGGCCGTCGGCAACCGCTTGTCGCTGTACTACGGACATCTCCGGGGCTATTACTTTTATGCTTCACTCCCTTTCTATCCCCGCCCAAAGGAGTGCTATGAGTGTCTTACACAACAGTTTATTTTTCCAGATAGTAAGTCATATGTGTATAAATTTTGGTTGGCAGCTATGCCCAAACGTACATGCATAATCAAGCTGATGTAGAATCCTGGAGCTGACGTTGCCATGGTTACGGCCGGTCGTTTCTTTATCCGATTCCTAGAGCAGGGGTAGTGTGGTTCCAATATCTCCATAACGGTTGGTTTTAGGGCCTTAAAACATGGTTTTCGGGCCCGAAGGGTTTACCGAGTTTTGTTCTTTGCGTCAAGGGGCTTAAAATGAGCTTTGTCTCGTCCTTGTACGACAAATTCGATTTCGCCTATATTAGCCTATTATTTTAATATTTTTATATCTCCCCCCTCCCGAATTGTTTTGAAAATAAAATACAGCCCATGTTACTTACTGGCAATGTAGCTTTCTATAAGTGAAGTAATTTTTAAAATCGGTTCAGTAGTTTTTGAGTCTATCCGTTAAAAACAAATATACAAATTTTTCCTCTTTATAATATTAGTATAGAAGTATAGATTACATCCCTACGTATACGGCTGCCGTCAGGAAGGGCAACCAGCCGTAAAACAGAGTCAAATCCACATGTGCAACACAGTTTGCACCCGCAACCCCACAGGTGTGGGTAAAGCGATAGAAGATACTTATTTTAAAAAGACGAAATTTACTCTCGTCTATAAGGATTAATAGCCCGGAAGACAACGCCTATTTATCAGACTAGTCGTGCCCATAGAGGCAATTAGCACCGAGGGATTGTTTACGGCGCGGAACCCCGCTTTTTTTTATTCTTTTCACCCTTTAAGTGGATTTTCCAAAAAGAGTGTGTTCATTTTTAAAGGAGATTCCAAGTACCAATTTTAGTCAGTAACATCTTCATTACTGAGATATATGTATCCTCGTATAAATAATAATTAACTCCCTCCTCACTCCTTTTCACCCTCCCCCCCCCCCTTTAAGTGGATTTTCTGAAAGCCAAAATTTGTGTTCTTTTATTTATAAAGAGGATTCCAAATATCAATTTTTGTCGTAGGACAGGTATCCTAATTATGATAAAACCTTCAATAATCGTATTTTGAAGTTTTACGATGAGCCGAAAGTATTACGTTAATATATTTATGTTTCGTGTCCATGGACGTATAACGTACATATGCTTATCCTAGTTAACATAGCAACGGACGTACGAACACACAGACTTCCAATATGGCGTCAAGGAACAGCATCATTAGGTTTCTGATGTGAAACATGTATATTTTCTTTGTAGATTGTTTTTGAGACGAGTGATTTTTTTTCTTCTTCTGACAGGATAAGTTTCGTAGTGATAATTAAGTTGTTTTAGAAACACGTAAAAGTGTTCTCGTGTGATATTTTTATTGCGTAAAATAGGAAATCGCATATAGAGAACGATATTTTCATGTTTATAACATGTTAGGATTTGTGATTTATTGTAGATAATTTCGCTGCTGTAGAATCCTGGAGCTGACGTTGCCATGGTTACGTCAGTTCATTCTTCATCTTCTTGAGGCGCCTTCTCCTAGCGGAGGTTGGCGGTCCACATAACCAGCTCTGGACGTGATGTTCTAGAGCAGGGGTAGTGTGGTGCCAATATCTCCGTAACAGTTGGTTTTAGGGCCTTAAAACATGGTTTTCGGGCCCATAGGGCCTACCGAGTTTTGTTCTTTGCGTCAAGAGGATTAAATTGAGCTTTGTCTCGTCCTTATACGACAAATTCGATATTTTGCCTATATTAGCCTATTATTTTTATATCTCCCCTCCCCCCTCGTGACCCCACCTCGAATTGTTTTGAAAATAAAATACAGCTCATGTTACTCACTCGCAATGTAGCTTTCTATAGGTGAAGTAATTTTTAAAATCGGTTCAGTAGTTTTTGAGTCTATTCGTTACAAACAAACAAATTTTTCCTCTTTATAATATTAGTATAGATCGTCTTCTCTACAGCAGGTCTTGTCTGGGAACTCTAGTGGTCAGATGGAGTTGACATCATCTTGTGCAAGCGTTCAATAGGCCTACACAGTCTGGAATACTGTAGAAATTATCCATAGCTGCCTGTAGCGACAACCCCACACTACAGATACTACTACTGCTACTACTACTAAAATGTCTTTCTGTACCCTGAAAGGGTACGGCGGGCCCCTCTTAATGCCACGATGGGATAGGAAAGTGCTAGGATTGGGAAGGAAGTAGCCGTGGCCTTAATTAATGTACATTGCCAAAAGGTGACACTCTGCTCCATACAGAGCAACTGGTCTTATCACTGCCTTGTAAAGTTTAGCCTTAAGGTATTTGAGCATCTTTTTACCGCAGGGGACACCAGTACCTGTCTCCACTTGGACCATGCTGCGCTGACCCCTCATCCGGTGGTATTTGAAGGCGCTCAAGTATGTCAATTTCGTGTCGGTAGATTTACTGGCTCGTAAAAGAACTCCTGCGGGACTAAATTCCGACACCTCGGTGTCTCCGAAAACCGTCAAAGTACTTAATGGGACGTAAAGCAAATATTACAAATATGATTATTATTATTATTATTATTATTATTATTATTATTATTATTATTATTATTATTATTATTATTATTATTATTATTATTATTATTATGCTCCGATCATTGTGCTGTAGGCTCACAAAGTGAGCTTGGTAGACAGAACCGCCGAGTTGTGCTTGGCCCGCTGCAACACACATATGAAGGAATATACACTATGTGATCAAAAGTGTCCGGACACCTGGCTGAACATGGTGTACAAGTTCGTGGCGCCCTCCATCGGTAATGCTGGAATTCAATATGGTGTTGGCCCAACCTTAGCCTTGATGACAGCTTCCACTCTCGCAGGCATATATTCAATCAGGTGCTGGAAGGTTGCTTGGGGAATGGCAGTCCATTCTTCACGGAACGCTGCACTGAGAAGAGGTAGCGATGTCGGTCGGTGAGACCTGGCACGAAGTCGGCGTTCCAAAACATTCCAAAGGTGTTCTATAGGATTCAGGTCGAGACTCTGTGCAGGTCAGTCCATTATAGGGATGTTACTGTCGTGTAACCACACCGCCACAAGCCGTGAATTATGAACAGGTGCTCGATCGTGTTGAAAGATGCAATCGCCATCCCCGAAGTGCTCTTCAACACTGGGAAGCAAGAAGGTGTTTAAAACATCAATGTAGGCCTGTGCTGTGATAGTGCCACGCAAAACAACAAGGAGTGCAAGCCCCCTGCATAAAAAGCACGACCACACCATAACACCACCGCTTCCGAATTTTACTGTTGGCACTACACACGCTGGCAGATGACGTTCATCGGACATTCGCCATACCCATACCCTGCCATCGGATTGCCGCATTGTGTACCGTGATTCGTCACTCCACACAACGTTTCTCCACTGTTGAATCATCCAATGTTTACGCTCCTTACACCAAGCGAGGCGTCGTTTGGCATCGACCTGCGTGATGTGTGGCTTATGGGCAGCCGCTCGACCATGAAATCCAAGTTTTCTCACCTCCCGCCGAACTGTCATAGTACTTGGAGTGGATCCTGATGCAGTGTGGAATTCCTGTGCGATGGCCTGGATAGATGCCTGCCTATTACACTTGACGACCCTCTTCAAGTGTCGGCGTTCTCTGTCAGTCAACAGACGAGGTCGGCCTGTACGCTTTCATGCTATACGTGCCCCTTCACCTTTCCACTTCACTATCACATCAGAAACAGTGGACCTAGGGATGTTTAGGAGTGTGGAAATCTCGCGTGCAGACTTCTGACACAAGTGACACCCAATCACCTGACCACGTTCGAAGTCCGTGAGTCCCGCGGAGGGCCCCATTCTGCTCTCTCACGATGTCGAATGACTACTGAGGTCGCTGGTATGGAGTACCTGGCAGTAGGTGACAGCACAATGCACCTAAGATGAAAAACGTATGTTTCTGGGGTGTCCGGATACTTTTGATCACATAGTGTACACATGGTCCGACGAGAGTTTCAGTCAGGCTGGCTCATTGTTGGCTGTCATACTGGACTCTGCTCCGAACATTCTTTCCCCTTACAATTTGCTTTACGTCGCACCGAAACATACAGGTTTTATGGTGACGATGGGATTAGAGTGGAAAGGAAACCGCTGTTGCCTTAATGAATGTACAGCCCCAGCATTTGCCTGATGTAAAATTGGGAAACCATGGAAAGCCATCTTCTGAGCTGCAGACATTGTGGTTCGAACCTAGTATCTGCTCCGAACAGGACTGTTTCTCTATCCCTTTGAGCGTTCCTTAATGAAGTGATTTCGGTGTAATTTCTTATATTTGAACATAAAAAGTTCAATTTCGATTTCATTTGCAGTAACTCATTCCATCCATAACTGACTGACTTACGCACTGACAGAATGAAATAAATGTACTTTTACACATAAATGGAAAAGGCACCAGTATTTCATCGGAATGGACGTGGTTACAAGATCTTTGTATCATTCATAATCGATATACAAATCATTTGCCGACTTTAGATTTGTGATTGCAAGGAACAGATCAAGTTAAAGTATTCAAATGCAAGTTGCGTCTCTGAGAAAAACATATAGAAAATGAATACTTAACGCATTTTCCCAATTGTGGGGCGTACAAAATCACTACAAGTGAACCTGCTTATTGTGATATCGGAAGAGTGAATTTTGAAAACAAAAGTTCTAAGAATTTTCAATTGATATCTTACAAGAAATGTCAGATATTATGCGACTGGAAGTGGTTGAGGTTCCGTGCGATTCAAACTAAAAGAACAAATGTAATCATATTGGTGTCCCTGTTATTTACAAATATTTGTCTGCGCAATTCACAGAAACTCACAGATTCGCGTGTAGAAATATTTCCATATGTTGAATTACCTCCCAGTGCGAGCAACTGTTCTCATTAATGAAAGACTCCTGTTGGATCCAAATCCTTGGTTCAGTCTCAAAAGTTGCCGCAGCGTATTCCTGTCGTTATAGAGAAGTTGGTGACAAATAAACGCCGGGTATGGAGGAGAAAACATTATTCGTTGTTATTGTTTCTTTCATTCTAGCAAACAATATGCATTTCTTTAATATATTACAGATTGCATAACATGCAATATGACGTGCCTGTTCGAAGCTATAAGACTGATTTCATTCGAATGTTTTATACTTTCTCTTACAAAATATGGAATGGAAAACTATACAATAAGTTAAATGTAGTAATAAACATTATCGATGCGAGGGTTCATTACCATGGCTTTATCCATCAGCGATGTTCATAAAAAGTGGGCTGTAGATTATGGCGTCAAAGTTACTTAAAGTGGTGTCTGAGCTGCCAGAAACTCTGTTCACAAGGATGACATAGGAAACTGACTTTGAGATAATAGACAAGTTAACGGCATCTCAGAGTAAGCTACTTAAATAGTTAAGTAAACATGTTCTAGTAATGTAAACCAATTTATCGCATCTAACGGGCTGCCTTCTCTTCATCCCCGCCCGACCCGGCCAAGTGTTCTTAAAGCTTCGTTTCGCCATAAAATACGGCAAACGACCCATCGCCGCTATAATCAAAGGCTCCGTTCCGAAGTGAAAAAGTACGTTTCCCCAAAGGGAAGGAAAGTCTTACCTTGCCCACGGTATCCGCTGCCTGTCATAAGAGGTGACTAAAAGGGGCCTCAGGGGCTCTTAACCTGGCAGCGTGGGTTGGCGACCACGGGGCTCTTAGATGAGTCCCAGCATTGCTTGCACTTACTTGTGTCAGGCTTCTCACTTTCATCTATCGTGTCCGACTTCCCTTGTTCCGGAAACTAGATGCCACTGTCCCTCTTTTATTGCTTATGTGCTGATCACTCAACTGATCATTCAAGTAACATATTTCACTAAACTCATGTTGTAGCTTCTCTTTCTTCTTCTTCTTCTTCTTCTTCTTCTTCTTCTTCTTCTTCTTAATGCGCCGTCTCCGAACGGTTGTTGGCGATCTTGAGAATGCAACATGCTTTACATCGCACCGACACAGATAGGTCTTACGGCCAAATGCAGCATGAAAAGCTTCTTCTGATGTACATTATGTAGCAACGGTTCATGCGGATTCGTAGCTGCAGACTGAGATCTGACCTTACAAAGATTTTCGCTTTTAGATTTCTAAAATATTTTTAATGTTCTTTTTGTGGCACCAGCACATTTAAAATGCTACGATCAGATAGGACATGAGTAGAAGTGGGAAGGAAGCGGCCGTGGCCTTAATTAACAGCCGCTGTGAAAATTGGAAACCACAGAAAACCATCTTCAGGGCTGCCGACAGTTGGCATCGAATACACTATCTCCCGAATGCAAGCTCACAGATGCGCAAGCCTAGCCGCACGGCCAACTCGCTCGGTACAAAGAATTCTTCATGGTAATGAGTTGTTTCCTGGCCTGCTCGTCCTAGATTTTATCTCTCGTTATGAGTCACATTGGTCGTTCAACATAATGCCAAAGTATTTGAAGGAGAACACTTGCACAACTATATTACCTTTTATTCTGAGATTTACTCGTATTGTCTGTTTAGAAAACACCATCATTTTTATTTTGGAATGGTTAACACACAAGCCAAACTCTTCACTATGATTAACTAACAAGGGGGCATTCCCTACTCGTCACCACAGATTTCCCTCAAATTTATAGAACATGCAGGGCTTGGCTAGAAATGAAAGTACCCAAAGTGGTAACTCCAGATGGCCAAGCGTATAGAAAATAAAAATAAAAAATTCGACGCGGCTCTCGCACCGTATAAGCCACTTACGTCAGTGGGCACGCCGATCAGTAGTTGGCGTAGCGGTAAGAGCTTGGATTAGTACTTCGATTGTCGTGGGTTCGACTCGCCGTATGGAGAATATTTTTCTCAATTTTTATATTATTCATTTATTTTATTTCATTTTACTTGTGCCAAAGGCATATAGGACGTCATTTTTTTTAATGAACGCACAATTGTAGAAAATTTGGAGTTGCGAACTTTCCCGACGTGTCCAAACAAACATTCTTCTTTTTTCTCCTTTATTGGCTATCTCCCCTCCTTGGGGAATGTGCCATAAACGTGAATAGTCGTTTCGCTGTAAGATTCGTTTTCACCTGACAAGTGAAGGTTGCTCCTGGCGGCTGTACACAAACAATAGACTCTTGGCGCAGATAGACAATGACAATGAAATCCCAATTTTTTTTACCTCTTCTATGCCTTTTGTAAATAAAATAAATTATTCACCTCTTTACGTAATCGAAAAATGAATAATATAAAATTTGACAGAAAAAACCAGTCTTCACACGTGGAGTCGAACCCACGACCGTCGATTTACCAGTCCGAGCTCTTACCGCTACGCCAACAACTGCTTGGCGTGCGCTAACGTAAGTGGCTTATACGGTGCGAGAGCCGGGTCAAAATTTTTATTTTTATTTTTATTTTCTATACGCTTGGCCATCTGGAGTTCCCACTTCGGGTACTTTCATTTCTAGCCAAGCCCTGCATGTTCTATAAATTTGAGCGAAATCGGTAAGCGATTTATCATGCATTTATCTCTTTCTTCTCGAACCATGAAAATCATATGTGTTTTGTATTAGTGGTGTTAACTTTTCCAAAATTCTTTGTGAAAAGGCGAGCCAATGGGCCACCAATTTAGCTTCGGAACTCTGGAATTATGTTTTCTTGCTTCATGTTGGAATAATTATATGTGTTTGTGCAAGTTAACTTTAATGTTGTAAGTACGGTAGATTAAATGTGATGCGTCCATTGGGTGAGATATGTTTATTTTTCCCACCCATGGGATGCAATTGAAGAATGTAGGTACATGATTCCCTCTGCAAAATTTGCTGGTTCCCTTTTATTGTAATCTATCTCTGGCATTCTTTCTAAATCACACATTCAAAATACTCTTCCGTGGGCTTTTATTATCTGTACTTTAGGTTTTGTTTCTTAATATTTCTAAGATCCAGGACGGGTCTGTCCAACTCCTTTTCTTTTTGATAGAATCTTGATGTTTATATACCTTTGCTGGCGAGACCTAGTGTTTACAGTCCTCTAGTGTGGACTAGATCGAATTTGTTGCCTTCATTGACCTGCCTCAGTCCTATCCTTGAATTTGGCGATGTGAAAGTAACTTGAGGCATGAACGATGCTGGTAATGTCATTTCTTATGCAGCCAGTCCCTGTTATGAGTGGTGTGAAAATGCCGCCCGTAGGGTCGGTTCGTGCGTGCTTTTAGTGCGCTTGGCAGAATGATACGCAACAGCAACTTCTGGCTGGGTGAAGAAAATAAGGGGAAACTATATTATCTACTCCATTCCCTAGAATGCCTCTTCAGTGAAGCCCAGACCATGATAGCTGTTGAGGAGAAAAGCAAGCCTTGGGGCTGAATATCTAACATATTGCATAACCTTGTGTAATTCTCTGTTAATATTCAATATTATGATGTATTTATTCTTACGTAGAAATATTCATGTTTTCATGACCCATTTCCATTCCTCTATCTTTTTCTTATTTAGTGAATTTACATTGAACGAGAACACTTCCTCAACTATATTACTTTTATTTTAAGATGTGCTCGTATTATCTGCTTAGAGAACACCATTTTTGTTTTGGGAGGTTGTAATAATTTTCTAAAATTATTCATTAAAAGTCTCGTTTATTCGATTTGTGAATTATTTATGTGAAAGATAGATATATGAAGAGAAACAATATTGTTAATCGTTTATTATTCCTTATATAATTTCTATACGGCCATGGCTTTCACCCTATAACGCCATACCATGAAGGGAGTTCTTAGAATTTTAAAACTAACAGGTATTTGTGTCGAATTGAGAAATTCTTATTCTGTCTTCAATTTCTCATCATACAGGTAATATTGGAATCAATTTCAAGCTCGTTTATTTGACAGGAATTCCGCGGTAGTTTCGCACTTATAGCAAAATAAGTAAATATCGCTTTAAACTGGCTTCATAGCTTTAATTCGCTGTAAATCGCGAAAATAAAATCGCTTGTTTCTTAACTAGAATCATATGATTCCTTGAGACATCTCAAAATCGCTCAAAAAATGTATTTTGTCGCGGTTTGCGTTCATGTGAAAAATTCATGCCTCTACTTATACAGGGGGTCTTGTTGGTAATGCACCATTCTTGCTTTGGCCTTACTTCCTGTCATTCTGGGATGGTAATATTCTGGGCTATCACTATTTGTATTGTGCCCTATAATGCTTTTGATTCCCGTCAGGCAAACGCCAAGATCGAACCAAGAACATTATAGTGACCAATACACCCATAAAAGGACGTATTTTGGCACATAGCTTACCTTACGTTGCGTATCCACATTCTGCAGCTCAGTAGAACATGAATCAGGGTATCAGGGTAAAAACGAGGGCTAAATAAGGTAAATTAGGTGGATACGAAATAATGCAGGGTAAGAGAAAAATCCTACAAAAAAATATCTAACAGAAAACATCGCTGCATTCAAAGTTTTACAATAAGGGATTTATTACATAAAATATACTATTTACAAATACAAAAGCTTTCAAATGTGACTGGGGTAAATATAATGTTGAGCCGACGACTACCAGTTCACTTCCTTCGAAACAGCAAGGCTGCAACTAGCATGGGACAATGGCGTAAGTAATGAAATAAAAAAACGGATGTCTGCAGAAATACACGTCTAGCAGTAACCTCCTCATCATAAAATTACTATGCCTCGGAGCATCGAACCCTAGAGCTAACAAATATAAACACATTATGTACAGTGCTCTAACCTGGAATAGATCCCTGGTCCAGTAAAGAGCAAAGCATCGAATATCCACATACAAAAAATAATAGGAACACAGCTCCCTCCTCCAAGGGCCAATATAAAACGGGCAAAACGTTAAAAATGAAGCAGAACAAACAGAAATGAAATCTCTCCAGGCATCGTAACATCAAGGCCGTCCTTCCCCTCAAAACACTCGACAAACCGGAGACAGCTATATTGCCGAGTTCCAAGACAGTAACGTCAGACACTACACCCCTCACCAGCTGTTCGCACTAGATAGGCGCGGCCCTCTTATTTATGAGCTCAGCTGACGGCCTTGTAGGCTGACTGCAAGGAAAGCTTCGCTTGTTCATAGTACCTCACATAATTTGGCCATTCTAGCGCTCTCTTAATTACACATGGGCTACACGCCATCATATCAATGTCACAAGCAATACAACAAAATCTCATTTCCGCCACCACTGGGCTCATCCTTAATTATACAAGGGCACAATCCAGTGCGCCATAATCACATAGCCCCAATAAGGCGTCTCAAATGCATCTCAACACATTCTTAATCGGTGCTGGGGCTTTCTCCATATCAATACACAGTCAGCTACATGCATAATGCCCAAATTTCTCAAACATAAGGACACGCCCTCCCTGCCACATTAAGCTAGGTGAGTTACGGGGGTAAATCCTGATCTCCAATACACTACATTCGACCGCAAAGAAATATGCCCTGACGCTGCACTATAAACAGTCCCTGTCTGTCTGACATCACTAACATGACCAAGAGAATCCAACCTGACCCATGAAGACAACAAGTACACTAACATAATACGACTGAATAGAAATGCAATCACACCACCAAGGAATATACAACCTACTACCTACGCTAATATACTGGGTTCGAGCTTGAGGCATGGCTATGCATTACCAAGAATTTTCCTAATATAAATTAACCGGTTGGCTGACGGCCAACCTTGTTCCTATCTACACTTTAAATTACATGCTTGCTACAAAATTGGAAAGCTCTGACCTTAAATGATTGATGACATGACGGAGCGGCCCCCCATGTGGACCACTGGATTTACCACATCATGATATACTGTGACGCTGGCAGCAGATACAGGCGGACGACTGGAGACATTCTAGCTGGCGAGAACCTTTCTTGCAGCTTCTTAGATGGTTGGAAGATGTCCACTTCGACGTCGTGCTGAGCAGGTACGCCAGACGTTCCTGGGTCGATTCCCGATGTCGTGCCGGCTTCACCTCCCGTTATTGCTTCCTCGCAATGAGTGTGTAGAAGCTCGTACTGGATTGATGCAGGGGCAACTGAAAAGAAATTTCTTATTACACACAGTCCATATTCGATGCCTGTTTCCACTAAAACCATGCCTCACACGTTACGTTGACCAAGTCTTGTTCTGAATCCTATTCTTTCACTCGGACAACACCTCGCGGTACCAGAAATACCCTGAGCCTTCATTAATACTTGCATTACGTTAGTTACAATTGTACCTCAAAGAAATATGAAGATACTAGGCCAACAGTCTTTTATAGGCATCACCTCATCTGATGACAGCAGATCAACACATGTAATATCAAGAATTCAGCTTAATTATGCAGGTTAATTACTTACTTTCTCCCAGATTCAATAGTGCTAGGTGTATGTGCAGCTCGAAGATAAGACGTTCTCGATACCGACTCACAGCGTGACGACCTCATTCCAGCAGCCTTACGGTCAAAGAATGAGGCTGACGTGCCAGGCGGTCCTGCATTTATAATCAGGCTAGCGTTAGCACGCCCGCTTGGTCGCGTATGGGATACCCGCGCCCGCGAGTTGAAGTTCTCCCGCACAAAGAGCGTCAAGTACCATACTTAATGAATGCATTTATAATTACAGCCATGTTGTATATCAACATTTAGCGGAAATTATGCAGGTTGCAATTCTCTTATCAGATCCAATGCAGCTATTCCGTAGCCAGAGATATTAAATTAATTCCTTCTTCTCTCCAAATGTTTGTTTGCCGCGATATGGTGCGCGTTTCCCGTCTCAATTAAGAAGCTTCGCTTGGGCTATAAATTCCTTTTATGAGTTTCTGGAATTTTTCATAATGAGGCTGTAGCTATCTTCCCACGAGAAACGCTTCCTCAGGAATCTCTTATGAAATGAACTATTATACAATGATTCCTGGTGATCTCAGGTAATCCCAATATCTAATGCTAAAATCCAGACTATTGGCACATGAACTGTATGGTTCAGTATATTGAAACATATCTTTTGTCCCTTTTACCTCATTTTTTCCTCCATCAATATCGACGGCACTTTTCAGCACGGTCCTGTTATTTTCGCTACTCTGTTTGTGCTTGTATCTCTTAGTAGTTCATTGGCATCTGCATGACTTGAGCTAAGCGAACTTGCAGCCCCGTCCCCCCAACGTATTGACGAAAGAAAACATACTGATTTGGGGTAAGAAGGAATACCTGACTTTCATTTTCTATCTTCTGGACGAGCTGTTCAGAATATACTAAATTTAAAAAATTAAATGATACTCGCGCCTTAACATTTTCAAGTCTCACTTAAGCTTCTTGGTGTTGATATATGAGTAGCTTCTTGATGCAAGTTAGATCGTCCTTGTCTAATCCTTTAGTGTCCAACATGCTCATCTCTTCAGAATGTTTAACATACTAGAAAAATACCTATCGTCGATGCAGTGGGCCTAATTTCCTGATTATATTCATTTATCGTACGTATACAACGTAAGTATTGCCCCCATTTTTCCCGAGCTAAGCCCAGCCATCGAGCGATGAGTCCCAAGGTGGACCGTTCGATCGTTGGCTATCACTTTCTAGAGGCATTTAAGGGTTGTAAGGATTGATGACCAAGCAGGATAAAAAGAAATATTAAAACAACACTCTGACATTTATTCACATAAGCAATTAAACAACAAAATATTCTTGCTAGTATTTTTCTTTAACATAACAGAGCTTTCATAATATCGGGTTTCTTCCTCGATTTAGAGTGACTTGTGTTCATGTCTCCAGCTCTACTGTGCTGTAAATGAAACCAAAGAAGTAATTAGGCCACTTGCCTTTTTAAACCAAACATTTAACTGAAAGAACTAAATAAACATGTGTTCAAAGTTTCACCAATTTAAAGTTGCCTCAACACGTGGTCTTTACAATGTACACAGCTGAATTAGTCATTTACAATATTTAATAATGGTTAATGACACTAACGTGAACTTCAGTAGCAAAGAAAAACTGTTTCCAAAATTCTCAAAATTAATTAATTATTATCTTGATTATTATTATTATTATTATTCTCATTCAGGTAACCTGTTTCATTGTAACACGATCGTGCTCTTACTAATTCTCCACCGCATCATTTATCTAATGTTCATTAATATTTCAGAGTAATGATTTTTAATTAATTATTAATGACTTATTTTTACAATGTTTCAAAGCAATCATGCGGCTGGCAAATTTCTACCTTGATCTTTGCATTTCATTTCTATTCAAATTAATCTTAAAGTATTTCAGATTTTTAGAAATTTACATTGCCAACGTGTGAGCTAGTAAAATAAATTTTGTTACAAATCGAGTGCCTTTACAAAGTAACGAGATGATCTTTCCTTTTAAATCTCGCAAAAAAAATTAAATTCCTTCCTAGTCTTCCTTGACTTAATTTAATTAAACTTTCCCTTAAGGGCATGAAATTATTTCTTAAGGCAACACACAACGATGAATGTGATCCGCGTCACGGCGAGTGCGCGACCAGATCAAAATTAAATGAAATAAACATGGCACAAGAGAAATATACACATTTACACACACATTCACACTAGGGAAACACGTTTTATGTACACTATTTACAACGAATCCTGACTTGGCAATTTTAGTTATGATTTTTATCGATGGTCGGGACGCGTAATGTCTCGCAAAAATAATTCGTGCACAGAAATTCTCTTACATTAATGGTGGCTAGTGATCGAAGTCATGAGTATCACTTGATAGAAATACATTTCACATATCAGCGCAAGTTCATCTAATTCATGAGATTATAATGGAAGATTCTAGTAAAATCTATAAGCACTACCATCATGTGGGCTACAGGTTGAATTTACCGCAAGCGTGAGCCTTACTCGCATTATTTTACTTCCTACCGGTGAAATACACTCACAAACACGTGCTCCACTAATTATAGTCTATCTTGCGCTCCAAATACACAAGAATAAATCAATATCACCACTAATTCATCATTTACTCAATTATGCAACAAATATCCCTCAGGATAGGCCGTATTCCAGACCCTACATGAACAGAGCACATTCTATCTCACATTTAGGAATTCTACAGCAGTTTTATGGCTCACGAGCGTTTACTTCTGTTTTACCCGATCTTTAATCAACATTATTATTATTTAAGTGATTATTACGTCTACTGATTCTCCTGGAATGTCATAAAATTAGATGACTTCATCATAAAAAAACAACAAGTGATTTTAAAAGACACTAGGTTCGACCCTATTCACTCAAAATGTACACGCAAATTTTCCGTCCGGTAACTTTCAATATTACAAATAAAGTAGATTTATCGTGTGGTCAGTGATTATTAAACTTAAGCTCCTTAAGCATGGGAAGTCAGTCAAAGACAACCTACATGTCTACTCTAATAGATTTCAAAATTTCATTCACACGTACCTAGTCTACCATGACACCTTAAGAAGTAGGAAAATGAAATATTTCTAACTACAGCAAACTGATAGATCTACGACTTAAGAAGAAAGACCTCTAGTTGTACAAAAGATAGGACAGATAAATTAAATTAAAAAGGTACTCAAGTTTTTGTAGAGTTCGATTCCCGTCGACAGTCAGTTATTTCAGCATACTCCGGCCAGTCTTCTCCCAATTACCAGAGACGCCTTACATTTTTACAGCTCCATGGAGGCTCTGCGATAGATGTCCCTCGATGAAATGATGTTGGTAGTTGCGGAATTCTTCATCTTGAGATCTTCAATTCCAAGACGTCTTCGTTGATTGCTGGTCACAAGCTGTAACTGAGATGACAAAGTTAAGTATTTTGAACAAGCACACGCAGAATATAAACAGCTCGTCTACACTGTCACACTTAACTTGGCTCCTAGACGTTTTTATTCCACAGAATTCACTAATTATCAGACTAAATTCTGGTAGAACGGGCGTCGACTTGACTTGAAATTTCTCCTTCCACGTGGTCCGGTGGTGTGATGTCTCTCGCAGCAAACAAGCATTAAGAAGAGCGTAAAGAGAAGAGCATTAAGCATTAAGAGAGCGATTCACTCGAAGCAAGGCCTTTTATAATTAGCCCAGGAAGGCGTGTTCTTCAGCGAGTACGGTAATTGGCTGATGATCACCTTTAATTTGCGCAGACTATTCTAGAAACAGGCTGAGTCGCGCGTGCGAAGGTAGTCACGTGGTTTGCTATAACCTTGACACAGTCCTGCCGGTGACGTATCGCACCCCTCTGAACGACAAAAAAAACTCGTTCACGGCTCGCCACAAGTTCCCAAGTGGTGTGTTGTAGCTTCAAGCAGACAATAAAATCTTTGCTTTCCACATGTTAAAATATTCGTAAAATCGCCAATTTTCACGGGGACATCTCTCCCTTGGTTGGAATATAATTTCATTTGTAGATGAAATTATTACATAACAGTGTCCATTACTATTGTTCCGGAAAATTGGTTATTGAATCACCTGGTAGTAACTTAATTGAGCTCGCGATAGGTGTGAGACTCGGAGTTCTTCGTTCCGCTCCTGGCATCCAGTAGCCTAGTCTCTCCATACAGGATGTTCCTCAAGTTTTACTTCTATCTTCAGTAACTTATTTTTCCCTTTTAACAGATGGTTACACGGTGTCAGCTAGTGGTGTAGGTGTTCGGTAGAGTCTTAAATTAGCGGCATTGTGGACAGCTTCGTAAGATTTATCCAGACTTTGTATTTTATAGGAGTTGTTGCCAAAGACTTTAATGATCTTGTAGGGTCCCACAAACAAGGGTGCAAATTTAGCATAAAATTTGCTCGTAGGCTCGGACACAGCTGGTCTCCTCAATAATACGTATTCGTTTAATCGGAGAGGTCGGTGAAATCTCCTCCCTTGAACTCTTCGGTTACGTCTCTCAGCGTGGCGTCTCAGTGATTCCGTTGCCTTCTCAATGTTTTCCTGGGGAGTAGGTCTTACGGTTCCAGGACACTGAATGATGTGATCCCAAGATCTCACAGGGTAATTATTAAAATGAAGCACTGATGGAATTTGGGAGGTAGCTTCGTGAATAGTGCCATTAGAACATTCCATAATAATCGGAAGTACATCTACCCATTTCCAATGAGCATTCCCGCAGAATATTCTACAGAACTTGGCCAGCTCTTGCATTACACGTTCCGCTGGATTACTGGACGGATGTCTCACGGAATTTAGTACATGTTTGATGCCCAGTTGGGTCATGGCTTGCTTGAATTCGGCCGAGGTGAATTGCGGTCCGTGGTCTGTTAGAATGGCCTGAGGCTTTCCCATGTGAGGAATTATATTCCGGGTGATTCTCCACAGAACGGCTTTAGTGGTGGCCTTCTGGATTGGATATAACGTCACGTACTTGGAAAACACATCGATGGTCACAACCACATGACGGTTCCCTCGCTTAGAAGTTGGAATCTGACCGAACAAGTCCATTGCGTAGAGTTCTTTCGGAGCAGATGGCAAAATAGGAATGGGACTTTGCTGTAATAAATGAGAGCTTGGTTTGACTCTCTGACAAGTGTCACATGTCCTGATGACGTCATTTACAAAGGTTCTCAATCCTTCCCATGTGAATGATTCTAATATCGTGGCAACAGTCTTATCTACTCCACCATGACCTGTAATTCTATGGACGTGCCAAGTAAGAAGTTCCCGTAGCTTCGGTGGTATAACAGCTCGTAGTTTCGTCCTAGCAGAGTCAATGAACTTATACAGGGTTCCATTGATATAACGGAAATTTCTAGCTTGTCTCTTTATTTTCCGAAATCCTGGCTCGTTTGGGGTAAGTTTGTCTTCGAGACAGTCAATGATAGGCCGTAACTTAGGGTCCCGCTTCTGTGCCTGTCGAAGGTAACCAAGTTTGCGTAGGAACTCGTGGTCTTCCTGAATTAACGTTATCTGATGTATCTCTGCGACTTCAGAATTAGGGTTTCGACTCAGGCAGTCGGCTAACAGGTTGTTCTTCCCGGAGCAATGTTCTAACTGGAGGTTAAATTGTTGTACAAAGAGTGTCCATCTGAAAACTCGTTCGGAAGCCATAGTTGTTTTTAACATGAAAGTTAATGCACGATGGTCAGTCCTGACAATGATGGGAAATCCGTAAATTAATTTCTGCCAGTATTTGAGAGCGTAGACTATGGATAACATTTCCAGTTCAGTTACGGAGTAATGTTTTTCGTGCTTCCTTATCTTCCTGCTGACGAAAGCCAAGTATGTCCTGTTTTCAGGGTTCTCCTTGTCTTCTTGGAAAAGAACGGCTCCTATCCCAATGTTTGAGGCATCAGTTTGTAGAATAAAGGGCCTAGTAAAGTCAGGGTATCCCAGCTTAACGTTGTTTACGAGCATTTCTTTCGTCTTAGCGAAGGCTTTGTCACATTCGGCGCTCCACTTCCATCTATTGCCCTTCTTTAGGAGATCCTGCAATGGAGCAACTGTCTGAGTGTAGTTAGGACAGTGGTTCGAAAAGAACTGGGCCATTCCCAAGAATTGCCGGACCTGTTTCACTCTCACAGGCTTAGGAAAATTACTAATGGCTTCGATCTTGACTGGGTTGGGTTTCACGCCATCGCCGTCTATGATGTGTCCCAGAAATAAAATTTCGGACTTGCAAAAGTGAGACTTCTTCAGGTTCACGTGGAAGCCAGCGTCGGATAAATTCTTAAGGAGTTTCTCCAATTTAACGAGGTGTTCCTCTAACGTTTCACTCGCTAGGAGGAGATCATCAACATACCTCGTTGTGAAGGCTTTAACCTCGTCGGTTAGGCATCTTTCGAGTGCTCGGATAAGCGCGCAGCCAGCGTTACGGATTCCGAAGGGTAGCCTGCAGAAAACATAGGTTTGCTGGTCGTATATGAAGCCTGTCAATAGCCTAGATTTTTCTTCAAGCAGAATATGGAAGTAGGATGACGTAAAATCAACAGAAGAGAAGTATCTCATACCCCTGAATTTTCTAATGACGTCTTTGATCGTCGGAGGCTGATCATTCTCCGGAATTAGCTTTTCGTTCACGGATCGAGCGTCTAAACACACGCGCAGCGATCCGTCTGGCTTAGACACGACTACTAAAGGGTTAATGAACGGACTGCTAGCTTTCATGACGATTCCATCCCTCTCCATTTCTTCAATAATCTTGCCGACTCTGGAGTAAAATTTTTCCGGTATCGGATACGGCTTTTTCTTGAAGGGCAGCCAGTCTGTCACAAGAAGTGAGTATTGAAAGTTGGGAATAAGACCTGGTTTGGAATCGAACAAGTTCTTATATTTCAGTAGCAAATTCTGCAGTTGAATCTGTTCTTTTTCCGTACCCATGGCTTGCCTTGATTTCTCAAAAATGAGATCAAAGGGGTGTATGTCGTTATCGCCTTCTTCTAACACTTTATCCATGGCCATTAAAATTTCCTCAGAGGCCTCATGGTCTTCGGTTTCCCTCGGAGATAAGGCGTCTGTTTCCCCGCAATAAGCAGATGGGTCGTTTACATCTGAAGGGTTTAGCATGGCAGTCTCGGAAAAATCCGCCTTCCTGAATTGAATGGAGTTTGACTGCATGTCAATCATGGCTTGGTAAGACATTAGGAAGTCTGCACCCAAGATAATATTAAATTTAATGTTGGACATGGCTAAGAATACTTGAGGAAATATCGTCCGTCCAATCTCGACATCCAACAATGTCTGTTGTTTACACATGACAGACTTGTCCGGTATTATGCCTTTAATTTTTACGTGAGATACCGGTATGACAGGTATATCATTTCGGTCCCTCAGGTCTCTCAAAAATGCCGTCGAAATGACGCTAATCGTCGATCCAGTGTCTATGAGACATTTTACGTGAACATTGCAGATTCGTGCTGAAATGATGGGTAACGTCGATGGTATTTCGCTGTTACGCTGACCAACTTCATCTAACAAGTCTTCGGGCTTGGTAGTCCATGAGTCGACCTGTACCACAATCCATTCTTGAAGTTTAGTGATTTTGCCTTCAGGATTCAGGCTATCTCCTCTTACTGGAGATGGAGTTTTTTTTTGTCAGCACCTTGGCTGTGCTCCTGACTCGAGTTGTTATGTTGGCTTCCCCGAGCCTTGGCCTCTTGGTATTGAAGGCTTTCCGCCCCCACGATATCAGGGTTGGTATCCTGGGTTTGGATTGCTCTTCGCCATCTTTCGTTTTCCTGCGTCGAGTTTTGAAGGTCCTTTAGATATTTCTCCTTCTCTTCTTCTCGCCAGTCTCTCCTTCCTCTTGAGTGGCGGAAGTCCTGGTTTCGCTTCCAGCTCCTTCGGTAATCTGAGTATGGACGCTTCCTCTCGTTACGTCTGGAATATTCCCAGTTTCTAATGGGTCTATTTCTGCGTACGGGCGATCGATCACGAGGTGAATCTTGCCCTCCAGGGTTACGTTTCCACGTTCTCCCTTGGTTGACTGATTTCGATTCTTCCTCCTTATTCGTTGTTACCTGATGGATCTGAGGTTCCGAGTTTCGTCCCTGACGAACTGGTTCCTTGGACGTCATGTCTAATTGTCTTAACAACGCCTCAGCCTGAATTGCAGATTGCGTATTTGAGGCTATCATGATCCTCTGCACATCTGGTGGTAACTGTCGGGTGATCAACTTAACCAACTCAGGTTCTGATGGCGGTGAGTCTAGTTCCCTTAATTTTCTTAATTGGCTGGACAGGAAGTCCGCATATCTCGTGGGCGTAGATGATGCATATTTCCTGGCGTATAACTCCGTCCTAAGGTTGTATTGGACGTCGCTATTCCAGTACTTCTCCAGGAATGCTTTCTTGAAACTTTCGAAATCGTCAAACGAAAATCGAAATGCGACAAACCAGGTATGAACTGAGTCTTCCAGGAATTTTTCGGTGACTCTTAACTGCCTTTCTGGTGGAATTTTCGCATCGCGAAAGTAATCCTGCAGTTCCCGAATAAAGCCTTTCGGAGTCACGTTTCCTCTAACGTTATTGAATTTCTTGGGTTGGTCTTCGTGAAGACGAATTATATTTACTATTTGCGTCTGGCCGGTTGTATTCATTTGAGACGCATTTACTGTCGGCTCTGAAGAAATGTCGATTGTATTCGCAGCGCCTGTCCCTGCAGTTGCAAGTGGAGTTGACGTCAGACCCGTGCCGGTTACACGTTGCTCCAGTAATGCCTGCTTCTCTAGCAATGAGTTGGTGACCTTGCTAGTGTTCTCGTTCTGGATTTTCAGGAGATGCATTTCATGTACAAGCTCCTTAATTCCATCCGTGTACTCCTTTCGAATCCCTTCGGTTTCAGTTTTTGACTCAGTCGTGACCTTATGTATGGCATTCATCAGGGTGGTTTTGATGGTTTTTATCTCGCCCCAACTATCCTCAAGCGACTCGTGGATATAATCCATCCGTTCCGAGGTATCGACTTGGGATGTCTCGATTTTGTCGAGAATGCCCTTTTCGACTTGTTGTAGTTTCTCGTTTAATCCAATGAATTTCTTCGCCCAAGCCGTTTTCGTAACCTTAAGGTCCTCTGAATTTGTGTCAATCTTTTCCTCAATATTCAGGAATGATTGTTCAACTTCGCCCTTGTATTTGTCGATTCCAGTTAATATGTCCTGTTGAACGTTCGCCAGTCGTTCACTGAATTCATTGGACATGCCCGCCATAGACTTGGCAATGTTTTCGTTTACCTCCTTTTTCATGGTAGCGAAATCATTTTTGACCATTACGAGCTCGCTCTGCACTGAGGCTAGCTTGCCGTTAAAAAGTTTAATGTCCGAACATATTTTTCCTAAACCTTCTTCAGTTTGGTTTTTAATGTCCGTCAACTTTTCTTCAATAGCTTCCCCGAGAGATTTTTCGAGGTTTATTTGTGCGTCACTGAGATCACTAAGTCCTTTTTCTAAGTTTTTCTCTAAGTTAGTTTGACTATTATTGAGTTCAAAGAGTCCTTTCTCTAGGTTCACCTGACTATTATTGAGTTCAAAGAGTCCTTTCTCTAAGTTTTTCTCTAGGCTGGCCTGATTTCCGCTAAGTTTTTCCTCTAAGTGAGCCTGATTTTCATTAAGTTTTTCCTCTAAGGTTTTCTCTAGGTTAGCTTGACTAATGTTCAAGTTGGCATTAATCCTCTCCTCCATAGCCAACAACATCTGCCTTAAGTCCTCCATAGTTACAATTATTCATTAAATGGCTATTCTGGTATTGGAAGGATTCTAACCGGACTACTGAAATATTGGGAATCGAACTCTATCAAATTTGTGAAGGCACCGATTTGTCGATATCATGAAAGTTCCAAATTTTCACCAATATCGGTCGCAATTATGAGTCTAATTTTAATTAATTATCATCGCAGCAAATTCAAATTTCTAATTACCAGCAAGAATTTGTTTTTAACAATATTCATACAAGTTACATTTAACATGTGCTTATGTTAGCCACAAGAATTTGGGCGAATAAATGTGTCAGAGTCAGCCTAATTTAATTGGTCATCTGATCTTGTCAATGTCATAAACACCGGACAGCACAAGATCATTTTCGAGCTTGGATAAGCCAATCTCGAGCCCCACGCTTGGATTAAGCCATCTTAAATGCCCCCATTTTTCCCGAGCTAAGCCCAGCCATCGAGCGATGAGTCCCAAGGTGGACCGTTCGATCGTTGGCTATCACTTTCTAGAGGCATTTAAGGGTTGTAAGGATTGATGACCAAGCAGGATAAAAAGAAATATTAAAACAACACTCTGACATTTATTCACATAAGCAATTAAACAACAAAATATTCTTGCTAGTATTTTTCTTTAACATAACAGAGCTTTCATAATATCGGGTTTCTTCCTCGATTTAGAGTGACTTGTGTTCATGTCTCCAGCTCTACTGTGCTGTAAATGAAACCAAAGAAGTAATTAGGCCACTTGCCTTTTTAAACCAAACATTTAACTGAAAGAACTAAATAAACATGTGTTCAAAGTTTCACCAATTTAAAGTTGCCTCAACACGTGGTCTTTACAATGTACACAGCTGAATTAGTCATTTACAATATTTAATAATGGTTAATGACACTAACGTGAACTTCAGTAGCAAAGAAAAACTGTTTCCAAAATTCTCAAAATTAATTAATTATTATCTTGATTATTATTATTATTATTATTATTCTCATTCAGGTAACCTGTTTCATTGTAACACGATCGTGCTCTTACTAATTCTCCACCGCATCATTTATCTAATGTTCATCATTAATATTTCAGAGTAATGATTTTTAATTAATTATTAATGACTTATTTTTACAATGTTTCAAAGCAATCATGCGGCTGGCAAATTTCTACCTTGATCTTTGCATTTCATTTCTATTCAAATTAATCTTAAAGTATTTCAGATTTTTAGAAATTTACATTGCCAACGTGTGAGCTAGTAAAATAAATTTTGTTACAAATCGAGTGCCTTTACAAAGTAACGAGATGATCTTTCCTTTTAAATCTCGCAAAAAAAATTAAATTCCTTCCTAGCCTTCCTTGACTTAATTTAATTAAACTTTCCCTTAAGGGCATGAAATTATTTCTTAAGGCAACACACAACGATGAATGTGATCCGCGTCACGGCGAGTGCGCGACCAGATCAAAATTAAATGAAATAAACATGGCACAAGAGAAATATACACATTTACACACACATTCACACTAGGGAAACACGTTTTATGTACACTATTTACAACGAATCCTGACTTGGCAATTTTAGTTATGATTTTTATCGATGGTCGGGACGCGTAATGTCTCGCAAAAATAATTCGTGCACAGAAATTCTCTTACATTAATGGTGGCTAGTGATCGAAGTCATGAGTATCACTTGATAGAAATACATTTCACATATCAGCGCAAGTTCATCTAATTCATGAGATTATAATGGAAGATTCTAGTAAAATCTATAAGCACTACCATCATGTGGGCTACAGGTTGAATTTACCGCAAGCGTGAGCCTTACTCGCATTATTTTACTTCCTACCGGTGAAATACACTCACAAACACGTGCTCCACTAATTATAGTCTATCTTGCGCTCCAAATACACAAGAATAAATCAATATCACCACTAATTCATCATTTACTCAATTATGCAACAAATATCCCTCAGGATAGGCCGTATTCCAGACCCTACATGAACAGAGCACATTCTATCTCACATTTAGGAATTCTACAGCAGTTTTATGGCTCACGAGCGTTTACTTCTGTTTTACCCGATCTTTAATCAACATTATTATTATTTAAGTGATTATTACGTCTACTGATTCTCCTGGAATGTCATAAAATTAGATGACTTCATCATAAAAAAACAACAAGTGATTTTAAAAGACACTAGGTTCGACCCTATTCACTCAAAATGTACACGCAAATTTTCCGTCCGGTAACTTTCAATATTACAAATAAAGTAGATTTATCGTGTGGTCAGTGATTATTAAACTTAAGCTCCTTAAGCATGGGAAGTCAGTCAAAGACAACCTACATGTCTACTCTAATAGATTTCAAAATTTCATTCACACGTACCTAGTCTACCATGACACCTTAAGAAGTAGGAAAATGAAATATTTCTAACTACAGCAAACTGATAGATCTACGACTTAAGAAGAAAGACCTCTAGTTGTACAAAAGATAGGACAGATAAATTAAATTAAAAAGGTACTCAAGTTTTTGTAGAGTTCGATTCCCGTCGACAGTCAGTTATTTCAGCATACTCCGGCCAGTCTTCTCCCAATTACCAGAGACGCCTTACATTTTTACAGCTCCATGGAGGCTCTGCGATAGATGTCCCTCGATGAAATGATGTTGGTAGTTGCGGAATTCTTCATCTTGAGATCTTCAATTCCAAGACGTCTTCGTTGATTGCTGGTCACAAGCTGTAACTGAGATGACAAAGTTAAGTATTTTGAACAAGCACACGCAGAATATAAACAGCTCGTCTACACTGTCACACTTAACTTGGCTCCTAGACGTTTTTATTCCACAGAATTCACTAATTATCAGACTAAATTCTGGTAGAACGGGCGTCGACTTGACTTGAAATTTCTCCTTCCACGTGGTCCGGTGGTGTGATGTCTCTCGCAGCAAACAAGCATTAAGAAGAGCGTAAAGAGAAGAGCATTAAGCATTAAGAGAGCGATTCACTCGAAGCAAGGCCTTTTATAATTAGCCCAGGAAGGCGTGTTCTTCAGCGAGTACGGTAATTGGCTGATGATCACCTTTAATTTGCGCAGACTATTCTAGAAACAGGCTGAGTCGCGCGTGCGAAGGTAGTCACGTGGTTTGCTATAACCTTGACACAGTCCTGCCGGTGACGTATCGCACCCCTCTGAACGACAAAAAAAACTCGTTCACGGCTCGCCACAAGTTCCCAAGTGGTGTGTTGTAGCTTCAAGCAGACAATAAAATCTTTGCTTTCCACATGTTAAAATATTCGTAAAATCGCCAATTTTCACGGGGACAGTATAGTATGCATAGTTACTACGAAAAAACATATTTACAAACATTTACACTGTCGCATGACAGCGATGACTTATAGTCTCAGACCTAATGCATTGATCTATCATAAGGCTGCAGGTATTGCCAACAGAAAATCTGACAAGGCCGTTGGTATGTTTGTCCTCGTCTTGCATTGGGACACTGTTACGGAGATATCAGTGGAGCAGAAAGAGGTGAAAGAAGGTGCTGGGTGAATGGGTCTAACTGCAATATCAAGAATTGAATTAAAATTTTAAAAGGTTATATTTCTTTTAGAATATCCAATTGAACAAATTTCACTTAGTGAACATAACAACATGGCAGGTACAATTAGCAATCTTGAAACCAGACTTAGAAAACCCCAAATTAGTGAATTTTACAGCTTTGGGGCTTCAAGCCCTTGGTTTACAATTTCTAAGATACTGGATCCAGTTTACAAAAATTACGAAATCTCAATGGTTAGACAGGGACGGAAATATCCCGATTTAAGAGCACTTGCTCCAAACGTTACAATATTTAGCCTTCTAGAGGCATCCTTCACTATTACAAAACTTTGAAAAGAGCTTACATGCTCTCGATTTCTTACAGACCACTCAAGGCAACATTACATCACAATCTTACACTCTCTGGCCTCACAAGGCACAAATTACAAATGGAAATAGTTTTACACAGGGGTAGCTTCCCGCCTCCTACCTTAACACACACACTCAGAAAGACGACGATCAAGTGAGACAAGGAAACTTGAAAAGCCGCAACTTATATACCCTCAGGGAAGGTTCGAGAGGATTCTGGGCTAATCCGGACACATCGTCTCATTTTTATTGGTTGAACTCAAAAGTTACACTCAAAACCGAACAAGAAGCCTGTGATAGGCTGAAAATTAATTACAGAAAATTGTCATTGGCCAGATTCAAAACTTGCCGGAATGAGACAGAAGTGTTGCAAACCTAGAATTACATAAAGACACAAAGGAAAGTTGAGAAAACCTATAAATAAAAAATTTCTTTCAATAACAACTTCCTTTACCTTGCACCAGAGTGCATGACCATTGTTTTTTTTGGTAGTGATATCTGTGGAAAAAGTCCAAACTTCTTGATGTACAGCAAAAACAAAACCAAGAGAAATCCAATCACTTTAGGAAACTTCACAATAACACAATAACTTAACATTTCAGTAGTGACATCTTCTGATTAAAGTCTCAACTTTGTGTAATAGCAATATCACATTTTGGTCGGTAGAGGAGTTCATTAAAGCGCTTATTTTGAATGTGCGGAGTTGAGGTGTACCTCCCAGTACAGACACATTGGGAACACTACAGTCAATTTTGCCCCAGTCGTAATGGGATTTAGCACTGATTCCATGATGGGTCTGAATATTGTTAAGGTCAGTCTATGTGTTACTATTTAAACCTATACCGTACCAGATTGGCCCGCCAGTCCCGTACTTTCTACTTATAAGTGCCCCGCATGCACTAATGATGAATGGGATGTCTAATTGATCTTCACGGAGGTATTATTGCCTGAAGGTAGGTTTCGTCAGAATACGAACAGATGAGATAATCGAATGGCTGCTCGCTACATGTTCCTCAGCATTTCCCGTGTAATCTGCCCCCTTGGCTAAGCAAGCCTCGTTTTCGAACGCTCAGTAGTAGGCTAGTATTTGACACAGCAGCACTACAGTTGCTGTCAAATTATCGTCAATGGTTGTTGTGTTCAGCAACAACGAATACACAGGCATAATTATAATGTATGGATAATCTGGTCGGAAGACAGCCGAAGCTCGCAGACGGTATGTGCAGGAGTTTATAAATAGCCGCTTGCCTTCTACACACGTATTTTACGGAACAGAGTTGCAATTACGAGCTAATGGACCGTTCAAGGCACATACCACATTCAAAGCAACATTTTGGTGGAGTGGATTGTCCTAAACGCCGGCCCCGTGGTGTAGGGGTAGCACGCCTGCCTCTCGCCCTGAGGCCCTGGGTTCGATTCCCGGCCAGGTCAGGGACTTTTCTCTCGACCTGAGGGTCGGTTCGAGGTCCATTCAGCCTACGTGATTAGAATTGAGGAGCTATCTGACGGTGAGATGGCGGCCCCGGTCTCGAAAGCCCAGAATAACGGCCGAGAGGATGCGTCGTGCTGACCACACGACCCCTCATAATCTGCTGGCCTTCGGGCTGAGCAGCGGTCGCTAGGCAGGCCAAGGCCCTTTCAAAGGCGTTAAGTGCCGTGGGGTTTTGGATTGTCCTAAACGTGTATCAATTAATGAGTTATTATACTTTATTTTCTGCATCTTTGAGTATTTACAAATGCACCCTATTACAGTACATGTGTAGTAAAATGACTGCTATTTGTTTCGCATTTATGTGTATAAAATAAGAGTTTTGTTTGCACATTACTCAGAATTAAAAAAGAATGGTATTTCTGTATCGGTCGTGTTCACTGTAACATGGAAATATACTTTTCAATTTTCCATCATCTCTGTCTGTATGGACTGTCTGACTGTCTTTCTGTATGTACGAGACTCATGAGAAAATGGTTGAAGAGAAGTCGGTATGTTAAGTCGGGGAATAAAGCGCTACGGTGTAGGCTATAAATAACTTTATTCACGCTGGATAAAATCGTGGTTTAGGGAAAGGCGCCTAAATTTAATTTTAAAAAATACCTAAGCTGTTTACAATTTAATAAAAACGTATTCAAAACGTGTATACGACTTCATCTAGAATTCTGGATTCAATGTGGAATTCCGCAGTGAATCACGGGTACAACACCTAGTCCGAAATATACCACGTTGTAGCGCTCCTTTGTAAACCAGCGATTACGCCTCCCATTCATCATTAGTGCATACGGGACACTTATAAGCAGAAAGTAAGGGGCTGGAGGTCCATCTAGTATAAATAGGACCAAACTTAAAGACTTCTGCTCAAATTTTATTCTTCTTTCCACCGGGCATTTGCGTCAGAATGCCGCTCTGTTATACTCTGGACATAATTGGTCAAAGGATGTCTGGACTTTAGGCGATTCTTTTTGAGATGTATTAAATAGGCAGGTACGGGTTTCCTAAGATCTTCTTTCATTCTCGAATGAGACCAATTTCTAGATGCGCGTAGCGTGCACTTTCTAGGAATATGAACTAAAAGTTGGACAACCCTGTACCAAATCACGTAAAGCTTTTATTGTGTTACAAGCAGTATCATTCCTTCCTCCTAACAACAGGAGAAATTGTAGGGGTAGTATTTCAATTAAAACCATAACCAAGCCATGCCATGCCAGAACATTAAGTTGGAACTGGCCCGTCCAACCAGTCGATCACACATTTCCATATCCAATATCGGAGTGTCACAGTCCTTTCTTATGTACGCTTAACTTGATTTACTCTGCTTGAGTCCTGAAGTGAGCCTCACCATGCAGAAGAAATGATAGGGTCCTCGGATTATAAGTTCTGTTTTTTCACGATGTGGTACATTTTCATTACGTCTGTTATACTTTTCCATACGAGTCCTGTTTCAAAGTTGCAGAGGGGTTGAATGTAATGTATAATATATTATTCTTGTTTTGTAGATAACACTCAAACGTTTTATTCACGCTTGTGTGGTAGAGCATTAAGAATAGGCGAAAATACACTGACTGACAGAGCAAATGCAACACCAAGAAGGAGTGGTTCGAAAGGGATGAAAGTTGGGGAAAAAACAGAGACGGCACGGACGAATAATTGATGTTTATTTCAAACCGATATGCAGGTTACACAATGCGCACGGCATCGACTCAGTAGGATGTAGGAGCACCGCGAGCGGCGATGCACGCAGAAACACGTCGAGGTACAGAGTCAATAAGAGTGCGGATGGTGTCCTGAGGGATGGTTCTCCATTCTCTGTCAACCATTTGCCACAGTTGGTCGTCCGTACGAGGCTGGGGCAGAGTTTGCAAACGGCGTCCAATGAGATCCCACACGTGTTCGATTGGTGAGAGATCCAGAGAGTACGCTGGCCACGGAAACATCTGTACACCTCGTAGAGCCTGTTGGGAGATGCGAGCAGTGTGTGGGCGGGCATTATCCTGCTGAAACAGAGCATTGGGCAGCCCCTGAAGGTACGGGAGTGCCACCGGCCGCAGCACATGCTGCACGTAGCGGTGGGCATTTAACGTGCCTTGAATACGCACTAGAGGTGACGTGGAATCATACGCAATAGCGCCCCAAACCATGATACCGCGTTGTCTAGCGGTAGAGCGCTCCACAGTTACTGCCGGATTTGACCTTTCTCCACGCCGACGCCACACTCGTCTGCGGTGACTATCACTGACAGAACAGAAGCGTGACTCATCGGAGAACACGACGTTCCGCCATTCCCTCATCCAAGTCGCTCTAGCCCGGCACCATGCCAGGCGTGCACGTCTATGCTGTGGAGTCAATGGTAGTCTTCTGAGCGGACGCCGGGAGTGCAGGCCTCCTTCAACCAATCGACGGGAAATTGTTCTGGTCGATATTGGAACAGCCAAGGTGTCTTGCACATGCTGAAGAATGGCGGTTGACGTGGCGTGCGGGGCTGCCACCGCTTGGCGGCGGATGCGCCGATCCTCGCGTGCTGACGTCACTCGGGCTGCGCCTGGACCCCTCGCACGTGCCACATGACCCTGCGCCAACCATCTTCGCCACAGGCGCTGCACCGTGGACACATCCCTATGGGTATCGGCTGCGATTTGACGAAGCGACCAACCTGCCCTTCTCAGCCCGATCACCATACCCCTCGTAAAGTCGTCTGTCTGCTGGAAATGCCTCCGTTGACGGCGGCCTGGCATTCTTAGCTATACACGTGTCCTGTGGCACACGACAACACGTTCTACAATGACTGTCGGCTGAGAAATCACGGTACGAAGTGGGCCATTCGCCAACGCCGTGTCCCATTTATCGTTCGATACGTGCGCAGCACAGCGGCGCATTTCACATCATGAGCATACTCAGTGACGTCAGTCTACCCTGCAACTGGCATAAAGTTCTGACCATTCCTTCTTGGTGTTGCATTTGCTCTGTCAGTCAGTGTATAATGAAATATTTAGAAATGTTTACTGGGAACAGGAAGCAACAGTGAGTAACAGTACAAGAGGTGTACGAATGCAGTCACAGATACAAACATGATAAAACTCAGTAGTACTAAGTATCAAAGGTATCGTAATTAATAACTGATCACCAGGGGGCAATGGAAAATGATTTGTCACTGGACGCACGTTGTCGGCTGTAACCTCTAGCGAAACTATGACACTATATTCGTTTAGACTCAATCTATCTTTGAATTCATTTTCACTATACTTCATTAGAACATTAGGGCGACGATGATTTAATCGTGGCCATCCTAGAATGTTGACCATTTCTACAATCTCTTCGTTCGAAGAAGATGAGGAAGCCATAGAAAATTTTAACAAACACAATGTTAGCTGCTGATACTGAAGTACTGGGTTAACAACGTGATATTCTTGATTAATCTTGATGTGAAGACTAAAGTAACTCATTCTAATGCTGAGTTTTTGATTAAGTGTAAGTTAAAAATTGGAATAACATATTAAAATCTTGATGACTGTTTTGTGGTAAAATACGTCTCAAAGGAGAGAAGGAACTGTATAGTAACGTGCAGTGATTTTTCCGTTGTTTTTTTGAGAACTACATCAGTATTAATGGACCATTGAAAGTTTATACTCTGTAGTACCGTACACAGGGGTAGGTACCCTCTAGGACGATGCCTCCATTCCTGTATAAAAATCCGACTAACTCAGGGTTGGGCAGAGAGTGGGTTGGTTGTCGATAGGCCAGGATAAAAGTCGAAGTTCCTCACTTAATTATAAGTAAATGACAGGAAAATGGAGGTATAACTCGAATGAGAAACAATAGTATTGGGTAGGATGAGTTTATTCACAAATATCCCCGAATCATACTAGTAAACAATCAAGTTAATCGAATAATAAATATGACATAAGCAAAATCTCAAAATTAAAGAAAGAAATGGTCATTAAAAACGTTAATTAATCAAAGAAACAAATGTGAAATGAAATTTCAAGCACACCATTGAATACTTGAATACTTTTAGAAATAATCTTCTTCTGATTGTCCATTGTTCATTTTACATAATAATATGGTTCATGTTTGTGGGTTACTGTAGTCACGTCCTAGTTCGTGAACCAAGGGCAACGGGTGAGTGGCCTAGTAAGTAGTCCTGAGAGTCGGGATACCAGCTGCTATGGAATGGGAGTGGGCATCTCGGACATATTCTGAGTCGTGGCCCTCCTTGTGCTCAGGCGGCTAGGACTATACAATTCACCGGTGGTCCATAACCCGTTAGAGGAGAGATCCTCACTTGGACTATGTGCAAGTAGGGTAGTATCCTGCTTCATGAATTTACCGAGCTCAGAACATTTTAAGCAAGCCTCGGACCTATGGGAGTATCGGAGTCCCACTCCCATTTGACAGGCAAGGGACGCCCTGTAAACAACTTGGCGAACGAAACGGAATTCGATGGGGAGCTATCAATATTAATGGGGCTTATGGAAGAAAGAAGGTAGAACTGGCTGAGTCAGCAAAGAGGATGCATCTAGATGTGCTAGGAGTAAGTGATATTCAGGTAAGGGGAGATAACGAGGAAGAGATAGGGGATTATAAAGTGTACTTGACGGGTGTTAGAAAGGGAAGGGCAGAGTCTGGGGTAGGGCTCTTTATCAGGAATACCACTGCACGCAACATAGTTTCGGTTAGGCACGTAAATGAGCGAATGATGTGGGTAGATTTGTTAGTTGGAGGAATTAGGACAAGAATTGTGTCTCGTGTATTCACCATGTGAGGGAGCAGATGAGGATGAAGTTGACAAGTTTTATGAAGCATTGAGTGACATCGTGGTCAGGGTCAGCAGCAAGGATAGAATAGTGCTAATGGGCGATTTCAATGCGAGAGTTGGGAATAGAACTAAAGGATACGAAAGGGTGATTGGTAAATGTGGGGAAGATATGGAAGCTAATGAGAATGGGAAGCGTTTGCTGGACTTCTGTGCTAGTATGGGTTTAGCTGCTACGAATACATTCTTCAAGCATAAGGCTATTCACCGCTACACGTGGGAGGCTAGGGGTACCAGATCCATAATAGACTATATCTTAACAGACTTTGAATTCAGGAAATCTGTTAGGAATGTACGAGTTTTTCGCGGATTTTTCGATGATACAGACCACTATCTGATCTGTAGTGAACTAAGTATCTCTAGGCCTAGGGTAGATAAAGTGAAATCTGTCTGCAAACGAATAAGGGTAGAAAATCTGCAGGACGAGGAAATTAGAAGTGCATGGATATAATTAGTGAGAAGTTTCGAACAGTAGACAGTAAGCAGGTTCAGGATATATAAAGTGAATAGGTGGCATACAGGGATGCTGTAGTTGAAACAGCAAGGGAATGCCTAGGAACAACTGTGTGTAAAGATGGGAAAAGGCGAACATCTTGGTGGAATGATGAAGTGAGAGCAGCCTGTAAACGTAAAAAGAAGGCTTATCAGAAATGGCTCCAAACAAGGGCCGAGGCAGACAGGGATTTGTACGTAGATGAAAGAAACAGACCGAATCAAATAGTTGTTGAATCCAAAAAGAAGCCGTAGGAAGATTTTGGTAATAATCTGGAAAGGCTAGGTCAAGCAGAAGGGAAGCCTTTCTGGACAGTAATAAAGAATGTCAGGAAGGGAGGGAAAAAGGAAATGAACAGTGTTTTGAGTAATTCAGGTGAACTCGTAATAGATCCCAGGGAATCACTGGAGAGGTGGAGGGAATATTTTGAACATCTTCTCAATGTAAAAGGAAATCATCCTGGTGGTGTTGCAAACAGCCAAGCTCATGGGGAGGAGGAAAATGATGTTGGTGAAATTATGCTTGAGGAAGTGGAAAGGATGGTAAAAAAAACTCCATTGTCATAAGGCAGCAGGAATAGATGAAATTAGACCTGAAATGGTGAAGTATAGTGGGAAGGCAGGGATGAAATGGCTTCATAGAGTAGTAAAATTAGCGTGGAGTGTTGGTAAGGTACCTTCAGATTGGACAAAAGCAGTAACTGCACCTATCTATAAGCAAGGGAACAGGAAGGATTGCAACAACTATCGAGGTATCTCATTGATTAGTATACCAGGCAAAGTATTCACTGGCATCTTGGAAGGGAGCGTGCGATCAGTCGTTGAGAGGAAGCTGGATGAAAAGCAGTGTGGTTTCAGACCACAGACAGGCTGTCAGGATCAGATTTTCAGTATGCGCTAGGTAACTGAAAAATGCTACGAGAAGAATAGGCAGTTGTGTTTATGTTTCGTAGATCTAGAGAAAGCATATGACAGGGTACCGAGGGAAAAGATGTTCACTATACTGGGGGACTATGGAATTAAAGGTAGATTATTAAAAGCAATCAAAGGCATTTATGTTGACAATTGGGCTTCAGTGAGAATTGATGGTAGAATGAGTTCTTGGTTCAGGGTACTTACAGGGGTTAGACAAGGCTGTAATCTTTCACCTTTGCAGTTCGTAGTTTACATGGATCATCTGCTGAAAGGTATAAAATGGCAGGGAGGGATTCACTTACGGTAGGTGGAAATGTACTAAGCAGTTTGGCCTATGCTGACGACATGGTCTTAATGGCAGCCTGTGCCGAAAGCCTGCAGTCTAATATCTTGGAACTTGAAAATAGGTGCAATGTGTATGGTATGAAAATTAGAATCTCGAAGACTAAATTGATGTCAGTAGGTAAGTAATTCAACAGAATCGAATGTCACATTGGTGATACAAAGCTAGAACAGGTTGATAATTTCAAGTATTTAGGTTGTATGTTCTCCCAGGATGGTAATATAGTGAGATTGAATCAAGGTGTCGTAAAGCTAACGCAGTGAGCTCGCAGTTGCGATCAGCAGTATTCTGTAAGAAGGAAGTCAGCTCCCAGGCGAAACTATCTTTACATCGGTCTGTTTTCAGACCAACTTTGCTTTACTGGAGCGAAAGCTGGGTGGGCTCAGGATATCTTATTCATAAGTTAGAAGCAACTGACATGAAAGTAGCAAGAATGATTGCTGGTACAAACAGGTGGGAACAATTGCAGGAGGGTACTCGGAATGAGGAGATAAAGGCTAATTTAGGAATGAACTCGATGGATGAAGCTGTACGCATAAACCGGCTTCGGTGGTGGGGTCATGTGAGGCGAATGGAGGATAGGTTACCTAGGAGAATAATGGACTCTACTATGGAGGGTAAGAGAAGTAGAGGGAGACCAAGACGACGATGGTTAGACTCTGTCTCTAACGATTGAAAGATTAGAGGTATAGAACTAAATGAGACCACAACACTAGTTGCAAATCGAGGATTGTGGCGACGTTTAGTAAATTCACAGAGGCTTGCAGACTGAACGCTGAAAGGCATAACAGTCTATAATGATAATGTATGTATGTATGTATGTATGTATGTATGTATGTATGTATGTATATACAGAAGTGAAACGCGGTTCACCACAAAGGATCTAGTGAGAACTAGATTGACCATCAATATTACTCAGCACTCGGGATGTTCCCCATTAAACAACAAGACAACATATCCAAACAACATGAGATATCACAAACACCATCCTGTAAGAGAAAAACATATAATTATCCTAATAAAACATGTGGAAAGCAATGGACAACATTGCCTTCTTCTGCTGCATTTGCGCACTCAAAAGCGCGATCATCCGTCACGTATTTCCTGCTGTGCTGTGAGCTAAAAGGAAATGTTGGAACTCAACACTGTACTAAGGCTTAGTTTCTGTCCGCCAAGATTGTATCACGGAAATACCATCTCATTCACGCTGCCTATGTAATCACGGCCAATAAATAAGCTTGTGAGGCAATATCATCTTTCTTCGGCTACACGGAAACTCACGTACAATCGTACTCCTTCCTAGCATGCTTCGACAATTTATTACACACATCAGACTCATTGGTCTGGAATCAATTTCCGTCAATTCTGATAATTAATATTCTCTCAGAAGATAATAGCAGGTACATATTCACTGCACATCATTCTTTCACTTATCAGGCATGCAATCGGCCTGCATAATGACATTATAACTCCGCATGCATTATAACTTCTCATATCTCTTACAATTCTCATCAGCCTTTTACATTATGAGACCAGTTTCGATTCCTGTACCAATCATTGGGCAAAACAGTTTCCAACCTAAATTAGAAGATCCTATTCTTTCAACGTTGTTATGCAGCTCCTTACGGTTCAGCTTCTGAAATACGATTCGTCATGCAATTTAACTGTTACTCACTCTCTAAATGACCAAAATTAAATTAAATTAACTCTCAACGTAGCAAATGTTTAACTTTGAAATTGGATGAACTTGTCAATCTAATCCTCCTAGCACTAATATACAAAGAAAAATCGGAATAATACTAAGCTAAATTATCATGCATAAATCTTACAACAAATAATCCTAACAACTCCCTCATTATCCCATCTAACTAGTCGTAAATAAAAATATAGAGAACATGCATTTCTCTCTTATCCGTATCTACAACACAAAGGTGAAATATACACATGCCGTCAGGCTTACTTTACGTTAAAGAAAATCCCTACACTAAACTGCACTAGTATTTTAACATAACCCATATAACATCCCATAATTAAAACATGCGCCTTATCTTGGACGACTCTCCGGACACATGGCAGCGGCTCACATCCCTGCTACGTTAGGTGGTTACTCCATGTTGATCACTGCTTTAACACATAGAAACACTCTTCCTTCTTCCATGGGCGATGCTATCTTCTTGCTGAAAGTTATTGAACACTGCAACACAGAAGGCTTTGGATGAATATCTCTTCACCGCTCAATTCTGCACGTGCCGAACAAACCCTTCTTGGCTGTAAACTCAGCAAACACACTGACACACAAATATACTTGAAATTTAACACTTTAGGGTTTATATACACAGTTATTGAGAGCGGCTCGCGGAACTGATCGCGAGTTCCTCGCGAAACGCGACCGACACGAAAATATGAAACAACTGAGCGTCTCTTCTTCACTTCCAAACTGCGGCTAATTATTACCGTCTATTTATCGGTAGTGAACTTTGCGCTATAATATGATCTGCAATTTACTCTGCACCAGTTAATTTATTCAACTGCACGACTGAAAAACACTATTTATCGGTCTTGAAAACCATCCACTGTTATTGATATATTCACGTGGCAACTTTCACGTACAATTCTCGGATCACTACCGATGAACGTTCACATTACGTCAGCTTCCGCGATCAGAGTGACGCTCTCCGGAACTTGAGGTGCTAAGGAAGCGTGGCTAACGCCGTTGTAGCTATGGGATTCCCGCATGTCTAGACAAACCACCAATCAGAGTGCTTGCCATTCACATTGACTCAATATTAATTACAACATACCAATAAAACACAGTTCAATATCAAATCTCTTCCTGTTATTTTTATATTGTACTCCTGATTATATTTCACTTGTAGACCTGTGGAAATCCGTCAAATAACAGAACTGATTTCAAGCAATTGTCCATGTTGGTCAACCTGGGATTATGACTTCGCGCGATGTAGGCTCCATATTTGCCATATCCACGCGTTCTCATTGGCTGAATATTTCTCTTGGCCAACATCTTGTACACGTGCCGAGATGTCCCAACTCCTAGTGACGCTAAGCCTTTCTCACGGTCCCGAGGAAGTGTCGCGCAATATCCAGCGACTTCATGTCTCCATGGACTTCCGGCCTCAGCTATTCTGCGGTTCATTACTTTTACCATATATGACTAAAATGTATATCAATAAAATGTATATATTATGTCAAATAATGATCTGAGTATCTCTTATGGGCCGGCAGGATACGGCTCACTGTTGTGTGCATTATACTTGTAATCTTCACAATCTTCAACGGATTTAAGTCGGCCTATATGTACTTGTCAGATTGATGATAAGCGTAGTTTGAAGGGACACAAAAAACTGTTACATAGTGTAACAGTAAATTTGGTACTTCGGTAGAGATGAGACGCAGGACGTGTACCAGTCGCTGAAGTGCATACAGAGGGAGAGGGTTTGTTGAAAAGAAATCCTAAAAACTTTTTTTCAGAGTTTATTAAAAGATTGAAATTAATATCACCTCTGTACAGCGTATACAGTCGAAAATGTTCCTCGTCCTATGGCTGGCGATGTCCTTGGATTCCGGCAGCTCCATTTTCCATAGCAGCGAACCACCATTCGTCCCCCGATGGAAGTTCTAGAAGATCTATTCGGTGTCTTGAAAATCCATGGCGTTGAGGTAGTCCTTGTAAATGGTGAACATGAATGAACATCGTTAAGCTCTGGGGCGAGTTAATGCAAAGGCTGCTTCTGCACAGATGAGAGAGTGTTTATAAATGCTTTTAACAAAGTCCAAACACAAATGTCTCGGTGAAATGTCACTTAATTTTGTCACGTGCCAAGTGAAAGATATATTCATAAAATAAAGTCCACTCGGAACTGATTGTCGAGTTTAACAGAATTACTTAAAGTTCGTTGCACCTAGTACAACGTGAAGTAATGTCACATGACTCAGTTCATTGAAGCACTGTTCAATATAATTTAAATGAAATAAAGATGTTCCGCTCGTGAATCAGAACTCATTCACGTATTGAAAATAACATGAAACCAAAGACGAAATTAATTGAGTACTGACAGTCCTTGGTTCGACTGTTCGTAAACTAAATGTTCGCAGAATTGAAATACACTGCTTATTAGAATAGAAATGCACTGTTCACACATGCACAGTTCACAGTTTATGACCTAAAATGTCGACACAGTTTATGGATTGGTAAATTAAATTTGGATTCAAACACAGTTTATAACTCAAAAGTATTTAGTACTCGGCAAGGAGCAATCAGTTCTAAGTCCTGTCCATAAAATTTCAATTTTGAGCACTCGAAAACGTTTGTGGGTCGTAGACACTCGTATAGAGTAACAGTCAATAGATAATGTCCAGACGATACACAATTCACCTCACGTCCTATCGGAGTAAAAGGTTGTCACAATATAAAGAAATCTGCATAAGTCCACATTCAACACGATGAGATTAAAGTCCACGAACTTGAAACTTAATAGCGGCTTCACGCTCGATCACGGTACCCGCGAACTGACTGCGAATACTACAGTCTAGTGTGCACATAGAAATTCCGGCCACACACTGGTATCACACTCAGGCAACATACTGCAGCACACCGTAACATGCTGGAACACACACTCTGCAGCATACTGTAACCTGCTGGAATAGACACTCTGCAGCATACTGTAACCTGCTGGAATAGACACACACTGATCTGCTGAGCAGAGCAGTACGTATTTATATCTGGTCCGTCGAAACTCGTAGAACATTCTACATCGGTCCAGGCTCTGTAGTGTGGCGAGGCATGCTGTGACGTCACCCGCTCACTACGTCACGCGCGCACAGCTATTGCTCGCTGTCGAGTCAGTCCTTCGAAAGCGGTCCGGAGCATAACACGTAAGTTTAAGATTTTATGACGGGGACTTAGTTTGTACCGCCGTTACCGGTACATCTCCTCCTCCTCCTGGGGAAAAGAAAATTCGATAGGATTTTCTTTTAATAATGTTCTCTCCTGAAATATTTCTTAAGGTTGGCTGCATTGTAAATGCCCTCGATGCTTCCATCCAGTTTATTAATTTTGTATGCCCCGTTCTCGAGAACCTCTGCAATTCTATATGGTCCTACATAAAGTGGGCAAAACTTTGCATAAATGCGAAGTTCGGGATGCGAAACAGCTGGTTTTCTTATCAAAACATAATCATTGACCCTAAGTGGTTGTCGAAACGCGCGGTTTCGGTATCGGTTCTCTCTAATTCTAGCAGCGTGTCTGAGTTTCTCCCTTGTTGCGTCCACGCGAGTCTGATGAGTAATTGCTGGATCTTGAGATGATGGTAGTACTTGGTCCCATGGCCTGTCAGGCATGAAATCTCTATGTACAGTCATGGGGATGTCCTGCGTAGACTCATGAACAGTTGAATGTACACATTGCTGCATCACGGTAAGACTTCGATCCATTTCCAGTGTTGAGTTCTGCAATACAAACGGCAAAACCTTGCAATCTCGCGCATGATTCTCTCAGCGGGATTAGCCTCTGGGTGTCGAATAGAATTCATAATGTGTCTTATACCGAGTTCTTCAAGTACTGTTTGGAACTCCATAGATGTAAATAGGGGTCCATGATCGGTGAGTAGGAACTCCGGTTTTCCCATCTCTGGAATAATGCTTTTCTTGATCCTTCGGAGGATGTTTCCAGCATTAGCCTTCTGTATGGGCAGTAGCATCGTATACTTAGAGAAGACATCTACTGCCACCACAATGTGCCTGTTGCCGCGGTTCGCCTTGGGGAGTGGCCCATATAGGTCTAAAGCCAATATTTCACCAGGTTTTTCGGGAAGAAGTGGCTTTGGAAACTCCCTCAATAATCTATTATTAGGCTCAGTTCGTTGGAAGACATCACAGGTTCGGAGAATGTTTCTAATATCACGTCTCATGTACTCCCAAGTGAACTTTTCCTTTATGATCATCATTACTTTATCCGTGTAGGCATGTCCGGATATTGAATGAAAGTGCCAGATAATGTTGGACCTTAAGCGCGGAGGAGCATAAATTCGGCGTTTGGTTTTGGCATGATCAAGATACTTATACAGTAATCCATCATGAAAGCAAAAAGATTGAGCCAACTTTGAGATGCGAAAATAGTCATCGTCATTTGCAGGAATCAAACCCTTAAAAAATCTAATCAATTCTCGGGACTTCCTATCTCTCCCTTGTGCTTGAGGTAAGTACTGTAATTTCCTAAGAAATTCCTCATCTTCGTTGCTCATGACTTCTATGTGATGACTAGTGACGACATCGACCGGATTGCGGCTTAAAGCGTCAGCTAGGATGTTCTTTCTTCCTGGTCTGTGGATAACAGTTATGTTGAACTGCTGAATAAAGAGTGCCCACCGGGTTACTCTCTCGCTAGTTAGATCAGAAGACATGATAAATGTGAGGGCTTTGTGATCCGTGTAGATGGTTACGGGATACCCATATATAATCTTCCTCCAGTACAACAAGGAATATACAATAGCAAGAGCCTCAAGTTCCGTAATAGTATAGGACCTCTCATGTGGTCTCAACTTCCTGCTCATGAATGAAATAAAGATGCGGACATCAGGCTTTTCAGGATCGATTTGGTATAGCGCTGCGCCGATGCCTACGGAGCTGGCGTCGCACTCAAGGCAAAAGGGCCATTCAAAGTTAGGATATGCTAACTGTACGCTTCCCTGAAGCATCTTATTTGTTTCGGAGAAAGCCGCCTCGCATTCCTTTGACCATTTCCACCTATTATTTTTCTTGAGCAGCAGCTGCAAGGGTGCCACGGTTTTGGTGTAATCTGGGCAATGCTGTGCAAAGAACTGACACAGTCCCAGAAATTGTCTCACATGTTTAATTTTTTGTGGGTTTCGGGAAATCCAAAATGCTCTGAATCTTGGCCGGATTAGGCCTGATCCCGTCTCCACTAATGAGGTGACCCAAAAACAGTACCTCTGTCTTAAAAAACTGGCTTTTACAGGCATTTATCTTAAAATTTTTGGTTTTGAGCTCGTCGAGTACCTTATTAACGTCTTCAATGTGTTGCTCTAATGACTCCGAAACTATCAGGATATCATCAACATAAATCGTTGCGATTTTTTTAATCTCATCGGATAACTGATTCTCAAGAGCCCTGATGAGAACTGCCCCTGAATTCTTGCTCCCGAAAGGGAGTCGATTGAATGCATATGTAATGTTTTCGAAAATGAAGCCTGTAAATTTCCTGCTATCCTCTGCCAATAAAATGTGAAAGTAAGATGACGTCATGTCCATAGTAGAGAAGAGCTTCATGCCTCTAAATTTCCGGATGACATCCCTGAGTGAAGGTGGGTGGTCATGTTCCAATACAAGTCTGTCATTGAGCATGCGAACGTCTAGGAACAAACGCAGACTGCCATTCGGTTTTTTTACAATGGCCAGGGGGTTTAGATACGGAGTGACACATTTAGAAATGATACCATTATTTTCCATTTCCTTTATCACAGTCCTGGCTTCCTCTCGGTACTTCTCAGGAACTGGATAGGGCCGTTTTTTTATAAGGAGAGGTGTCCTTGACATTCAATTGGTATTCAAAATTTCTAATAACGCCGGGGTTGTCATCAAAAACTTCAGGGAATTTTTCAAATATTTGTCGAGTTGCTTCTGCCACGCGGGAATCGAACTCTGGGCTTTCAGCCGCACTGGTGAGAAATATGAAGTGATCACGACCTTCGTCGAATACATCCTCAACAATGGGCACTTCCTGGCCCTCGACGGGTCCCTCTTGACCGGGTCTACCCTCTTCGCAATCTATTTCATCGGCAGGCAGAGCATCGCTCATCTTGCCTCCGGCTTCTATGAATGGGGTACCCAGACCTTGGCACTTCAAATTATTACAATCTACCAGCTGCAACTCTACAGAGTCGATATTAAAAAATCGTATTACGTTGGCAGGATAATCAATGATTCCCCCATACTTGGCTAGGAAATCTGACCCTAGGATGACGTTGAATTTCATCGGCGAAATAACTAGGAATATATGCTCGAACTGGACACCTTCAATGTCAAATGTAACAAAAGCTTGAAATTTACATTTGATATGCTTGTCCGGTACTATCCCTTTAATTTTAATCTGTGCGACTGGTATCAATAACATGCCTTCTCCCCCCTTCCACATTTCAATTAACCTCTCAGACATTAATGAAGCCTGAGCTCCAGAATCGATTAAGGCAGTTACATAAAGGGTATCCAAAGTAATATTAATAACTGGAAGACTTCGCTGGACCTTCGGTGTTGTAGGAGTGGGATCTCCATACAAGAGATCTGAGTCATCCAAGTACCAGTAATTAATATTAGTGACACAAATTATTTCTCCTCTACTACGGTTTTCAGGCAATCTTATTGTTGTGTTGTCGAAGTTTTTTTAATTGCGCCTGTCGATTCAAGGTTGGTCGCAGGCGTCGTGTTCTGTCTTCTGGCATGCTCTTGATATTCTAAAGAGGTAGCGCCAGGTAATCCTTCATCCCGGTTTCGATTCTGGATATATTCGCGAGTTTCTCTCCATCTTCTTTCGATCTCGGCTCTCGGCGAATCTCCATCTCGAGTAAGTGACTCGATAGGTTTCTTCCACGTTTGATTACGTCTATAAGGCGCACTTTGCCTGTATGGACGTCTCCTAAATCGTCGGAAATGAGATAATGGATCTCTCCGTGGTTCTACTTCCTCACGGGGTTCGGGATTCGATCTCGGCGGGTTGTTAACTTCGACATGGTTAGTTGCAACCTATTTCGTCTTAGTAACCCTGGGTGGATTTTGTGTATGGGCAGTGTCAAGTTTCCTTAATAAATCATCAAGTTGTTCTAGGTCTTGAACATTGGCTGCCACAAGAATTTCTTGTACATGTGCCGGAAATTGTAAAGTTACTACTTGTATTAACTCCTGTTCTGGCAAAGGAGGATCAAAGAATTGCATCTTCTTTAATTGGGAAATGAGAAAATCGGAATATAGTGAAGAATTAATAGCTGTGTTGTATCTCCTAGAGTACAATTGTAACTTAATCAAATGTTGAATTTCCGAATTCCAAAACCTCTTCAACAAGGCTTCCTTGAACTCATCATAGGTTTTAATGTTAAATTTAAATGCTGTGTACCAATTTAGTGCTTTCCCTTCCAATAATCTAGAAGCTATCCTCAATTGATGATCGGATCGTACTTTATTCTCTTGAAAATACTCTTCAATATTGAGAAGGAATTCTTTCGCGGTGTACTCTTCCTTTCCGGAAAATTTTGCAGGTTTATCGTCTGATAATTTTAAGACAGTGGAAATGCTAGAAGTATCTCCGCTAGACCCTTGACACTGGTGTGTAGACACCTCCTTCTCCACCTGAGAGATTCTATTATCAATCGTCTCTATTTTTCCTTGCAATTCGACCTTGATAGTCTTAACTTGTCCACGGATGGAGTTTTCAACGCTCTGGACTTCCTTTTCGAGGTCCTGCTTCACTTCATTTACATCGCGGCCTATGCGAATGATTTGAGTATGTGCGCTATCTAATTGGTTTTTTACATGCTTATCTGTTTTCTCCTGCCTTGTTTTAAGTAAATTAACCTCATTACTTATTTTCTGAAAGTTAGTCTTAAAAGATTCATGGATGTTATCCTGAATAGAGGCTATTTTTGCTTGTGCCTGTGATAACTGACCATGAGATTCTTTAAATTCTGCCTTTAAGCTTTCAACTTCCTTAATCAATTGATGTGAGGTGGGAAATGAAGCTTTTAAGTCTTCAACTATTTGTAGTTTAAGGTCCTGTTTTACTGTTTCTAAGTCACGGGTGAGGCGTTCGTTTATTTCCGTAAACTTAGAATTAATTTTCGCATTAGTTTCTGAGAATCGTTTTTCAATCTCAGAACCAGCTTTAGTAAGCCTATTTTCCAAATTAGCATTAACTTCGGTAAACTTGGTATTAATTATTTTAGTTACTTGTGTGATACGACTTTCTAAGTTGGCTGTAGTTGCGGCGTTGGCCTCATTAATACGAGTGTTAATCTCAGTAACACGAGTATCTAAAGTAGTACCTAATTGAGCCTGCGATTCGGTGATACGTTCATTTAAGCTAATCTTAAGAGCTTCAATGGCAGCTAAAATATTTTCCATTTTGATGGTAATGTATTTAAACCAAGCAACAAGAAATCATAAAGAATTCAGATATCACCATTATTGTCCAATGGTTAAAAGTTCATGTTCAAAGTCATTCAAACATTCTCAAAAAGAAAAATCTCCAAGACATTTAACACACAAAAATTATCCCATATCATTGATAACACTTCTTATAAAGAGAAGTTAAATCTTGTTAGGAAGTTCACTGTAATGTTAATAGTTATTCCACATAAAGCACTGGAAATGTATCTGAATTATATTGCTAAGTCACACGATTTTAGTGCGTTTTTGTCTATCACTGCACTTCTTAATTTATTACTAGTACTTCAAAAGTGAGCCTAGAATGGTTAAGTGTCAATTTAATGTCTACTGCACTCATAATTAAGTTCTGATATTGCTGAAGCGCTAATTTCTAATTTTACTGCACTCCAAATCGGCCCCGACACGACTGGGGCGCCAATTTCTCCCCCTCTCCTCTGTAACAGTAAATTTGGTACTTCGGTAGAGATGAGACGCAGGGCGTGTACCAGTCGCTGAAGTGCATACAGAGGGAGAGGGTTTGTTGAAAAGAAATCCTAAAAACTTTTTTTCAGAGTTTATTAAAAGATTGAAATTAATATCACCTCTGTACAGCGTATACAGTCGAAAATGTTCCTCGTCCTATGGCTGGCGATGTCCTTGGATTCCGGCAGCTCCATTTTCCATAGCAGCGAACCACCATTCGTCCCCCGATGGAAGTTCTAGAAGATCTATTCAGTGTCTTGAAAATCCATGGCGTTGAGGTAGTCCTTGTAAATGGTGAACATGAATGAACATCGTTAAGCTCTGGGGCGAGTTAATGCAAAGGCTGCTTCTGCACAGATGAGAGAGTGTTTATAAATGCTTTTAACAAAGTCCAAACACAAATGTCTCGGTGAAATGTCACTTAATTTTGTCACGTGCCAAGTGAAAGAAATATTCATAAAATAAAGTCCACTCGGAACTGATTGTCGAGTTTAACAGAATTACTTAAAGTTCGTTGCACCTAGTACAACGTGAAGTAATGTCACATGACTCAGTTCATTGAAGCACTGTTCAATATAATTTAAATGAAATAAAGATGTTCCGCTCGTGAATCAGAACTCATTCACGTATTGAAAATAACATGAAACCAAAGACGAAATTAATTGAGTACTGACAGTCCTTGGTTCGACTGTTCGTAAACTAAATGTTCGCAGAATTGAAATACACTGCTTATTAGAATAGAAATGCACTGTTCACACATGCACAGTTCACAGTTTATGACCTAAAATGTCGACACAGTTTATGGATTGGTAAATTAAATTTGGATTCAAACACAGTTTATAACTCAAAAGTATTTAGTACTCGGCAAGGAGCAATCAGTTCTAAGTCCTGTCCATAAAATTTCAATTTTGAGCACTCGAAAACGTTTGTGGGTCGTAGACACTCGTATAGAGTAACAGTCAATAGATAATGTCCAGACGATACACAATTCACCTCACGTCCTATCGGAGTAAAAGGTTGTCACAATATAAAGAAATCTGCATAAGTCCACATTCAACACGATGAGATTAAAGTCCACGAACTTGAAACTTAATAGCGGCTTCACGCTCGATCACGGTACCCGCGAACTGACTGTGCGAATACTACAGTCTAGTGTGCACATAGAAATTCCGGCCACACACTGGTATCACACTCAGGCAACATACTGCAGCACACCGTAACATGCTGGAACACACACTCTGCAGCATACTGTAACCTGCTGGAATAGACACTCTGCAGCATACTGTAACCTGCTGGAATAGACACACACTGATCTGCTGAGCAGAGCAGTACGTATTTATATCTGGTCCGTCGAAACTCGTAGAACATTCTACATCGGTCCAGGCTCTGTAGTGTGGCGAGGCATGCTGTGACGTCACCCGCTCACTACGTCACGCGCGCACAGCTATTGCTCGCTGTCGAGTCAGTCCTTCGTAAGCGGTCCGGAGCATAACACGTAAGTTTAAGATTTTATGACGGGGACTTAGTTTGTACCGCCGTTACCGGTACAATAGATGTGATCTGTTGTACACTGCAACGCTATGGATGACTGTGCCCCTTTGTTTCACGCTTTTTTGTTTAGTTGTGCTTGTTGCAGTACTGAAGCTATTTGTCGTCGTGTTTTTACTTGTGTTATATAACACCCGCCTCACTCGTATAACACAAGAAGTAAAAACTCGACCACAAATAGATTGTGAATATTACAAGTATAATGCACACAACAGAGTATAAACGTTCAATGGTTCATTGATACCTATGTAGTTCTCAACACACAATGGAAAAAAATACCGCAAGTTTAATCCTTTAACATTCACAAATTTCATTTGTAACTCCGATAAATACACTAACCGTATTTGAAAAATCAAGAAACAAACGAGAATTAGCCAAATCTTTCAATTTAATTGGCATATTCAATATGTAGAGCAATAAATGAGACGTCTGATGGCGCAAACCGTTGATTAATATCATGCACCGTTTAGGAGTTATGAATCTCGAAGTGGAGGTCTGCATTTTCAACGTGCTCATGCTTATCCGTCATCTATCTATACAGCATATATAAAAGCAAGTTGGTCTGGAGCGATGTATATATAAATATTTAAAAATGAAAAAAAGACGTGAATTAATGAGGCACTTCCAGAAATCTCAGAAATTTGAAACTTGGTACGGGAGAAACTGATGACCCCAGGATCCTTAGAAAATCAAAAATTCTCAACATTCCCTGAAGGGGGCACGCTGGGAGGCCTTAAATTTTGGGCTCAGCATAAGAACGCAGCCGTATGATTTAACCAAAGCGACAACCTATAGGTTTTGTGCGCTTAAAAATTTTCAGGAATTTCCTAATTTTTATCCCCCGTTCCCCAAAATCAAGATGCGGCACAACCTGCCAGACGAGGTAGAAAATTGAAATTTGGTGAAATTACAGCTTTTGGTCCCTAACCGACGGAAAAATTTCAAGATATTCAAATTTTTCACTCTTTACCCCCAAAGATATCGAAATATGGAGGCAATTTTAATGACTGTGCGGACATTCCTTCTGAGCTATTTGGTGGTTAAATGGTAAGTCACATCACAAAATGGATGGCACAATCTCGCTTCAATTCGGAGTGATCTATAACTTTGGTCCTATGACATTTTGTAGTATCTCTCTCCCTTATACGTTAGATTTGGCCGTATTTTTGAATTGTTCGTAAATTTTGTGATTTTTACAAGTATATTTCATTGTTTGACACGCTTATGGGTGCGCATATTGGCACGATCAGAGGCCATACGTGGACCAAATTTCATGATTCTAGCTTATACATAAGTAGGCAAAAGTAGTGTAAAACATTAAAAATGTACCCAAATTTTACCCTATTCAAATTTGTGAACTCAATTTACCCCCTAAATATGGGAGATACGAGGAAATGGTTTAGAAACAAACATGTAGAGCGATAAATGAGGCGTCTGATGGCGCAAACCGTTTAATGTCATGCACCGTTTAGGAGTTATGAAACTCTAAGTACTTTGCACTCTGCACTTTTCAACGTGCTCATGCTTATCCGTCATCTATATATATAAAATAACTTGTCCTGACTGACTGACAGACTCATCATCGCCGAGCCAAAACTACTGGACATAAAGAAATGAAATTTTGGGGATATATTCATATTAAGATGTAGGTGCTCGCTAAGAGAGGATTTTTGGATATTCCGTCGCTAAGGGGGTGAAATTTTAAAATGAGTGTATTTTTATCTCAAAACTTTGAAAGTTTACAGAGTAAATTTGGTATTTAGAATCTTCTTTAAATATAACGAAACACGTATTCTTTTGTTTTCAGAAAATCCCAATAGGAGGGGTGAAAAAGGGTGAAAAATGGGTTGAATGCCTTTAATCAGGATACCGGTACTTATATCTCAGAATTTGAAGACATTACAGACCTGAAAATTGGTACTTTTGATCACTTTTCAAAATAAACACTTATTTTTTGCTTTTGGAAATCCAATTAACGGGAGGGTGAAAAGGGGTGGGGTGAATTTTAAAATGAGTGCATCTATATCTCAAAACTCAAGTTTACAGATGTAAAAATTGGTATTTAGAATCTACATAACAATAAAGAAACACGTATTTTTTGTTTTCGGAAAATCCAAATAGGAGGGGTGAAAAAGGGGTTGAATTTAATGAGGATACTTATATCTCAGAAACTGAAGATATTACAGACCTGAAAATTGGTGTTTGGGATCTTTCTTAAAAATAAACACCTATTTTTTGTTTTTGGAAAATCCAATTATTTGGGGGTGAAAAGGGGGTAAATTTTTAAAATGAGTGTATCTATATCTCAAAACTTTTATAGTTTAAAGATGTAAAAATTGAGTATTTAGAATCTCCTTTAAAAATAAACAAGTATTTTTGTTTTCGGAAAATCCCAATAGGAAGGGTCGAAAAGGGTGAAAAAGGGGTTGAATGCCTTTAATGAGGCTACTTATATTTCAGAACCTGAAGATATTACAGACCTAAAAATTGATATTTGTGATCTTGGAAAATCCGAATAATGGAGGTGAATTTTTAAAATGAGTGTCTACATCTTAAAACTTTAAAAGTTTACAGATGTAAAAATGGTATTTAGTATCTCCTTTAAAAATAAAGGAACACGTATTTTTGTTTTTTTGTAAATCCCAATAGGAGGGGTGTAAAAGAATGAATAATGGGTTGAATGCCTTTAATGAGGATACATATATCTCAGAAACTGAAGATATTACAGAACTGAAAATTTGTATATGGGATCTCCTTTAAAAATTGTACCGGGCGGTACACCTCCACGCCGCTAGTTCAAATATTGCGCCAATTTAAACTCCTCTATAGGAGAAGTTTGGAACCTTGAAAACTGAAATAATTCTACTATTTCTTAAAAGATGTCACTAAGGTAAATGGTGTAATTTTGAAATTTTCTGAACTGTGTCTATTCCGACGTGTTTTTGTTTACTATCTAGCAAGAAGTGTGGACGTCCTCTTCTAGATGTCACTGCCTAAGAACTATAATTATGCACCCTAGTGCGAAGTGAAGGAAACTGTTTTTTGAAGAAATTTGGTATTCACAAGTTTGTTCTTTGTTAAATTTCTTTCTTTCATTTTTTGGGTTGGCAGTATAACCCTTCTCTTTCCGCCAGTTTTGAATTTAACCAATCAGTAATTTCTGTAATTAATTTTCCTCCAAACATAGCTTTCTTCCTCAGGTTTCCATGTGTAATTCCTAGTCTACCAATAAAGTTGAAGGGGTGTGTCTATTCATTCTTGAAAGGTCTCGAATTTTCCACGAGGGTATAAAAACTGCTGATTTTCTTGTCTCTGGGCCACTTCAGTACCATCTCTCTTAGTGTGTGATTATGTAGCAGGGGGCGGGAAGCGCCTCTTTCTTCGGGCAGCAGTTCATCAAGGTAATGGCCTGTTAACATCTTTATTTCTTGCTAGCTCAGCAGTTTTAACCCGCGGGGGAAGGTTCGAATCCTTGTTAATGTAAACCTTACTATATTCATGTAAATTAACCGCAATTTGGGATAGAGAGTGCTTAACCCTCTCCAGCTCCCACTCATGGTGTTTTGAGGTAACTACGTTCTCATACCCGATTTTCTTCTCTTCTTAGTGTAATAAATTATTCTTCTACGAGTCACCTCCCTAGTATGGGATTAGCCCCTGTATAACTGGCCGAGTGCCACCTAGGTTTTAAGAAGTTTCATGTAGGAGTGCAAGCTACGCCTCCAGTCAATTTGGTTTTTTGGGCCATTTAATTAACCCAGAGTTTGTTTTCTTCATGTGAAGGCCTGTAGGTTGGGTACAAGATACCCCTGTTTCACTGTATGTGTGCCTTAAGGGCAGATAGGAATGAAGTTTGTTGTAGCCTTTGATAGGCTTGTAAAATTGAGAGCGGGTCTGCTCTTTTCCTCTTAACATTGTAATTAGGAGCAAGAACTCCTCGTACTTAGGGGTTTTCTGCCCTTCAGCTATGGTGGTTGTGAGCTGAGAACTCAGGAATTAAACTTGGGGCTCGAAGCCCAAATCTTGTAATGACTGTAATCTGTAAATTCTTAAATTGTTGATCTGCAATTTGGTACCTGTTACACCTTTGTTATTTGTTGTCATTTGTTGATTTTGGAAAAGAAAATATAACCTTTGTTAAAGTTTTAAATTAACTTTAATTCTGTAGTTGAGACCTATTCCCGCCCGCACCTTCTTTCATCTCTAACTACCACGGATAACTCCGTAACAAAAATAAAGAAAAACGCAATTTTTGTTTTTTGGAAAATGCAATTAATGGCGGTTAAACAGGAGTGACAAATTGGGGTGAATTTTTTGAAAGATTATATATACAGAATACCTGAGAAACGTAAAATGTTACAGACGTAAAAAGTGGGTATTTGGAATCTCCTGTAAATGTAAAGAAACAGGGGATTTGTTTTTGGAAACTCCACTTAAGGGGAACTAAAAAGGGGTGAATTTTTAAAATGAAAATTTCTACAGTATACCTCAAAAAACTTAACATGTTACAGAAGTGAAAAATGGTATTTTTTATTTCTATTAAAAATAAAGAAACGTGTATTTTTAGTCTTCGGAAATACCACTTGGGTGGATGGACGGGGGTGTAAAAGTGACTACTAATGGTTTTGAATTATTTTATTTAGGCTATTGATATCTCAAAAATGAAGATGTTACAGACGTGAAATTTGATATTTGGAATCTGCTTTAAAAGTAAAGAAACATTCTCGGAAAATCCAATGAAGGGGGGGGGGGAAGAATTGAAAAATTGACTTAATTGTATGAGAATACATACATCTATTAAAAACTAAAGTTGTTACAGACGTGAAAATTGGTATTTGGATCTCCTTTAAAACAAAGAAAAACGCGTGTTTTGGAGGGGGGGGGGGGCGACCGTCTTGGGGGCCGGGAGTGAAAAGGAGTTGAATTCCTTTCATGAAGACACAGAAATCAAAAACTGAAGAAGTTAGAGTCGTGATAGTTGGTATTTATAAGATCCTTTACTATTAAAGAAACAAGTACTTTTCCCCGGAATATTCACTTAGGGAGGGGGGAGGCGTGTGAAATGAAGTTAAAAAAAGTAAATTACTTTTATGGGGATACTTATATCTCAAAACTGAAGGTAATAGACGTGAACATTGGTGTTTGGAATCTCCTTTAAACATAAAGAAACACGCCTTCTTTTAATTTTTAGGGGAGGGGGGTAAATAAACTTAACGGCGGTGGGGTGTAAAAGGAAGTGAGACCAATTGATTTTACTGTTCATAATGTACTTATAAGGAGCCTCCGTTGCTCAGGCGGCAGCGCGCCGGCCTCTCACAGCTGGGTTCCGTGGTTCAAATCCCGGTCACTCCATGTGACATTCGTGCTGGACAAAACGGAAGCGGGACAGGTTTTTCTCCGGATACTCCGGTTTTCCCTGTCATCATTCATTCCAGCAACACTGTCCAATATTTCATTTCATTTGTCATTCATCGATCATTGCCCCAGAGGAGTGCTTCGGCAGCCTGCACAATTCCTATTGTCGCCGCTAGATGGGGCTTTATTCATTTAATTCCTGACCTTGTCGAATGACTGGAAACAGGCTGTAGATTTTCGATGTACTTATTCTGATCATAAACCGATCATTTTTAATCTTTCCTGGGTTCATTTTCAACAGCCATCTTTTCCTTCGGAGAACGTTCTTAGATTACAGTAGATTCTCCTGGCATATAAATAAAAATTTAAACACATTTGAAATAAACGATAGGAATGAGATTGACCGTCAAATTGTTCACCTCTATAATAAGGTAAATAATGCACGGAAGTATATCATTCGTATCGCCAGAAATCCCGCACACTTGCCTACGCGCGACAATGGTGCTGGTCACATTGTCAACAATGACAATGGTAGAAGATGTAATTTACCGCCAAGTAGCGGCCTTGCATCTTGCTGTGGGGTCCACAACATCTATGACGATGTTGATAATAATAATAATAATAATAATAATAATAATAATAATAATAATAATAATAATAATAATAATATTCTGGACCGTCGTCAAATGTGCGGACCGCGCTACAAACGGGTCCTGGAGGGGTAATAACTAAGAATGCAGTCCGACCGCGGGTTCAGTACCGCCAAGGCATCCAAGACGACACCACGCCGGATCTCCTGAAGTATTTGATCCATATTCAAAATGCTTATAGGAAAAGATGGAATACTTGGACCTAGCCCGGGAAGTACGAAATCGATTGTTGGAAAGAAAGATTTAAAAATGGGCGGAAACTTGCAGTAATCTATTAGAAAACGGGTCAGATCGCGAATTTCGGCGGATTATATATCGAAAACAATAAGCATTCAATTATAAATTTCAGTATAACACGGTAGCGAAGCACGGGTATCCTGCTAGTCTATATATATATATATATATATATATATAAAAGCAAGTCGGTCCGGAGCGATGTATATATAAACATTTAACAATGAAAAAAAAAGTAAATTAATAAGGCACTTCCAGAAATCTCAGAAATTTGAAACTTGGTACGGGAGAAACTGATGACCCCAGGATCCCTAGAAAAATCGAAAATTCTCAAAATTCCCTGAAGGGGGCCTCAAATTTTGAACTGAGCATAAGAAGCGGTCGTATAATTTATCCAAAGCGACAACCTATAGATTTCATGGGCTTAAAAATTTTCAGGAATTTCCTCATTTGTATCCCCCGTCCCTCTAAATCAAGATGGCGGCACAACCTGTCAGACGAGGTAGAAAATTGAAATTTTGAGAAATTATAGCTTTTGGTCCCTAACTGACGGAAAAATTTCAAGATGTTCAAAATTTTTCACTTTTTACTCCCAAAGATATCGAAATGTGGAGGCAATTTTAATGTCTGTGCAGACATTCCTTTTGAGCTATTTGTCGGCTAAACGGTAAGTCGTATCACAAAATGGATGGCACAATCTCGCTTCAATTCGGAGTGATCTATAACTTTGGTCCTATGACATTTTATCGTATCTCTCTCCCTTATATGTTAGATTTGTCCGTATATCTGGATTGTTCGTAAATTTGGTGATTTTTACAAGTATATTTCTTTGTTTGACACAATTATAGGAAAGATAGCATCATCAAATTCCACACGAATTTTGGCCTACACAGTAGCCGTATTTGTGCCAAAGTTATGTTTTAGGCTGTCGCATATCTGGAAAGTAATCCTATATGTGAAAAGCTTACACCAATTTCACCCTATTCAACTTTTCTAAAACAATATTACCTTTAAATAGATGAGATACTTTAACATATCATAGGACCATCCATTTAGATCGTTAAATGTGGCCAGAAAGTGTCTCTTATTGTACAATCCGTTTATCGATTTGATGTACCGTTTAGTTATTCTGTAAATGAAGGTAAACATCCATATTTTTCATATACGTCGATTTGTAGCGATCTAGAAAGGGTTTGCCTGCCATTGTTATTAAATACATTGCAAATCGATAGTGACTGTCAGAATGGGGGCGTCTGCTATTGTAATCAGTCCTCCCCACATCGACTTTGACAGGCAGAAGGAATGGGGTCGTCCTCCACCTCCTTTACACTATTTTAATGCATAATTCCCTTCTCGATTCGACTAGCAGAAGACAAGTGAGCGTGCAATTTTCTTCAAAACTCTTTTACCCGATGCTGTTTGTCAGTAGGCAAGGGTGTCTTCCATTATGAACAAATTTACCCATCTAAAATGTGACTGACGTTAGGCATAGTTGCCTGCCATTATAATGGAAACTCACCAAGTCGGTGTGACTGGCAGCAAGCTGACTGACATTAGAAAATGCGTCTGCCATCATAATGATAAGAACGCAACTCAATTTTGACTGGCAGTAGGGAAGGTCCTTGCAAATATAATAAAAGTTCCTCAACTGTAATCTATCTGAAAGTAGGAAATGGGGTCTGCCCTTGTAATGAAGCCTCCCCAAATCGATTTTGGCCGCGCACTAGGCAATGGGGCCTGCCGTTAAATGCAAATCACCAACTTCTCTGTGAATTGCAGTAGACAAGTGGACTTGCCGTTATCATCGCAATTCCGCAAATCACACTTACATCGGAAACAACGTCTGTGGATTTCACAATGCTGTTTCTCGGATAAAGCCAAGACACATCCAACTTAAAAATCTTATTCACTTCATGTGCAGTAATTTACTTCGATATCCGTATACAACATAGAGGACCGTAGCGAAGCACGGGTACATTTGCTAGTAAGACATATTTATGTCAAAAAATACATTTCACAGAACGTAAACTGTTACTTTACAGGCGCGATACAGTCCAAGTCGCTAAAAGCTTTAATGATCCCATTAACATGCGCTGTTCTTGGAATAAACATATATCGGAACATATCCGTTATACGCGAGGGCAAAGGGTTAAACAACTAGTTAAACGTCCTTAAGTTCTGTGGAACTGTTCTCCCTCCAGTAAAAATCATTGAATGGATAGGTACTGATCTACTATCAGTTGCTGCTTGCAATTTTATGTAATGTTACTTCTGTAGTAGATATGACAGCATCATTTGTTATGAAGTTAGTAAAATATGTTAAACATCAGCTTTAATTTCTGAAAACTACATTTTTTCATATAAAGGAACATTTTTCTCAGAAAGTACACAACAGATGTATGAAACCTTCATGGATTGTTTATTCAACAGAAACACACATTAACACTTTTTTAGGGTGCCGTGCATAATAAATAATTGTTTATTGGCAAAAAAATCAAAAATTCCAAAAATGCGTAATAATTACTATTTCATATTCAGAATCACTAAAAAAGGGACTAGGAAAAGAAGAAAAAATCATGTATCTAAGGTCTATGAGGAAAAAATTACCTCAATAATGGCAATTTAATATTGTAGATATAGAGACTACAGTCTCCCCTTAATTAATTTCCTTATTTGCTGAAAACCTATATATGACCTATTGTATACGCAACAACTATTTTGTAAGATTAAGGGCGAAATTAAAGGAGCAAAAGGTAGTAGGTTTGAAAAAACTTTATTTTAGTACATGTTCCAGAAATTGTTAAATGAATTAAAAATACACAATTACATCAATTAATTATAATACATAAAGTTTTAAAATGCACAATGTTGATACATTTGAGCAATTATCATATCATAATTCATAAACACTTACACTTACTTTCACAGAACATATAAAATGGAGTGACTTAAAAGCAAACCTGATACACTACCATTAATGAATTATTCCAAATGCATAACAATACAGTTCTAGTTTTAAGCATTTGGCACCTTTCAAAAATTAAAACAAATTAATACTGTGGTATATACAGTACAATCATGTCAATAATTCACAAATCTTGACTACAAACATCTACTGTTCTACTGTAAGGTAATGAGGGGGAGGACTTGATCTTCATATCCTAAGAGATCAGCAACTCACACTAGGTAGGAAGAGGAAACCCTGTATATATGTGCAGCTTTTATGAACTTGTAACAGTTTGCCAACTATGTATGAAATTTCAAAATTTGGAGTCTCGCAGCTGAACACTACTGAAAGATACCGTATCCATTTATAACTGCTATCCCATTTGATGCAGTTTATAAATAGCAAACATGAAATAAGATACCTGAAATAATAAAATTATCAGGTATTGTAGACAGCTAATGTGACTATTTCTTAATACATTAGAGCAAACACGGTAATAATAATAATAATAATAATAATAATAATAATAATAATAATAATAATAATAATAATAATGCCTGGCCTCCAAAGATGCCTGGTGAAGGTCTTTTGAACTGACCTCCTTTAGGTGACTGTGCGTCTGGGGCCCTTAACTTAGATGAATTCTAATGTTGAAGACAGTATAAACACTCAGTCCCCAAGCCACAGAAATTAATAATGTTTAAATCTCTGATCAGGCTGGGAATTAAACCCAGGACCTGTTGGATCGAAGGCCGTCATGTTAAACCTTTGGCCACGGATCCTGATATTATGAATTATAATGTTATGGAATTCTACATTGAACACTAAATTGCATACAGCCAATCACATCAGAATACAATGACACAGTTGATATTAACCATTGGCCCACTAAATTGAAGTTTGTCAAACTCCAATTTTCAAAAATTAGATGAATAACAAACGTCTGCTGCCTTAAATCTCAAGACTGCATCCTGCAGGTGACCTCATTCATGACTAGACAGATTTGAACTAACACAACTGACTTGATGACCATTCTAAAGAAGATTGGTCCCATAGTCATTTTGTACCTTAGAATTCCAAATTCAGAAAAAAACTGTTTCATTAAACTGATCACATTCTATACAATTTCTCCATCTTACCTGCTGATGAGAAAACATGACAAAGGATTCAAGACATATTATTAACTGGTGGACAATGGTGTCGCTCAATAGTTTAATTATCCAAAAAGATTTGGAAAAACAGGAATGAAACCTCATAGCACGTCACATAAAAATCACAGAATTATTTCTACAAACTGCTTAACTGTTCAAATCCTGGTCACTCCTTGCGAGATTTGTGCTGGACAAACTGGAGGCGGGACAGGTTTTCCTCCAGGTTCTCCGGTTTTCCCTGTCATCTTTGCTTCCAGCAACACACTCCAATCCATTTCATTTCATCTGTTCAGTCATTAAACATTGCCCCAGAGGAGTGCGACAGGCCTCGGCAGCAGGCACAATTCCTATCCTCGCCGTGAGATGGGGGCTTCATTCATCCCATCCCTAACCCAGTCATTGACTGGAAAACAGGTTGTAGGTTTTCATTCATTAATTTCAAATATCATCATTCATCTCCATTTACCGTTTCCAGCTTCCCAGATCGGGTTGTGAATCAAGGACCTCCATCGCTGCCTGTCTCTTCACCACTCTTCTCCTTTTTTAAGTACATCTTCTGGTTTTCCTCCCCTCTTCTCTATGCACTACCACACTGAATAAGTCCACCTCTTTCAAGGTCTTCCTTGTGGTCTCTTTCCTGTTAACTTTTCTGAAAAAGCTTTTTCTTTCACTCTCTCTTCTCCCATTCTCATATGCCCATACCACTTTAGCTTTCTTTCTATCCTGTCTTGAAGTTTCAAGATTCCTGTCCTTTTCCTTATCTCTTCATTTCTAATTCTATCCTTTCTGGTCTTGCCCTCGATACCTCTTAGGAATATCATCTCCACTACCTGTATTCTACTCTCCTCTTGTTTTGTTGTAGTCCATGATCCAGCTGCATAGGTTAGCATGTGTTCATAATAGGTTGAGCATAATACTTTCTTAGATTTTTTCGGGACATCATTGTTCCACAAAATACCCCTGACACTTTAGTAGAAGGTGTTTGCTTGTTGTATTCTTTTTCCAATTTCCTTGGTAATCTTTCAATCTTTTGTGATCACACTTCCCAAGTACTTGAAACGTTTAACCACTTCCAGAATTTTACCATTCAGTTTTATCTTTCCTCTTCCTTCCTTCCTTCCTTCCCTCTGTGCTTACTTTCATCCAAAATTTTTCTACCTCTCGATTCCATACATCTACTTGTTTTTGCACTTCCGTTTCATACTCACCCCAAGTATACGTAACTCAAATTGAGAGTAATGCATGAGCATGGATTAAAGATTAAGATATCCTAAAGGTTTAGAGTGCTTTAGGTAGTAAAGGTAAATTGTTATTTTGTTTAAGATTTCCAAAAAAAAAAAAAAAAATCTCCCTTTTCTTTGTATTTTGGACATTTATTTCATATCTCTAATGCATGATGATAAGGCCATCTATATGCCTTTGCTGATGTGTTAATCGATGGGATAGCAATGCACTCTGGTTTTAAAATTTTTTTGCATGTTTGTAGCATAGATGACTGTATTATTTTGTGTGATGGTGACATGCGATGTACCTGGGGCTCGACTACATATCCTCCCAAATTAGGGATTTTTTTTTCCTTAAGAGGATAATATTTCTATACACTGAAAAATAATGGCCAGCTTAATAATTCTAATGATGTGTTGAGTGTTAGAAGAAAACTGTGTTTGTTTTCTTTGTTTGGTAAGTTGTGAACTTGGGTCCTTCGTGATTAAAGTTTGTGGAATTGTAAGGATAAATAAAGGTCTGACTTGATATTAGGTAGGCGTATGTGCAGAGTATGTATGAATAATGGTATTAATTGTGATTGAAATTTAAATTACCACAATGTTTTAAGAGGCTGTAGAATGCTATGCTTTAAAGAGGACTCTGTGTTATTTGAAGAGATGAGTCACTAGCCATTCAAGTTCAGGAGGGGACCATGTGACAGATGATTTATGCCAGAAAGAGGGGAGACCACCTTGCCCGTGTTGTGTTAGGACAAGCTCTGCAGAGAATAATAGTTATGTCAAACCTTGCTACAGAAAGTAAAGATGCCCATTGTTAACAGAATAAGTTTTGCTTTTGCATTTTCCCAATTACATTATGTTCAATTTGGTATGGGAATATGATTTACTGGAATGCCAGATTAAAATATTTGTTTCTTCTTCTATAATCATGATAGGGATTTTGGTGACCCAACCCTGGTGCCGTGTAGAAGATCTTCGATTTGAGCCACAAGGCAAACCCAGGATTTTTGTCACACACAATTTTCCCAGGAAATACAGCCAGTCACATTTTTTTCTTTTATCAGAGGAGTTGTGTATTGTGTATATATTTCATTGTACGTTGTTATTTTAATTTGTGTGCATGTGTGTCAGACTTCGAGAGCGGGTTCCACCCTGAAGTTTGGTTTGTTTTTGTTTTTTTCAGTTTACTTTGTGTTGTCTGTTGTGTTGTGTCCATAGATATTTGCATTGTTTGGCGATATTTAGGATTTTATTAGTTCATTAGGCGACCACTCAAAATTGGCTCCAGAATTCGGGAGTGTAGTATGTTTCTTCGAATAAAGAAGAAATAAGTTAATGATGAATCATCGTATTTACAAACAAATACATGTGTTAGGGATATTTCAAATTAGCGTTCAAAGAATCAGTGTGCTTATCGTAAGGGCCCAGAAATAAAGGAACGATCATCAATCAAATCTGGAATTGAAAATGGAACGGAGTTAAGCCTCCAATTTTTGTGTGTGTTTAATTCGGCCGACATGTATAGTATTTGTATTATTCGGAGTTATTTCTGATGTGTGCGTTTTAGCAACAGGATTTAAATTTGTTCAAAAGATATTTCTTTTGTTATTATCAATTGCCGTAGTTAATTCATCCTTATTTTTCCTCTGTTCTGTTATGCCTACAAGTTAGTATTAGAATTTTATTTTATATTTTGCCGCGGACGCACCACAGCTTTGGGAGGCTGGATGTTGTGCTACAGGAACAGACGGATGTGCAGTTGATCCTCGCATGGTCCAAAGGGCATTTGTTCACCCATCAGTTTGGATTCATTTTTTGGGGGGGTTTTTGCAGATGAGGTGGCATTTGACTCTTATAGGGTTAGAAATTAACCTCCTATCCTTTAAGTTTCTCCAAAGTTTGTTCAGACAGCAAGGATCTGAACTGTGTTTTTGTCTTTGTGACTCTGCTAAAAATCCTTTCACATTCAGCATTGCTATGTGGAATTGATAAAATAGCAAGCATCACCTTAGAAAATCTGTCATATTTAAGTACACCATCAGATGATTTCATCTGACCTACCAATGCCCATTGAACATCAATTCTTCTTTTTGCCAGGTCTGTTTCTTCGAGCTGAAAGTTACGGAACTGGGAGTGCAGAATATCAGTTTCTTTATCCAAATGTTCCATTTCACTAGTCAAAATGTTCGGACACTTGTTAACGGAAAATCTAAGGCTAGAAAATGATGCCTTACTTATAGCAGAAATATTTGCAACTTCTGCATTAATTAAAACTTCATCTTTGTGGAAATTTGTGTACCATGTAGTCACACGATGAAGAGAAACACTTTCTAACAGACTTAAAGAATATGCACTTTTTCCTCAGACTTCAAGGTGTTCACTAAAACAAACGCAGAGTTCCCTATAATCAGATCACAATCATCCTTTTGATTTGCTGGAGTATGATAATCTACATCAAGAAGAGAGGAGGATCTTTTAATAACGTCTTGTTTCACAAACCTTGCCATCACATTCTTCAATAGTTCCTCCAAAAGTGACCTCAATAAGTGGATGTGCGGCATACTTCACTGAAGAGCTACGTTTGGATTCTCAAAGATATCCATAAAACTTCAGAGAAAAAGGCAAAAAGATTTATGTAAATTTGATGAAAGGAACACGAAAAGTCATTCTTAACGTGACAATGCATGGCTCTTAGTGTCATAAGTAGTTTCATTTTTTTTTTTTTTAAAGTAAAACTGATGACTGGGTTTTCCTTTTAACTGAGGAGTGAGGTGAAATGTCATGACAATCCTTAACCATTTGAGAAAAAATAAGACACATCTGCACTTAAACTGTGCTTAGGAATTTTGTAAGTCTTCAAAGTTCCCATCTGAGAATTCTTACTCACAATTTCGCTCCTGGATAATGTAACCAAAGGGTCCCACTGAAGCAAAATCCTATCTAAACACCTTCTTAGTAATAACCATCGAGTAGGCACATGCTTCAGAATTTTCCTGATCTCTGTGTTGTGTAAAGTCTGAAATTCTCTGAACTTTTCTTTCCTCTTTGCACTCCTTTCCAGATAATAAAATATAGCAATTATACTTTCATCTACATTTACGGGCAAGCACGCAGCACCTTTCTCGGCAGCAAGATTAATTAGGTGACAAGAGCAGCCTACGACGATTATGTTACTATTTTCCCGCTTCAAACATCCTGCCACACCATTCTTTAATCCCACAATTACTGGAGCATTATCAGCACCAAGAGCTAGGCAGTTTTTTAATGGAATGCAGAATTCCCAAAAAGTTGAGAGCAAAAGATTGGCAATGTTAGCTCCAGTAGCATCCCCTTCTAAATTCAGCACAGAGAGTAGACAACTCTGAATTTCATTGAGATCAGGCCTAAAAAATGTTACAACAATGAAATATATCTTCAAGTCGCTTTTATTGCTACCACCAGTAGCAACAGAAAATGCATTCACCTGCAAATGTGATACAATTTTCGCCCTTTCTTCCATGCACATTTCTGTAATGATAGCCGCTGTTTTCGTTCTAGCACACCCATATCATTTAGCGATTTCCGAATCAGGAAACATTTTGCGAAACAAAGGCCCCGCGTGATCGGCACAATTTACAGGCAGGTTATGTTCTACTATAAATGACGTAAATAATGCCTCAGCATTCATCACAGGATTTACATCTTGGTTTTTACATGAAAAGTTCAGTTTCTGGTTTCTTTCTACACACTGGACACTCTCCTTATGTTTTTCGTTTGCATACCGCATTTCCTGCCATGAGCAACTGAAAAATCACACCTACATATAGTACAGAAAGTGAACATTGGTGCCTTTCTGGATTCACTCAAACACGGAAACTCTTCCCTATAAGCACTTTTAAACACTGCATCATATTTCTTTTTTGACATTTTGGCCAAAACAAATATTAAGGCACAACACGAGCACTTCTGCAGGTCTTGCCCCAGGTAGAACGACTAGGGTGAGCTACTTCTGAAGTTAGGTTACTCCAAAAAGAATGTTACTCGCTTAACTCGTTTGCAAAAACAATGACGACTGGCCACTGTGCCCCGTACTGCCATCTGGTATCATTATTAGAACTATCGACCAGCCATACTCAGCCATATATCGATAGAACGAGGAAATCCGCGGGAGTTTAAAATAATACGAAAATTACGGATATTGCTCTGAAAATCAGGAGATTGGACCTAGCGATCGGGAGATCAGGAGGAATGATGAAAAATTGGGAGTCTCATGCTCAAATCAGGAGACTTGGCACGTCTGTACACTGTACTGTGTCAAATGGAAGCTATTCTGAATTCCAGATCCAGACCACTTGTTTCCTTGTCCACCGATCCTGATAATACAGACATCTTGACACCTGGTCATTTTCTCACTGGATCATCCATGCTGCCTGACCCAGGCCACAACTTAATCGATTCCAAACCTTACCGCCTGTCTCGCTGGCAGATGGTACAACACTTCCAGAAGCTTGGTCATCAGATTATCTCTGTCAACTGCAGCAGAGAAATAAATGGTCACAAATGCAACCAAATCTCATGTTGGGTTAGTACTGTTAATTTTGTGTATGTAGGTTGGTACTAGTATGTTATATTGTGATTAATAAAATTTAAGACGTCACCTACACCCCATATTACAATACTGCTTGACACACTTAACTCTCATTTCAATGGTAAACATATTAAAGAAACTCTACCCCAATCTGGAATCCCGTCACACAATGATGGCAATTCCTTGAATATTGGACCAAACTTTTCATTTCGTGTGTATTTTTTAGGGGTTTATTTATTTATTTATTTGTTTATTTCTTTGAGAAACCAAAACAGCGAGAAGCCGAATTACAGAGTTCAGGTATTTATATAATTTATATGGAAATTGTTCTGTGTGACAGACTTGAAAGTTTTTATGTTACATTTTACTAAGTCGAGACTGGAAAGTAAGGCTTCCTTCAAATGGAACTTTGGAAGGGCAAGACACTTTCTGCATCCGCCCCAATTATCTTAGGGGAGCAGAGTGTCATTTTGCACCTCGAAAAATTCTCCTCTTAGATGTTAAGTTCCCTTAAAACATGGAGTTTGGTAGTCTTCAGAGGCTGCTAAGGTGTTAAATCTGGAGGTGGTAGATGGTTTTATATCAAGAAAGGATATAAGAAAGCGGGTACTCCTTCAGAGAAGTACATTTCTCATCGGAGACTATTCAGGCAGTACATCTGGTGGTAGAGATTTTCATATTTCGTATCATAAAATGAACAATATACGGTAATAATACATTTATCCAGAAAATGTATTTATAAAGCAAGTTCCACTAGTGATTATTTTTGATAGCTTCGTACATGAAATATTCCTTCAAAATATTTATTCATGAATCAAGTTCAATTTTTCTGTTTACTTGTGAATACTAGTGAAAATTCTGTACATAGGGCTCATTATTATATAGGAATGTTTGCATTAATAGTTGTTCCTCATTTCACATGCCTGTATTCATGTTAATCATGCCCCCCCACCCCCCACCCCAATAACAGTATAAACAAGCCTTAAATTCCATTAAATCTCAAGCAAGACCATATTCCAATAGGCTTTATAAAAAATGCCATCAGCGTGGTTTTACCTATCATTACTCATATCTTCAATCAATGTATAGATTCATGAACTTTTCTGGTCTTTTGGAAGGATGCTCTAGTGATTCCAGTATTAAAGAAAATCACATCAAATTCTCCATCAGATTACTGCCCTATATCTATATTCCCTCCACTTGCAAAAGCCCTTGGATGACTAATACACAAGCAACTAAACAAATATCTCACAAACAATCCGGCAAGCTGAATCATGTCCTCAGAGCTACACGTGTAAAGGATTGGCGGATGTTGCATCATATAGGGCACTGGAACTTTCCATATGGTAGAGAGAGAAACTTGAGAACGAGATGAAAAGAGCTAAAGATACACTTAAGAAAATGGAAATTGCAACACCATGAAGGCATTGGTCGTTTGTGTTGATTTCCAAGATATGGAGCGATGCCATGTAGTTACGTAAACGATCTAAGTTTCAGACCCATTGGATTGTTGCTACAGGTCTCCCCACGTGATTGGTCGCGGAGGAATCAACTCCAGTATACGAACTCTGGTGTAGCATAGTTGACTTGCAGTCTGTGCAGTGAAGTGTTCCCCACCAAACATGCCTCGACGACAGAGAAGAGCACGCTATCAACAACTGTCGCTGTTTGAGAGAGCTCGGATATTTGGGCTGTGTGAGGCTGGATTATCGCTAAGGACTCTCGCTGCACGTGTTGGCTGACAGGCACCTACGGTACAACGTGTATGGCAGCAGTGGTCAAATGAGGGTACCCACACTCGTAGACCTGGCACAGGCTCAGCGCGACAGACAACTGTGAGAGAGGATCGCCGCATCATTCAGATGGCCCGGATAGAACCCCATGCAACAGCAGCACAAATTCGAGCAGCTGTTGCACCTCACGCTACACAACAAACAGTTGGTAATAACTGCACGCATCTCCAGAGAAGCTCTCCACGACATCACAACCTTAGAATGGCCCGCCAGATCCCCGGACCTCAGTCCTATTGAGCATGTGTGGGACATGATGGGTCGACAACTGGCCAACCGTCCTCAGCCACCCACAACTCTGGAACAACTGACCCGTGCAGTGCAGCAAGCATGGGCCACAATTCCTCAGGAAGCGATCCAGGGCCTTATTGACTCCATGCCTCTACGAATTCATCAATGTATTGCAGCTCATGGTGGGCACATCCTGTATTGATTGTTGTCCAAACTTGCAGTCAGAGGGACCTGAAAGTGTAATCATCGAATCACAACCGAACACTCGTCCTGTATGTTCAATTGCAGCAGTGTAGCACCACTCCTTCTCGGTGTTGCAATTTCCATTTTCTTCAGTGTATCTACCGATGGGAATTTTGAAGCGACGAATCAGAAGTCGGCACGGAAATGAGTAATGGGAATGATAGGAGTAGTACCAAAATAATAATACTGCGAAGGACGATTGAAGTCCAGAAGAAATTATTATAAAATGTGAATAAGACACTCATAATCACTTATAAAATTAAATTAAAATATCCTGACAGCTTGTGGAGTTAAATATGTGATAACGTGAGACAGAAAGTATAATGTAATGTAAAGGGGAAGCCCTGATGTGTATACCAGGAGTATGCAAGCCGCATGACACCACATGCTCATCGTAAGCTCACTCTGAAGTCCGGAATTGAACAGGTCGGATGGGTTTCTACGATCGTCGCTCGGAAAACGTGGAGTCGGCACACTGAACCTTTCTGTAGGCAGAGATAATAACGGTAACAATGGAGAAACAAACTTAATCCACAGGCATTTTCCCATAAGAGAGATAATAATGGTTGATTTTTACAAATTGATACACATAGCTGTGTAAAGTAGCGAGCCATTTGTTGTGCAATCAGTGTGATATTTCATAAGTAACGGAATCGGGAGTTGAAATTAGAACTTGTAACTAACATTAACTACTAGCTTCCGGTGGAGAACAGGCTACAAGACTGAACTGTACATAAATAGAATTATGAAAGGGATTATTTCAATGCGTTTTGTTTAAGCTGTGTGACAACTGATACTGTATGTTTTCTATGCTCAGTTTATTTCATCTTGTGCGAGAAGTGATCTACAAACTGTGCCATAAATTGGGTTGTTTCGGGACAGTGCACGTCGGAAGAACCATGGAGGAGAACTTTCAGCACCGTCGTATTTCCAGTGTATTTATGGAGGAACTTAGTATCATCAGGCTGACCTGATGGCCTAAGTTGATGCACTGCTGAATCACGGAACGACACGGAAAAGGATGAGTACATCTGATTTCATTTAATCTATAAATAACCACTGCCAGCTGCCAGTGTAAATTTGTACATAGTCATTTATTGCATGTAATATTTAAATTTAATTAATTATGTAGCAAGGGTCAGTACACTTGTCAACCGATATAACCGGAAGCAAAAAGATCTTATTTCAGTGGGTTAAAAAGAAGAAAAACCCAGGTGAAGGTGCTAACTTCATTAAAAATGAACAGGAGGAAGAGATGCCACAAAAGCAGGATATATTGAAGAGGTGGGGAAAATACTTTGAACAGCTCTACAACGTGCAAAATACCTCGGTACAAGGAAAAATCGAAGAACCAGATTTAATGCAGATGGAAGATAAGGAAAACGAGGTGTCCATGGCAGAGATTGAGTGGGCCACTAAAAGAATGAAACGAGGCAAGGCAGCCGGAATTGACGAGGTCACCATAGAAATGATAATAGCAGCAGGAGCAGTTGGTCTACAGTGGTTGTATACACTCTTGAGAGTGATATAGAGAGAAAAGACTGTTCCAAGAGAGTGGACGAAATGGGTCATGATACCAATTTTCAAGAAAGGAGACAGAAAGCAATGTGCAAATTACACAGGAATAACACTGGTACCTCATACAGCTAAGATCCTTGAAAGAATCTTGGATAAATGAATAAGAAACAGAGTAGAGGGAAAATTGGCAGAACACCAGTATGCATTCAGAAGAGGCAGGTCCACATTTGACCCAATATATGCATTGCATCAAACGATGGAAAGGTATTGGGAATATGGAAAGGAAATGGTAGTAACATTTCTAGATATTGAAAAGGCATATGACAGTGTCCCAAGGAATCTGGCATGGAAAACATTGACAGAGGCACAGATTGGGAATGAAACACTGCAGATGGTAATAGCATTGTATCAAAATTGCAAAAGCCTGTGTTAGAACCAAACTGGGTCAAACTGAATGGTTCAGAGTTAAGGCAGGCTTAAGACAGGGAAGTGTATTGTCTTCCTTACTCTTTATTATCATCATGGACAGAATTCTACATAATACCAAGAAGATGATGGGCGGGCAAGTAAAGTCTATGCTCTTTGCTGATGGCATTGTAGTTTGGGGAGATAATGAAGAGGAAGTACAGACACAAGTTGATTTATGGAATGGGGAGATAAGAAATTTTGGAATGAAGATTAGTACTGCAAAAAAAAAAGACTTTGATCATGACGAGAGGTAACAGAATATCCAGGAAGTGATAAAAATAGGAAATGAACCTCTTGAAGTAGTGAAAATTTTTAAATATTTGGGCAGCATGATGTTACAAGATGGAAATTTGGATGGAAAAATTTATTTAAGAATACAGCAGTCTGCTAGTTTCTACCAATGTGTGAGGGACATTGTATGGAACAAAGATGTACCAATGCAGTGCAAGAAGGTTTTATACTCTTCCTATTATAAACCTATACTGAACTCTGCTTCTGCAGCCTGGACGCTGACTAAGCGGAACCAAAGTAAGATACAAGCAAATGAAATGAGGTTCTTGAGGAGCATACAGGGAAAGACAAGATAGAATACGAAATGAGGAAATAAGGAGCAGCGTGGGAGTGTGTAATAGAATACGAAATGAGGAAATAAGGAGAAGCGTGGGAGTGTGTAAACTTCAAGAAGAGATTGATATATCAAAGCTAAAATGGTTTGGACAAATGATGAGAATGCCAGGAGAGAGAATACCAAAGAGAACATTCATGGACACAGAGACTGCAAAGAGGCCTAGGGACAGCCTAAAATGAGATGGAGGAGCTCTGTTGTGGAATGTATTGCAAATAGAGGAGTCGATAGCAATAACGTACTAGAAGAGGAATGATGGAAAGATCAAGGTGGAGGGCTTTGGTACACTATCCTACTCAGAGAGAATCTGGAAAAGGGAATGGATGAAGGAGAAGAAGAAGATTTTTTTTTTTTTTTTTTTGCTAGGGGCTTTACGTCGCACCGACACAGATAGAAGAAGAAGAAAGATGTAGCAAGAGTCAGCTAGGTTAGAATAAGTTATTTGTGGTACTAATGCCTTAGGGGTGTTTATTTTCATGTATATAATTGTAGAGTAATGGTGTTAATTTGATCTTCAGAATATATTCCTGAGCGTGTGTCAAAACAATATTCTTCCAATGATATATCAGCATCCGTTTATGTAATGGGGATAAAGATTAGATGGCATTATGTACATTTAAAGTAGTTTGTGGGAACATGATAATTGTATGGTATGTTGCATGCGTATTTTGTTCTTCGAAAAGACCCATCAGTGTTGTGCTATGGACTCGAACCAGTAACCATCAACGAATATTACAGCTTATATTTAAAGTCTTCATACCTGGACAGACGATTTGATTTTGGGCGAGATAAAGATCTGCGCCGTGAGGTAGTTCATGTTTTTTGACATTTCTTTATTGTGTTTAATTTAGAGACTTGTTGAGATATGATATATTTTAAACATCAGAACGGCAGTGAGGGGAAGACAAATAAGTGAGAGATATGAGATGAGATATAATGAAACTTACAATAGAGGCAAGAAATTGGTATTCCAAGATTATGGTGATTTGAGGAATATTATGTTAATCCTGGTGAGATACTGGACCAGTCGATGTTGTTAGAGAGCCCGAGAGAGGCCAAATTAGAAGGTATTCTGAAGAAGACTGAATATGTACTTGCCTTGTCATGGAGAGAGAGAGAGAGAGGAATGCTGATGAGTGTTACGCCAAGAGTGTGTTGAATGATAAATGTTTACTCTCAAGTTAAGAGCCTCCTAGTGCCTGCATCTGAATGTGAAACATTATATAGTACTGAGATAGGGTCATCGAAGATTAATTAAGATGTCATTTTATATAGTTCTAATTGATTCAGTAGAACCACAGCACAAGTTTATTTGATTACTTAATGTCATCTGAATATCATTTTGGTTAGAAATCAGTCATTTCAGGTATACTGTAATTGGATGTCTTGAGGGAAATCGCTTCGATTCTCGACCGGGTCACTGGACTTGGGTTTTGGTTGTTATCATAGATTTATTTGTTTACATGTGTGATTTATATTTCTTGTATGTGTATTTGACAACACAAATTCTGTTTTGTGGTTGTAATTTATTGGTTGTGGACTCAGTTCCATGTGGTTGCCATGTCTTTCAGGCAGGGATTCCATTCCCACTGCAGTAAAGCCAGTGTACTAATAAGTTTTTGGGGGATTGTATTTGTTAATATTACGTAGGGCCCTTTGTTACAGATTTATTAAGAGTGTGATTTCTCCTGTATACAAGTATGTTTTATGTGGTTAGGTGTAAGGGTGGTTCACGAATCCGAACTTCACCACTACTAAAGCCAAAAGACTGGAAGTGAATTCTGAACTGTACCAACAGTTGGAAACGGCTAACATTACCATGCAACGGTGGTGGCTTAAGTTTTACGAGTACCTTTGGATGCATGTGGCTCAATGCAGTAAGAAAAGGACTTAGCTTCCGCTGGGATTTCTGATACTGATGTCTCAGACCGCCCTAAATTTTGTAAATTGGTAAATTCATGGTCTCCTCTACCAAACGTTGTGCATACTAATAGCACGACTCGAGAGGTACTGGGTATGAAAGCGAACAGCCAAAAGGAACTAGTCATAAGCACTTCCTAGCGAGCTTAAATCACTAATAATAAATAAATTAATTAATTAAGAAAATTCATTAATTCTCAAATTATAATTTACTTATTCTGGTGGACCTATTAATTTTCTTTGAAAACACAACTTCAAAATGGTATATAAAATAATTAAGTTGAGTAATAATTATGCAACTGAGATGCCGAGAGATCTAATTTGGGCAGCATTTCAAGCTCTTGGCTTTCAAAAATCTTACACAGAAGCTGATCCAGGATATGTACAAGGATAAAAATAATCACCTGCATGGGATTATGAGATTCATTGCAGGTATATCAAAACATTTTCCATTCTAACTCTGAGCTGCTCCCTTTGATCATGATCATGAATTTCCTTTTATTAGAAATCAGAAATGCCCTTCTTGAGACATTACTTGTTTGCTGATGACGATGTACAGATCAGTAACAATGTGACATTGCTTCAGGAGGTATATGAAAAAAAGCGAAGAGTGCTAGAAGACAATGGACTAAAAGTGAGCTGAATAAGATCGAACATCTTCAATGCACTTCCTGTGGACTGGATGGATGTGATGAAGAAATAAATCACAGAATCTGTACAGGCTAGCTGAAGTGGAAATAAAATTCAAAATTTTGTGATAAGAGGATTTTATCGAAGTTTAAAGAAGAGCTCTACATGGTAAGGCCTACACTGACTTAGGCTACAGAATGCTGAACATTCAATGACTAGAACAAGCGTGATCTAAATGACATGAAGATAAAGATGCTTAGAATGTCAGCAGGAGCTTCAAAGAAGATCGCATCTGAAATGAGCACATCAGACATACATTACATACGAAAGACATGGTCACGGAGAACATCAGCGCAAGCAGATAACATGGTGCAAGAAGGTAATAATAATAATAATAATAATAATAATAATAATAATAATAATAATAATAATAATCGTATGGCCTCAGCTACCGTGTGCAGACATTTCAATTTGACATCATCTGGCTGTCTGCTTGTCAAGTTCAACGTTCCGTTTTACTCTAGGCCCACTAGATGGCAGACTGAGTAAACCGAAACTCTCTTGTGCGTCTATGGCTGAGATTTAATGAATTTTGTCGGGTAAATACCAAATGTATCACCAGAAACCTTTTACATGCCGACATCGTATGACATGGAGTGTCGAATGGACATTTTTCCGCCCTTCAAAAATCCGACTACTTCTGCCAGGTTTGAACCCGCTATCTTGGAATCTGGAGGCAGACACTCTACCACTAATCCACAGAGGCAGCTGTACAAGAAGGTAAACGAAGAAAACGAAGAGGACAAGAACTATGCAGCCAAAAGACACATTGACCGTCAGTTATTGAGGTGTAGCTATTGTTACCCCTGCCGGCCCCGAGGTGTAGGGGTAGCGTGCTTGCCTCTTACCCGGAGGCCCCGGTTCGATTCCCAACCAGGTCAGGGATTTTTACCTGGACCTGCGGGCTGGTTCGAGGTCCACTCAGCCCACGCAATTACAATTGAGGAGCTATCTGACGGTGGGATGGCGGCCCCGGTCTAGAAAACCAATAATAACGGCCGAGAGGATTCGTCGTGCTGACCAAGGTCCTTCAAGGGCTGTAGTGCCATGGGGTTTATTGTTACCCCTCATAATGTCAGACTATACTGTAAATATTGAGTCCTCTAAGACTTGTGTTTGGCATACTAACGTGTTACTCCATACATTCCTCTGCATGCTTGGTATATCTGATCTCTGTGCTGTCAGATGCGAGAAGATCCAGCCAATCAGAACTGCCATATGTCAATCTAAGTAATGCACAATAAAATAGTAACTGCAATTACTGTATATCAGATCTTCTAGACTGATAATTAATTTTAAAAATTGAGATAAGTTTTATGAACATTCTCACAGATATTATTTGGTCAATTAGAGCCTCCATGGCTCAGGCAGCAGTACGCTAACCTCTCACGGCTGGGTTCTGTGGTTCAAACATCGGTCAATCCATGTGAGATTTGTGCTGGACAAAGCGGGACAGGACAAGTTTTTCTCCGGGCACTACGGTTTTCCCTGTCATATTCCATTCCAACACTCTCAAACATAATTTCATTGCATTTGTCATTTATTAATCATTGCCCCAGAGGAATGCGACAGGCTTCGGCAGCCAGCACAATTCCTATCCTCACCGCTAGATGGGAGCTTCATTCCATTCCATTCCTGACCTGGTCGAATGACTGGAAACAGGCGGTGGATTTTTTCATTATTTGGTCAATTGGCAGTTGGGTACTATGTCTTGGATGTGAATAGCCCTCAGTATCTTTTGGACGTAAGTCGCAGGAAAAATACGGGATACTCCTGAAATTTTCAAGTGAAAAATATCCAAATTAGCTTTCTGTGGCATGTTTTGGTGAAAGACCTGGGCGAAATATGATACAGTTTGTCTGGCAGAACAATGTTTTGATCCTAGACATGCCTAATATTATAATTGGAAAACTGAGGACACCAAGTCTGAATCTCCCGCAATACACCCTCAAGAAAACTGCTCCTCCTACAGACGTTTTGACAGAATGCTGTAAATCAATAAAAGGAAACCCACTTCACAAAATTATCTCTCATCTGTGTGTTTGCGAGGCTGTCTCTGCGCTGGTTTGTACCAGAGTTGGTAGCAAAGGCTATTCCAAAATTGTCATTTGGAACTTAGGCCTATAACTTGTGAGGGAGCAGTAAGAATATTCTCTTCAGTGAGGTACTGTGTAAAGAACTGAAAATGAAGGTTCATTTCAAGGGAGTAGTAGGAATCTTCTCTTCAGTGAAGTAATGGGTAAATTATCACTCATTTAAGTGATCTTCATGCTTTTTTCTGCCAGAATTGGTAACAAAGACTATTCCAAAACTGTCATTTGGAACTTAGTCCGACTCGTTGGCTGAATGGTCAGCATACTGGCTTTCGGTTCAGAGGGTCCCGGGTTCGATTCCCGACCGGGTCGGGGATTTTAACCTTCATTGGTTAATTCCAATGGCCCGGGGGCTGGGTGTTTGTGCTGTCCCCAAAATCCCTGCAACTCACACACACCACACATAACACTATCCTCCACCACAATAACACGCAGTTACCTACACACGGCAGATGCCACCCACCCTCATCGGAGGGTCTGCCTAACAAGGGCTGCACTCGGCTAGAAATAGCCAATAGAGTAAATTAACGTATTATTTGGGTCCACCTTTTCAATGCAAAATGGAAATAGTTTAAATTACATAAATGATTAGGGACTAGTTTCGACCTAGTAATAGGTCATCCGTATTATTTGGGTCCACCTTTTCAATGCAAAATGGAAATAGTTTAAATTACATAAATGATTAGGGACTAGTTTCGACCTAGTAATAGGTCATCGTCAGCCTAAAGCAAAATTAAAAACACAAATAACGAAGAAATTAAACAATGTAAAGACATGTACGGTCTCGTAAAAGTACATACCATATGAGATATTGTGCAGCACTATGTTAAAAAATAACTCTCTGAAAGAGATTCATAATAAATCCAGTGCATATTAAAAAGATGTTATAGATAGGAATCCTTGAGTTGCTGGAATATGCTGGCTCCTTTAAGATGCAGGTATCCAATTGAAGAACCACTGAGCCGAAGTTACGTCGTTTATTTATGAATGAAGACCAGTGCGCCATATAGCATTAAAAAGTTGATAGAGATGGAAATTTTTCAGTTGTTGGTCAAGGAATTCAACATATGCTGGCTTCTTAAATTTGCTGCTGTATATTCGAAGAACAACTGAGAGGAAGTTATGCCGTTTTTTAAGATATTCATAGACGTAAAAACACATGGATGCTGGAAAGGCTCTTCAGTTTTTTTGGAACTTGAAGGAAGGTAATTGTTGCATGTGGAGGCTTAAGAATCCAGAGATGCGCTACATTATGTTATAAAATAAAGATCCATAAAAAGGTCCCGTGCGCCGTATAAAAGTAAAAAGTTGTAAAAGTAATACTTAAGTTGTTGGTCATGGAAATCGAAAAAGGTTGGTTTTCAAGCGATGCTGCTGTTCATTCAGAGATCAATTGAAATTAGTGCGCACTGGACTTTTTAATGCTATACGGCGCACTGAACTTCATTCATAAATAAACGACGTAACTTCTGCTCAGTGGTTCTTCAATTGGATACCTGCATCTTAAAAGGAGCCAGCATATTGCAGCAAATCTAGGATTCCTATCTATAACATCAATATGCACTGGACTTATTATGAATCTCTTTCAGAGAGTTATTTTTTAACATAGTGCTGCACAATATCTCACATGGTATGTACTTTTACGAGACCGTACGTGTCTTTACATTGTTTAATTTCTTCGTTATTTGTGTTTTAATTTTGCTTTAGGCTGACGATAACCTATTACTAGGTCGAAACTAGTCCCTAACCATTTATATGATTTAAACTATTTACATTTTGTATTGAAAAGGTGGACCCAAATAATACATTAATTTACTCTATTGTAATCACAGTTCAATACGGATCTATCATTATAAAACTTATTTCATTTAATTAGAAATGGCCACACGATTATAAAAAATAAATAAAAAATTTAGAACTTACAACTTGTGAGGGAGCAGTAAGCGTATTCTCTTCAGTGAGGTAATGTGTAAAATACTGAAAATAAAGGTTCATTTCAATGTTATTGTTGAAACTTGTACTATCTGTTGTAACTACGAGGTACATTTTCATTAGCATGGTATTATGCAAATCACGCCTCATCTGTTGGTAATTAGGCAGAGACAAGTGTAAAATGAAGCCACAGGTGTTATACTTTACTCAGTAATGGTAAGCACAAGTATTTGCAGAGCAAGTGATATATCATTTAATGGTAATTCAGGAAAGTTTATCAAGTGTTAGGCATAAGTATTTGCAGAGACATGTGTTAAATCATTTAATGGTCATTCAGGAAAGTTTGTCGGGCGTTCGAGTAATGCCAGAGATATTATTCTTCTTATTGTATGTTAACGTCATGAACTCAAGCAGTGACTATGTAAAATTGAGTCGTAAGGTACATTACAACCTAGTTTACTCATGGGAATGAGTAATGAGAAAGCCTATGATGATTTATTGCAAGAGAAGTTGGTACAACTTGCAGCTAATTCATCACCTAGTATAACACTATTGCATACCTGCCAAATGTTACGGTTTGTCTGTAAAATTTACGGAAAGACAGTGGGCTTTACGGATGAACTATAATATTTTATGATTTTATGTACCAAGATCCTCTTTTTAAAATTTGCGCCAGAACAAGCTTCCGCATGCCATCGATACACACTGTGTGACCAGCGAATACTTGATACATCGCTCTGATTTATATGCATCCGTTCGTTAGTCTTTGACTGGGAATACGGGATGCGTCCTGAATCCCAGTTGATCGATATCGATTTGTTTGTGTTGAAAGGAACTGACTCTTAGATAACCGTACACTTGTTCTTTGCACTGATTCATTCGATAACATTTACCATCCTATATAAAAAATAGTTTGTTCTTCACCATGAATTACAAAGCATAGGTTATGTTGTAGTTGCGAAAAGAAGCATGTGAATGTTTGTCGCTTAATTTGCTTTATATTTATTGCCACCTATTGCTAAGCTGAGGTTATGTAGTTGTGGAGTAACATGAATTGTTTTTGTTTTGTCATGATCGATTTTATCGCTAATCATGAGTAAATCTATGAAAAAACATTATCATCAGGTGTTTAGGGAAACCTATTCTTTTAATTTTCCATGTATACTGAAATCGAGAAAAGGTGACAAATTTGCGTTTTGTACCGTGTGCTCTTGTGATATTAACATAGCACATAGCAGCAAAAAGGACCTGACTAATCATGTAAAGTGTGTTAGACATCTTGGTAATTTGAAATCTAAGGAAGAAAATCAGACAATAAACAGGTTTTTTTTTTTTTTTTTGCCAAAGCTGGAGATAATGTTTACGATGTAATGAAGGCCGAGTGTTTGTTTACTTCTTTTTTCAGTGGAACACAACATTCCATTGAGAGCAACTGATCATGCAGGAGCTTTGTTCAGAAAGATGTTTTCTACGTCGGAAATCGCAAAAAAAGTATGACTGTGGTCGCACAAAAACAACATGCGTCCTAAACAAAATGGCATATACTACAAAACAGGACACTGTTACGTGTTTACAAAGTAGTCCAGTTTCTTTGTTGACAGATGGAAGCAATGATACAGATTCCAGGTTGTATCCCATAATGGTTACTTTTTATGATGCTGCTCAAGAAAGTATTACAAGTACTGTTTTATAGGTACCAGCATTGGAAGGGGAATCGACAGGGCGCAGCACAGGAAAGCTGCTACTGTCGCAGTTGAAATTAAATAAAGTGCCAATGAAGAACTGTCTGGCATTCCGTTCTGACGATGCTCCTGTTATGATTGTACAGAAAAATGTAGTTCTAGCAGTTTTGAAAGAAGCTCATCAGGATATTTTTGGTATGGGTTGCAGCTGCCATCTAATTAACTCAGCTGCTGCAACTCGACCCGTTAGAATTGACGAGATTATTGTTGATATTTTTTATTACTTGGAGAAGAGTGCCAAAAGAAAAGAAGTCTTCAGAAATTTCAAAGTATGCATGGAAAAGAAACAAAGTTGTAGAAGCATGCATGTGTACACAAGATGGTTATCCCTAGCCACATGTTTAGACAGATTATCCGATCAGTGGGATCCACTTCTTTCATTTTTTAAGGATGAAGTGATAGTGTGTGCTCTGAATATTTCTGCCGATTTTTTTTACTTTTTACTATTCCAAAGGACACAGTAGATCTGATGACAAATAAATAAAGAGAGTGTGTGATTCTCAATCCTCCTCCTCATCTTCTGCCCAAAGAATGCTATGTTCTTCCAAATGTGACTCACCTGTTCTCAGAAATGTGAATCCCATTTCATCTCGTGAAGAAAGCTGTTTATGTTTTTTTCCTCCGACCTAAACAGGGGATTTTATACTTTTTTACATGCGACTATCCCATCATTTGATAAATTCAATACTGTCCTTCAGAGTGCTTTCCCTCATATCCACTTACTGTTTGAATTAATGATGGATCTATTGAAACAGATGCTCACCAAGTTTGTCAAGCCAAGTGTAGTTAAATGATCTGCATTGCTTGATGTCCTGTATCACCCAATTCAGAATCAGAAGGATGATGCAGAACTGGTAATTGGCATTAAAACCTCAAATTTGGTTAAGGCGCTACAAGATGAAGACAAATCTCTGTTTTTCTCATCAGTCAGAAACTATTTCTGTGTAGCCTGTGACTACATGGTTAACAAGTTCCCTTTTAAGAACGATGTACTAAAACATGCACAGGTTGCTAATCTTGAAGCCATTGAAGAAACACAGTTTTCTTCTGTTAATTTATTTTTGGAGAAGTTTCCTGTTTTTTGGGAAAATGAAACAAGAGATGATGCTGTGAATGAACCCTAAAGCCAGTTTGCGGCTCTTCAGATAAACAACTTATCTAGTGTTGTAAGTAACCAAGCTACAAATGATTCAAAATGGGCATAGTTGTTGAATATCAGTGGAGCTGATGGACATTATAAATATGACAAGAACTCTAGATTCATGCTGTCTGTTCTTCCCATATCACATGGTAATGCAGAGTGTGAACAAATTTTTAGCTTGATTAAGAAGAACAGGACACAGTTCAGGTCATCGATGTTCAATGGAATTCTGGAAGTCATTTCCATTTCGAAGACCAGAAGTTCTGAAGCATGTTATACAAACACGTATTCTACTGATTTTCTGAAGAAAGCAAAGCAAACCACAACTTTAGCAGTTAAATCAGAATAAAGATGTGCATGTGATGGTGTAAATAACTTGGGTGCATTATTATATGCAACAATAAACTTTTTACTTCAAACAAAGTTTTAATTAGTCGTGTGCATAAACAAATTACACTGTGTAAGTAGATTTCACTGATGCATTTTAAAGATATTTTTGTTAGTTTAACTGAGGTGAAAAATTTTGCTCCTTATAATGTCATTGGTTGCATGTAGTGTTTTATACTAATGCTGTTGAACTCGTAATTATCTGAAGTGAAGAAAATAAATGAATTTTGTCTCATTTTACCGCATCCTGGTGCATTGGGTTCCCACATATTTTGACATACCGAGACTGCTAGGTCATTTGGAAAGTTGGGAGATATGCTATTGGCATGTCTTGAAGTATTGATGAAATATGTTGTGGTTACACATGAGTCCATTTAAACTGATGTCTCTTGCACATATGTCAAACACTTTTGTGTCACTTTTCCTTTTAAGGAAATTGTAATCTTACCATAACAATATATAAAAATAATGCAAGATAAAAGCCACACCAAATGAACAATATAACCATGTATTGTTTTATATTAAGACTACAATTGCCTTAAAAGAAAAACGCGACATAAAAGTGTTGGACATATGTCCAAGATTACAATGTTTTATATTAAAATATAATTTCCTTAAAAGAAAAAATGACACTAAGTGTTGGACATAATTATGTGCAATGTACTGTTTTACATTAAAAAGAAAAAGTGACACAAACGTGTTGGACATTTGTGGAAGAGATTTCAATTTTAATGGACTCATGTGTACCACAACATATTTCCTCAATGTTTCAAGACATGTCACGTGAACAGTGACGACATTAAGAAAGATCCAAAGGCTGTTGATTCCTCACACTGGCACAAATGACGTAACTGCCCCAGTGAAAAACTGGATGGTACCAATGTCCTTGCAGCTTAGAAAGGGGTTGGCAAAATACAAGTTCATTGACTTTTTTTCTGTGAGGCTCCTAAGCTCCAACCTTTGCCGTGCAATAGTTAAAACAATCAAACAAGGGAAACACCAGTCAAAGTGTCACTTTCATTTCAGTACCACTATTGCTTCATGTAATAGGCGAGGTGTCAAAATATTCTGACAAATCAGACCAAAAAAGAAGTAAATGAAATTTACACAGGTGATGAAAATGGATGGCATGCAAATGAGGACTTCAGAATTTTGAACTAGAAAGTGGTCCCCAGGATAGTGATAGTGAAACTCAGAACACCATGACTATGTCCACTGTCAGTTGTATAGATACACGGGGATATTTTACCAATGGCTTAAACTCCACAGCTACCAAGCTCGATAGCTGCAGTCGCTTAAGTGCAGCCATTATCCAGTATTCAAGAGATAGTGAGTTCGAACCCAACTGTTGGCAGCCCTGAAGATGGTTTTTCATGGTTTCCCATTTTCACACCAGGCAAATGCTGGGGCTGTACCGTAAGGCCACGGCCACTTCCTTCCCATTCCTAGCCCTTCCCTGTCCCTTCATCGTGTAAGACCTATCTGTGTCAGTGCGACGTAAAGGAACTTGCAAAAAAAACTCCACAGCTCAGTTTAAGCATCAGAATTTATCACCATATGCTGGAAAATGTACTTGTCCTAAAAACAGTTGCAAAACGAACTCTTAAAAGTAAATTCATTCATATTTACTTAGCAGTAACAGGTTCCTCAAGAAGTCCTCGAAGATTGAAGTTCCAATAAATTTCCTCTACTAGCACGAAAATTTTAATATTCAGGAGTTCTTCTAAAATATCAATTCTTTCTAGCATTAAAACAAAAACAAACAAAAAATACTGTCAGAAGATCAAGAAAAAAACCATAAACATATCTTAAGATCTGAGGCATTCTTCTTGAATCAGCAACTTGATCTTTAAAATAACTTTGAAAGTCCATAAAATCTTCAATCATTTGTGACGTGAGCTGCAATCAGTTAAAAGTTATCACCACCATTTACAATAATGCTGTGGTTCAATCACTTATAAATCTAAAATAAATATATTACAACAAAAGTAAATACAGTATATATGTTAATATATGACAATAGGTCACCTCCATTATATCACTCAACCGCTGCACCACCATAACTTTATTTCTCAGTCTTTATGGAGTCTTGACTTTGTGACTGACCTGAAACAGCCTGTATTGTACACTCACCAAGCTGTCGTACAGATTTCAGAAGATCTTCAGCTGGAGTACCTGAAGACCCACCAGGTTCAGTGACAGGACTGATCGTAAGATCATTGTAACGCTGCTGACCAAGAGATAAGGATGACAGGTAGCTTGTGTCCCCAAATGGAAGAGCAACATTGCTTGCTTCTGCAGCAGGAGGACTAGCAAAATTTGTTCCATCCGACTCACTTGTAATGGAATTCACAGGTTCTTTTACCTGAGAAAAGTAAGAAAATCATACTAAGTATTTTTGATATCAAAGCTCTTAAAAAATAGACTGAACACACAAAAAGCATGGAATAGCAAGGAATATGGTCAAATCTCATAGAGGTACAGGACTAAAATCTTCATCCTGCACTCAGCGATTTATTCTCTGGAACATTAACTTCAATCCCGTAAATGAATCGGACGGGTCAAAGAGGTAGTTATATTGTAAAAATTTCATAAAAGTGGTCATACGAGGGTGAATCAAATATAAACAGGACTGTAAGGAGGATGATCAAGTTGAGTTCAGTGCATTTCCTGTAGTTTGCAGACCATTAGAGCTGCAATTATGGGGCCTGGCATTGTCATGGAGGAGGATGACCTGACAAATCGGTTGGTGTTATTTTTTGTGGCAATATGCACCCCTCACCTTGTTCAACAGCTCGCAGTAATAAGCAGCATTGATTGTGTTGCACATGTAAAAAGAAATCAATAAGCAAAATGCCTCGCTGGTCGAAAAAAGCCGAGTCTTGGCTTTCACTGGGGCTGCCTCCCCTTTCCTCCACTACTCTTTACTGGCTAGTTTGGATTTGGGAGTGTAGTGATGGATCCACGTTTCATTACATGTGACGATCTGACTCAAAAATGAATCACCTTCTTTTGCAAACCTTGCTGTAAGCCTCTGACATACCTCCAAACATTCAACTTCCTGACTTTCTGTCAAAAGGGGAGGGACCCATCTAGAACATACTTTACGGAATTGTAAGTAGTTTGTGATGATCGCTTGACAGCTCTCATAACTTATTCTGACCTGTTTTGCAATTTCTGATAATCTCGCCCGTCGATCATCTCCAAGAATGTTTCGAACCGCACAAATATTTTCATCCATAATGCTAATCTGAGCACGGTGATCATGTTGCTGATTTTTCACCTGTTCTCGCCCTTCCTTGAACTCTTTATGCCAGGCAAACAAACGCATCCTTGACAATGTTTGATCGCCACACTGTGCAGTCAATATCTGGAAAATTTCCGCCGTTTGAACTCCACCATGAGCAAGAAATTTTATAATTATGTGTTTTGCAGTGGAAGGGTGCACCTGTTGCTCCAACATCGTGAGCGTCACTGACAAAGTGGTTAAAAGTAAGTAATGGCCGGCTCTCCCTACTCCTAATGGCCCCACCCAAGCATTCTAGAAGCGCGGGTTCAGTCCTAGAAACTGTTGATGTTCAGGAACAAAAATCCCATTTATATTTGATTGACCTACGTAATATGTTATGTACAGGTAGGTTTTATGTGTTGACACCATTTTTGATGCCAAAACTCTTAACACATAGACTGGACAAACAAATAGCAAGAAAGACCTATAATACAATCTAGCAATTTATTCTCTGGAAATTTAACCTCAATTCCATAAATGAGTACCAAATGACTGCTTACAGGTGGTGGATTTTGCTCTATGATACAATATGGAACTTAAAATAGCAAGGGATATCTATGGTACAATCTAGTGGTTTATTCTCTGGAAAATTATCCTCAGTTCCATGAATGATTGCTCTGAGGTGCAGATTACTCGCTTCAATTGTATGCACCATAGTTCTGCATTCCTCTTTGTTTCTTGGTTATTAAACGATGACTTTAATACATATTTCCTTGACTCTGTTTATTCTAGTCAGTAAGACTTAATTTTAGTTGTACATTAGATAGTCTGCTCTGAATCTGTCACCTCAACTTCATCATTAGGGGAAATCATAACTACATGCTCAGTAGTATGAACTGTTGCTGATTTACAAGATTATACTCTACATCAGTGTGTGTGAAACATAATATTGTTAATCCTATGGCACTGGATTAATGATTTTGCAGTTAGAAAAGGTTTACAAACTTAAATTGATATCAATAATTTGCAATAAGTTGCCAATATGCAGGAAAAAAATAGTACATTTTCTATTTGTGATCTATTTTTTCAAGTGTTTGTTGATGTAATATTACATTCTATTACTTCCTCAGTTCATGTGTATTATTTCATTACCTCGAAACTTGGAAAGTACATCCGCGGAGCCCGCGGGTGAATGCTAGTAAATTAGAGAAAAACAAACAAATAAAGAGTTATTTATGATGCTGTGAAGAAGAAAGAGACTACAGTTTCTGTCTAAATATATTTTAATAATAACATTATTTGTTAAATGCCTCCTCAACTGTTATAGATTTCAAGAGATAGTGTGTCAAAATTTTGTCCTGCAGAAGCTCTTTAACCTTGCCTTTGAATAAAGGGCAGATCAATAGAATGAGAGTAGCAGAAATGAAGATGTTGAGATGGATGTGTAAAGTTACCATATTGGACCATATCCAAAATAAACATGTCACAGAAACAATGAAAGTTGCAGAAATAGCAAGATTGCAACAGTTTGGCCATATAATGAGAAGAGAAGGCGTTTGTATGGGGAAGAACATGAAGAAGATGGAGACTGAGGGTAAACAGAAGAAAGAGAGACCACAAGATGAAGGGAAATTATTTCTTCAGAATCTACATGAACAGTGAGCACTGAACAGAGATAAATGGAGGAAGCTCATCACACACAATGATGCTATATAAAGACAACGAAAGCTGGAAAAGAAGTTCTTTAACTTGTTGGAAGCCTACAACAGAGAGTTGTTAAGATTTAAACATGCTTCAATACCACCGACTTCAGTTGAGACCGAATCCACCCTGTTGGAAAAACAACGACAACATATAAACGTACACACCAGGGTTACCAAACTCAAATTACACGAGTACTGTACCAAGTCTTTAAAATTATGGATTATTTCATCAATATTATCATATATTTTACAGGGGGAAAAGCCCTTTTCATGAAGAGAAATATTTTGTAATTCACCGGCAAGACAACAATGAAGGTATGCATGTGGCAGGGCATTGGTATTTAGTCGGCAAAACAATGTCAGTTGATAGAGCAAGGCTAGAATTAGTCTTAGAAGGGGGAATTCAATAATCAATCAATCAATCAATCAATCAATCAATCAATCAATCAATCTACATTTAGGGCTGTCACCTAGGTGACAGATCCCCTTTTCTTAAATGATTTCAAAGAAGTTGGAAATATATCAAATATCTCCCTCGGTAAATGATTCCAGTCTCTAATTCCCCTTCCTATGAATTATTTGCCCAAATTTGTCCTTCTGAATTTCACCTTTATCTTCATACTTTTAAAAACTCCATTCAAGCTTATTGATCTACTAATGTTATTCCACACTGCCTCTCCAATGATAGCTCGAAACATATAACTTAAATTGTAATATAATTTCTAAAAAGAATTTACTTTAATAAGATCCTCCTTTTCAATACAAATATATTAACTAGTACATGTTTTAGTCCAACTATAACATGAAAAATTAAAACATTAGATATATGAATGATGAAAATACTAATCAGTACAGTGGAACCTCGATTATCCATTCCCGGAAATTACGTTTCCCCAGATTGTTCGTTCAAATTATGTGGTCCCACGGGCATCCTAATTAAATCATGTTGTAAAAATCCCGCATTATCCATTCCTGAAAAAACGAATTCCCGGATCAACCGTCCAGGAATTTCAGTCCCATCAACACTAAATCCTCGATTAAGCATTTTTCAAAAAACTATCTCAAGAAAGGACAGCTACAGCATACTTATGGATCTTTGCATTAAAAGCCCCATCACTGCGATAATTTCTTTTTTGCAAGTTGCTTTACGTCGCACCGACACAGATAGGTCTTATGGCGACGATGGGACAGGAAAGGGCTAGGAGTGGGAGGGAAGCGTCCATGGCCTTAATTAAGGTACAGGCCCAGCATTTGCTTGGTGTGAAAACGGGGAAACGAAGGAAAACCATATTTAGGGCTGCCAACAGTGGGGTTTGAACCCACTATCTCCCGAATACTGGACGCACTTAAGCGAGTGCAGCTATCAAGCTCAGTATTGCGATAATTAGAGAAAGTACTGTACAGGAAAAGTGATCGATGGCGAACTTGCATAAGGGACCATCTTAGCATAACATTCGGTTGATATTGTTTAGAGAATCCTCGGAAATCATAAAGCAGAAAGTGGCCACGACAATTGGAAGGAGACAGAGCGCATTTCAACAGCTCTACTTGAAGAGGAAACAAGTTTCATCAAATGTTCGTACTTGTAAAACATCCACATTATGTCCAGGGTTAGATGTTTACATTTTTTTAATTGTATTGCGGAACAGGTGTTCGGCACTTCCGTCAGGGACTGTATAGCCATTGGGCTTTCAGGCAGGAATCGAAACATCTTAACACAAATCTAGTATTTTAATATTATAGTATACAATTATGTTATCTAGACCAGAACAGATGTTGCACCTTATACACAAAAAGCCATGGCAGGTCTTGGGATTGCCTTTACTGTTTTGGTCCTAATATAAGACTGGGAATTTTAAGTTTTAGTGTTAAGATGTCATATAAATCACAGTCGTTTTATCTGCGCACGTTACATCTAAAATGTTTGTATCATTTCCCACTAGTACTGATTTGTGCAGCGAGCACGCTTTCCATATGAGCTCAAGGTCCCAAATAACCGTAATTTCTGAAGTTTTGATATTTTTCCTCTTACCAATTTCATTGTGATTAGTGACGGGCAGAAATGAATATAATGCATTCGAGAACTTTTGAGAATCAATACTTACATTCGAAACCACATTCTCGAGTCAACATAAACTTCAAGTCGATGCGGGCATAATTTATGCGGTACAAGATTTCCAGAAACCGAGTATGAACGGTATACCAGCGACCAAATTACAATGGAATATTGAGAAAAGAAGGGATTTTGCCATCATTTTGGGTGCTTTTATATCTAATGTATTTTATTTCATTAGATTACAGAATTAAAAATACTTGTAGTTGATTATTGTATGGCTTGGTGTTATGAGATTTTTTTGAAGAGTTGGCTGATCAAAGTTGCTGAACTGAAAGAAGTTTCACAGGAAACTGACAGTTTCCCTGGTAAAACTGAATATAAAGTATTGAGATTTTAAACTCGCGTACCGTTAATTAATGTTTGAAGCCGGTCCCGCGGTCTAACTTGCCTGCCTCTCACCTGGAGGGCCCGGGTTGGATTCCTGGCCAGGTCAGACATTTTTACCTGCACATAAGGGCTGGCTCCACATCCAATCAGCCTACATGATTACCTTTAATTGGGGAGCTATTTAATGGTGAGATGATGACCCCGGTCTAGAATGCCAGGAATAACGGCTTAGAGGATTCATCACACTGACCATGCGTCACCTCGTACTCTGCAGGCCTTCGGGCTGAGCAGCAGTCCCTTGGCAGGCAATGACCCGTTAAGGCTATAGTTTGGTTTGGTCTTGGATTCTTTGCAAGATTATACCTATACATATTTCATTTTTGTGATGTTTAGCCAAATTGTTGATGGTTTTCATTCATTCCCAAATTTTCCGTTTTCCCGTGTTGTACGCTTCTTTTCGTCATTCCTCCAAAAACAGAGAATCGAGGTTCAACTGTACTTGAAACTGTCATAAAAGAAACTTTTTAGAGAATCCTGAATCTTGACAATGGTTTAAAAAAACACCATCCTGTCCTAAGAAACTTTCCCAATAAAATAGGTCGTAAATGAGGTGGGTTACAGTTGGAATATATATTTCACAAAACTGTCAACACACTTCAGTAAAAACAGGCTTTTTTAAAAGCTTTAATTAAAATTTTAAAATATGACCAAAATACCAACCAAAAAAAAAATAAGAAGAAGAAGAACATACAATTGGTGGATGTAGTTTCATTTCACCTTTTGCTGAAATGGGCATGACTGAAGCTGGACTGAACAACAAGGCTGAATGCAATTACCACTCATGGGGATGGTGGGATGGCAGCATAGGAGGGAGCAGAGGTGGAGGGGAAGGGCAGTTTGTTTATTTTTTTAACATTATTTGCTTTAACCCATTTTACTGGGAAAGAACATTCAAGTTTTTTTAGGACAGTATGGTTTATTTTATAAAGCTTTATGTTCTTAGAGACCAGCTCTGTGGTAGCACCTTTCAATACTTTCTGGAAGGAGCTAGCAAATCATAATACAAACCAGAGAACTCCCAGCTGGTCTGGAGGTTGGGGCTGATCTTTGCACGTATTGTTCTTGTCAGCTGGTTTACTTGCGAGTTTCTGAGAGGTGCAACAAGAATGTTCCATCTCTAGTCACATTGTGATTATTCCAGTACACATCACCCAAGCTATAAAAAGGAGGCTAGCTGTGGACAGACAGTCAGTAAGTGTTAGAGTCACTGTGGGACTCAGGATTGAAGTCAGTGTGAGACTCAGTATGTTGGGGTTCGGTGGCTGGGCTGAGGGCGACTGATGTGGGCTGTCACTAGTGTCTCACCAGAATCTGAATGAGAAGTTGTTATTCAGTCAGAGTATCAACTGAGTAGCTGGACTTAAGACAGCATATGGGACAGAAGACTGTGCACTGCTTTAGAGAGAGAGTGCGTGCGCACACTTCTGTGGACTGAAGACCTATGTAGGGTCAAATAGACAGCAATTAGTACGTGTGCCCATTTATGGTTGAATAGAAAATGTTTGTGTGTGTGGGGGGGGAGTCATCCTGAAAAAACATTAAAACAATAAAACAGGCAGTGTTTTATTTGTAACAATATGCTTATCAACTCATCGTGCAGCATAATGATTTTATCAGAAATCTCATTTGAATTTAGATTTAGCTTGCTTGATTATGAATATTTTCGTAAATATTAAGTAAATGATTTAAATCCATCATGTGCTCACTCACTGGAGAGAACTTTCCAAGTTTTACGGCATTAGCATATTCTTGGTAACATGTTAGAAAATTTCTAGCAGTTTGCCTCTCATATTACTGGCACTGCAATTAGCACACTTTAATTTATATACTCTATAGTATTAATGGAGTGTTACAGAAAATTTTGGAATTGGTATTATTAGTTTTAAAAGCTATGTGAAAGTTATGTTTCTGAAAATATTCGTAATTTGGAAGATTATTATTATTATTATTATTATTATTATTATTATTATTATTATTATGTTAAGATAACACTTTTCTCCACTGATTCACTTGATTCACTAATTAAATTGATATGAGGTTTATTTAACAATATGTATAATTTTATTGCCATAGTTTTTGCTATACTATAAAAATTAGCCTTTCTTGTGGGTTGACTGGGTTTTCTGAAAATTAGACGATTGTTATTTCTAGTAATAAATTGTAAGGTCAAGATAATTCAAAAACTTGTTGATTTCTGATTCTTCCGTGAATTTAATGAAAGGATCTATGGTACTGGGGAAAATGTTGTGTGTTAGATGATCATTATTTCCAATAATTGAAAGGTCAAGATAATTCAAACACTTACGTATTTCTGATTCTTTTGTGAATTTAATGACAGGATCTACGGAACTGAGAAAATTTAATAATGTTAATCCCAGCTCTACTTGGGTAGCCTACTTTTTTAATGTTAACTTTTAAGATTCGTATCACGTTTTGAAGTGAATTTTTGTAGATTTCTTTATTGTGATGATTGATATTTTACAAACACTTTTGTAGATTAAGAAGTATTGTTCTTTCTTTCTTAATCTGTTTACCCTCCAGGGTTGGTTTTTCCCTCGGACTCAGCAAGGGATCCCACCTTTACCACCTCGAGGGCAGTGTCCTGAAGCGTGAAACTTTGGGTCGGGGGCGGGGATAAAACTGGATGAAGAACCAATACCTCGCCCAGGCAGCCTCACCTGCTATGTTGAACAGGGGCCTTGTGAGGGACGGGAAGATTAGAAGGGATAAAGGAAGAGGGAAGGAAGCGGCCGTGGCCTTAAGTTAGGTACCATCCCGGCATTTGCCTGGAGAAGTAGTGTTAAACCACACAAAACCACTTCCAGGATGGCTAAGGAGGGAATCAAACCTCACTCTACTCGTTTGACCTCCTCAGGCTGAGTGGATCCCATTCCAGCCTTCGTATTACTTTTCAAATTTTATGGCAGAACCAGGAATCAAACCCAGGGATGGCAGCTAATCATGCTAACCACTATGCCATACAGGTGGACTAGAATTATTGTTATGAGTATAATTCTAAATTTTATTTTGAGAGTTTTAAGTTAAAAACTTTGTCCTTTGGCAGCCCTGATTGTCTGGGAAGTAGTTGATTCTTTCAAATAAATAAAGTTATAACTGTATGTATTTGCACGTCGCACTATATATATGTAAATGATTCCAGCTGTCATTGGAACCGTCACCAATCAGTCCAGAGACCCCAAATATTGTATATTGACTTTATCTTTCACACACATACCCAACGGATACTGAACTTGGAATTAGATGACAGCCGAAGTGTCACTATTCATCTCAGTGGGCCCAAAAGCTATGAATTCTACATTAATATTTGTATTTTTTATTCTTATATTTCATTCCCTTTCTACCCGCCCACCGACAGTATTTATTTGCAGATAGTAAGTCATGTGTGTACCAAGTTTGGTTGAGAACTATGTTAGAAAGAAAAAAAAGCACACGGATGCCCACACATCCCACATATCTATCCATACAATCTGTCATTTTGGACATTTTTTTACCCCTTCTAACCCATATGACTTAAACGGCATCCAGAAGGTTACAGTTCATCTCAGCAAGTCCACAAAACTATTGATTCGGTATTAATATCCGTCGTTTTCAATTATTTTTACATTTCACCCCCTCCCCCAGAGATGCTAGGGCAGTTAATCCCAGATAGTAAGTTATATCTGTACCACGTTTGGCTGAAATAGCTCTGGGTTTAGGAGGAGATGTGGAACATACCTACACACATACATAAACACACATTTTTATTTTATTTTACATTTTATGGCCTACATTGGACCACTCTAGTCAATTATCCAGAGGATTTTTGCTTTCCTATCAGCTCAATATTTCTTCACTATGAGAGATGTTGCCTTCCTTCTTTGATTGAAAACATCCTTCCCCTAGACATTTTATTAATCTTGGTCTGCAGCCTGGAGTGTGTTTGTCTTAAAGTATCTTAATTTTGTCTGTTTTGTTCTTAAGATCATCTATATTGTTATTTGGAGTTCTTTAATTTCATCCTAAATTTCCGTAATCCATTTCATCTTGGTCTCGCTATTCCATTTTCCAATTCTGCTAATCCTGATAAGATGTCCAAAGAATGATATACGTTTTATCCTAATTGTGTTCAATACCGGTTCAGTTTCCTAATAAACTGTTTTATTTGTTACTATTCTCCATTGTCGATTAACTTGATATTACAAGTAATAAATCTCATTGTAGACTGTATTGGACATCAGATTATGACAATTAAAATAAGAATAATAGTTGACACCACCTTTCCAATACTTATCTTTCCTTATATTTAGGAAATAAACATTACAACAGGCGTTGTAAGATGGGACATGTTTCGCTCAACTGTCGTAAGCCGAAATAAATCTTAGCCTAAAGTTAGGTCAGAGCCCTGAACCTACTGTCCTTAAAATATATGATACCCTAAGAATCAACATTTACATTTAGAAAATCAAATAGGCTGAACACTAGTGTGAAAAACATAGAATGTTACAACATGGCTAAGACAAAAACACACAATCGTATTGAAACAGAGGTTAAAAACAGAAAGTACAATACAGAGCTGGTAATGAAATAATTAAAACCATTAGGATATCATTGCTACCAGTCAGTCAATCAGAATGTTCAAACATAAAACACGAGTGAAAATATATAAGTGTGTTCATCATGGCTAAGTGAAAAAAAACCCACTTAATCGTGTTGCCAGAGGTTGTTGTACCTTATGTTTTTAACCTCTGGCAACACGATTACGTGTTTTGTTTGTTTTTCACTTAGCCATGATGAACACACTTATATATTTTCACTCTTGTTTTATGTTTGAACATTCTGATTGACTGACTGGTAGCAATGATATCCTAATGATTTTAATTATTTCACTACCAGCTCTGTATTGTACTTTCTGTTTATAACCTCTGTTTCAACACGATTGTGTGTTTTTGTCTTAGCCATGTTGTAACATTCTATGTTTTTCACACTAGTTATAAGCCTATTTGATTTTCTAAATGTAAATGTTGATTCTTAGGGTGCCATATATTTTAAGGACAGTAGGTTCGGGGCCCTGACCTAACTTTAGGCTAAGATTTATTTCGGCTGATGATGCTTACGACAGTTCAGCAAAACATGTCCCTTCTTACAACGCCTGTTGTATTGTTTATTTCCTAAATATAAGGAAAGATAAGTATTGGAAAGGTGGTGTCAACTATTAATAATAATGTTATTTGTTTTACATCCCACTAACTACTCTTTTATGATTTTTGGAGACGCCAAGGTGCCGGAATTTAGTCCCGCAGGAGTTCTTTTACGTGCCAGTAAATCTACAGACACGAGGCTGAGGTATTTGAGCACCTTCAAATACCACCGGACTGAGCCAGGATCGAACCTGCCAAGCTGGGGTCAGAAGGCCAACGCCTTAACCGTCTGAGCCACTCAGCCTGGCGGTGTCAACTATTATTCTTATTTTAATGTTCATAACTTGATATTGTTTATTTATGCATGTTCTAATTATTACTCTTTCTGTTGTAAGCTGAATTAGTAGTTTTAAAAATGATTTCGCTAGCATAACTAATTTCAGGCTGTGTGACTGTTTTATAATGTCTTAATTTTGCTGCTATCGATGTGCTTCTTTTCGGTTGTTGTAGTCTTGGTAATATAATTTGCTTTGTTCAATTTATTTATTGTATTATTCCAAGCTGGTTTCTCATTATGTTATAATTTCTTCTAAAAACTTAATTTTATTAACAATTTTCATTTCTTGCCCGTCAATTGTTATTTTATTTACTAGTGTGGATTAGTAAACATGATCACAGTTTTTCAAGGGATATTCTAAGACCTATTTTCTGTGGTATTTCTTGTAGAGATTTAATTTGGTGTCGAGTTTCCTGAATATTGTTGGCAATAGAGCAAGATCATCCAATTTTTATGTTCTTTGGGTTGACCTTGTACCATTCCCTCATTATAAAGTGTAATTCAGCAGCCCCTTCCAATATCGTTTGCTGCAGCCCAACTAACATGCACATGGTTATAGGGATGCTATTCCCCTGCAGGCGTACTGCATGGTACTAATGTTCAGTGAGCACATTTTGCACACGATTCTGAACGCTAGCAAAATTTTACATCATCTGTTTGCAACGTCCTTTTACCATGTAACTACAGGGTGGCACACGAAATGTCATACATCGGAAATGTTTTATAAAATGTGTAAACCTGGGCTCACAACCATGTCCTTTCGTGAACAGAAACCTTATTTCATGCGTGATCCGACAGGCAGCACCACATGTCGCGCATGGTACCGGCTGCCAGTTATACAGCATGGCGGACAAAGGGAGATTTACGCGTGAACAGAAGGTGAAGATAGTGTTGTTTTATGTGGAAACAAAGAGCGTAGCTCGGACCCAGGAAAGGTTTCGTGTTCATTTCCGTACTCAGTGGGCTCCTTGCCGGCAGACGGTATATAGACTGGCCAGGCAATTTGAAACAGAAGGCAACGTACTGGAGAGAAAACAACCCCGCCTCAAGCCGGACCGCTTACCGGAGAATGTTGCTGCTGTGAAAGCGGCTGTGGCTCGAAGCCCCTCCAAATCCACCAGAACTGCATGTCTTCAGCTGGGCATCTCTCATCGGTCAATTCAGAGAATACTGCAGTCTGACCTTGACGTGTTTCCATACAAAATGACAACAGGTCATAAACAAACGGCGCTTGACAAGCAACGGCGAGTACAGTTTGCTGCGTGGGCTATTGCAGAAGGTGATCCCCTATTGCACAACACATGGTTCTGTGATGAGGCACACATCTATCATAATGGTGCAGTGAACAAACAGAATGGTTTTGGGCGAACGAATGGCCTGCTATTGTGCTTGAGGTTGAAAGTCATGGTGTGAAAGTGTGTGTGTGGGCTGCAATTTCCAGTCATGGAATTATTGGCCCAATCTTTTTCAATGACACAGTCAACAGTGCGTATTACTTGGACATGTTGACAAACAGTTTCCTACCAGAACTCTCTGCATCACGACCACCAATAGAGACACAATGGTTTATGCAAGATAGAGCTCATCCGCACACAGCAAATGTTGTTCTGGACTTCCTGAATAGACATTTCTGGCCCCGTGTAATGTTCCATCGATATACTGAGCGTTTTCAGAGCGGCTCAATCTGGCCACCGCATATCCCCGATCTCACTCCCTGCGACTTCTTCCTGTGGGGATATTTGAAGGAGACAATCTACCGCCATAAACCCGAAAATGTACAGCAATTGCAAGCGGCCATTGTGACTTTATTCCGAGGGTTGAGTGAGGACGTGTGTCGTAGAGTGATCATGAACATGTGGGTTTGTCTTGAAGCTGTTGTACACCGAGAAGGTGGACATATTGAACATGTCCTGCACACAGACTAACCATGCACATGTCAGTGAATGTTGTAATGCCATTTTGTATTCAATATGTTGTATACTACATTTTCTATAAACAATTTTCAGTGTATGACATTTCGTGCGCCACCCTGTATGTTAATGTGTCGTGCCTCGAGACCGGGTGTAATGAAGAGGGGAGTCAATGCATAAAACTAGGTAACAGTGCAGTAATTAAGAGGCGGCCGGAGCTGGAACGGCCGGCCACCAGCTCAGTAGTTGTTGTAACATGGGTCAAAAGTTTGTAAGAGTTTTTTATAAGGAAACGGAACAAGGTAAAATTATTTTGTTTTTATAGCGCACGGTAGTCTGTGATACACTTTTCATTAGTGCAAAAACATTTCAAAAAGAAATGCAAATATAGTTATAAAATGGTAATTAAAATAACGAATCTCCATATGAAATTGAGCTATGAACCGCGGTTTTCCTAAACTTGTTTTAAGTCAAGATGGTGTTCAAATTGGAAGCAAACTATACCGTAGCGAAGTTTATATTTTTCTCTAAGGGGCTACTTTAACATACTTCAAGATTAGGGATTCTTTGTATATTTAATCGTGATTTTAATAAAGCTCTGCTTATTGACTTACGAGTGTCGGCCGAATTCTAGTGCTGGTAGTTCAGCCAGTTTCCGTCAGATGCCGCAGCCCCTTGTCCTTGAAGAGGGATGATGACAGATTAGCTCTTACCCACGCAGGGATGTGGTGAGCGAGATCTTCAGCTGCTATCAGTCGCTTCCTCACCCGTGTTTCATAACAAGCGGCAGTGGACACGCTGACAATACTTTGTAACTCGCTAGTTGTAGTATGACCTTTCAATAGCACGTTATATTTTGTCGTGTTTTATTATGCCGTATCTTTTTACCGAGTGCAATGGAATGGCAAAATGCTTGATTTGTAAGAAGACATTAAACTTTATTAAAAATATTAACACTGGGCGAGCTGGCCGTGCGGTTAAAGGCTCCATATTTGTTTTAAAAAAACATATTTTAATAGGTTTAGACTGTATTGACCTATCTGTGTCTGTGTGACGTAAAGCAACTAGCAAAAAAAAAGAGATGTCACTTGAAGAAGAAGGATATATGAAAGTGAGGAGCCCGGCACAAGTAAGTGGAAATAAAGCTAGGACTCAGCTAAGGGCTCTGTGGTCACCAACCCAGACTCCCAAGTTCAGAGCCTATGGGGCCCGCTTTAGTCGCCTCTTACGACAGGCGGGGTATACTGTGGGTGTTATTTTACTACCCCCACCTACAGAGGGAAGTTGCAGTGCCCCTCAGCTGTTGCGTTCTTTACCAGCACCGTTTCCGAGTTTCATAACGGGTAGGTATACAAAACCGTCGTTTACAGTCCTTGTATTTCTTGGAAATTGGGTTATCCAACATAACTGGAACAACTCACAGGTCAGATAGGTCATTCCGGTGAGCAGCGTTGCTATTGGCTAAAGCGCCTGACGTCACCGAGAGCGAGAATGAAGTGGTATATTTTTGAGCTTAGTAGTTACTCTAATTACACTCCACTCAAATCATGAAATACAGAACTAATGGATATTTAGGTGCTGTAACATTTATTATTTAAAACCTATACGAAAACATACGACTTCAAATCCGTCTTTGTAAAGACAAAGAGACTCTCACAACGGTTCGAAGGATGGAACGCAGGCCTTCTGCCCCTTGGCAGGTTCGATCCTGGCTCAGGGCGGTGGTATTGGAAAGTCGACACGTTAAAGAACTCTTGCGGGACAACATTCCGGCACCTCTGTGTCTCCGAATACAAGTTATTTGATCGAATTCAAATTTTAACACAATATGCAATGGGATGTTTTATACATTGTTTATATATTTCAGAAATGTTTGTTTCCAAGAGGAAAAGACTGTTATAAATTTGTAAGGCTCTTTTTTTTTACTCCGCGTTACAATATTTATCGTATGTCCAAAGCATCACTGTGTGACTAAAAAATTCGTAAATGAATTACCTTCTATTATATCAGTTTGTATTTTCATTGGATAGAATTATACGAATTATGTATCACTGACTGGCCGGTACAGGGAAAGACGTGAGGCAGGGACGGGATTGATGCTTTACTTCATTTCAACATCGGAAACAGTGTCCGGCGTGCTGGCCTTTGGTCACAGGGGTCCCGGGTTCGATTCCCGGCAGGGTTGGGAATTTTAACCATAATTGGTTAATTTCTCTGGCATGGGGCTGGGTGTATGTGTCGTCTCCATCATCATTTCAACCTCATCACGACGCGCAGGTCGCCTACAGGCGTCAAATCAAAAGACCTGCATCTGGCGAGCCGAACTTGTCTTCGGCCACTCCCGGCACTAAAAGCCATACGCCATTTCATTCATATTTGTCGGAAACAGTACCTTATTTTGACTGTTTTGCTCAGCACTAACCCATGCTCAATAATTTCCTGGAATGTTTCGCATTCCGTACAAATGTCAACACCATCAGCTCCGTGCAAGTACTGTATCACAACTTCCTGGTGACAGACTATGTGACGCTGGAGGGTGAGAGGGGAATCGCTCGCTCGGCCTTGGCCTGTCTTACTGCCATCTATGCACCCGCGATGTAACTATCAGTGGAGTTAGCTGTCGACAGCAACGAGACTAGTGGCGATATTTTGAAATAAAATGTGAATCTAGAACTGACTCCGGCCACCTCTTAATGTCTTAAAACACTGAACCGGATGGCGTATGTACTCTGCTCTCGTCGTACTACCAACATGTTTCTAGCAGTGTAGTGGATGTCGTTAGGCGTTCGCTTAGCAATCGACGGAATGTGCCAGCGGCAGTTCAAAACCTGCATCGTTCAAATATTTTTGCATCGGTATGATGTTTGAATACGTAAACACAGGCCCACGTTTGCCACATGCTACCAGCAGAATGATGCTGTTATTCATCTTGTGCCCTGCGCATTTCCACTGGTTAGAGCCTGAATGTACTGTAATCTCTGCTGTCATTCGGCATGTTTTCCACAGAGGAATACGTAGATATGCTCCTTATTTATGGCGAAGCAAGACAAAACACGTGCGAGACACCATGCTTGTACCAGAAACGGTATCCCAACAGGCGACACCCAGCTGCTACAACATTCTACCGTGTTGAAAGACGCCTACGGACAACAGGCATGATTTCTAACCAGCCACCAGTCCGCGATAGGCCCGTTACATCGGATGAAACAGAAGAGACCGTTCTGGAGGAAACTCATAATGATCCACACATCAGTACAAGGGCGACTGCATGACAGGTGAACACCAGCCAGCCGCCCGTCTGGCGAAAACTGCTTGAACATAAATTTCACCCATAGCATCTTGAGCTATACCAAGAGCTCCATGGGCGGGATTTCAAAGCTCGAATGGCGTTCTGTCGGTGGCTATTAGGCAAGCTGGACAATGATGCAGCATTCGTATCGCATATCTTGTTCTCGATGAATCACGCTTCCACAATAAGAAGAATGTCAATCGCCACAACATGCACTACTGGAGTCCAGACAATCCTCACTGGGTGTGACAGGCGGCCCATCAAGTATGATGGGCAGTGAATGTGTGGTGTGGAATCTTAGGGGATCGCCTGATTGGACTTTATATTTTTGAGGGCCATTGGACGGGCCCACGCTACTACCTGCACTTTCTGCGTCAACAACTCCCACTGCTGCTGGAGGACGTGCCCTTGCACGATCATTTGACGATGTGGTTGCAACAGGATGGAGCTCCATCACATTCGACTTCGCCCGTTCGTAACCATCTGAACGAGAAACTGCCAGGGAAATGGATAGGACGAGAAAGCCCTGTCTCTTGGCCCACCAGATCACCGGATTTAATGCTGTTAGACTTCTTCTTGTAGGGACATTTGAAAAACATTGTCAAGCACCGGAAAACCCCAAACAGCTCCAGCAACCCATCACGGACGCCTGCCGAGCAATTACACCTGGAATGCCTCAGAGCACAAGACGATCTATTGGACAACGGGGCCGAATGTGCATAAACCAAAATGGTCATCACATCGAGCATTTGCTGCGATAAAACACTGTCAGGGCAGTTGTGTTCCTATTATTTCCGGTCTGTATGTGTCCAGCCTGCTAACTAATTGGCCCTTCTTAGGGCCACAAACTCATTCATTCGCACACAATTTTCATGAAAGCAGGTACTGAACTTACATTGCGTGCAGTACGTATTAAACAAATATTTCAAAAATTTGTAATCTTCGCCCCGGATTCAAACCTCCCACCTGATGAGCAAGCCCGCTCCGCGCCACCTCTGCCGACTACACTACGGTTCCAAACGGCACAATGGGCAGCTTATAGCAAATATTAGGTTTACTGCGGTACCAATATCAATTTCGTGTTTTGCCAGTGTGTCAAGTTCATATGATCTAGAAGGCACACACGTCTTCCAGTGATTAATACAAATATAACGAATGTATACAGTGCCCTATCATGGTGAGGCGGTAATACCCAGATATCCGGATGTGTTGTCTAAATATACCAGCAGGGCAGATGTTTTCAGGACGGAATGAATATTGTGAGTTATATAAAACTACAATGGGAGGGGCGGCTGAATCACGCTGTATATTCTAATGTACAATTAAATAGTAAAGGTGATAGAAATGATTTATTCAAAAATGGTTTAGAAACTTCTCCTCTAAACTTTATGTTTAATTTGGTATTAAGTTCTAGGCCTATCAGTTTAATTCATTTTGGATAGAGTCCAAAAATTATTAACATTTTTAAAATTGAAGGTCTATTCACACAATCATATATGCCTTCTTAAAGTCAACAAATGTTATGAGTATGCGCTTGTTTTGTTTTCTGTAGTATGCCATCTGTTCAGCACAACTTCTCCAGGCTCAAAAGCCTGCCTGGTATTCTCCTAACTCTTATCGTAGTTAATCTTTAATCCTTCCATATACGACCACGGAAAAAATCTTACAAGTGCAGCCCAAAATAGATAATTCTTAAAAAAATGTCTTCTCCACACGCCTTATAGATTTTAAGTTCTTTGAGTGCTTTTTCTAATTCTTGAAATGTTGGTATTAATTTGTAATAGTTACTTATCACCCATGAAACGGCAATACGTCGTATCCCACAGTAATTCAGTTTTACAGGAGACACAAAAAACATTGCAGCATTACATTAGTACATTCTAAATATATTACAAAAGTGTTTTATTGATTCATTCTAGTCTAGTTTGAATGCTAAAATGCCCAAATGGAATGTTTTACCTTTTTCTCAAATGTACGTGGCTTATGACATTTTGAATCAAACAATTTATACAGAATGTGGGTTACGACATTTTGCAAGCTGTACTTTCCTACTTACTTACTGTTTTCAAACACAATATAAAAGCTAATAAGACATAATAATCGAACATTCTAAACACATATTGCATAAAATAAAGTGGATAAATAATAAAAGTCTATTTCATTGAACATGAAATAATGTACTATATTCAAAATCTCTCAAGGTTACTATGTGAATATAATATTATTTAACCATATTCAATAATAATTAAAGTTTCTCTCAAATAAGAGAATTAGTGTTACGTAAGTAGACTATTCATTGATTAACTAGCAAAATAACACTAAGTACAAATATACCTACAACCTCAGAAATTACAAATAACTTCGCACTGCTGCTTAATGAAAGTGTTCATTCTAAGAGTTTTCTCTACACATCAGGGGTGGAAACATTTTAAGACATTTTAAAAACCTACCCTGCACAATGAAAATAACAAGACAACGTACATTACGAAACTAGTAGTAATCTTCTGTACCAGTACTTTTAAGTCAATCACTACACTTAATCATGAGGGAGTAGATCGTAGAAGGAATGGTAGTCGTTTGGAAGAAGTTATTTCAACTGCTGCAGGTGATGATACTCCTCGGAAGAAATTTTCTGTGGTTCGGTGTGGAGTGAAGGCCATTGCACTGGTGTTTTCACTTTTTTCTGCCGTTGGGGTAGTAATTGCCAGTCTTAGTTAAAATTAACTTGCCGGGCTGAGTGGCTCAGACGGTTAAGGCGCTGGCCTTCTAACCCCAACTTGGCAGGTTCGATCCTGGCTCAGTCCGGTGGTATTTGAAGGTGCTCAAATACGACAGCCTCGTGTCGGTAGATTTACTGGCACGTAAAAGAACTCCTGCGGGACTAAATTCCGGCACCTCGGCGTCTCCGAAGACCTTAAATAGTAGTTAGTGGGACGTAAAGCAAATAACATTATTATTAAAATTAACTTTGTACTCAATATCTCCATTTGGACTATACTTCAGACATCTGATGTCTGTTGCCTTTCTCTGCCCGGGCCTTATGCTAAGAAACCTGTAAAAAAAATTAAAATGGCAATATTAGATAATTATTGGCAAGTGTTCAATTCGAACGATCACATTGTTTAAATGTGCTAATTATATTTATGTTTACCTGTGCTTGGGCTTGTGTGAATAATCAGTGAAAGTATCAAAGTTTATCCATTTGGCCCATAAGGGAAAGGTTTCTTCCTTGCTTCTTGTGTGATGGTAATGTAATTGCTGGGTAGATGGATTGGTCTTTTCTTCACTTTTCGTACTATTGTGCTGTGGACAGAATCGAATTCCATTTGCGTGTGCCCCCTTTCCAGGAACTTCTGCATAATTGTCTGCCCATTTTTAATACTATGGTCTAGCAAGCATTTGCTGAAATACTGTTCCTGTTCTGATATGTGCACCCATCACTGTTGTAACCGTCCAGGCTTCTCCAGCCCTATTAATTTAATATACTATCATTTTACGCGATATCATTCGATATCAAGTTTATCCGCCATCGGCAATTATTCGTAATAACACTAATAACATATTTATTCAACGTCAATCAACTGTAAACAAGGTTTGTGGAAACATATTGTATATATTAGAACAAAATTTGTTATTCAAATTATTATATTAGGTAGGATAGGAATTCATTATGTACTGTAAATATGGTCAATATGTTGAGACATAGTTGTTGTCATTTCATCTCATATTTGTGTATACGGAGAAGGTTATTCTTATAGCGTGGAAAATTACATGACTCATGGGTTTAACTCTTGAGCACCAAGAAGTAAACAGCGACCCGCGCGTGAGGCTTGCAAGCTGGTCAGCTACATTATCGCCATGCCTACTGGACTTGTCAAGAAAGAAGAGAAGGGGAGTTGATAATTCGATCCACGAATCAGATACTTCGTTGTATATGAGTTTTGAGATTGAACTGTTACAATGAGTGGGGGTGAGCCCGAATATATAGAGATTCTCACCACGAGAACGGCATCCTAACTACTACTTCTGGTGAACCTAACTACTATTAGAACTTCTACTGTGAACATCTACTTTGAACGACGTTATTGATTTTTTGAGGCAGTATGTGCTCGCTTCGATACAGTACTCAGCTGCGGTCATGTTATCGGATCTGCGTGAGACGAAACAAGCTTACGGCTTGTGTTATATTCAGTAAATCTTCTGGACGAAGAACTATGTTCAGTTCAAGTCTACGGAATTTGGTACAAGTCTGTACCGTATAAATAGTATAGCTCAGTTGGATTGAGATTTCTACTAATATGGAAAAATTCATATCTCTGAATTTTCTCCTCATACGATCAACGCTGATCAGTTTTTACAAGTATAGGGCCAATGTCTAATTTAAAGACTAGGCAAGTAGGGAGTGTTAGTCCAGATAGCCCGTACCATATCAGAGAAGGAAGGAAGGATGTCCATGGAGCAAAGTCTACATCGAGAAGAAGAGAACGAGTAACCACGGAAACCAGATGACATCAACGAAAGCTGCAATTGGTGAGCTTCAATAAGATAAAGCAAGCAATAGTAAATTCAGTAAATTATAAATTCCTCCAGGCTTTAAGGAATCTTTTCCGATTCATCTCATTTTTTTGTATAATAAATTCATTTGTATTTTATATTGCGTTAATTTTCTTTCTTAAGCGATACTTAATGGTTAATTATTTAAAATCCTACCCCTGTGATTTAGGTATAAGTCTCTATGCTAGTAAATATAAATTTTGGTTTACAGTTTTGTTTAAAACTGTAACCCTGGCGCCCAAACATCACATAGAGAAATGGGAAACCATGGAATGTTAATTGTTTCTATTTGCGTGGCAATTTGCGGGCAAGCCACATATAATTTATTTGATATTCACGTGTCCCAAGGTAATAACTTTCATCTTCCCAAGTGTCTTGATGAGGAGAGCGAACAGTTACACTGTATATGATTATTTCCTTATCATTTGCACAGTGGCATTTGAGGTAATCAAAAATCACAGTTGTAAACGTTGATGCTGATAAATTGGTATTGATTTCGCTGAACCAATTGCACACCCAGTGGTGTGTAGTTAGGTTGAGAACTGTGAAGTTATGGCATGTAAAGTTGGTTTTATAGTAGAAAAGCAGTAGCCCCGATACATGGTGCAACGTTCACTACCTCTAAGTCCATGGTAATTACAGTGCACTGTTTCTATGCAGCAAGAGTTTTATCATATTCCTTTTCTTTCTGTGCTCTATCTTTTCTAATTTTGTGCTGTATCCAGTCTTCTTCAGAAAGGTTACCTGCCTCATGTTCATCTGTCACATTGGTCCTTTTTCAGTTTATGTAAGGACTGATTCTTTTCACGGAATATGGATGAAAATTTAGTTCTGCTTACTGGAGTTCCATTATCACACTGCATTTACTCAAAACTGATTCTTTCCATGGAATGCGGATGAAAATTTAGTTCTGCTTACTGGAGTTCCATTATCACGTTGCATTTACTCAAAGTACAATTCATACAGCTGGGCCAAGGAATCTACAGTATACTCTGCTCGAGAAATAATTTCGATATATTACTCCAATTGTAATGCGAAGGAAGTTTCGGCAAATCGTCAAAGAATTTATTTAAATGCTCCAGTTGCTCTTTATACCTGTAGGTCTGCCACTCTTCCTGTTTTTCACCGAGACTTCATTTGAAACATACATTCCTGCTGAACTTTTATTCACCCAATTTCTCACAAAACGTTCTCCTAACCCTAATGCAGAAAGGAACTTTTCTTGCAGACAGATTCGTGAGTACCATTCTTTAATTTCAAATAATAAAGGAAGGTAACACTTCTCCGAGATTCTTCTTCAGATGTGTATCACCCACTTTGGTACTAATGTCTCAACACTGTTTGCAACAAATAAATTTTGCTGCTCCCATGACATTATTGACCAAAATTCTTGAAATATATAATTTCGCTCCTTCTCAGAAATATCACATGTTCGTTCTGCACTTCTTCTACATGATTCAGAGTTGGATCTATCGCCTAACTTTCTTTCATTTCTGGGTTGGTCCTGTACAACATTATTCTCTTCAATCCTGTAAGCTATGTATCCCTTCCCTTCCATACGTAGCCTTTTATTTACATTTCTACTCCAGCACTTGCTATTACCCCTCTTTTGCTTTAAAGAAGTATCACATGGGGAAGGATGAAATTCTGTGTCAGAAGGCATATCTAAAGCATCTGGGTTAGCTGCTTTGATAGAAATGTTGGTCTGTAGCAGAATTTTGTTCTTCCCTAGGTTCTTCCAATTCCATGAGTGCCCCTGCAATATCAGCAGCTAAAGCCGAATGTGCAGTAATGCTAGAATTATTGCAATTATTTACAGTTTGTTTGGAACAGTAACAATCACTTCATTCTTTTTTTTTTGCTTTACGTCGCACCGACACAGATAGGTCTTATGGCGACGATGGGATGGGAACTGCCTAGGAAGTGGAAGGATGTGGCTGTGGCCTTAATTAAGGTACAGCCCTGGCATTTGCCTGGTGTGATAATGGGAAACCACGGAACACCATCTTCAGGGCTGCCGACAGTGGGGCTCGAACCCACGATCTCCCGATTACTGGATACTGACCGCACTTAAGCGACTGCAGCTATCGAGCTCGGTGATTAATTTTGTTGAATCAAGTACTGGAATGTCACTCATCTGAATTAAATCAAGCAGCTCCCTGTCATCTACTTCAAGAACATAAACATGATCTTCTTGATATGATGTTGTATTACAGCTAATGGCCAAACCATAATTTGTAATAGGCGGACGAACCGGTACTTTCTCAGGGTCTTCAAGCATATTACACTGTACTTGATTCGCAGGCCTAAAGTTTTCGGGAATTGATATAGGTTCACAATCAGTCTTATTACGATCAAAGTGGTTTCACAAGTGGTTTTACACGTGATCACAATGAGCGGCTTTTTACAAAAATATCTACGAAAACAAACAGGCTGCCTGCAATTTGTCATAACCCTCACATCTGAGGGTTACGACATTATTCCATTGCGGCTACGTATAAGATTATGCTGAGAGTAAAATGTCGTAACCCTAACAGCGTGGGATACGACATTTTGTCACTCATTGAAAATATCACTGGGGATACGACATTTTGTTTTCCATGAAAATAAAATAGAAATATTTATCTGAGGGATATGATATTTTTACCAACAAGCCTGAAAATGGCAAAATGTCAATTTCGCTTAAATTGACGGTTACGACATATTGCCGTTTCATGGACATTATACTCTGTACAATTCAAAAGATTACTCAATGCTTTTGCCATTATTTCAACCTAAGACATACATTTTCATATACAGTATATATGATCTATGCAGGATACTCATTTACTGTGTATATTAATGATTCAGAATTTTTGAATAGGGGATACAGGTTAACTTCTACCACCATTTCTCAAATAGAACTCTTTGTTATAAAACAAGCAGCACGATGGTGCTTAAAAAATCTGTGGTACTAAGGTAGAACCCAATATGTCAAAAATATATAATTTTTGTTTTAATGCAAATATGGTAGATCTTGCAATGAAGAGTATGATTCTGGTGCCCGCAGGAATAAAGATTCCGACATGTTCAGTATAGAGATATTGAGGCAACCGCGTGATTTGTTTCCTGAACTTGTTGAATAAATTAGAATAAAACTTGTTCCTTGTTTTTAATATATTCTCAAATGCATGCCACATCAGTTAGGTTACTGAAATACAGTATGAATTTCAAGGAGCTCGTCAACTTTTAAATGTGCCTCCTGAAAAATCAAGTTCTTTGACATATCATGTTCTGCCTTAGTACAACGGAAATAATGATAGTGCTCAAATATTCAGTGATTCTCAATCTTCCATCCCTGCCATAAGAGAGAAATATTATCTTCACCCACTGGTCTCAAACATAAGGAACTCAATCTTAACCAGCAACTCGCCTATCAGTTTTAGTGGGGTAAAAGGTCATGCTGGAACTGTTGGAAATGAGAAGGCGCACATGTTAGCAAGATCCTCAACTGGATGAGATGAGAAGATATTTACAAGTGAAATGGAAGAGTTAGAACTCCGTATAGACAAACAGCATGAAGGGACATATCACGCTAAAGTTGTTCTTTCCAACCTTTCATCTACATTTAATTTCAAGATTCTTCTAACCCACTTTTGTACTTACAGTCTATGGACTGGACATGGTAAGGTGGTGGTGGTGGTGGTGGTGGTGGTTATTGTTTTAAGAGGAAGTACAACTGGGCAACCATCCTCTATATAACACTAATCAGAGGGAAAAATGGAAGGGATCTGACACTTCGAAAAATGAAGATATTGGCCAAAGTAAGACAAGGGCCATGAAGGAACGTGAAAATGAAAGACTCCCTAGCCCTCGCAAACCTAATAGCGTCGGGGTCGGAAAAGAACAAGAGTTGACCAAGAGAGGTCGGATAGGATAGATGAAAGTGAGAAGCCTGGCACAAGTAAGAGGAAGCAATGCCAGGACTCAGCTGAGGGCCCCATGGTCGCCAAACCACGCTCCAAAGTTCAGAGCCCCTGAGGCCCCTTTTAGTCGCCTCTCACGACAGGCAGGGGATACCGTGGGTGTTATTCTACTGCCCCCACCCACAGGGGGACTGGACATGGTAAATTCAGAAGTTATTTTCAATAGTTTAAAATACCATCATCAGAAGGATACCTTTGTGAATTGGTCCCCTCAGTGTAGGAAATGACACCGGAACCCATTATGTGTTTCTGGCCCAACGGCAAAATGGACGGAGGAACCTCCTTTTGTTTCTCATCGGTCGTGGAGGCAGATGAGGTCATGCCAGACAGACTGGCTGTGAAGGCGTAACTCAATAGTATTTCGAATCTATGGCAGTCCATTGCAGTTGTGGTACTAGAACCTGCATGTTGCATTTCATTTGTGCCCCAGGGTATGGTTCCGAGATCATAGTGTGTGGGTCACTTCCTTTCAAGCTGCGATCCACCTTAAATCCTGCTTGTGGCACTTTTTCCTGCTGTCACACCCAGCAACAGGATAAGGATGGTGGAGGCCAGATTTCAGGTGAAACTGGAAGCCTCTAGTTCAGACCTGCACGTTGGCAGCAGATGTGTGATGGTCGTCTTTATGAGACCCCGTGATTACTCAGGAATTTGATCCTCCATCCATGTTGGGCAGGCCTATTTAGGATCACCGCCGCCCACCCTGAATGGGGAAGGCCCTAGAAAATGTGGGCTAAACATCGGTAGCCACTCTCAGCCGGCTGGGAGACCGCAGTCAGCGGGTCACCCCTTATGCGGTCGAAAAACGAAGATTACCAAAACTTTGATTATAGGAACCTGGAATGTTCAAACCCTACTTGATTTGAAAGACAATAACAGACCTGAGAGAAGAACAGCGCTTGTCACTCATGAGCTTGGACGAATGAACATTGATATTGCTGCCTTAAGTGAAACCAGACTGTCCAGCGAAGGTAAACTTACAGAGTTCAGCTCAGGCTACACAATCTTCTGGAAGGGAAAAGATGAGGGAGAACACCACATTCATGGTGTTGGATTTGCTGTGAAGACCACATTGGTGAATGATTATCAGCGAAAGAATTATGACTCTCCAAACCCCACTCTTTGGAGCCAAAGTAGAAGCTAAAGACAAATTCTATAATCTGCTGAGCACTACCAAGACACAAACTCGTACTACTTGGTGATTTTAATGCCAGAGTTGGTAAAGATCACCAATTATGGAGCAATGCGATGGGAAAAGATGGACTTGGCTACTGTAATGCCAGTGGTCTACTGCTCCTTGCTTTATATGCTAAACATCAACTCTTTATTACTAATACTCAGTTCCGTCAGCCTAATCGCTACAAGACCACTTGGCTGCATCCTCGCTCAAAGCACTGGCATATCCTTACCAGGCAATGTGATAAAAAAAAGATGTCCTTGTTACAAGGACCGCAAGAAACGTCGATGACTGCTGAACAAATCGTAAGTTCCTTTTATGCCAGTTGAGAATCTCAATCAGTTGCAAACCAAAAAAATCCATCCGCAACCTGCCCAGAAAGAAATATGATACTTCTAAACTTCAAATTGAATCCACTGCTACAGATTACAGAAATGCAATCTCAAACCAACTGGCTAGTCTTGCCATTGATGCTTTCACGGCCCGTACTTATAGACATGATACTGTATAAGCTTTTGGGCTTATGCCGTGTCAAGAAAATAAGGTGAAATTCTTTACATTTCGCAGAGAACTGTGCTCTGCGTCCTCAGAAGAAATCTCTATTCCACGAGAAAGGCTAGTCATCCAGTCAGCAGTGATAGTACAAATCAGGAATGGCCCACGCTTCAGAAGGTCATCACTGAGCCACTTCAGGAAAACAATTGGTTTTGTGAGGAAAAAAAGACAAGACTGGTTTGATGAAAATAATGAAATAAAATGTCTGATCAATGCCAACAGGGAAGCCCATCTCTCCTATCTTCAAGATCTTCCAATGTGAAGAAATCACATTTCTTGGAACTTACAGGAAAATGTCAGGCACAAATTAGGGAAATCAAGAATAACTGGTGGCAAGAAAAAGCTGAAGAACTGCAAAGACTATCTGATGCCCATAACCTGAAAAACTTCTGTTGGCAGAAAGGACATAATATGGTCCAATTCGATCTCCATCGGGGTCATTGAAGACTGCTGACAACTCCATCATTTTAACTGATAACAGAGAAATTTTAGTGTTGGAAGGAACATTTCTCTGTGTTTCTAAATTGTGTCTCCAATATCACTGAGGACTTTCTTCCTAATGTCCCTCAGTAGCCCCAACAAACATGGATGACAGATTCACCCACATACAGAGACTTCACCAAAGCACTCAATCAACTAAAACTGTAAGGCTCCTGGTCCTGACAACATCCCTCTGGAACTGATACACAATGGAGGTATACCTTTGAAGACGAGAGTTTTCACACATATCCTCTTGATTTGGGAAACTCGAGAAGTACCTGACGACTTAAAGAATGCTACCATCATCACTATCTTCAAGAAAGGCGATTGTAGTATATGTGGGAACTGCCGTGGGATATCGCTTTTGTCAAATGCAGGTAAAATTCTCGCAAGAATTCTATTAAACTGGCTCCGAGTTATCTCAGAGAGGATTTTGCCTCAGTCTCGATGTGGTTTCCGAACCTCCAGAGGCACAACAGATATGATCTTCTGTGCTAGACAACTCCAGGAAAAAAGGCAAAGAGCAACAGCAGCCTCTGAATTTAGTTTTCTATGATCTGGAAAAAGCCTTTGATTCAGTGCCAAGACCTGCTATGTGGAAAGTATTGAGACATTTTGGATGTCCTGAACGTTATGTGGAATTGGTTCAAGTTCTTCATGATGGCATGTCTGGACAGGTTCTTCATGGTAACTCAGTATCAGATTCATTCCCAATCACTAGGGACCTGAAAAAAAAAAATCGCATTTGTGATAAATGCGAATTTTTTAATCTTTTACTGAATCCAAGCTTACGGTTATTTGAATGTGGAATAAAATCATTTTTACGCATAAATAGAAGTGCAACAAAATGAGAATTGTGACCCAAAATGCGATTTTGGTGTGAATTCTGCGAAAATACTGGCAAAAACAACATATATACGCAGAATCGTCAGAAATACTCAAAATATGATGCATAAATCTTTTGACCGTTCCGATCGATGAAGAAAAGTAGCCAATCAATTGCTGCTTGCTGACTTTAATTGATATTTACAATGAGAATAGGAAGGGAAATAAGATCTGTATCGATTATTATCAAAATGTAAATCGAAAGTCACAGAAATAACGAGACAGACGCAGCGTTGTTTTCCTATTATTCAAACTTGGAACAAGTGAAGAGTAAAAATTTGAGCGATCGTTTAGGTTATGGGGCGCACAACAAAAACTGCACATGAAAGGGCTCAGCAATATGCAAAGGATGGTTTATATGCCACAGATTCAGCAACAGTGTTTTGCAAGTATTGTAACTGCCGAGTTGGGTGGGAAAAAAACGATAGCATTGTGAAACATGTTAAATCTGAAAAACACGTACTGTAGGTAAGCGACGCGATAACGAAAGCTGCTGCTAGTTCGTCTCAAAGAAAGCAATTTTCTGTGCTTACACGGTTAGATAGTTGTAAACAATGAAAAATTTCTAGGGATAACTTCTCAAAACACACAGTTGAAATATTTGCCAAAGCAAATATACCTCTGGAAAAGCTGGAAAGCAAAGAGCTAAGAGCCTGGATTACTGAGTTTTCAAATGAAGAGCTGCCATGTGTGAGAACTCTACGTGAAGTATATTTACTGGGTAAGTTTTGATTTCATTGATCGGGTATAGTTTAAGTATTACGACATCAAAACCACGCGCAAAACTGAAGGATACCAAATTTGAGTGCGATTTCCATATCGAACTATCTTACCAGTACCCAAATGATCCAGTAATTTTAAATTATATTGTTATAATTTGAGGTCTTTCTTCCTTTCTAGAAGTTGCATCTGATCACCAGAAAAGAGCAGCAGAGGCTCTAGTGGGGAAGAACATCAACATACTCTGTGATGAAACTACAGATAGAATGGGCCGTCGTGTTTTTATCATCATATTCCAAGTCCCAGCTGGATCGAAAAGAGAGCTGCACAGTGTTTCTGTGAACTATCTTGATGCAGGAAATGCTACAAACTGCTCTTGTGCTGTTTAGAAGCTCTGCGCAGTTATAGTGTACCATATGATGCAGTTAAAAGTGTCTGTTAGTGTACATGACCCAGTGTTATGAAACATTAAGTGTGGTCAAAGGGGATCATTTAATGCATGTACAGTGCTGGGCACATAAGATCAGCTTGGTTGGCAATAGTTGGGTCGCAGTGATGACAGATTTAAATCATGTGGTTGCAATGGTATAGTCTGCATTTTTGAACACAAGAAAGCGAAAATATAATTATTTACAATTCTTATCAAAGTATGGTGCTTCAAAGGAAGCAAAGCTTTTTCCTGCACCTGCCATAACCCGATGGAATAGCTAGTTTCAGGCTGTCTTCTATTTGAGTGCTTACTTTACTGATGATGTTACATTTTTCTAGATGTCTGACATGAAAGACATCAACAACTGTGGTATTAAGTACCTGACTGATCTGAGTGACAGAGAAGTGAATAGGCTTCACTCCCACATGGTTTTTGTCACAGATCATGCAGCTGGATTGGTTGACCTCCTTACTGAACTTGAAGGGTCTCTGTATCCTACCTCTCACCTCCTTTACCCCAAACTGAATAACCTTGACATGCTACTTTTACCTTCATTTGTGAGGGGAATTTTTCTGCTGCAACTAATGATGCTTTGATTAAGCTCACTCCTCTACAGCAAGCTGCATGTAGAGACACATTTGTCAAAGCTGCTCATTCTTCATAGCTAGCCATATTGAAAGCTAAAGACCCCAACCATAAGCATTTTGTGTTAATTTCTCAAGCTTTGTATCCAAAAAATATAATTTTGAATAACACTGATAAATTAGATGAGCCTGAGAAATTGTTTGGAGTAACAGATCTCTCACAAAACGATATCTGGTCTGGTTACTGTTCTCTGAAACACGCAATTCAAACCCAGATGAAAGAAAGTGAAAAATGTGATGTCATGCTTGCATTAACTGCAGTTCAGACAGAGTTCAGCATATTTGCTAAATACTGTGTTGAGTTGTTGTGGACCCCAACGAACAATGTAGATAGCGAGCGCGTGTTGTCTCATTACAACACAGTAGTTACAGACAGATGGTGCAATTTGAAAAAAAGCAATGTGAAGTACTGACAATGCTTTTGTTTGAACAATGAATCTGTATTGTTTGTGAACCAAGGACAATAATTGCACTTCATAAACTTGGAATCGTTAAAATTAATAATACCATGTGATTATTTTAACTCTGTAAACATATGCTAATTTTGGAAAAATAGATGCTAATTTTGAAACAAATCAATGCTAATTTTTCAGGTCCCTACCAATCACTCATGGACTGAAACAAGGCTGTGTGAACTCTTTGCACTGTTCATGGCTGCCACGCTGCATGTATCATCTGCAAATAACTTAGGCATGGAGATTAAATTTTGTTTTGATGGAGGCCTTTTTAATCTGGCAAGACTTCACTCACAAAGACGTACTCTGGTTACCTGGGTGACAGAACTGCAGTATGCCAATGACACCACATCTCCTGCACTAACACCTGCAGAACTACAACAGTCAGTCAACTGCTATAAAACTGCATGTGATTGCTTTGGTCTTGCCATTAATGTGAAAAAACCTAAGGTGCTTGCACAACCTGCCCCAAGATTAACTCTTCCTGAGTTCAGTATCTCCATCTTAGACACAACACTGGAACAGGTTGATCACTTTTCATATCTTGGAAGCATATTGTCTAAACGGTGTACCTGCGAACAAGACGTTGATAAATGAATTGGGGCTGCTCAAGCAACATTCGGATGGATAATGCACAGTGTCTCATGAATAATGACCAAAAACTGCATACAAAACTCATGGTGTAAAAACCTGTTGTCATTTCCACATTGCTGTATGGCTGGGAAACTTGGACACACTATCACCATGATATCAAGAAACTTGAGCACTTCCACCAACAGATAAAATGAGATAAATCTTGAATATTAAGTGGGAGGACTATGTGACCAACACGACAGTTCTCAATGAAGTGCAGCTAAATAGCATTGAGGCAACAATCATCGCTCATCAACTGAGATTGTTGGGCCATGTTCACCACATGGGTGATACCAGGCTTCCCCGCCAAATTCTTTAGGGTGAACTTATCTCCAGCAGTAGACCTCATGCAGCCCCTCTTAAAGTATTTTAAGGACCAGCTGAAACACATCATGAAGACAACTGTTATAAATATATAGACATGGGAAGAATGTGCTGTGGACCGTTCATTGTGGAGGAACACTACATCCACCACTGTCAACCTGTTTGAAAGAGAACGCCGTAGAGGTCAAGATGCATCCATTCAGTGTGATTTGTGTGGGCGTATATTTTATGCCAGGATTGGTCTGTTTAGTCATCGCAAACATATCCATAAACTGAGTTGAACTGGTCAATGTATGAAGGAAGAGGTTATATATACTTGGATCGAGTTACAGCCGACGATGTATGTGTCTGCAAATATTCCTGAAGACGTTGAGTCCATTGATTAACCGTTCTGTTGATATACAAGGTGTTCGGGTTAAAGGTATAATAATAAAATTTAATAACTTGAGAAGTAGTGGAGATATTTACTTGCGGTTTCTTTCTACAAGTAGGGTAACTCAAAATGTTTGTTTACATACCTAATAAACCTTGATATGCGCATCATTAGTGGCATGACAGACATCTAATCGGTATTCCACTTCTCTCCAAGTGTTCTGCAGCATTGTAGGTGCAACGTTTGCGATAGCTGCACATCTGGTAGATCACGAACTGGTGTCTGGTACACTTGATTCTTGACAAACCCATACAGGAAAAAATCAAGTGGCTTAATGTCGGGGCTTCTAGGGGGCCAAGCAATTGATGGACTACCTCTCCCAATTCAGCGATCTGGGAACTCACAATTCAAGAAATCCCTCACATCCTCCGCATAATGACATGGTGCACCATCTTGCTGAAATATCACGTCACAAGGAAGTTGTGGCACAACATACGGATCCAACATGTATAGGTAACGTGTTCCACTAACTGTAGGCTCCGCGAAGAAGAATGGGCCAATAACCCTGTCCTTCAACAATCCACACCACACATTCACTTTCGGAGAGTCCCGTTCCAACTCTTATCACTACATGGAGGGGTTCAGATCCCCATATGCGGCAATTGTGCTTGTTTACCGTGCCGGAAATATGGAATGTAGCCTCATCCGAGAAATAGACCGAATCGAGGAATGCCTCGTTTCCATCAATTTTTGCCAGAATTGCCTCCGTGAATGCCTTCCATAGCGGCCTGTCCTGAGGTTTGATTTTCTGATGAAGCTGCAATTTGTACACCCGTAAGCGCAACCTTTTGTGGACGACATCGTTACAAGGTAACTGTAACTGTCTACTTGCTTGTCGACTTGACTTACGAGGGCTCTGCTTGAAGGACTCATGGATTAAATTAACAGTAGCCTCTGAAACTGCGTGCTTGGCGTAGCGGCCCAACATCGACAGCAAGGTCCCAGATTCTCGAAGGTGCCTGTCCCATTCCATGATTGTTACGTAAATGGGAACATCAGTTGGTAACAGTCCATACTCGTGCTGAAATCTACGTTGTACTAGTGTAACAGATTTTATCTCCGCGAGCGAAAACACACAGAAAACCTTCTGCTGTGGAGTCCACATGGTTACTGGCGCGCTTCTCGTGAAAAATGCAGTTACGCGCATGCACATGTGGTACCACTGCCACCACAAGCGAACACAGAAAATATTTTGAGTTACCCTAGTTGTAGAAACAAACCGTCAATAAATATCTCCATTATTTCTCAAGTTATTAAATTTTATATTATTATACCTTCAACTCAGGCACCTTGTATTGTGTTGTTAAATGAAAAATAATTATTTTTCGAATGCAAAAAAAAAATATTAAAATAATAAACAAACTGCCCCTTCTCCTTCACCTTTACCCCGTCCTCCACTACCATCCTCTATCTCCACCAGTGGTAACTCGCCCTAGCATTCAACCTTCTTATTCAATCTGGCTTCAAATTCAATGAGAGATGTATGTAAATGGCACACTCATACCCTAATAGCTTATTAATTTCTTTTTTTAACAACTTTAATATTATTTTGTCTTGTTTATCTCAGATCATATTCTGTGGAACAAGTTGAAGTGAAAGTACATCCACTGCCTGTTTCGTTTTGGCATTTCAAACTGTCAGCTACAATATATGAGGGGTGGCCAATATGGTAATGCAGCACACTTTATTTTTCGGCAAATTTCGGTTTTTAAAAATTGGAATTTTGTTTGCGACATCTTTGAATATTCTCGCTTTGTCTCGTACAGTTTCATTAACTTCTGATAGATGGCAGCACTATAACTAGCTTTCAAAATGGCATCTGTAACGGAGGTGCATACCAAACAGAGGGCAGTTGAGTTTCTTTTGGTGGAAAACCAGGGCATCACAGATATTCATAGGCACTTGCAGAATGTCTACGGAGACCTGGCAATGGACAAAAGCATGGTGATTCATTGGGCGAGGCGTGTTTCAACATCACAACAAGGTCGAGCAAAACTGTCTGATCTCCCGTGTGCCGGCCAGCCGCACATAGCTGTGATGCCTGCTGGAACATGCAGACACCTTTATTTGAGGTGATACATGGATCACAGTCGAACACCTCGCTGCTAAACTTGACATCTCTGTTGGTTGTGCTGACAAACTTATCTACCAGTTGGGAGTATTCAAAGCTTTGTTCCTGCTAGGTTCCTCGATGCCTAACAGATCACAAAGAGCAAAGAAGAAACACCTGTGCAGAATTGCTTCTCGTTATGAGGTTGAAGGTAACAATTTCTTGTCAAACATTGTCGCAGGCAATGAAACATGGATTCATCACTTCCAAGCGGAAACAAAACAGCAATCCATGGAGTGGCGCCACACCAATCCTCCCACGAAGAAAAAGTTCAAAACCGTACCCACAGCTGGTAAAGTCATGGCTACGGTTTTCTGGGACTCTGAAGGGGTTATTCTGTTTGATGCCCTCCTTCGTGGTAAAATGATCAACTCTGAAGTGTATTGTGCTACTCTTATAAGGAAATTGAAGAAATGACTTCATCGTGTTTGTACCCATCAAGATGTAACTTCTCCTTCACCTCCACAACAATGCAAGACCTCGCACAAGTCTGCGCACCCGACAGGAGTTCACACAGCTTCAGTGGACTGTTTTCCCTCATCCACCCTACAGCCTGGATCTCACGCCTTCTGTCTTCCATCTGTTTCATCCAATGAAGGATGCACTCAATGGGAAGCACTACGTGGATGATGGGAAAGTTATCGATGCAGCATGACGTTGGCAATAACATCGACCAGTCAAGTGGTACCAGGCAGGCATAGAGGCCTTCACATTACGGTGGCATAAGGCTGTAGCATTGAACAGAGATTATGTTGAAAAATAGGGTATTGTAGCAAAAGGATTGGGGAATAACATGGTGCATTCGAATCCTCAATTAAAACCAACCTGCTTTTAGAAATGTGTTGCATTACATACGGTATTGTCCCTTCATATTTAAAATTTTAATTGAAGTTTTTAAAAAATATCCATTTTGTATTGAAGCATGTTGACAGTTTCACAAAGTAAGTATCTCAGACTACAACTCACCTCATTCACAACCTATTTTCTTCTTATTATTATTCTTCTTCTTCTTCTTTTATGACCACATAGGATCACTTTAGTCAGTCCGTCGTTCAGGTCTCTTTGAAGGGATTGTTCGGGCTTTGCGGTCCTCCCAGTACTTCTTCAGACGCTCCGATCTTCGTGCCCTTTCCTCAGTTGAAAATGTGCGTGTTGTTGGTTTGTTTTGTGTAAGGGTAAAGCGGAGGTTTGTATTCTTGAGTTTTGTATTCAATTTTATCTTATTTTTGGTGTCTTCTGTTGTAAGGCCTATTTCCTTCAGATCCTCTCTTACTTCTCTGATCCATTTACATCCTGTTGTGGTATTTTTTGAGATGAGATTGTGTTGTACTAGTTGTTTCAGAAGTCTCGAGTCCTGCATCCTCATGATATGTCCAAAGAATCCCAGTCTCCTCTTACGCATAGTATCTGTAATGGGTTCTAGCTCTTTGTACACGACTTTGTTAGGTATTAACCGCCACTGTCCATCTTTCTGATATTTTTTGTTGATACAGGTTCTTCCAATCCTCCTTTCAATTTTCTGAAGTCTGTCAGTCTTTGATTGTTTATTCAGGTAAAAGAGTGTTTCTGCTGCATATGTAGCTTCCGGTTTTATAACTGTGTTGTAGTGTTTTATTTTTGTATTTATTGATAGACATTTCTTTTTGTAGATATCCCATGTTAATTTTTGTGCTTTAGCTAATCTATTTGTTCTTACTTGGATTGAGATTTTTTCATTTAAGTTATGTGTTATTACTTCTCCAAGATATTTAAACTGAGTTACTATTTTGATTTTATTACCATTTATGGTGACTTCTTTTAGCTGTGTTGGTTTTTGGGGCATAATTTCTGTTTTTTCAAATGATATTTTGAGGCCAATTTTATTTGCAATGTTTTGAAGTTCTGATATCTGGGTTTTTGCTTCTTTTATGTCCACTGCTAGTAATGCTAAATCGTCAGCAAAACCCAGGCAATTTGTTTTGATTTTTCGGCCAATCTTTATTTTGGGGGGACATTTTCTAAACCATTCCCTCATTACCATTTCTAGAGCACAGTTAAATAATAGTGGTGAGAGCCCATCTCCCTGCCGTAGTCCAGTTTTAATTTCAAATGTCTCTGATGTTTCACCCCTAAACTTCACTTTTGACTTGGTATTGGTGAGAGTCAATTTTATCATGTTTATTAATTTGGGGTGTAGTCCAAGGTGTCTTAAAATTTTAAACAGAGATTCTCTATGGATGCAATCATAAGCTTTCTTGAAATCTACAAATGTTATCACCATATCTCTGTTTCTTCTCCTGTTATAGTCCATTATCAACTTAAGACTCATGATCTGATCAGGACAGCTCCTCCAGGGTCTGAAACCTCCTTGATATTCTCCTAGTTCTTTCTCAAGTTGTAAACTTATCCTATTAAGGATAATTATTGAAAATATTTTGTATGTTATGTCTAGGAGAGAGATTCCCCTGTAGTTATTAGGGTCGGTTTTGTCCCCTTTTTTGTGCAGAGGATGAATGAGGGCTGTTGTCCAGTGTTCTGGTAGTTCTTCTTTAATCCAGATAGAGACAACCTATTTTATTGGGAATTAACATTCTAATTTCTTAGCACAATATGGTGTTTTTAACCACTTTCAAGATTCTCTACAAAAGTGACTTTTATGACAACGTACTGAACAATGTTTTCATTAATCACACATCAAATGTTTTAATTTTTCATGTTATGTAGCTGAAGATGGTCCAATCGGACCCAAATATATACTAGTTCATAAATTTGTTGAAAGTTATTGAAAAGGTGGATCTTATTAAAAGAATTTCTGTACAGAAATTGTATTACAATTTAACTGTAAGCCAATACAGAATGCAAATATTAAATGTGTCACATGTAACGTATCGCTTAGTCAAGCAGCTTGTTTCCTTACCCCCAAGTCTTCCAAGCTAAATGTTTACAACATTTTTGTAACACTACTCTTTCGTTGGAAATCACCCAGAACAAATTCAGGGTGCCCCCTGGTAACCTAAATCTATTTTCCCTTTATTTTCTCTGGGATATTCCAGTTCTTCCCTACATTAAATTTAGTGGGACATGGTACATAACAGGGAAACTTGGGTATGTATATCATACTCTGGAATCATAATCTTGAAACATATATTGCACGATCACTTACAATGGCACAATGAACTTGGAAATAAATATATCATGAGTCAAAGAATATAAAGAACATGGAAGATAATCGAAAACTGCAATCAAACCAAACCCAATGATGCAAATACCCCGAAGGGCCATGGCCTACCAAGCAACCACTGTTCAGCCCAAAGACCTGCAGATTATGAGGTGTTGTGGTCAACACGACAAATCCTCTTGGCCATTATTCTTGGCTTTCTAGACCAGAGCCACCATCTCACCGTCAGATAGATCCTCAATTGTAATCACGTAGGCTGAGTGAACCTCGAACCAGCCTTCAGGTCTAGTTAAAAGGCCCTGACCTGGCCAGAAATCAAACCCGGGGCCACCAGGTCACAGGCTAGCACGCTACCCCCCACACTTTGGGGTCGCGAAAACTGCAATCAGACTTGCAAAATTTAACCATGTGGTGTTCCATGAATGGGCTAAACATAAATGGAAATAAATGACAATATATTATGATAAATAGATCACAAAACTGCCTAGAGAACAGGTATGACTAAATAACAACGTAATACAGCAGTGTTCAAATATTAAACTTTTAAGATCCATTGTTTCTAGGGATTTGAAACGAAACCTGCAGATGGAGGAGGCAATGTGAAAAAGCAGTAAAAACTATGGGATTTCTTAGCAGGAACCTAAAAGGCTTCAGACTTCAAATCAGGGGCCTTATGAACAGCCCATCTCAGTATGGTGAGATCCATATTATCCCATGGTTTTCCTGGCTGGACTACCACCACAGTCACAAATCTCAATAAGCTTCAGAGAATACAGTGTTGTGCGGAAAGGCTATAACTTACCACTCTCATCTCCGTTCAGCCAACCTTCCCTAAATAGATACTAGAGTCAAAAGAACCGATTTGATCTTCCTTCGAAAATCCCTTGCGGCTCCATTAACCTTGACCCTTCGCCTTGTTATTGTTAGAACACTTTCTAGAATGAACTGATTTACCATAGAATTATTTGACTTCTTAAGATCTAAATGTGTAATTGATTATATCACTTCAGATAGAATCATGCTATGTTGATGTTGGTCTGGAATTTTTAACTTTGATAGTATATCAGTTGACTTTTTAATAGGCTTAAAGTGGGCTACAACAGTAAACATACACAAAACAAAGGAAACCACCCCGACATTTTAATACGTATTTTAAAGTGTTATATAACATAAGAATAATCTGTAATACGTATTTTAAAGTGTTATATAACATAAGAATAACATGTTGAACTCTTTATTATAGGTGTTTTAAAGTGTTCTATTACATAACAAAAATTATCAAGAAAGGATCATTGTGTGTGTATGTGTTGAAAATAATGTTATACCATATTTACTCGTGTATTAGATCCCCCCCCCACCGGCTTTTCGAGATGAATGAAAAAAAAATCTTTCATATAAGACCCCCCAACGTAATTCGTCAGCGAAGAACAATGATTCTGCTTCAAAGCGGGTACAGGTCTTATTGCAGCTCTGATGACATCACACAAATTTGTGAATAGTTTCGTCCGTACGACCTACGCAATGAAAACGCATCGCATCCATGCGGTACCTACATCTGTGTTTCGTAGTTAAGAAATGTCCGCCTCCATAGCGTAGGTCTACTGCAGCTCTGAGATGACGTCACAGAAATACTGTAGGTGAATAGGCCTAGCTTCATGTCTGACCTGCGCATTGCAAGCATGCATCAGTCATGCTATATGCCTGTGTTTTGTAGTTAATAATAATCCGCCAGCGTAAGGGTTAGTACAATTAGTTGCTGTTCTCGGGAGTCTGACTTCAATTCCCGGTACCGTATTGCCAGACATTTACGAATGGCAGGAAGGTTGATTTGCGGTAAAAGCGGTACATGTAACTCCCCTCCACTGGGGGTGTGTCTAAAAAGAGCTGTACCACGTTGGGATGAGGAAACTAGTTTACTTTAGTTGAGAAATATTCGCGGTTGTTGCTATTTATACACCAGGCGAGACCATTAACAAAGTGGTAGTTTAATATCTCGTAATCGTGTCAATATAGGTATACCTATATTTGGAAAGAAGTAAGTTTAAAATGTGATAAAAGCTATCCAATTAAAACAATTGTTTTACTTGCCAACGTACCTAACAAATAATAATAATTATTATTATTATTATTATTTTATGTCCCCACGTAGGCCTACTTTAAGCGATTTTCTGAGATGCCAAACAAAACATACTAGGGTACTGGTATGCGTTAATAAAAACAGACATCAAACGTACAAAATTAAACATTATGATAATAAAACACATTACCGCCACACCTGTAGATATCTATAAATGCGGTATATTTCTTTTTTTTTTTTTTCCGTCGAGGAACTTTTGGCACTATCAGGGCGATAAAATACATAACCTAAACAATGTGGTCTGTCTTATCTCATGGACAGCTGTTTATGTAAATCCTGATGTGATAAATGTAGAGAACAAGCATGAAATGTACTTAAAAATAAGGGTCTGTGTTTCAACAGCAGCAGTTACCAAAAGAATGTTTCCTGTTACTATGTATTACATTCGGAAGTACAACTCTTAACATACACTAGTTGGCATGCCTTCTACGGCATAGCTTTATTCAGAAGGAGTGGCTTCTGCTACAAATATACCAACTGGGAATATCAGAGACCATCTCCAGAAACTATTTGGGAATAGATTCACACTGTTTAGACTCTGTAGTCGGGAACAAAATTATTTTTAAAAGGTTCGAAATGACGGGACTTCGTATGCTCTCGATTGCAGTGCATGGCTCAAAAAGAATGAAGCATGGCTGACACAACTGACGAGATGGCAGTGAATATGACGTCACTTGAAATGCCGACACATAGGTATCACGGCAGGGAAGTTGACGGCACAAGGCGATCATATTCAAATTAAAGCAGTGATCAGGTTTACTGTGCGGTAGGCCTACTGCTGAACTGACAGAGACAAATGACTGGCCATTAAGTTCTTTTGTATCAATATTTAATTATATGATAACACGATACCCTTATCCCTTTTTTGTACGGGGTCGAGTATGAAGTGAGACGAATCTTCGTAGCGAGTTTTTAGGGCCGTATGCCCTTCCTGACGTCAGCCTCACCAGAGGAATTAATGAGATGTAACCAATGACATGATATGAGTAACTAAAACAGACTTTTATATGTACCGTAGGCCTACAAGTCATGTTCACCCTTTATTGTCTTTTTACGTTTAGAAATACTGCCTTCTGACAAAAATAGCCAGTATAACTTAAATATATTCTAAGTTTGTTAAATAATACTATATAATGTTTACACGTACAATTTATAGCTCTTTATAGCCTAGAAGTCATGTGTTCACTGCACAAAATTTTGAGGTTATCGCATATTGGACTCCCTTTACTATTTTTGGCTGTAAAAGTGGGGAAAAAAGGGGTCTAATACGTGAGTAAATACGGTATATTGATGATGTCTTATGTACAACTGAATGATGTGAGATCTTAAGATATGGGGAATATTGCTTTATGAGGTAATAATCGCTGATGGAGTTGAGGCCCCCGAAACATGTACGAGTGAAATAATTGTACAAAATTGTTGTGTTCTGAGTCATCAGTCCACAGAATTGTCTCATGCAGCCCTCCATGCCACCCTATCCTGTGCTAAATTTTCATTTCTATGTAACTGCTGCATCCTACATCTGCTTGTCATATTCATATCTTGGTCTACCCCTACCATCCTTACCACCTACACTTCCCTCAAAAACCAACTGCAAAAGTCCGGGGTGTCTCAAGATATGTCCTCTCATTCTATCTCTTCTTTCCGTCAAATTTGGCCAAATTGATCTCCTCGCACCAATTCGATTCAGTATCTCTTCATTCATGATCAGATCTATCTGTCTCACCTTCAACATTCTTACGTAACACCACATTTCAAAAGCTACAATTCTCTTTCTTTCCGAGCTAGTTATCATCCATGTTTCACTCCCATACAATGCCAAGCTCCAGAAAAAAGTCTTCAAAAACATCTTTCTAATTCCTAGCCTATATCAATGTTCGAGGTGAGCAAATATTCTTTTTTAAGAAAGCTCTTCCTTGCTTGTGCTAGTCGACATTTTATGCCCTCCTTACTTCTGCCATCATTAGTTATTTTACCACCCATGTAACAATATTCATCTACTTCCTTGAAGACCTCATTTCCTAATCTAATATTTCCTGCATCACCTGACTTCGTTCACCTGCACTCAATTACTTTTGTTTTTGACTTATTTACTTCCATCTTGTACTCCTTACTTAAGACTCTGTCTATACCATTCGACAATTTCTCCAGATCTCCTGCAGTCTCAGATAAAATAACAATATGATCAGTAAATCTCACGGTTTTGATTTCCTCTCCTTGGATTGTGATTCCCTTCCAAAGTTCCTCGTTCATTTCCTTTATTGCCTGTTCTATACAAAAATTGAAAAGGAGGGAGAAAATACTGCCAACTTGCCTCACTCTTTTCTGGATTCCTGCCTCCTTTCAAAAGCCCTTGATTCTTATCACTGCAGACTGACCTTTATAAAGATTGTACATCACTCTTCGTTCTCGGTAACTGACCCCGATCACCTTCATAATCTCAAATAGCTTAGTCTAACCAACATTATCAAATGCCTTTTCAAGATCTATGAACGTCATGTACGTGGGTTTGTCCTTCTTAATCGAACCTCTAAGATTAGAGGTAAAGTCAAGATTGCTTCACATGTTCCAACTTCTGAAGCCAAACTGATTTCTCAACTCAATTTCAACTTGTCTTTCCATTCTTCTGTAAATAATACATGTTAAAATTTTGCAGGTATGAGATACTAAACTAATGGTATGGTAGTTTTCACACTTGTCAGCATGGACTTTCTTGAGAATAGGTGAAACAACATTCTGCTGAAAATATGATGGCACTTCTCCTGTCTCATACATCTTACACACTAGATGGAATAACATCGCCATGCTAGTTTCTCATAAGGCAGTCAATAATTCAGAGGGAATGTCATCACTTCCCGGTACCTTGTTCCTATTTAGTACTCTCAAGCTCTGTCAAATTCTGGCCTCACAATTGGGTCTTCCATTTCATCAGCATCAACAGCCTCTTCTTGTTCCAGAACCATATCATCTACGTCCTTACCTTGATGCAACTGTTGGATATGTTCCTGCGATCTTTCTGCCTCGTCTTCTTTCCGTAGAAGTGGTTTTCCATCTGAGCTCTTAATACTCATACACCTAATTTTCCTTTCTTCACAGGTTTTCTTGATTTTCCTGTATGCAGCATCTACCTCTCCTAGGACCATACAACCTTCAATATCCTTGCACTTCTCCTTCAGCCATTCTTCCTTACCTGTCTTGCACTTTCTATCCACTTCATTCTTTAATCGCCAGTATCCCGTTCTGTACTCTTCATTTTTTTGCATTCTTGTACTTTTATCAATCAGGTCTAGTATCTCCTGAGTTATCCACTGATTCTTAGTTGATCTTTCCTTTCTTCCTAACATTTCTTCAGCAGCCCTAGAGACCTTAGTCTTCATGACTGTCCATTCTTCCTCTATTGTGTTTCCTTCAGCCTTTTCATTTAGTCCTTGTGCAACATGTTCCTTGAAACCATCCCTCACACTCTTTTCTATACTGTAAACTTGTCTAGAATATGTTATTTGCTTTACATCCTACTAACTACTTTTACGGTTTCCGGAGACGTAAATTAAAATTATTTGTGTAAAATATCTATGTTAAAGAACATAACCTCTTTCAAAATGGGTAGGTTTTAACATATTTTTATACGATTCGCCAACTAAAAAATACGAGTTTATTAAGAATGTAATGTGTAGGCAATTTTCCAAGGCCATATTTGTAATCAGGACATACAAATTACCTAAAAATAGTTATCCTTGTCCATGTTATGAAAACCTTGTTGAGTAGTGATTATTATTATTATAGACTAGGCCTAACATCTACTGTAGGTCAATGTCATACATAATTACTATTCCTACATAATACTCTCACCCTTTCTTTACAACAAAATCATAACAAAAATCCCAAAGTTATTTACCTAGGCTAAAACAAAATGTGGGGCTGCCTGGCCAAGGTGGTAAAGGCGTCCGGAAGGACATGGGTTCGAATCCCCGTCAGAATTCGTAAAATTTAAGAAACGAGATTTCCACTTCTGGAGGTGCACATGGCCCTGAGGTTCATACAGCCTACACCAAAAATGAATACCACGTTAATTCCTGGGGGCAAAGGCGGCCAGGCGTAGAGCAAACCACTCTACCCCATCAAGTGCCGAGGTTACGAATAGTGGAAGCCCTTACTTTCCACCCCTCCAAGGGCCTTCATGGCCTGTACGGAGTTGACTTTGCTTTGCTAAAACAAAATGTCGTCACACTACAATTCACAGGAAAATGGGAACATAGCTAAATTCAAGGAGGACATAGACGCCAAATGGACAGAATTTTGTCCCGCAGGAGTTCTTTTAGATGCCAATAAATCCGCTGACAAGAGGCTGACGTATTTGAGCACCTTCAAATACCACCGGACTCAACCAGGATCGAACCAGCCAAGTTAGGCTGTTTCTACTACAGCACCTCTGTATGCCACCCTTTCAGTTTCTATATCCTGAACCTGCTTACTGTCTACTGTTCGGAACTTCTCACTAATCATATCCATGTACTTCTGTCTAATTTCCTCGTCCTGGAGATTTTCTACCCTTATTCGTTTGCAGACAGATTTCACTTTCTCTCGCATTGAAATCGCCCATTAGCACTATTCTATCCTTGCTGTTGACCCTGACTACGATGTCACTCAATGCTTCATAAAACTTGTCAACTTCATCCTCATCTGCACCCTCACATGGTGAATACACGAACACAATTCTAGTCCTAATTCCTCCAACTGACAAATGTACCCACATCATTCGCTCATTTACGTGCCTAACAGAAACTATGTTGCATGCAGTGGTATTCCTGATAAAGAGCCCTACCCCAGACTCTGCCCTTCCCTTTCTAACACCCATCAAGTACACTTTATAATCTCCTATCTCTTCCTCGTTATCTCCCCTTACTCAGCCAGTTCTACTTTCTTTCTTCCATAAGCCCCATTAATATTGATAGCTCCCCATCGAATTCCATTTTGTTTGCCAAGTTGTTTCCAAGGAGTCCCTCGCATGTCAAATGGGAGTGGGACTCCGTTACTCCCATAAGTCCGAGGCTTGCTTAAAATGTTTTTTTTTTTTTTTTTGCTAGGGGCTTTACGTCACACCGACACAGATAGGTAAAATGTTCTGAGCTCGGTAAATTCATGAAGCAGGATGCTACCCTACTTGCACATAGTCCAAGTGAGGTTCTCTCCTCTTAACGGGTTATGGACCACCAGTGGATTGTATAGTCCTAGCCGCCTGAGCACAAGGAGGGCCACGACTCAGAATATGTCCGAGATGCCCACTCCCATTCCATAGCAACTGGTATCCCGACTCTCAGGACCACTTATTAGGCCACTGAGCCGTTGCCCATGGTTCACGAACTAGGATGCAACTACAGTAACCCACAAACATGAACCACTCACCTTTTACATATTGTATTAAATCTTCTATCTCTTCATACATTCTTTCGATTTCCTCATCATGCACTGAACTAGTAGGCATATAGACCTGCACTACTGTGATGGGCATTGGTTTTGTGTCTATCTTGACAACAATAATCCTTTCGCTAATGCTGGTTGTAGTAGCTTACCCGCTGCCCTATTTTCATATTCATTATTAAACCAGCTCCTGCATTTCCACTGTTTGATTTTGTGCTGATAATTCTGTCGTCACCTGACCAAAAATCCTGCTCTTCCTGCCAACGTACTTCACTTATATCAACTACATCTAACTTTAGTCTATCCATCTGCCTTTTCAGATTCTCTAACCTACCACAACGATTCAAACTTGTAACATTCCACGCTCCGCCTCGCAGAATGTCAGTATCCATCTTCCTGATGATTGCCAACTCGTGTAGTTCCCACCCAAAGATCCAAATGGGGACTAATTTAGCTCTGAAATATTTTACACTGGAGAAAGCCATCTTCAGTACATCATTCATACATAGAGTTGCATGTCCTCGGGAGCTAGTTACAGCTGTAATTTCACATAGCCTTCAGCTGTGTAGCAGTATCAACACAGCTAAGCCAAGTTGAGTATTATCACAAGACCATATCCGTCAATTATCTAGACTGCTACCCTTGCAACTTCCGAAAGACCGCTACCCCCTTCCGATGAACCCTTCATTAGCATGGTCTCTCGACAGATACCCGTCTGATATGGTTGTACCTGTGGCTCGGCTATGTGCTTCATTGGAAGGTGCAAGTCTCCCCACCGCTGCAAGGTCACATGGTTCGGAGAGGAGAAAAATCTCATTATCTGTAAGAGAAATGAACTAATATTATGATCGCCCTATTGTGACTTAATGAAATAAGAACACAATCCGTGAATTAGGAGCGACTTACATTGAATACAGAGGCCCTGGAGATCTATTTACAGTTCCAACTGAGTCGGCTGACTTTTGAGCGAGTGGGTTATGCATCAGGAGGGATTGAATGGGAGGAGTGTGCAGCATTGGAACGGGGTCGTGCAGCCCACCTGTGTGCTCCTTCATTCCCCCCCCCTCTTTCTCCTTCTGGGACAATGGATTGCTAATTTGCATAACAGGCTTTCTTCTGCCATTTGTTCATTTAGACTATTCTGCCTGTTCTGCTTTTGGGATATGTAAATTTCTAATTTTTCGAGTACATTCCTGTGTTAACGTAAGAAATTTCATTTTTTGTCCGTATTGAACTGAGAACTACAATCAATAAACTTTTAATGTCCACCTATTCAGTATAATAATAATGTTGTTTATAGATGTAATTACAACATTCTAATTATATACAGTACTAGTTTCGACGCATTTTTGCGTCATCTTCAGCTGTACAAATAAATCGGAAAATAGGCAAATTGTATAAAACTCATGATAGATGTTGATTGTGCGTGACATATAACCCTATGAAATTTACATTAAAACAATGACACATATCACCTAGAATCCACTAAAATAGTAGATAGAATAAAGAGATTACACCTTTGGCTGAGGTTTGTGGATGACTTTTTTGTGATTATTATTGAACAGGAGTTCAAGCCAGATGTTTTGCTGGAACAGTTAAATGATACACATAAACATATAAAGTTCACCATTGAATCGGAGGAGAATATAACTCTGATTTATTTAGAAGTGACAGTAATTAGACATACATACATACATACATTATCATTATAGACTGTTATGCTTTCAGCGTTCAGTCTGCAAGCCTCTGTGAATTTACTAAACGTCGCCACAATCCTCGATTTGCAACTAGTGTTGTGGCCTCATTTAGTTCTATACCTCTTATCTTTAAATCGTTAGAAACCGAGTCTAACCATCGTCGTCTTGGTCTACCTCTACTTCTCTTACCCTCCATAGCAGAGTCCATTATTCTCCTAGGTAACCTATCCTCCTCCATTCGCCTCACATGACCCCACCACCGAAGCCGGTTTATGCGTACAGCTTCATCCATCGAGTTCATTCCTAAATTAGCCTTTATTTCTTCATTCCGAGTGCCCTCCTGCCATTGTTCCCACCTGTTTGTACCAGCAATCATTCTTGCTACTTTCATGTCTGTTACTTCTAACTTATGAATAAGATATCTTGAGTCCACCCAGCTTTCGCTCCCGTAAAGCAAAGTTGGTCTGAAAACAGACCGATGTAAAGATAGTTTCGTCTGAGAGCTGACTTCCTTCTTACAGAATACAGTCGATCGCAGCTGCGAGCTCACTGCATTAGCTTTACGGCACCTTGATTCAATCTCACTTACTATATTACCATCCTGGGAGAACACACAACCTAAATACTTGAAATTATCGACCTGTTCTAGCTTTGTATCACCAATCTGACATTCAATTCTGTTCAATTTCTTACCTACTGACATCAATTTAGTCTTCGAGAGGCTAATTTTCATACCATACTCATTGCACCTATTTTCAAGTTCCACGATATTAGACTGTAGGCTTTCGGCACAATCTGCCATTAAGACCAAGTCGTCAGCATAGGCCAGACTGCTTACTACATTTCCACCTAATTGAATCCCTCCCTGCCATTTTATACCTTTCAGCAGATGATCCATGTAAACTACAAACAGCAAAGGTGAAAGATTACAGCCTTGTCTAACCCCTGTAAGTACCCTGAACCAAGAACTCATTCTGCCATCAATTCTCACTGAAGCCCAATTGTCAACATAAATGCCTTTGATTGCTTTTAATAATCTGCCTTTAATTCCATAGTCCCCCAGTATGGCGAACATCTTTTCCCTCGGTACCCTGTCATATGCTTTCTCTAGATCTACGAAACATAAACACAACTGCCTATTCCTCTCGTAGCACTTTTCAATTACTTGGCGCATACTGAAAATCTGATCCTGACAGCCTCTCTGTGGTCTGAAACCACACTGGTTTTCATCCAACTTCCTTTCAACGACTGATCGCACCCTCCCTTCCAAGATGCCAGTGAATACTTTGCCTGGTATACTAATCAGTGAGATACCTCGATAGTTGTTGCAATCCTTCCTGTTCCCTTGCTTATAGATAGGTGCAATTACTGCTTTTGCCCAATCTGAAGGTACCTTACCAACACTCCACGCTAATTTTACTACTCTATGAAGCCATTTCATCCCTGCCTTCCCACTATACTTCACCATTTCAGGTCTAATTTCATCTATTCCTGCTGCTTTATGACAATGGAGTTTATTTACCATCCTTTCCACTTCCTCAAGCATAATTTCACCAACATAATTTTCCTCCTCCCCTTGAGCTTCGCTGTTCACAACACCACCAGGATGATTTCCTTTTACATTGAGAAGATGTTCAAAATATTCCCTCCACCTCTCCAGTGATTCCCTGGGATCTATTATGAGTTCACCTGAATTACTCAAAACACTGTTCATTTCCTTTTTCCCTCCCTTCCTAAGATTCTTTATTACTGTCCAGAAAGGTTTCCCTGCTGCTTGACCTAGCCTTTCCAGGTTGTTACCAAAATCTTCCCATGACTTCTTTTTGGATTCAACAATTATTTGTTTCGCTCTGTTTCTTTCATCTACATACAACTCCCTATCTGCCTCGGCCCTTGTTTGGAGCCATTTCTTATAAGCCTTCTTTTTACGTTTACAAGCTGCTCTCACTTCATCATTCCACCAAGATGTTCGCCTTTTCCCGTCTTTACACACAGTTGTTCCAAGGCATTCCCTGGCTGTTTCTACTACAGCATCCCTATATGCCACCCATTCACTTTCTATATCCTGAACCTGCTTAATGTCTACTGTTCGTAACTTCTCACTAATCATATCCATGTACTTCCGTCTAATTTCCTCGTCCTGGAGATTTTCTACCCTTATTCGTTTGCAGACAGATTTCACTTTCTCTACCTTAGGCCTAGAGATACTTAGTTCACTACAGATCAGATAGTGGTCTGTATCATCGAAAAATCCCCGGAAAACTCGTACATTCCTAACAGATTTCCTGAATTCGAAGTCTGTTAAGATATAGTCTATTATGGATCTGGTACCCCTAGCCTCCCATGTGTAGCGGTGAATAGCCTTATGCTTGAAGAATGTATTTGTAACAGCTAAACCCATACTAGCACAGAAGTCCAGCAAACGCTTCCCATTCCCATTAGCTTCCATATCTTCCCCACATTTACCAATCACCCTTTCGTATCCTTCAGTTCTATTCCCAACTCTCGCATTGAAATCGCCCATTAGCACTATTCTATCCTTGCTGTTTACCCTGACTACGATGTCACTCAATGCTTCATAAAACTTGTCAACTTCATCCTCATCTGCACCCTCACATGGTGAATACACGGACACAATTCTAGTCCTAATTCCTCCAACAGACAAATCTACCCACATCATTCGCTCATTTACGTGCCTAACAGAAACTATGTTCCGTGCAATGGTATTCCTGATAAAGAGCCCTACCCCAGACTCTGCCCTTCCCTTTCTAACACCCGTCAAGTACACTTTATAATCTCCTATCTCTTCCTCGTTATCTCCCCTTACCCGAATATCACTTACTCCTAGCACATCCAGATGCATCCTCTTTGCTGACTCAGCCAGTTCTACTTTCTTTCTTCCATAAGCCCCATTAATATTGATAGCTCCCCATCGAATTCCATTTCGTTCGCCAAGTTGTTTCCAAGGAGTCCCTCGCCTGTCAAATGGGAGTGGAACTCCGTTACTCCCATAGGTCCGAGGCTTGCTTAAAATGTTCTGAGCTCGGTCGATTCATGAAGCAGGATGCTGCCCTACTTGCACATAGTCCAAGTGAGGATCTCTCCTCTAACGGGTTATGGACCACCGGTGGATTGTATAGTCCTAGCCGCCTGAGCACAAGGAGGACCACGGCTCAGAATATGTCCGAGATGCACACTCCCATTCCATAGCAACTGGTATCCCGACTCTCAGGACCACTTACTAGGCCACTCAGCCGTTGCCCATGGTTCACGAAGTAGGACGTGACTACAGTAACCCACAAACATGAACCATTCACTGCATTGCCAGAAGAAACGTCTACCCTAAAATTTACGTAAGCAGGATAAAAAGTAAGATTATCAACAGACCTAAAACTCTCCTCGTGAACAAGAAAGAAAAGAAAAACTTTACCACATTTACGTATATCAACAGACAGTCATATGATCCACATACTGTATATGTCTGCAAGGATTCCAAATGCTGATGATCCCATGGCTAAATCTCTTATTTGTTTATAAATATTCTTATTGAATGCAGAGAAATTATTTTCAAGTGTTTTTTCTTTTTGCTATTTTACTTTACATTGCACCGATACAGATAAGTCTTATGGCGACAATGGGATAGGAAAGGCCTAGGAGTTGGAAGTGGCTGTGGCCTTAAGATACGCCCCAACATCTGCCTGGTGTGAAAATGGGAAACCACGGAAAACTATCTTCAGGTCTGCCGACAGTGGGATTCGAATGCAATATCTCCCAGATGGAAGCTCACAGCCATGCGCCCCTAACCGCACGGCCAACTCGCCCGGTATTTTCAAGTGTAAAGATGAATATGTTTATGAATTCATCACTTTCTACTTTGCTTAAGGTTGTTAAATTTGCCTTGACTATGTTAATTGTTTCACCAAGCAGAATGATAGAATAATGTCCTTGATAACAAAGCTGTGGATTCTGTTATCCTTGGATAGTATTGTGTGTGTGATTCTATCACAAAATTCTATGGTATTGCAAAGACTGGTCCCTGCACTAAGCTTATAATGTTTCTTTAAAATTTGCTATTCTGTATGTGGGCTTGTTTCTGAAGTTTACTATGGGTCTCATTGGTATTCCTTGTTTGTGTACTTTAGGCAACATTTTCAATGTAGGCAACCCTGGGTTCATATTTATAAATTTGTTTTTATCAATTAATTTGTTTCATTTGTCTTCATCTAAAAGTTAGTGTTTGCCAAAATTTGCTTGAATTTCCTTTGCATAATGTTAGTGGGGTCCCTCTTTATTTATTTTAATTTTTTAGGCAACATAGGACTACTTAGTCAGGTTCATGCAGGTTTTTCTTCTATTTGTCAGCCCAATACTGTTGCATCCTTTCTGAATGTAATTTTATTTTTGCTTCTGGAATCACTCTTCCTATTCTCTGCTTGTTGATTTTTGTCTGTAGTCTAGTGTGATTTTCTTTCAAAATGTTGAGTGTTTTTTTAAAATCTTCTATTGTAATATGCAACTCTCTCATCTCTTCTAAGTTCTGTGATCCATCTAATAATCTTACTCTTCCATAATTTTTCTATTATTTTTCTACTGATTGTATTTTCTGGTGACCATATTAGATGCTCTAAGAATTATATTTGTTTCTTCTTCATTGTGCTAGTCAAAGGTTATATTTCTTTATAAACTGTCTGGGTGGAAGCTAGTCTCCAGACTCAGCTTACTGGATAATTTTTATTTAAACACGTTCTCACTATTCTCCTTTCTAACTTAAGTACTCTATCTATTGTAACTAGGTTTGTTGTTTTGAATAATGTTTCACATGCATATGTAACTTGTGGCTGGGTGACTGTTTTGTATTGTTTAAATTTGGTTGCTATTGAGAGACACTTTTTATTATATGTATTTTTGGTAATATGCTGTGCTGTAATCAATTTATCTATTCTATTTTGCCATGCTGGTTTCTCGTTCAGGTTGTATGTGATTATTTCACCTAAATATCTAAATTTTTCTACAATTTTTATTTCTTGGTCTCCCAACTTAACTCATTGGGCCCGAGCCACGGAACTGTTCTGTGCTTCGTCTGTGGGCCAAATGCCAGACCACGGAACTGTTCCATTGTCTCACTTTACCACGTAATTAAACTTCTGCTCAAGAGATGGCAGAGTGAGTTGAATTTGTGATTTGTTTAGGGACTCTTTCTTTGCATGTTATATGCTCTTTCCTAAAATATATCGATTGATTGATTCATGTTTGTTGTTTAAAGAGACCTAACATCGAGGTCAACAGCCCCTAATGGTACGAAATGAGACGAAATGAAATGACAACTTAAAAGTCTAAAATCCTCCACTAAACAGAATTCAAAGCATGAGGACGAAGAATGAATGGATGGACGGATATGAATTTAAAATAATCAGTGGATCCGACCCACAGTGCCTCACATGCACAGAAGCTGGCACAAAACAATAGTATTACTGACCAAGGGACTGCTTCTACAGCACAATGCTGAATCGATTATGCTTATAGTCGAAACGGGTCCAAAATCCAGGTCATCAGCCCCTCGTAATGGTATTTATCGCTAGGAAAGTAGAATCATGCTATGTGTAATGTTGCGGTACTAATCAAAAGTAGCGGAGACTCGCGGTATTCCACACATTATGGTACTATTCACAGGTAGTGTAATGCGCACATGTAACACAGACCTATGGTGTTTCGCACATTGCGGCGCTATTTGCAGGCAACGCAAACTTATAAAGGCAATGCAAACCTATGGCATTCCTCACATAAGTGGACTAACTATAGGAACTCGTACTATCTAGTGGAATTCCTCACATAGTGGGAACTGAGCATAGGTAAGGCAGAACCATGGTGTCACTATCCCATGGTGTCGCTCTTATAGGGGTACGAATCACAGGTACTGTAGGACCCACTTCCTGATTCACACACTGTCGCTACTAATCAAAAACCTATTGCGTACCTAACATAGTGGTACTATGCCCAAGTAAATGCAACCCATGGTGTTCCCTGCGTGATGGTACCAATTACAAGTAGTTTTGTGGTTCTAATTGGATCATCCCCTGGTCGCCCCTTTTAGTCGCCTCTTACAACAGGCAGGGGATACCGTGGGTGAATTCCTCGTCTGTTTCCTCCACCCACAGGGGGTCTAAAATATTATCTACAGTGTGCTTGGTAATATTAGTCTGAAGTGGGCTATATCTATACTTTGAGATTCGCTTGTAAACAAGATGGCTGCCAATAAACAAATGAAACTTACCGATATGTAACCCCTTTTAGAAAGTAATGTTGATTAGGAATGTCATTTTTTCAGTGAAATTGGTAGTAATACTAGAAACAGTAAGAGCAATGCTCCTGAAGAACAAAAATTAATGTGAAAATTGACGAGGAAATGCAAGGAGAAGACAGTAGTTACAGCTTAGCAGGTGGACTGAGTACAGATCTGTGATGATAATAAAATGTTTCAAATGTATTCCTTGTTCCGCAGTTCGTGGTATGAAAGCCATTTATTTTCATGTATATTTAAATCCTTAATGGTCTTGTAAGTAAGAAATTTCTCACGATATGAAGCGACACTATATATCCTCCAAAATAATCCCAGCCCCAATGCAGTTTCAATCCACTAAATATGCAGGGCTCAATGGGTTAATTTTGTCTGCAAGCAGAAGTTGAATTAGCATAATTTCTGTTTTTTTTTTTAAGGAAATTTTCAAACCAATATTTTGAGCTATTTCCTGTAAAGATTTTATTTGTTGTTTTGTTTCCTGAATATCATTGGCCAGAAGAGCTAGATATTCAGCAAATCCTAGACAGTTCAAATGTATGTTATCCTTCTGGGTTCCAATTTTTATATTTCTCGAGTTGTTCTTGTACCATTCCCTCATAACGTACTCTAGTGCACACTTAAAAAGAAGAGGTGAAAATCCGTCCTCTTTACCAGAATAAACTGTTAAATAATCATTTGTTTTATTAATGTAATCCTCCTTATTCATCAAAACTATAGTGTTGCTCTTAACAGCTTTTGTAACAATTATGATATCTTTTATTTTCTTAATAATCCATTGTAGACTTCTACCTATGCTGACTTCTGTGGTAGTTTTTTGTTCCATTATTTTTTTTAAAATGATCTCTGACCTCACTGTCTCCTATTCGTCTGCTGGAATCTCTGCAAGTGCGACCTCAGTTTCAGCTATTAACTAAATGCGTGTTGTGAATGGTGCTACTGGTGTGATGCCAATTGTGTTTACGGACTTTTCCTAGAATCTTAACTTCATCTCTATTAAAATCAACACTGGTTATGTTTTTACTAGCAGATATAATGTATGTGTTGTTGTGTTCTGATTTGCTTCTTTTGTGTTGTGTTTGGTGTTAATTAAATTCTGTCTTTTTATCATCTAAGTTTCTTGTGAGAATATTTTTTGAGTTCCAGCAGCATATCTCTGATTCCTTGGTTGGAAAGGTCAAGGACATTCGTCAGATTCGTGACCCTAAATGGATTTCAGACTTGGCATTTCTGGAAGATATTTTAACCCACCTAAGCGAATTAAACCTACAGCTGCAAAGGAATTACAATCTAATAACCAATATGTACACTGCATACGGGGATTTAAAATGAAGCTAATCTTAAAGGAAGAACCAAATTAGAAAAGCACATTTCCACCATTCTGAGTGCTTACAATCTCTAAACTTTGCTACTGAACCAGAGAAATATGTTTGTCTTCTAAATGATCTTCAAGATGAGTTTGATAATAGATTTAAAGACCTTGACAGTATTCAACAGAAGCTGCAACTGTTCAGTGTACCATTACAAGTACAGCCAGAGGATACACCACACAGCTTACAGCTAGAACTCTTAGATCTTCAGTGCAACGTAAGGCTCCAAGGGCAATACAAAGAACAGGGGTTTCTTGAGTTTCATCAACAACTGGACCCATCTTGTTCCCCAAAAGTGCAAACGTTCACTGGAGAAATAATAGCAATGTTCGGAAGCGCTTATAGGCGTCAGCAATTTTATTCACAAATGAACTTGAACAAGACTGGGTTCTGATCATGATTATCAGACTCTCAACTACTACAGTGAAACCTCGATTCTCCGTTTTTCGAGGGACCATGAAAATAAAACGTACAACACGGGAAAACGGAAAATCCGGGAATGAATGAAAACCATCAACAATTTGGCTAAACATCACAAAAATTAAATATGTATAATTATAATCTTACAAAAACTCCTAAACCAAACCAAACTACAGCCCCAGTGGGACTTTGCCTGCCAAGCGACCGCTGCTCAGCCCGAAGGCCTGCAGATTACGAGGTGCGCATGGTCAGTGCGACGAACCCTCTCGGCAAATATTCCTGGCTCTGTAGATCGGGGTCGCCATCTCACCATTAGATAGCTCCACAATTAAAGGTATTCACGTAGGCTGAGTGGACCTGGAACCAGACTTATATCCAGGTAAAATTGCCTGACCTGGTCGCAATCGAACCCGGGCCCTCTGGATGAGAGGCGGGCATGTTAGACCGCGAAACCGCATTAATTACCGGTACGCGAGTTCAAAATCTCGGTACTTTATATTCAACTTTACAGGGGAATCTTCGTCAGTTTCCCGTGAAAACTTCTTTCAGTTCAGCAACTTTGATTAGGCTAGCCAAACTAATAAAATAAAGCACATTAGATACAAAAGCACCCAAAATGATGGCGAAATCCGTTCATTTCTTAATCTTTCATTGTAATTTGGTCTCCGGTGTACTGTTCGTAGTCAGTTTCTGGAAATCTCGTACCGCGCAAATTAGGCCTACATCGACTTTTAAAGGTTATGTTGAACTCGAAAACATGGTTTCGAATGTAAGTATCGATTCTTAAAAGTTCTCGAATGCATTATATTCAATTCTGCGCGTCACAAATCCAATCAAATTGGAAATATAAAAGAAATGTAAAAACTTCAGAAATTACGGTTATTCGTGACCTTGAGGTCATCTGGAAAGCGCGCTCGCAGCACATGTCAGTCGAGTTTGAAATAATACCAACCATTTAAAATGTAACGTGCGCAAATAAAACGACTGCAGTTTTTGGTATTTTAACACGAAAACGTAACATTCCCAGTCTTACATCAGGACCTAAGCAGTAATAGGCAATCCCAAGACCTCCCATGGCTTTTTTTTTTTTTTTTTTTTTTTTTTTTTTTAATGTAGGGTGCAACATCTGTTTTGGTCTCGCTAACATATCATGTACGATAATATCAAAAATACTGAATTTGTGTTAAGAAGGAGCAGTTTCGATTCCTGCCTGAAAGCCCAGTTACTCTGCAGTGCCCTGAGCAAAGTGCCGAAAACCTCTTCGGCAGTATGATCGAAAAAATGTAAAAATATAAACATCTAACCCTGGACATAATATGGACGTTTTATAAGTGAGAACATATGACGAAACTCGTTCCGTCTTCAAGCAGAGCTGTCGAAATGCGCCGTGTCTCCTTGCAATTGTTGTGGGCACCCTCTGCTTTATGATTTTCCGAGATTCTCTAAACAATACCACCCGAATGCGATGCTAAGATGGTCTCTTATGCAAGTTCACCGCCGATCGCTTTTCTAGTACCGGTACAGTACTTGCTTTAATTATCGCAGTGACGGGGCGTTAACGCCAAGATCCATAAATATGCCATAGCCGTCCTTTCGTGAGATACAGTTTATTAAAAAACGATTGATCGAGGATTTAGCATTGATGGGACTGGAATTTCTGGACGGTTGATCCGGGAAAGCGTTTCTTCGAGGAACGGATAATGCGGGACTTTTACAACGTGATTTAATTACGATGCTCGCGGGACCACGTAATTTGAACGCATATTCCGGGAAAACGTATTTTCCGGGAACGGATAATCGAGGTTCCACTGTATTAGTTATGAGAATTGCCTCCACTAAGAGCATCCAACCAGTGCGCGAATAATTGCTAAAAAGAAGTTGTAATTTGTACAGATTGTACAACATGTGAAATCAAATCATATAGATACATAGGCTCCATGGCTAAATGGTTAGCGTGCTTGGCTTTGGCCACAGGGATCCTGGGTTCGTTACCAGCAGGGTCGGGAATTTTAACTTTCATTGGTTAATTTCGCTGACACGGGGGCTGTGTATGTGTCGTCTTCATCATCATTTCATCCTCATCACGATGTGCAGGGCGCCTACGGGCGTCACATCGAAAGACCATCTGGCAAGCCAAACTTGTCCTCGGACACTCCCGGCACTAAAAGCCATACGCCATTTCATTTCATAGGCTGAAGTATAAGGTTCGACACAGTAACTGGTTAGTGTGTTTTTGTATTTGTGTACTTTCGTTGCCACGATTGCTTGAAGATGCTACTTTTATTGCAGCCTATTTTCCTTTATGTTTTTTTTTAACTAGTTGTTTAGCTACAGAAGCATAGCAGCATAGTACCATATTTCTCCGAATCCAAGACGACGTTTTACCTCAGAGTCTCATGTGAAAAATCAAGGGTCATCTTGCATTCACAACTCAACAGTAATGAACACCAGAGGCAGCTACCATGGTAACCATGCTGCTTCCCTTCCCCCCCACCCCCACCCACGCTCATAAAACTCTACCTCCAACGTCCGCGTCTTTATTAGACCTATAGGCTACAAGACTAGCCGCAGCAACCGGTTGTACAGTGCCTCAGTGTAATGTCACTGGTTCTTGGAAAATAGTGAAAAGAGAACAACACTCTACTTGGCGGGAGACAAGTTCACAGCACGGGCGACCGGAAATCACCTGAAAAGATTTTTTTTTTTTCATTGCCATGTATTATTATTAAATGAAAAGCGCACAATGTGCAAAAACGATTTTTGTACAGATGGTCAACTACGCTAATGCCATTCTTATTATTGAGGTTGTCCTCATTTTGCAGTTTTGTGCATGGAATCTTTCACAATGATCGTTGCACAGGTTACATATACAGTCTTCGTTCGGCTGGTGGAAGTTTTTGGTCTGGCAGAATCTGTGGTGAAATCCATGAGTGGCGTAACGTGTAATTACATGCCGTAGCTCGTAATTTGCTTGCTTCCATTCTTCTGTCATTATGGCATCCGTGGAGTAGAAGTCGGACCAAATAGCATTTCTTTTCTCATTTAAAGTTTGGCGTGCATTCTCGTAGGGCTTGGTGTTTGGTAGACAAAACTGTGTTTTGATATCGTCAATGAAGTAGTTCTCTTTGGTTAGAACATATGTTAACCTTGAAGGGGCTGACTTCCCAATGCCTAGAATTCTCTTGAGATATCGGGCCTTGACTTTTTCTATTGTCATTAGGTCGCTGAGTGTGAGTTTTTCCCAGGTGATGCTAATCCCATAGGTTGCTACTGGTGATATGGCTGTCCTGAACAGTAGCATTGCTGTACCCAATGATATTTGTTCAGGTTGTTGAATGTTTTAGATGACTTTTATTGCTGTGGCTACTCTTTCTTAGACGTGGATATTGTAGGATGTTAGAGTAGTTTGGAGGGTGACTCCAAGGTACTTGAATTTCGGCACTATTTCTAGAGGTTTGTTGTGCATGGTTACTGTATTTTTAGGTGCATGCCTCCTTTCCTAAAGGTCATTTGTTTAGTTTTGTTGTGGTTTATTTGCAAACCATTTCTTTCCGCCCATGATGTGAGCCTGTTGAGGACCTCTTGGAGCTCTTCTATGTTTTCTGAGCTTATTGCCATATCATCTGCGTAAAGTATAAGCAATGTTGAGGTATCTATGATTATTTCTGTGATGTCTGCTGTCATAATGTTGAATAAAATTGGGCTGATTGGGTCACCTTGTAGGACTCCGTTTGTTTGGGTTACGTTTTTGGATAGGGTTATGTTGTCTGATATTTGGTCATAGTTATATTTGAGGATATCAAGATTATGATTGCTATCGGATGTGTAGCCCCTATTAGGTAATCGAGTTTCCGGACGAGTGTTGCTCTATCAACAAGGTCAAAAGCCTTACGATAGTATGCGAAGACTACAAAATATTTCTTTCCTGGATGTCTCAATGTATCTTGGACTTGTTCTATTAGGTATTTTACGGCATGTAGTGTGCTTCTTCGCTTTTGGAAGCCAAATTGATTTTCTGGTATCTGTGAGTCTATTTCTTCTGCAAGCCTGATTAAGATTTTCATGATTTTGAATGATGTACTTTCAAGGGCTATACCTCGATATGAATAAGGATTGTCAGTTTCTCCTTTCTTAAACATCATTTTGATTGTTGACAATCTCCATTGCTCTGGAATTCCCCTATTGTGCATGCATGTGTTGAATAGTTCTACCCAGTAGTCTAGCATGACAGAGAGTCTTTCAGGTGTTCTGTGCAGATGCTGTCTGGGGCGGGGGCCTTTCCATTTTTTTGTTGCTGTTATTGTATTATATATTTCCTGCCTTGTTATGGGGATGTGATTTCCTGTATTTGTTACTGGAGTTAATTCAAAATCTATTAATCGGTGTTGGAGTTTGAAAATGCTTTTGAAATGGTTTTCCCATGACTCCATTGAGATATTATTTGTTGCTGAAGTTTTTGGTTTCCTAAGCACTAGGAATGGATCATTTTGGGCATTTGCAGCACATCTCCTGGCGTCTTCCTCAATGTACTCAGTTCTTGTTTTCTTGATTAGTGATTTATATTTCCTTCTTTGTTCGGCGTATTGGGCCAGGTGACTCGGGTTCGATGTGTTCTTCGCTTGATGTAGTGCCAGCAGGGTCTTTTGTTCATTGTAAAATTGTATTAGCCTCTACAAAAACGTTTCTCAAATCTGCAGAATGGCGTCAAAACATGCGAACCTTTGAATTCTTAGAAAGCCATGGCTACTCAGTGGCAGAATTATAACACATCTACTGTACCTGACACTTAGCAAAATTAACAGTTTTACAGACAGCAGGAATATTTTCATGATGGATCGTTGTATTGTAGACACACGGAACACGTATTGCCAGCAAAACTTCAATGGGTTCTTGTCGATATTATGATCCCTGTATCGGGAGGTAAACCTCAACTCCGCACATTCAAAAGCAGCACCTTAAAGCTCTATCTATCAAACAAAACGTGAAACAGCTAATGCATGAAGTTGGGACATTAATCAGAAGATGTCACTACTTAATAACTAAGTTTGTCATTTCTAAGTTTCCTAAATTGATTGGATTTATTTGGTTTTGTTTTGGTGTACATCAAGAAGTTTGAACATTTCTCCATAGATGTCTCTACAAAAACTGAGGTCACGCACTCTGGTGCAATGTGGAATAATTTGTTATTGAAAGAAATTTTGTGTTTATAGGATTTCTCAAGGAAATTAACTTTCTTTTTTATATATATATATTTCAAGGTTTGCAACACTTCCTTCTCTTCCCGCCAGCTTTGGTGTCTGGCCAATCAAATTTTTTCTGTAATTATTTTTCAGCCATCACAGGCTTCTTGTAGGTTTTTGGGTGTAACTTTTGATTTTGCCAATAAAAATGGAAGGCTGGGTCCGGATTTAGTCCAGAATCCTCTCGAACAATCCCCTCGCGTATATAAGCTGAGACTTTTCTGGCTACCTTGTGTCAATGATCGTCGAAGTTCTGAGTGAGTGTGTTAAGACAGAAGGCCTCATTCTTTGGCAGACAGAACACCAGCCCAGGTAACGGCCACTAATTTTCTATCTTTGTAGCTGTCTTCGAAAACTTATCCAAGGGGAAGGTTCTAAACTTTAACTATGTAACCATCTCATTCTGAAATGTAATAGTCTTCTTTTCTAATGTTAACCTCATAAAATTCTTTAACTGTAAACCGGGGATAGAGAATGTGTTACCCTCTAGAGTTCCCCCTCAATTTATCGTAAGGTGACTACAATTTTGTAACTGTTTCTCTTTTCCGTAAAGCATTAAATTAACCTTCATTTGAGTCACCTCAGTAGCTTGGGATTATCCCCTGTATCATCGGGCCGAGAGCCCAATTAGGATTTTATACTCAATTTTCTAGGAGCGCAAAGTGTACGCCTCCATTCAGTTTGTGTTCAGGCCATTAACCTGTTTTTTTCCATGAAGGCTCAGCAGGTTGGGTAAAAGATACCCCTGTGTAAAAATTTTTTTTGTAAATTGTGCCTAGAGAGGCCAGAGATTGTAAGGTTTTGTATGATGATGCCTTAAGCGGGCTGTAAGAAATTGGTTAATATTGGAGAGCATGTAAGCTCTTTTCTAAGTTTAGTGTAGTATTGAGGGGTGCCTTTGGAAGGCCGTAAATTGTTACTGTTGGAGCCAAGTGCTCGTGAACACTGTGTATTGGGAGATATCTCTCCTTATCTGACTAATGCAACAATTGCAAAACTTGTAAATTTGGAGCCTGAAGCTCAAACCTTGTAAATCTGGAGCCTGAAGCTCAAAACTTGTAAACTAACTATCCTTGGGTTTTCTATTTTGTATCTTTATTGCTATTTTGTACCTGATTACCAGTACCTGAAAATACTGTTTGTCAAGATTGAGATTCTAAAAGAAATATAACCTTTATTTAAAGTTTTAAATTAATTTTTGATATCATAGTTAGACCCAATTAAGCCCACACCTTCTTTCACCTCTCCGCGTTCTACAGATAACCCGAGAACAATGCCAATTTTTAGTTAATGGTTATTAAACATGCGGAAATGGAATAATTGTGCAGCCACAAGAAATACTAAAGCCAAGTCTAAAAATGCGTACTGTACAAGAAGGGCATTCATATTATTTCACAAAGCCTGACTTAATTTTTCTGAAGGAAAAAAATGGGGGTTATCTTGGATTCGGAGAAATATGGTATTGGGCATTATGTCGCTTCACAATTGTTCAAATGAGAGAATCATTTTCGTTTTAATTATATATTTAATGAGGAAATATTTTTTAAAACTACAAAATTCTGATGGTATGCAACATACAGTGCAAAAATATATTAATGAAATACCTCTTTCAGACATTGTATACATTTTAGATTAAAATCATTTGAAAAAGGAAATCTGTGTTTGTTAAAAAAAAAAAAAAAAAGAAGTACCTCCTTGGAGAATTTAGAATGAAAGATCGTTGCCACCTAAAATTCATTCAGTGAACCCGCAATGGACATCCTGGAGAAAGATATTTCAATTAGTAAAATAACTTAAGCACACTAGGGCTACAGAAATTGGAATTTGGAAACCTTACTTCAGTTGGCACTGCAGTATATTACAATAGTCATCTCCAAATTCTTAGGTGTAAAAGATCATTGGTTTTCAGACAGCACATTGTAAAACATTGAGAAACTTTCCTCCACATCAACAGATGATAAGGGTGCATACTTCATGCAAGTGAGATCTCGTGGCAAAAATTCCTCTTCGAAAACACTCACATCAACATTTTCTCCCTTCAATATTCCACTTATCTTACACATAATTTGATACCCCTGTTTATTTTCAAGCACTAGTTTCATTTCTTTGCTGACAGCTTTTCCGATTTCCCATTCACATTGTTCCAATTGTTGCTGTACATCACTCACCTTAGAGAGTATTGAATGAATGGTTTCATTACAATTTTCGAGGTAGTTTAAGGATGTCAATAAATGAGAAAAATTACTGTTAATGTATGTCAAACTGGCCTACAACTGAGGTTTAGCCATTAGATCTTGCAACATGGCTATGGAAGCAACATCTATCCTATCCAAGCTGTTAATCACAGATTTAATCAAATCAAAATGATTGCAGTAATACATGCGAGCACTTAACCAAGTACCCCACCGTGTCAGAACTAGTTCCAGAAGTAGAGTATATCAGGAGCATTCTCGCGAAAATGATGCACTTTAGACGGGTATTTTAAAAACTTCCTTAACACTGGACACTAGTTTGTCAACATCTGGAAAACCTTTTTTGCATGTGCGAGGCAGGTTACATGAACCAGCTTTGAATAAAATGCTTTAATTGCTTTTCCTGCCTTCACCATATATGGTGCCACATCAGTGAGTAAAAGCAAAACATTGTCTTGCTTTATTCCCTGTGGCCATAATAGAAAGAGGCTTTTGTCAAACAGCTGGCAAATAGTTTGGTGATTCACTTTCTCCAGGATGTTCAATGCGAGGAGAAATATTTTCATAGGCTTGTCCTCCTCTAAAATACCAACAATCAATGCAGCAACCCACTTCCATCACTTGTTTCGTCAATAAGACACAAAAATTGACTTATCCGCAACATAATTGTGAATTTATCCCATCATGTCTTCATAGCAGCGCTACACCTACTCCTTTCGGAACGTAGACTCATCAGGATGTTGTGATTTGTATACTGTTCGATAAACGTTTTAAAAGATTCATTGCTTATCTTTGCAAATGGGATATTCGCTCCAACTAAGGCACTGCAAAGGTCTTTGTAAAACAGAGAAGTCTTAGAATATTCACTAACACTTTCCCCTCACAGAAGCTGCGATTTCCTTTTTCTCGCAGCCCGGGAAACTGCTCTCATGTGTTTCTCACGCCCAACATGCTGTTGGACATGGAACTGCTTTTCTACATTAACTTTTACCTCACAATATTTACAGAAAATAATACTTTCATCAGAAGAAAGCACTTCCGCTCCAAATTCCGATGCAAGTCCTTGCAAAAAAGGAGGTTTACTGGGCTTCACTTAAACATGTTAACGTTTTGGCCTTCTTCTACAAATCGAAGTCGAACAAAGTCAAAAGACAACCACCCCACGCATCACCCTCTCGGTCTTGTCATAAAGTGCCAATTCCTTATCTGATTTGTGATCTTTCCAGGTGTCCACTGTCTGGTCGTACCTCCTTCTGTCGTCCAGGAATTATTTTCTCTCTTCTCAGATATGGATCAAAGATATGTATTTACTGCAGAAAAGTTGTTTAAAAGGTGATGAACTGATGATGATGATTCGAATTGAGAATGGGCAGAAAAAATGTAGTTGAAAGAAGGGGAAGTTTGCAAAAAAAGCTGTTCAACCTAAAAATAACAAAAAACAACCAATAAATAAAAAAACCCAAAAAAAGGCAAATAAGGACAAATAAAACCCATCATTTTCTGGCCTACAATGACTCAAAATGAACATATATTATGCTAGGCCTCGCCTTCGGTTTCCCAAGAAAAGAAGGACTTTCCCTCAACTTCTGAGCCCTAGTGATTACAAAGCATGTTGTTTTGCACACGTTATGTAAACACCATGTTGAACTCATTTCATTATGTGTGTCTTTATATGAAATAATATATGCAAATATGCATGTACTGTATGAAGCAGCGTAGTTATGAATGTGTAATATACACTCCTCGAGGCCTGTGCTATCTGATAACGTCCTAGACTAGTGCTCGCAACAGGTGTTTCTCATGCACTCAAACCCGTCAGTCAGTCTGTAACCTTGATGTACGTGATCTAACACATATTGATATACGAGCACATGTTTTGAGAATAAAAAATTTAAAAAAGCATTTTCTTCAGCTTCTGGTTCACTCAAGCAAATTAGACCTGTTAAAAATTGTACAATCTAACATAAAACTGTCCTCACACAATCTCCAGTTTAAAATACATCAAAAAGTCAAAAAGCAGGGACAAACTGAGTCAACATTACTCAGAAAACAATAACAGACCAATGAAGGATGTTTGGAATATGAAGCTTACATGGTAGTTACACATCAGCAGCATTTGAAAAAAAAAAAAAAAAAAAACCAACACACTACATATGAACTTTCAGATGATACTTATACAATAAGGATCATGACTAGAGCCCGGAATTCCATGCACTATCAAATCTCAAAATATGCATGCGTTCATGCACTATCATATAGCAAAACATGCACAGTAAAGTGGAAAATATGCACTATCAAAATTCAGTTCACATGGTTACATTTTCGGTTCCTTTTGAACCATTATACGACAACTAATTTCTCCAAATTGTCTTCACTTAAGCTCATCCGTTTATCTGTCAGTACATTTTTAAACACAGAAAATAATATTTCTACATCACAAGAAGTGACAGGTGCATACTTAAATGAAGACATTTGGGGCAAAGTGAGGTCAAATTGTACATCTCTTGCATTTTCACCATACAATATATCTTTTATAAGCCTGATGAATTCAAAATCAGGATTGGACCGGATGACTTCCGTTCAGCGCATCTCTAGCTGCCGCAGCTACTTCTCTGTGCGATGATCGCAGACACGTTTGAATGTCTTCAATAACAGCTAAACATTCAAAGTTAAACAAAGTAAGTTTGAGGTTACCTCTTTTCAAAAATGAATGAATTAATTAAAAAGTAGTGTAAATAAATTAATAAAAGTCTGCTTTTCTGTAACTGTGCATATAAAATCAGGAGCTATTTTTTTCTCTGAAGGTTGTTCGATCTGGGATATAATGTATTGTATACTTCTCTAAAAACTATTTCAATACGGTGTTTGTCAGTTTTTTCAGGAGGTATATTTGTCCCCAATGGAGCATCATATAAATCCATAAAAAATGGCTTTGGGCCTGGCATAGCTGGTGTTGTGGTAATAAATGTTTGGACACATTCCATTTTGGTTTCCTTTCGTTGTTTCATTTTTTCAGTGTGTGAAACGGAACTTATATGTTGATAAACTTGAAACTTTTTTGAACATTTAATCTGCAAAGGAAACACGTGTCGTTCTTTTAACGTGTGCATTTTCCAGAAATAGTAAAATTTAAATAAAGTGGGTCACTGCCTAGTATAAATATTTAAAGGCAAATAAACTATTGAAATGGCGTATGGCTTTTAGTGCCGGGAGTGTCCAAGGACACGTTTGGCTCGCCAGGTGCAGGACTTTTGATTTGACGCCTGTAGGCGACCTGCACGTCGTGATGAGGTTGAAACGGTGATGAAGACGACACATACACCCAGACCCCGTGCCAGCAAAATTAACCAATTATGATTAAAATTCCCGACCCTGCCAGGAATCCAACCTGGGACCCCTGTGACCAAAGGCCAGCATGCTGACCATTTTGCCATGGAGCCAGACAATAAACTAGTAGAGATAAGTAAAAGAAAAAACGGGTACTTACATCTTTATTGTAACAATCACAATAAACGACATCGCAATCCGTTCTTAGGAATTCCTTTCCTTCAATCCATTTGACACGAGGTCTCTTCTTGCACTTCAGGTGGAATGACAACACCACTTCACACACAGTCCAACACAAAACTGAAATCTGCAGCGTGCATGAGTGCTGCTTCCCAAATTGCCTTCTTCCTTTCAATCATTTTGGCCTGATATGTGTGACGAGTGAAAGTTCCGGGCAGGGAATGCCAGGATAAAAACGAAAGAGGGTTCAGTACAAAATCAAGGTTTGTAAGCCACTAACTCAGTAACGCGGCGTCACAGAAATGTGATACAAGTTTTGTTTTGTTCATCTAACACAGACGAAAAACATGAGCCACCATTTAGTAATGCACAATTTACAGTTCAATTTATAGCAATTTATACTGGGATACCTTATTTCTGAAGATGAAGAAATTGAAGAAAGGAAAGAATGCAAAAAGATGGGATCTAGACAAGTTGAAAGAAAAGAGTGTGAGGGATTGTTTCAAGGAACATATTGCAAAAGAGCTAAATGAAAAGGCTGAAGGAAAAACATAGAGGAAGAGTGATAGTCATGAAATGAAGTCAGCAGGGCTGCCGAAAAAATGTTAGGTAGGAAGAAAAGATCAAGTAAGACTCAGTGGATAATTCAGGGGTTACTAGACGTGATTGATGAACGACGAAAATACAAGAATGCTAGAAATGAGGAGGGCAGAAAAGAATACAGGCGATTAAAGAATGAAGTGGATAGAAAGTGCAAGGTAGCTAAGGAAGACTGGCTGAAGGAGAAGTGCAAGGATGTCGAAGGTTGTATGGTCGTGGGAAAGATAGATGCTGCATACAGGAAAATCAAGGAAGCCTTTGGAGAAAGGAAATCTAGGTGTATGAATATTAAGAGCTCAGATGGAAAGCCACTTCTAGGGAAAGAAGACAAAGCAGAAAGATGGCAAGAACATATCCAACAGTTGTATCAAGGTGAAGAAGTAGATAATTTGGTTCTGGAACAAGAAGAGGCTGTTGATGCTGATGAAATGGGAGACCCAATTTTGAGGTCAGAGTTTGACAGAACTGTGAGCGACCTGGCACCTGGAATTGATGACATTCCCTCTGAATTACTGACTGCCTTAGAAGAAACCAGCATGGCAAGGTTATTTCATTTAGTGTGTAAGATGTATGAGACAGGAGAAGTCCCATCCGATTTCCGGCAGAATGTTTTTATACCTATTCCAAGGAAAGCCGGTGCTGATCGGTGTGAAAACTACCGCACCATTAGTTTAGTATCTCATTCTGGCAAAATTTTAACACGTATTATTTACAGAAGAATGGAAAAACAAGTTGAAGCTGAGATGGGAGAAGATCAATTTGGCTTCAGAAGAAATGTAGGAACACGTGAAGCAATCCTGACTTTACATCTGATCTTAGAGAAATGAATCAAGAAGGACAAGCCCACGTACATGGCATTCATAGATCTAGAAAAGGCATTTGATAATGTTGATTGGACCAAGCTATTTATGATTCTGAAGATGATAGGGATCAGATACCCAGAACGAAGAATTATCTACAATCTGTATAAAAATCAGTCTGCAGTGATAAGAATCGAGGGCTTTGAAAAAGAAGTGGCAATCCAGAAAGGAGTGAGGCAAGGCTGCAGTTTGTCCCCTCTCCTTTTCAATGTTTACATAGAATAGGCAGTAAAGGAAATCAAAGAGAAATTTGGAAAGGGAATCACAGTCCAAGGAGAGGAAATCAAAACCTTGAGATTTACCGATGATTTTGTTATTTTATCTGAGACTACAGAAGATCTCGAGAAGTTGCTGAATGATATGGACGAAGTACAAGATGAAAATAAATAAGTCCAAAACAAAAGTAATGGAGTGCAGTTGAACAAAGGCAGGTGATGCAGGAAATATTAGATTAGGAAATGAAGTCTTAAAGGAAGTAGATGAATATTGTTACTTGGGTAGTAAAATAGCTAATGATGGCAGAAGTAAGGAGGACATAAGATGCAGACTAGCACAAGCAAGGAAGAGCTTTCTTCAGAAAAGAAATCTGCTCACTTCAAACATTGATATAGGAATTAGAAAGATGTTTTTGAAGACTTTCGTGTGGAGCGTGGCATTGTATGGAAGTGAAACATGGATGATAACTAGCTCAGAAAGAAAGAGAACAGAAGCTTTTTTTGCTAGGGGCTTTACGTCGCACCGACACAGATAGGTCTTATGACGACGATGGGATAGGAAAGGCCTAGGAGTTGGAAGGAAGCGGCCGTGGCCTTAATTAAGGTACAGCCCCAGCATTTGCCTGGTGTGAAAATGGGAAACCACGGAAAACCATCTTCAGGGCTGCCGATAGTGGGATTCGAACCTACTATCTCCCGGATGCAAGCTCACAGCCGCGCGCCTCTACGCGCACGGCCAACTCGCCCGGTAGAAGAACAGAAGCTTTTGAAATGTGGTGTTACAGAAGAATGCTGAAGGTGAGATGGAGAGATCGAATCACGTATGAAGAGATACTGAATCGAATTGGGGAGAGGAGATCGATTTGGCTAAATTTGACAAGAAGAGGACATCAAATGATAGGACACATCTTAAGACACCCAGGACTTGTGCAGTTGGTTTTTGAAGGAAATGTAGGTGGTAAGAACAGTAGGGGTAGAGCAAGGTTTGAATATCAGATTAGAGCAGATGTAGGATGCAGTAGTTACGTAGAGATGAAAAGTTTAGCACAGGTTAGGGTGGCATGGAGAGCTGCATCAAACTAGTCTATGGCCCGATGACTCAAACAACAACCACCTTATTTCTAAGAATTACAGCGGTCAGCACCAGCCCTTCCTGTTTACATCAACGTTTACTCAAGCAACAGATAAGAATGTGCTTGGCTAATTGGATTATACGATTTGTACAGTATGTACTAACATTGGTTGTCAGGTAGGATTCCATTAATACATTCTAATTCTATCCGTCTCTCAATAACAGACATATAACGCGGTAAAACAGTCACAAATTCTGCAAACCAACATTCATAAAAGACACTATCATGCAACTTAACATTAGATGTGTGACAAATTCAGAAGAAAAGTCATGTTATGCAATATAAACGTCCAAATATTCGCTATTAAATCCAAAATCTTCAAAATATGCATTATGCATGCATTTTCTCCTAAAAAGACCAAAACATGCAAGCATGCATGGAAAAGGAGCGGTTGTTTGGAATCGTTAAGTCATAAAACGAATATTTGCAAAATTTGAGAAGTGTAACTACATTATTTAAAAACATGCATTTGCATGGAAATCCGGGCTCTAATCATGACACAACATGAATGTCTATTCATGTTTGAATCTAATCAGTAACCACACGCCAGTATTCCTGTGGTGTTCCTCACATAATGGAACTAATCACAGACCATGTATACTCATGGTGTTGGTCACAGTGGTACTAATCATAGGCAATGTAGACCCAGGGTGTATCACACATTATGGTAACGCCCACAGGCAACACAAACCCATGGCTTTCCTCACACAGTGGTACTACTCTCAGGCAACACAGACCCACGGTGTTTCTCATGAAGTGGTCCTACTCATAAGTAACACTAACCCAGGTTGAACACACCGGTGGAATGCACACGATGACACTTATCACAAGCAACATCAAGACCCATTAGGTTCCTTGCATAATGGTGCTGCTCCTATGTAACATAGACCCATGGTTTTTCTCGCAAGGTGGTACTAGTCGCAAGTAAAGTCGACCCATGGTATTCCACACATAATGGTACTAATCACAAGTAGTCTCACAGTTCTAAAGTCATCTTCCCTTAGTCGCCTCTTACGACATGCAGGGGATACTGTGGGTGTATTCTTCGCCTCCGTCCTCCACTCACAGGAAGTAAAGAGAGAGAGAAAAAAGAGATGAAGGGATCCAGCAATTCGAAAAATTCAGTACCGGACAAAGAAAGACAAGGGCCACGAAGGGCATGAACATGAAAGACTCCCTAGGTCAAATTCTCTAATACCGTTGGGGTCGGAAAAGAACAAGAGTTGACCGAAGGAGATTGGACAGCATAGATGAAAGTGAGGAGCCTGACACAAGTAAGTGGAAGCACATGCCAGGGCTCAGCTAAGGGCCCTGTGGTCGCCAACACACGCACCCAAGTTGAGTGTGCCTGGGGCCCCTTTTAGTCACTTCTTACGACAGGCAGCGGATACCGTGGGTGTATCCTTCATCTGCGTCCCCCACCCACAGGTGGTAGTCAAAAGTGAAAAGAAATGGCTTCCAATATAACAAAATAAAATATTATAGTGTGTGTTGCAGCCTTTATTTCATTTTTTAATAATACTTTTTAACAATTTGCTTTATGCCACACCAACACAAACAGGTCTTATGATGACAATGGGATAGGAAAGGGCTAGGAGTGGGAAGGAAGTGACCGTCGCCTTAATTAAGATACAGCACCAGCATTTACCTAGCGTGAAAATAGGAAACCTCAGACAGCCATCTTCAGGGCTGCCAACAGTGGGGTTCAAACCCATCTTCTGAATGCAAGCTCACAGAGGCCTAACCGCACAGCCAACTAGCTCAGTTTTAATAATATTCCCACCTAAGTTGTAGTTTATGGGAATCCATGCCTGTGTGCATATACTGTTGCCTCAGCCGTTCAAGTAAAAATGAACTTGTGTGCTATACTTTCTAGTCTTCCTGTTTCCGTAAACGCATCCACAGAACTACAGTAAAATGAAAATGTTAAAGGTCCACCTTTTCAATACCATGAATGTTTATTGATGTGAATATATATCACATAACGTCTAGAGAAGGTTGGTACTAGTTTCGACGCTCATTGCGCGTCATCATCAGCCAACAAATCAATTGAGCAAAATGCAACTTATCGAATAGCAATATATAACACATGATAGCACCTACAAGACAAATGTTAAACTATGACTAGTTGAAATATAAAACACATGACAGCAAATACAAGGATTAATGTTGAAAGCTAAATTGTCAAAAGTTAAAACAATGAAATCAAAACAGAGAAGGTAACAATAGTTAGGGTATGATACACAAGAAAGTAGTCCAGCTTGAGGTTTGTAGAACAGAAGGTGTATCTATATACAACATTTAAATGCACCAACTAAGGCAAATTTTAAATGTAACATTAAAATGATGAGGGTATGGTGCGTATAACCATCTAAAACATATGACAGCACCTATAAAGTCACTGTTAGATTATAACCAGTTGAAATGATGTGGTGTGTCTGACTGTAAAACGTAACATTTTTGAGAAGGTATCCCAGTTGTTGAGTCTTGATAAACAAGAGAATAGTCCAGCTTGAAGTGCATAAATCATAAGGCCTCATATGTTATCAGTGGGAAGAATAATCTTGTTCTCTTAAGTTGAGGTAATTAACAGGCTTAATTCAGGTGGCTTTGAAGCCAACAATGTGGTCTTGTGAAGATCATAATTTGAATTAACGTCACGATTCCCAGTTCAGTATGGAAACGTGGAGACCTGACGAAAAGATTGAAAGCCAAATTAGGCGTGATATAAATGTTGGGAAAGTTGTTGTTGATTTTAGAGTGTTCCAGATAATCTAAATAAAACTCCGCTAAGATACCAGAGGCGGGTGAACCCATTGCTAATCCGTCTTGTTGATAAATAGTTTTGTCAAAAGTGAAAAAGTTATTATTGACGACTAATTTCAGAATGGAGATAAAGTCATATATTTCAAGTTTGTTAATAGGACTGTAATTCTTGAAGTTGCTTTCAATGATAGGGAAAAGCTTTGCTGTTTGTATGCTCGGATACATGTTGACTATGTCAAAAGAATGAAGGGAGTGGTTAGGTTGCAAGTCGAAGGTCTTTAGTTTGTCAATTAGTTCAGTGGTGTTTTTAATAGACTTATTGGCAAGAAAATGGTAGTTTTTAGCCAAGAAACTTTGGACAAATTGAGAGGCTTTATACAGAGGGCTAGGCCTACAGTTAATAATACGGCGGATAGGGATGTTGGCCTTATGGATCTTTGGGAGAGCTTTAGCTGTAGAAAGACCCAGTTCATATTTAAAAGCTTAGATTTTGAGGTCCGTGAAAAGAAAGGAAGTGTTCTTTAAGGTTTGTTTTAATTGTCGCTGAATTCGTTGGGTCGGGTCTTTCTTAATTATTGAAAAGGTGCTGCTGTTAAAAAATTCCTTCTCTAGACGTTATGTGATATATTTTCACATCAATAAACATTCATGGTATTGAAAAGGTGGACCTTTAAAATTTTCATTTTACTGTAATCCCAGGTCAATACGGAACAAAATGAAGTTTCTAACTTTCAATCCACAGAACTACTCAAAGTACGACAATTTTGGAGCTCAAACTTTTCACTAATTCTTTCTCTTTGACAATCATTGGAAATGTTCAGCAGCCGAATAATTTGAAATATTCCTTTTCCTATATCCTGCGGGAATTACTGAATGCCCATACACCGGATTTTGAGGATAAACAGATTGCTTGCTGCCAATGAACTACAAATTCTATTTTGTTGGTTCTCAAGATGAGCCATCTAGTCTAAAAACAAATGAGAGCACAATTCTTTAAAAGTTTATTATCAATTATGTAAACAAGTAATGTTCAAGTCAGGGAAAAGGCAGGTACAGTTAGTTCACCCAATGGCCACTAGAGGCATGATGCCTACAAAGATGTTTGAGTGCACTATTTTTATGAATTTATTTAAAAACAAGGGCACATGAAGGTGCAATAATATAAAAACAAGTGCATGTAGGTGTGATAATTTGAAATCTACAAATCTGTCATAAAATACAGCTGCTGATTGTTTAAGTTCCTAATATTCTTATACTGGTTTGGTCACTAAAACTATGAGTTAAATGGTAATAGAGATTTCTTAACCAATTAATACACAGAGATTTATCTATACTTTACCAACAAGAAGGTTAGAAAAACTGCACTAAGTGCTGCCTGTCACTTTCTTAAAATAACAGAACAAGTATATTGGCAAAATATGTATTGGACGAATGTGTACTTAAGAATAAGGCAAATATCTTATTAAACATTAAGCTCCCTTCTGGAAACTATAATTTAATTTCACAGAATGTCAATATTAAAGTATTTAGGGTTTTTAGGCTTTTTCAATCATGAAATTACCAGCATTTGCATCCGTGTAGCATTGGGCTCATCAGTTGGATTACCATCTCACCAAAACACTGGTAAGTGGGGTGTCTCAACAGCACACTAGTCGCCAGAGCCTTGGAGAGGTACGGCAATATATTTCAGGAATATTTTAGTATGAAAGATCTTAACAAAACATGCAGTGAGATATACAAAGTTTGACCAAATAAAGAGTCCACTCGGTTTTTGTACAAGGAAGTTTACATAAACCTTCTCCTTCACTATTACAACTAACAAGCTATAACAGCTTCATTTTTATTAAAAACCCGTATTGACTTTAGAATCAAGTAACAAATATTTAAGAATAAACTTAAATACTGCACTTAAGTGGTTTTCCTTTTTAATACACATATAAATATATATTGATCCTGATTAATTACAGGGGATTAACAATGTGGTGTAAAAGTTTGCTGGGTAATGGCGGCTCTAATATTGTGTGATGTATGTTTGTCTCTTAAAGTAGTCTTTGTGGCGGGTAATTAAAGGAATTTGAAGTCTTCCTACGTTATAGTAATGTACATTTTCGAGTGACTATTGAAAGGAAAAATCACGTTCTGCTGGCTAACCTTAAAGTGCTGTGTAATTATATAATTTTGTATTCTCGCTTTGTGATAGTGTAATTGTAGGTTATGTCACGGAATAAGCAAAAGCAAAAGAATAAGAACAAGAACAGCAGCATGATGGATACCCAGGGTCAGTTACAGTGTCTCGAAGTGGACGAAATTAACATCCGAGTTACTGAAAGTGGACTTGACAATCTAGAATCAACTGTTCGTGAAATACTGAATACTTCTACGTTCTTCGATTGTATCCTTGAGCGACTAATCGGTAAAGTAATTGATAGGCTTAAGGACGGCATCGACTTCAATATGAAGATTATTGAAGATCTTAGAAAGGTAGTAAATGAAAAAGATACAAAAATAAAAGAACTGCAATTAGAACTGGAAACTATGAAATCCAAATCTTGTGACGAGATTGATCAACTTAATCAATACTTACGACGTAATAACGTGGAAATTCATGGTATACCAGAACTACAAAGTGAAGATGTATATAAATTAGTCACGGATATTGGCTCAGCAGTTGGTTGTGTGATCAATAAAACAGACATTGACACTGCTCATAGAATTCCAACATCCAATAAATCTCTGCCTAGACCTATTGTGGTTCATGAATAGATGGAAGAAGCATAAACTTATGGTTGCAAAGAAAAATGTTAGGCAACTTTCATCCACTGCACTTAATATTAATGCCACTAGCCATACTATTTACATCAATGACCACCTAACAGCTAAATCTAAGGCTCATTCTCCACAAGCAGGTAAAACGCCGCTGTTCGCCCGCTACAAACCCGCTTGCGGAACAGAACTATGGGATATTTGTAGCACTGTCTACACGGGCGGTTTGCCCGCCGCGGGTGGACGCGTCCATGAGCGGGCAGGCGGGTCTAACGCCAGCAGAGGCGTTATTTCCGCTCGCGGTAGAACAGCGAGTCATACTCCACGTGGCGGCAGGGAGCAGTTCACCCGCCTCTGTCTTACGATAGGAATTGCCTGGAGTGTAGTATATTCTTTACTAGCTGATGTACCTGTGCTTCGCTACGGAATTCTACATTGTATACAGAATTCTAGGTTGGGTAGTGTACATGTTTTGAGCAAGATTGTATTAAGTTCCATAGCTCCTAACGTTACCCTAGAAACGCGACGGGGAATTCACCGAACATCTTTTCTAATATGAAGACTGTATTAGGGAATATCCATTGTAACGATAGGCCCGCTTGCCTACCGTCAGTCAAAATCAGGTTGGGGAGCATTATAATGGCAGACACTCAATCTCCACCTGCCTTTTTTACATCCTCAGAAAGACTGTATTAGTCATTTCTCAACTGAAATGAACATAGCTCATTACAATGATGTCAGTAGGAATGACACGATTAAAAGCAATCTTGGATATGAAATATTCGATCAAATGAAAAACCACGCATTTTCTCACTTTTAATGAACAGTACTACGCTTGCGATCTAACAATCCAAATTTTCAGAGCTGGAGTGACCAAGCCGCAGACAATCGTGATCCGTGAACACTCTTCGTCTTTTTTTTTTGGGGGGGGGGGGCAGGGTCGAATAGTGGAGAGTCCCAGGGCAAAAACTACTACTCTGTTTCCTAGCAATACACAATGAATCAGAAAATCTCAATTCACTACACTGGCGGGGGAAGAAACTATTTGACTTGGAGGCAAATTCTTCCTCAAAGCCAGAGGAGAAAGCCCCTCTTCAGGGCTAATTTGGAATAAAATGAATATAGATTTAATAAAAGTGAAGCGGAAGAAGCTTTTCTTAAGAAACGGCTCTTTTTAGGGTTGAATTTTGAATTATTTAGTGAATTGTGGTGCTATAATTTGGAGTGGACCTAAATTGTAATTCTAGACCAGGTCATACTACTACTACTACTACTGTACTACTACTACTACTACTACTACTACTACTACTACTAAGTGAGCCTCTGCCTTAAATGTGCACACTGCTCATTCAAAACAGCGCGTCAGAGTAGGGATCGAATAGCTGGAATACTATGATGAACCAATATGTTACGTACTAGCAGTATCAGGAAATATATGAACCAGAGGAATGGAATGCTAAAGATGAACGTTTTCTAACTCCCCAGCTATTTCCCGCCAATATTCAGTCAGGCTGTTATACACTGTACGCAGCAGTAATCCCATATATCGGAGTTAAGCGGCAGCATAAGAGACAAAGAACATCACAACAAACAATGGTCAATATAATGTTATTGTTGATGAATGTTATGCGCTTTCGATATAGTAGGCCTTCACATTTAGTTTTCTTCCGACTCTGAAATACCACTCTTATCATAGTCGGTGCGGTGAAAGTGAATAAAACATAAAGGTAAGGGTGCATTCTGCTCGAAGGCAGGACCGAACCTCCGCAGAGGTGTGCCTGAGCCGGAGTTTACGTGCGGTGGAGTGGCCAGTTCTTTTCCGCTCCTCCATTCCTTTACCCCCACCAACAGCGTGTGGCAACCCATCCCAAGCTTGATCACGCCCAATGTTGCTTAACTTCGGAGATCTCACGGGATCCGGTGTTTCAACACGGCTACGGTCTTTGGCAATAAAACATAAGTGATCGGAAATTGCATTATCTCTAACTTTTGTTATGCAGTACTTTTCGATAGGACCAAATAACTTATTGTAGGTATTAAAAAATACATTTTAGGTGCCTTTTCCTAAACTGCAGTTTCATCCAGGGTGAATAAAATTGTTTATAGCTTAGACTGTAGTTTCTTATTCCCCGACTCTATGTACCGATTTTCATCATATTCTGTTAAGCCATTTTATCCTGGTTCGGCGTTGATATGGACTTAGCAACAAAAATATAAATTCATGAATGTCTCTGTTGTCATAGCCGGTACGGTAAACATGTAAGAGACATAAATGATCGGAAATTTAATTCTATATAACTTGATTTATGTAATATTTATTGATAAGACCACTAAAAATATAAATATTTGAGAATTAAATTTCAGAACTTCCCATAAACTACCACTTCACTCGTTTAGTAATACGCAACTTAATAAGTTCAAAAAGCTCATCGAATGAAGCAACTGACATTCTATAATATTGGAAAAACATTTCCGGATAGTTCCAGTGTTCGCACAACTTTAAATGAAATTGTCCAGTGGTGAGCCGATTCGATAACGCAGGGTGAGTCCACCAACGTCTTTTCTTACCAGGTTTACTTTTTAATATTGCTAATAACTGTAGTTTAACAGCTCCGACAACACAACCTATTTGCACGACATCCATCATTACAGTATGGCGGGTTTATCGCTGGTGGAGAATGGCTGCGCGTGTCGCCGGCGTTTTTGTCGCTGTTTACAGGCGTCAATTCAACCGCTCGTGTAGAATAGGCATAAAGTTTGAGCGTTCAGGCGGGCGAACAGCGGCGTTTTACCTGCTCGTGGAGAATCAGCCTAAAGGCCTAAAGACCTTGGAACAAAAGGCTTCAAGTATGTGTGGTCAAGGGAAGGGAGAATTTTTGTAAGGAGAAATGATACTTCTAGCATTATACATATCAGAAACATAGATGATGTCTTAGCTCTCTCTTCCCCTTAGGACTTTGGTAGGCTATTTACTTGTAGGTACATGAATAATCCAAGTTATTTTTTGTGGAGGGTTCTGAATTCCAGCTAAGTGAACTACAGGAGCTTACTAGCAAAGATGGAACTAGAATTCTATACATCAACTCCCAAAGTATTCGTAATAAGTGGAGTAATTTACTTTATACAGTACAGGAAGCACAATATCCTGAAATCATTGTAATTGTTGAAACATGGGTTTTTCCTGAGGAAGAAAAATATTTCAATCTGAATGGATATGATGGTCACTTTTGCTCTAGATCACATAATAGAGGTGGTGGAATTGCCATTTGTATAAAGGAACTGTATAAGGCTAATGTATTATTATCTATTAACAGTAATGCCAGTTCATATAGTATATTATTAATCGAGATAAAGGGGTTTGTGAATGACATTCACTTAGTAGCAATATATAACCCTCATACCAAATTTTCCAAAGATTTTCTAAAATGTTTAAAAGATATTTGGAATAAAGGGGGCAAAACATTTTGTATTACTTTAATATGAATTGTACCGGGCAGTACACCTCCACGCCGCGAATTCAAATATTGCGCCAGTTGAAAACCCTCTACAGGAGGAAGCCTGAACTTTAACAATCTGTATTAAATCAAAAGTTTCTCGGAAGATGTCTCTACTGTGAATTTTGAAGTGTTCTGAACTATGTTTGTTTCGATTTGTATTTGTTTGCTCTGTAGTAAGAAGTGTGAATATTCTCTTCTAGATGGCACTACTTAAGAACGATAATTGTGCACCCTACTGCGAAGTGAAGGAACTGGTTTTTTTTTTTTTTTTTTTGAAGAAATTAGGTATTCATAAGTTTGTTCTTTGTTAAATTTCTTTCATTCATTTTTTGGGTTGGCAGAATAACCCTTCTCTTTCCGCCAGTTTTGAATTTGACCAATGAGTAATTTCTGTAATTAATTTTCCACCATTCCTAGATGTCTTCTTTAGTTTTGACTTGTAATCTTTAGCCGACCAATAAAAATTTATGGGCGGGTTGTTATCATTCATGAAAGGTCTCGAATGTTCCACGAGGATATATAAACTGCTGATTTTCTTGTCTCGGGGCCTCTTCAGTAACATCTTTCGCAGTGTGTGAACTTAGATAGCAGGGGGCGGGAAGCGCCTCTTTCTTCGGGTAGCAGTTCATCCACAAGGTAATGGCCGTTTAATAACTTTATTTCTTGCTAGCTCAGCAGTTTAATCCTCGGGGCAGGTTCGAAACCTTTCTCATGTAACCTATCTTTAAAATGTAATAGACATTTGGTAAAATTTCGTCTCTTTGACTACAAATTGGGATAGAGAGTGCCTAACCCTCTCGAGCTCCCACTCATATTGTTTTGAGGTGACTATGTTTTCATAACCGTTTTTCTTCTCTTCGTAATGTAATAAAGTTTTCTTATCGTGTCACCTCCATAGTATGAGATTAGCCCCTGTATAACTGGCCGAGTGCCATCTAGGTTTTAAGAAGTTTCATGTAGGAGTGCAAGCTACACCTCCAGTCAATTTGTTTTTTGGGCCATTTAATTAACCCAGTGTTTGTTTTCTTCATGTGAAGTCCCTGTAGGTTGGGTACAAGATACCCCTGTTTCACGGTATGTGTACCTTAAGGGCAGTTAGGAATAAAGGTTGTTTTAGCCTTTGACAGGCTGGTAAAATTGAAAGCAGGTCTGCTGTTTTCATCTTAACATTGTAATTAGCAGCTAGTGCTCCTTGCACTTAGGGGTTTTCTGCCCTGTAACTATTGTGGTGGTGAGCTGAGAGCTCAGAAATTAATCTTGGGGATCTGTAAATTCTTAAATTGTTAATCTGCTACTTGGTACCTGTTACATCTTTGTTATTTGTTGTCATTTGTTGATTTTGAAAAGAAAATATAACCTTTGTTAAAGTTTTAAATTAACTTTAATTTCGTAAGTTGAGACCTATTCCCGCCCGCACCTTCTTTCACCTCTAACTACCATGGATAACTCCGTAACATAAATAAATGAAAACAGAGTAATATATCTACTGAGCTTCAGAATCTCTGTGGGTGTTATAATCAGAGTTCATGTAACACTCTCTTTCCTACTAGAATTTCATTGACAACTAGTACACTTATAGATCATTTTTATATAAACAGAATCTGCAAATATAAAATATATAACATAATAAATGATCTGAGTGATCACAATTTATTAATCTTGGATATTAATATTACACCCAAAATGAATACACAAAGAAATTATGTAATGCAACCTACAAAATACCATGTCCCATCTATGGAAATATACATGTCTCAAACGCCATTAACTATAAATGAAGACGATGGCTCGGATATCATAACAAATAAATTAATGACATATTTTAAAGAAAGTACTGCTTTAGTTAAAAATGAAAGTCCTAATCTAAATAAGAAAGTTAGACCCTTTTACCCATGGTTTACTTCGGAGCTGTTAAATTTAATCAAACAAAAAAAATAATTTATATTATAAAATTAAAAGACAACAGATGAGATTTAGTATGGGATGTGACTATATTTCACAGCAGTTAATACAAGACTCTAAAGACATACATAACAGGGTTACTAGAATGAAAAGAGATCTAGAAAATAATTATTATATCAATAGGTTAAACAGCACAAATAATCAGTGGAAAGTTATTAATAATATTTTAACAACTAATAACTGTAACAATGAAGAAATACAATTGAAAGTAAATGATAAGTTGGTGACTGACTCTAGTCAAATTTCTACTATATTTAATGACTATTTCACTGATATGGGTCTGCCTTTAGCTAAGAACATTCCTCAGTGTAAATACCCTCACCTTGAACCTGGCCCATCTAACTCCTTGTTTTTAACCCCTACCAATGAAAATGAAATTGAACAAATAATTAATAATCTTAAAAACAGTTGTAGTGCTGTAATGTAAGTAATTACAGACCAATCTCGGTACTACCTCCTTTATCTAAGATTTTAGAACAAGTGGTTAAAAAAAGATTATTAGATTTTTTGTTAAATAATAAGTATTTTTATCAATTTCAGTATGGTTTCCTACCTCACTCGAGTACCAGTAATGCTATTGAGGATATTATTATTAAACTACAACAAGCTTTACTCAGGTATGTTAGCAGCTGGCTTATTTATAGATCTTAAAAAGGCTTTTGACACAGTTGATCATAAATTTCTATTACATAAATTAGAAGTAGCAGGCATTAGAGGTATTGCATTGGATTGGTTTGTTGATTACCAAATAGGGAGCAGTTTGTTACATGTAATAATACTCAGAGTAATGTAAAGGTGATATCAATTGGTGTGCCTCAGGGTTCTGTGCTGGGGACTTTATTGTTTCTTATCTTCATTAATGATATTGGTCACCTTAAATTAAATGGAAGACTATCCATTTTTGCTTATGACACTAATATTTTTTATACAGGCTCTAGCAATCATGAACTTGAACAAAATATGCAGCAGGATATTTGATTACTTGAAACATGGCTTAATTCCAACCGATTAACTAGAAATCTAACAAAAACAAACTACATACATTTTCACAAACCTTTATATGTATTAAATTTGGATAAAAATCTGCTTTTCTTCAATCACAGAGTAATGAAAGTGCACAGTACTAAACTCTTAGGACTGATTATACATGAAAATCTGTCGTGAAGTAATCATGTGGATACTATTTGTAATAAAATTATCCCTGTGATTGGTATCCTCAGTAGATTGCGATATAAGTTCTCTCGTGGGTTGTTGAAGGGTATTTACTATGCTCTTATTGAAAGCCACATCTCTTATATGATACAAGTCTGGGCATGCTGTAATAAAGAATTATTTGGAAAGGTGGAGGTCCTTAGGAAGAGAGCACTAAAAATAATCTTCAAACTGCCCATTCTGACACCAACTGAAGATCTGTATAAATATTGTAATATATTATCACTTCCAAACCTCCGCATAAAGGCTTCTATAATTATGATCTATAAAATTCAAAACAAATTGGTCCGCTCAAACACATCAGTAATTACTAATTCACAGACTCATAATTATGAAACAAGAATTCTTTATAATATTCACTACAATCAGATTCATTCCACTAGTTATGGTCAAAATTCTCTTTGGCATTTGTCTATAACTATGTATAATTCGCTTCCAAAAAATAAAAAAATGTTACCAACTTTATCTATCTTCAAGAGTAATGTAACTAAATACTTGAAGTAGTAATTATGGTTAGGAAGTTTTGTCCTATCGTATCTATGACATCATGTTAAATTATATACTTACTGTATTTTATTTTGTAATTACATTATGAATATAGCTGCCATTGTAATTTATTTGTATTGCACCGAGCTCGATAGCTGCAGTCGTTTAGGTGCGGCCAGTGTCCAGTATTCGGAAGATAGTAGGTTCGAACCCCACTGTCGGCAGCCCTGAAAATGGTTTTCCGTGGTTTCCCATTTTCACACCAGGCAAATGCTGGGGCTGTACCTTAATTAAGGCCACGGCCGCTTCCTTCCCACTCCTAGCCCCTTCCTGTCCCATCGTCGCCATAAGACCTATCTGTGTCGGTGCGACGTAAAGCAACTAGCAAAAAAAAATATATATATATTTGTATTGCACCAAGAAGAGCCTTGGCTCAGGTGCCTATATTGAAATGAAATAAAATAAAAATAACTGGTGTCACAGAATTGTAAAAACATGAGAATCATCTCAAGTTGATTATGGGACATTACCGTAGAAAATATAGAAGATTCGAAAACAGAATTCGTAGTCCAAAACTTTTCAAATTAGGTTTCCTGTTAATCTGTGATGAGCACCAAGCCTAAAAATTTCATTTCTTCCACAATCACAGGAACCCAAGTTTGATACAGAAAATATTTTATGAAGGGGTATGACACTGCACTTATCACCTGATGTGCATAGGTTAGTTTGATCAATTTAATTTTAATGTTATTTGCTTTATGTCCCACTAACTACTTTTTTAAAGGTCTTCGGAGACGCCGAGGTGCCGGAATTTAGTCCCGCAGGAGTTCTTTTACGTGCCAGTAAATCTACCGACACTGGGCTGTCGTATTTGAACACCTTCAAATACCACCGGACTGAGCCAGGATCGAACCTGCCAAGTTGGGGTTAGAAGGCCAGCGCCTTAACCGTCTGAGCCACTCAGCCCGGCAGTTTGATCAAGAACACACTGATAAAATACAAGTCCACAAATACCATGAAAATTAACTTCCAATATTTACTCATGGATCTACAGTGAAAGCCAATGGTAGAGGGCAGTAAAACAGAGGTGACTCGGCAGTGTCAAATACCACGTCTGTATGTGATGCATCTTCATTGCCCTCTTCACTGTCCATATCACTTTCAGCATCTGACAGAATTAGCTCACGTTAAGATCACTTATTTCTTCTTCATCTAAAATTCCTTCTCAAGACATTCAGAGATTTTTGCATCTGCTACACATGTTACATTGTCTCTCCGACATGTTGCCATGACTACCAAGCGCACAAACTTTCTAAGAATGAGCAAAGGAAAAAATGGTCCTGTATTCTTGTCAACAAAGAACCTGATCCAACACTTCAACGTTCAAGTGTTGGTTGCCAGATATTTCAGAAAAGTATAACAACACAATGTCCAGAGAAGTTTCTTTAGGCTCAATCCATCAATCAACCATAGTTGACTACGGTAGTTGGAGAACTCAAGATGTATCAACCATGGTCGATCATGGAAGCAAACATGTTACTTTTATTTGAAAGAATGCACAAACAGGTTTGGTATATCCATTCAACAATTTAAAATATGAAGAATCCTGCACTGATCCTGGGAATAATGAAGGTACACAAGCATCATAAATGATGTAGAAATTACATGCACCTATGACCAGTCAAAACACTAACCTTCAATAATAATTCACTTTTTTTCTTCACAAATGTGTTCCAAATACTGTTTTAAAAAAAAGCATCATTACAGGATTCGATAAGAATGCTTAAATAACTAAGCTGTCAGAGTGGAAAATATAATTCAATACAAAAGGCGATATGAATCAAAACCACATATACATATTTAAAAAAATATTTCAGCAGTTACTACAATCTTTAAATGTCGAACTCTCCTCCTACTCCCCTCGTCCATCTATCAAACAATAGTCAAAAGAGAAAAATGGAGATTCCTGGGAAAGCTGCAATATAAAACGAGTTAGAATGAAAACCCTTATGGGAGTGTATTTTTTAAGTTTAAATAAGAAAAATATCTCTCTAATTTATTACAAAGTAAACCAACATATCTCTTTTGGTTTCATTGGGAATTTCGTGCACTACCTGTTGAAGGTAGAAAAATAATTTTAATAAATAATGTAAACTTTTAATTAGTCATGCATGTAATTTGGTTCCAGACAAATATATTCTTCACCTTCTATTGGATAAACTTCAGCATACATATAGCTGCTCCTTTATATCTCCTTGTTGGCTACAATATGTTTTCAACCTTGTATGAACTGCGTTATCTGAATGGTGCACTGGTGCAGAGCAGAATTCTGTGTGCGAGAGTGGCCTACCGCTAATCTTACAACTACAAACAATCATTTAACTTTTCTGTGCTGGGAAACAATAATTGCATACTTGTGTTAGAAACTTTATTGAATAGATTTATCTTTCATAATGTCAGAAAAATGTATGATTATAGAAGAGAAGAAGAAAGAATTCTACTCAAAGTCGTACGCTCTAATGAAGGCGAGGACAAAAAGAACTAAGCAGTGCTGATGTACTAGAAGACAGAAAACACAAATTTAGAGGCGTCCCTCAACTGGCGGCAAACAGAACATCAATACGGGGTGTGTCGATCCGCATTGCAATACAGGATGCACAACAGCTCTCCATACTTTGGATCAGGCTGTTCAGCATGGCTTGCAGTAACGCATCTCATTACTGGACAAGCGCCGTTTGGAGATCAACAATAGTCCGTGGTAGGAGTGTTAAGGATGCAATCCTTCCACATAGAGCATCCGATGCATGTTCAATCATATTTAAGTCTGCGGAGCAAGCTGGCCACTTTAAGAAGTTTAATGCCCTCATGTTGCAGGTACTTGTCCCACTAGGCCAGCCTTGTTTGGATGGGCATTATCACCCATTACATGGTACCAATATCCATATGCACCATAAAAAATCCAAACGTACTGTTGCAGGGTGTCATCCCTATAGACAGAACCCGCCACACTACCCTAGGAAACAAATGCAGTAGGACATGTGGTCCTAACACAATGCTGTCCCAGACGAGAACGCTGGGGCTACCATATCAGTCCCTTTCTGCAATATTGGCAGGGTTGTAACATGTTCCAGGGGCGGCCCAGGTGAAAAGAGTGAGAGATTCACTTTCCAGGCTAAACCACGACTCATCCGTGAACACGACACAACTCCACTGTTCCTGGATCCAATCACGATGAGCAAGATACCACATTCAACGAGCCATGCGGTGCCTTTGTATGAAGGGAATGCATCTAGTGGGTCGCCGAGCATACAGAGCAACCTCTCTAAGCTGATGTTAAACAGTCTGATTGGAGATGAATGAACCAAAAGCTACTGCAAGGGCTCTAACCAGTGCAGGTGTTGTGCTGGCTGGACGTTTACAGGCGTTTAATCAAGATAATGATCCTGACACTGGGTTGTAGCACATGCTTGACCTTGCCCATACTGCTGTTGAATGTTTTCGAAGTTTCCTCCCTCCTGTAATCTTCTCCACAGCCGTGAAATGACACTATGGGCGACATTCATCTCTTGGCCCTGACGCAGACTGTGGTCAGCCTCTTAATCTGCCAATGATCTGACCATGCATGTCATCCAAATGTGTTCTCTATGATATCCTGTTTCCCTACAACCTGAATACTGTGTGACAAACGCACACAACATTTACTGAAGACCTCTGCCCACATGAACTGTTTCAGGCACACTAATCGGTCTCATACCGAGCTGCCATGCTTGTCACGTCCACACATCATCGCCATGACCCTTAACTTATGAAAATGAGTGTACCATCATCATTATTATTACTATTATTATTATTATTATTATTATTATTATTATTATTAACTTTATTGGCCACATTGGACCACTTGAGTCTTCCATGTACACCACTTGAGTCTTCCATGTACACTTTTTCTTTGAAGGTTGTACTGTTTGATTCTTCTTATCTGCCCAGTACTTCTTCATTCGTTCTGATCGCAGTGTTCTTAATTAGTCTGAAATCTCTATAGGCCTTCTGTGCATCATTTCAGTTGAAAATTTGATTCTTAAGAAGGGTGGTAATTTTATTCTTGTTCTCTGCATCTGTAATTTCGAGTCCAACTGTTTGGAAATCCTCTTGAATTTCTTTGATCCAATGCCCTCCTGTCTTCTCTCCCAGATTTCTCATCACTAGTTGTCGTAAAATCCTGTTTTCTGGTAACCGTAACATGTGAAAGAAATAACAGATTCTTTTCTTCTTCATCGTGCTGGTAACTGGGTCAATCTCTCGATAGTTTCATTGGGAAGGATTCTCCAGACTCCTTCAACCTGGTACTTTTTATTAATGCAAGTTCTAATAATTCTTCTTTCAGTTTTGAGGAGCTAATCAGTTCTTCTCCCATTTTTAATTTGGAACAAGGTTTCACAAGCATAACCGGCTTCGGGCAAAGTTACAGTTTTGTAGTGTTGGATCTTAGTGTCTACTGACGAGCATTTTTTGTTATAAGTTGACCAGGATAGAAATTCTGCTTTTTTCATTTTCTTGGTTCTATTTATCCATGTTGCTTTCTCACATGAGTTGTGCATAATGATTTCTCCTCCAAGGTATTTAAATTGCAAGACTAGGTTAATTTTTTGATCATTTAAGATTATTTCGTTTATGTCATTGGCCTGATCTGTTTTCTCAAAGGAAATTTGTAATCCTATTTTTAATGCAATTTTCTGGAGACTGGTGATCTGAGCACGGACTTCTTCCATGTCAAGGCAGTTTGTCCTTATTGAGGATTTTGCTCCAATTTTGATTTTAGGTGAGATTTTCTTGCCAAATTTTCATGATGTAATCTAGAGCTACATTGAAGAGCAATGGGGATAATCCGTCACCTTGTCTGAGGCCTGTTGTTGTTGTTGTTGTTGTTTGAGTCATCAGTCCATAGACTGGTTTGATGCAACCCTCCATGCCACCCTATCGTGTGCTAAACTTTTCATTTCTGCGTAATTACTGCATCCTTCATCTGCTCTAATCTGCTTGTCATATTCATACCTTGGCCTACCCCTACCGTTCTTACCACCTACGCTTCCTTTAAAAACCATCTGAACAAGTCCTGGGTGTCTTAAGATGTGTCCTATCATTCTATCTCTTCTTCTCGTCAAATTTAGCCAAATCAATCTCCTCTCCCCAATTCGATTCAGTATCTCTTCATTCGTGATTCGATCTATCCATCTCACCGTCAGCATTCTTCTGTAACACCACATTTCAAAAGCTTCTATTCTCTTTCTTTCTGAGCTAGTTATCGTCCATGTTTCACTTCCATACAATGCCACGCTCCACACGAAAGTCTTCAAAAACATCTTTCTAATTCCTATATCAATGTTTGAAGTGAGCAAATTTCTTTTCTTAAGAAAACACTTCCTTGCTTGTGCTAATCTGCATTTTATGTCCTCCTTACTTCTGCCATCGTTAGTTATTTTACTACCCAAGTAACAATATCCATCTACTTCCTTTAAGACTTCATCTCTTAATTTAATATTTCCTGCATCACCTGCCTTTGTTCAACTGCACTCCATTACTTTTGTTTTGGACTTATTTATTTTCATCTTGTACTCCTTACCCAAGACTTTGTCCATACCATTTAGCAGCTTCTCGAGATCATCTGCAGTCTCAGATAAAATAACAAAATCATTGGCAAATCTCAAGGTTTTGATTTCCTCTCCTTGGATTGTGATTCCCTTTCCAAATTTCTCTTTGATTTCCTTTACTGCCTGTTCTATGTAAACGTTGAAAAGGAGGGGGGACAAACTGCAGCCTTGCCTCACTCCTTTCTGGATTAATGCTTCTTTTTCAAAGTCCTCGATTCTTATCACTGCAGACTGATTTTTATACAAATTGTAGATAATTCTTCATTCTCGGTATCTGATCCCAATCACCTTCAGAATCTTAAATAGCTTGGTCCAATCGACATTATCGAATGCCTTTTCTAGATCTACGAATGCCATGTACGTGGGCTTGTCCTTCTTGATTTGATCCTCTAAGATCAGACGTAAAGTCAGGATTGCTTCACGTGTTCCTACATTTCTTCTGAAGCCAAACTGATCTTCTCCCACCTCAGCTTCAACTTGTTTTTCCATTCTTCTGTAAACAATACGTGTTAAAATTTTGCAGGCATGAGATACTAAACTAATGGTGCGATAGTTTTCACACCTGTCAGCACCGGCTTTCTTGGGAATAGGTAGAACAACATTCTATCGAAAATCAGATGGGACTTCTCCTGTCTCATACATCTTACACACTAAACGGAATAACCTTGCTAAGCTGGTTTCTCCTAAGGCAGTCAGTAATTCAGAGGGAATGTCATCAATTCCAGGTGCCTTGTTCCTATTTAGGTCGCTCACAGCTCTGTCAAACTCTGACCTCAAAATTGGGTCTCCCATTTCATCAGCATCAACAGCTTCTTCTAGTTCCAGAACCAAATTATCTACATCTTCACCTTGATACAACTGTTGGATATGTTCCTGCCATCTATCTGCTTTGTCTTCTTTCCCTAGAAGTGGCTTTCCATCTGAGCTCTTAATATTCATACACCTAGATTTCCTTTCTCCAAAGGTTTCCTTGATTTTCCTGTATGCAGCATCTACCTTTCTTAGGACCATACAACCTTCGACATCCTTGCACTTCTCCTTCAGCTAGTCTTCCTTAGCTACCTTGGACTTTCTGTCCACTTCATTCTTTAATCGCTCGTATTCTTTTCTGCCCTCTTCATTTCTAGCATTCTTGTATTTTCGTCGTTCATCAATCAGGTCTAGTATCTCTTGAGTTATCCACCGATTTTTAGTTGATCTTTTCTTCCTTCCTAACATTTCTTCAACAGCCCTACTGACTTCATTTTTCATGACTATCCACTCTTCCTCTATTGTGTTTCCTTCGGCCTTTTCATTTAGTCCTTTTGCAACATGTTCCTTGAAACAATCCCTCACACACTTTTCTTTCAAGTTGTCTAGATCCCATCTTTTTGCATTCTTTCCTTTTTTCAATTTCTTCAGTTTCAGATGGCATTTCATGACCAACAAGTTGTGGTCAGAGTCCACGTCTGCTCCTGAGAAAGTTGTGCAATCCAACACCTGGTTTCTGAATCTCTGCCTAATCATAATGAAGTCTATTTGATACCTTCCAGTGTCTCCAGGTCTCGTCCACTATAAAGGGGTCGTTTGTGGTGTTTGAACCAAGTATTGGCAAGGACTAAATTATGATCAGTGCAGAATCCAACCAGCCGACTTCCTCTTTCGTTCCTTGGTCCCAATCCAAATTCTCCTATTGTATTACCTTCTCTTCCTTGGCCTACCACTGCATTCCAGTCTCCCATCACAATTAGATTCTCGTCACCTTTTACATATTGTATTAAATCTTCTATTTCATATATTCTTTCGATTTCCTCATCATCTGCTGAGCTAGTAGGCATATAGACCTGCACTATTGTGGTGGGCATTGGTTTGGTGTCTATCTTAAAGACAATAATTCTTTCACTATGCTGGTCATAGTAGCTTACCCGCTGAGCTATTTTCTTATTCATTATTAAACCAACTCCTGCATTTCCTCTGTTTGATTTTGTGTTGATAATTCGCTAGTCGCCTGACCATAAATCCTGTTCTTCCTGCCAACGTATTTCACTTATACCAACTACATCTAACTTTAGTCTATCCATCTCTCTTTTCAGATTCTCTAATCTACCACAACGATTCAAACTTCTAACATTCCACGCTCCGACTCGCAGAATGTCAGTATCCATCTTCCTGATGATCGCCCTCTCTCGTGTAGTCCCCACCCGGAGATCCGAATGGGGGACTAGTTTACCTCTGCAATATTTTACCCGGGAGGAAGCCATCATCAGTACATCATTCATACAGAGAGAGCTGCATGTCCTCGGGAGTTAGTTACGGCTGTAGTTTCCCGTTGCTTTCAGCCGTGTAGCAGTATCAACACAGCTAAGCCATGTTGAGTATTAATAAAAGGCCATATCAGTCAATCATCCAGACTGCCGCGCTTGCAACTTCCGAAAGGCTGCTCCCCACCTGAGGCCTGTATTTATTGTACAAAGCATTTAACATTTCTCCCCTCAACTTTACCTTTGAAATTGTGTTGGTTAAAGTTAGTTCAATAATTTTTGTTAATTTAGGATGAAGGCCATATGATCTGAGGTTTTTTTTTTTCTATTTGCTTTACGTCGCACCGACACAGATAGGTTTTATGGCGACGATGGGATAGGAGAGGCCTAGGAAGTGGAAGGAAGCGGCTGTGGCCTTAAGGTACAGCCCCAGCATTTGCCTGGTGTGAAAATGGGAAACCATGGAAAACCATCTTCAGGGCTGCTGACAGTGGGGCTCGAACCACAATCTCCCGACTACTGGACACTGGCTGCACTTAAGCGACTGCAGCTATCGAGCTCAGTGACGATTTTTAAAAGAGTAGGTCTGTGTATACCATAATAAGCGTTTTAGAAAACTATGAATGAAATAAACAGCTGTTTATTTCTGTATTTGTAATATTTCAATATTAGTTTCAGGCTGAGAATTTAGTCTGGCCAACTTCTGTATTGGTGAAATCCTCCTTGGTATTCTCCAGGTTGAGGTTCCAGAATGTTTTTTATCCTATTGTAAATTATGCAGGAGAAAATTTTGTAACTGCAGTCCAAAAGGGTTATTCCTCTATAATTATCTGGATTCATTTTATCTCCCTTTTTGAATAATGGATGGATTACGCCTGAGGTCCAGTGTTCTGGGATTTTCTCTGTGATCCACATTTTGACTAGATGCTGATGTAAATTTATGATTGCTGGTTTCCCTGCATTTTTCCAGATTTCTAAAAAGACTAGGTCTTCACCACATGCCTTATAACTTTTTAGTTCCTTAATTGCGAATTCTACCTCATTGATAGTTGGAGGATATAAGAGATCTAGACTGGTTAATATGGGTTTGTCAGTATTTACTTCCAACGTTTCCAGTGGGTCATCGCAATTTAAAAGTTTGTTGAATGTCTCTGTGAGGATCTCTGCATTTTCTTGATTACTATGGGCTAACCTTCCTGATTTATTTCTCAGCATTAATATTGGGGGCTCATATTTTTTAAGGTATTTGCCAAAGGTTTTATAATGATCTCGTGATTGTTTTTTGTTAAAACTCTCCTCTATCCTTTGTAAGGTATTTTTAAGATATTTGCGTTTGATTTGCCTGATGATTTTATGGGTTGACTTTCATTTTATTAATTCTAAATTTGATTTGTCTGATTTTTGAGCTTGATAATTTATCCAAGCTTGGTGTCTTCTCTCAATTGCACAGTCAGATTCTTCATCCCACATTCATTTTTTTCCTAGGATTTGTTGGAGCTAACTCTTCTGCTATTGATTTTAGTTTGGTGGTCAGTTCTTCTAATGTATTAGTGTTGACAGATCCTTATCCTGTTTTCCTATAGTACTCTCTATCGTTTATTAAGGTGGCAGGGCCAAATTTTTTCTATTTTTATTTCGAGGTCTTTTCTTAACCTTTGGAGTTTAATTTTATTTTGATCTTAACAACATAGTGATCTGACCCTGAGTCTTCCCCCCCTTAGGACTTTGACATTGTAGATTTCACGATGGTAAAATTTATCCATGCAAATGTTATCCAGTTGCCATTCACCTTTTTGGAAATCAGGATGTTTCCAACTTTTTAATTTGTGAGGTTTTCGTTTAAAGTATGTATATTTTGAGATAAGATTGTGGTTTCTGCATAATTCAACCAATCTTTGATCATTTTGATTCGTCCTCTTATGTGCTGGCCACTTTCCAATGATATCTCGGTACCTTCTTTCTTGTCCCAGTTGTGCGTTGAAGTCGCCAAGGAGAATTTTAACGTGTGATGGAGGAATGTTGATTAAAGTTTGATCCAGAATTTTTGTGTATCATTATATGTATAAAAATAAATTATTTTTTAAGTCAACCTTTGAAACCGCATAAGTTAAACAATGGTTATGTGTTAGGAATACTCCAAGGAATAAAATTCTACGCATGGCAAAATAAGTACTCTTGTGTGCAATTAATGCAGGGTTAATAATGTTTTTGGATTTACATCCCATTAAGATATTAGAAGATACTGAGGTGCTGGACGTTTCATACTAATTCATTCAGTTCAGCAAAAAAAAAAATTACAATACAAATTAGTTTCAAGGCTGTTGGATAACCTACCAGTGCATATATTGTCCCTTCCCACTCGTACTATCACATGGACCCCAGTAAGATACAATTTAATACGAGCAGGAAAGTGAAAGGTGAACAGGACATGCAGAGAGGCTTGAAGACCCTAAGCTCCTAACCAATCTCACAAAAGGAAACAACAATTACCATTCTCACAAACTTTTAACTGCAGCCATTTCTGAAAATTCCTCGACTCTTATATAGGGATCTGAACCCATACCTTTGTTGGTGAAATACATACCTTCGAGGACCTGCTATTCTCTTTTAAAACCCACAAATGGAATGAACTATAATTGTTTCAATAAACCTATAGAGCTGCCCACGCTTATGACTCACATGTAGCAGCCCTGATGTTTATAAATAGGTAACAAAATAACATGAGGCAAAACAAACGGCACTGAAATATTATTAATTGCATTGGTACATTATGGGTTCAAACCATGTACCATCACGTGATGCACATTGCTCAAACATTTCTGAAGATTACTGAACATACTGATGAACAAAAGGTTACTATAAAGGCACAAAAAACAATGTTACCTTCTTACATAATTTGAGAATTTTGTAGGAAGGTTATCTGTCCTGAAAACAGATTCCTTCAACATGCACCAAATGTAGGCATCTAAGCCCGTGAAATTCGGGTAGCAGGAGCAACATGAGAATGAAATTCTCTGAGAAATTAGGCAATCTCCAAAGTGTCATTGTAGAAGGGTAAGCGACTCCCCTGTGGTACGGGCTGTAGCTGCACCTTCCTGCATTCATTGTCAATGGAGGAATAAACACTTGACGCAATACAAACAGTGCAAATCCCACACTAATGTATTATTGATGGGTTCTATATAGACGTGATTCACGTTTTTGGATTCTGTGTAACATCCTTGAGAAATAAGGACTCAATATTCCATGAACAGACATGGAGCACCAAATTGTAACCCACGCACTGTGTAGTGGTTTCTGTACAACATCAGGCAATTCAAACCCTAAAAAACTAGTTGTCAGTTGAAGTAGCGATCAGGATGAATACGGCTTTGATCTGGACCCTCATATGTCACGGACAACACTCGGCCAGAATACTGCAATTGGGCTTGCTCAACCCTTTCTGTTAGATGCTGAGCAACTTGAATGCTGCATGCAAATCCACCCAGCTATTTAACCCTTTGGGGTCTAATTAATTTTCTGCCTGCATCTTGCACAGATCCAATTTAACATTATTTCTTTCTGGTATTTTGCCTACTCCCATAAGTAGAATGGTGAATGTTTACATTAAAAATATGACTTCACATTTCTTTATTCTCTCTCATATTAACAAAATTACCAGAAATATTTTGTGAAGGTGTGGTACTTTCAGAGGTATTTGTTTGGGTGCAGTCAAGGGTTCCCTGGACAGGTCTCACCATAAAATAATGTCTCATTTCTACCTCCATTCACTTTCCTGTCAGAAAACGACACAGTCCTTAGCTTTCTGGTTTCACAAGCATCTATGATATGTAGTTTCTCATTCAGACAAAGTTCTTCATCACAACCGTTCCATCGGCCACGTTACTGGGTATTTTGTTTTTTAACGCCCCCCATACGTCCCATGATAATTTGATCCCTGAAAAACTTGTGATTTACTTCAGGCTTATTCTCTGCCTTTAATGCACATAATATATTTGAAAACTGTTCACTAAAGCTACCAGCTTCTTTCCCGTATTAGGAGGCTTGTATTCCATAGCACTGTTACGAGAATACTTTGAAAAATCTCAGTCACCTTCTTCATTCTTCACCCCCTACATCACCGTTTTTGCCACCGCCTCACACCTCAATTTCCTACTTCTCATTTGAAAAACTGTTTTCAGATTCGGAGACACTAATTTCTCTTTCAGAATCGGTCAACAAAACCAATGTCAATATCATCACTGTCAAACAACTGTCCACAAATATCATCAGGTTCCATGCTGCAACTGGTGTACGCCATCTTGATAACAAATATAAACACAACAGCCTGAACTCTCTCCACAGAATAAACAACTCAGTTAAAACAAATTAATAGTAAATGGCCGCATGTAACAGAGGAAAGTTAAGGCTAAATACTACATAAAACCCAACGCCATTTTCACTCTAACATACAAAATATATAACCTTAAAGTTGTGTCGGACTAAGTCCGACATAGGACTGGAACAGAAAATTAATGTCAGACTGAATCCAACATTGGACCCCAAAGGGTTAAACATTTGCTGAACAGACCGAGCATTCAAACAGAGTTTAAACAATGTTCATCATAAACTATGCTTTGGCGACTGTAACACCTGCTGGAGAAGTCGTCCTTGATTCCCGTTAGTGGTGACAGCTGTTTTTTTTTTTTTTACGTCGCACCGACACAGATATGTCTTATGGCGACGATGGGATGGGAAAGGCCTAGGAAGTGGAAGGAAGCGGCCGTGGCCTTAATTAAGGTACAGCCCCGGCATTTGCCTGGTGTGAAAATGGGAAACCATTGAAAACCATCTTCAGGGCTGCCGACAGTGGGGCTCAAGCCCACGATCTCCCGATTACTGGATACTGGCCGCACTTAAGCGACTGCAGCTATCGAGCTCGGTGGTGACAGCTGTAAGGTGCCCTGTTGTTCTCGTTCATTGACATATTGATCCCATATGATAGAACTTGTCAATGACGACTACCATTGTTCTGTTATTTGGTGCCTCATTACTGTATTAAATTGCTCCTTGTACTGTTCTTTAAAATGAAGCAAACTCAGCCCATTCTGATCCCCCCACTCTTTATAACCAGAAATAATGTTCCAAAATAAACACCTTCTCCTCTGCTGTGAGAACCACACAGACATCAACACAACATTGAATTCACAATATGTCACACTACAGTAAATAAATATACACTCATAAATACCTCATTGCTACGCATATGTGGACAGGAGAGAAGCAATAATTTCAGTGTTGTCTGTTTTTACTGCATACTGTATAAATATACAAACATTAAGTACAATAATAAGTCAGAATTAGCAGACAACACAAGAGCTACAAGGACAAATGGAAAAAGACGACAGAAACGTACAGATATTTTCTTACCCAAATTCTATTTCTTCCCAGCAGCCAACGAAGACATTTCCACTCAATTTCATCAGAGGGGTAGGAAAGGCAAAAGAACAAGAGATTCCAGGTTAACTGAGAGAATCATGGAAAGACAAGGGGATGTATGGTGTTTTTTTTACAACTTACTTTACATCGCACCAACATCGATAGATCTTATGGTGACTATGGGATAGGAAAGGCCTAAGAATGGGAAGGAAGCGGTCGTGGTGTCAATTAAGGTCCAGTCCCAATATTTTCCTAGCGTGAAAATGGGAAACCATGGAAAACCATCTTCAGGGCTGCCGTCAGTGGGATTTTAACCCACAATCTCCCAGATGCAACCTCACAGCTGTGCACCCCTAACCGCACGGCCAACTCGTCCGGTATATGCATATTTTACTGACTGGGAGAAAGCTTTTGACAAAGTGGAATATACTCCCACAACTTTGTTTTTTTTTCTTGCTAGTGGCTTTACGTCGCACCGACACAGATAGGTCTTATGGCGCTGACAGGGTAGGAAAGGCCTAGGAGTTGGAAAGAAGCTGCTTCTCTTTTTCTTTTTTGCTAGTTGCTTTACGTCGCACCGACACAGATAGGTCTTATGGTGACGATGAGACAGGAAAGGCCTAGGAATGGGGAGAAAGCGGCCGTGGCCTTAATTTGCCTGGTGTGAAAATGGGAAACCACGGAAAACCAACTTCAGAGCTGCCGACAGTGAGGTTCGAACCCACTATCTCCCGGATGCGAGCTCACAGCTGTGCACTCCTAACCACACGGCTAACTCGCCCGGTCTACAACTTTGTAAGGACACTGGTGTAGACTGAAAAGATCGAAGATTCATTACATAATTCTTCGTGGGACCAGCAGTAACTACTGACGAGAAATAATAGAGGCACAAAAGTATAATAATAATAATAATAATAATAATAATAATAATAATAATAATAATAATAATAATAATAATAATAATAATAATAATAATAATAATAATGTTATTTGCTTTATGTCCCACTAACTACTTTTTCGGTCTTCAGAGACACCGAGGTGCTGGAATTTAGTCCCGTGGGAGTTCTTTTATGTGCCAGTAAATCTACCGACTCGAGGCTGACATATTTGAGCATCTTCAAATACCACCGGACTGAGCCAGGAGCGAACCTGCCACGTTGGGGTCAGAAGGCCAGCGGCTTAACACGATGGGTGCCATGTGCCGCCATATGGCGTCACGGTGGTCTTCAAATGTGAGATGGCGTGACGCTGTATGGCGGCACACCGTTCTTGAAATCAGAGTTGGCGTGACGCCATATGGCGGCACAGTTGAGTTTCAGGCGATGCACCATAGATAATCAGCTGTGACATCTATGCGCGTAAAATTGGTACTACGTGGAGGGCGAACTTCAGGAGCTATTCCAGCTATGTATTTTTACTCTATGCCACCATGTGGCGCCACAGTATTCTTCCGAAGCCACTGACTGGCCAGTGGTCATTGTCACAGGTGAAAGCGCGCCAGGCATTGTTTATAATTCGTTTACGTACGTATTATCACTCATTTTATATAGTTGTGCAAAAATATAAAAAATGGAAGATATTGGCAATAATCTTACGAGGGAACACATACATGTGTTACACTCGGATTCGGTTGAAATTTGGTAGGAATATTTGTGGGAGGCAGTAGAATGCTAAGGTGAAAACTGCATGTACCCAGCGCATGTTTAAACGCCAAAACTGAACAAATAAATAGTCATAAAATTAGAAGTGCGCGGGAGTATCGGGGTGTGGCGGAGAGGTAGGGAGGAGCGAAGCAGCGGCCGTGAACCAACCGGGCTGCGTCGAGCTGCGCTAGCAGCCAGGTAGCGTATAGTTAGCGCGTTCCCCCTAACTTCCCGATCAGATGTGCAAAACGTAAATATGAAAATAGCACATGAAACAAGTGTACAAAGGACGATGTTTGAACAACGATGCCAATAAGGTTTGAAAAATTACGAGTAACAAGAACTCGGGCATGCCGAGACGCATATTTTCATTGTTTAGAGTTATCAGAAAACTGTTCAGAACAATATGTAATGTAATATAAGTACTTGTTTTGCATTTTACTAGGTTTTCATAAATATTGCGTTCATTTGAATTAGCAAATAAATATCCCGTATTTGAAATTCGTATTGCACATTCCATGACAAAAAATTCTGTGACACCATATGGCGTCATGCTATATTTTACCTTTCCTAAAAATTGATGTGACACCATATGGCGTCACATATGACCATGGTATGGTGAGATAAAATTTACTAAGTACATCATATAAATACATCCCAAGGTTATATAAACAGACTACAACGCGTACAATTGCTTTGGCACCAGTGGAATGCAATTCAAAAACATGCCTGGCACCAGTGGAATAGTGTGCTACAATCGGCTCGGCACTCAACGTGTTAACCATCTGAGCCACTCAGCCCGGCTGGGCACAAAAGTAGAAGGAGGTGTGAGACAAAGGTGATATCTGTCTCCTACCCTGTTCAATTTATTGTATACATCCGAAAAATCCACTGATCTCTATACATGGATCGCTGATGGCAGCTCTCCGCTGTAGGAGAAAGTACGCCAAATTGAGCGCGCGGTCCGCCATGTTGGCGTACCCATCCTAAAGCTCTCCTTATGGGGAAGCAATGATAATATAGTCAACTTTAAATCGCAATTAATGACGCATGGAAATAATGAAAAATGTAGATACATGTTCACTCAAAGCATAAGGACATTGGGATCACTGACACGTCATTCCGAGGTCAGTAAATCTCCGGCATAGCAATAAAAGTGAGTGTATAATAACGGCCGACAAATATTAACTTAGGCGTTGAATACATGCAATTAGCGATCGGTAACACAACACGAGCGAAAAACCATTTCTGGAAACATTGCTGTAAATTGTATACATGTATGCCACGAAATTATGCATTCTTAAAATGATGTACCTACCTAAAACGTAGCTCACTGTACGTACATACCGTAATCGGTGCTTGGTAATGAATTCCTGTTTCAATGAAATAACGCGCAGTTTATCAAATTAAAATATCACTGAAGCAAATGTACACATTTATAAAACCAGTAAGTATTCAAAACTTGCCAAAATATCACATAACCTGCAGCTTAATTTACCACAGTGAAAATTACACAAAAATAAATGTACATAATTATGAAACATATAAATGATACCTGTAAATATTCAAAACTTGTAAAGATATCACATAACCTGCAGCTTAAATTACCACAGCGAAAATTACACCGTCCGCCTCTGTGGGTGTAGTGGTTAGTGTGAACAGCTGCCACCCCCTGAGGCCCGCGCTCGACTCCCGGCTCTGGCACGAAATTTGAAAAGTGGTACGAGGGCTGAAACGGGGTCTACTCAGCCTCGGGAGGTCAACTGAGTATAGGTTGGTTCGATTTCCACCTCAGCCATCCTGGAAGTGGTTTTCCGTGATTTCCCACTTCTCCTCCAGGCAAATGCCGGGATGGTACCTAACTTAAGGCTACGGCCGCTTCCTTCCTTCTTCCTTGTCTATTCCTTCCAATCTTCCTGTCCCTCTACAAGGCCCCTATTCAGCATATCAGGTGAGGCCGCCTGGGCGAGGTACTGGTCATTCTTCCCAGTTGTATCCCCATACCCAATGTCTCACGCTCCAGGACACTCCCTTGAGGCGGTAGACGTTGGATCCCTCACCGAGTCCGAGGGAAAAACCGACCCTGTAGGGTAAACAGATAAAGAAAAGATGGAGAATAAGAAAATTACACCAATAATGAGGAAATTTCATGTCTATAAACACAACAGTCCTACTCGCAATATATATATATATATGAAGATGGATAGTTCAGTTCATTATTGGTGCCTGCTAAGGTCTTTCCTTATCAAATCTCTATGGATTTTCTCTGAAAACTCCTTTCCCTCATGAACTGAAATTGAATCTTCTAATTTGAAATCATACTACAAAGCAACGAACCTAAATTCGTAAAATATACTACTATTTCCCTTGCAATAACACAGCACAGAACACCCGTGGAACTACAATCAAGAGGCCTGGCGTCACTGAACTAAGGATAAGCAAGCGCGCTCCTCGTGGTCTACTGCACCGTGCACTCGCTGCCATCTTACTACGCCAGTCATCTTCTATTCGGCTTACTGCTACCCAAGCTACCAGCCATCCATGTATAGAGATCAGTGGAAAAATCCCAGCAACCCAAATTTTAGGAGAGAACATTCTGGAAAAAAATAGTTTTTTGTATGTTTGTGTGGGTTTTTTAAATATTCATATTGAAAACTGTAAATACTACAGTACAAAAGATTATAAAATTATGAAGCATTCATCACGTTTCAGAGGCCTTCATTTCAGAGCAGCCTGAATTAGATTCCCAGCTGCGATGAGGATTTTAATCGTGTATGGATAATTTTTCTGGCTAGGAGAATGGGTGTTCATGCTTGTCCCAATACTCTCCTCTTCATACACACACAACACACCACACAAATCACCACAGAAACATGCAATAAGGAATACAGCCCTCAACATACGAATACCATCAGGAAGGGCTTCCGACTGTAAAACTGGAGCAAATCCACATGCGCAATGAAGTTCACAGTCACGACATCACAAGGGTGTGGGAAAGCTGTAGAAGAACAACTCCTCATGTTGTACGCTTCCAATAGTAACCTATCCTCGAGGGGCATTTCAAAATGTACCGGTGTCCGATCTGCATTACCAAATTTGCGAGAGTATACACAACATTTTCTTGTGCAAATTGATAACAAATCTGTGGAAATAGTGCCACTATCTTTACTTCATAATTGGCTGGGAGATGGTGAACAATGTTTTCTTACGAAAAGTGAAGTTATATTTCTAAAATTCACACGTGAGACGTCCATGGCTAGCCTTACACTCCATCATTTAGTTTTCAATCAACACATTTCACTCGTGGTCACACATCCACACTGTTCCTTTTGAGTCATATCCGTATATCCTGTTTTTTTATTTCTAGAAACGTCGCTTTTTGCCCAAGAAATGCTTGGCAGTTCTTGTCTGTTGGAGACAAGCTTTATTTTCTTTCAATCATGTACCATACTGCAACTCCCATCCTCATTGTAATTTCTTCCTGCAGCACAATTACCTATTTACTCTGCTTCTTCAATAATGTGGAGATTTTCTTCAGCCACGAATGAATTATAACAAGAACTCGCGCCAGCCATCTTAAACATTTGTAACTACTTAAACTGATGCCATATAAATGACTTGATATGTACACAACACACTTCTCAGTTGTGGTGCCAACACAGTGGGCAGAAAAATACCTACTTCAAGATGTGAGTATGTCAGGAGCTATGTACCATAATACCTGCACACCAATTTTTAGCATTCAGATTTTGAAAAAAATTGCAGGGATTATATCCATATATATGGTATATGCAGAAGGGCCGATAGAAGAGGCTTTGGAAAACATCAGTAGGATAGCAGTTCAAGGAGAAAGAACTAAGGCCATCGAGTATGCATACAAACAAGCAATGATAGTGGAAAGTGAAGGATTAGAGGAAATGATGGAGAGGTTAAAAGAAACTGGTGAGCAGAATGGAATTGAGATTAGCACCAGTCAAAAGTGATGAAATACTCAAAACAACACACATATCCATATAGAGATAGAAAAACGCTGGAGCAAGTACAGTATTAAATATTTGGGAAGTATTGCAACATGGAGGAGAAACAGTATGGAAGAGTAAAAGAGCACGATAACACAATGAAAAATCATATATGGAAAAGTGAAAGAACCTCTAATAGCTAGAACTACCAATGTAACACTACAAAAAAAATTGCTAAATGTTTTGTATAGTGCAGAAACGTGGACGCTGAGAAAGAAAGAAGAGAAATACGTAGAATGTTTTCAAATGAGGCTATGGCAAAGGATGGACAGAATAAAATGGGCAGATAAGACAAGAAATGAGGAAGTTCTCAAGAGAATTAACAAAGAAAGGGTCATATTGAGGGCAACAAGAAAAAAGGAAAGCTAGTTGGACAGGACACATACTGAGAAGAGGAAATGGTATGGAAGTTGTACAATACAAAACCAAGCACACTGAGTATTTATGCCAGAATTTTACAAACTTACAGTCCTGTGCAAATCAAGTGCAAGAACTGTCAGTGGAGAGATAGCGTAGAATGACACTAGTAGACAAATAAACTCAATACAGGTACAAAAGAACATTATATGAAGATGAAATTGGAATTTGGAATAATTCATCAAGGGAAATGTTCAATCAATTTCCATGTTCTTTGAAATAATTGAAGAAAAACTTGGTGAACAACTGATAGGGAATCTGCCACCTGGCCGACGGCCCTAAATGCAGATCAATGATGACAATTTGAGTGACTGATTGATTGACTGATTGGTTGATAAAATAACTGTTTTGTCGCAACACTCCCTCAATGGCAGTACCACTGTACCAGTATAATTATGAACAGACATTGTCACCATGGAACATGGCTACGATTTTCTTAACCTTCTGAAATGATTTGTGCCCACAAGTGTTCTTAACCAAGGACGAAGAGCAAAAATTATGTCAACCCTCAGGATTCAAATACAAATACCAAGCTTTTCAGCCCGTTACATTAACTATATCTACTAGGTGGATGATACAAAGAGAATCGTCTTCCCATTTATATGAGGTTATAGTTATCCATGGAGTGTTTTGCAAGGCACATATTGAAGTTTTATAAATCCTCATGGATGACACACCACGCTGCCCTGCTTAATACAGAAATTCTCAATAAATATTACCTACTGAAGGCTTTTGGCACCACTTTCCAGGTTTCAATTGTAAACGTCTTCACAGACCTAACTGCCAAGCTAAGTGTTTGAAACATATACTAAGAAAACAATAACCCACTGACAACAAACAATGAACACTAGTGAGTTTGTTTTAAAAAAATAAAAGTGGTTACTTTTTAAAAATTTGCTTTACGTCGCACACACATAGGTCTTATGGCGACAATGGGATAGGAAAGGGTTAGGAGCAGGAAGGAAGCAGTCGTGGCCTTTTTAATTATTAGATTATGATTATTGTCCTAATAGTGAACTTGTGTCCTCGCCCCGAGGATGTGCAGCTCTTTTTAGGCACACCCCCATTGCAGGTGAGCTGCATGTACCATTTTCACCACATACCAGCCCTCCTGCCATTCTTAAATTCCTGGCAGTACTGGGAACCGAACCCGGACCCCCGAGGACGGCAGCTAATAATGCTAACCGTTACGCTACGGAGGCGGATTGTCCTAATGAAGCTAACTGATCATGGTGGCAGTTTCTACAGCAAAAAATAATACAATCCCTGTAAGCAAGTTAGTTCAAAAACATCAACCTGCAGTACACTGCCACCCCATACCTCTGCTGTCAACCCACTCCAGGTACCAACTCATATAATTCTCCCCAAAATCTATACATATAAAACAAAGACATCCTCCCCCCACCCCAGTAATTATTGGTCTCGAGAATTACCTAACAAATTTTATTGCAATTTTCACTGCTGTTTAGAGAATCCGTTGAGAAAGGTTTAAGTGTGTGTGGAACATTAATCTATGACAAAATGGAGTTTAACAGAGGCAATTCAGTGAAGAAAGTCAAAGAAAAAACGGCCATCCAAAATTTTCTTGGCTTGCATTGCCTACACCATCAACGATAAACCACAAGTACATATAGGAGAATTGTGGAGCATAAGTCACACATGTATTTGTATAAGGTAGCCCTCGAGAAGACATTCTTTGTTACAGTTTGCAGTCAATGATCTTCTCTCCCTCTTTATACATTTTCCCCATGACTGAACATCCTGCTGCCTTTATGGTGTTATTCCCAATTGTCACATACGTTCTTCTTTGTATTAAAGATGCATACAGTAGCCTTTCCCAGCACCACATTGATACATTTCTTTTCCCTAGCCTTCACCATAGAAGTTTTGCATGAATAAGAAAATACAGAGAACACAAGAAACTGGACTAAACAGATTATGGTATTTCGGAATACACTTCTGCCATGCTAAACAACCTTTAGTTTATCCGTTGCCTAGCGTTCGAGTCCTATTCTTCTTTTTATTTCTTGTTCAGAGCTTCCACTATCATTCAGGAATGAACCTAAGTAAATAAACACATTTACATTAATGATTTAAGAGTTAGTGTCAGTTTACTGAAAGAACAAGAATGATTTAATATTGCATGGGGAGAAAGGAATGCACAACAGGCAGGTGGCCTGAAGAAACTTGGAAAAGCATCGCAATGAGCTACATTCACACATCAAGAGAAAAACAACTGATTTTGTCTGCAAGTAAGTCTTTTACAACATAAATTCAAAACCGCTCCCATACGAAGCCAAAGCAGTTTCCTCATAAGTGAATAAATTCATGGCCACATACATGGCTATTTACTGAAGATTTATGAACTGTAACTATCAAAATGATATCTTACACCAGAGTATTACTTGTACACACCCCATTCTAGGCAACTGATTTACCTAAGTAATGTTGTTGGAAATAGTAAATGTGAGTTTTAAATCATATTGCCGCAAGATTTAAATTTTAAACATTTACCTTACGGGGTCGTCCAGGACCTCTTTTTTGTAAAGGGAACCGTAGAAGAGCTGGCGCTTGGTTTGATGATGGCAGAGGATGCTGCAATTTAAATTCATATCATAAAGAAAAACCTTTATATATAAATAATATTAAGGGTTTGTTAGTTGACTACAAAACCTCTATTCTAGAATTACACCACAGCGTATTCCTCTTTTATTCCTCTCTAATGTCAAGGTTATATACCTGTCTTAAATCTGTACAATGTCTATACCTCGAAGTAATGAAAGCAAGAAAAGTGACAAATCAAGTCATATAGCCTATAGAAAAGTAGAAACATGAAATGGAATACACAATAGGATAAACATGACAGGTCAGTATCAGAAGAGGGAGCAACAGATAAAGGTGACAGAAAAAGGAGACAAGGACTATCTCCACATCTTCATGCACTGATGTTTTTAGATAGTTATGTTCTCTCCTTATCAATTCAAATTATTTTTCTACATTATTTTTTCTCACCCTCCGACAAGCTTGTTTCTGCTCACCAATTTCATCAGGAAGGCGGCTTAAATGCTCACTGAGACTGTTCTTGTGTTTTCGTGCTTGTCCATGTCTCATTTTCTGTTACTCTATCTTCCCACACTGACCTATCATTGTGTTCATCCAATTATGAGTTCTTATTATGTTCCTGCCTTTCTATATATGGCTTGATTTGTCACTTGTTTGTTCCTTTCTATTATTTATATTGACTCAATGGATTCCACTTCTTTTGTGTCTTTCCTGTGTTCCTATGTTTTACCAGCTGTACTTATTTTCTTGTCTCTTCCATTTTCGTGTGTTAATTTGGCTTTCTTCTTATCCCACACTTAGGCTGAAGATCTAAGATAGCCCCTTTATGAGTGTGGAAGCTTGTCCTCCTGACGAAGTTGGAAAACAGAAACAAGCTTGGTGGCAGCTGAGAACGTATATGCACGTTGAAGAAACCGGTTTCAGAAAGAGAGAGTATCTACTTGAAGATGGCAGTACTATATATAAAAATGTAGAGATTGCCCTTGTCCTTTTACATTTTCATGTTAATCTTCATCTCCTGTTCTATTATTCCCTCTTTGATGCTGGCTTGTAGTGTTTATCATATCATGTGCTCCTTTTCATGTTCCTATTTTCTACATATGACTTGGAATAATGATGCGTTAATTACTTTGCCACACAAGATTCACCAATATGCTGCTAAAATCAAAATTATAGGGTAAAATATAACAGCAAAACAAAGATGCTTCATGATGAATATTAATTATGGCCAACAAATTAAAATTTGAACTTGCGTATCTACAGGCCATTATATTGCACAGACTCTAATAGCACATCGAGCTGATGAGAACATTAAAGGCTTCTGTACACTATCACTTAATTAATTAAAAGGGAATACAGTGAAACCTCGTTAGTGCGTTCCTCATTAACACTTTTTCCCACTTAGCACATCGGAAATTCAAAGTCCCGATTCTCATCGTATTAAATCTATATAAAAATACCTCACTTATCGCGTCATGAATTTTTGCTATTACCGCTTAGATCACATTTTTCCTAGACCTGAAAATGTTGTTGTATTTGTCATTCATTCAGAAAGAAACGCGATTTCCATCTCAGCTGAGAGCCATCGCTAGTTGCGTGATTACAGGGAAAGGCCTTTCTGAACTTCTAAGGATAACCTGCACTTTTGGAGAGCAAGCCGTTAGGCTCAGGAATGTTCAGTTGGTTATCAGCGAGATTGCTCAATAGCAGAGTGAACATGTTTGTGCTTGTATTTTGCATTCCATTCAGAAGGTAGAAATGTATTCTGTGAATGTTGAAACTTGCACCTTCAAGTTTCGACTCAATCACTCAAGATGGTCAAAGTTTTGTTCGATTCAAAATGGCGGCTAGTCATTCCTCGTAGTTGCACATGTCAAGTGTAACCTCCAATTCATCGTCTAAGAGTGTGACCAGAAAATAATGTTTAATAACCTACTGCTCCGAAATAAAATAACACTTGTTTTAGAAAGTGTGATCTGCAATAATATTTCGATATTTTTGTTGTCCCCTGCGCAGGTTTTCTTATTTGTTGTCTGGTGTTTTTCACACCTTTCAGTATACCGGTACTTGTTATTTTATAATCCCCAGCAGAAAAGGTTTCATATTTGTTTTCTTGCATTTTTCACACCTTTTAATACTTTCCTCTCATCTTTAGAAATGGTAGATAGGCCTATAGTTTTCATTGTACCCGCGGATACACGACGTAAAATGCCCTTGCGTCGGAAAAAAACTGTACCTAGTGCTTCCGTATCCCTGTTGGATAATATATGTTTGTATATTCATTAGTACATTTTCTCGCTTAACACGTTCTTTTTCACTGTCCTCTGCAGAAACATCTTAACGAGGTTTCACTGTATTTATATTTCAAACATTTACCTTTCGAGGTCTTCCACGTCCTCTTTTTAGAACAGGAACTTGCTGAAGAGCAGGGTGTTGATCTGATGACGATGATGAAAGTGGCACCTGTAGCCTTGGTATCTCTATGTGATGTCGTTTGATGTGTTGTTTCAATTTATCTTGGCGTGAGAACTGACGCCCACAGTTAGGGCAAGTGAAAGGACGCTCACCAGTGTGTGTGCGCCTGTGGCGTGCCAGGTGGGAGGCGCGAGCAAAGGCAAGATCACAAAACTCACACTGATGTGGTCGCTCTCCAGCAGAGTGAGAAATTACATGTTTCTTCAGCTCTGCAGCTGAGTGACAGTCCGTGTAGCAATAAGGGCATACAGTGTCTCCACTTTCTCCAGCAGTCTCCTGAATTTTCACACAGTTTTCTTCATTCGCTACATGACAGAAAATACAATATGACCTCTGAAATATTTAAATTAGCACAGAGCTATACATCCCTGACAAGAGCTGAAAAGTTCACGTCTCTCACTGTATTTTTGAGACAATAATGAAGGAACTTCATTTCAGTGACCTGTACGAGACTTTTCATGTGTCCATTTAAAGTGGCTGCTTAGTAGGCTTTGATTATAACTCTATTAGATTTTCTTCATTCAAATCTCAAAATGTGAATATCTACAACACTCGTTAGCTTATTTAACATAAGAAAATAAACCACAATTTGCATTCACTGAGATGACAACCAAGAAAATCTACCTCACTGTTGAAAACAAATCTTATAAAGAAGAACTTTTCAGCTCTATCGCATACATACATACATACATACATACATACATACATACATACATACATACTACATGCACACTTTTATGCCTCTTAGCATTCAGTCTGTAAGCCTCTAAGAATGCACTAACTGCTGCCACAATCCTTGATTTGTGACTAGTTCTATAGCCTCGTTTAGTTTTAAACCTCTTATCTTTAAATCATTAGAAACCGAATCTAACCATCATTGTCTTGGTCTCCCTCTACTTCTCTTACCCACCATAACAGAGTCCATTATTCTCCTAGGTAACCTATCTCCTTCATTCACCTCTCAAGACCCATACCTGCCAACTTTTGAAAAGGGCTATCAGTAAAACTCACGCACAACAAAAAATCTTAACGATTCTCGACATACTTCAACTTCATTCACAATTAAGTATTTATTTATTTTCCACCTAGTCGATACAATGATTGCTTAAGGCAATTTAATGGTTAAAAGTTGTACATGTTTCGTATATTATCAACATCTTCAGCCACATAACACTGTTTAGATGAAAAATATATAAATTGACAAAGTAATGCTTTAGAGGAAGTGTCCTTAAAATTAACATAAGATTGACAACATTAAAACAAACAAATAACTCAAGATAAAATATATAAATTATTTCTACAATTGAAAGCAGTCATCAAGGAAACACTTGTACAATATTCCATAGAGAATATGTCCTAATGAATATTCTTTTCTTAATAGTTCATGAAAAAAAGGTCAATTTATAAATTAAAAATTATACAATTTATAAGTAATTGTCGAAATGAAGAATTCCAGATATCACAGTGTGGCTCTTAATATTAATGCAGATGAAAATATAACTAATTACTAGTTGTCAATTCTTATTAAGCCTGCTTTCCTTTGGAACAGTAACTTCTGTCATTCTTTCACAGTTTTGTGTCTGGTGTAATATTGATGATGCGTTCTTCCTTGCTCTTGCAACTTGAGGAGGTGGAGGAGCGGGGGATATAGGTGTGTCAAGAACCTCCTTGCTGTCACCTATAGCTTCAACTGAGGAGGAATAAGTTGTAGGTATATCTGTAGGTGGAGATATTCCAATTCTTTTTTCGTGATCTTTCTCAAGCATTTTCAAATATACTAGAATTTGATAATATAATGGATTCTTATATTCTACAGCCTCATTAAGATTATCATTTTTCTTTACAAGTTGGTCTAGATGAATGTATAAATTTTCATATGTGTTCATTAAGCTGCCCTTTTTTAATTTTTTTATGATGGTCAGGTCTTGTTCTATGTTGGTAAATTTATGACCTGTGGCAGTCATGTGTGATCCCATAGCTGAGAATCTTCTATGTTTTTCAACATTCACTATTCTTGCATTCAAAGCATACGAGTTTATATATTCCCGAATCAAAAAATTTATCTTTTTCCGAGAGATTTCTTGTATCATGGTTGAAAATACTATGTTTCATGTTGTTATTGGTAGAAAATGCAATTTTGAAATTTTTTCTCTTAAGTAAATTCATTATTACGTGTATGTTTGGATTATTATATGTGAACTTGATGTATTTTTCAGTTTTACTAGGTTCGATTGCTAATTTAGATTGTTGCTTCTCCGAAAATTTATTAAATATTTTATCAATCATGTTATTGTTGAAACCATTCAAGAGGGCTTGTTGTCGGATAAACAACAGTTCTTTATTCCTTTCAGATTTGGATAAAGGAATACTAAACGCTCTGCTAACGTAACTATAATATGCTGATCTTTTCTGTGCCTCAGGGTGTAACGAGTTGTTCTTGATAGTGGTCAGTGTGAAAGTGGATTTTCTGTGTATTTCGAAAGAAAATCTTTTTTCTTCTCAAGAACAACTTTTAACCATTAAATTGCCTTAAGCAATCATTGTATCAACTAGGTGAAAAATAAATAAATAATTGTGAATCTATTAAAGTGTGATACGGACCATGAAGCTGATTTTATGTAATACTTCGACTTGGTACAATTTACAAACTTCATCGTATAGATCCGTATTGATACAGTTAAAACTAAGAAACAATGTTAGGTTCTTGTTGTTGCAATTTGCTTTATGTCACACCGACACAGATAGGTCTTATGGCGATGATGGATAGGGAAGGCCTGGGAATGGGAAGGAAGCGGCTGTGGCCTTAATGAAGGGACAGCCCCAGCATTTGCCTGGTGTGAAAATTGGAAACCACAGAAAAGCATCTTCAGGGCTGCCGACAGTGGGGTTCAAACCCACTATCTTCCGATTACTGGATACTGGCCACACTTAAGCGACTGCAGCTATCAAGCTCGGTAATGTTAGGTTTTAATCCACCCAATCAATACGCATCACTTTACAAATGAAAACTATTTAATATAAAAGCATATTAAATATATTCAATATTAAATATATATATATATATAAAAACATATTAAATATATTAAATAGTTTTCACTCGTAAAGTGATGTGCATTGCTTGGGTGGACCAAGACCTAACATTGCTTCTTAGTTTTTTTCATACCCCAGCTTGACGAAAATAATAATACTTCTGGGCTACAAAATACAATAACACATGCTTTGCACAGGATACTTCAATGAAATCATATCTACTTACATCATAGGCCAATGATTTGTAGATGAACATAACAATCAAGAAGAAATCCATGTTAAACAACAGCAGGCATGGTGAATATTAGTTTGGAGCATACATAACAGGGCTTCCTTGATAAATTAAGCAGATAATGTATGTGATAACTGAAAAAGGCTTTACACAATAAAACTTGCTTAACGTAACACAAGCAAGAAATAATATAATACACACTGAAAATCACATGCTAGTTCGACTTTAAAGTCATAGTTGTGGCCTTTTTAGCTTCCTGCAAAAAGGTCTTGAGAAAATGTTTTGTCATAACAGGGACCAGAAATCCTGGTCTTCAAAATACAAACAGACTCCAGAGATTCATTGGACATGGATGACCTGAACTGTAAACTGCCTCTGAAGCTTATTCACCACCTCATCTGTTGTTTCATTCTCTTCCTTGCATAACAAGATAGGAAACTTTTCCATGAAAAACATTAATGGAAGAAAACCGTGTATCTTCAAATTATCTAACCTAGCAACTTGAGCATGCTTTAACAAATCATCCTTGAGTGGAAACTTGTTCATGATGTAGTCACAGGCAGAACTAAAGTAGTTTCTCACTGAGGAAAAGAAAAGGGATTTATCAGCATCCTGGAGGTCATTCACTATGTTTGAAGTCTCAATGCCAATAACAAACTCATCATCACTCCTTTGATTTTGAATCAAGTACTGTTTCTTGTTGGATTTTTTCATGATAATCTACAATAGGAATATAGCGTATGAAAATGTCCGAGAACAAATGTCTTGATATCTACTGAAACATCGGAAGGAACCTGGATCACTGTTACGCCGTCCCTGCGTCCAGGAGAGGACACACGAGATCCAGGATAGCTTAAACTGTGATCATACAGGTCGCTATACATATATATGGGCTACGAGTTCCGGTTGAAAGGAAAGAAACACCAAATTATGTTTTAGGAAACCTCTAATCCACGTCGAAGGACGTCTCCTACACGCTACCGGCTAGAGTTCCCTAGGGTTTACCGAGTTGTTATGAAAACAAGTACTTAAGACTAAGTCGCTATATAAAAAATTTAAAAAAATAAAAGAAAGATTGATGCTTTAACATACAACATTTCATTATGAACTCAGCTTATTCCATATAACAGATATCATGTTTTCCTCTTTGAAGATGATAATAAAAATTGGTGGGCTATGCCTACGTCTGAGGTTCATTCTTGACGGAATTAGGCTTAAGTTCTCAAAATACCAAGTGTCCTGTCAGAGTACTTGGCAAATTACTTATTTACCATCTTAAAAACTCTCCAACATAAGTAACTTGTCTGTAATGTCTATTCTTTTGGTAGGAAAGAAATTTAATAAATGTCGGTATCGGACAAAAATGTTGAGTAGTGGTAACCATAGGTGATTAAGTGATTAACATGTCCGATATTGGAAATATTCAAGGATAATATTGTTGCTCAAATAAAATATTACCAAATAAAAATACTTGCTAATGAGAACATTGATTAGGTAGAACATTGGATAATTAAAACATTCAATGATTGAATGTTAACTAGCTAAAAATATTAAATTGAGTAAAGGATTATTAAAGTAAGTAAAAAAAAAAATTATTAGATTGGTATTATTAGATGCATCTAACGAGGAAAAACAATATTTACAGTATAGCACAATATATACAAAGTCGTCGATTGAGAGCGGTTTTGAAAATATGCAGGACGTATATTTGTATCTGGGATTAAACCTTTATGAACTGGAATCACAACTTTCCTATATGACATTTCGAAACATTTAAATCGACTCTTTTGTTTCCCTGATCATACTTATGTTGATCTACAAAAATGAAATAATTTTTCTTCCTTCTAGTTCACTGTGTCAAAATACACAACTAGATTAACTCGGCAAAAATGTCCTCGTAGAATTATAACATGTGATAGGTGTTGTATTAGATGTAATGTTTATGCTGCTTGACATTCCTCTGCATGAATATCGATAAGTCCCTTTTAAATTAATGTATGCTCTCAAATAAATGGTTAAACATTACATTCATAATATTATGTATATTACTCTTAACTTGAGTTTACTCACAACTTCAAGTGCGTATTTATGCGATTATATTATATTACCAAGTGGATAATATCATAATTTCATCAAAAATATACTTGGCTTACATGGTCTACTTTATATGAAGACTCTACCACAAAATAATAACTCATATGTCTGCAGTCAGTCATCAGTGATACTAGATATCGCCTAAGAAATAACCCTAAAGTTCATCTCACATGAGAAGAATCTTATAATTAGGAAATATATATGAAGGTGTGAACACGTTCAAACTTATCCTCCTAGTTAGGAATCCATTGGTGAGTTCACGCATAATTGTCAACAGACGGATGTCATTTTGATCGTATTCTAACCTAGTCTGTGCTTACTCATAGGTAAATAATTGAAGGAAAACATAATAAATTCACTAAACACTTCATAAAGCTCAACTTGGGATACTATGTCCACATCAACATGAACATGATTATACTCACGAAGAACAACAACTACTACCATCATTAATTACCAATCTCATATCATCACTTTCATTAAATAACTATTGTTTCACACTTTAAATGAATATCACATTTCAATTACCTTATATATATCTCATCCTATTCTCACTCGACGTATCTCTTACCTTTATCATGGCTTTTGAACTTACTTATTCCATTACAGCTTTGATTCCTTCATGATTCCAAAAATAACATTACCACCTTCATTTATATGGCAAGCACTTCCTATGAATGATCTCTATCTTACTCTTCTTCAGTCACATACCATCACTCACATACCTAACTTCCATCCGACATTGTGTACAATTCACCAATACATTAAAGAAACTAACCTTTCTCACACTATATTGACATTATTTCGAACGTAGGCTTTCTATCACTGACTGACTTCCTACATAGGGATCTGACGTTTCGGGTGTGAAGATTACCTCACCACCTTTAACCTAACTCGTAATCCACTATTCGTATTTCATCATTACTTTCATACAGAGTAACTCCGCACTTTAATAAAAGGAAAAATAAATATTTCTTATTTGAACATTAAGTTAAAAACGGACTTATCTCATTCAGCAGCTCCTGTAGTTGGCTCCTGTCCGGGTGACTGGACATGCAGACACGCCTCCTCTCATTTCCCTAGGTATCTGGGAATGCTCGGCCACGTCTCATCTGAGCTTTGGTCATCTTATGGCTGGCAACGTCATCCTACGGCGCTCATTTGGGTAGTTTCGCCTCCAATCTTCTTAGAACATCTTGAGCATGGCTTGAGCAATTGTAACAGAATAATATGTGGTTTTAGTTAGCATCGTCATCTTAGGGCTATGTTCTGTTATTGCCTGCTTATGTAGAATGATCGTCTTTCCTGGAAAAGTTGATGTTATAGACAACTAGCAGTATGGGATAAATGAAATTGATTGTTATACTCGAAGTGAGCAAATTGTGTTTTATATATCCCTTCTAAATATTATGGTCGAGATTCTACTCCTTCAGTTGCTTAAAACTGACAGTATCGGGTAATGCGTCGTCAGAGGACTGTTGTGACGTATCCCTGATACAACTTTTATATTTAGTTTTGGAGTCTTTAAATTTCGCCAATAATCTCTTGCCAATAATCTGGAATGAAGTCGTCAACGAAGTCTTCTTCTTGTATCTAGTATGGAATTCTAATACTCTGATATCTTCTTTTGGGCGATTGCGATTGACTATGTTGCTTCTCGTATGCAAGTTATGTGAATGTAGTTTTTCCATTTTTTTTAAATTTTTTTTTTCAATAATCGCTCGTAACAATCTTCTCACTTCGTTCCTTTTCACTGCCTTCTATGTCTCAATCCTTTTACAAGCGCTTGACGAAAATATTGCCATCTTAGTTCATGGTATTATCCGACGTTTAAATATTCATTGTTTTTTTTTGGAGGTTCAGACTCCATTTTTGTTCCGACCGCATCTTTAGGTAACAGTGAAATGGCACACTGTACATCAAATAAAATTATAACAAACACTCAAGACAGTCAAAAACTTCATTAAAACATGTCAACGCACACAAAGTCTTAAACCATTAAATGAACAAGACGCCAACCTCGTGAACAAACGTCTTCTAGTCATTGTAAAATAATTATTTTAGTGCTTCCTTGTTCACAAATTCTGACATTTAGTTAATGTACATATTGTAAACTATGTAAATATGTAATAAGCATAAGACCGTTATATTTAGTATTGGATATTAATTTAAGTTTAGTATTAAGGTCCAATGTCAATAGATTTAAGACTTGACCTTAAGATTAGTATTAGGCTGAAGATGCCCAAAACTAGGGCGAAACATGTCCCTAACTAGCGTTTATATTTCATGTAGAATTGAATCACTACAAAATATAATTGTATTGAATAGGTGGACACAGTAATTTTATTCAAGAAAGAATTTACTTATTATATCTTCAATACGGAACAAAATGGGATTAGTTACTTGTATCGTGGACTTCCCTTCGACCGATGCAAACAATCGATTATACGGAAGTGGAGTGATTATTGAATGTTAACGTTTCAAATTTTTGTCCACAAAGTCATAAAATGACACCGACCATCCGTAAAACTGTAAAATGCTGCTATTTCCATAAATTTTACAGATAAACCGTAAAAGTTGGCAGGTACGCATGACCTCACCGCTGAAGCAGTTTTTATAAGAAAAGGCTAGGAAAACAATAGATAGGGAATTGCCACCTAAGCGACTGCCCTAAATGCAGATCAGTAGTGACTGATTGATTGATTGATTGATTGATTGATTGATTGATTCATCCATCGGGTTTATTCCTAACTTAGCCTTTATTTCCTCACCCCAAGTCCTGCGATTGTTTTCACCAGTTTATACCAGCAATCATTCTAGCTAATTTTATCATATACATAAGATACCCACAGCCCACCCAGCTTTCACTCCCATAAAGCAAAGTTAGTCTGAAAACAGACCGGTGTAAAGATAGTTTCGTCCGGGAGCTGACTTCTTTCTTACAGAATACTGTTGATCGCAAGTGTGAACTCAACTGCCTTAGCTTTGCTACACCTTGATTTAATCTCACTTATTATCCTACTACCCTGCGAGAACACACATCCTAATACTTAAAATTATCTACCTGTTCTCTAGATCTAAGAAACATGACTGGCTATTCCTCTGGTAGCATTTTTCAATTACCTGGTGCAACTGAAAATCTGATCTTGACAACCTCCCTGTGTTTTGAAAACTCAATGGATATCATCTAACTTACTCTCAGCCACTGATCGCACCCTCCCTCCTAAGATTACAGTGAACACCTTGCCTGGTATACTGATCAATGAAATACCTCAAAAGTTGTAGCAATCCTTCCTGTTCCCTTGCTTATAGATAGGCGCAATTACTGCTTTTGTCCAATCAGAAGGTACCCAACTAACATACTAACATTCCATGCCAATCTCATTACTTTATGAAGCCATTTCATCACTGCCTTCCCACTATATTTCACTATTTCAGATCTAATTTAATCTATTCCTGCTGCTTTATAACAATGGAGTTTATTTACCATCGTTCCCACTTCCACAAGCATAATTTCACCAACATCCTGTCCTTCTCCCCATGAACTTGGTTGTTCGCGACGTCAACAGGAAGATTTCCTTACACCAGTCCAATGATTCTCAGGAATCAATTATGAGTTCACCTGATTTACACAAAATTATTCTTTCCTTTTTTCCTCCGTTTCTAAGATTCTCTACTACTGTCCAGAAAGGTTTACCTGCTGCTTAACCTAACCCTTCCAGATTATTACCAAAATCTTCCCACGATTTCTTTTTTGGATCCGACTATTTGTTTTGCTCTGTTTTTCTTTTTTTTTCATGTACGTACAATTCCCAGTCTGCGTCAGTCCTTGTTTGGAGCCATTTCTGCTACGCCTTCCTTTTATGTTTACAAGCTGCTCTCACCATTCCACCAAGATGTTCGCTTTTCTGCCATCTTTACACACAATCGTTCCTAGGCGTTCCCTTGCTGTTTCAACAACACTACCCCTGTATGCTACCCATTCTCTTTCTTATATCCTAAACCTGCTTGCTGTCCACTGTTTGGAAGTTTTCATTAATCATATCCATATTTTTCTAATTTCCTTGTCCTGGAGATTTTCTACCCGTTCTTTTGTCTGCAGACTGATTTAATTTTCTCTACCTTAGACCAGGAGATACTTATTCACTACATATCAGACAGTGCTCCAAGAAATCTCTGGAAAAACCACACATTCCTAACAGATTTCCTGAACTAAAATTGGTTAAGATATAGTCTATTATGGATCTGGTGCTCTACCCTCCCATGTGTAGCAGTGAATAATCTTACCCCTGAAAAATGAATTTTTAACAGCTAACCGCATACTAGCACAGAAGTCCAGTAAATACTTCTTCCCTTTCCTAACAGTTTCCATATCTTCCCCACATTTACCCTTCACCTTCTCATATTCTTCAGTTCTATATCCAGTTCTCCCATTGAAATTTTTCATAATCACTATTCTATCCTTGCTGCTGACCCTGACCATGATGCCAATCAATACTTTGTAAGAATTGTCAACTTCATCGTCGTCTGCATCCTCACATGATGAATACACCAAAAGAAACATACATACATACATACATACATACATACATAATCATTAAAGACTGTTACGCCTTTCAGCGTTCAGTCTGCAAGCCTCTGTGAATTTACTAAATGTCGCCACAATCTGTACTTGCAACTAGTTCTGTAGCCTCATTTAGTTCTATATCGCTCATCTATAAATCATTAGAAACTGAGTTGAACTATCATCGTCTTGGTCTCCCTCTACTTCTCTTACCCTCCATAACAGAATCCATTATTCTCCTAGGCAACCTATCCTCCTCCATTCACCTCACATGACCCCACCAACGAAGCCAGTTTATGCGTACAGCTTCATCCATCGAGTTCATTCCTAAATTAGCCTTTATATCCTCATTCCGAGTACCCTCCTGCCATTGTTCCCACCTGTTTGTACTAGCAATCATTCTCGCTACTTTCATGTCTGTTACTTCTAACTTATGAATAAGATAACCTGAGTCCACCCAGCTTTCGCTCCCGTAAAGCAAAGTTGGTCTGAAAAGAGACCGATGTAAAGATAATTTCGTCTCGGAGCTGACTTCCTTCTTACAGAATACTGTTGATTGCAACTGCGAGCTCACTGCATTAGCTTTACAACACCTTAATTCAATCTCACTTACTATATTACCATCCTGGGAGAACACACAACCTAAATACTTGAAATTATCGACCTGTTCCAGCTATGATTCACCAATCTGACATTCAATTCCGTTGAATTTCTTAGTCTTCGAAAGGATTATTTTCATATCATACTCACTGCACCTATTTTCAAGTTCCAAGATATTAGACTGCAGGCTTTCGGCACTATCTGCCATCAAGACCAAGTCGTCAGCATAGGCCAGACTGCTTACTACATTTCCACCTAACTGAATCCCTCCCTGCCATTTTACACTGACTGGATACTGACTGGAGGGTGATTGCGGATTTAAATGAGACTATGGAGTGGGTATGTGGGAAACTGGGAGTGAAATTTCTAGATCCTGATGGGTGGGTAGGAGATAGGGATCTGCACTCAGATGGCCTTCACTTAAACCGACGTGGTACGTATAAGTTAGGAAATTTGTTTGTGAGGGTAATAGGGAGGTACATTAAGGGAAACGGGGTGGCCTAGGGAGCAGTGATAAGGGAACAGGGAACTGGAAATCAAGTAGGAATGACATAAAATTGTTAGTGTTGAACTGTAGAAGTATTGTAAAGAAAGGAATAGAATTGAGTGATTTAATAGATATATATTTACCAGATATTGTAATAGGAGTTGAATCATGGCTGAGAAATGATATAATAGATGCAGAAATTTTCTCAAGGAACTGGAGTGTGTATCATAGAGAGAGGATAGGAATGGTGGGAGGGGGAGTATTCACTCTGGTGAAAGAGGAATTTGTAAGCTACGAAAAGTTAAAGATGAGACACATGAAATTCTAGGTGTAAGGCTCATTTCTAAAGATAATAGGCAACTTGATATATTCGGAGTGTACAGACCGGGAAAGGGTAGCACTGACACGGATTCAGAATTATTTGATAAGATAATCAGCTATGTAGGAAACAACAAGGAAGGGAATGTGATTGTAGCGGGAGATCTGAATTTGCCAGATGTCAATTGGGAAGGAAATGCGAACGACAGGAAGCATGACCAACAAATGGCAAATAAGTTAATATGGGAAGGACAGCTGATTCAGAAAGTGATGGAACCAACCAGAGGGAAAAATATCCTGATTGTGGTACTGCCCAGATGAGCTCTATAGGGAAACTGAAGTAATAGATGGTATTAGTGATCATGAAGCTGTTTTTGTGGTAGTTAAAAATAAATGTGATACAAAGGAAGGTCTTAAAAATAGGACTATTAGGCAGTACCATATGGCTGATAAAGCAGGCATGAGGCAGTTTCTAAAAAGTAACTATGATCGGTGGAAAATGGTAAATAAAAATGTAAACAGACTCTGGGATGGGTTTAAAGAAATTGTTGAGGAATGCGAAAAAAGGTTTGTACCTTTAAGGGTGGTAAGGAATGGTAAAGACCCACCTTATTATAATACAGAAATAAAGAGACTAAGAAGGAGGTGCAGACTGGAAAGAAATAGAGTTAGAAATGGCTGTGGAAGTAAGGAGAAATTGAAGGAACTTACTAGAAAATTGAATCTAGCAAAGAAGGCAGCTAAGGATAACATGATGGCAAGCAAATTTGGCAGGCATACAAATTTTAGTGAAAAATGAAAGGGTATATATAGGTATTTTAAGGCAGAAACAGGTTCCAAGAAGGACATTCCAGGAATAATTAATGAACAAGGGGAGTGTGTATGTGAGGATCTTCAAAAGGCAGAAGTATTCAGTCAGCAGTATGTAAAGATTGTTGGATACAAGGATAATGTCGAGATAGAGGAGGAGACTAAGGCCAAAGAAGTAATAAAATTTACATATGATAACAATGACATTTACAATAAGTTACAAGTGTTGAAAAATAGAAAAGCGGCTGGAATTGATCAGATTTCTGGGGATATACTAAAGACAATGGGTTGGGATATAATACCATATCTGAAGTACTTATTTGATTATTGTTTGGTCGGAGGAGCTATACCAGATGAATGGAGAGTTGCTATAGTAGCCCCTGTGTATAAAGGAAAGGGTGATAGACATAAAGCTGAAAAAACAGGCCAGTAAGATTGACGTGCATTGTATGTAAGCTTTGGGAAGGCATTCTTTCTGATTATATTAGACATGTTTGTGAAATTAATAACTGGTTCGATAGAAGGCAATTCGGTTTTAGGGTGGATCATGGGAGACTACTGGCAAAAATGAGTGCAATTGGACTAGACAAAAGAGTGACTGAATGGGTTGCTATATTTCTAGAAAATAGATCTCAGAGAATTAGAGTAGGTTAAGTTTTATCTGACTCTGTAATAATTAAAAGGGGAATTCCTCAAGGCAGTATTATCGGACCTTTATGTTTTCTTATATATATAAATGATATGAGTAAAGGAGTGGAATCGGAGGTAAGGCTTTTTGCGGATGATGTTATTCTCTATAGAGTGATAAATAAGTTACAGGATTGTGAGCAACTGCAACATGACCTCGAAAATGTTGTGAGATGGACAGCAGGCAATGGTATGTTGATAAACGGGGTTAAAAGTCAGGTTGTGAGTTTCACAAATAGGAAAAGTCGTCTGAGTTTTATTTACTGCATTGATGGGGTGAAAGTTCCTTTTGGGGATCACTGTAAGTATCTAGGTGTTAATATAAGGAAAGATCTTCATTGGGGTAATCACATAAATGGGATTGTAAATAAAGGGTACAGATCTCTGCACATGGTTATGAGGGTGTTTAGAGGTTGTAGTAAGGATGTAAAGGAGAGTGCATATAAGTCTCTGGTAAGACCCCAACTAGGGACCCTCACTAGGATTACCTGATTCAAGAACTGGAAAAAATCCAAAGAAAAGCAGCTCGATTTGTTCTGGGTGATTTCCGACAAAAGAGTAGCATTACAAAAATGTTGCAATGTTTGGGTTGGGAAGAATTGAGAGAGAGAAGAGGAGCTGCTTGACTAAGTGGTATGTTGCAGGTTATTGTATTGAATAGATAGTAATTAACAAAATTATAAAAATTTGTATCATAAGTGGTATATTCGAGCTGTCAGCGGAGAGATGGCGTGGAATGACATTAGTAGACGAATAAGTTTGAATGGCGTTTATAAAAGTAGGAAAGATCACAATATGACGATAAAGTTGGAATTCAAGGACAAACTGGGGCAAATATTCATTTATAGGAAGGGGAGTTAGGGATTGGAATAACTTACCACGGGAGATGTTCAATAAATTTCCAATTTCTTTGAAATCATTTAGTAAAGGGCTAGGAAAGCAACAGATAGGGAATCTGCCACCTGGGCGACTGCCCTAAATGCAGATCAGTATTAATTGATTGACTGATACCTTTCAGCAGATGATCCATGTAAACTACGAACAGCAAAGGTGAAAGATTACAGCCTTGTCTATCCCCCAACCAAGAACTCATTCTACCATCAATTCTCACTGAAGCCCAATTGTCAACATAAATGCCTTTGAATGATTTTAATAATCTACCTTTAATTCCATAGTCCCCCACTATGGCAAACATCTTTTCGCTCGGTACCCTGTCCTATGCTTTCTCTAGATCTATGAAACATAAACACAACTGCCTATTCCTCTCGTAGCATTTCTCAATTACCTGGCGCGTACTGAAAACCTGATCCTGACAGCCCCTCTGTGGTCTGAAACCGCACTGGTTTTCATCCAACTTCTTCTCAACTACTGATCGCAATCTCCCTTCTAAGATGCCAGTGAATACTTTGCCGGTTATACTAATCAATGAGATACCTCGATAGTTGTTGCAATCCTTCCTGTTCCCTTGCTTATAGATAGGAGCAATTACTGCTTTTGTCCAAACCGAAGGTATGCTAATCTTACTACTCTATGAAGCCATTTCATCCCTGCCTTCCCACTATACTTCACCATTTCAGATCTAATTTCATCTGTTCCTGCTGCTTTATAACAACGGAGTTTATTTACTATCCTTTCCACTTCCTTAAACGTAATTTCACCAACATCATTTTCCTCCTCCCCACGAGCTTGGCTGTTCGCAACACCACCAGGAAGATTTCCTTTAACATTGAGAAGATGTTCAAAATATTCCTTCCACCTCTCCAGTGATTCCCTGAGGTCTATTATAAGTTCACCTGAATTACTCAAAACACTGTTCATTTCCTTTTTCCCTCCCTTCCTAAGATTCTTTATTACTGTCCAGAAAGGTTTCCCTGCAGCTTGACCTAGCCTTTCCAGGTTATTACCAAAATCTCCCCACGACTTCTTTGTGGATTCAACAACTATTTGTTTCTCTCTGTTCCTTTCATCTACGTACAAACCCCTGTCTACCTCGGTCCTTGTTTGGAGCCATTTCTGATAAGCCTTCTTTTTACGTTTACAAGCTGCTCTCACTTCATCATTCCACCAAGATGTTCGCCTTTTCCCATCTTTACACACATTTGTTCCTAGGCATTCCCTTGCTGTTTCTACTACAGCATCCCTGTATGCCACCCATTCACTTTCTATATCCTGAACCTGCTTACTATCTACTGTTTGAAACTTCTCACTAATCATATCCATGTACTTCTGCCTAATTTCCTCGTCCTGGAGATTTTCTACCCTTATTCGTTTGCAGACAGATTTCACTTTCTCTACCCTACGCTTAGTGATACTTAGTTCACTACAGATCAGATAGTGGTCTGTATCATCGAAAGAAAAAAAAACTTGTACATTCCTAACAGATTTCCTGAATTTGAAGTCGGTTAAGATATAGTCTATTATGGATCTAGTACCCCTAGCCTCCCATGTGTAGCGGTGAATAGCCTTATGCTTGAAGAATGTATTCATAACTGCTAACCCATACTAGCACAGAAGTCCAGCAAACGCTTCCCATTCCTGTTAGCTTCCATATCTTCCCCACATTTACCAATCACCCTTTCGTATCCTACAGTTCTATTTCCAATTCTCGCATTGAAATCGCCCATTAGAATTTTCGTCTTAATTCTTCCAACTGCCAAATCTTTTTAAAATTTTCTTTTTTAGCTAGTGGCTTTACGTGGCACCGACACAGATAGGTCTTATGACGACGATGGGATTGGAAAGGCTTAGGAATTGGAAGGAAGCGGCTGTGGCCTTAATTAAGGTACAGCCCCAGCATTTGCCTGGTGTGAAAATGGAAAACCACGAAAAACCATTTTCAGGGCTGCCGACAATCGGATTCGAATTCACTATCTCCTGGATGCAAGCTCACAGCTGCGTGCCTCTAACTGCACGGCCAACTCACCCGGTGCTGCCAAATGTACCCACATCATTTGTTCATTCATGTGCCTAACAGAAACTATGTTGTGTGCAATAGTATTCCTGATGTGAAGTCCTAGCCTACATCCTGCACTTCCCTTTTTAACACCTGTCATGAACACGTTATAATTCCTATCCCTTTCTCGTTATTTCCCCTTACCCGAAAGTCATTAACTCCTAGCCCATCCAGATACATCCTCTTTGTTGACTCAGCAAGTTGTACTTTCTTTCTTCCATAAGCTCCATTAACACTGATAGCTGCCCATCGAAATCAATTTTATTCACCAAGTTGATTCCCAGGAGTCACTCGCCTGGTAAATGGAAGTGGGACTCCGTTACTTTCAAAGGTCCAAAGCTTGTTAAAAATGTTCTGAAAGTGCTCGGTGAAAGTTTTGTGAAGCAGAACGCTACCTGACTTACACAATCCCAATGAGGATTTCGGCTCGAATGTAATTAGGGACCACCGGTGGGGATTGCATATTCCTAGGCCTCAGCACAAAGAGAACTGGAAAGTTCATGTCTCTCGCTCCCTTTAAGAACTTAATTTCCACTGCATGCAGTTTGCTGATATTTCTGTTAGTTTGGCTGCAGGTTTCTATACTATATGTGGTAAGTGGTACAAAGAAGCTTCTGTAGAGTATTAATTATTAGAAATACAAAGAACACAAAAGTACCAGGGTCCTGACAATCTACCAGCATATGTTTGGAAGCAGAAAAGAACTAATAGATAAGTAAAAAAAAAAAAAAAAAAAAAAAAAAAAAAAAGCAGAAAGAACTCCCCGATACCAGCAGATAACGGTCACATCCCCACCCAATGGTCAACAAGCATAACAGTGCCCATCTTTAAGAACAAGGGAGACCCAGCAGACTCGACAATCAACCTTCTGTATCATGGGAGGAAGATGTTTGAGTTGATTCGAAACCAGCATCTGCGAGATAGCATCAAAATAGGCATCAACGAGCGTGGTTTTGTGAAGAGAGCTAGTACCTCTGATGCAGTCTTAGCAGCACACGTTTCTGGAGAAACACAAGAGAAAGAAACAAGCCACTACACCTGGCATTCCTTAAACTGGAAAAGTCATTTGGTCATGTTCTGGATCAGCTAATATGATATGTACTATGTGCATGACCATGGTGTGCCAGAGTTCCTCATTGTCTGGGTCCGTATACTGTATGAGAATAGTAGCAGAGTGCAGTGCACTTCTGCATCAGCAATGTCACCGCCACTCTTCATACTCGTTATTGACACCATTTTCCATGACCTGCGGGGAAGTGTTCCTCGTACATTCCTGTATGTCGCGATCCTTTACAGTGATAACTAAACAGAAACTACAGGGCAGTATTCAAAGATGGAGTTATTACCACAGTCAATTCAGCCTGCACCTACTGTACATGTCAAGAAGATGAAATGTTTGGAAACTAACCCAATCGCATTCACAGTCACGGTCGATGATCAAGACTTTCTGAAAACTAGCTTCTTTCAGTATTTATGATACCGCTTGCAGAGCGATGGTGTTATTCATCAGAAAGTGTGAACAGCATGGCTCAGAAGGTAAAGAGTCACAGGATGCTGGAGGAGTGCTTGAGGTGATATAGCTATGTCCCAAAAGCAGCAACTTATGGTGCAAACAACCTCACCGTCGAGGGCAAGCACCGCCGAAGGCATACAACCTCACTGTCGAGGGAAAGCACCGCTGAGGATGGCCAAAAAAACGCTGATCAACCAACTGACCATTGCATTTAATTGCGTAAAATAGCACTCATTGATCCGAAGAGCAGACCGATAGGGATAGTCAAAGAAAAAGATTTTTTTTTTTTCTTGCTGATTGAACTCGTGCCTAACACAAAGAAATTCAATACGTGCACATTTTGGATGAATTTTCAACAAAATATTTCTCAAATTAAACTCAAGCATTGATTTCATAGACTTGCCTATAAGTATAGGTAGAGAAAGGATGAGTAACAGGAAAGACATTGTAACTTACTATAAGATTCTTCTTGATTATATGATCCCTGCATCGAAGTGATGTAGAAAAGGTTTGGATCCTCCTGTTCTTCCTTTATCTCTATGTCGGGAACATACTTTAATCTACTTTCATCTCCAGCTTCACTAGAGTTTGCATGTTCACTAAGAGATTTATAAAAAGTTTCTAGGACATGTTTACTACTTTCAGTGTTCGGTGTACTCTTGAATTTCTTCACTAGGCCAGTTGCCTCTAAAATGTCTTCATCCCTCCTATCAACATTTGCACTCCTAAGATCAGATTCCCTCCTCTCAGCACTCTTTGTTCTTGATATGAGGCGAATACCAACTGCAACTCTCTTTTGACCCTTGAACCGTGTCTCACGGGGATATGGAGCAGATTTGTCTTCATTCTGAAAATACAATCCGATAACAAGAATTATACCATCCATAATGCCATCCAGTTCAGTATGTACAATGTGATTATGCAAAATGTGGCATTCTTATGTAGTATAAACAGAACCATGGTATTCAATTTCCACTGAAAAACTACTGGAGAGTGGATACTACATTACGTTCAGCAAACATTCAGGAACAAAGATTCCTAAGTTGTGTCACATTATTCTAATTTACCTAAAACTGGAATGTTGAAATAACATTCACATATCCATATACTTCTAATTTACTTGTCCTGGAGATTTTCTACCCTTTTTTGTCTGCAGACTGATTTAACTTTCTCTACCTTACGCCAGGAGATCAGACAGTAGTCCATATCACCAAGAAATCTCTGGCATCCCTGGAATCCAAAGAACAGGAACCAATTCCAAACCACATAATATATACTAGCTGCTGTACCAGTCATTGACAGGTTAGTTTTTGTAGAATTGCAGCATCTAGCAGAGACGCGTGACAGGTGGTGGTAGTGATTATTGTTTTAAGAGGAAGTACAACTAGGCAACCATCCTCCATATAACAGTAATCAGAGAGAAAAAATGGAAGGGATCTGACACTTCGAAAAGGAAGACAAGGGCCATGAAGGGCATGAAAATTAAAGACTCCCTAGGCCTCCATACATAATACTGTCGGGGTCTGAAAAGAACAAGAGTTGACCAAGGGAGGTCGTATAGGATAGATGAAAGTGAGGAGCCGGGCACAAGTAAGTGGAAGCAATGCCAGGACTCAGCTGAGGGCCCCTGGTCGCCAACCCATGCTCCACAGTTCAGAGGCCCTGAGGCCCCTTTCAGTCACCTCTTACAACAGGCAGGGGATACCGCAGGTGTTATTCTACTGCCTCCACCTACAGGGGGTAGATGCGTGACAGCAGAAAAGACAGAGCACACGTAAATTAACAGTCAATCAGTGTAATACTGTTGTTGACTGTAAGGGTTTAGGAAACTGTGAACTATTACCCCTGATTCTTTGAGTGTGCTGAAACGTATCTGATAACCAGTGTCATAGTGGTGACTATATTACATTGGTGTGTACCGATTTTCCCCCGACACACATGTACAGCGCACATTAGGGATCATTCAACTTCTTCAACAATTCCAGTATTAACGTGAATGGACAGTTCTTTTTCTTGCAATTTCTTGATGGTTAAAGGTATGTACATCAAACTGGAATGAATGAATGAATGAATGAATGAATGAAAGAAAGGGAAAGTCGTTTTTCTTGCAATTTCTTGATGGCTAAAGGTATGCACATCAAACTGGAATGAATGAACAAATGTAAGTTGCTCACGTGACCCACATTCCCCATCTTATATGAACTGTTATTAGTTATTTAAAGATCTGCCTTGTCAATAAAATACAAAATCTAGTTTTCTTGCTAAATACATAAAATACATAAATATATATAAGGAGATATTTCGAGAATCCATTAATATTCTCTTCTTCAGCTTACAGATTAAAATCGCATGCATGTAACAGACCTTATTTAAAAATTATGCCCCAACACAAAACAGGCTAAAAACAATACAATAAAACAAACTATAAGTTCAAACATGAATATTATTCATGTTATGTCCAGTCTTGTCCTGTAAGAATCATGTGAGAGTTCATTTATGGCGTTGCCATTGATGCTTTCACAGCCCGTACTTATAGACATGATACTGTATAGGCTTTTGGGCTTATCAATGTCAAGAAAATAAGGTGAAATACTTTACGCTTCACAGAGAACTGTGCTGTGGGTCATCAGAAGAAATCTCGACTGTCCACAAGAAAGGCTTCTTAAACAATGACTCCTTAAATTTAGACGTTATAATAGAGGTGGAAATGGTACGTTCATTAGCCACCAGATGGCTCCCAGGACGTAGCACAGCGCTAGCGTTCGAAGCGGAAGCTGGCCGAACCATCCGAATCAGTCTAAGAGGTTCACATGTGTACGTAACATATGACACTGACAGGTGTGTGACATTTACACAAGCCTGAAATGAAACATCTGGCGATGAGGAACGTACGAATCTGGAAAACACCAAGACGAAATAACAATACTGAAGGGACAAGAAGGGAACTACCGATGTAAATTCTTAATGGCTGGCAACCAGTTATTACTTGATATCCGGTGTCCATGTTCCAGGCTTGTGTAAATGTCACACACCTACCAATGTCATATGTTACGTACACATGTTATGTGAACCTCTTAGACTGATTCTGATGGTTCGGTCAGCTTCCGCTTCGAACGCTAGTGCTGTGCTGCGTCCTGGGAACCATCTGGTGGCAAATGAATGTACCGTTTCCACTTCTACTATAACATCTAAATTTAAACAGTCATTGTTTAACAAGCCTTTCTCGTGGCCAGTTGAGATTTCTTCTGACGACGCAGAGCACAGTTTTCTGTGAAACATAAAGAATTTCACCTTATTTTCTTGACACGGCATAAGCCCAAAAGCCTATACAGTATCATGTTCATTTATGGTATTAATATTAAGCTGATTTACAATTATCAAATATTGTTGTGATGTGGCATCTGTGTGACCTTCATAAACCAAATATATTTATTTTTGTTGGATGCGACGTGACAAATGTTTATGGTATAAGCAGACACATACTGTTTCAACTTTATCTATATTTTTTTTTTTTTGCTAGTAGCTTTACGTTGCACTGACACAGATAGGTCTTATGGCAACGATGGGGTATGGAAAGGCTAGCTACGACTGGGAAGTAAGCAGCCGTGGCGTTAGTAGGAAAATGGGAAACCACAGAAAACCATCTTCAGGGCTGCCGACAGTGGGGTTTGAACTCACTATCTCCCGGATGCAAGCTCACAGCTGCGTGCCACTAACCACACAGCCAATTCGCACGGTGTTTCAACTTTATCAAGAACATCATGAGACCCATGTTAGACACATGTCAGATGACAAAATTTTGTGAATAAGCCATGTTAAAAGTGAAAGAAAGAAATATTCTAGCTCTATGTGCATGCAATATTGTTTAAATTAAAAGCAGAGTTTATTTATATATACAGTATTTAGAACCTCTATTTCATAAAAATCATAAAATTGGAAATTTTCTTTCAAACTTTCTTCTTTTGAACAGCTCATGCCATCACCTGATGAACATTGTATCAGCTGGTGTGGACTCACTGCAAATGCTGAACTATGAAGAAAGTCAAATGTGAGAAATTAAATAGTCCTATTTCAGGTAGCTGTCCGCTATTACGTGTCTTATTTGTTAGGATGGACAACCCGAGAACTGCAAACAATAAAATAAAAACAATTTTAACAATCTACAAACTCACACCAGATAAAGAAACCAAGGAGTGAAGAAATCTATCCTCTTTGAAAGAAAGAAGAAAAGCTCTTGGTACTTATCAGAGCCGGAAACAAATATGGAACAATTGCCATCCCGGATAGGAAGAGTCCGGGATGTGGAACACTTAACATAAATACAGTACTGCCCCATAAAATCCGGGACGTCTGGCAACCCTGACTGTAACTCTTGTTATGACGGCAAATAATGAGTGGAATGTGCAATGTGCGGTAAAAGGGGGAAGTTAACGGACACGTAGTGCTGGAATGTGGGGTACGGATAAGAGAAACATGTTGCTTGCTGCAAACAATGTTGCCAGTTCGATTTTAAGCGCTGGTCTCGCATGTTCTTTTTTTTTTTCCCCAACCTGAGTTTCGGTTTAGTAAGGTTCAGTTCATCAGAGTTTTACTGTACTAGCATTTCCATTCATACTTTCATCTTAAATAAGACATTAAATTAGAAGACATTTGCTTTGCTATCTAATTTCTGGATAAGCAGAATATGCCCAATGAGTTGAGTTTTAGTTTAAATTAGGTTGACAAAAAAACAGCTTTTAGTGAGGCCCAGGTCTACAATATAAAATGTATTTTAATAATAATAATAATAATAATAATAATAATAATAATAATAATAATAATAATAATAATAATAATAATAATAATAATAATAATAATAATAATAATAATCTGTTAATCAATTTTTGACACTTGACATGGTTCACTGTCCATCTCTGTAAGTACTTTCCTATTTTTTTTATTTTTTATTCGAAACAATTATTTTAATGAATTTGGTGAGCAGAATGATGTTGGAACAGCGATAGTTTCTTAGAAATTTTTTTTTTTTTTTTTTAAATTTCAAAGTGCTTGTGACATATTCTGCAACATTTATTTAAATATATGGCATCCTTTTATAACAAATCCTCTCTTCTGCAGTATACAGTCCCTTTCTTTTCACTGGAAAAATCTGGGATTCACAATTTTATAATTTGGCCTAAAGCTAGAGCCCTGAGCAGATATACAAAATATTATCCACATCCGCTCTGCATCCACACTTCCTTCATCCTAAAATAGTTATCCACATCTGCTAATTGTTATCTGCGGATATTGTAAATATTACTACAGTATATAACACCCATCTGTTAATACACTACAGTACAATGGACCCGATACCTGGCATCAGACCCCCACAGTCACAGGTTTATGAGGGATTTTCTCTTGCGACAACCACCGACATATTGACCTTTGTTCCTTCCTTCCATTAATTGCGGGCAGGAGCCAGTTGGGCTTAGGTCAAATTTACAGCTTTATGGTCTCAAGGCTCTTTATATATATCACAATTCTCCCATACTACTATCCGGAGTCACCTAATGGCAAGCAAAAATAAGGGTATACCTGAGTGAAAATGAATAATCTTCATTATCTGCATCTGCGAATTGTTATCCACGGATATTGTCAATGAGGTAATTCCTGTAGAGTTGCCACATTTTTTATCTCTTTTGTTATATCTCGGTATATTTAGGTACCTTAAAAATTATTGCAAATTCATAGAGCATAATTTGAAAACATGTACATTGATCAGAGATGAATGAAGTATTGGTAACTGAAAGCAAATGGGAGAATTGTTGCATCAGCGGCATCTCTCCCTGGAACCCGGTATAGATGCTGACTTTGCTCGGGAGAGATGCCACAAGTAAAATAATTAATGACAAAATCAAAATTAAGCCAATTTCTTCAACTTTAATATAACTGAACACTAGAACGTACTAAAAGACAATTATATCTACATAATATAATCATTCAATGGTAAAAGAATCTGACTCATAATTTACAACATTAAATGAAACATATTTTAATTTTGATTTACTATGAACATGCATATGCAATGAATTCTTCACTGTGTTATATAAAGGAAACATCAAAATCATCATGACACAGTGATTTGAAAACATGGCTGAGAAAGGATTCTTGAATCAAAAACTGATGTTTATCCTCTTACAAGTTAATTTATACAGATTGTTTCTTACGGCTTTTTTCTCTAGCAATTTTGCTGCCATAGTCGTTCTATGTAGACCAAGATTTGAGCAGCCACTGGTTGTAACTCAAACACTGGATCCACTTTTTTGAATATGAATTTGACTTCAGTAATTATTGAAGTACCTATACTTGCTGGACCCAGAGAGCCTTTTGCCTGATTTCCTGACTGTATTCTTAGTTTCAGTGTTCGTGCCAGAATTCTATAGTATCATTCTGCCTCCCTAATCAGTATTTCCTTTGCTTTCAGTCTTTTAACAGCCTCTCTTAAATTTTCCTCTGTCCATTGAGGTCTTTTAACAGTGCCCTTACTTTTATACTGAGTAGGAATGTCATAAATTTTTATTTCTGAAAATAATATAATAACCCGAGAGGAGTCCGTATATTGGATTCAACAAGAGAATCCAGCTGGCCTCTTTCATTCTAACTCCAACACGTAACCTACAAGAGGTGCCCCCTGTTAAGCTGAGCAACCCAGTGGAACCAATCCCAGCAGGAAACTGGGTCGGTGAGCCGATCAGTATTGTGAACACCAAGGTGGTCAACAGCTTCAACGGTGGATGAGGATTGCGAATCTCAATGGCAGAGATGGTGGATGAACTACCTTGGGAATATAAATCCACACGTCTGATCCTGCAACGGGCAATGTTGTGGTCAGTGTCTGTATCCGGGTCAGGGTCGGCTGTTTAGATACCCTCCAGATCTCATCGATCTGGTCCTAATTGCGGTGGGACCTTTGGGTTCCACCCCCATGTGAATAATTTCACACAAAGCTACCATGGTAGGAAAATTAAAAACGGAAACTACCCCAGCCGGCACAATACGGGGCCAGAAGGAGTCTGGTCTAAGCAGGGCATCGGATTCTGGGGGCCCTGTACCATCATGCTGGGATCAGTCAGAGGATCCCTCACCCCGCAAGCTGAGAACGAAGAAGAAATACTTCTTTGGCACCCTTAAAGTCAACACCCTCCTTAGGATTGGGAAACAAATGGAACTGGTTAAAGTATTAGAAGAATACCAAATTAAGCTCCTGACAGTCCAAGAAACAAGGTTTATTTCACATGAAGTGGCCATGATGGGCAATTAGAGAATATTGAAAGGATTACCTGCTGTTCCGAGGTATCTGTGGAACAGCAGAGGTGAAAGAAGGTGCGGGGGTGAACAGGTCTCAGGCTACAAAATTAAAGTTAATTTAAAATTTAACAAGGTTATATTTTCTTTTCAAAATTCAGAAATAACAAGAATGGCAGGTACAGAGTAGCAAGGCAAAAAAGTACAATTACAGTATTTACAGGATTTGGGCTTCGAGCCCCGAACTCACAATTCTTGGGCAACTAGCCCAACTTTACCCCAAATCAAGATTTAACAGAGGGGCAGAAAACCCCATACATGCCCGGGAGCACTTGCTCTAAATTACACAGAAAAGCCTCCTCGAGGCATACATACTCAATTTTCAAGAAAGAGCCACTCGCTCTCAACTTTAAGCCTATCAAAGGCCACACCAAACTCCACCTTCAAGTTGTCCTCTAAGGACATAGACACGGGGATAAAATACCCAACCTACTGAGGTCTATTAAGTGAGAAAAAGGTTAATTACATTACCTCCAAAATAACAATTTGAGAGGAGGCGATCTGCACTCCTAATACCTTTTGTTTAAAACCTAATCTGGCTCTAGGCCGCTAATGCAAGGGCTAATCCCATACTAAAGAGGTGACTTTAGAAGGAAACAATTTACATTACGTTAAGGAAGAATCGGTTATGAAAAATAAGTTCACCTCAAAACAATATGAGTGGGAGCTCGAGAGGGTTAAGCACTCTCTATCCCAATATGTAGCTTTAAAAGAGAATCGATACTAAGAGTCTTTACATTTTAGGGAAAGTTACATGGTGGAAACGCTTCGGACCCGCCCCGAGAGTTAAACTGCTGAGCTAGCAAGAAAAGAAGTTATTAAACGGCCATTACCTTGTTTTGAACTGCTGCCCGAAGAAAGAGGCGCTTCCCGTCCCCTGCTACGTACTTTACACTTAGAAAGTTGGTACTGAAGTGGCGCAGAGACCCGAAAATCAGCAGTTTATATACTCTCGTGGAAAGTTTGAGGCGTTTCGGAAATGAGAACACCCGCCCACAAAAACTTTATTGGCTAGGGTTAAGCAAGATATTCAAGTTGGAGAAGATACATCGGATTGGTCAGAAATTAATTAAAGAAATTTGGGATTGGCTAAATTCAAAACAAGGGGAAGGAAAGGGTTATACAGCCAACTTAAACAATAACAGAAAGAAATTTAACAAGGAACAAACTTTTGAAATAAAAATTTCTCCAAAAAAACTGTTCTTTCACTTCGCACTAGGGTGCACCATTGTAGTTCTTCAGTAGTGTCCTCTAGAAGAGAAAGTTCACACTTCTTACTACAGGTAAAACAAAAATACATCGAAAACGACCCAGTTCAGAAACTCCAAAATTTCCAAGTAGTGACATCTTCCGAGAAACTTGAAAATTAACACAGTAGATAAAGTTCAGACTTCCTCCAGCAGAGGAGTTTCAACTGGCGCAAAGTTTGAATTAGCGGCGTGGAGGTGTACCACCCGGTACACCTGCAATCAGGAAAAAGAAGCCAGGTAAGAAGAGAATGTCTCCGACTATCCTGGGAACAGCTTTCTTTGTTCACAAATCAATAGTGGATGCCATTATCGAATTTAAGTCGTTATCTCCTACACTCTCAGTCTTAACCTTGAGAAGTGGGACAAATACTATGTGATCTTCAATGCCCATGCCCCTATCAATGAGGACAACAAGAAAAACCCAGATAAAGTTGAGGAATTTTGGTCTCTTCTCGAAAGGGAACTGATGCTAGTGCTGGATCACCAAGTGACAATCTTAATGGGTATTTATTATTATTTATTCGTGTCAGAGGTATCAATATATAAAAATTCAATTCAAATTCAATTCAAAAATTAAATGATAAAAATATGAAGTATGTTAATCACTCAAAATGAAACATACATACATACATACATACATACATACATACATACATACATACATTATCATTATAGACTGTTATGCCTTTCAGCGTTCAGTCTGCAAGCCTCTGAGAATTTACTAATCGTCGCCACAATCCTCGATTTGCAACTAGTGTTGTGGCCTCATTTAGTTCTATACCTCTTATCTTTAAATCATCAGAAACAGAGTCTAACCATCGTCGCCTTGGTCTCCCTCTACTTCTCTTACCCTCCATAACAGAGTCCATTATTCTCCTAGGTAACCTATCCTCCTCCATTCGCCTCACATGACCCCACCACCGAAGCCGGTTTATGTGTACAGCTTCATCCATCGAGTTCATTCCTAAATTAGCCTTTATCTCCTCATTCCGAGTACCCTCCTGCCATTGTTCCTACCTGTTTGTACCAGCAATCATTCTTCCTACTTTCATGTCTGTTACTTCCAACTTATGAATAAGATATCCTGCGTCCACCCAGCTTTCGCTCCCGTAAAGCAAAGTTGATCTGAAAACAGACCGATATAACGATAGTTTCGTCTGGGAGCTGACTTCCTTCTTACAGAATGCTGCTGATCGCAACTGCGAGCTCACTGCATTAGCTTTACTACACCTTGATTCAATCTCGCTTACTATATTACCATCCTGGGAAAAAACACAACCTAAATACTTGAAATTATCGACCTGTTCTAGCTTTGTATCACCAATCTGACATTCAATTCTGTTGAATTTCTTACCTACTGACATCAATTTAGTCTTTGAGAGGCTAATTTTCATACCATACTCATTGCACCTATTTTCAAGTTCCAAAATATTAGACTGCAGGCTTTCGGCACTGTCTGCCATTAAAACCAAGTCGTCAGCATAGGCCAAACTATTTACTACATTTCCACCTAACTGAATCCCTCCCTGCCATTTTATACCTTTCAGCATATGATCCATGTAAACTACAAACAGCAAAGGTGAAAGATTACAGCCTTGTCTAACTCCTGTAAGTACCCTGAACCAAGAAGTCATTTTACCATCAATTCTCACTGAAGCCCAATTGTCAACATAAATGCCTTTGATTGATTTTAATAATCTACCTTTAATTCCATAGTCCTCCAGTATAGCGAACATCTTTTCCCTCGGTACCCTGTCATATGCTTTCTCTAGATCTACGAAACATAAACACAACTGCCTATTCCTCTCGTAGCATTTTTCAATTACCTGGCGCATACTGAAAATCTGATCCTGACAGCCTCTCTGTGTCTGAAACCACACTGGTTTTCATCCAACTTCCTCTCAACGACTGATCGCACCCTCCCTTCCAAGATGCCTGTGAATACTTTGCCTGGTATACTAATCAATGAGATACCTCGATAGTTATTGCAATCCTTCCTGTTCCCTTGCTTATAGATAGGTGCAATTACCGCTTTTGTCCAATCTGAAGGTACCTTACCAACACTCCACGCTAATTTTACTACTCTATGAAGCCATTTCATCCCTGCCTTCCCACTATACTTCACCATTTCAGGTCTAATTTCATCTATTCCTGCTGCCTTATGACAATGGAGTTTATTTACTATCCTTTCCACTTCCTCAAGCATAATTTCACCAACATTATTTTCCTCCTCCTCATGAGCTTGGCTGTTTGCAACACCACCATGATGATTTCCTTTTACATTGAGAAGATGTTCAAAATATTCCCTCCACCTCTCCAGTGATTCCCTGGGATCTATTATGAGTTCACCTGAATTACTCAAAACACTGTTCATTTCCTTTTTCCCTCCCTTCCTAAGATTCTTTATTACTGTCCAGAAAGGTTTTCCTGCTGCTTGACCTAGCCTTTCCAGGTTAATACCAAAATCTTCCCACGACTTCTTTTTGGATTCAACAACTATTTGTTTCGCTCTGTTTCTTTCATCTACGTACAAATCCCTGTCTGCCTCGGCCCTTGTTTGGAGCCATTTCTGATAAGCCTTCTTTTTACGTTTACAGGCTGCTCTCACTTCATCGTTCCACCAAGATGTTCGCCTTTTCCCATCTTTACACACAGTTGTTCCTAGGCATTCCCTTGCTGTTTCTACTACAGCATCCCTGTATACCACCCATTCACTTTCTATATCCTGAACCTGCTTACTGTCTACTGTTCAAAACTTCTCACTAATCATATCCATGTACTTCTGTCTAATTTTCTCGTCCTGGAGATTTTCTACCCTTATTCGTTTGCAGACAGATTTCAATTTCTCTACCCTAGGCCTAGAGATACTTAGTTCACTATAGATCAGATAGTGGTCTGTATCATCGAAAAATCCCCGAAAAACTTGTACATCCCTAAAAGATTTCCTGAATTCAAAGTCTGTTAAGATATAGTCTATTATGGATCTGGTACCCCTAGCCTCCCATGTGTAGCGGTGAATAGCCTTATGCTTGAAGAATGTATTCGTAACAGCTAAACCCATACTAGCACAGAAGTCCAGCAAACGCTTCCCATTCCCATTAGCTTCCATATCTTCCCCACATTTACCAATCACCCTTTCGTATCCTTCAGTTCTATTCCCAACTCTCGCATTGAAATCGCCCATTAGCACTATTCTATCCTTGCTGTTGACCCTGACCACGATGTCACTCAATGCTTCATAAAACTTGTCAACTTCATCCTCATCTGCACCCTCACATGGTGAATACACAGACACAAACCTTGTCCTAATTCCTCCCACTGACAAATCTACCCACATCATTCGCTCATTTACGTGCCTAACCGAAACTATGTTGCATGCAATGGTATTCCTGATAAAGAGCCCTACCCCAGACTCTGCCCTTCCCTTTCTAACACCCGTCAAGTACACTTTATAATCTCCTATCTCTTCCTCCTTATCTCCCCTTACCCGAATATCACTTACTCCTACCACATCCAGATGCATCTTCTTTGCTGACTCAGCCAGTTCTACTTTCTTTCTTCCATAAGCCCCATTAATATTGATAGCTCCCCATCGAATTCCATTTCGTTCGCCAAGTTGTTTCCAAGGAGTCCCTCGCCTGTCAAATGGGAGTGGGACTCCGATACTCCCATAGGTCCGAGGCTTGCTTAGTGTTCTGAGCTCGGTAAATTCATGAAGCAGGATGCTGCCCCACTTGCACATAGTCCAAGTGAGGATCTCTCCTCTAACGGGTTATGGACCACCGGTGAATTGTATAGTCCTAGCCGCCTGAGCACAAGGAGGGCCACGACTCAGAATATGTCCGAGATGCCCACTCCCATTCCATAGCAACTGGTATCCCGACTCTCAGGACCACTTACTAGGCCACTCAGCCGTTGCCCATGGTTCACGAACTAGGACGTGACTACAGTAACCCACAAGACATGAACAAATTAATTGTAAAAATAAAAAATTAAAAAAGGAGAAAGGAAGTATTACATGAAAATATCTACACTATATACACGTTATTTACACAAGTTGTGACCAGTATTTGGCTACATTGATGGCATTGTTTCCAGCCAGTGCCAATTCCAACCCAGTACATGAATCTGGGCATAGACGACATTGCAAGACGTGCGTAGAAGTCTATTCCTCTCCACATTCGCATAATGAGTCCCCACCATGCACGATGCCCCATTTCACCAGATTGTCCTTAGATCTTGTCCTAAGACACGAGAGAAACCTCCTAGTAGGGTGTAGGTATTTGCATGTGATATTGTTATACATCCGGGTGTCTCCTGGGCAACGGACTAGGACTTTTCCTAGACGGCTGATTCTCTCACTCCAGAAGTACCAATATCTTAATGGGTGACTTTAATGCACAGATTGGAAGAGAACGAAAATTCAGGGAATAGTAGGGAGATACCCAGATCTCCCAGGACACCAGAGAACCAACAGAAATAGAGAAAAACTGATTGAAGCCTGCAATTCGTCCAACTTGAAACTAATGTCCACACGATTCAAGAAAGAACCCAAGATGATGATGACATGGCAATCCCCAAACCCGAAATTAGGTGAATTTCAAATCGCCCATGTGGCAACTTCTAGCCCTCAAAGAAATAATGAATACCAAGGTCCAGAGAGGAGCTAATGTAGACTCTGATCACTACTTGACCAGAGTTAAGATCAGGTTCATCCCCCACAATATCAAGAAAAATCCACCACAAATTAAAAAGTTCAAGATAGATGAACTCAGAATCAATCAAGAAATAGTAGAGAAGTATCAGAAAGAGCTTGAAGCTATGGAATCGTATGAGTGGAATGAAATGGCTGGAAAAATACAAGCAGCAGCTGAACAAACATTATCCTTGGTAAAAAAGAAAAAACACTCCTGGTGGAATGACGAGTGCGAAGAAGCACTGCAGGAAAGATCAAAAGCATGGAACAAATGGTGCTCTAACCATAAGGATTTTGAGGAATTTAAAGAGCAGAGAAAATGCACAGCCAGAATCCTCAGGAATGCTAAACGAAAATACGAGAAGGAATAACTGAACTAAATTGAGGAGAATTTTCAGAGGAATAACACCAGAGAATTCTATCGAGTTTTCAAGAACAAAATTAAAGGTTTCATCCATAGAAATCTATGTTTCACGAATGACCAGGGAAAACTCATCATGAGCAACAAGAAAAACTGTGAACATTTGGCTCAGTACTTCCAAAAACTTTTGATCTGCAATCCCCCTAAGGAAGGACTATGGTTTGAAACACCTAGAGAAATTGTCCAAAACTCCTTGCCCCTCTGATAGAAAGGAAATAAGAACTATAATTAAGGGACTGAAAAATAACAAGGCACCTGAGAAAGACTTCATCACATCAGAATTATTTAAATATGCTGGTGAAAACATGGTGGCATATTTGGAAAACTGAACAGATTCCAAAAGAGTGGAAAAATACACTCGTTTCACCTTCTACACAAGAAAGGGAACAAAAAGAACGTTAATAATTACAGAGGAATCTCACTTCTCTCCGTCGCATATAAGATATTTTCAAAAGCACTCCGGCATAGAGTGGGAGCCTCATTTGGACAAGCAGCTAGGTGAATACCAAGCAGGATTTCGAAAAGGACACTCGTGTATAGAACCAATTTTTATCTTGAAATCACTGATAAAGATAGGGCAATGAGATGAAAGAGGTTGGTCATGACCTTTGTAGATTTCAAGAAAGCATATGATTCTGTAGACCGTACAACACTTACCAATATTCTAAAGGAATTCAAATTGGATGATAAATCCATAGCTCTGATACAACAGACTCTCATGGACATAATATAATCCAGAGTAAAATTTATGAGGGAGCTCTCAGAAAAGTTTGAGATCAAAACAGGGCTCAGACAGGGGGATGGCCTCTCCCCACTACTTTTCAACTGCGTGCTGGAGAAAGTCGTCTGGAAATGAAGGAAGGAAATGGCTAAGAGAGGCTATCAAAATGGAGTGAGAATTGGTTGTAAAGCTACCGGTATTACAGTTGATTGCCTGGCCTTTGCTGATGATGTTGTGCTCTTCGCAGACGATCTTCAAACGGCAGCAAAGCAGATTGAAGTACTCCAAGAAGTAGCTGCCAAGACTGGTTTAAAGATCTCGTTCAAGAAAACTAAATACATGAACTCCGAGAAAATTGACCCTACCCATAAGGTAGTGACACCATATGCAGATGTCGAGAAAACTACGAAATTCAAGTACCTTGGTGAACTTCTAACCCCCAATGTTAATGAGAATGAAGCACTGAAGGAAAGAGCTAGGAAGATGGAATTGGCTTTTAAACTGAGTCAGGATACTTACAAATCCACATCCCTCTCTTTCGAGGTAAAACTGAGACACTACAGCACAGTAGTTACACTAGCATGTCTCTTTGCAGCAGAGACACTTTCTAAGATAGAAGACCCCTTAATTGAGCAAAAAGAAAGAAAGTTCTTCAGGAAGATCTTAGGACCAAAGAAAGTCGCTGGAGAATTTACCTTCCATCTGAAGTCCAACAAGGAAATGTAGGAGAGGATTGAGAGATAACCACCAAAATGAGGAGATTGACATTTTATGGACATTTGAAGAGAATGAGCCCAGACAGACTGGCATATAAATTAATTATTCTTCAAGAAAAAAAGAAAACTCATCCCCGCTGGTTGAATGAAGTGCATAAAGATCTCAACGAAGGAGGTATCACGCCCACAGAAGTTCAAAATAGAAATATCTTCAGACAGAAAGTTGCGAAACTGAGGGATAATCCAGAGAAACGACCTGCTAAACCACGGAATATCTCGGTGGAAAAATGGCAAAGGAGGAGCCAAAGGTTAAAGAACCTTTGGAGAGAATGTAATGAGAAGGGTATTAATTCAAAATAGAAATATCTTCAGACAGAAAGTTGCGGAACTGAGGGATAATCCAGAGAAACGACCTGCTAAACCATGGAACATCTCGGTGGAGGAATGGCAAAGGAGGAGCCAAAGGTTAAAGAACCTTTGGAGAGAACCTTTGTAGAGAATGTAATGAGAAGGGTATTACCTTTAGGAAGAAACATGGCAGGTAGCTAGTGTATTCGTAGCCCAAGTTGGCTGTCAAAAGAAAGAAAGAAAGAAAGAAAGAAAGAAAGAAAGAAAGAAAAGAAGAAAATAATGTTACCAATGAAAGCAATAAATTATGTATTTTAAGAATTGTGAGACGGTAAAATATTTGAATAAAATACCGGTACCCTATGAATAGTATTGAATGTTTCCAGATCACTTTTAGAATCTGATAGCAATGAAACATCTCAGCCGAATTGTTGTGCGGCAACTCTCCTAACTATCAGGTAGAGATGCCGCACCCTCCTGTTGTCATACCTCAAAGCATCATGGCCCAAAATAAGTTTACTGTCAACTACAGTTATGCTTCTGACTTCTACTGTACTAAAAACGGCTGACTTAAGCATTTGAAACCAACTTAATTTACAATAAATGAACACAAGGAAAAACTTTGTCAGGAGAAAACAAGTACTTACCTCAAGATATCGGCTATAACTGGCGTAATATACGAGGAAATTTCATCACACTCACAGATGGTAGTTCTTCCTAAGAGACTGAAAAACCATACACATTGCCATCTAGCTGTAATGATACAACCTTTGGCTACAGTGTATACGGCATCTGCACCAGATTTACCTTATTATCAGCAAAATTATCTGCACTGCCATACACTTTGCATCCGCCAAGACAGTAACTTCGCGGATCATCTGTATAGGGCTCTATCCATAGCATATTTGAACTTCACTGATTATTTTATTCTGTAGTGTAAATTCTGTTGATAATTAATAAATTTATTTTACTTGCCACTGCTAGTCTCTTTGAAAGCTGAAAATCTTGATTTGTGTTGGATTCTTTTTTGTTTCTTTTTTTTTGCTATTAGGAACTGAGAACTCTCTTACAAATACTCATTGTCAAGCAGAATTGCCATGCAAAATTATGAACATTTACAAATGTAACATTCAAAATGTATAAAACAAGAGCACAATCATACTACAGCTGTTCACTATTTTCAAATTAAAGCTCACAGAGTATAAAACAAGTTTCCTCTCTGTACGCTTCCTATTTAGTGGCACTGCTACAGAAATACTACACCTTTCACATCGCCGGCAATGGATTCTTCACAATGCTGGGACTACAATAAGGTACTTCATGTTTCATAGAGGTATCTCTTTTGTATCAGTGTAATTACCGTATTAACTCGCATATTAGACCCCCTTTTCCCCATTTTTACAACCAAAAAAAGTAAAGAGGGGTCCAATATGCGATAACCTCAAATTTTGTGCAGTGAACACATGACTTCTAGGCTATAAAGAGCTATAAATTGTACATGCAAACATTCTACACTGTTCTTTAACAAACCTATCAATATATTTGAGTTATATTTGCTATTTTAGGTGGAAATGTAAAAAGTCAATAAATGGTAAGCACGACTTTTAGGCCTACGTATAAAGTAAATATAATCCGTTTTAGTTGCTCATATCACGTCATTCATTTCATCTCATTAATTCCTCCGATGAGGTCGATGCCAGGAAGGGCATACGGTCGTAAAAACTCACCACGAAGATTTGTCTCACTTCATACTCGACCCCGTAGAGAAAAGGGATAAGGGTACCACATTATCATATTATGCAATATTGATACAAAATAACTGAATGACCAGTCATTTGTCTCTTGTCAGTTGAGCAGTAGGCCTACCACACACTAAACCAGATCACTGTTTTCATCTTAATTGTCTCGCGACGCTAACTTCCCTGCTACCATTGTGTCGTCATTCCAAGTGACGTCATCTTCACTGCCATCTCATCAGCCATGCACTGCAATCAAGACCGAGAGCATTCAAGGTCCCGTCTTTTTGAACCTTCTAAAAATAGTTCTGTTCCCGACAATAGAGTCCAAACAGTGTGAAGCTATTCGCAAATGGTTTTTGAAGATGGGCTCTGATATTCCCAGCTGGTGTATGTGTAGCTGAAGCCACTCCTGAATATAGCCATGTTGTTGTAAGCATGCCAAACCACCAGCTGATAACTAGTGTATGTTATGAGTTGTATTTCCGAATGTAATAATTAGGGCTCAGATTTGAGCATATTAGCATATTTTTTTCCTGAATAGTACACATTGAAAGAAGCCTTTCAGTGGTATTTTCATCTCTCTGGGACCAACAGAATTTAAATTTATCGAGCATATAAATGCATAAAACCACGGTTTTCAGAATAGAAGCATATAAATGCATATTCTTGTGGTTTTCGTCTAAATAGTTTGTTTTTCTTCTAATTCTCCCCCCCCCCCCCCCCCCGAATTCGGGCCCTTACCATCCTTAAGGTTCTAAAACAGAAAAAATTATTGAAAAGCCTATCTGGTGCGAATGACAGAACTGCAGGTTTTTAACCTTTAGTGAGGTCATTCACACACCCTAATTGGCCTCTGCCGGATTAGAGTGCAACTCGTCAGATAAGCTCTGGAAGCCCCAAGCATCGTTTCACTTTGAAATGCGAGGTATTTTAGTGGTGTGCCTATTTTGGGAACCAGTATTGTTTAGGTGGCTCTTCCCATGAAGTGGTGGAAGATCCGACCCGGTCAAGTGAAGTTTCTGCATTCTACTCTCAGTTCGTAATCGTATCCATACGTACCTATCGAGTTCTTGTGATTTCTAAGTACGCGATGCCTAAAGTTAAGGAATCTTCGAGTGTTTTACTCCGACGATGTGCAAAGGAAGACCCTGACTCGTTTTCTACTAAGGGAAAATTCTTTTCTGCAAAATGTGTGAAAAAGAGGTAAGTTCTTATTGACATTTTCACACCTACGTTCTTAAAGATATTACTGGTCAAACAGTTGAAATTTCAAGTAAGCCATATGTGCAGCATACGGCGCCTACCTACTAGGTAAGTAGAGAGAAGTCTAAGAATGTATAGACAAGAAAAGTACCGATCAATACTTATTTATTGTGAATGAATTATTACACTAGTACCGGTTTCAGCCTTTCATGGCCATCATCAGCTAGTACATAACATTTATAGTCATTAGACAAAATTACAAAGATGTTATGTTAGATCATCCGGATGTCTAATGAAGAATGGAAGTAAAATGTATTGCAGTATTGTTATGTTAAAATATTTGTGATTAAAGATGGTGGTGATGGTTACAATAAACTAAAACCTATTGAGTGTACATGGATATGAGTACATTAAAAACATTAAAACACATAGGCCACAGTATAAAACACTTGAAAAATATAACACATTAAAACATAGTATATATTTTAAAAACGTCTATTAAAATTTGAGTTCATGTTGTGTAGCATTCATTCTTCAATCTTCTTGTGGTTCTTGTGCTAATTTAGTTGTATTAGGTGATCATCAAGAATGTTCTATGGCTGATATACTTTATATTGATGTGCTGTCAGAACTCTTGTCATTAAAATTTTTTGAAAATTGAGTACTGTGCAATTCAACTATTGATGTACTCCAGTAAGTTTTATATATACTGCGAGGCAGGGTTTGGTTTTGGAGCAGTTGGTGGCGACACCTCTCTTGTCTATGCACGTTATGTGGTTGTTATCTGTAAAGATAAGTTAATGTAAGTATAATGTGCGTATGAAGGAATGCCTGGTGTTTGGATTCGCTGATTTTTCATGGGATCGTTGTGAGGGTGCTCATATTTCTACTGCAATATTTGAAAATAATTTCATAGTCCACAATGCTTTATTTTTGTTCATTCAATGTATTTTTTTCTCACTTATGCGTACCTACCTATTTATTTTTCAGATCAATATTTTGAAGGGTTTTCAATTTTCCCAACATAAAGCCACAAGTGGGCACTCAGCAAAAGTTGAAGAATTTAAAAAAAGGAAATCGAAGAAACAAGCGCTGATACAACCTTTGTTCAATCAGCAACAGCACTCGGACGATTTCTCTTCCAGAGTTTGTAGGGCGTTTTTAAGCGCCAACATACCCCTCTACAAGGTCGAACATGCTGAGATTAGAGCTCTCTTCAAGGACTTTGCAGGAAGAGAGTTGCCTCACGAGTCGACCCTACGTAAAAATTACGTTTCTTCAGAGTATGAAAAGGTATGAATTCATGCACGATTGCCGTATTCCGCATTCTCGTTTAAACAATTCAGAAGTACTTTTAACATGGATCTGGCTCTGTCGTAATGAAGGTAATCTCTCGATAATACCTTCATTCCACGAAGAATATTCATTCAGGTACTTTCTTCACCAGGTTCTACACGTAATCAGGGACGACATCGCGCCACCCAATTTGGTTATCTATCGACGAGACCACAGACAGTTGTGGAAGATACATGGCCAACGTTATTGTTGGAAACTCAGTCCCAGTGAACCGGGGAAGGGCCACCTAATTCTGTGCAGGGAGCTAGATGTGACAAACCATAGTACCATTGTGCGAACAGTGCAAGCAGCTCTGCATAAGTATATTTTATTTTATTTTTCGAGCGTTTTGCCAAAGAAGAATAAATACAGTCTGGCTATAATTTCAATGCATTCTACATATGCTTGGTGAAGACTCTGATAGTTCTGATAGTTAAATATCTCTCACAGTCGTACGACATATCAGAATCCCATTAACTGAACGATTCACCCTTCATTTTATGCATTCCTGTTTCAGGCTTGCTGCGGCCAACCTTTTCAGATGAGGAGGTAAACAAACTACTCATATTGGTAACTGATGCTGCTCCCTACATGACTACGGCTGGGAAGAGCCTCAAGCTTCTCTACCCGAAGATGTTACATGTTACTTGTCTTGCCCATGCAATGCACAAAGTTGCTGAGGAGCTGCGCGAAAAATCGTACAGCGTCAACAGCGTCATTTCCTCAGTGAAGAAAATTTCGTCAAGGCCCCTGCCCGCGTATTTGCCTTCAAGACGATGCATCCAGAGCTCCCTTTACCTCCCAAGCCCATATTGACGCGATGGCTAACTTGGATCTTGGCTGCCTTGTATTACGCTGAAAATCATAGGGCAATTGAAGAGGTAAGACTAGTTGAAATGTTTAAAATCTTCTCATTTTTGAGGTTTTCTCTATCATTCTTTTCGTATCTTTTATCTTTACTCCATCATATGGCGCCTAATTTTGTAATTTTCTCAGTTATTCTCCTCGGCTAATGTTTTTCATTTAAATTTTTTCCAGGTGATCAATACGTTTGATGAGGCAGACAGTGAGTACATCGCAAAAGCTAAGGCTGCTTTTAAAATGAAGGGCTTGATGCCATCCTTGACTTTCATAAAAGCCTACATGAGCATCATTCCTGAGGCCATCCTGAAGTTGGAATCGCGAGGGATGGAGTTGTTTGAAGTGGTCGCTACAATACAAGGAGTCATCCAAGAAGCCGACTCGTGGCCTGGAGAGACTGGGAAAACTGTGCAACAAAAATTGGAGTTCGTGCTGGCTCGAAATCCCGGTTGGAGTGCAGCGTTGGACTTGGAGAGGATGCTGCATGGCGAATCTGAACCGTCAGCGGATTTTCCGAACTACTCTCGTGTCAGTTGACATCGAAAGATCATTCTCATCATTGAAACTTTTATTGACTGATTTAAGAAAATCATTCAAAACTGAAAACATAGAAAAAATTCTTGTTGTACAGTTCAATGCAGATCTACTTCATTGACTCGCCTAATTCTGAACATCTTGTAAATGAACTTTTAAACTGTAACTTTTATAAGAAAACTTCTCATATATATATATATATATATACTTGAAACTTGAATGCGAGTATATCGCAGTGTATCATACATACAATTAGAAAATAAAGCTCGTATATAAAGATATATTATTGGTTTTTTCGTTTCACTTTCTTTTCTATAGTTTTTAATGGTGTTTTACTAGCATCATCTGCATATCTAACTGCATATAATGGTTTTTTTGAGCATATCTATGGAGCATATAATGGGTTTTTCGAGCATATCTATCGAGCATATAACACATGGTTTTCGAGCATATCGAGAGATTTTATCGAGCATATCGATCCGAGCCCTAGTAATAATAGTGACTAGAAGCATTCTTTTGATAACTGTGGCTGTTGAAAGCCAGGCCTTATTTTTAAGTATATTTCATGCTTGTTCTCTACATTTATCACATCAGGATTTACCTCAACAGCTGTAAATGAGATAAGAGAGAATGCATTGTTTAGGTTAGGTATTGTATTGCCCAGATAGTGCCAGAAGTTCCACGACGGAAAGAATAAAAATAAATAACAGAAAAGTTTGCTGCATTTATGGATATCTACAGGTGTGGCGGTAATGCGTTTTATTATCATAATATTTAATTTTGTACATTTGTTGCCTCCCATTTTTTATTAACGCATACCCTAGTATGTTTTGTTTGGCGTTTCCGAAAATCTTTGAAAGTAAGTGTGGACATATAACAATAAATATTATGATTATTTGTTAGGTACGTTGGCGAGTAAAACAATTGTGATTGGATTGCTTTTACCACGTTTTAAACCTACTTCTCTCCCAAAAAAACCCTATATTGGCCTGAGTTACAAGATATTAAACAATCACTTTGTTAATAATCTCGCCTGCCTCTATTAACACTTTGACTATCAGGAAGTAGCCAGGGCATTTAAACCTCCAGCCCAGCCATTTTTAAAAGTCCTTGCCTGCCAGTCCTGCCTTCTGCACTGTGGAACAAAAATGTTTACTACTCCTATATTACACTTTGAAACTATGGGAAAATTTGAACATACCTAGGGAAGGAATTCTAGTATGATTTTAAGGTGTGATATCTGGTGTCACATGCTCCAGGGTGAAGAGGGACACCACACTTCCTGCAGTACCAACCTTGTGTCGCATACCTTTTTCTTCTTGAGACAAACTCTACATCTTCTTGTTGGGTAAGGGTCAGTTTTCAGTGGTGGAAACTTGAGCAGAACATGTTCATTCACTTTTCCATCCAGACGTGATGGGGGATCTTTAGCTGGTGTTCTTCATGGGGGGGGCCTGGTGTATGGAATGCAGTGGGGTGGATGCTAGTCATGACGTGTCAGAGAGAGCTGGAGAGGCTGTTCTGACTTGGGTCTGGGTTGAGACTGGGACACTGGCAGGAGGATTATGACCTTCAAGATAGTATCTGGAAACTATCTGTATGAACTGTAGATAGGTAAATTTTGTCTGGGTATTGGACTTCTGGAAGAGACAGAAAGAATTGGAGGGTGCACTGCATAATTCCAGTTTTTTATTTATGACTATTATAACTAACATCAAGCCGATAAACTGTTTCATTTCAATCACTGACAGAGGTTTACAAGTTTGACAAATTGAATATTTAGTGAATGGACGCGGTGCGCTACTGATAATCAGCTGTGCATATAAATTAGTCTGCTCACAAACATATGGAAAAAAGCTGTCCCTAATAAATATATTTACAAAAGACATTATATCTTCACTGTTGTTTCGACCTCATCAATTTCACAATCTAAATCTGGGATAAGTTCATCACCAGAATCTCATTATAAATCATTTCAACAGCCTCTTCAACTGATATAAACTTACTGCTCGCCATACTGTGTCTTGCTAGTGGCGCTAACACAACACTGAAGGCAAGAGCGCGGGCTTGGAATGTGCCGGGAAAGAAAAAATTATTTTGATGGGCGATTCTAGACGGGAATTACTGTTTTGACATATATTAATGAAGGTCAGAACATATATCTAACTACCATCTATGAAGGAATGAAGGAACTACGATCCGTAGTGCATTTTTTAACTTGAAATTTTCGCGCAAGTTCATATGGAGAATACACTGGCGAAATGTTATCTGCCTGAAGGCGACAACAACCGTGAATATTTCTTAACTAAAGTAAACTCGTTTCCTCATCCCGAAGTGGTGAAGCTCGTTTTTAGACAGCCCCCCCCCAGTGGAAGGGAGTTGCATGTACCTTTTCTTTCTTTACCGCAAATCAACCTTCCTGCCATTCGTAAATATGGTACTGGTAATCGATCTCAGGCTCCCGAGAACGGCAGCTAATTGTACTAACAATTACGCTGGCGGACATTCTTAACTACAAAACACGAGACATATATACATGACTGATGTGTGGTCGCAATGCGCAGGTCGGACATGAAAATTCTTTTTGCAGGTGGCTTTACGTCGCACCGACACAGATAGGCCTTATGGCGATGATGGGATAGGAAAGGCCTAGGAGTTGGAAGGAAGCGGCCGTGGCCTTAATTAAGGTACAGCCCCAGCATTTGCCTGGTGTGAAAATGGGAAACCACAGAAAACTATCTTCAGGGTTGCCGACAGTGGGATTCGAACCCACTATTTCCCGGATGCAAGCTCACAGCTGCGTGCCTCTAATCGCACAACCAACTTGCCCGGTGGACACAAAACTATTCACCTATCTGTGCGGCGCCATCCGAGCTGCAGTAGGCCTACGCTACGGAGGTGGACATTTCTTAACTACAAAACACAGATATACCGCATGACTTCGAAGAGTATTTTCATTCCATGGGTCGTACGGACGAAATATTCATAAATTTGTACGATGTCATCAGAGCTGTATGCAAGATTTATTTTTTCATTTTCTTCGTCTCGAAAAGCCAAGAGGGATCTAATACACGAGTAAATACAGTAATTGTTGCTACTAATAAAAATAAAAGATAACCTTCATATAAACAGGCTATTTTTTCAAACTCTTAAAGTTTTACTTAAAATTGGTTTATGGAAACTGTTACGGAGTATTGTGGATGTGCAGAGGTGAAAGAAGGTGCTGGGGTGAACAGGTCTCAAAATACGAAATTAAAGTTAATTTAACAAGGTTATATTTTCTTTTCAAGAGCAAGAAATAACAAATATAACGGGTACTCAGTAGCTAAACAACAAATCGAGAGTGTACAATTACAGTGTTACAGGATTTGGGCTCCGAGAGCCAGACACACAATTCTTGAGCTATAAGCCCAACCTTACGATATACAAGATTCAACAAAGGGGGCAGAAGACCCCAATCATGCCCAGGAGCTCTTGCTCCCAATTACACAGTAAAGCCTCCTCGAGGCACACAGAAACCAATTTTAAGAAAGAGCAACCCGCTCTTAAGTTCAAGCCTATCAAAGGCCACACCAAACTCCACTTTCAAGTTGACCTCCAAACACAAATAACACAGGGGTAAAAATACCCAACCTACTGAGGCTTATTCAGTGAAGAAACAGGACAATTACGTGGCCTCCCAAAATACCAACTTGAGAGGAGGCGAAACTGCACTCCTAATATACTTTACTAAAACCTACTTGGCACTAGGCCGCTAATGCAAGGGCTAATCCCATACTAAAGAGGTGACTTATATAAGAAAACGATTTACATTACATTAGAAGGGAAGAAACGGTTGTGAAAATAAGTTCACCTCAAAGCAATATGAGTGGGAGCTCGAGAGGGTTAAGCACTCTCTATCCCAATTTGTAGTTTAAAAAGATAGAATTGATACCAAGTGTCTTTACATTTTAGAGGAAAGTTACATGGTAAAAGGCTTTGGACCTGCCCCGAGAGTTAAACTGCTGAGCTAGCAAGAAAAGAAGTTATTAAAAGGCCATTACCTGGTGGTTGAACTGCTGCCCGAAGAAAGAGGCGCTTCCCGCCCCCTGCTACATAATTTACACAATGATAGATGTTACTGAAGTGGTCCGGAGACCCGAAAATCAGCAGTTTATATACCCTCGTGGAAAGTTCGAGGCGTTTCGTGAATGATAACACCCGCCCACAAGCATTTTATTGGATAATGACAAAAACTACTACACTAGATGAAGAAGAAACACCTTACTGGTGGAAAATTAATTACAGAAATTCCTTATTGGTCAAATTCAAAACTGGCGGAAAGAAAGGGTTAATATTGCCAACTTAAACAATGACTGAAAGAAATTTAACAAAGAACAAACTTATGAACCCAAAATTTCTCCAAAAACACAGTTCTTTCACTTCGCACTAGGGTGCATAATTGTAGTCCTTCAGTAGTGCCATCTAGAAGAGAATGTCCACACTTCTTACTACAGGCAAAACAAAAATACATCGAAAACGACCCAGTTCAAAAACTTCAAAATTTACAAGTAGGGACATCTTCTGAGAAACTTGAGAATTAACACTGTAGATAAAGTTCAGGCTTCCTCCAGTAGAGGAGTTTCAACTGGCGCAAAGTTTGAATTAGCGGAGCGGAGGTGTACCGCCTGGTACAGACCTCCCCCCCCCCCCAAAGGTCCCTCCAAGGGGTAACACAGAAGAACATAAACTTTTGTTTTAAAATAAGGACCAAGTTATGATGTTGATATAGAAGTTAATTGCAGAAGTATTTACAACCAAATTTTCTTAAATGATTGGATCCAGTTTCAAAATTCTTTGTAGTTCCTTTTGATGTAATGTCTTTATGCTTGTAGAAGTTGAATTCAGAAGGAAAAACTTTTAATTTTTGAAGGGGAAGAAAAATTTTCTAAGTCCACCAAATATTGCAGTAAAATCCAAAAAATGTAGTAATTGTTGATGTGAAATGTCCATGTAGCTGATTAAGTACATCAGTTGCCGATGACTTTGACGGCCAGACCAGCCGACGCTGCTTGAATCCAGAGGAGGCCGCTCGGACCCCTCAAGTACCCTGAGATACCGCTCGCCCGCACTATGAGAGGAGTAGTGGAGTTTGAAGCACGCCGCGCCCGCGGCGAACATACGGGTCGCGGGCCAGTTGCAGGTTGTGCGCCGCACATCAGCCTTGGCCGGGAGGAGGACTCCGGCTCGCCATACCCTGGTTGGCCTCACTGGAGAGGGGCGGGCCCATACCCCACCTCAGTGGCGGTACGGCGCCGCGCTGCTGCAGGGGGCACTGAAATATTAAAGCTCGGCGGCAGAATTTGTTGGACCTTAATTATTTTAGGGTACAGTCTTTGTGGCGAGGTTGAGGGGCCAGCGGCGTGGAGATATTTATTTCATTCCAATAAGCCACAGTTTTATGTTAGCAGGAGACGGGACCATGGTAATGGCCATGGCAAGGACAGGATGGCAGTTTAACGGTTCGGGGAAGGTTTTACCAAAATGCTTACATACAAGGAAACAGATTCCCAGGGCAGAAGGCCTTAAGAGTGAAACCCCTCAAAAAAAAAGAATATAACCTTCATATTTCTTTCAAAATTATATGAAGCAAGTTAGCACAGAAATTACACCGGTTTCACCTGTGACAGGTGAACCCTAAATATCCTCTCGGTGGCTGGATTGCTTAACAATAAGGTAACGGGAGTAAGGAAATTGAGAATAATACACGGCCCATGAAATCTGGGGGCAAGCTTGCCCGCGGGAACAACATTTTTGACCATCACCTGGTCACCTACCTTCAAATTGGTGGGTCTCCGTCCACGATCATATCTTTCCCTAACTTTTTCATGAGACACTTTAAGACTGGCTTCTTCCAAAGATCTTTAATGTTATCTGGATCTATTGTCTCAGGTAGAATATCACTCAGAGACCAGAGGTTAGAGAGGGGCGAGTTGGGAACAAACTTGAACATCAAAGAAGCTGGAGTAAATTTATGGGATTCATGAACCGCCGAATTCAAAGCAAAAGCTAATCAATGCAAGGACGTGTCCCACCTAGAATGATCGTCGTAATGATAGGCAATAAGGGCCGACCTGAGATTACGATTGACTCTTTCGGCAAGAGATGGTTGGGGATAATAAGCAGAAGTAGTCACATGAGATATGGACAGATCAAAACAGAATTTACGAAATAGATTAGATGTGAAAGCCTTGGCATTGTCAGACACAATATATTGACACAGACCAAAAGAAGCAAAGATTGAATTTAAACAAGTAATGGTGGACTGAGCGGTAGCCAGCTTAGTCGGAAATAACCAGGAAAATCTTGTAAAACCATCTACACATACAAAGATGAATTTGTTGGCATTTCCCTTTGACTGGGGGAAGGGTCCTACATAATCAATATACAGGCATTCCATTGGGCGCGACGCTTGATGAGAAGACAAAAGGCCTACCTTGGTGGACATGGTTGGTTTACTAAGCAAACAAGATTTACAAGCCTTTACTAGTTCATGGATTTCACCGTCCATACCTTTCCAAATAAACATTTCACGAATCTTTTCACGGGTTTTGAAGATGCCTAAATGCCCCCCCCAGTGGGGTCTCATGATAGTACTTGAAGATCATAGGTACAAGAACAGCTGGGACGACAACTTTCATCATCTTATCATGCCTCGAAGGGCAACATAAAACACCATTCCTCAGTACATAAGGGACAACATGTTCCCCAGAAGAAAGGGTTTCCATGATCGGAGCCAGCGTTGGATCTTCACGTTGATATTTCTCAAGGTCCCTAAAGAGCATGGGAGCATCTGTTAAGATGGCATTAACCTCAGATAGCATGGACTCGGGAGGTGATGAACTATCGACCCGTTCATGGGTCTCGACGTCGTTGGAAAACATACGGCTGAGTCCGCCTGCGACAACATTTTCAGTACCTCTAATATGCCTAACGTCAAATTGGAATGCCGAAATTCGGATAGCCCAACGGGCTATACGACCAGTACGACGCGGCCTACCTAAGACCCAGCTTAAGGCTTGATTATCCGTCTCCAGGTCGAATTTGACATGTTCCAGATAGAGACGGAACTTTTCTAAGGCAAATAAGACTGCTAAACCTTCAAGCTCATAGATGGAATACTTGGCTTCTTGAGCCGATAGAGTCCTAGATTTAAATTTAAATCTAAGAATTTCATTTTTGTCCGTATTGAACTGAGAATGGAAGATAGGAAAACTTAAAACGGTCCACCTTTTCAATACAAAATTGTTATAGTTTATTACAACATATATTTACATTTGGAACTAGTTTCGACGCTGTTTGGCGTCATCTTCAGCCAAAATGTGGGAAGGCTAGCATGTAGACATTTATATTACACAAGGCGTTATATTAAACAATACACATCTTGCAAGGAGATAAAAACAGGGACACATATAGAAACAAATGAATCGTTGAGAAAGCAAAAGTTATACATATTAAAAATAACCTTAACCACACATCTTGTAGTGCAAAAATATTCGCCTTGAATGATTCCTGAATACAAAATGCACGCGCACACATTTCTGAAGAGCCAGCAGGCAGGAAAAAGTAAAGTGAAACCTTAAGAGTTCTTCTGAGAAGAGTTCATCATTTTTTCTGTGTTCCGACTAACTAATGAAGTTTCCCTTGAGTTCCTGATAAATACACACAACAGGAAATTCTCCTTCACTCTCAACAATAGCTATAAAGACCAATGGTAAATTTCATTTTAAATATTGTGCAGAGACGTGAAGGCATGATCTTGAACATGATATAACTTATTCATTTAACCCAATTTTTTTTTTTTTTTACAAGGTGTTACATTCAACAATACACATCTTACGAGGAGATAAAAACAGGGACGAATATAGAAACAAATGAATCGTTGAGAAAGCAAAAGTTATACATATTAAAAATAACCTTAACCACACATCTTGTAGTGCAAAAATATTCGCCTTGAATGATTCCTGAATACAAAATGCACGCGCACACATTTCTGAAGAGCCAGCAGGCAGGAAAAAGTAAGGTGAAACCTTAAGAGTTCTTCTGAGAAGAGTTCATCATTTTCTTTATGTTCGGACTAACTAATGAAGTCTCCCTTGAGTTCCTGATGAACATACACAACAGGAAAAACTCCTTCGCTCTCAACAATAGCTATAAAGATCAACGGTAAATTGTATTTTAAATACTGTGCAGAGACGTGAAAGCATGATCTTGAACATGATATAACTTCTTCATTTAATCACCTTTGAAAGCCTCTCTCTATATTACGTAGCTTCATTAACACCACCCTTCTGTAGATGCACAAAATAATCTTGTAATCTTCACAGGTCCGGTATTCAGCTCGACGAGAATATAAAATTGGTATTAAGGAATTCGTTTTCTGAGAGTTTGGAGGTTGACTGTGCCAGTATTTGTGGTGTATTGTTGCAGCGTTACGTGTAGGGTGGGGGCAGGTTTCTATGATGTTTATTGCGGGACATAAGGCGGTAAAGCTATGGTGCGAGATGAAGAGGAGCAGGGCGTGTTGGATAGTTTAGGTCTGGGGAGCGGCCATTGTTGGATTAGGAGGGGGGAGGGAAGGAGCGGTAGGGGAGGAGGAGTGGAAGGAGGGGAAATATGGAGGGTGATGTGGTGAAAGTGTGTGGCGTGACAAAGTATTATGCATAATATGAAAGACAGATCTGTTTTTCGGGATATTCATGTTTTTGAAAAATTCAATGAGAAAGTCGAATAGGATCTTTGGTTTCTCTGAGATATCATTTAGGTTGGGATTGAAATATTGGTCTAAATGAATATAGAGGTTTTCAGTGACGTCTAGGAAAGAACCTTTGTTTAGAATATCTAATACTTCAAGATCTTGATTTATTTCAGTAAAGTTGTGCTTAAATTCTTTTATATGTAGGCCGACCGCGGAAAAACGGTTGTGTTTTATGGCATTGACATGTTCTGCATATCTGATTTTAAAGCTGCGTCCTGTTTGCCCTAGGTAAGAACTTTTGCAGTCTTGGCAAGAAAACCTATATACACCTGATTTAGAAAAAGGACTACTTTTATTTATTGATGAAGAGTTGTGTAGGATCTCTGTGCTTCTATTGTTAGTACAAAAGGCTATTTTAACGTTGTGTTTTTTAAGAACGTTAATGACGTTGTAAATTTCTTTATTGAAGGTAAATGTGGAAAACGTGGCAGTGCTAGTATTGTCTTTTATTAGGGTGGTTTTTGGGCGGTGTCTGAATGTATTGATTATTCTTTCAATAAAGGATTCATTGTATCCATTAAATTTTGCTATAGAGCGAATGGTGTTCAATTCTTTATTTAAGTTTTTTCTTGACATCGGAATTTTGAATGCTCGGTCTACTAAGCTATTATATGAAGCCGCTTTGTGTGTTTGGGGGTGTAGTGAGTCATTTGAGTGGGCTTTCTATAGATACTATATGTGAACGAAGAGGGGTGCCTATTGATTGTTAGGTCTAGGAAGTTGATGGAGTTGTTTATCTCTGATTCTAAGGTAAATTTAATGTCATGATCAATGGTATTAAGGTTTTTGAGGGTGGAAGGCGCGTCTATGGAGCGTTCATCTAGGATTATAAATGTGTCATCTACGTACCTCGCCCAGAATTGGATATTAGCAAATTTGATGTTATTGTCGATGGCGGTGTGCTCTAGGAAATCAAGGTAGATCTCTGCTAAAATTCCTGAGGCTGGTGAACCCATAGCCAAACCATCTTGTTTGTAAATGATCTTATCGAATGTGAAATAGTTATTGTTAATTAGTAATCTTAATATGGTCATAAAGTCTTGAACTTCTAGTTTACTTAGTTGATTGTTAGTAAGTAAGTTCTTTTCGATGATCGGGAATAATGAGTTGGTTTTTATACTGGGATACATGTTGACTATATCAAAGGAGTGCATTGAACGATATGGTTGAAGCTTGAAAGTGTTTAGTTTGTTCACTAATTCTACAGTGTTCCTGATGGATTTATTTGATGAGAATTTATAATGTTTATTAAGAAATTGTTGGATAAATTGAGATAATTTATATAAGGGGCTTGGTCTGTAGTTTATTATGGGTCGAATAGGGACACCGGTTTTGTGGATTTTGGGTAGTGCTTTAGCTGTCTGTAGGCCTGGGTTCATAGCCATTAACTTTTGTTTTTCTTGCTCAGTGAGGAGAAAAGATGTGCTCTTTAGAATTTGTTTCAATTGCCTTTGAATTGATTGTGTTAGGTCCTTCTTAACTATCGAAAAGGTGTCATTATCTAAGAAATTCTTGGTTTTTTGAATGTAATCTGTTTTATCCGTAATGACTGTTGTACCGGGCGAGTTGGCCGTGCGTGTAGAGGCGCGCGGCTGTGAGCTTGTATCCGGGAGATAGTAGGTTCGAATCCCACTATCGGCAGCCCTGAAGATGGTTTTCCGTGGTTTCCCATTTTCACACCAGGCAAATGCTGGGGCTGTACCTTAATTAAGGCCACGGCCGCTTCCTTCCAACTCCTAGGCCTTTCCTATCCCATCGTCGCCATAAGACCTATCTGTGTCGGTGCGACGTAAAGCCCCTAGCAAAAAAAAAAAATGACTGTTGTGTTGCCTTTGTCGGCCTTTGTAATGATGAGTTGGTTGTCTTTGACTTTCTTTTTAAGATTGAGAATTTGTTTTCTTTCAGTAAGGGAATCTTTGTTGATTTTAGTGATAGGAGTCGCAGTGCGATTTTTTGAGAAAAAACTTTTGTTTAATTGTTTTTTTACGTCCATTCTGAGTTCGTCTTGTAGTTCATATGGCATTTTGCTGATAGCAACTTCTGATTCAACTACGAGTTTGGAGGCTGTAAGGGCCGAGTTGAAACAGGGCCAGTTGTGCTTTGGACCTTTCGAAAGAATTCTTATATCGTCCTCATCTAAGTTGGTGGTGGAAAGATTAATTACTGGTGGGTGGAATTGTTGTAGAGTGTCATTAGCGAGTTTAGGCTTGCTGTTAGGTTTTGGAGGGGAGTTGCTGTGTTTTACCTTATTTTTAAGTGCTTCAAGTTTTTTCTCTAGTGTTATCTGTTTTTTGGACAAAATATTGAACAACTTGATTTGGACTTCGTCTTGAAAAAGATTCCACTGAGCATTTGAGAGTAAGGTGGCTGCCTCTAAGTGAGTTTCATATAAGCGATGATTTAAAAACGTCTTTTTCTTATAGAGAAATTTTAGTTCATTTTCTAACCAAAGTTTGTTTGTCCTAACCTGAACATCCTGTTGATGGGGAGGAACAAAACGTTGTTTCGTGACGCTTTTCAAAAAATTAGGGGTTAAATTCTGTGTAATGCACTGTTTGATAAATGCTATATCCTTGCCTATTTTTCCAATTTTGATTTTTAAGCTCAAGTAATGATAGGCTACCGACTTTGCCTGGTTGGCTGTTTCATTTAAATCTAAGAATTTCATTTTTGTCCGTACTGAACTGAGAATCCCGAGCTCAATAGCTGCAGTCGCTTAAGTGCGGCCAGTATCCAGTAATCGGGAGATCGTGGGTTCGAGCCCCACTGTCGGCAGCCCTGAAGATGGTTTTCCGTGGTTTCCCATTTTCACACCAGGCAAATGCCGGGGCTGTACCTTAATTAAGGCCACGGCCACTTCCTTCCACTTCCTAGACCTTTCCCATCCCATCGTCGCCATAAGACCTATCTGTGTCGGTGCGACGTAAAGCAAATTAAAAAAAATGAACTGAGAATGGAAGATAGGAAAACTTAAAATGGTCCACCTTTTCAATACAAAATTGTTATAGTTTATTACAACATATATTTACATTTGGAACTAGTTTCGACGCTGTTTGGCGTCATCTTCAGCCAAAATGTGGGAAATAGGCTAGCATGTAGATATTATATTACACAAGGCGTTATATTAAACAATACACATCTTGCAAGGAGATAAAAACAGGGACACATATAGAAACAAATGAATCGTTGAGAAAGCAAAAGTTATACATATTAAAAATAACCTTAACCACACATCTTGTAGTGCGAAAATATTCGCCTTGAATGATTCCTGAATACAAAATGCACGCGCACACATTTCTGAAGAGCCAGCAGGCAGGAAAAAGTAAGGTGAAACCTTAAGAGTTCTTCTGAGAAGAGTTCATCATTTTTTCTGTGTTCCAACTAACGAATGAAGTTTCCCTTGAGTTCCTGATAAACATACACAACAGGAAAAACTCCTTCACTCTCAACAATAGCTATAAAGACCTAAAATTTCTAATGGAGAAGAATTAGCCGAAACATATTGAACAGAAGATGAGCAATAGTCAGGAAGTTTACAAATAGATTTCAATTTCGAATACCATTCAGCCGAAATAATAGAACAAACACTGCCAGAGTCTAACAGAGCTGTTATAGGTTCATTATTTAAATCAATCTTAAGAAATGGAACAGGTGCGGGGGTATCCGCCGCAATCCTAAGACATTCTCTGGGGCATTCAAAGGATAAATTTGAAGACTGAGTTTTCCCTGAAATTTCGACATGTTTACAAGGGGCTGAGCCTCGGGAAGATGAAGTAGTCGACTCAGCCGAAGCCACTAGTAACTTATTATTATTGGCATTGGTGGAAGTTGCACCAGAAGTTGAGCAGGAGGGGGTGCTATTCAAATTTGGGCAATACTTGGCGATATGTGAGAAAGCGCCACATTTAAAACAGCCTCGAGATGACCCTGCTCCATTTCTTGTCCCACTAGACTTGATTGATGGGCACTTGTTCCGAAGATGGTCAGGCGACCCACAAGTGTAACATTTACGGAGTGTGGTGGGTCGGCGAGGTGGAGGCCGAAAACTACTAGAGGATGGAGGGGGTTCTTTCGCGACACGCAAGGTATCGGCGTATCTAACTCCTTCCGCTGAGACGGCCATAGCCTCAAGCTCGGCGAAGGTTTGCGGACACTCCGCGAAACACAAATATGACCTATAGGATGGTGAAATACCTTCTATAATAGCCTGAACAATTTGATCTTCAGGAAAATGAAGAGCAAACACCCTGGTATAGAACTTAATATCTTGGATGAAATCTGCCAAGTTTTCACTTGGCAGATTTCATCCAACCGCTGTACACGATAATAGTACTTCTGAATAAGTGAGGACCTTGCCCTAGCCGGAATGAAGTTAGCTAGTAAGTGGGCGTGGAAGTCTTCAATAGATGATTGTTCGGCAATGGCTCTTACTACTTTGTCTGAGAGAACACCAATTGCATAGGGATAGATGATTTGCAAAATCTGACAAGCAGAAAGAGAAAAAACGAGGGCATGATCCTGAAACTCAACTAAAAACCTTAAGAATGAAATTACGTCACTTGTAGAGTTAACCGAAAACTTAGAAATACCTCTAAGCAACATAGCTAATGGATGGGGTAAACTGCTGAAACCAGGAGACGTAGTAGGAAGGGGCCTAAGTGGCGGAGAAGCAGATTCAGAAGGAGCATTATTTAACACGAAGGGTGGAATGGACTTGCGACGATCTGACACCGATTCTGATGGGGCAGATGTTCGTTGTGTAGTCGCCTCAGTATCCCTTCCTTCCTCTTTAGAGGAATCCTCCACATTTACTATATTTACGACCATAGGCTGGTCGATTTTGGAAGTCGCAGATCCAGATAACAACTGACTAACCTTACTAGACATTTTGGACAAGTTTTCACCAAGGGCACTAGCTTCCTTACCATGAAGGTCATTTAACTTCAGAGACAATAGATCACACACCCTATTATAAAAGTGGTACAACCTAGCCTGTACTCTTTTGAGTTGATTAGGTGATGGATCATTTTCTTCAAAAAAAACTAACTACAGATGCTAGCTCAGTAGTATTATCATTGATCGTGGAGAGAGCGTCGTCAATCTCTTTCTCTCCCAAAGTCGGGATGGTAATAGGCAAACCAAGGGAATCTTTTAGCTTATTGGAGTCGACTGCAACCGTGCCTCCAGATTGAACGTTTCTGAGAGATAGTTCATAAATTAATTCTTCTTTACGTGAATAAAAAGGATGAAGGACCTCGCGAGGGCCGGACATGATGACTAAACATTTTGAAAAAAAAGAGAAAATCAAAAAATTCCAGCAACTGAGAAAATTGTTGGAGTTCGAAAGCAAAGCAATGTTTAGCCGTCAGAAGGGGCTAAATTGAGACCCATTCAACCACGCTCTGCTACCACTTGTTACGGAGTATTGTGGATGTGCAGAGGTGAAAGAAGGTGCTGGGGTGAACAGGTCTCAAAATACGAAATTAAAGTTAATTTAACAAGGTTATATTTTCTTTTCAAGAGCAAGAAATAACAAATATAACACGTACTCAGTAGCTAAACAACAAATCGAGAGTGTACAATTACAGTGTTACAGGATTTGGGCTCCAAGAGCCAGAGACACAATTCTTGAGCTATAAGCCCAACCTTACGATATACAAGATTCAACAAAGGGGCAGAAGACCCCAATCATGCCCAGAAGCTCTTGCTCCCAATTACACAGTAAAGCCTCCTCGAGGCAAGCAGAAACCAATTTTAAGAAAGAGCAACCCGCTCTTAAGTTCGAGCCTATCAAAGGCCACACCAAACTCCACTTTCAAGTTGACCTCCAAACACAAATAACACAGGGGTAAAAATACCCAACCTACTGAGGCTTATTCAGTGAAGAAACAGGACAATTACGTGGCCTCCCAAAATACCAACTTGAGAGGAGGCGAAACTGCACTCCTAATATACTTTACTAAAACCTACTTGGCACTAGGCCGCTAATGCAAGGGCTAATCCCATACTAAAGAGGTGACTTATATAAGAAAACGATTTACATTACATTAGAAGGGAAGAAACGGTTGTGAAAATAATTTCACCTCAAAGCAATATGAGTGGGAGCTCGAGAGGGTTAAGCACTCTCTATCCCAATTTGTAGTTTAAAAAGATAGAATTGATACCAAGTGTCTTTACATTTTAGAGGAAAGTTACATGGTAAAAGGCTTTAGACCTGCCCCGAGAGTTAAACTGCTGAGCTAGCAAGAAAAGAAGTTATTAAAAGGCCATTACCTGGTGGTTGAACTGCTGCCCGAAGAAAGAGGCGCTTCCCGCCCCCAGCTACATAATTTACACAATGATAGATGTTACTGAAGTGGCCCGGAGACCCGAAAATCAGCAGTTTATATACCCTCGTGGAAAGTTCGAGGCGTTTCGTGAATGATAACACCCGCCCACAAGCATTTTATTGGATAATGACAAAAACTACTACACTAGATGAAGAAGAAACACCTTATTGGTGGAAAATTAATTACAGAAATTCCTTATTGGTCAAATTCAAAACTGGCAGAAAGAAAGGGTTAAATTGCCAACTTAAACAATGACTGAAAGAAATTTAACAAAGAACAAACTTATGAACCCAAAATTTCTCCAAAAACACAGTTCTTTCACTTCGCACTAGGGTGCATAATTGTAGTCCTTCAGTAGTGCCATCTAGAAGAGAATGTCCACACTTTTTACTACAGGCAAAAAAAAATACATCGAAAATGACCCAGTTCAGAAACTTCAAAATTTACAAGTAGGGACATCTTCTGAGAAACTTGAGAATTAACACTGTAGATAAAGTTCAGGCTTCCTCCAGTAGAGGAGTTTCAACTGGCGCAAAGTTTGAATTAGCGGAGCGGAGGTGTACCGCCCGGTACAGAAACTATGACGACGTCAAGAGTAGAACGCACATGTGCTTTATGGCTGTCAATAACACTGTCCGAGTATTACTTTCGACCAAGAACGTCACCCGGAAAGAAAAAAACCTTATTCTACATACATACATACATTATCATTATAGACTGTTATGCCTTTCAGCGTTCAGTCTGCAAGCCTCTGTGAATTCACTAAACGTCGCCACAATCCTCGATTTGTAACTAGTGTTGTGGCCTCACTTAGTTCTATACCTCTTATCTTTAAATCCTTAGAAACTGAGTCTAACCATCGTCGTCTTGATCTACCTCTACTTCTCTTAACCTCCATAGCAGAGTCCATTGTTCTCCTGGGTAACCTATCCTCCTCCATTCGCCTCACGTGACCCCACCACCGAAGCCGGTTTATGCGTACAGCTTCATCCATCGAGTTCATTCCTAAATTAGCCTTTATCTCCTCATTCCGAGTACCCTCCAGCCATTGTTCCTACCTGTTTGTACCAGCAATCATTCGTGCTACTTTCATGTCTGTTACTTCTAACTTATGAATAAGATATCCTGAGTCCACCCAGCTTTCGCTCCCGTAAAGCAAAGTTGGTCGGAAAACAGACCGATGTAACGACAGTTTTGTCTGGGAGCTGACTTCCTTCTTACAGAATACTGTTGATCGCAACTGCGAGCTCACTGCATTAGTTTTACGACACCTTGATTCAATCTCACTTACTATATTACCATCCTGGGAAATAACACAACCTAAATACTTGAAATTATCGACCTGTTCTAGCTTTGTATCACCAATCTGACATTCAATTCTGTTGAATTTCTTACCTACTGACATCAATTTAGTCTTTGAGAGGCTAATTTTCATACCATACTCATTGCACCTATTTTCAAGTTCCAAAATATTAGACTGCAGGCTTTCGGCACTGTCTGCCATTAAAACCAAGTCGTCAGCATAGGCCAAACTATTTACTACATTTCCACCTAACTGAATCCCTCCCTGTAATTTTATACCTTTCAGCATATGATCCATGTAAACTACAAACAGCAAAGGTGAAAGATTACAGCCTTGTCTAACTCCTGTAAGTACCCTGAACCAAGAAGTCATTTTACCATCAATTCTCACTGAAGCCCAATTGTCAACATAAATGCCTTTGATAGATTTTAATAATCTACCTTTAATTCCATAGTCCTCCAGTATAGCGAACATCTTTTCCCTCGGTACCCTGTCATATGCTTTCTCTAGATCTACGAAACATAAACACAACTGCCTATTCCTCTCGTAGCATTTTTCAATTACCTGGCGCATACTGAAAATCTGATCCTGACAGCCTCTCTGTGTCTGAAACCACACTGGTTTTCATCCAACTTCCTCTCAACGACTGATCGCACCCTCCCTTCCAAGATGCCAGTGAATACTTTGCCTGGTATACTAATCAATGAGATACCTCGATAGTTATTGCAATCCTTCCTGTTCCCTTGCTTATAGATAGGTGCAATTACCGCTTTTGTCCAATCTGAAGGTACCTTACCAACACTCCACGCTAATTTTACTACTCTATGAAGCCATTTCATCCCTGCCTTCCCACTATACTTCACCATTTCAGGTCTAATTTCATCTATTCCTGCTGCCTTATGACAATGGAGTTTATTTACTATCCTTTCCACTTCCTCAAGCATAATTTCACCAACATTATTTTCCTCCTCCTCATGAGCTTGGCTGTTTGCAACACCACCATGATGATTTCCTTTTACATTGAGAAGATGTTCAAAAATATTCCCTCCACCTCTCCAGTGATTCCCTGGGATCTATTATGAGTTCACCTGAATTACTAAAAACACTGTTCATTTCCTTTTTCCCTCCCTTCCTAAGATTCTTTATTACTGTCCAGAAAGGTTTCCTGCTGCTTGATCTAGCCTTTCCAGGTTGTTACCAAAATCTTCCCATGCCTTCTTTTTGGATTCAACAACGATTTGCTTCGCTCTGTTTCTTTCATCTACATACAAATCCCCGTCTGCCTCGGCCCTTGTTTGGAGCCATTTCTGATAAGCCTTCTTTTTACGTTTACAAGCTGCTTTCACTTCATCATTCCACCAAGATGTTCGCCTTTTCCCATCTTTAAACACAGTTGTACCTACGCATTCCCTTGCTGTTTCTACTATAGCATCCTTGTATGGCACCCATTCACTTTCTATATCCTGAACCTGCTTACTGTCTACTGTTCAAAACTTCTCACTAATCATATCCATGTACTTCTGTCTAATTTCCTCGTCCTGGAGATTTTCTACCCTTATTCGTTTGCAGACAGATTTCACTTTCTCTACCCTAGGCCTAGAGATACTTAGTTCACTACAGATCAGATAGTGGTCTGTATCATCGAAAAATCCCCGGAAAACTCGTACATTCCTAACAGATTTCCTGAATTCAAAGTCTGTTAAGATATAGTCTATTATGGATCTGGTACCCCTAGCCTCCCATGTGTAGCGGTGAATAGCCTTATGCTTGAAGAATGCATTCGTAACAGCTAAACCCATACTAGCACAGAAGTCCAGCAAACGCTTCCCATTCCCATTAGCTTCCATATCTTCCCCACATTTACCAATCACCCTTTCGTATCCTTCAGTTCTATTCCCAACTCTCGCATTGAAATCGCCCATTAGCACTATTCTATCCTTGCTGTTGACCCTGACCACGATGTCACTCAATGCTTCATAAAACTTGTCAACTTCATCCTCATCTGCACCCTCACATGGTGAATACACGGACACAATTCTTGTCCTAATTCCTGCAACTGACAAATCTACCCACATCATTCGCTCATTTATGTGCCTAACCGAAACTATGTTGCGTGCAATGGTATTCCTGATAAAGAGCCCTACCCCAGACTCTGCCCTTCCCTTTCTAAAACCCGTCAAGTACACTTTATAATCTCCTATCTCTTCCTCCTTATCTCCCCTTACCCGAATATCACTTATCCTAGCACATCCAAATGCATCCTCTTTGCTGACTCAGCCAGTTCTACTTTCTTTCCTCCATAAGCCCCATTAATATTGATAGCTCCCCATCGAATTCCATTTCGTTCGCCAAGTTGTTTCCAAGGAGTCCCTCGCCTGTCAAATGGGAGTGGGACTCCAATACTCCCATAGGTCCGAGGCTTGCTTAAAGTGTTCTGAGCTCGGTAAATTCATGAAGCAGGATGCTACCCTACTTGCACATAGTCCGAGTGAGGATCTCTCCTCTAACGGGTTATGGACCACCGGTGAATTGTACAGTCCTAGCCGCCTGAGCACAAGGAGGGCCGCGACTCAGAATATGTCCGAGATGCCCACTCCCATTCCATAGCAACTGGTATCCCGACTCTCAGGACCACTTACTAGGCCACTCAGCCGTTGCCCATGGTTCACAAACTAGGACATGACTACAGTAATCCACAAACATGAACCATTCTATATTTTAAAAATTCAAAACTATTATTTCATTGATAGAATTATGGCAGTGAATGTTTCCAAGGAGATATTTGATGGTCATACTTGTATAAGCAACAATAGTGACATGTGGCCTCTCGAGAGGCCCTGGTACAGGTTTTTCAAGTTGACGTCCATGGGCAATCTAAATGTATGCGAGGATGGGGCCCTACCTGGGATGAAACATCGATTTAGAGGAAATAACCATTGAAGGTTAAAATCCCCAACCTGACCAGGAATCAAACCCAGGACTCTTGGACCAAAGGCCACCATACTAAACAGTTAACAACAGAGCTGGACCTTTATAAAACCAATCTGATAGAACAATCTTTAATATGTACGGGGCTTTGGCCTAAACACAGAAAGCAAAACATCTGCTCATTAACATAATAGACACTATACTTACTGAATCTTCTGACTGCTTAAGATCTGGCTTTGTGTTTTCGTCATTGCTGAAAGGTTCAGCCTCCTTGTCATGTAGAGATTCTGATGAAACAATTCGAGGAGAGGCCTCTTCTGTTTCATCTTGAAGTTCACCCTCATAATGTTCATCAATATTTATAGCTTCTGATTTATCATCAAAAGTCTCAGCTTTTACCCGAGCATCATTATTTTCATTAATATTCTCCAAGACAGGAACATCTGTTTTCTCTCGATTTTCAGGTTCCTGATTAGAATGATTTGTATTCTCCAGAGATTCCCTTGCTTTCTGGCGTTTTCCAGCCTCTAATGCCTCACTTAGCCTACTTTGGAGGTTCGCTGTATTAGACCCTCCAAAAGCAAATCCTTTCACTTTGAACTCACTAGCTGTACTAACAAGAGAAGACAGATCATCCTCTGGAATGTCCACTGATCCCTTGTACATGAACATTAGCAAAGCCTGCATCTCTCTAACAGAGATGCCTTTCAGTATGAGAACTGGGTGTTTACATGGATTCTCTCTGAATATACACTCAAAGTAGGGACTGCACGCCGAGAGAATAACTCTATGAGCTTTTAACATTCCATCATGACAGGATAGTGTTACATCGACCAGGTTCTGGTGGCTGTAGAAGGTTTCCAACAAAGCTTGCATGTTCGGCATATGGTTGTTCCACTCCAAATGAAATGTTCTATTCATCATGGTGAAGACTTGGAATACTTCTCAAGTTAACTTTGAGGACCTGAAAAATAAAAATAAAATGTTGTAACAATTCCAAAATACATTACATACAACTACAACATCCAAACTCAACTTGACATAGAAAGAAAAGTTTCTTCACTCCAGTATTCTTTTTCCCTATCCAACATGTACAGGGTCTCATTTTATTCACGCTCCCTTGCAACTACACCGTGACCTTAGGCACACACCACTCATCTGCCAACACTCCATTTCCTTCAGCAGGTCACTTCTCCATTTCCTTGCACTCAGCTAGCCTTGTATTCAGAGCTTATTGCTATTCGTTAGTGGGCAAGCAAGTGCCTGTGAGATGGTGTTGCCCAAAAGCGTGTCTGCAGTGCTGTTCAGTTGTGTGTAAGGGAAGAAATATTTTAAGAATGAAGCCATTCGTTTTCAGTGTCGACTAAGTTAATATAAATTATAAGCTTTCCAGTCTGTCGGACATAGAATATAACACTTACAACACTATAATACTTGTAAAAAATGAACAATTATAAGTGGAATGACATGTTTCATTGTACAAGAACAGCCTCAGATTATAAAACAAATCACTTCTATGCTGCATAAACTTGTTAAGTGATTGTGAATTGGTGATATCATGAAGAAAGTGAATATGCTAGGCTTTAAAGCAATTGGTGAGAAATGTGAAAACAGGTATGCTACTTTTAAATGTGGTAAGGAACAGAGAAGTAAAATGACTAAGAAGGAGATGCATATTTTGCTTCTTACACAACCTTGTTTTCATTATTTGTGACACCAATCATCATCATTTCCCTTTATCCAACTGTAGCCGGGTAGGGGAAAATATGGTTCCTCTCCACTTTCTTCGGTCTATCCACCGCTCCTCCTCCAACACTGCGTCCAAGTCCAGGTTTCTTTCTAAAATACTGCGTTGGATTGTGTCCTTACGTCTCAATCGTGGTCGTCTATGGCCTCTCCTTCCTTGCATTTCCATCACCTTTTTTGGCATTCTTTCATCACTCATTCGCTTTACGTGCCCAAACCATCTTAGTCGGTCTTCTCTATACTATCATTCATTTTTTCCACTCCGATTTCTTCCTGGATTTTCTCATTCCTTATTTTGTCTCTTCTACTCTTCTATATCATACTCCTCAAGAACTTCATTTCGGCTGCCTGTATTCGACTCTCATCCTTCTTTGTCATTGTCCAAGTTTTTGCTCTGTAAGTTGTTATGGGTACATAGTTTCCTTTGCTTCCATTGGGACATCTTTGTCCCTTAACATCTTTCTTACACTATGATAGAAACAGCTTCCAGCTTGAATCCTCTTACTAATCTCAGTATCCAGTCGAGCATTCTCCATTAATTCACTCCCCAGGTATTTGAACGTCTCCACTACTTCCAGGGGTTTGTCTGCAAGTCTAATCTGACCTTTCCCTTCTTTCTCTTCTCTTGTCATAACAAGAGTTTTACTCTTTTCTACACTTATTTTCAATCCACATTCTCCGATCATCCCATTCACCACATCCAACTGTTCTTGAACCTTCATGTCCTTCTCTCCCCAAATCACAATATCATCTGCAAATAACATGATATTCATTTCTATTCCTCCATATGTTGCTTTTGCTGTTCTCATGATGTCATTCATTACTATTGTAAAGCGGATTGGCAACAGAACACTTCCCTGTCTCAGCCTACTAGTGATTTTGAACTAATTTGTCCTGCCAACTTGTGTTTGCACACAACTACAACATTCCTTGTACACTACCATGATCATTTTTAATAATCCCTGTCCAATTCCTGGTTGAGAAATGTGAAAACAGGTATGGACTTTTAAAGGTGGTAAGGAAGGCAAAGACCTGCTATATTATAACAGAGAAGTAAAGAGACGAAGAAGGAGATGCACATTTTGCTTCCTACACAACTTTTTTTTTCATTATTTGTGACACCAATCATCATCATCATCATCATCATCATCATGATTTCCCTTTATCCAGCTGTAGCTTAAACTTAAGTCCTGGGGACATTGTCATATGCCTTTTCAATGTCAATGAATGTCATCACCATATCATTCCCATACTCCCACTGCTTTTCCATTAATTGTCTCGTAATGAAAATGGGCTCTATTGTTAACCTTCCACTTCTGAAACCAAACTGATTTTCCTGTATCTGATTTTCAACCCTCAACCATATCCTACTTTCCAGTATCCTCTCCATTATCTTAGCAACATGGGATATCAGAGTAATTCCCCTGTAGTTCTTCAATACTTTCTTATCGCCTTTCTTCAAAATTGGGATGATTATTCCTTTTTGCCAATCCTCAGGGACCTCCTTAATCTCCCAGACAATCCTGAGAACTCTATATGTTCACTGCAGGACTACAAGCTCCAGCTGCTTTTATCATCTCCACTGAAATTTCATTTATTCCAGCAGTTTTTCCATTCTTCATTTTTCTTACTGCCATTTCAATTTCATTCATTGTAATTTCTTTATCCATTTCTTCATCAACTAATTGCCTTTCCTGGTCATCCACTGAATGTCATTAGTTCTCATGTTCAGCAACTTCTGAAAATACTCTCTCCATCTATTTCTTTTTTCTTCTGGCTTTGTTAATATTATGCCGCCTTCATCCTTCACAAATCTCTTTACTTGATCACTCTTTTTGTTTCTTAAAATACCATACAGTAATTTCTTGCTGGCCTGCATATCATCTCTCAATTTCTGTGTGAATAAGGCCCAGCTTTTCCTCTTTTCTTCCTCACTACTTTCTTGGTCACATTCTTTGCCTCCACATATTTTCTTCTACTTTCTTCAGTCTTAGATGTTTTCCATGCTTTCCATGCCATTTTCTTTTCCTTCACTTTACCCTATCATTCCATCAGTGTGTCTCTTTGTTTTTCACATTTCCTGATGTTCTACCACATACCTTTACCGCACATCCAACCAGTGCTTCCTTAAATCTTTTCCATTCATCTTCAATATTCCCCATCTCCGTCCTGGGTACCAAGGGTATTACTTCCCTTTGAAATTCTTCTTGTATGCTTTTCTCCTTCAACTTCAATACTTTAATTCTTTTCTCTCTTCCTAATGAGGGTTTTTCAATCTCTCTCATTTACAATTTTCCTATCACAACTCTATGATCTCCACCAAAGGCTTCCTCAGGCATGGCTGCAAGATCTAAAAGGTTCTTCCAGTGTTCTTTCTCTATTATTATACAATCAATCATGGTCTTTGTCTGTCTGCCCAACAATACCTTGTAATCTTCTGACTGTTCTTCTTCCTAAACAGGTGTTTCCAACAATCATTTGGTTCCTCATGCAAAAATCCACCAATAACTCGCCTTCTGGATTTACATTTCCATATCCAAAGGGCCCTACAGCATCTTCCTTTCCTTGTCTTTCCATTCTAACTTGTGCATTTAGATCTCCCATCAATAGCATTTCCTTATCTTCTTATCTGTCTCTCCACCTCCTCTAAAAAGTCCTCTAGATGTTCATCTATGCAACCCGTTTGTGGGACATACAACTGAAATAGATCTTTCATGTCATTTTCAAACTGGAGTCTCATCACCATCATCCTATCGCCTGTATCCTTCTTTCAGAAGAATCTCTCCCGTACCCCTCTTCTTGGTCTCACACAGTCCAAGTATGGTTATATCTTTTTCTTTCATGAAGTCAACCAGTTCTTCTGTCTTTCCCATCAGTGTCAGGACATTTACTGTTGCAATCTTGATGTAGTAGTAGTAGTAGTAGTAGTAGTAGTAGTAGTAGTAGTAAAAACACTAATGAATTACATAAAAGATAACTGGGGAAGATCCTTCATCTAATCAACACTTCAATATACAGGTAGAAATATTTATTTCATATTGTTAGCACAGGAATACCAGAAAAAGAAACTGGCTGTAAAAAGACTGATCCAGGAAGAAAAGGAAAAGTGCTGGGATGACTTTACTACAAGGATAGAGGAAGACTGTCAAGGAAGTAGGAAACTACTATACAGAATAGTAAACAGTAAAAGAAATGAATATATAAACATCCTTGCACTGGAAACAGATGATGGTAGCTTAATACAAACAGAGAAAGGGATCAGGGATGAAATGAAGAAGTACATGGTGTTAAATGGAGATGGGGGCAACACCACCACCAATGACTGCAGTGTAGATGAAACCAAAATTAACAAATACCCATAAACATGGCTTGAGGTAGAAACAGCACTAAAGAGCATGCGAAATGGAAAGTCCCCAGGCTTTGATGGCCGGGCTGAGTGGCTCAGACGGTTGAGGCGCTGGCCTTCTGACCCCAACTTGGCAGGTTCGAATCTGGCTCAGTCCGGTGGTACTTGAAGGTGCTCAAATACATCAGCCTTGTGTCGGTAGATTTACTGGCACGTAAAAGAACTCCCGCGGGACTAAATTCTGGCACCTCGGTGTCTCCAAAAACCGTAAAACAGTTTGTTAGCGGGACGTAAAGCAAATAGCATTATTATTACAGGCTTTGATGATCTCAGCTCAGACATGATAAAGGCAGCTGGAATACCAAGCTTGAATTGGCTATATAGAGTGTTGTCATTGATATGGGAAAGAAACAAAATTCCAGAAGATTGGAGTAAAGGAGACATCATCCCACTGTTCAAAAAGGGAAACCGACGGATATGTGGAAATTACACAGGCATCACGCTGTTGTCACACTCACTGAAGCTGCTGGAAAAGATCATAGAAATGAGACTTCGGAAGATAGTGGAACCTTTGCTTGAGAAAGAACAACACAGGTTCGGGAAAGGTCGAAGTACTGTGGATCTTATCTTTGCAGTAAAAATGCTGACAGAAAAGTACTGGGAATACGGAAGAAATCTTGTGATTGCATTTGTGGACATTGAAAAAGCATATGATAGTGCTCATCAAAACAAGATATGGGAATGTCTGGAAGACCTAAAGATGCCAAAGTATTTAACTGACGAAGTCAAGATACTATACCAGAAGAGCTACAGCTGTGTCCAGATAGGCAACGGACGATCAAAATGGTTTGAAACAAAAAGAGGTGTCCAACAAGGAAGTGCTCTGTCACCACTCCTGTTCATAATAGTAATGGACAAGGTCATCAAATCTATCAAGAAAATGGACAGTGAACCAAACGCCCTGGTATCTGCTGATGATGTGCTTTTATGGGGAGAGACAGAAGCTGAAGTTCAGAAGAAAATGAATGGAACAAAACATTCAAAAATTTTGAACTGAAGATGAGCAAAACAGACAGTGGAAGTGACCATCAACAGGGAAGGAAAAATCTCAAATATATTTCTGGAAGGAGCAAAAATCAAATCAGCTTCCCACTTCAAGTACCCCGGAAGCACAAGCTAGAAAGACAACACTGTTAGGCAGGAAATACTCAGCAGGACACAGAAAGCATCAAACATTTACAGTCAAGTCAGAAATCTTCTCTGGGACTGCAAAATACCACAAAAAGTGAAAACAATCATGTACTACACTTACTTCGTACCAATCCTCATGTACGGTTTAGAGACTACACAAAGACTTCAGTAGAATCCAAGCAACTGAAATGAGATCCATTAGAACCATGAACCAACTACCAGAAAGGACAAGATCAGAAATGAAGTGAATAGGAAAGTAGCTGGTATTGAGGTTCCTATTACCTGTGTCATAAAGAAACGCAGACTTCAGTGGTATGGGCACATAATGAGAATGAACAAGGAAAGACCTGCCAGAAAATATTTTGACCTTAATCTTGTAGGAAGAAGACCACCAAGAAAACGTTGGATAGAGACTGTAAGATCAGATGTGGAGGAGAGAGGACACAAATGGGAGAATGTACTGGAACAGAAGATGTATGAAGACAGAAGGAGATGGCGAGCGCTTGTACACCACTCCCGGGAAACTGGAGTTGGGAAATGATGATGATGATTGTTAGACCAGTTTCAGTACCCACGGTACCATCTTCAGTAACAGACGTGAGAAAATTTTTAAAGAATAAGTTAGCACTAATAAGAAAAAACCTTCAACAACCCATATATACAACAGACATTTAAGCAGTCCCATATATCCAAAAAGTGGGGAAAAAACTTAATCTAATGAAACCCAATTAAAATCAGTACAAGAACTCTCTCTGGAGTCTAAAATGCAAAGAAAAAATAGAAAATAGAAAATTGAATATGCAAAAAATTAATGATCAGAAAGAGGGGGAGGAAAGAAGTTAATGAATATTTAAAGAAACAAACTTACTTCCTCTATATCAGCACAGAATGAAAATCATTAATTATGATACTAATGTATTATTCTTGCCATAGTTTACCAACAAAAACAAAAAAAAATACAAAATATACATTAATAGCTGTTGTGTCGATGAGTTAGTTTTTGTTACTGCAGGAGTAATGCCATCAGGTGGAAAAGAGTGGCAACAGGAACAGACAGAACACATCACAACAAACATACAGGATGGTTGCCTAGTTGTACTTCCTCTTAAAACAATAATCACCACCACCACCATCACAACAAACAACAATCAGTCAATGTAATGCTAAGGTTGATAACCTTTAGGAGTTAAGCACATTGTAGATCATCACATTTTGATTTCTCTTAGTTTGGTGATACTAGAGCATTTGAGACCTAGGTCTAAACCCTACATCACATTATGATTCATCCCCCTTCCCTCCTCATTTTTTAGGTGAATGTTTATATTTATTTCTCTTCTCATTTCAATGATCTTCTTTATTATCTTCCAGATCGATACGGACTAATGACTACGCAGTTTTGCAGCTTATAAAAACAGTCACAACAACAATAACTACTGCCAGTTAATTTGTTTCCCATGATGACCCCACAATATTTCCATGTCAGCAAAGCACAACATTGATGGACATGAAAATAAAAATCTTAATTTTTTTGTATCTCCATTATTACAGCTCTTACAGTAAAAATATATCAGATATATAATAGATCGGTAATGGTATCTTCGATCATTTAGTTTAAAAATACATGTAATAGATAACTAACACATGAGGTTCATGAAAAATGTAATAATCACAAATATCACCATTATGGGTCCAGCAAGCAAGCTGAAGGCAGTACAGGGAGACGCATGGCTATATCTGGGAAATCTGACCCTGGAAACCACAGAAGAACACATAAGGGAAATAATAAACTGTCAAATGGTTAGTGACACCAATACCAGGAGAGCGTTCAAAATAGGCATCCCAATGAAAGAACATGACAACGTATATGAGGGGTTATTTTGGCTAAAGGATGTCATATGTCCTTTCGAGATCCCTGGAGGTACAGGAAAAGATAATAAGATGGAACCGGATTAAGTTAAAGTTCCCAACTGGAACATAGAAGGACTAGAAAGCGTATTAAGACAGATGCCGAGAAACATTTTCAGCGAGTTCATTACAGACATTCATTACTGCAGAATCAAAGTGTGAATTGAAAGGATTCTATAACATTCAAGCATTTGCAAGGAAAGACGATAAAGGAAGGTCGTCAGGTGGAATAACATGCCTAATCAACTTGAAATTGTCCCCCTTTGAAACAATTCTCAAGGAGGAGAATCAACTGGTGATTAAAACAAGAATAGGAGCATTAGTAAGCGTATAGTACACACCAGAGTACAGTGCAATAGACATAGCAGACGGTATACAGAGAACATTAGACACTATACAAGTGAATCAAAGAGCGATAATTGTGGGCGACCTGAACTGCTCAATAAATAAAGCAAATAACAAAGCAGAAATAGTACTGGACTATCTGCTAGGGGAAGGGCTCACATTAGTGAATGACAAAAAGGAACTTTCATACATATGCCACAACGAAGGAAGCGCCATAGACCTCACACTCATTAGAGGCTTCGATGTAGTGCAACATAACGTCCTAATAAGAAATGAGGCAGCATTAACTAGGAAACATATACCAGTAAGAATGACTCAGGACAAACACGACATGAATAAACAAATAAAAACACAAAGGATACACAGAAGGCTGGACCCACATATGCTCCAGGAGAACAATGGTAACATACCAAGCCTACTACAAAATATCAGAAAGGGAAATCTGGACGAGGCCATGGCAGACATAACTAAATTACTTGAAGAAGGAAATGCAGCAAGGGAGGACACCAGGAAAGCGCAAAAATCGTTTGACAAGGAGTCTTACCTTGAAAGGCAAATTACACTAGAAAAATTGCACACAGCTAGAAGAACAGAAGACAAAAGAGACCTGGAATGCTACCAGACAGAGAGGAAGAAATACAAGGTGTTTATTTTTTACTTTTTTTTACATGATAGTTGTTCATGGCATCGACCTATACAGATCTTTTGCCACTACTTTCCCCATTGAGAGGAACCTGCGTGTAAGTGTAATTGCGGAAGTGTAGTGTTGAATGTGAGGGAAAGAACTTCAGGACGACACAAACACCCAGTCCACAGGCCAGGGATATTAATCATTTACAGTTAAAAACTCCTGACCCGGCCGGGAATCGAACCCGGGATCACCGGGTGACAGGCAGACACGTTGCCCCCTACACCGCCGGACCGGACAATCCAAGGCGTTACTCAAGCTGAAAAAGCGGGAATTTAGGGCAAAGGAAGATGAAAAGCTTGTAAAGGATGCTGAGAAGAACTTAGACCACGGCAGCCACGATTCCCTGCAGACATACCCATGGAGACCTGAGAGAAACATATGAGAGGTGTGTTAGCCCTTAAGGAAACCAGACCAAAGTTAAAGGAGAGGAAAGTGACAGAAAGAACTACAATCTTCACAAGCGAGAAAATGAGAAAGGCCATCTCAACAAGCAAGGTGAACAAGATACCGGGAATAGACAGATTTTGCGCAGAACTAAAAAGTACACTACCCTATCTAGAACGAGTGTGGACAATGCTAATGAACAAGTGCGTGGAATCCGATAACATACCCAATGCATGGCGGAAGGCAGTAATAATGCTGCTATATAAAAGATAAAGGGACACGAGCAAACCAGAATCTTACAGAGGTATAGCCCTGGAATCGGTGGCATTTAAAATACTCACCAAATTATTAGCACAGAAAATAAGTAACCTGATGGAACCACTGTTACGTGATGAACAATTTGGATTCCAGAAAGCGAGATCCACCTTGATAGCGGCAAGCTGTCTGCTAAAGGACATACAAGAAAGAACACAAGCCCATGGGAAGAAGTATGTAACCTTCATTGAAACACCAAAGCCTTTGACACTGTCAATAGATGAAAATTAATCTAGAAACAGGAAAGTCTTGTGGGATGCTTGGATATGACGAATTTCATAGCTAACATACTGGTGGCAAACCAAGTGCAAATCAGTGACATGGTACCCCAATCAGACTGGTTAGATCAAACCATCGGAGTGCTACAAGGGGACCCATTGAGCCCTTTATTGTTCAATGCGCTGACCCAGGATCTCCCTACAAAAATCAAAGAGGGAGCACAAAATGTAAACATATACATATTTGTAGTTTACATGGCACTAGCCGCTGATAACATAAAAGACTTGCAAAACGGAATGGAGCTTATCACACAATGGGAGGATGACAATGAGCTAAGGATGAATCTAAGGAAGACAGAATTAATGGTATTCAGGAAAGGAGGACGCTTATCGGAAGGGGACTACACTGTATGTGGGGGACATACATTAACACCAGAAAACCAGTTCACATAACTAGCGATCACATGACAAGCCTCCATGACGACCTTCTCAGTACACATAAAGAAGAGACTAGCTGCTGCACTTTTTTTTTTGCTATTTGCTTTATGTTGCACCGACACAGATAGGTCTGAGGGCGACGATGGGACAGGAAAGGCCTAGGAGTGGGAAGGAAGCAGCAATAGCCTTAATTAAGGTATGGGACCAGCATTTGCCTGGTGTGAAAATGGGAAACCACGGAAAACCATCTTCAGGGCTGCTGACAGTGGGGTTCGAACCCACTATCTCCCGGATACAAGCTCACAGCTGCGCGACCCCAACCGCACGGCCAACTCGCCCAATCTGCTGCACTTAGAAGCACAAGTGACATCAAACATCTGCAAAGAATGTCACTGGAGACAGCCATGAAACTTTTCCAAGTCAAAGTGCTACCAGCGCTCATATACGGATTAGAAGTAATATGGAAGTACCTATTATGTAAACAGCTACGAGAACTGGAAAACATGAAACCGAGATACCTTAAGAGGGTTCTAGGGGTATATAAATTCACCTTATCCCGGTGCGTATATTTTAGCCTGGGAAACCTTCTTGATAGTGGATTTAAGACTGCGAATGTCTCTACAGCAAACTCCGGCATACGAGGAATATGAGTTGAGACATTTGGTGACACGCTTTGCAATACACGGCTTTCACCACCGTATCTGTGCCAAGAAATCCTACCACCAGGCCAGCCAGGAGTGTGTATGTGTTCATATCACGTAATGAAGTGCAAGAAGAGAATAGTCTCTCTGACTCAATTTTGCTCTGAATAAATTTCTCCTTGAGTGAAATGTAATTTACTTGATGTAATATGCAAATTTTGCACATCGTGCACAAGAAAAATGTATTTATTTATATCACCATTATCATTCCCGGCCCAGATGGTATCCATACAGAACATCTCAAAGAAACTCAAGAAATGTTATTGCCTTTCTGGACGATCTTATTCAATGCCTGTCTAAGATCTGGAATTATTCCTGAGGAATGGAGAAGATCATCAATGAAAATCCTATACAAGGGTAAAGGACAAACAAATGACCCAAATTCTTATAGAGGCATTGCATTGGAGAACAACATCCTCAAAATATTTATGAAGATCCTTACAAAGAAATTGCAAGATTCTGTAACAATCCCGGAATGCCAATTCGGATTTATGCCCGGAAGAATCACAATTCATGCTGTAAAATACCTGCTACAGGAAATAGAAGAAGCATTAAGACTACCCAAAGGAAAATACTATGCAGTTTTCGTGGATTTCACGAAGGCTTTTGACTCCGTAAATCGAGAAATTCTCCTAACCAAGATCAAAAACATGATCAGCGAAGCTCATCCCTTTTTTAAGTTGCTAAATAATATCTTGACAGTAAACTACATAGAGATTGATGATGGAGTCGACACCTCGGACTCGATCAGACAAACGAATGGAGTACTGCAGGGTGACCCGATGAGTCCTTTACTGTTCAACATCATCACTGCAGACATCACGAATATTGTAAATTCTTCACCCGACACGACAGTCATCCTCTACGCAGATGACATGGCACTAGGATCATCAAACAAAGACAGCTTACAAGCCTCCTTACTAGAGTTAGAAAAGTGGGTTAACGAAAACCACCTCTCGATCAATCTTCAGAAGACGGTGCAAATGACCTTCAGAAAAGGAGGGAGACTTGCTACAAAAGACACTCTTACCCTCTGTAACAACGACCTAACAGTAGTCAGCAAATTCAAGTACTTAGGAATAACTCTTCAAACCACAGCTCTGTCTTTTAATTACCACATAGAAGAAAGAACCGCGGCAGCGACAAGGGCCATCTACAAGATAAAAGATCTCGCAGCACTATCTTTATCCACTGCAATAATGTTATTCCACACAGTAATATCACCTGTCTTGTCTTACGGATTGGAACTAATTTGGGACCATCTCAAACTCAGAGATCTCGAAAGGATAGAGAAAGTAAAAGCACGCTTTCTTAAATGTACTCTACGAGTTGGAAAATCGGCCCCATCACGTCTAGTATATGAACTGGCCAAAGAAACTTTTTACATTCAGGACCTCAGAATGAGGCTCCATCTGCCATCTACTGGAGCTTACAATGAACTCCTACGCAGAAGGGAAGAAAAGAAAAAGGAAATCGACCCCGACTTCTATACCTCAGATGCCATGTTGGTGAGAAACTGGACCAAAGAAAATCAAGATCAAAGACATATCATAACACGTCTTTCCATTCATGGTTTTCACCACAAGATATGCACAGTGAAGTCTTTTCATAATCCAGATGTTAACTGTATTTGCTTTTTATGTGGCAAACAGTGTGACAGGTATCACATCAAGACTTGCAACAAGAGAACCATGTCGATAAGTGAATATTGTAAACCCTAATGCCCATTCGGGTGCCCTTTCTAATAATAATTATCATTTCTCATATGGTAAGAACACACGAAACATAAAAGATCACAAAGTATATTTTCTACAACTTTTGTTTTGTAAAATTCATCGATAGGATGTCCATTAACTGAGATATTTGACAATTTTTAAACTTTCTAAACTATTTCATCCAGCCGAAGTAAATATTTATTTATACTCTCGATTGTTAGTGCCTTTTATCTTGGCCTTAAATACTAATTTTCATCAAATTATGTACAACAGTTTTCTTGTGATGTGAGTGCATACATACATACAGATATGATGGAAATTTAAAAATGGCATTTTCTCCTTATTCTGGACATGACTGACACACATATACCAATTTTTTAAAATTCTGACCCAAGTACACAGGAAACTCATATTCTATTTATTGTAATAATTCTCTCTCATTAAATTATTTTTACCTTTAAAGTTTAAAGTAGTATTTTAAAATAATATGTACAACAAAATAATGTAAAAGAAGAGAAGATCTACAAATGTCGGACGTAGAAAAAGCTGTGTCAGAAATGAAAAATTGCAAAGCTCCTGGAATAGATGACATCACAGTGGAAATGCTATTTGATTTATGTCGCACCGACACAGATAGGTCTTATGGCGACGATGGGACAGGAAAGGCCTAGGAATGGGAAGGAAGCGGCCGTGGCCTTATTAAGGTACAGCCCCAGCATTTGCCAGGTATGAAAATGGGAAACCACAGAAAACCATCTTCAGGGCTGCCAAAAGTCGGATTCGAACCCACTATCTCCCAGATGCAAGCTCACAGCTGCGCGTCCCTAACAGCACGGCCAACTCGCCCGGTTCAGTGGAAATGATTAAAGCTGCAGGACCTATTGGAATGCAGTGGCTGTATAGAATAATGAAGATAGTATTGACTGATGGAGAGATTCTTGATGATTGGACAAGGGCAATTATTACACCTATTTTTAAAAAAGGTAATAAGGCACATTGTGAGAACTACAGAGGAATAGCATTACTGTGTCACTGCATGAAGATTTATAAAAAGATAATCTCACAAAAATCAAGAACAAGATAGATTCACAATTAAGAGAAGAACAACAAGGATTTAGACCTGGAAGATCAACTACTGATGCCATATTTACAGCTAGACAAATAGTAGAAAAGAAATGGGAATTTGGGAAAGACATCGCAGCTGCATTCATAGATACAAAAAAGGCCTATGACATGGTTAGAAGAGAAGAGATACAGCAAGGGCTGAATAGAATGGAATTGTCAAGAGAAATGCAATTCAGAATTAGAAACATGTATAACAAATGTCTGAACTGTGTTATAATAGATGGCAAAAAATCAGAATGGTTTAGAACAGACAGAGGAGTTTGATAACGAAGTGTATCTTCACCAGTGCTCTTTAATACAGTGATGGACAACATTATCAGGAAAGTTTGCCAAGGGTCAACAGCAAATGATATGAAAGTCATAGCATATGCAGATGATGTAATGATATGGAAAGAAAATGAACACAAAAATTGGGAGAACAACTAAATACCTGGCAGAGGGCAATTGAAGAAGCAGTCATGGAAAGAAGTTTAACGAAAAGCGAGGTAATGAAAATCAGTAGAGAAAACAAAAATTGAAGGATGTCAGGTTTAATGGAAAAATTATTAAAGAAGTAGATGCTTTTAAATACCTATGAAGTAAGCTAACTGGGAAAGGAAACAACAAGGAAGAAATTTTGGAGAGGATAGGAAATTGCTCAAAATTTTATTACTGTGTATCAGACATAATTAGAAATTGGAAAGTATCTACCAAAACAAAAATCATGATATATAAATCACATTATTTGCCAATACTGACCTATGGATCAGAATGTTGGACTTGGACAAAAGAAGATCTGAGTAGATTACAAGTGACAGAGATGAGCTATCTGCAAGGGATCTTGGGTAAAACAAGGAAGGACAACATAAGAAATGAAACCATACGAAACAGGCTACAGATCAACCCTGCTAAACAAACTATGGAGAGAAATAGGCTGAAATGGTACGGCCACGTCAAAAGAATGGGACAAGAAAGATTACCAAGAAGAGCTCTGGAATGGACAGAATCTGGAAGAAAACCAATTGGAAGACCACGAACAAGATAGAGAGATCAGGTGGAGGATGACGTAAATCAGAGAGGACTACAGTGGCAGACAGTGATGAGCGATACAATGTGGGGAAAAAAGAGAAGATTGGAAGCAGCTCCGTGTTGACCTGGAAAAGCAAAAACGTAACAGGAAGAAGATGAATGTACTACAGGATCTGAAATTACACATTTAGTGTAGCATCTGTTGTCCAATATCTTGAAAGAAAAATCTGAGAGGCTATAGAAATTAAGAAAAATCCTAAAAATATGAATTTAGAAAACTGCTACAAAATTAGCAATTCCTGCATGCTTATTATCACAAATTACCAATATGCAATGCAGGTCATACCATGAAAATACAAGACAAACCCTGAAGTTACATAACAGCACAGGAAACTCCCAGCTGACTGTCAAGCAAGAGGTATGTTCATTTAAGATGCCCCCCTGAGGTTTGTGGCAGACAGGAGGAGGAAATCCTATATAAGACAAGGCACAGTGACCACCTTCGTAATTCATTTAAAAGCTGAGTGGGGAGACTGATTACCACGGAACAAGTAGGAGTACATCAGTCGCCTTGACAAAGAGAACTGCAATTTATTTTGAAACATTACCAAAGTACATAAAACAATAGCATGGTTCAACCTGGAAAAAGATTTACAGTATTTCAGAGTTTATACAATTGAAGTTTTGCTTTAAAAAAGAAACGGCGCAAGTTCATAATTTTACACATCTTGTAATCTTATAACTGTGAACCTTAAAACTTTCAATTGTTCTACAGCCTAGCCTTATGAAGAGGAAAGACAATAACTTATAATATATTACAGTCTAGTCCAATAAATTCCTGGTACAGCTTCTTCAAATTGGTTCAATAAACCAATGCAATCTAAATAAATAAAATAAGAGTTATGTCTGTACATTGCTCAGAATTTAAAAAGGATAGTATTTCTGTATCAGTCGTGTCCACAAGGAAATGCACTTTTTAATTTTCCGTAATTACTGTCTGTCTGTCTGTATGTATGTATGTATGTATGTATGTATGTACACGCATCACGAGAAAACGGCCAAAGTGAATTTAATGAAAATCGGTATGCAAAGTCGGAGAATATGTCGCTACAATCTAGGCCAGAAATAACTGTATTTACGCTGAGTGAAATGGTAGTTTAGGGGGAGGCCTAACATTACAATACTGAAAGCTTATAAAATTGATCAACAATAACACTACATTGACCACTGTTTGTTGTAATGTGCTTTGTGTCTTCTGTTGCCACTCCTCTCCGACAGATAAGATTTCTGTTGCGTACCGAGTTTTTTTTAATTTGCTTTACGTTGCACCGACACAGATAGGTCTTATGGCGATGATGATGGGATAGGAAAGGGGTAGGAGTGTAAAAGAAGCAGCCTTGGCCTTAAGTTACAGCCCCAGCATTTGCCTGGTGTGAAAATGGGTAACCATGGAATACCATCTTCAGAACGGCCGACAGTGGGGTTCGAATCCAATATTTCCCGGATGCAAGCTCACAGCTGTGGGCCCCTAACCCCATGGCCAACTCGCCCGGTTGTACCGAGGGTAAGCCTGCCTGAATATTGGCGGGGAGTAGCTGGGGAGTTAGATAACTTTCTTCTTAAGCATGCCATTCCTCTGGTTCATAAATTTTCAGATACTACTGGTACGTAACACACTGGTTCATCATAGCATTCGAGCTATTGAATCCCCACTCTGAGGCACTGATTGGAATGAGCTGTGTGCATATTTCACAGAATAATGGCAGGGGAGTGTTCATGGCCGTCTGCGGCCTGGTCATTCCAGCTCTGGAACTTTGGACTGTTTGATCGGCACTGCAGTACTACAAGTAACTAATCTCATGTTTGTTCCGTATTGAAGATAACAATAAGTAGGATTCTATTAGAATAAAAATTACTGTAGCCACCTATTCAATACAATTCACCGTTTGTGATGATTAAATTCTAAGTGATTTGTATACACTACATATGTAAATATTTCACCCTGTTTTTGGGCATCTTCAGCCTACATTTTTTTTTTTAACTGAAGTTGCACATTTTTATAATTTTTGTACATATCACCTAAAGTAAGGCCCCCTTTTTTATTTGTAAAAAACAGGAAGATTGTTAATATAAGGTCATATTTGTATATATTGGTTCCAAATGTTCAACTCAGACAAGACCTGGGTCTTGACCTTAAGATTGACAATAGCCTGAAGATGCCCAAAAATAGGGCAAAACATGTACCTATGTAGTGTATACAAATCACTTAGAATTTAATCACCACAAAACGGTGAATTGTATTGAACAGGCGGCTACAATAAGTTTTATTCTAATAGAAACTTACTTACCGTAGTACTATTCGTTAAAAGTGATAAAATGTGCAGTTTTTCATTTGATCAAGTATTTTATATGATAACATTGCTTTTAATCGCTACATTCCTACTGACATTTTTGACCTATGTTGACTTTAGTTAGGAAAACCACAAAGTCAGTATTTCTAAGAATCCCATAGCGAAGCACGGGTACATCAGCTAGTGCTTAATAAGTTTTAGAAAAATTGAATTATTTCCAAGTATGTAAAAGTAGCAATCATGCGATGTTTATAAAAACATTACAATATACCTTTACAAGGTACTAGTTTTGGTCCTATTAGGACCATCATCAGCCTAGCCAAGATACATAACTGTATACCATAGTCCTAAAACAGGGTTGTGCGGTGAGATAGAGGATGAAATAATGGACTGGGGATGTGGTGGAATGATATACATATAAATGGTGAATAAATGAACTGTTGTAGATGTAGCAATGCTATGTTGATCAGTGACAAAATCTTTTGATATGTGCCTCATAAAATTACATTAATCAACAATTATCTCAAAATTGAATAAAATAAGCTCTATTTGACGAATAGTCTAGGTTGCACATTTGAAAATTTAGATTATGCTGGATTTTAAACAATGTCCAATGTTTCTATTGAGTTCTAGAAGAAATGAAGTTCAACATTGGCACAGAGGGAATTATTTTGCGTGATGTCCAATAAGTCCACAACAGAGGTTAAATGTTGATAAAACTGTTGGACATATCTTGTGATATATTGAACTGTTGCTGTGTTACAAAGGAATATTCCCAATTCAATAGGAACCAAATGAACCTTGCGCGCAATGTGAAACAAGCTTGCCGGTGGAGGGCAACTAACAGAGTGAGGATTCAATTCAATATGGAACCACTATGAAGTTTATAACCTGGAATGTAAAAGTAGGTTAGAGGAAACTTTGCACATCATTCTTTAAACACTTTTTTTTTTAATCCACCGGGCAAGCTGGCCATGCGCGTAGAGGTGTGCGGCAGTGAGCTTGCATCTGGGAGATAGTAGGTTCGAATTCCACTATCGGCAGCCCTGAAGATGGTTTTCGATGGTTTCCCATTTTCACACCAGGCAAATGCTGGGGCTGTACCTTAATTAAGGCCATGGACGCTTCCTTCCAACTCCTAGGTCTTTCCTATCCCATCGTCGCCATAAGACCTATCTGTGTCGGTGCGAGGTAAAGCCCCTAGCAAAAAAAAAAAAAAAAAAAAAAATTTTAAACCTATCTTGTACCTTAATTAACAAATTAGTCTACAATATGCGACAATAAAGTTCGGTGAGTAGTCCTGTACTATCAACATAGATGAACAATGCACGACAGTGGCCTTACTGTCCTACGAAATACTCCCCTCCCATAACTATGCACTGCTGAGATCGGTGATACATGTCCTGAAAACTTTGCAAGAAGGCTTCCTTTGGGATGGTGTTCAAAAGCCTCGCTACGTTTCGTTGGATGTCAGGAATATCGTCAAATCTCTTTCCTTTCAAAGCGAGTTTGAGTCGTGACTTTTCGGCTCTGACCTTTTTCCAACGAGGGGACCCCGGAGAACGCCATTCCATGCTTTGCCGTTTCGCTTCAGGGTTGTACCCGAAACCCAGGTTTCATCCTCAGTGACAATATAGATCAAGAAATTTTGTGTTGCATCCACCGTTTCGACAAAATCCTGTGAAGCCTCTAAACGTGCGTGCTTCTGATCGTCAGTCAAGGGATGCGGCACAAGATGAGAACACATTTTAATCTGCAGTTCAACAGCTATCATGCGCACAGTTAATCGCTGATTGTTCGTGATTGATGTCCTCACCTTCTCAATGTTTTCGCCACTGACAGCGGTCAGCGGTCTTCCGCTACGGGGGTTGTCAGATACACTTTCCCAGCCTCCTCAAAAACGGGCGAACCACTCGTACACACACTTCAAGGACAGTGCTTGATCTTCACAAACACGTACCAGCATCGCATGCGTTTCTTTTGGTGTCTTGCCAAGCTTAAAACAAAACTGTACATTGATCTTTTGGTCGTTCATGTTCCTGTTCGCAGTTCAGAACCAGCACAATAAACACGCACAGTGTCAAACAGGTCTTACACGGTGCACACACGATGCTCAACTGAACAACGTTGAGAGCACGTGGTCAAAACCTGCTGCTACACAGGTGCAGCATTGTGTGTCGCCAGTGTTGCCGGATCGACCATTCTGACTTCATTCACCCAAACTTTATTGTAACAGGTTGTATATTACAGCATCCTTTCTGAAAACTCTTATGATATTTATCACAAAATTCCTGCCCAAGGTGGCTGAGCCTATTAACTCGGTGTTGGTAGATGTGTGAACACAGCGCTCACTCCCAGTTTTATTTCCTTCTCCTTCGTGAACAAATCAAGTGCTCACTTTGGGCATCCCTTTAGCTTCCTAAAATAATGTTAGGAGTGTGATGGCCATGGCAGTAATATGCAGCATGGCCTTCAGTTGGAGCTGCGACACCATTGTTACTACAATGGCGCGAGATAGCCCCGCGCTCACATGTCGGCCGGCGGTGTAACTAAATTTTTCATTGAAATTGGATAATTTATTTCCTGACTGATTCACATTTTAATGTGAAAAGTACAATTCAACCATGAATAGAGACTATGTTATCAGGGAGTGGTTGGAAGAGAGTGATATTGAAGTGAACTTGGAGTTACCTGCAGAATTAGAGGCTAATGAAGATTCGAATACTGATGTTCTTTATAACAGTGATCACGACAGTAACAGTGAGACTTGATGAGATGACATTCCTTCTACCGAAATTGTCGGCCCTAGTGCTTCCATAATTACAAATATTCCCAGTCCTCAGCATGCAGGGAAAGACAATATTAACGTATGGAATATTTATCCGTCATCGCAGCGCAGGAGGGGAAGAGTCAGAAACATTGTGATCCATCCACCAGGAGTGAAGTCCATAGCAAAGAATGCTTCTACTATCTATGATTCCTGGAGTCTATTTTTTCCTGATCCTGTAATTGAAGAAATAACCAATTTTACAAATGTACGTCTATGAAGTATGCAATTACACTACTCCCGAGATAGTGATGTTGGTGGAAACGAACATTATGGAAATAAGGGCTGTCATAGGTTTGTTATACCTCACCAGTATACTAAAATTCCATCAGAAATGTAAAGCTGCCTCTGTGGATCAGTGGGAATGTCGGCCTCCGGATCCCAAGATAGAGGGTTCAAACCCGGCAGAGGTAGTCCATTCAACACTCCATGTCGTACGATGTTGACATGTAAAAGATCTCTGGTGACACATTTGATGTTTACCCAACAAAATTCATTAAATCTCAGCCATAGATGCCCAAGAGAGTTTCAGTTTACTCTGTCTGCCATCTAGTAGGCCTACAGTAAAACAGAACGTCGAAATTGACGAGAAGACAGCCCGATGGCGTCAAATCGAAATGTCTGCACACGGTAGCTGAGGCCATACGATTACTATTATTATTATTATTATTAATAGAGGTCACGTCAGGTACATCCTGCTACCGTATGAGACAGTAGACGGTACTACCTGCGAATGTCTGGCCGAGGGTTGGGCAGCTGTTACCAAATCTGACAAACTAAGGGAGAACCAATGGTTATGAGCAGAGTTGTTCAGCCTTAGGGGACTTGTTGAAGCCATTGTGTAGGAAATGACACATAAATTCAGCTGGAAGCTGCTGCCTTGCAGATGTGGCAGGGGACTGCTAAACGCTAAGGGAGATAACCCAGACAGAAAATCTTCTCTAACGTTAGCCCTAGCAAGTCAGCTGGAAAGTAAATGCAATCGCTTTCAGCACTTATACGAGCCTCGGATGCAAACAAAGAACTCGGAGTAGACAACAGCACCCGCAGACCCACGTCAGGTACGATGGCTTACAGAATGATGACCAAGCCTTGCGATTGTGCAACAACCCCAGAGAAGACAACACACTCAAATAAGAACAATCAATGTACTGAGTTTGACTGGGAAATGTGAAGAGTTAGTGGACATCATGGAGAGAAAGAAAATATCAATCCTAGGACTGAGTGAAACTAAATGGAAAGGTAAAGGGAAGAAAGCGTTGAAGAAAAACTGTACCCTCTACTGGATTGGTAACAACAATGTAATACCATCTAACTCTTTAGATGGTATTACAGAGATCCCGTAAAACAATGAGAGGATTATAAAGGCAACAGTTCTCCTTGGGATAAAAGTAAGATTATACAAGGGAAATAAGGAAATTAAAAAGAAAATGTAGAATAGTAAACAGGAAAATCAAAGAGGGTAGGGAGAATAGAGAAACTAGAAAACAGCTAATGAGGGAACTGAATAGAGAGAAAAAGGAAGCAAAAGAGAAATATATGAATGGCATACTTCAAGAGGGTAATGACCACAAAGGGAAATGGAAAAAGATGTATTCATATATTAGGAATCAAAAAGGAAAAAGAATCCAAATTCCTACAATGGTGGGAGAAGGGGATGAACACTATTCAACAGATACTGAGAAAGCAAATCTATTTAGTAGGGAATTCAGAGTTTCAGTAGAAGATTGTCAGGAGTTGGAAACAGTAACAGAAGATAGAGAGGGAGACACACATAGGGAAATAAGAAGCTTCTCATTCACAAATGAAGATATTTTCAGAGAAATCCAACTGCTTCAAGCAAGGAAAAGCAGCAGGAAGTGATCAAATTACTGGGGAGGTATTAAAGACAATGGGGTGGTACATAGTGCCTTATTTAAAATTTCTCTTTGACTATGTCATAAATAATAGTGTAATACCAAAAGAATGGAAGGAATCTATAATAATACCAATTTATAAAGGAAAGGGTGATAAAAGGAAACCAGAGAACTACAGACCAATCAGCCTGACCAGTATAGTTTGTAAAATACTGGAGAGTTTAATAGCAAAGTACATCAGAGGGATATGTGATGATAAAAATTGGTTCATGAGGAGCCAGTATGGATTTAGAAAGAAATTTTCTTGTGAGGCATAACTGGTGGGATTTCAGCACGACATATCAGATCAGTTGGATTCAGGAGGCCAATTAGATTGCATAGCCATAGATCTTTCCAAAGCCTTTGATAGAGTGGAACATGGAATATTATTAAAGAAACTGGAGGGAACAGGATTGGACGTAAGGGTTATACATTGGATAAGAACATTTCTAAACTCAAGGGTTCACAAAGTCAAAGTAGGAAATAATATATCACAGGAAGAGAAAGTTTGGAAGGGAATCGCACAGGGTAGTATAATCGGTCCGTTACTTTTCTTAATATAACATCAAAAATAAGATTGTATGCAGATGATATAATTGTTTATAGGGAAATAAATAACATTGAGGATTGTTCAGAATTACAAAGGGACCTTGAAAGTATCCAACGGCGGGTTAAAGAAAATAATATGAGGGTTAATGGAGGCAAATCAACTGTTACAACTTTTACAAACAGGAGCTTTAAAACTGAATTTGAATATACTTTGGATGAGGTAGTTATCCCAAAAGATGGCTAGTACAAATACTTAGGTATGAGATTTGAAAGTAATTTGCACTGGAAGGGTCATGTGGATGACATTGTTGGGAAAGCATACAGATCGTTACATGTCATAATGAGGCTACTTAAAGGATGCAACAAAGAATTAAAAGAAAAAAGTGACTTAAGTATGGTTCGTCCATTATTGGAATATGCAAACAGTGTTTGGGATCCTCACCAAGAATACCTAATAAAAGAAATAGATAGTGTGCAGAGGAAAGCAGCAAGATTTGTAACAGGGGATTTCAGGAGAAAGAGTAGTGTATCAGAAATGTTAGAGGAACTTGGGTGGGAAACTTTAAGTAAGAGAAGGGAGAAAACTAGACTTATAGGATTATATAGAGCCTATACAGGAGAAGAAGCATGGGGAGAAATCCGCGAGAGGCTTCAGTTGGAAAATAACTATATCGGCAGAACTGACCACAAGTATAAAATTAGAAGGAATTTTAGCAGAAGCGACTGGGGTAAATTTTCATTCATTGGGAAGGGCGTGAAGGAGTGGAACAGTTCACCAGGGGTAGTGTTTGATCCTTGTCCAAAATCTGTGCAGGTATTCAAGAAGAGAATAAACAGCAACAGAGAAAATAAATGAAGTGTTAGAGGGCATTCGACCAGTGCAGGTTATTGTAAATAAAAAAATGTGTGTGTATAAATTAATTCCATCCCCTGGTCTAAGGAGTTTGGACAGCCAAAGTAGGGGACTGCCTGTAGGGGTGAAGTACAGTGGGGACTTCCGAGGGCCCTGGGACCGCTACGGTAGCTGTGAAGGCCCTTCAGGAACTCTGAAAAGTGGTGGCAAAAGGGGACTCTGGTTAAGACGCAGCAGGTCGTTATGCTACTTAGGTTCCAAAATGGGTAAAAAAAAAAAAAAGTAAATAAATGCAATGTAAACTTTTAATCTTATACCAGTTGCATAGTATTATTTGAAGTAATGCCACATACTGTATATGAGTTGACTATGTTTGTAAGTATAGGAGATATTATAAGTAGAATTTTGTAAACAATATAAATTTATTAAGGATGATCTGTTTGTTTAATAGAAAAAAATTGTTAGCATAAATTGTATATTATTGTATTCTAGAAAAAAATGTTTCTTCTCTTGTTAATTTAAAATCTAGTGCTTGACAATAATGTATTTTAGTGTACCATTTGCCACCGAGGTAGACACCTCATTTGCAAATAAAGAGATTTTGATTTGATTTGAAAAGGCAGAAGTATTCAGTCAGCAGTATGTAAAGATTGATGGTTACAAGGATGATGTCCAGATAGAGGAGGTGACTAATACTAAAGAAGTACCAAAATTTACCTATGACAGCAATGACGTTTACAGTAAGATACAAAAGTTGAAAACTAGAAAAGCAGCTGGAATTGATAAGGTTTCGAGGGATATACTAAATACAATGGGTTGGGATATAGTACCATATCTGAAGTACTTGTTTGATTATTGTTGCATGAAGGAACTTTGCCAAATGAATGGAGAGTTGCTATAGTAGCCCCTGTATATAAAGGAAAGGGTGATAAACATAAAGCTGAAAATTACAAGCCAGTCAGTTTGACATGCATTGTATGTATGCTCTGGGAAAGCATTCTTTCTGATTATATTACACATGTTTGCAAAATTAATAAAACTGGTTTGATAGAAGGCAGTTTGGGTTTAGGAAAGGTTATTCCACTGAAGCCCAACTTGTAGGATTTCAGCAAGATATAGCAGATATCCTGGACAGAGGAGGTCAATTGGACTGTATTGCGATTGACTTATCTAAAGCATTTGATAGGGTAGATCACGGGAGACTATTGGCAAAAATGAGTGCAATTGGACTTGACAAAAGAGTGACTTCTGCATAAGAAACTGGTAGTAAAATACTCAGTCACAAGATTACCCGTTACAGCTGGAATGGAAAGAGCAAGACGGTAAATGACTATGTCATTATAGATAAAGAAAGAAGTAGACTCGTGACTGATGCCAAGATGATTCTAAGTAAGAATTTCAACAGCGACCACCGGTTATTAGTAGCAGACCTGAAAGACATTAATGTACCAAAGATAACAACCAGGAAATTACCTAAGATTAAGGTGTGGGAACTTCAACAGATGGAAAAAGGACCGACTATCAGGACCGTATAAGAGAACAACTGCCTACAGAAAAAGTGGAGAGTGGTGAGGTAGACTGGACAAGATTTAAAAACACCTTGATAAAAAATCAATAGAGGTTTGCGGGAAGACAAGTGCGAGAGTAAGGGTAAAAAGAGATACACTGGTGGAATGAAAGAGTAAGATATTCAATAAAGGAAAGGAACGCAGCACAAAATGAATGAGATAGAGGGAAATCCAAGCCACAACAGGTAAGGGACAAGGGGAAGATCAGAGACCTCGAGCAAGTTTACCGGGACAAGAAATTGAGAGTTAAAAGAGTAGTAGAAGAGAAGACAAAATGCTGGGAGAAATTTACTCAAAAACTGAAGGAATTCAGTTGAAACCATCAAAGCAATTGAGAATCCTAACAGAAACCTGACCAGGAAAGAAGAGGACATCAGAGAGGTTCTGAGGAATCATTTTGATCACCTTCTGAACAGGACAGACGCAGATCAGAGAACAAAAGAATCAGCTGTTGAAATCTGCACAGAGGAACATCCCATCACATGGGCAGAAACAGAAGCAGCCCTTAAGAAGATGCCGCAAGGGAAATCCCCAGGAATCGATGTAAAGTCAGCACGGACATGATTAAAGCAGCAGGAGTCCAGGGTTTACAGTGGCTACATAGAGTGCTCAATACAGTTTGGAAAGATGGCAAGATACCTACTGATTGAGGCAAGGGTGTCATTATCCCCCTGTTTAATAGGGTTGGGCAGACCGGAACAGTCAGTTGTTCCAGAGATGGAATGTTTCGGTACAGTGTGCCGGCACATGGTGCTCTAACAGGGCAGTAGAGAGAACTTCATGAGGCAACATAGGAATGCTCTGCATCAGCGGGAATGTGCCCGTATCGAACGCGCTGTGCGTAGTTATGGCCAGCATAAAGCTGCACGGAACGTGTAGGAACATTGCAAGTTATAAATATCATTATGGATCCATACTGAAGATACTATATACCCTGTGGTCTTACCTATTGGTGCCAGTCACTTATCTTTCCCTTACACTGCCCCCATGTAAATATGTTAAGTTAACCTTTGTAAGACAGACCCTAATATTTTAACGCTGTTATCCTTCACAACTGTTAATTTACAGCCAACAGCTGATATGTTGGTATCCATATCATCAATGAACATTGTTCTTCTCACTGACTATCCCTACTGTAATATGTCAATATTATTTCTTAGTAATTACAATTTAATTACAAATCAGTTACCTGATTTATGCCTTGAGGTAGTACTGTGACTGATGATGCCTTCAATGAAAGGCGAAACATGTCTCATAACATGGAAATAAAGATAAATTCCTAATTGTTTAAAAAATTTAATGTACTGAACAGGTGTATTATAAACCAATTAGCATCCTACCAACATGAAGGAACAATCGGAACACTGAAATTCGTGCCCAATAATCACGTTTAAAGGCTGCTTTTACGTTAAGATTTTTCGGTCAATATGAAATACTTAAATGAAATAAGTTTCATAATGATAGATCCCTATTGAACTGTGATTACAATAGCGTAAATTAATGTATTATTAGGGTCCACCTTTTCAATACAAAATGTAAAGAGTTTAAATTACATAAATGATTAGGAACTAGTTTCGACCTAGTACTAGGTCATCGTCAGCATAAAGCAAAATTAAAACACAAATACCGAAGAAATGAAACAATGTAAAGACACGTAAGGTCTCGTAAAAGTACATACCATGTGAGATGTTGTGCAGCACTATGTTAAAAAATAACTCTATGAAAGAGATTCATAAAAAGTCCAGTGCACATTAAAAGGATGTTATACAGTAAATAGGAATCCTTGAGTTGCTGGATAAGGAGATTATAATACGCTGGCTCCTTTAAGATGCTGGTATCCAACTGAAGAACCACTGAGCCAGAGTCGCGTCGTTTATTTACGATTAAAGTCCAGTGCACTGTATAGCATTAAAAAGTTGTTATATACGGCGCACTGGACTTTAAAATGGCAGGGAGGGATTCAGTTAGGTGGAAATGTAGTAAGCAGTTTGGCCTATGCTGACGACTTGGTCTTAATGGCAGACTGTGCCGAAAGCCTGGAGTCTAATATCTTGGAACTTGAAAATAGGTGCAATGAGTATGGTATGAAAATTGGCCTCTCAAAGACTAAACTGATGTCAGTAGGTAAGAAATTCAACAGAATCGAATGCCAGATTGGTGATACAAAGCTAGAACAGGTCGATAATTTCAAGTATTTAGGTTGTGTATTCTCCCAGGATGGTAATATAGTAAGAGAGATTGAATCAAGGTGTAGTAAAGCAAATGCAGTGAGCTCGCAGTTGCGATCAGCAGTATTCTGTAAGAAGGAAGTCAGCTCCCAGACGAAACTATCTTTACATCGGTCTGTTTTCAGACCAACTTTGCTTTACGGGAGCGAAAACTGGGTGGACTCAGGATATCTTATTCATAAGTTAGAAGTAACAGACATGAAAGTAGCGAGAATGATTGCTGGTACAAACAATGGCAGGAGGGTACTCGGAATGAGGAGATAAAGGCTAATTTAGGAATGAACTCGATGGATGAAGCTGTACGCATAAACCGGCTTCAGTGGTGGGGTCATGTGAGGCGAATGGAGGAGGATAGGTTACCTAGGAGAATAATGGACTCTTATGGAGGGTAAGAGAAGTAGAGGGAGGCCAAGACGACGATGGTTAGACTCGGTTTCTAACGATTTAAAGATAAGAGGTATAGAACTAAATGAGGCCACAACACTAGTTGCAAATCGAGGATTGTGGCGACGTTTAGTAAATTCTCAGAGGCTTGCAGACTGAACGCTGAAAGGCATAACAGTCTATAATGATGATGTATGTATGTACATTTTTCATTGAAAAGGTGGACCCTAATAATACATTAATTTACTCTATTGCAATATGAAATACACATAACAGGTCACAATGGCAGTACAGGTGATTAAAAGTAACTAATCCAAGGATATTTTCACTAGCTGAATGCATCGTCCTGTATTGTGAGTAATTAGGGCCAGGATAAAACTTTGCAGCACGTAAAAAAGCAGTTGGAACTCAGAAATACGCACCCAAAGAATCATGTATAAATGTTGTTTTTAGGATAAGAATGTTCTCATTAATTCTGAAATACACCTATCACAAATTACACCGGCAGTAGATGTGTTTACAAATGTTACAATGTTATTTTCACCAATTAAAAATATACTTGCACAGTTGAAGAAACATTCAACAGTACTCTATTTACGTACATAATATACAAGCGGAACACAAAAATAAATATTAACCCATACTAGCAAAACAAGAAGATAAAAATTAAACACTATATACAAGCAGAACAGGACATTATAAGTAAAACTATGCAAGGAGAACATGAAAATAAAAATTGTGGGATGTTTAAGTTTGAAATGTATGTCATTGTGCTGGTTGAGATCCCTTTGCAGACAAAATAGAAGAACATAAATTGCATTTCACTCTGTGTGGTTTTATTCTAGTAAAAAAGTCCTAAACAGAACTCCGATGAGACATTATGCAAAGTTTACCGTCTTTCGTATGGTTATATTACTAGGCTTCAATGAAAACACTCTAATCGCACACAGCTGGTACAGTTCTCAAACAGCATCTGAACTTTCCTCACCAGTTCCTATGGCTTATTCCCTTTTTCTCAGGCATTCCATCTTCTCTCTTGCAGTGCTGTCATATGCCTTCTCAATGTCAAGGAAAACCATAAACAGATCTTTGCTTTTTTCCCAATATTTATCCATTAACATCCGGACACTGAAGATTAGGTCTGTTGTGGACCTGTTAGGCCTGAAGCCATACTGTTCCTCTTCAAACTGTGGCTCTAAGATGACTTGCAATCTGCTCTCTAAGATTTTCTCAAGAATCTTAAGCCCATGAGAAAGAAGTGTTATTCCCTGGTAGTTGGAGCATTTTCGGTGATTTCCTTTCTTAAACAGTGGGGTTGGGCACTATGTTCCTGTTTTGGCACACTGTGCCAGTGCACAGTTCTGTTCCGAGACCGAGACAGTGACTCGCTGTCCCGTCAGAAGCGCCACTGTGCACTGCCCTTCGCCTGACTGTCAATACCGGCTGTGTGCTGCCACTTGCTGGAGTGTTCTGCCTTCTGCCACATCCTCTTTGTTCTGCGAGTTCCATTGCACCGGCAACTAGCCTTCAGTACATGTGAATAACATAATGTGTTCTGTTTTGTTTCCAACTGTTTTACAAAACAGGCAGGCATCCGAGATGAAGTTCCTTAGGTCCACAATTCAAAAAACCAAACTGGGCAAGTTAAGGAATGATGTGGTTAGGAAGGAAGCTGGGATTGAGACATCATTCTTAGATCGGGTCAGCATGTCCAGACTGAGGTGGTTTGGGCATGTAACGAGGATGAAGCCAATAAGAACAGCATATGTTAACTTGGAGAGACATGTGGCAGGGAAACGGATGGTGGGAAGACCAAGAACCCACTGGATGACAACGTAAAGATAGACATTGCAGATTGGGGAAGGACACTGGAGGCCGTCATTAACAACAGAACGTTTCTCAATAAGACAGAATGAAAGAGGCTCACCAACAGTACCCGGGAAACGTATGTGTGTATGTGTATGTTCAGTCTTCAGCCCTAAGGCTGGCTGGATCCTCAACAGCTCCGCCATCAGCTGTCATAGATGGCCTAGGCATTACGGAAGAGCCGTACTAGGGAAACGGGGAGTGAGGTAGTTTCCTGTTGCTTTCCTCACCGAGCCAGAAGTTGCTATTACATATCAGTCTGCCAAGCCCACTGAAATGCATGCACCAACCGACCCTATGAGCAACATTTTCAAACCATTCATAACAGGGACTGGCTGCAGAAGGAATGGTGTTACTAGCATCGCTAATACCCCAGTCATTTTCATATTGTCAAAGCCAAGTATAAAACAGAGACAGATCAATGAAAGTGACAAAATTACTCTAGCCCATACCAGAAGACATGGTGCACTGTAAACACTAGGTCCTGCCAGCAAAGGCAAACCCAGGAAACTGGAACTGTAAAATGATGATGATGATTATTATTATTATTATTATTATTATTATTATTATTATTATTATTATTATTATCATCAGAATGTAGAAGATTAATGGGCTACATATGAGACTACACCTGAATTTTTCAACTTTGTATAATGCACAGGAGGTTTTTGATGCTTCTGAGAGTTCTCAGGTTCGATGATGTGACAAGTAGAGAAATACAAAAGGCCCTGGATAAACTTGCACCATTTAGAAGTATTTTGAGGGATTTGTTGCACGCTGTTAAGAATACTATAGTGTAGTACGGGAGTACGTGACTATAGACAAAATGAGAGAGTCATTTTGTGGCAAATGATCATTCAGACAGTTCATGCTCAAAAAGCCCGCTAAGTACGAGTTGAAGATATTTGCAATGGTTGACACAAGAATGTACTATACATCAATGATGGAGGTTTATGTAGGCAAACAAAGAGATTTTGTGGAAACAAAACCAGCAAGCCTTGTAAAAAAGACTGGTACAACCCATCAAGAATTCGGGGAGGAATGTGACAATGGATAATTGGTTTTCATCAGTGAGCCTAGTGAATGAACTAGTTAGAGATCAAAATCTAACTGCTGTTGCCACCCTGAGAAAAAACAAACGTGAGATACTGCCTGAATTATGTGACACAAAACAAAGACCAGTTCGCTCTAATTTATTTGCCTTCGGTGAAGACTGCATGTTAGTAACCTATGTACCCACAAAGTCAAGAAATGTCCTTTTCATCTCCAGTACGCATGACTCGGATAAAATTGAAAAAACATCAGATGACTTGACAAAATCTTGTGTTAACACCTTCTACCACATCACAAAAGGAGATGTAGATGTTGTAGATGAAATGAAATCACTATATACTGTTGCCAGTGTGTGCTACAGATGGACCCTCCATATCTTCTTCACTATGCTTGACATTGGTGGCATTAATGCCCAGGACATTTTTAGATGCAACACCACGGAACAAATGACCCGGAGGAAGGTTGCCAATGGAGTTTGGCAATGGAGCTTACGAAGCCCCATATGACTCCAAGGGCGTCAGCACACGGCTTTCATGCTGATTTACGGATCAGCATACAGAAATACCTTGGACTTGAATGAGAACAAACAACTCCGCAGCCAGTTCAGAACAGAGATAGGGTTAAATGTGCCTTCTGCCCTAAATGAAAAAAACCGCAAAACTAGGTCAAGGTGTGGAAAATGTGAGGTTCCAATCTGCGGTAAACACACTATAACGCTTTGTCATCCGTGCCAAGAAAAAAATAGAGAGTGAAACTTAAGGGTGGTTCCGGCCTCTAGTTCAGCCTTGTAGAGTCAGGGTTGGAAATATGTGTATTAGAGTGACAGTTACTTCACATCAGTAAGTTATACGTAATTTTTTGAATTTTCTTATTTATGTAATCTTTTATCTAATATGTAATATTTTTGCGATAATTGGTATGTTTCCTTGTTTGTAAGAAGAAATCATTGTGTAATGTAATATTTTATTGAGTCCACATTAAATTATCACCTCACTACATTATCCCCAACCTACTAACATAAAACTAAATAAAATTATGACAAAAATCATACTGAAAAACCGAAAAGAAAAAAAAACGGGGGTGAGCGCTGCACTCACATGTCGACCGATGGGGTGACTCCATTTACGTCGACCAGCAGCGGGTTAACCTGACAACACTAAACCTTCATAAATTGTATGAGTATAGTTGGGTACTTTTGCCAGGCTACCACCATTATCAACTCTACAGCAGCATGTTCCTTTCGGTAACTTCAGTTCAAACAATGCCATTGACAATGTGGACTCTAATAGCTTACTTGCTGCAGGAAACATGTCGTAAATATTAACTAAGGTTGTTTAGTGATGATGTTACTTTTTCTAGGTATCATGGCATTTTATTTTACATGTTAGTGCTTATTCATTGCTAAAAATGTTTGTGTAGTACCAAGGATTGTTAAATCTCACAAACCTCTTTCACAGGAAAGAAAGGAAAAACTACTAGCAAGACTCAAGAGGAATTGGGAGCGAAAGCGACCAACCAAAAAGAACTAGTCATAAGCGCTCCCTAGTGGGCTTAAATCACTAATAATGGTTGAGTAGTTTTCTAACTTAAGTGTGAAATTATAAAATCTGCTCTTCAGTAGCATGGATCATATTTCTCAGGTTCTGGAATTAATCACAACATGGAGTTCAACTGCAACAGACACTGTGATTTGCTTGAGGAAATCGTCACAGAACTAATCGATGAAGAATTTAGTGAAGACAACAAAAACTTATTTCAAGTGGATAATGTAAAGTGTGCAGACAGCAGTGATGTGAAACCAAATACTGAAGCAGCAAGTGAACACAGTGAGGAATCGAAAAAAGAAATGAACGCTGAATATGGAAGAAAACGTGTACATATTCAGCCAAGGAATTCTTCCTCTTCTATCAAATAAGTGATAACTCAGATTTCGAAAATGAAACAAATGTGCCGGGCTGAGTGGTTCAGATGGTTATGGCACTGGCTTTTTAAGCCCAAGTTGGCAGGTTCGATCTTGGCTCAGTCCGTTGGTATTTGAAGGTGCTCAAATGTGTCTGCTTTGTGCTTTAGATCCTAGAATAATTTTGCCTAATAAAAAGTAGAAAAAATGGGCATATTTGGTCAACAAAACCTTAAAACAGAAATGTTTGTTTTTTGTCCAGGTGTTATTGGAAATGCAAAATCTGCTAATACACCAAAAGATTGTTGAGTTCCTTTTGTTTGTCGACGAAAACACGATTAACTCCATCACCGAGTTCTAAGAAAATTGATTCATTGAACCCTAACTACAAGGTTACCTCTAGAACTAACGTATATGTAACATAACGAGAGATAGTAATGTTATTGTTTTTACGTACCACTAACTACTTTTACATTTTTTGGAGACGCTGAGGTGTCGGAATTTAGTCCCATAGGAGTTCTTTCACATGCCAGTAAATCTACCGACACAAGACTGACATATTTGAACACTTTCAAATACCAACGGACTGAGCCAGGATCTAACCTACCATGTTGGGGTCAGAAGGCCAGCGCCTCAACCATTTGAGTTACTCAGCCCGGCATAACGAGAGAGGAAATTAAGTTATTCTTGGGTTTGTAAGCACTAACTGCCACCATGAACAATAATAATCTAGCAGTGAGAGAGCTGTTTAATACTTCTCTTTGTGGAAATATAGATCTGTTATGAGTGCAGACATGTTTGAATTTATCCTGAATTGACTTAGGTTCGACAATTTGGATATTTGAGATGATAGGAAGAAATTTGACAAGTTGGCAAGAATCAGAGAAATAAGGGGTGCTTTCATTGCAAACTGCCAATGCTACTACAAACCAGGATCTTCCGTAACTGTGGATCAACAACTGATTGGATTCTGTGGCGAATGCCCCTTTAAAATTCTTATACCTAACAAGCCTGGAAGTAGTAATGGTATGTGATATAGCAACAAATTATATTTTGTTCAACGCTATACTGTATGTTGGGAAAATTAATTGTTTTGGTAGGCCACAAACCGCGTACCTTGTCAAGGAACTGACAAAGCCGCCATGGATCAAACACGAAGGTGACCCTGGATAATTGGTTCACAAGTGTTCACTTAGCCGATGAATGGGTAAAAACCATTTAATCTGACAGTTGTACGAACACGTTGAGCTAACAAGTGCAAGATTCCTCCAGAGATGCTTAGGCCTACTTCTAAACGCAGGCTGGTAAGGGACATCGAAGTTCTGCTTTGATGGTGCCAAAACTCATCTCACATTTAGGCCTACTAAATGGAACGAGGTGCTAATGCAACTTGGGAGCATGGGTTGGCAACCACGGAGCCATTAGCTGAGTCCTGGAATTGCTTCCATTTACTTGTGCCAGGCTCCTCACTTTCATCTATCCTATCCGACCTTCCTTGGTCAAATCCTGTTCTTTTCCAACCCTAGCAGTATTACAGCATTCAAGGCTTAGGGAGCCTTTCATTTACACGCCCTTCATGGTCCTTGTCTTTCTTTGGCTGACACCTTAATTTTTCTATGTGATGGATTCCTTCTATTTTTTTCCCTCTGATTAGTGTTAACCAAGGATGGTTGCCTAGCTGTCCATCCTCTTTAACACTAACCACCACCACCACTTGTGTCAACAACCCACAAAAATATGGACTTGGATCAAACGTCTAAGAAACCCAAAATGGTACTGATGTATAGGCCTAATGACACAAAGGGTGCAGCTGACACCTTACCTCAGACGTCCTGTAACGTATCTTGCAACATGAAAACAAAACGGTAGTCCATGTGTCTATTCTGTGGAATGTTAAATATTGCCTTTGTCAATCCATGCATCATTTACTGCAGCAATAAATACACAATATATTAAAATCTGCTCTCAATAAATGAGTTTGTGAAGTCCCTGAACCATGATTTGACTGTACCGCAAATGGAAAACAGTCTAAACACTCCAAACCTCCAAGACTGCAAGACTCTGGAAATCGCTTCCCAGCAATAATAACAGCCAAAACACGCACAAGGAAGGAAAATATGCAAAAAGGGGGAAACTACAACATTTTGCAACCATTGTGCAGAACACCGCGCAAAGTGTTGCCTGGATTGTGACAATCCTACTTAAGCAAAAATAACACTATAATCTATCAGCTTCATTGTCCGTATTGATGAATTAAGAATGCAAGTATGAAGAATGAGATTTCCACCTAATCAATACTTTATTACAAAATGTTTGAAGTTATCTACATTGAAACAGTACCGGTTTCGACCTGTAAAAAGGTCATCATCAGCTGTTGGTGAACCTGCTTAATAGCGATAGTACGTAAAACATTACTAAGACTAATTTAACAAGAATGCCTCATTCTAATATAATATTACTTAAGATATATACATATGGTACAATATGGGGCTTAGATTCATTGGAGTTCCATTCAAAAATCTGTGCTGTTGCCAACATTATGTCAAACAATATACATATATACATATGGTGCAATAAAGGGCTTGGCTTGCTGGAGTCCCTTGAATGCCACACACTCCAAAAATTGTATAACAGAGGTTGAAAATACAGTTCCTATAGAATAGAGGATCACTGAGGTTTCGGTGTTAAGTTGAAACGTCTTTGCAGCATGTCGGCACTGAGACCAACCGTTGTGAATACACAATCAAGGTGCTTTGTTGGGCCGCAATTTTGCGGGGAGCGTAATCGACTGAGGTTCTGTAGCTTGTTCATTCTCATTGTATGATGTTGCTGATAAATACTAATTTCCAGGTTCCTTGTTGAGGCATGTCATGCTATGGATGAAGTTTTGAAATTAAAGAAAGGTTGATAGAGTCCCCTCTTCACACTTGCATTTGTGCTCAGGTAAATTCAAAATCTGAGAAAGAAAAAGGAAGTGGAATTAGAATAACTGATAGAGAGTGCCTGCTAAATGGAAGTAGGAATTAGAATAACTAATAGAGAGTGCCTGCTAAATGGTTTGTGTGCTAAGGAGTGTGTGTTACTTACGTGTGGGCTGGATATGTCTTCAAGTGTAGCCAGGAGTGTGCTGCACCTTGTTGCGTGTGCGTCGTGTTGCTGTCGTAGTGTTCAGATTGAGAGGTGGTGGGGAGGGGGAAGCAGCTTCTGGAGGGGGTGGGGTGGAGTGGGTTGTGTCTTTTGGGTTTTGTGTGGGTTTGTGTCTGCTGATTCTTTTTAAATAAAGTATTGATTAGGTGGAAATCTCATTCTTCATACTTGCATCCATGATTCAATTATGCATGATTGCTAATATTTATTCAATGCCAATGCAGAACATTTCAATAATGTGTTTCATTTGCAATAAAAAAGTAAGTCATAAAATTAATTACACGTAAGTCAAAATGTCATAATTTTCCTCCTTTAGTATGGTAGGAATAAAAAAATTTGATTGACTGAAAAGCAAGTTATTTAGGCCTATAACTAGCTGCTTACACAAGAAAATACACCTTCCAAACTGTACTTCCTATCCCTCATCAGTCATCAGCGAAATACAAATTTACTAGATTATTTTTCAAAATTTTCCCTTATAATTGGCTAACCCTATAGCAATGCAGTAAGGTTAGGATAAGGTAGGCATGCTGGAGCAATGTCAAATTTAAACTGTAGGCTGTGCATCATCAAGACAGGATTAGCCTACTCATAACTTGGCCTAATATGTAAATTAATACTATATTGGTATTGTTTTTAAAATGAATGGTAAGTGAAGTGATAAAATGAGGATATAGCCTCCCACAATTTAATTCAATCCTATTAAAAAAGAAATTAGAGGCCTGAAAATCGATTAGGTATCATGCATTTTCTGTTATTTCACACGAGTAAGATCAAATAAGACTATTTCTCCACCTCAAAAGCCCCAAGAAATTGGGGATTCAGAGACTTGCTCAAGTGATCCAACAATAACCCTAGAAATATCAACATCTACAACAAATAATACCCCTATTTATCTTTAGATAAAATTCAACACTTAGTCTCCGTTTCCAAACAAGTTTTTAAAAAAGCACCTGTATTTGTTCACAGTTCAGGGATATGATAAAATATCCTTTTTAAAAAAAAAATTACGGTAATTTTTCATAACCTTAAAGTTTCGAAACATTTTATGTAATACAGCATTATATTACTATCAATTTTCACGAAATATTATACGATATCATACCAATCTTTCGTAAAACGTATTATCAATCCAACCCAAAATACAATCTTAAGTGTGGCGATAAAATTGAAATTTTGCCGTTCATAGCACTCCTCAAAACAGATAATTCAATACAGCCGCGCCAGACGCCAATTAATAAAATGGAACATCGCTACATGGGGTAACAGAAGTGAGTACTGTAGTCGAAAAATTCATGTTCAAGTTACGAAAATTAATTGGTAATATCAATCTGCGTCATAATATTATCCCTTAATGCATTCGTTTTTATTTGCGAACTGCAACATGCTCTGCTTCGAACCTTCATATTAGCGTCTTGAAATAAATAATCAGTGGTCGGAGTTAATCGATCCACGATGAACAATATTTAACTTCAAAAAATTTTAATGTACCATCACCGACTGTCCCAATGGAGAGGTCACAAGCCTATTGACTTTATAAAAAAATTACCACATAACCAGTAAAGAATATTTAGATCGCCTGCAGAAAATAACACATACGATTAAAATCCAAAGTATGCACCCCTTTGCATTAAAGTCATGACCGTCCAACCTACATAAGCCGAAGTTTACAATTGAATATCCTCTTTCCCCCAAGATAATTTCAGTTCAGTAAAAATTTCTGTATCTCTAAAAATGCCAAGCATGTTTCCGACAGACATTAAAAATGAATATAAACACAGAATAATATTTTTTACACGTTTGTTTTAACCATACCTTCCTGTATCGTACCCTACAAAGCCTTCAACAAAACATTTGTTTCTTAATTTATTTTTATTTCTGACATAGCTCAGTGATGAAATTCGATGCCAGGGATTTCGAGAACAAATAAAATGTCTACAAGGTGTTAAAAATAACCGAACAGGGCCTTAAAACTCTACTTAAACGCTTGATCACGCACAATCACAACGCACAAGACACACTCAATACTACTAAATATCACCTCCCACCCCCAGTCGAGTGGGGTCGAATCCCTCGCTAAAACTCGCGGGGAAATCAAACCCCAAATTTAGCCGGCTGGTTAATTTCGCGGGAAAACGTTTAAAACCCTGCTGCGAAGTGCGTATTTGCGTAATAATGTTATTGATTCAGATTTAATTCAATTTATGCAGCAACACGCAAATTTTAGTTTTTCAGTACGCGCAGGAAAGCAACGCAAGGAAGGATAATTTACCGTATGTCTTTTCTTTCAACATTTATTTATTTTGCACACTGAAATACTGCCGTGAATTCCAGTCTCGTATTAATTCTCAAACACATTCTTTTGGAAAGTTGAAAACAATCCTCTAAACGGGAAAGCTAGTAAAACGTCGAACCCTATGCCTGCCTACGACTATTGTTTCCGAAACAATGACCTTGACGAACTCGAACTCACAATTGCATTATCTTATTCATATTATTTGATTACCTATTTGGCTTAAAGAGAGAGAAATATTAATGAAATAAATCATCCGTCCTCCGATGAGGTTGACCTTTCGGATCCGGAATACATTCAGGTTACAATTTCAATAGAGTTTAAGAACATTTTTAAAAAAAAATGTTAATGCTGTTATTTTCTTTTCTGCAGGGAGAGAGGGGGAGAAATGCTAATCACGTTCTCAGGTACAGATGGAAATGAATGATTTGTAGAGAGTACCAGCTTTTGTTAAACAAAATAGCACGAGCATAGAGTAGAAGAGAACACAACACAGTGAAGTGATTAAAATGTAAGTGCCACCTGAATAACCAGAAATAATAATAATAATAATAATAATAATAATAATAATAATAATAATAATAATAATAATAATAATAATAATAATAATAATAATAATTTAATAATAATAATAATTTAATAATAATAATAATAATAATAATAATAATAAATACATAGGGTCCTAGGAGTCAACCTAGGAAGGGACTTCACGGCCCTGGCAAATGGGAGTGAAATGCGTCGTTGCGACCATCTGCAACAATAAACTATTAGATTCAGCAAGAGAATCCAACTAGCCTCTTTCACTCCAACTTCAGCACGTAACCTACAAGAGGTGCCCCTGTTAAGCCGAGCAACCCAGTGGAAGATTGGGTAACCAATCCCAGCGGGAAACTGGGTCGGTGAACCGATCAGTGCTGGGGGCTCCAAGGCTCACAACCTTGGCAGTACCTTGGTCGGTGCGAAATATCACCGACCCCATTCTACAGTGTTTCAACTGTGAAAAAAGCATGGAGGAAATTTCAGCTAAAGCTACTACTCCAGGTGGTAACCAATCCACCGTCGTCTTGTACGACGTTAGCGGGCCTTCAGATTCTGGGGAGCCTGCACCGACATGCTTGGAGGTATCGGAGACTCCACGAAAGATCAAACATAGAGCCAAGAATTTCTTTGCTACCTTTAATGCCAATTCTCTCCAGAAGGTAGGAAAACTGAAACAGCTCACAGATATCCTATCGCAACAGCAAATTTTGATTGCAGCAATTCAGGAAACGAGATTTACAGATGAGCAGGCCTTTGAATCTGAAGGTTACAGGATCTTCAAGGGTAAACCTGGTAAACGTGTCATACAAACTGTCCCCCACCTTGGCACAGCATTTGTAGTCAACAAAATGATTCTGGACTCAATAACAAATTTCACCTCTGTGAATAGCAGAGTCTCGACTCTGTTCTTTCGAAGCACAAACAAAATGTATACTATTGTGAACGTTCATGCGCCGATCAACCAAGCGAACAAGAGAGACCCAGAGGGAACTGATAGATTCTGGGAAGAACTTGAGGAGATTTTATCCAAGATTCCAGACAAACATACCATAATCATGCTTGGGGATTTCAATGCCCAGGTAGGCAAAGAGAGAAAGTTCCGAAACATCGTTGGAAACTATCCTGCTCACCAGAGAACAAATCGTAATGGAGAAAGGCTAATAGAGCTGTGTAAGGCATTTAACCTCGTAATGAAGTCTACTGCTTTTAAACACCTGCCCAAGAAACAGAAGACCTGGAAATCCCCAAATCACCACCTTGGTGAATTCCAGATTGATCATGTCGCGATCGCGCGGAAGGCTCAAAGAGAAATTCAGAATGTTAAAGTTCTAAGACAAGCAAAACTGGACTCGGATCACTATCTATCCAAGATAAAAATCAAACTGCTCCCGAGAAACACAAGGAGAGTTCGAGCCAAAAGGATTGAAAGATTTGATAGAGAAAAACTAGGATCTAACCATGAATTCACTCAGAAACTACAATCGGTGGATGCAGAGAACTGGGAACAACTGCGCGAGGCCCTGGTCAAAACAGCTAAAGAGACGGTTCAGCTTACTAAGCCCAGGAAGCATGCTTGGTGGAACAGTGAATGCGATGCAACTATAAGGCAAAGACAGTTCGCCTGGCAGAAATGGAACTCGCTAAAGAACCAAGTCAACTGGACAAACTTTGTGAATGAGAGAAAGTGTGCAGCCAAAACCATCCGCAGCGTTAAACGTGCATTTGATAAACACCAGCTGGCTCAAATTGAGTAGGATTTCAAGAAGAACAATACACGCGACTTTTATAAAACATTTAAAAGCAACTTGAGGAAATATGACCCACCGAGCCTACAGTTCAGAGATTCCAATGGAAATCTAGCCCATAACGACAAGGAAAACTGCCGGATCCTTGCAAAATACTTCGAATCCCTTCTTAACTGCGAGGCCCCATTGTCCAGATTCACATTTGAAGATAAAACAACAGTTCACCGAGATTCAGCTCCACCTACGGAAGAGGAAGTCGGACAGATTATCCAATCCTTGAAGAATAATAAAGCGCCGGGTGAAGATTCGATAATAGCTGAATTGTGGAAGTTTGCTAGTGACAATGCAGTGGAAAAATTAACGGACATCATACATGAAATCTGGAACGCTGAAAGACTTCCATGTGACTGGACATCTGCCCTAATCCACCCACTTCATAAGAAAGGCGACAAGTTGGATGTTAACAACTATCGCGGCATCTCCCTCCTACTTATAACCTACAAAATTCTCTCGAAAACTCTTCAAATCAGGGCAGAAGAACAGCTAGATCCAGAGCTGGGTGATTACAAAGGAGGTTTCAGGAAAGGACGGTCATGTGTAGAGCAGATTATGAATCTGAAATCTGTCCTTTCATATCTTAAACTAAGGAGCAAGCCTTTTGTAGTAACGTCCATCGACTTTAAGAAGGCCTATGATTCAATTGATAGAACTACCCTACTTCAGATCTTAAAGGAATTTGGCTTGGACAGTAAAACAAGAGTGATCATCCAACAGACTCTCACCAACACCATCTCAAAAGTGAAGTTTAGAGGAGAGATTTCAGAGGCCTTTGAAATACGGACAGGAGTTAGGCAAGGAGATGGTCTCTCGCCTCTGTTGTTCAACTGCGTTCTTGAGAAAGTGATCCGTGAATAGCGCAGAGAAATGAGTTATGAAGGAGTCGAAAGCGGAGTCAGACTAGGCCACAAGAACAAGAACAAGAACCTTTCAATTGACTGTCTAGCATTTGCAGATGATCTCGCGGTTTTCGCTGATTCCTTGGATGTGGCCATGAAGCAGATCAACCAGCTTCAAACACAAGCTGCAAAGGCGGGCCTCCAAATCTCCTTTGAGAAAACGAAATTCATTACAAACATCAAACTGGCGCCAAGTGAGCTAGAAGGGACTCACGGAAAAGTCAAGCGAGTTGAAAAATTTAAGTATCTTGGTGAATGGATAGAACCTAACTTGTCCGAAAAAGAAGCCTTTTCTTCACGCATGAATAAAATGGAAATGGCTTACCATCTGACTAAAAATGTATATAACAAAAGATCTATATCTCTGAATGCAAAAATCAAACACTATTGCACTGTTATCCGGCCAGAGGCTCTATATGCTGCGGAATGTCTCGCCATGAACAAAAAAGGCATGATGGAGAAATTGGAGGTCAAGGAAAGAAAGATTTTGAGAAAAATCTTAGGTCCAGTCAAAGACAACGGCGAGTTTAGGAGACGGCACAACCAGGAGTTGTACTCGCATGTGGAGAAAATAACTGATGTGATGCGAAAAAGGAGGATTACTTTTTAAGGACACATTTTATTTATTGGTGACAAAAGGTCCCATGAGCCCCATACTTTTTTAAGGCAACACAATAATTACATTTCATATACAATGGCTTTTCTGTAAAGTGACAAGTTGTTTTCTGTTTGTATATATAGAGATTATATTAAGATATCTGTAAAAGAGTAATATTCCTTCAGTTTTTTCTTAAAACACATAACCGATTTAGAGTTCTTTATAACAGGAGGCAACACATTATATTCCCTAAACATTGATGATTCTATGCCTTTCACTCCGTACTTGGCCCGAATGAACTGTAGGGTGTATCATAGAGATAGGATAGGAAAGTTAGGAGGGGGAGTATTCATTCTCGTGAAAGAAGAATTTGTAAGCTACAAAAAAGTTAAAATGACAAGCACGAAATTCTAGGGGTAGAGCTCATTTCTAAAGATAATAGGCAACTAGAGGTCTTTGGAGTGTACAGACCACGAAAGGGTAGCGCAGATGCTGATTCAGAAGTATTTGATAAGATAATCAGCTATGTGGGAAACGATAAGGAAAGGAACGTGCTCGAGGCCGGTGATCTCAATTTACGAAATGTCAATTGGGAAGGTAATGCGAACGACAGGAAGCATGACCGACAAATGGCAAATAAGTTAATATGGGAAGGGCACCTGATTCAGAAAGTGATGGAACCAACTAGAGGGAAGAATATTCTGGATGAGGTGCTGGTAAAACCAGATGAGCTCTATAGAGAAACCGAAGTAATAGATGGTATTAGTGATCACGAAGCTGTTTTTGTGGTAATTAAAAATAAATGTGAAAGAAAGGAAGATATTAAAATTAGGACTGTTAGGCAGTACCATACGGCTGATAAAACAGGCATGAGGGAGTTTTTAATAAGCAACTATGATCGGTGGAAAATGGTAAATAAAAATGCAAACAGACACTGGGATTGGTTTAAAGCAATTGTTGAGGAATGTGAAAATAGGTTTGTACCTTTAAAGGTGGTAAGGAATGGTAAAGATCCACTATATTATAACAGGGAAGTAAAGAGACTAAGAAGGAGGTGCAGGTTGGAAAGAAATAGAGTTAGAAATGGCTGTGGAAGTAAGGTGAAATTGAAGGAACTTACTAGGAAATTGAATCTAGCAAAGAAGTCAGCTAAGGATAACATGATGGCAAGCAAAATTGGTGGCCACACTAATTTTAGTGAAAAATGGAAGAGTATGTATAGGTACTTTAAGGAAGAAACAGGTTCCAAGAAGGACATTCCAGGAATAATTAATGAACAAGGGGAGTGTGTATGCGAGGATCTTCAAAAGGCTGAAGTATTCAGTCAGCAGTATGTAAAGATTGTTGGTTACAAGGATAATGTCCAGATAGAGGAGGTGACTAATACTAAAGAAGTATTAAAATTTACCTATGACAGCAATGACATTTACAGTAAGATACAAAAGTTGAAAACTGGAAAAGCAGCTGGAATTGATAAGGTTTTGGAGGATATACTAAAGACAATGGGTTGGGATATAGTACCATATCTGAAGTACTTGTTTGATTTTTGTTTGCATGAAGGAACTTTACCAAATGAATGGAGAGTTGCCATAGTAGTCCCTGTATATAAAGGAAAGGGTGATAGGCATAAACCTGAAAATTACAGGGCAGTCAGTTTAACATGCATTGTATGTAAGCTTTGGGAAAGCATTCTTTCTGATTATATAAGACATGTTTGCAAAATTAATAATTAGTTTGACAGAAGGCAGTTTGGGTTTAGGAAAGGTTTTACCACTGAAGCCCAACTTGTAGGATTCCAGCAAGATATAGCAGAAATCCAGGATTAAGGAGATCAGTTGGACTGTACTGTGATTGACTTATCTATGGCATTTGATAGGGTAGATCATGGGAAACTACTGGCAAAAATGAATGCATTTGGACTTGACAAAAGAGTGACTGAATGGGTGGCTCTGTTTCTAGAAAATAGAACTCAGAGAATTAGAGTAGGTGGAGCTTTATCTGTCCCTGTAAAAATTAAGAGGGGAATTCCTCAAGGCAGTATTATTGGACCTTTATGTTTTCTTATATATATCAATGATATGTGTAAGGAAGTGGAATCAGAGATAAGGCTTTTCGCAGATGATGTTATTCTGTACAGAGTAATAAATAAGTTACAAGATTGTGAGCAACTCCAAAATGACCTCGATAATGTTGTGAGATGGACAGTAGGCAAGGGTATGATGATAAATGGGGATAAAAGTCAGGTTGTGAGTTTCACAAATGGGAAGAGTCCTCTCAGTTTTAATTACTGCATTGATGGGGTGAAAGTTCCCTTTGGGGATCATTGTAAATACCTAGGTATAAATATAAGGAAAGATCTTCATTGGGGTAATCACATAAATATGATTGTAAATAAAGGGTACAGATCTCTGCACATGGTTATGAGATTATTTAGGGGTTGTAGTAAGGATGTAAAGGAGAGAGCATATTTGTCTCTGGTGAGACCTCAACTTGAGTATGGTTCCAGTGTATGGCCCTTACCAGGATTACTTGATTCAGGAACTGGAAAAAATCCAAAGAAAAGCAGCTTGATTTGTTCTGGGCAATTTCTGACAAAAGAGTAGCATTACAAAAATGTTGCAAAGTTTGGGCTGGGAAGACTTGGTAGAAAGGAGACGAGCTGCTCAACTAAGTGGTATGTTCCAAGCTGTCAGTGGAGAGATGGCGTGGGAGGACATCAGTAGACGAATAAGTTTCGATGGTGTCTTTAAAAGTAGGAAAGATCACAATATGAAGATAAAGTTGGAATTCAAGAGGACAAATTGGGGCAAATATTCATTTATAGGAAGGGGAGTTAGGGATTGGAATAACTTACCAAGGGAGATGTTCAATAAATTTCCAATTTCTTTGCAATCATTTAAGAAAAGGCTAGGAAAACAACATATAGGGAATCTGCCACCTGGGCGACTGCCCTAAATGCAGATCAGTAGTGATTGATTGATTGATTGATTGATTGATCCTTTATTTGCAACTAGTGCTGTGGCCTATTTAGTTCTATACCTCTTATATTTATATCGTTAGAAATAGAGTTTCCCTCTACTTCTCTTACCCTCCATAACAGAGTCCATTATTCTCCTATCCTCCTTCATTCGCCTTACATGCTCCCACCACCAAAGCTGTATTACGCGTACGGCTTCATCCATCGAGTTCATTCCTAACTTAGCCTTTTTCTCCTCATTCCAAGTACCATTCTCGCTGCTTTCATGCCTGTTACTTCTAACTTATGAATAGGATATCCTGAGTCAACCTAGTTTTTGCTCCTGTAAAGCAAAGTTGGTCTGAAAACAGACCGATGTAAAGATAGTTTTGTCCGGGAGCTGACTTTCTTCTTACAGAATACTGTTGATTGCAACTACAAGCTCACTGCATTAGTTTTACTCCATATTGATTCAATCTCACTTACTATATTACCAGCCTGGGAGAACACATATTCTAAATACTGGAAATTATCGCCCTGTTCTAGCTTTGTATCACCAATCTGACATTCAATTCCCTTGGATTTCTTACCTACTGACATCAATTTAGTCTTTGAAAGGCTAATTTTCGTACCATACTCATTGCACCTATTTCCAGTTTCAAGATATTAGACTGCAGGTTTTCGACACAATCTGTCATTACAACCAAGTCGTCAGCGTAGGCCGAACTGCTTACTACATATCCACCTAATGGAATCCTTCCCTGCCACTTTATATACCTTTCAGAAGATGATCCATGTGAACTATCAACAACAAGGTCTTGTCTAACCCCTGTAAGTACCCTAAACCAAGAACTCATTCTACCATCAATTGTCACTGCAGCCCAATTGTCAACATAAATGCCTTTGATTGATTTTAATAATCTACCCTTGATCCCACAGTCTCCTAGAAAGATTAACATCTTTTCCCTCGGTACCCTGTCATATGCTTTCTCTATATCTACGAAACATAAACACAACTGTCTATTCCTCTCGTAGCATTTTTCAATTACCTGGCGCATACTGAAAATCTGATCCTGACAGCCCCTCTGTGGTCTGAAACCACACTGGTTTTCATCCAACTTCCTCTCAACAACTGATCGCACTCTCCCTTCCAAGATGCGAGATACTTTGCTGGTGTAATAATCAGTGAGATAATCTTCCTTTCCTTACACACAACATTCCACACTACCGCCATTCCAATTTACATGCAGGTTCATACAATATGGTGCCAGTAGGGGCAAAAGAACCTCATGGGTCGACACCCTGAACGAATAGCATTTTTTTTAAAAATCAGTGAGATACCTCGATAGTTGTTGCTATTCTTCCTGTTCCGTTGCTTACAGATAAGTGCAATTGCTGCTTTAATCCAATCTGAAGGTACCTTACCAACACTCCATGCTAATTTTATTAGGTACTCTATGAGGCCATTTCATCCCTGCCTTCCCACTATTCTTCACCATTTCAGGTCTAATTACATCTATTCCTGCTGCTTTATGACAATGGAGTTTATTTACCATTTTTTCCACTTCCTCGAACACAATTTCACCAACATCAGTTTCCTCCTCCCCATGAACTTTGTTATTCGCGACACCACCAGGAAGATATCCTTTTACGTTGAGAAGATTTTCAAAATATTCCCTCCACCCTGTCCAGTGATTCCCTGAGATGAGTTCACCTGAATTACCCAAAACACTGTTAATTTCCTTTTTCCCTCCCTTCCTAAGATTCTTTATTACTGTCCAGAAATGTTTCCCTGCTGCTTGACCTAGCCTTTCCAAGTTATTACAAAAATCTTCCCATGACTTCTCTTTAGATTCAACAACTATATGTTTCGCTCTATTTCTTTCATCTATGTACAATTCCCTGTCTGCATCAGTCCTTGTTAGGAGCCATTTCTGATAAGCCTTCTTTTTACATTTACAAGCTGCTCTCACTTCATCATTCCACCAAGATGTTCGCCTTTTCCTATCTTTACGCACAGTTGTTCCTAGGCATTCCCTTGCTGTTTCTACTTCAGCATCCCTGTATGCCAACCATTCTCTTTCTATATTCTGAACCTGCTTACTGTCCACTGTTTGGAACTTCTCACTAATCATAGCCAAGTACTTCTGTGTAATTTCCTCGTCCTGGAGATTTTCTACCCTTATTTGTTTGCAGACAGATTTCACTTTTTCTATCCTAGGCCTAGAGATACTTAGCTCACTACAGATAAGATAGTGGTCTGTATCATCAAAAAATTCCTGGAAAACCCATACATTTCTCACAGATTTCCTGAATTCAAAATTGGTTAAAATATACTCTATTATGGATATGTACCCCTACCCTCCCATACGTAAGAGTGAATGGTCTTATGCTTGAAGAATGTATTCGTAACTGCTAAACCCATACTAGCACAGAAGTCCAGTAAGCACTTTCCATTCCTATTAGCTCCCATATCTTCCCCACATTTACCAATCACCCTTTTGTATCCTTTATTCTATTTCCAACTCTCACATTGAAATCGCACATTAGGACTATCCTGTCCTTGCTGTTGACCCTGACTACGATGTCACTCAGTGCTTCATAAAACTTGTCAACTTTCATCCTCATCTGCACCCTCACACGGTGGATACACTGAGACAATTCTTGTCCTAATTCCTCCAACTGCCAAATCTACCAACATTATTCGCTCGTTTATATGCCTAACAGACACTATGTTGTGTGCAATAGTATTCCTGATGACCAGCACTATCCCACACTCTGCCCTTCCCTTTTTAACACCCGTCAAGTATACTTGATAATCTCTCTCTTTCTCATTACCTCGCCTTATCCGAATAGCATTTACTCCTATAGAGCATCCAGCTTTAAGAAAAGACTACAGGTCTTACGGGCTTTTATTTCTATTGGTATTACCCACTTTAGTTCTACATGTATATAAGAATTATAATGAATTTCTATCAAAATGTACATTTTTTCTTATGAAACAAGCATTGGTTGTGCCATACAATACTGAAGAAGACGTAAAATCATTTTGATATCTTTGAGTTTATCCTTTTAAATATTGTGTATGCGGTTCAGTACATGGAACAGCCGACCGTGCTTGTCGCATCGCGCGCCACATTTCAGCATGTAGTGCGGAAGTGTGTACAGTAGTCAACATGTGTAATAACTCAGCTTAACTACTGCGAATCATCACTGGTGAGGTCAGCGCGGCATGTTTCTTGTTTTGCGTGTGTCACTCATTAGAGTGATTGCTTATATAAGGGAGATATTCAGCAGATTGAAGTGGTAGTCTTTCTGGGGCGCATAGTGTTTTGTTTGTGTTTCATTTTTCGTGTACTTCATTGTTTTTGGCTGTGCATATCGTGTATTGTTTTTAATTAGCGAATAATAAATTTACATTATGGCTGAACATGTGCAAAGGAGAAGTAGTGAAGTTGTCAGGAAAGGAATGTCAAATGTTGCTTAACACTCCAGTAGTCGCACGAAAGAAAGTAACGTCAGTGGTCGTGCGGATCACAATTGTGATCCATACTTTCTTTGTGATATGAGGCTATTCTATGCTACTTATTCAATAAATATGATTATACATTGTGAAAAGAACTTTATTTTCTGTACAGTATAATATAATTGTCCATGCATTTATAAGAAATACCTGAAAAATTCCTGGACATGGTGATTTTTCTCACTCACTCCCTCCATTATCTTCCTCACTGTCTGGTTCATTCAGCCACTGATTTACATTGTCATAGTCATCCACTTTGCACCTATATACCAATTAATATAAACTCATAAACAGTGTAGATATATGCACAGGAACTGAGATTAAACACCGTAATAAGAAAATGAACAAAGTCAAAAGAAGTCATGCTAATGGTCGCATGGATGACAGTTGTGATCCACAAGAATAAACTGTTTTATAACTCAACAGCCATCAGTCAAAGGTTTGCAGACTACTGTGTGTCAGAGAGGGGACAAGCCCCGAGGAAGGTACACAGATGCTCAAGGTCAACAGTCATACCAACAAACAGTAGCAAAAAAAACGAAATGCCTGGATCACTATTGTGATCCGCGTGACCACGGGAGTGTTAATACATTTTCATATTTGAAAACAAAGCATCCAGGACAAAGTGTAAGCAGGATAGTAGATGAAGCCGCAAAATTTTTAGGAGTTTCGCAGTCTTCCATCTTCAAAATAAGGAAGGAAGCCAGCGAAGGGCCACTCCAACATCCCAGCAAGAAGCGGGAAAGGAAAAAGTTAATTCGCAGTAATTCCAGACTCATTAAATACGATGATTTTGTCAGAAGTGGAATACAGTGCATTGTTCATTGTTCATGAACCGCCAACTCGGAACACAATCCTCACTTCCGTAAACAACAACCCTGAACTACCTGATTTTAAGAAATCATAAGAATAGGTCATTCAGCATTCTGTGTTCTGGAAGAATATTTAAGTTATCGTATTTTGTGATAAACATGAAGCCCTTGCATCTGTTAGTACTTATGAGTAAATTTATCTGAAGTGAGCTGAAGGATACATCACCGAGATAGAGATATCTCGCCGTCAGCTTCCCGTGTTGTGACCACACAGTATTTGCCTTAATAGTGAAATGTTTCTGGGGGCTAATAGACTCAGCACTGCGCTCCCTTAAAGCAACAACGATCATGAAAATTTCTCAGATATAAGAAACAAGGCAATCATTTCGGTTTCTGGACATACATATTATTATTATTATTATTATTATTATTATTATTTAGTTCGCATACCTACATGTTCAAACTCTTACTCTATTTCAAATGATACAGTCAGTGGGCTGTTATCCTTAGAAACGTTATGGCAAAACGAAATTTCATGACTAATTTCATTAATGACTGGAGATAATCCGGCATTTATATTATTATTATTATTATTATTATTATTATTATTATTATTATTATTATTATTATTCTTGCAACAGCTGTACCAAACGATGAATAATTTAATGTCATCACTGCATTTTACAAGCAGTGTCCCAGCCGCGGTGAGTGAGCGAGTATGGCAACAGTGGAAGGCAGCAGGCCCATAAGGCCTGTAGTCTTTTCTTAACTCTGGATGCTCTATAGCACATCCAGATGCATCCTCTTTGCTGACTCAACCAGTTCTACTTTCTTTCTTCCATAAGCCCCATTAATATTGACAGCTCCCCATCAAATTCCATTTCGTTCGCCAAGTTGTTTCGAAGGAGTCCCTCGGCTGTCAAATAGGAGTGGGACTCCGTTACTCTCACAGGTCCGAGGCTTGCTTAAAATGTTCTGAGCTCGGTAAATTCATGAAGCAGGATGCTACCCTACTTACACACAGTCCAAGTGAGGGTCTCTCCTCTAACAGGTTAGGGACCACTGGTGGATTGTATAGTCCTAGCCACCTGAACACAAGGAGGGCCGTGACTCAGAATATGTCCGAGATGCCCATTCCCATTCCATAACAACTGGTATCCCAACTCTCAGGACCACTTACTAGGCCACTCAGCCATTGGCCATGGTTCACGAACTAGGGCGTGACTAGAGTAGCCCACACCATGAACCATATTATTATTATTATTATTATTATTATTATTATTATTATTATTATTATTATTATTATTATTATTGTTATATTATATAATAATAATGTTAGCGCGGGCGAGTTGGCTGTACAAGTAGGGGCATGCAGCTATGAATTTTAACCCCACTGTCGACTGTCCTGAAGATAGTTTTTTTGTGGTTTTCCATTATCACACCAGACAAATGCTGGGGCTGTACCTTAATTAAGGCTATGGCTGATTCCTTTGCATTCCTAGCCCTTTCCTATCCTATCGTCACCATAAGACCTATCTGTGTCTGTCTTATGTAAAAAAAAATGTACTTGCTTTACTACTTTTATGGTTTTCGGAGTCGCCAAGGTGCCTTAATTTAGTCCCACAGGAGTTTTTTACATGCCAGCAAATCTACTGAAACGAGGCTGAAGTATCTGAGCACCCTCAAATACCACTGGACTGAGATAAGATCAAACCTGCCAAGCTGGGGTCAGAAGGCCACCGTCTCAACTGTCTGAGCCACTCAACCTGGCTTAACCAGAGATAAAAATGTATTTTCGGAAAACATACACAAACAATGTGGAATCTCGTCAGAATAAGCAAATGGTGACTGAATCTTTAGTTTCTTGGCAGCTACCGTAAACTCTAAAAAACACTACGGGCAATTCTATTATATGTACCGGTACTGGTAACACATTATTAGCGGGTTGTTTAAATAGAGATCATGGATAGAATGCAGAACACCAGTTGGAATCCGTGTGTCTAAGAAATGAAATGTTTGCTTTGTAGTGAAATGAATCACTAAAATTTGACCTCCTTTTATCTATAAATGTCATTAAGTACCAGGTAAGCCGATGAAGCACCAGCCAATATCAAAATGAATGAGTGTGCCTTGTTGGCTGGACCAGTCACACTTCTCTCTGGCTCCTTGGCTGAATGGTCAACTTAGTTCTCTTTGGTTCGGAGGGCCGTGGGTTCGATTCTCGGCTGGGTGGGAGATTTTAAGCTTAAATGGTAAATTCCCTTGGCTCGGGGACTGAGTGTCTGTGCTGTCCCCAACATCCCAGCAACTCGTACACCATACACAACACTATCCTCCACTACAATAACACGCAGTTTCATACACACGGCACATACCGCCCACCCTCGATGGAGGGTCTGCCTTACAAGGGATGCACCAGGCTAGAAATATCCACACTAAATTATTATTATTAGTATTATCATCATCATCACACTCCTACCAAGCAATTAAAATGATCATGGAGAACTACTGCAATGAAAGGAACAGGTTGAAGAGGAAACAACAGCTTAAAACATTTGTATTTAACTACAAATCATACGCATTCATCAAGTGTTGAACCCAGCTACCGCAGAAAGGGCAAACGTTGAATTGTCCAAGCAGGACAAGAGTTTCCAAGAGTTTCAACAAAAGGCTCAGTTCAATTAGGTTACACTTCACTTCAGACTGTACAGCAGGAAAATAACCTACTTCACATCTTGTAAAGCCAAAGAATCTTCTAAAGAATATGGTACCGTACCTTGTGTGGGCTCTTTCTCTATTTGTTTTAAGCCACACTGACCCCGACAGGTCATAAAGCAACGATTGGAAAGTTCCAAGACTGGAAAGGAAGCATCTGTGGCTTTAATTAAGGTAATGAGGAAATAAAGAAAACATTCGTCAGGGCTACCGACAGTGGAGTTCAAGCACACTATTTTCCAATTTCATGCTTCATGATACAAACCATGAAGCCAACTCACTCGGTCTTATGTATAAAGTTGTTTTTTATAATTATAACAACTCCCCTCATTTACTGGCTGCCTCGGGGACAATGTGTTTGAATATGGGTCACTTTAGTGTTACACCAGAAATCATCAAGCTGCCAATGTGTTTCAGTTTGGGTGAAGCCATCGAACAACGGATGTGGTCCTCAAACATTAAATAAACATTAAGATTTTACTTTCAAGGAAGTAATTAACAAGTAATAGTATGATACTTCCTCCTGTTATGCACCTGGTACTCACTGTTATTTCTAAATAACAAATATATGGTGACTGTTTTAAGGCGAAAGCAACATTAATATCAGTCAATGTATGAAAGAGAAAAACTACTACAGTATTTGTAATTGTAAGTAGAGGATTATCTTCAATGATATTGGTCCATATTTCCAGGCTACACCCCCACTGGCAAAATACAGTGCGTGGCACAAGACGCTATCCCGGTTTTACGGTAGCATTGAACTGATTGATGCTATGAATTGACTTCTACTGTGATGTATTCTTGCTTGATTAACTGATGAGGCACATTTGAAGTTGAGCAGAAGAATTGAAAGACATAATTGTGTATACTGGTGTCACCGGAATTCTTATACAGTACAGTGATTCAAGAGATATTAAATCTTCCTGTGTCACAGTCTTTATAGGCATGTGCAACACTGATGTATTTGGTCCATATTCAATCAATCAATCAATCAATCAATCAATCAATCAATCAATCAATCAATCAATCAATCAATCAATCAATCAGTCAGTCAGTCAGTCAGTCAGTCAGTCAATCAATCATCAATGATCTGCATTTAGGGCTGTTGCTCAGGTGGCAGATTCCCTACCAATTTTTACCTACTCTTATATGATTTCAAGGAAGTTAATATTTATCGAACATTACCCTTCATACTGTCCCTTCAAATTTGGCCTACAATAAGCATTTATTGTATTTGCGTGTGTAAGATTTTATTTCATTAGCGCGAGCGATATTTTCCAGCCCTGCATTACAGAGATAGCTTTAGCAGTTCAAAACCGGTCTTATTGGCAGGGGAGAGATGTACTGATTTTTTCTACGGAGCTATCAGCTGGCCCACGTGACACACAGAGGAGCGGGCCAAGGTCGCCTCGACGCACGGACAGCACATGTCAAATCTTAGGCAGAACTACTTTTGAGAATTGAACGCTAGACGTCGACCAATTACGGACGATTATAGTGCCACACCCCTTTCCCTGGATATGCATAAAAACCCATGTTTCCAGAAGAAACGCTCTTTTTGGCTGTGTTCTTGCTGTGCTGTGAACTTCGACTTGTTCTTATGATTGCAGGTTATAAATTTCATCCTCTTTGTCCGTATTGAAGATCTACTTGTGATACAAATTCTTATAATTTTGTTAATTTCCACCTATTCAATACAATAAAAACATAGTACAAACTTACATATTTATTAAGATGTTTATATGGTAAATGTTTCGCTCCTTTTTCGTGAGCATCATCAGCTAACTATTATTCACTTAAGGTTGTATAAGATCATGAAACAATTCTTTTGGATCAAGATTATTCCTATAAAACTAATCGACAAATCTTATAACATTTTAAAAGTCACACAACAATAAAATTATGTCTTTAAGATAAAACTTTCTGTCTAAAATCTATCCAAGTCTAACATTTTATTGACGAAACTCATCTGGTGAACATCTTTTAAATTGTTTAAAAAATAAAAAATAAATAAAAATAAAAAACTTTTGAGATCTGGCTAATTGTATTAATTCATGTTGTTTAACTTGTATGATTGTCGTTAAAACTTCGTAAACTATATTGACAATTTTCTGCAGTTGATAATTGTCTATCTTATGGACATTTGACTTGTTCTCATTGCTGGAGTAACATTTATACAAATGTATTGGTATTGATTTTATATTGTCAATAGGATAATATTGTTCGTGAACAAACTTGTTGATGAAACACTTTCTAATGTGATATTGGATTTAAAATGTTCTCGTACGTTCCATAATGGCTTTTTGGTATATTTTTCTTTCTGCTGTGTAATTGTTTGGTGTTACTCCTAGCCTCTTGAGAACTACTTGTTTATAAGAATTTGTTCTTATGATGCAAACTTAGATGTGCTGCAGACTTTGACGTGCTATTGATGTCTACTCCGAGATTGTTACTTCTTGAATTAATTATTTGGCAGTAAAATCATTCACCTTCACTAATAGTTGGATCAACGAGCCTGGACGATTTCTTAAAAACAAGTTACGTATTTTCCCATCATAAATTTCATCGCGCATCTTAAAATTGTTTGTCAGTTTCAGCTTCTACTCCACGAGAAGAAGGAAGAAAATCGCCACATGCTGGAACGAGTGTCTCAAGATGCTGTTACATTGTGAAGAGGAAGCTTGCCACAACTTTACTTGGAACATCGAGGCTACAATGCTCTGCTAAAATGTTCGCAATCTCCGGCATGGGGAGATAGCGACCATAGGCAGATAACTTACCACATGTTCCAGACCATCGGCGAAGATCCAGTTCCATCATTCATTTAAGTACACTTTATTAATGTTTATCTGTTCATCTTTGTAGAAATAATGCTTTCTTATTCATTAATGGTAATATTTCTTCTAGTCTTGCAGTAGATTTGAATATTTTCACTCTTCTTTCATATGGGAGATGGTAGTTTTGTCATTTGTGTGTGAATGATTATTGATCTCTATTAGTTTAGCTAGAACGTGTGTGTGTCTTCTACGATTATTCTAGCTGTCCCATTTAATAGTCTAGTGTGTTTAAAAATCATTGTCCTCACCGATAATTAACAATTTAATTTTTGAAAATATTTTTTTTCGGAAGTCGTGTGGGACAGATTTACAGCATGTTGTGTTACGCCAGATTTCTATGTAAGAGTTTCTTCATGTGTGATTTAAGGCATGTTAGTGTCATCTGGCATATTGTCGAATCCCAGTTTCTGCGAATTTGAGATCTCACACATCTAATAATAATAATAATAATAATAATAATAATAATAATAATAATAATAATAATAATAATAATAATAATAATAATAATAATAATAATAATAATAATAATAAACACTCTATTAATCATCATAATTAATAAAGATACAGCACACAAATTGTGCATTGTATAAACAAAGTTTATCATATGTACTGTTACTTCTCACTATTACAAAAGTTCACAATAGATAATCCCCGGTTTTTGCATGTGATTACGTGATATCGACTGCAATGCTCATAATGCACAGCTTGCAAACACAGGTTTCGTCGGGGTCATGGAAGTACTCGGTGTTGCACAGTTTATGGTGATACCCATGGACCGCCATCGAGTTAACGAAATGTCGCATGTCTTGATTGGTCTTTGTTCATGTTCTATTCATCATCGCCTCCGTTGAGTAGAAATCGAGCCAGATTTCTTCCCTCTTCTTCACTCTGTCCTGCATTAATTTTTCCCAAGCATCTGTGGATGGAAACCCTCGCTTCATTCGGAGGTCCTCGATGAAGAAGGTTTCCTTTGCAAGCCTTGATTTTGTGTATTTTGATATTCCCAGTGTAGCTTTCAGGAAGCGCGACTTGACTGCTTCAATTGTCTTCATCTCAGCCAGACCCAATTTATTCCATATAATGTCCAGTCCATATGTTGCAATTGGCGCAATTTTCACGTCGAATAGTTTCATAGCAGTTTCTAGTGAAAGCTTGGTAATTGTTTTAATATCATATATTGCTTTGGTGGCCACCGTTGCTCTAGACTTTATGTGAATCCTATAGGTTGTTGCTGTTGTTTGCATGGTCAGTCCTAGATACTTAAATGTATTAACAGTCTTGAGGACTGTAGATCCTAGAGTAGAACGCAGCCCGGAAGGCGGTTTCGTTGCGCAGAGAGAGACAGAAGTATGAGGTGCGGTGATGTCGATGTGGCTACTCATAACAGCATGTATGTGTAAACATTTTTTCATCCAGTTATATCTTTGATTCCAAAGCGATGACCTATATTTTTGTGAGCTTAAACGTTTTCTAAAAGTCCAAATTAATTTTTAACATCAAACCCCGCGAAAGTGTTGAGGAAAATTTTCGAGATATTAAGGAAGGTAAATGGACGGTCCAGTTTCAATGCCGTAGGATATTAGCCGTTTTTATACATATCAAATATTGTTGTACGCAGAACATTTTTAATGAAGTCATCGAGGACCGTCACTGGCTTCTTCCTCTAAGGGTTCTTCTCTGGCGACCTGAACACCGCATTATTTTTATTTCCCAAGCTTGTTTTATCCTCTGTACTGTTTGCAGGCCGATACCACACGCGAGTGCTGTCTTCTTTTGAAGCGTGGCAACATGGCGTTTCTCACCTTCTCCGCCTATGAACGCCTGCTGCTGCATGCTTACCAAATACAAATACACTTTAAATACTATTTCCCTCGCCAGTCGACAGAATACTTGTCCTTTTCCTCTTCCTGGATCTATCGTACACACGCAAATAGTTCCCTAAATTCATTGATTATGATATTTACAAATAAAACTCGAAACATTCACTCGTGACCCGCACAAACAGGCACCTCTTACTGAAATGATTCTATTGGTTCAGCGGAAAACACGTCATACTACAAAGCGCGCGAATGTTACTGCGCAACCCTCTTCAAACCGCCTTCCGGGCTGCGTTCTACTCTAGGTATATCCTGTCACTTGCGGCCTCTCGGCCACCTTTCCGAAATGTCATTTTCACTGTTTTCTCTGTGTTAATTTTCATCTTGTTATCTTTTGCCCACCTGTCTAGATTGTCTACAGCTTTTTGCACATCACGTAGGGAACTTGATCCAATGACCATATCATCTGCATATAAGTATATTTTCAAATCTTCTATTCCTTGCTGAGTAACCGTTACCACATCGTACGTCGCAATGTTAAACAGCAAGGGGCTTAGTGGGTCTCCTTGGAATACTCCGTTGGTCTGCATGATCATCTCGGGTTAAATAAGTGAATAAGGGTCATGAGTTTAAATATTGCTTGATCTTGTGTGTATGATGTTAATGTGTGCTCAATTAGGATAAATATGAGCCTGGAATATGGCAGATTCTCGTCGGATCATTTATTATATTTTATTGACTTGAGGATGGATCATTTATTGTGTGTTATTGACTTGTGAATCCATTTATTGAGTCTTATTTTGGAGAATATGTGTTGTTGAACGTAATTTCTTCAAGTAGAGCACGTGTTAATTGATAGACATGGAGTTGAGTAATAATAATGTTGTGACTCATGAACCATGAAGGCGAATGCTTATATTGGACCTTTTTTATGTGCGTTTCTGTAGTCGACAATTTCTTCAGACATTTACCGCCGATATTATCATGATCAACGTTCTTAATTTCGTCTTCTTTCATTAAGTGATTATCCAGATTTCATCACATTCCTGGGGGACAAAATTTTTCTTCTTTGCCTGATACCGTCATCGAGAAATTTTAAATATTTAGGATTAAAAATCAAATATTAATATTCAAAGGCTAGAATTTGTTGTAAATTATGTAAATAATTCTCGTGTGCCTTAGTGTGAATGCTGTGTGTGTGATTGATATTATTTCAGTGCATTGTGATATTTTCTTTGACCTTGATTTTGACCCGACCACGTGTTTGTTACGTTGAGACCTGATTGTCAGCGTCGTTGTTTGTGTTGGCATAAATTTTTGAAATTTAAACCTTTAGTGAATTTTATTTGGTATTTAAGTAAAGAAAGGTTCAGAGTATCACATGGTAATGAATAAGGAAGGATCATTTCCGTGGACTCGGTTCACCATGTAATTTTGTAAAGCCTACGATGTTAAAATTTTCTTTAGAAGTGTCAAATACCAAAGATTGACTTTACGTTTGTCAGACGAAATATTAGAGGAAGATTAAGAGGAATAATTATTGTACAGGCACCATGGTGCAAAATTTAAGTCCAATGGAGACATTTTTGAGTAATATTTTGATAAGATTTTGGTTCCATTAATTTTCAATTTAATTGAGGTAATGCTTTATTCAGCACATTAAAGGAGGAAGGATTTACTTGAGATAAATGTTGAAATGAATAAATATGGTAATTCGACATTCAAGATAAATAAGAATAAGATCATTTTCACTTTCTTTTTAACTTATACAGAATAATATCATTATTGAGAGGAGGACCTCCCACAAAATTTTTATTTTTGTTATTATTTTGTTGAGCCAGAAGTAGGCTAATAAACGTGTGTATATTTCCAGAATATTGTCGACAAAGGTAGTGGAGATTATGTGCAGTTAAAAAAAAAGGAACTGGCAGAGAGAATAATTAATTTCTCATCAATATTTTTTAAATAAATCCTTTCTGGATATCAAGGAAGCATTTGATGCAGTGAATAGAGAGAAGGTGTGGGAAGCACTGAAGAAAATTGGAATACAGGATGACATGATACACCAGATCAAGAATTTGTATGAAGATACCCGAAGTAAAGTCAAAACACCTGTAGGAATGACTGAAACCTTTGATATAAAATCTGGGTTAAGACAGGGTGGTGTTCTGTCTCCTCTTCTTTTCATTACTGTGATGAACAAGATTCAGAGAAAAGTTCACCAAACCATTGGAAGTAAGAAAATGAAAGTTATATTGTTCGCGGATAATATATGCTTGTGGGGAGACTCTTAAAGAATATCTTCAAGGACAAATAAACTCCTGGGCAGAATCTGCTAAAGAATATGGACTCATCTTCAGCCAAGAGAAAAGTGAGGTTATGGTCATGAAGAGATACGGGCAACCAATGGGACACATTGAAATGGAGGGGAAACAGCTACAGATAATAATAATAATGAACCATCAATTCAAATATCTTGGAAGTGTTATCTCTGATACTGGTTCTATACATAAGGAGATTTCCCACAGAATTCAGGCAGGTAGCAACTTTTACAAAATAGTTAAAGACATAATATGGAACAAGAAAATACCAACAAAATGTAAGAGAGTCATATATGAAACTTATTACGTACCAATCCTGACCTATGGTTGCAAAACATGGACCATGAGAAACAAAGATGTTAGTAGAATCCAGGCAGCAGAAATGAAATTTGTCCGTAGCATGATCGGCAAAACACGGAGGGACAGAGTCCGTAATGAGGAAATCCGCAAGCAGGCTCAAGTTGTAAGACTGCAGGACAAAATAACAGTGCAGCGACTGAGATGGTATGGACATATGCGACGCATGGGTGATAACAGATTACCAAAAAAAATGTACGATCTAAAACTTGAAGACAAAAGACCAAGAGGGCGACCAAGACTCAGGTACAAGGACATGGTGAAGATTGACATTCAAAGGAGGGGACATACTTCTCTCCGCACCTGCCCATCTGCTTAGCTGTCAAAGAGAACCAGTGCTACACTTTGCGTCCTTTATCAACCTTCCTCATGTCTCTCCTTTGTAATTTCCACATTGTATTAGTTTACATTTTCTGAAATGTTTGCGACAATTAATTAAGCGCAATGTCGTTGAGCATGTTAAAAATTATTTTTCATCTTTAAGCAAATCACAGAAGTCACGGTGAAGAGGGTCCGCTGAACTTTCAGGAGCTGCAGATTTATGACACAATTGAGGGTGAGTGTTAAGCAGTAAACTGTTTTCAAATAGGTTTTGACGCTCACGGGGTGATGTCACACTGAGTGACATAGGCCGTAATAACGTAGATTGAATCGTGGTCTTTTGCGCTGCATGCGACATTTTAGGTTTTAGTTTTCAGCACTGGACTGTCTGATATGTTGATACTGATAACTCTCTTGTTTTTTTTAAACAAACATTTGTGTTCTCTGTTGTTTCTGCCACACATAACAACATGTATTTTAATTATTTTTATTTTGTTTTTCAGAGCTTATAAGTTACTGTCTTGAAGGTGACAGTCTCTATTTTGAGGACGTTACAAGTTTGACGTACAGGTCTGATCAGTCGGAGGAACACGAAAAGGACATTAAATATAGTGAGCCAGAACCGGGACAAAGCCAAGACAGTGCCAATTCTACGGACACCGCAGACTTACAGTATAAAACAAGAGCAGTCAACTACTGGAGGAGTGGAGAATGGAAAAATATGCGGAGTACTGTATGTCCACCAACAACAACGTCACAATCAAACAGTGCGCAATGCAAAGTGCCCGCTCTTGAGGGATCCATGACTTTAAAGCGTCCTCAGGCTGGTTGTACGACTTCAAAAACAAAGTCCGGCTCCATCGCTAAATGGTTAGCGTGCTGGCCTTCGGCTACAGGGGTCCCGGGTTCGATTCCAAGCAGGGTCACGAATGTTAACCATAATCGGTTAATTCCGCTGGCATGGGGGCTGGGTGTATGTGTTGTCTTCATCATCATTTCATCCTCATCACGATGCGCAGGTCGCCTACACCCGTCAATTCGAAAGACCTGCACCTGGCGAGTCAAGCATGTCCTTGGACTCTCCTGGTATTAAAAGCCATACGCCATTTCATTTTTTTCAAAAACGAATTTGGAATCACATCCCGAAAAATTACTGTTGTGACAACAATGAAAAAACTTGATAGGAAAACTGACGTTATGGTGGAAGCTGAAATGTTTGTGGAAAACGTAAGAGAAAAAATACAGTTACACAGCCCATCACATGTTATTAACAGCGACCAAAGCGGTTTTAATTTGGAAATGTACACCGGCAGAACGTTAGTGCACCGAGGAGGAAAGTCGATTAGCACGGTGGTTCCCTCTACTACGCACAGCTGCATGGTTATGCCTACTGTTACAAGTAATGAATTTTTTTTTTTTTTTTTTTTTTTTCCATATTGAAAGAATCTCAATAATAATATAAGAAAATTTATTGGACTCCAACCTATTCAATACATTACAGGATGTTAACATTTTTAGTTAAACATCGTTAAAATGGAGACATGTTTCGCCCCTATGTGGGGCATCATCAGTCATATCTCAAAATTACACCAGACGTCTGGTTGGGACTTATGAACATAATATGCAAGAGAAAGTACATTAAAAAACACTTACAAGGTCTTGTCTTAGACGAAATAACAAATTGACTAGTTACACATGGTAAAATACGTTAGTGGTTCTTAATATTAAAACGAGGCCATCACATGTACAGTATAACAATGAAGGTAATTAAAGTCTATTTGATATTGAGTTCGAAGGTAGTTTTACGTAGTATATACAAATGTTGGAAAATAAAATACAATTTACAATTACTGTACACTTATTTATAATTGTTAAAATTGATGAGGAGAAACATTCCAATTTTGTCTATTCGTGATTTTGGCTCCAACCAAAATAATTTGCCAAAATAATTAGACCACAAGTTGACATGTCTAATAGAAGAGAAAGCTAAATCCTTAAACCAAAACAGAAATAGAGAAACTTCCACCCCCTCATGGAAAAACACTCCAACCACTATCAGCTTATCCAACACCACATTTTCGGACAATGAAATTCATTTGTTTGACCAAGGCCTAAAATATAATTGGCCTAGTCCACATAAAGCCGAGGACATAATTAGCGGAAGTTGAATCCAACATAAATAAACAAATTCCCTTCGACAGACAAAATGATATGAGATAAAAAAGAAATTACCCACCCTTGTAAAAGAAGTCTCCAACATCAATAATTTCACCGCTCTCAAGCAAACCCACGAATTAAGAAAAAAAGTAGACACCAATAATGTTATAGTAACGAAAGCCAACAAAGGCAATACCGTAGTCCTAATGAATAAACACAACTACATCCAAAAAACAGAGGATTTCTTTTTCGATAATTCTTACTCAATAATTTCTAAAGATCCCATCTTAAAAACTCAGCGTAATTTAAAAATACTCCTAAAAAATTCACCCTTTTTATTTAACGAACACGAACATCAAAAACTCATCAACATGAATCCCAAATTACCCACCATCAGATCACTGCTAAAAATACATAAAAATGACATTCCCATTCGACCCATCATAAATAGCTGAAACAGTCCAACGTACAAAACTTCAGAATTCCTTCAAAAATTCCTCAAGAAACATTTCACAATAAACACCCTATAAAAAAAATAGAACTATGCAAAACCTTAAATAAATTTAATTTGCAGCCTAACCACATAAGGTGTTCATTTGACATTACCAACATGTTCTCGAACATTCCCGCTAATGAAATCATACGAACTAATCTTTCCAAACACAGCACTTTAAGTCTGTTAGAAATAGAAGAATGCTTAAAATTGCTAACCTTCGTTCTTCATAACAATTATTTTACGTTCAACAATAAGATATACAAACAAGAAGGTCTAGCCATGGGTGAACCCATTTTGGGAATACTCTCCGAAATTTACAAGGACAACCTCGAAAATAGTAAAATAACAAACAGCATTAATGGTTTGTGTCTTTGGCTACGCTATGTCGATGACACATTAGCAATAATAGACAAAAGTTGCAACAATAGTGAAGACATACTAACTTACTTAAACAGCCTTGATAATTGCATCAAGTTTACTAAAGAAGATGAGGACAATAATTTCATCAATTTTCTAGACATTACAATCACCAGGACTTTAAACAATTTCGATTTCCAAATTCACAGAAAACCTTCATTCACTCCCACAACCATAAAACAAAATTTGCTTCACCCACAATTGCACAAACAAGCCTCATTTTACAGTTTAGTGTACAGAGCGTTAAAAATTCCCATGTCAACCGTCAACTTAAAAAAAGAAATAAATACCATAAAAGAAATAGCTGTTTTCAATGGATACAATCCCTCAATCGTACAGAAAATAATCAATAAAGTGAAATTGAAATTGGCCACGAACCTCTCCCCAATAAAAATAAATAAGCCTAAATACGCATCTTTCACCTACATTAACCCCATCATACATCAAATCACTACCCCTCTAAAAAAACGATATTAAGATAGCCTATAAGACCCATAATTCTAATCAAAAGCTATTCTTCAACCATAATAGGATAAACTCGGACAACAATAAATTTTCGGGCTCTGGCATTTATAGACTGAAATGTGCTGAGTGTAACAGTTCATACATCGGTCAAACTCGTAGAAACTTTGCAACTAGATATGCAGAACATTTCAATGCCCAAAAGCACAATAAACACTCAGCCATGAGCATCCATATGAAAGACACCGGACATAGTTTTACCACGATCGAACAAGTTCTCCGAATTTTAAAAAGACTAGATAAAGGCAGCCTCATAACCGAGTTCGAAAATTTATACATTTTTTTTTGACCAAAAATATAATAAGAATAAAAATTTAAATGATCCAATAGACAACTGAAGCCCTCTTCATGAACAATTAATATTTTCACTCAATAGTTTAAATCTGAAAGACAAAAGACTTGTTAACGTCCTCAAAACAAGCTCTCCAAGCACCCCCACTAAGCCATTCAACTCATCGCGCCCCTATTCTCCCTCCAATACACACAACTCCTCCCCAAGCGCCAATCACATGCCCACAGCCCCGCCTTCTCAAATCCACTCCCCTCCTCTAAGACGTCACACATACAACACGAGGAACAGGACATCAGCGACAGCCAGTGCTCCACAAACCTCCTAGCAATTAGGTAACAGCTCAACAGCTTTTAAGGTAATCTTCAACTTTCACATTTTCATTTCTCAACGATTTCCCCCCTCTTTTCATCTATTTTTCCGTCTTTTCACTTAACTAATTAAAGACAAATCCTCCATTTCAGATTCCCTCATACGTAAGACAGCTCAAACACCGATTGCACTGCACAACGTTTTCGACCGTTGCCCATTCAACCAACAACTGACTTTTCCACACTTCAACAACAAAAATATACGCAAACCTCTAGTCAACTAGGAAGAATCTAATGACATTTTAACTGTCTTCATTTGAAGCCATTGTTGTTTTAATTCTGTCTTAGCACAGCCTCATTTTATAATCAATTAAAACTGCAGTTCACTTGCACTATGCACTCCATCCATATACAGAGTGACCAACGGAGGTGACTACCTCATGAATCCTGGGGCGAATTATTTTGGTTGGAGCCAAAATCATGAAGAGACAAAATTGGAATGTTTCTCCTCATCAATTTTAATAATTATAAATAAGTGTACAGTAATTGTAAATTGTATTTTATTTTCCAACATTTGTATATACTACGTAAAACTACCTTCGAACTCAATATCAAATAGACTTTAATTACCTTCATTGTTATACTGTACATGCGATGGCCTCGTTTTAATATTAAGAACCACTAACGTATTTTACCATGTGTAACTAGTCAATTTGTTATTTCGTCTAAGACAAGACCTTGTAAGTGTTTTTTAATGTACTTTCTCTTGCATATTATGTTCATAAGTCCCAACCAGACGTCTGGTGTAATTTTGAGGTGCTTTGATATGACTGATGATGCCCCACATAGGGGGCGAAACATGTCTCCATTTTAACGATGTTTAACTAAAAATGTTAACATCCTGTAATGTATTGAATAGGTTGGAGTCCAATAAATTTTCTTATATTATTATGCCTACTGTGTCAGCAGAAGGTGAGTTACTCTCCCCGTTGCTAATAGTTTTAAAGGAAAGAAATGGTGTTTTTGGTTCCCTTGTAAAGAAAATAATATTTTCACATGAAAATATTAATGTCGTGTGCACCACGTCTGGAAAGATGGGCAATGCAGACGTTCACAGCTGGTATAATGGCATTTTGAAACCAAGTTTACCCAAATGGACAAAACATTTTATTGTTAGATTCTGTCTCTGGCCATAATGCGCTTGTTCGTTTCAAGCCGGCGCTACAGAACTTTGTCAGCCAGTTGACGTGTGTAGGTTTCGGATTTGGAAAACGTATACAAGACGAATGTATTCCGGGCTGCGACTTATGAATACCAGTATCGTGCTGCACCACCGTAACACCATCTTAAAGAATACCTTGATGATCATCCTGGACAATTTGAACACCTGAGGAACACCACTATTGTAAAGCATACGTCCCGTGATAAAAGTATGGTGCCTGTTGTTGTGTTTTGTTTCAGTTTTCTTTTCACTATTTTTTAATGTTTCAAATAGACCAAAGATTGTTTTTGTTTACTATCAGTTAGTGACGGACAGTTTGCCCGATATAATGTATACAGAGTCATTTATTGTGTTGCCTTGTAATTTTTTGTTGTTGTACCATTTCGTACAATAGCCATTTAAATTTTTGTGTATGTAACTGCCATTGTACCCAGAAGACTGCAGTGTGATACTGTAATATCGGTACTAGTTGAATACATAGACCTCCATCAGATATAACGTTAAAAGTACTGGTAAAGTAAGACTACAGGTCTGCCTCTAATTACTGTATATCTACTGCACATATAAATGCACATCTTTTTTATTTTTAAAGGCTTTTCTTATTATGTCAAACTTTACTACATTCCATGTCATACTCATATCAAAGTTGCCTATGGATTATGCTGATTTATATTCGACAACCATTGCTGCAATTGAAATGTGTTGTGTCTGTCACTGCAAAACATAAATCGTTCAGTACAAGCACAAATAAAAACATTCTACCTATAGGCCTATTCCTTATACCAGAGTATGCAATATGGAAAATACCAGTAGTTTCAAACTCGGACTTTATAATTGTTGTCGTCCACGATTTCAGTTAGTTATGAAACAACTGATAACATACACAAAATGGGGGGCAGAGGGAGGGGACATAAAAAGAAGATTTGGACCTGTAACCAGGTTTTGGTATCCTGAGGTACCGAATCTCATTACATTCATTGAGATCCTCTACCCGGGCACATAATTTCTTTAAATAAAAAGATTTTTAATGTCGTCTAAATGTGGGTGATTTATTTAGTGGTGGGTGATTTAATTTAATTAATTCCATATGTATGTCCACTCTAAAGGACACTACCGACAGCTTTAGGGCGTTCTAGAAGTAAATAATAATTTAAGTGTAGGTCAGACGCGTTACCCCATACCACATTTAACCACGCCTGGTGGTACTTAACTCGGGGTTGTACCCACGAATGTGACAACTCACCGGAATCAGCAGGAATGAAAATATAACATTTGAATAAAATATGAGTATTTAGTTTAGGTTATTTATTATCATTATGTGTGAAACAGAACGTTATTTAAAGTATTTCAATAACTATGGTACGAAAAGAAGCAAAGTATAGTGCTGGTCCCGTTCAACAGCTAAGCAGCCGGCAAGCGCGGGGAGAAGGGAAACGTACGATGGCGAACCAGTTGGAGTGGGGAGGGGAGGAGGTGCAGAGGCATCACTGATCGCGCGGAACTTAAAATGTTGCAACTTTTAGGCCCCTTAGTTAAAGTCCTAATGAATGTCAGCACCCAAAATTGATGCTGACATCTCTTTTACGTGTACCTCAATGTGTTTTCCAAGTTTCATCGCGATCGGCGACATAACCATTACATGTAATGTAATGACTTCTAACTCATAACGTTACAAGTTATCTTCGTCATCGTCAAATGATTCCACTATTATATGCCTTTTCAACTAGAATATCAACAAACTCACATTTTTGCAACATTTGAGCATTGCTTCAAATTTGAGATGGTCCATAGAGATCCAATTTAAAACTGTTCTTCAACTTCTGTTCTACAACTTCACCATATGCCTCTGACTTTCGTCTTTTATCTTCAAGATTATGATTAACTTCGGATCTCTCGACCAACCTTCAAATTTTATTCTCTCTTCTTTATTTTGAATATATACAATTATTCGCCATCGTCTAATTGTAACCGCCAGACATTCAACTTCATTTTTATAGCAATCTTATTACTTGTTGTATAACAGTCTGTTGTTTTATCCATTGTACTTATTATAGCAGCCTCCTAATGTTAATTTTGTTAATACTTCCACCATTGTAACTCATCACATTGTATATTTTTAAACCATCATTGTCATTTTTAATGTTATTTTACTTCAAATCTCTTCAAGATTGTTAAAATTCATTTCATTATTACATGTTAATTAGATGCTTATTTTCAATCTAAGGTTAAGACAATGGCTGATGATACCTTCATACAAGGCAAAACATGTACCACTATTATTAACCGACAACAAACAAAAGAACCCTCGGCTACTTCGGTTCGCGCAGCTTGTTTCGGTTCATCCCGATGTTACCCGATGAATCAAGGACAAGCACACGCGCAGCTGGCTGACAGACATGCCGGCTGTCAAGGTGGCGTTAACACATACTGCAAGTAGCTGCAGTCAGGCTCTTCGATTGAGGTTATTCTTTCATTAAGCCGGAAACGCAATGCAATTAAAAGAACGAAAGTAAATGTAAAGTGGCCAAAAGTATTAAGCATTGAGTTAAATGGAGCTACTTACAATACCCAACCTGTAAACCATATTTTAAAAAATAAAAATATACTGTTCCAATAAGCGTACACACAGAGGAAATAATATGAACAACACAAAATAACTGTCGAAGAAACTCTCTGCTACAGTCATGTATCTTTCCCGATTTTAACACACGCTTCAATTCGTCCAGTGTGGGTACAGTTTTTTCATGACATAAAATTTGCTTATTTTCCGACGTATCACATCTTTTTTTAAGTCGTCTGTTTCGATCCTTTTCTTGTGGACTGTTTTCTTGCCATCGGTTGTAGAGAAATGCATACGACCCTTGGCCATAGACGTCTTCCCTTCCGCTAAAATACGTTTCACCAGAGACTTTGAAACCCCTGTTGCTTCACTTGTTGAAGCCACTACATTATAATTCAGTTTATGAACTTTTTTCTGTTCTCATAAGTAAGCAGCTACATTATATACTATTTCTCTGGCTTGTCCCCTTACAGGCCGTCCAGATTTGCTACCAGACTTCGAAGTAGCAGCCATAACTACTGTACATTCAAATGACACTCTCACTAAAATAACATGGTACACAACACTATATAGCTGAAAGACTGGGCTGCCGTCAATTATTTCGCTGCTGAGCGGCTTTAGATGTGTGTGTGTGTGTTGGCATAGCAGTTGCGCAACTGCCGATACTTCTAATTCTGTTTTTTACACAGTCAAGAATTTAGTTTATTCACATGGTTAATGGGCTCCGTAATGAGTAATGACCCTTTGAAGGTTGCTAGGTAACACTGTTTAACAATGTATACATAAAAACATTTACAAGTACATTACATGCTAAATGCGAAGGAATTATAGGACTACAATTACTACACTAAAGAAAGACATGTGAATAAAACTGACAAAACAGCAAGAACGCTAAAATGGATACAGAAGAGACAGCGAAACTCTTGTGTAACCGCGCTTCACACTGTGCACAGTACAGTGGCCAGACAGCATGTGACCCCCTCCACTACTCCCTATGATGTCAGACATCCACTCGGAGAGAATGCGCGGGAAAGTAAGCTTTGCACAGGTTCTTTTGTTAGTTGCAGGGTAATAGTTAACAAATCTATGTAAATCATCCAAGACTAGACTTTGTATTGATTAGGTGGTCTATTTAATAAATAACTTACTGTTATTATTCCAATAAGACATAACCATTGCTGATGTTCCCTTGAAAGAGGGAAGATCCTTAATCCTTGTGATGGTTATATGTGGCTTACTGAAATGTGAATTGAAGAAGTGTCATGCTGTATCTATTGCGATTGAGGTGACAGTTGCAAACTGGATGTTCCCTCGAGTCCTTGTAGGGTTGCTTCCAGCGGCTTTACTAGAGGTGCCTATTATCTTTAGAGATGAGCTTTACACCTAAAATTTCATGTTTCTCATCCTTAACTTTTTCGTAACTTACAAATTCACCAGTATGAATACTCCCCTTCCTATTCTTCCTATCCTCTCTGTATGGTAAACACTCCAGTTCCATGAGAATATTTCCCCATGCTTTGTACATTTGAGTACAAATTATCTCTATGTTTAACATACATGTACCGGGTGAGATGGCCGTGCGGTTAGGAGCGCGCAGTTATGAGCTCGCACCCAGGAGATAGTGGGTTCAAATCACACTGTTGGCAGCCCTGAAGATGGTTTTCTGTAGTTTCCCATTTTCATACCAGGCAAATGCTGGGGTTGTACCTTAATTAAGGCCACGGCCGCTTCCTTCCCATTCCTAGGCCTTTCCTATCCCATCGTCACCATAAGAACTATCTGTGTTGGTGCGACGTAATGCAAATAACAAAAAAACAAATAACATACATGTAGTCAGTAATGATAGAAGATATTTTAAAATTTTAATGTTACCTTCTCAAGACCAAATGCACTTTCATTATTGGTCGGTAATGCAGTTTCAAAGGCTTCACATGGAACAAAACATCAATAAAAGGGAAAGTCAGCAGGCGCCTCCCTTTTAAGATTTAGCAACAATAACACCGCTACACAAAGTACGGTTTCTTTTCCTCAGTTACCTACCAGCTTAATACATGAACTGTCAGTAAGATATGCTGATGACAGTGCAATAGGTGCTCAGCACACAAGTAGAGAGACCACAGAGGACATATTCACGAAAGACTTAACCATACTTGGAAATAATTTTCGACAGTGGAGGCTCCAACCAAGCATGAACAAAAGTTTTGTAACAAGTTTCCATTTCAGTAATAGAATGGCAAACAGAGGCCTTGAAGTACACTTCAATAACAAATTTCTAGTGAACAGCAGGTATTCAATTTAGCAGGGTGTTACACTCAACAGAACACTGCCTTTTAAACAGCATATTGACAATAATGTTTTCAAGCTCAAGAGTTGAAACAATATCCTCCGGAAACTATGTGGAACAACATAGGGTTCAAGTGCTACAATTCTTCATCGCTTGGCCCTTGGACTTCTGCTTTGAAGTGGTATGTTCTCAGCTGTGAAGAACCTCAAGGGAAACTTCCTCATGAGAAACCAACAATAAAACAGCTGCTAATACAACCAACAAGTCTGGAAGAAGTCAAAGCCATAGTCAAATCATTAAAATATTAAAGCAGCAGAACTAATGAAATATGGAGGAGATGGAGTAGTGAAATCCATAACTTTTATACAAAATCTGGGAAGAAGAGGAGATACCAGGAGATTGAAAAAATGCATTGATACATCCTCTATATAAAAAGGGGGACAGAATAGATGCAAATAACTGTAGAGGAATCTCACTAAAACCAGTCGTGTATCAAATTCTCCACAGTACTACTAAACAGAATTAAAGACAAACTACACAATGGTAGTTAAGTAGTTTGTTGAAGTAGTCTGCTAGGATTTCACAGTTTTTTTAATTTTATTGGTGAATATCAATTTTCCATTATCTTTATTGAAATAGAGGCTGGGTGGTTGGTATTTCCTGATTTTAGTCTTGAATGTCACAGAATTGCTGTGTGTTGTTTCTTTTGAACCTTTCCTCAATCAATCTATTCTTTCTAATGATTTCATTTAGCATGCCTGTTGATTTTGGTTGTCACTTTTCTGGTCTGCTTGAATTTGTCCAGGTATTATTCGTTCTTGGTAGCATATCATTTTTTCCACATCTGTAGTTGGGTCTCAACTGCTTTCTCACAGTCCATATTCCATTATCTGTGTTTTGTCATCTTTCTCAGTGGGATGGTTTCTTCTGCCATTTGTATTAGTGCTGCTTCCCGGTTCAATACTTGTTTATTATTAAGGACCAGATATTTATGCACTAAAATCAATTAAAATATGCACTAAAATGCAGAAAATATGCATTAAAAATGAAAAATATGCACTTAAAAATAAGCCAATTTTATTCACTCTCTTTATACATGTATCATTCGCTACAGAAAGAAGTATCACAATAGATAACTCCAAGCTTTTCAATTTTTTCTGGAGACAAATTATGTCCATTGTCTGTAGAAATAATTTTATAGGCTGAGAAAATCCTTTCTATGTTAAATGAAGCGATGGGACAAAATGTATACACTGACACCGAAGGTTCCAAATATTCATCTGGCAAAAACATCCTGATTCCACCCAAGTACTAACAGTTTGAATCATCTTTAGTTCTGGGATATTTTGGTTTACACAATATTTCTTCAGGAATGATTGTGGAACTAGATTGTTTAATTTATACCATGGAATATTTCTACCTGGTGTATGGCCAGGTTATCAGGTTATTAACACTAGAACGGCCAGAGCGGTCATTTTGACCGTTACCGAATTTCAAGGTATTTCCTCGCTCGTAATTTTTTACGCACGAGGTTGTTCTTTTGAGACTTTTAATCTTTTAGGGTTATGTATATTCATGCCAAAAATTACATTCGTAGATGATAAGGGAACACCGATATTGTCCCTTATCAGATCAAAAATTAGATGTATGGCTTTTTAGGCATTTGCTCTATTAACCAGCATTTTGTCTTAGGTCTGACACTAGACTCGTCAGAGTGGGTTGTGTCAGACCCTACCCACTGATGCTGGGGTGTATGCAGGTGAATTTGTCAGAAGCCTATTTATGAGGCACAGTCTGACAACTGCATATGGGAGATAAAACTCCACAATGGAATTAATGCCCGCCTAGCAATTCCAAATGGAAATTCTAAATTCCCATGGAGGGAATTAGATATTTTTCCACCAACAGAGCATATCAAAAATCAGATCAAAAATTAGATGTATGGCTTTTCAGGCATTTGCTCTATTAACCAGCATTTCGTCTTAGGTCTGACACTAGACTCGTCAGAGTGGGTTGTGTCAGACCCTACCCACTGATGCTGGGGTGTATGCAGGTGAATTTGTCAGAAGCCTATTTATGAGGCACAGTCTAATTCCCTCCATGGGAATTTAGAATTTCCATTTGGAATTGCTAGGCGGGCATTAATTCCATTGTGGAGTTTTATCTCCCATATGCAGTTGTCAGACTGTGCCTCATAAATAGGCTTCTGACAAATTCACCTGCATACACCCCAGCATCAGTGGGTAGGGTCTGACACAACCCACTCTGACGAGTCTAGTGTCAGACCTAAGACGAAATGCTGGTTAATAGAGCAAATGCCTGAAAAGCCATACATCTAATTTTTGATCTGATTTTTGATATGCTCTGTTGGTGGAAAAATATCTAATTCCCTCCATGGGAATTTAGAATTTCCATTTGGAATTGCTAGGCGGGCATTAATTCCATTGTGGAGTTTTATCTCCCATATGCAGTTGTCAGACTGTGCCTCATAAATAGGCTTCTGACAAATTCACCTGCATACACCCCAGCATCAGTGGGTAGGGTCTGACACAACCCACTCTGACGAGTCTAGTGTCAGACCTAAGACGAAATGCTGGTTAATAGAGCAAATGCCTGAAAAGCCATACATCTAATTTTTGATCTGATTTTTGATATGCTCTGTTGGTGGAAAAATATCTAATTCCCTCCATGGGAATTTAGAATTTCCATTTGGAATTGCTAGGCGGGCATTAATTCCATTGTGGAGTTTTATCTCCCATATGCAGTGTCAGACTGTGCCTCATAAATAGGCTTCTGACAAATTCACCTGCATACACCCCAGCATCAGTGGGTAGGGTCTGACACAACCCACTCTGACGAGTCTAGTGTCAGACCTAAGACGAAATGCTGGTTAATAGAGCAAATGCCTGAAAAGCCATACATCTAATTTTTGATCTGATTTTTGATATGCTCTGTTGGTGGAAAAATATCTAATTCCCTCCATGGGAATTTAGAATTTCCAATTGTCCCTTATACCTAGGAAAGTCATAAGCGGTCATTTTGACCGCTTCACTTCCTTGATACTGAGAGCTCTATTCTGCTCACTGCTTACTTCCTGTAATATATTTACAAGTGGCGCTATAGGGGCGTATGATGTAATTAAATAGTATGCCTCTAGCAGTGGTTGCGAGTGGAAGAGTTAGCGCCTGTCCCTTGTGTCGTATAGTGCGTAATAATGGCTCGGCGGCAAAAACTTACTCCTGTTCAATTATTAGCAGAACTTGAAAAGCTAGGAGAAGATGAATCAGGTGACGAAGATACATAATCAGATATAGACGCAATGAGTGACGATGAGGATTTTATATCTCAACAGTGTGATAATATATTCACAATTAAGTATTTATTTATTTTTCACCTAGTTGATACAGTGATTGCTTAATGCAATTTAATGGTTAAAAGTGGTACATGTTTCGTATATTATCAACATCTTCAGCCACATAACACTGTGATAATATGTCGGATAGTGATGGTGATTCGGCTGATGAAAATATGCACACAGAGGACTTCGCACCTACGATAGACGCAGTTACTCCTTCAACCAGCCGTGATCAATATTGCAGCAGAGGATGATCTCCTAGCAGTGGGCAACCTGTTCGAAGAGGAAGGGGATGGGGTGGGAGAGGTCATGAACTGGTAAAGTCTTCTTCATTTGCACCAGGGGATCAGTTATGTGGTAAGGATGGAACAACTATTTGGACTGTTATCAACAGTAGTGGGAACCCCCCTGGAAGGATGGCTGCTCAGAATGTACTGAAAGAGGCAGCAGGGCCTACTTCTCACGCTATGCGTAATGTAGGGACTAATAGCAAGGTTAGTGCCTGGCGTTTATTTATTGACACATTCATGTTGAAGCATATAAAGATTTGCACAGAGACCGAAGCTCGTAGACAGACAATGGATAATAATTGGTCTATTTCTTTGGAAGAATTAGATGCTTTTATTGTTTTGTTATACGCCCGTGGAGCTTATAAACTTACTAGTCTAGCTGCAGATCATATGTGGCCTTCTTTATTGGGTCCCCCTGTTTTCACTAACACTATGGCAAGAAACAGGTTCAAAGAAATTCTAAGGTATTTGTGCTTTGATCTCCATAAAACTAGATCCACTCGTTTGCAGACAGATAAATTTGCTTTGGCGTCGGCTATTTGGAATAGATTTATTGAGAATTGTTATGCGTGCTATAAACCACGAGCGAATGTCACAGCTCATGAACAACTCTTCCCCAGCAAAGCTCAGTGCAGGTTCACGCAGTACATGGCCAACAAACCAGATAAATTTGGCATAAAATTCTGGCTACTGGTAGACGTTGATTCTAAGTATGTGTGCAATGGGTTTCCTTATCTTGGGAAAGATGAAATGCGACCCGCCAATGAGTCACTGCCTGAAAATATTGTCATGAAACTTATGGACCCATACCTCATGAAAGGACGTAACGTGACCACTGATAACTTCTTTACATCGGCGAAGTTGGCTAAGAGACTGAAAGAGAAGAAAACTAGTATTGTTGGAACAATCAATCGAGTGAGGAAGGAAATCCCGGTGTCAATCAATGCACTACGTATGAATCTGTATGAGACTGTCGTACTTCAGAAGGAAGATCACACTACTCTCAGAGTATATCAAGGAAAAGTGAACAAGAATGTGCTTCTGCTAAGCCCTCTACACCCAAGCATTCAAGTCAGTGAAGATAACAAGAAGCTCCCTAGCACTACTGAATTTTATAACGGAACTAAGTATGGTGTGAATGTAGCTGATCAAATGGCGCATAAATACACCACTAGAGCTGGATGCCGAAGGTGGCCTGTACATGTATTTTACAACGTACTTGATCTAGCAGCAATAAATTCATGGATAGTCTACAAGGAAGTTACGGGACAGAGAATCTCTCGACATAATTATATTCTTGAAGTAATACAAGAACTAAAGATCTGATTTTGTGAAGACAAGATCCCGGTTGATTTAACTCCCTACACTTCAGCCTGAGCCTCAGATTCAGGTTCAATGTGCCAGTCATAAGCGGCGACAATGTCAAGTGAACTCCAATTGTAAACAGAACAAAACCTCTGACACATGTTCTTCGTACAACAAAGTCGTCTGCGGAAAATGTTCGTGTAAGGTAATAACTTGTATAAATTGGTTGTCTAGTGCCTAAATAGGCTTATAAACAAATAGACTGTTATTTTTATCATAATTTTTCACAAAGGCATTCAATAGCAAGTCCACCGTAATATTTCATTGTTACCTATTAGAAGTGAGAGAATATGAACAATTATTAATATTTAACAATGGATTTATCTGTATACAATACATCCTAATGGTTACCTGTTGTTTTAAAATAAATTATTGAACATTTGCATGTTTCCTAGATTCTGGATCCTTGGTATATGTCAGTAAGCGGCAGAGGTCAAAATGACTGCCTGCGGCCTTGATAGGTATGAGGAATGTTCGGCCGTTCTAGTGTTAAAATGGAGCAAAATGTTCATCACAGTTCTGCCAAAAGTTGTATTTATTGAAGGCTTCAGTTAAAAGATTTTCATGATACACTCTAATATTGTTTATTTTAGCCTTGTACACACCTGTTTTATTATTATTTATGTCATAACTTGTCTTAACACCTTTTGGCTGAACATGGTCTCTGGAAACTGAAACTAGTACTGAATATATGTATTTTTTTATATATAATAAAAAAGTATTGAATAGGTGGAAATTTTTTTGCATTTGCTTTCCTGTTTGTAATTGGTTTTCAATATGGATCGGCATGAAGTCCATTGCTCATGATACTCTCTACAGGTCAGAAGAGTGGACCCTGAGGAGCACCCACACTGTAGGCACATGTACGGCCTGGGAAAAGAAGAGTTTCTCAGTCACCAGGCGAGTGGCTGCGTGGTTTGTGTCATATAGTTGTCAGCGTGCATTTGGGGTCGTGGGTATGAACCCCACTGTCGACAGCCCTGATGTTGGTTTTCTGCCGTTTACCATTTTCACACCAGGCAAATGCTGGGATTGTACCTTAATCAAAGCCACAGTCGATTCCTTTCCACTCCTAGCCCTTTCCCGTCCCATCATCGCCATAAGACCTATCTGTATCGGTGTGACAGAGAAAATTTTAAAAAGAATTCTTAGTCCTACGCAAAGTTACAGCAAAACATGATTCGTGAGGCTTTAAATCAGTTGTCAACATTTCATATGTAACATCTCTAGGAATGTTCACACATTGTTTCTTGCACCTACAGGCTGACGTCACTACCTGTACATGTTCTGTGGATTTCTACCAAATTCCTTACCGTATTAGCTGTTTCATGGCAAATTTCACTATGAGGTTCAGAACTCATCACTAACAGAATTAACATCATTCAACGCACTAATCTTGTCACTTACAGATTTGAAGAAGCTATCAGTTTTTGCATTCCTCTTCATATTTTCAAACCTCCTTTCAAATGATTGTTGAGCATACACTTCAATACATTACTTGCATAATAAAACAACTACAATTTAAAAACTTAAACTCTGGACATATTCAGGTGCCTGAGGTATTAAAAAGAGGAAGTCTTTCAGTTCTTCTGTATTAGCATAACATAGAGCACTCCTTTAGTGATGTGCTGAACATAGGATAGGAAAGGTGGGAGGGGGAGTTTTCATTCTGGTGAAAGAAGAATTTGTAAGCTACGAAAAAGTTAAAGATGAGACACATGAAATTCTAGGTGTAAGGCTCATTTCTAAAGATAACAGGCAACTTGATATATTTGGAGTGTACAGATCGGGAAAGGGTAGCACGGATGCGGATTCGGAATTATTTGATAGGATAGTCAGCTATGTGGGAAACGACATGGAAAGAAATGTGATTGTAGCGGGAGATCTGAATTTGCCAGATGTCAATTGGGAAGGAAATGCGAACGACAGGAAGCATGACCAACAAATGGCAAATAAGTTAATATGGGAAGGACAGCTGATTCAGAAAGTGATGGAACCAACCAGAGGGAAAAATATTTTGGATGTGGTGCTGATAAAACCAGATGAGCTCTATAGGGAAACTGAAGTAATAGATGGTATTAGTGATCATGAAGCTGTTTTTGTGGTAGTTAAAAATAAATGTGATAGAAAGGAAGGTCTTAAAAGTAGGACTGTTAGGCAGTACCATATGGCTGATAAAGCAGGTATGAGGCAGTTTCTAAAAAGTAACTATGATCGGTGGAAAACGGTAAATAAAAATGTAAACAGACTCTGGGATGGGTTTAAAGAAATTGTTGAGGAATGCGAAAACAGGTTTGTACCTTTAAGGGTGGTAAGGAATGGTAAAGACCCACCTTATTATAATAGAGAAATAAAGAGACTAAGAAGGAGGTGCAGACTGGAAAGAAATAGAGTTAGAAATGGCTGTGGAAGTAAGGAGAAATTGAAGGAACTTACTAGAAAATTGAATCTAGCAAAGAAGGCAGCTAAGGATAACACGATGGCAAGCATAATTGGCAGTCATACAAATTTTAGTGAAAAATGGAAGGGTATGTATAGGTATTTTAAGGCAGAAACAGGTTCCAAGAAGGACATTCCAGGAATAATTAATGAACAAGGGGAGTGTGTATGTGAGGATCTTCAAAAGGCAGAAGTATTCAGTCAGCAGTATGTAAAGATTGTTGGTTACAAGGATAATGTCGAGATAGAGGAAGAGACTAAGGCCAAAGAAGTAATAAAATTTACGTATGATAACAATGTCATTTACAATAAGATACAAAAGTTGAAAACTAGAAAAGCGGCTGGAATTGATCAGATTTCTGGGGATATACTAAAGACAATGGGTTGGGATATAGTACCATATCTGAAGTACTTATTTGATTATTGTTTGATCGGAGGAGCTATACCAGATGAATGGAGAGTTGCTATAGTAGCCCCTGTGTATAAAGGAAAGGGTGATAGACATAAAGCTGAAAATTACAGGCCAGTAAGTTTGACATGCATTGTATGTAAGCTTTGGGAAGGCATTCTTTCTGATTATATTAGACATGTTTGTGAAATTAATAACTGGTTCGATAGAAGGCAATTCGGTTTTAGGAAAGGTTATTCCACTGAAGCTCAACTTGTAGGATTCCAGCAAGATATAGCAGATATCTTGGATTCTGGAGGTCAAATGGACTGTATCGCGATTGACATGTCTAAAGCATTTGATAGGGTGGATCATGGGAGACTACTGGCAAAAATGAGTGCAATTGGACTAGACAAAAGAGTGACTGAATGGGTTGCTGTATTTCTGGAAAATAGATCTCAGAGAGTTAGAGTAGGTGAAGCTTTGTCTGACCCTGTAATAGTTGAGAGGGGAGTTCCTCAGGGCAGTGTTATCGGACCTTTATGTTTTCTTATATATATAAATGATATGAGTAAAGGAGTGGAATCGGAGCTAAGGCTTTTTGCGGATGATGTTATTCTCTATAGAGTGATAAATAAGTTACAAGATTGTGAGCAACTGCAACGTGACCTCGAAAATATTGTGAGATGGACAGCAGGCAATGGTATGTTGATAAATGGGGCTAAAAGTCAGGTTGTGAGTTTTACAAATAGGAAAAGTCCTCTCAGTTTTAATTACTGCGTTGATGGGGTGAAAGTTCCTTTTGGGGATCATTGTAAGTATCTAGGTGTTAATATAAGGAAAGATCTTCACTGGGGTAATCACATAAATGGGATTGTAAATAAAGGGTACCGATCTCTGCACATGGTTATGAGGGTGTTTAGGGGTTGTAGTAAGGATGTAAAGGAGAGTGCATATAAGTCTCTGATAAGACCCCAACTAGAGTATGGTTCCAGTGTATGGGACCCTCACCAGGATTACCTGATTCATGAACTGGAAAAAATCCAAAGAAAAGCAGCTCGATTTGTTCTGGGAGATTTCCGACAAAAGAGTAGCGTTACAAAAATGTTGCAATGTTTGGGTTGGGAAGAATTGAGAGAAAGAAGAAGAGCTGCTCGACTAAGTGGTATGTTCCGAGCTGTCAGTGGAGAGATGGCGTGGAATGATATTAGTAGACGAATAGGTTTGAATGGCGTCTATAAAAGCAGGAAAGATCACAATATGAAGATAAAGTTGGAATTCAAGAGGACAAACTGGGGCAAATATTCATTTATAGGAAGGGGAGTTAGGGATTGGAATAACTTACCAAGGGAGATGTTCATTAAATTTCCAATTTCTTTGAAATCATTTCGGAAAAGGCTAGGAAAGCAACAGGTAGGGAATCTGCCACCTGGGCGACTGCCCTAAATGCAGATCAGTATTGATTGATTGATCAGTATTGATTGATTCTGTCAGTCCCATATTCACACTTTGGAGAAGATATTTTCTTCTGTTTGATTTCCAACATACTCCATCTTTAGTCTCTATGCAGTTAGTTTTCACCAGGTAGATCAAAATCTGTAAAACGTTCTGTGATTCCAAAAATGAGAATATTTGGCATTCATGGACCATTTCAGGTCAAAATTACTGGCAATAAGGCTTTTAGCTAGTCAAAGTGGAGAGTGCCTTAACATAGTCTATCAATATTGTGCCGTTTCACAGTTCTTTATACGAGCTGGTAGGAACAAACATGGAGTCTCTGCGATCAAAATGTTAAAATAAATGCATTTAACATCAATACGGGCCGAAATGTAATTATTTTCATCAGTCAGTTATGGAAAGAACCATGTATAGAAGGCGCAGGAAAAGAATGACAAATGGACATTATTTAAACCTATTATTTAAGAAAAAAATTTGCTCATCACTCACTATATAATCAGACCTTGAAGCAGTAAGAAGACGTAGGACTAGACTGAAAGAGGTTATTCATCTGGAGTAAATACCGTAATTTGGAAGGAAATATAATTCGCGGCTACACGCCCAACACTTGTTATCAAGATTTAATCGCTGTGCGAAAGATAAAATACTATAAAAGGAGATAAACCAGATTACAATAGAGCTACGTCACGAAGTGGTGCAGAGCTTAAATAAATTTGCCCGATGCCGCTTAATAGTAAAAGATACGTACTGATCAGCTGTTGAGTGCGTTCGCACCAATAAAAATATAGAGGAAAGAAGTTCCTTTTCAAATTGGAATAAATACTTAATAATTATCCTAGTCGATTTGGAGCTGGCATATTGGACTAACTGTACCATAGCAAAATCCATACAATTTGAGCTTCACAAGAGATATATTAGTTGAAGAATGACAGCAATGAATCACATATTTTGTTATTATTCTGTTACATACGTACGAGATTCCACTATGAGCCTGTAAGGAAGCAAGGCAACGCTATTTGGATCCTGATGAGGCGATACGATGTTGATCATCGCAGATGACCAGTAATCAATTGTGGAGAGCTACGATGAACCCGATCACTCGTGGAGGAACCAGATGACGAGATCCTAATCTCAGATGACCGGAGATGAGAAGACATCGAGACCACCTTGAGCAAAGCTAAGTCCATTATCTGAGTCGTTTTCGTAAGTAAGAGAATATTACCTTTTATAATTATATGTTGATATGTGTATTTGTGCGAAGACAGTGCGTAGATAAAAGTCTAGATGAGATTATTGGAAGTAGGTATTCATCTATATGAAATGTCATTTTCATTAGTAGGCGTGGTCACCAAGTGATATTCCAATCGTAATATTTCTAGTGATATGTGAGAATAAATAGTTAGTGTTATTATTATTATTATTATTATTATTATTATTATTATTATTATTATTATTATTATTATTATCAGTGAAGAGTAAAGTGTGAAGTTGACATTAACACCAGTGTATACTATTTTAATCAAAGTCACTCGGTGCGAGATCGTATATAGGAAGTGTTTATGAAGGAATAAGGCAGTAGATTACTCAGAGTTATGATGTTAAATTTGGCACTATGACGATAGGAAGTAAAGAGGGCATTTTAAGAATGTCAAGGCACGTTGGCGTGCAGTTTAATGAAGTGATTTGCATATGATGAAGAGAGAAATTTATTATACGTGAAATGTGAGTAATAACTGACGCGTTATAGATATGGTATAAGGATGATAGTGATTTATGATGGTCATATTTATTATTTTCTTCGAGAGAGATAGTCATAGTTGTTCTAAGTGAGACGATGTGATTTTCAAATGATGTTTCTGAGAGTGTCAGTGAATTCTTGCCAATTCCATATGATAATTCTTAATCCTATGCATTTTCACATAGCTTAGGATACGATCTCGAGATTAATAGAGCAATGTTTTTATCCATTTTAGGATTTTCTAGAGAGTCATACATGTAGTCACGATAATATTTAAGCCTTCACTGAATTATTTTGGATGATTTTGAAAACTCTCACTGTGTATAACATTATTCTGAACAATATTCAACCTACTAGACTAATCACTGGTGACATAGCTATTCAAAAAGGATTATTTTTAGTCGAAGATAGTGTCTTCTGACCAAGTAGATTTTCCGTTAGTAGTAGGTGTGATGATAATTTCATAGGGTATGTATGATGACGTTTCTTACAACCAAATATGCATGTAGACTAATACTTATCACTAAAATTAAGGTCACATTACCTTAAGTTTATAAGTTAAATCTTATGATAACGTTACTTGGAGGGTGATTACGACTTACACTGGACATAGCTTAGCTTATGGTGAGTGACACAGGGAAATATGAGTAACTAAGAGGCAATTGAGCATGCGAATGTGAATATTTAAACCATGAAACATACGTGAGTGTACTTGTCAATTCAAAATCAGGAGAAGTTTTGAGATAGTTTTTATTGAGAATTTTACACCTGCATCGAGACAGACAGTTAGTGTAAATTGAAATATGTGTCAGTCCTATGAGTAAGGAATAGGTAGTAACGAACTGAATTTCATATTTATTCGAAGAATAACTGACATTCAGACTATTTGAACTCCAATTCTTATCTGAACACCAACTCGATGATTCCATAAGCGTTCTTTATTTCTCAAAAAAGTTTAATCAGAGATATTGTAAATAGTAATTGATACAATTTTTATTTTTTTTCTTAAAGGATGCATCCAACACTCTTAATATTCTTGATTTTAATGTTTATTTTTTTGCCAGTATGGCACATGTAAATATAATTAATTTCATTCATATTAGTTTAATTCATTATCGCCCAACTTCGTAAGTGAATTGCCTACGAATGAAACCATATGTTTCTTTTTAATTCCCAAATGTTATGTAATATTTCTTCTAATATTCTATAATGTTGAGAGATCAATGGACTCATGAAATGAAATGGTAGAATCCTAGAATGCGTTTATTTACGATGAGTTCGGAGGATATGATTTTTCTGAGATGTTGGTGAAGAATACAGACTGTAGGAATAACAACAAATTACTCACTTCAAGAAGTTTTCATGGGTCGAATTTAAGATGATTTTTCTTATAATGTCTAACTTAATATTTAAATAAATGTGAGATAGTATAACCTCAGCATTCTTTCTATGTGTTCCTAGAATAAGTATTAGTTATAAGATAGTGGTATCTTCAGTTGACGACAACTTCTCCATGAGCTAATAAGGGTATGGTATCTAACTAGTAACGGGTAAGAGATGTCTTTCAACGTTAGTTAGAATCTACCATTAACCGACCTGAACGTTTTTCTCTTACGGAACCCATACCCATAAAACTTAGTCATTGAACCAATTGAATTTAGAGCTAGTCAGGATCTCTTGTGTCTATGCCTGGACGCAGGAACGGTGCAATATGTATGCCGTCGAGATCTTCATGGATGGGCAGTTGTCGATTGTGAACTATCTTACAATATTTTTGAATAAGAGCTCTGCATCTGCGAAGATGTGATGGACAGATGTGGCTTAGGAGAGGGAGCCACTTTAGAGGGGTGCTCTTTATAGATCCTCTCATCAAACGCATGGAGTTATTCAACCGGATATCAATCTTCTTCACATAAAGGAAATTTAACCAAACAGGTAAACAGTACTCAGTTGCAACGAATGGGTGAGTAACAAGCAGGGTCCTTAGAGGATGCATCTGCATGGAACAGATCAACAACTCTAACAGGTCATCAGAGAAAAGATGACAAAACAATGACATCAATCAAACAAACATTCACAAGCCCAAAATCAAAAGTAAATCATGGGGCAAATTTCCGAGCCCTTCAAAATCAAAACAGGGCTAAGACAGGGAAATGGACTTTCCTGGATATTGTTCAACGCTGTACCAGAGAAAGTAATATGTGAATGCCCAGGACACTGGAAAGCCCAAAAATCAACCTTGTGATCGACTGATACTGACAGGTTACAAAAACAGCCACCATACAGATAAATACACTGAAAGAGATACCTGAGAAAACAAAACTGCAGGTCTCCTTTGAAAAGACAAGATTCATAACAATCTACAAAAGCGCACCTAACCATATCAACACACATTATGGGAAAATTAGAAGAATGGACCAATTTAAGTATCTGGGAGAAATCATACAGCCAAATGGACTCGACAAAGGAGGAAACAAAATGAGAGCCAAAAAACAGGAATTGTCATACCAACTGACCAAACATGTTTACAACAAGAAATCTCTATACGCCAATACAAAAATCAGACACTACAACACGGTGGTCAAACCAGAGTGCCTATCCCCAGCAGAATTGAAGATGAATAGGAAAAACAAACTTAAAGATATCAGAAAGAAAGAAAAATATTGACAGAAAAATCTCAGGTGCACGTAAGAAAGACGATATGTACATTAAGAGAAGTAATGAAGAACTACACAGAAAGACTAAGAGAATAATTAATACAATGAGAAAAAAAGAGATTTTTTTTTACAGTCACTTAGTAAGAATGAATGTCAATAGCCTTACCAAGAGACTATTCAACCACTTAAACAACAACCCAAAGACAAAATGCACCTGGTTACTAAAGATATGTAAAAATATGGAAGAAGCAAACATCTGAAAGGTAGACATACAGAACAAACTAAGATTCAGACAACAAGCACAATTTTTGGACTGCTTCAGAACTGCTGTGATAGAACTGAAATAATTGCATGAATTACAGTAATTGTCAAAAGAACAGATATTTGGAGGGATTTCTATGTGACTGATGCCAAGATATTGCAGGTATGGAGGTGAGCAAACTATGCTCTAAGGCATATAATAACCAGATTTGCTCTGCACAGTTTTCATCATCTCATTTGTAGAACTCAAGGATTTCATCAGCTGGGCCCAGCTTGTATTTACAAGCACTGTAGAGAGTTGTGTGGATCACACTATTGGTTGCAGGCAGAGGCATAAATCAGTCATAAAAAAAATTGCAGCGTGGAATGAAAATAGCGTTACAAGTTTTCTATTATATGTATTATTAATACACTGAGGTCTTCCTCACTTTCATATAATTTAACCGTGCAGGCTGGTCATTTTTCATTAATTTTGGATTTTAAAATTAAATACTACTTTCTACTTCATATCTGTAAAAACTGTAACACAATTGATAAATCCCTTACCATGGAAAAAGTGGATTTACATTAGTAGGTTAACTAATTAAAATATGACCGACAATGAGTTTATTTGGCTTTAGGCCGTTCAGAATTGTCTGTACAAGAGATAAATCTGCATAATAATTAGTACATAAATATTATGTATAGAGACAGGAATTTGCCTATTTGCACATTTTATTCCTGTCTTTAGAAATGTAGGCTTTTGAGATATAAATCCGTTTTCGGGTCTTTTTAGCTATATTTTGTTGGTTTTATTGTGCCTATAAATGCCTATCTGAGGGGTTTGTGCCTATTTGGAGTATAATTGAGTATTTGATGCCTTTTGACTGTATTTTAAAAAAGCCTATTTTCTTCCAGTACATTATATTGTAGCTAGTGTGCTCGACAGAATTACCTTCTCTTTTCTCAATATCTCTTTACACCACGAACAAAAATGGGAATTCTCAGAAGTCACCAGAAATAGTTCTAGGGAAATCTCCAACAGGAGAAACAAGGAACAATTTGACCTCGAAACCTTCAACCGCTACAACCTCCTAAGACTTATGTGACCGGGCGAGTTGGCCGTGCGGTTAGGAGCGCGGGCCTGTGAGCTTGCATCCGGGAGATAGTGGGTTCAAATCCTACTGTCGGCAGCCCTGAATATGGTTTTCCGTGGTTTCTCATTTTCGCACCAGGCAAATGCTGGGGCTGCACCTCAATTAAGGCCACGGCCGCTTCCTTCCAACTCCCAGGCCTTCCCCATCCCATCGTCGCCATAAGACCTATCTATGTCGGTGCGACGTAAAGCCATCAGCAAAAAAACCACATATACGAGAACCAATCAATGTCGAACTATGTTGCACAACCCATATGCCCTGTACCTCCATTTCGATGCAAACTGTTGTATGCGTACGCTGTGTTCAGAATGTGTTGTGATTTGTTGTGAAGAAGAAAAAGAAGAAGTGTTTTGCATCCCAATTTCACTACAGATGGAAAAGTAGTCTGTCAAGCTTGCTGTAAGGAGGTAAGTTTGTTTGTTCCTTTTATCTTTTTTGTGACTGAGAACTATGATGATGATGATGATGATGATGATGATGATGAGGATGATGATGATGATGCTTGTTGTTTAAAGGGGCCTAACATCGAGGTCATCGGCCCCTAACGGTACGAAATGAAATGACAAAAAATTCAAAATCATAAACTGACCAAAAGAAAAAAATTCGTCATGAAGAAGGAATGGATGGACATGTAGCAAAAAACAAAAAATGAGCAAACAAAAAAGTTAGTGGAGTCAACTCAAAAAAAGGATCATATATAATTTATTACTGACCAAGGGACCACTCATAAAGCAGAATCCTGAATCGAGGATGCTTGATGTCGAAAGGGGTGCAAAATCCACATCTAAGGCCCCACAGAATGGTACATGTCGCGAGTAAAGTAGAACCATGCTATTTGTCATGTTGGGGTACTAATCAAAAGTAGCGAAGACTCACAGTGTTCCACACAAGATGGTACTAATCACAAGTATTGTACTTCGTACAGGTAACGCAGACCTATGGTGTTTCTCACACAATGATGCCACTCATAGCCAACACAAACCGATGAGTTTCCTCACCTAGGTGTACTAGTCATGGGTGCCGGTCCTACGGGCCCCGTGGTGTTCCTCACATAGGGGGTACTAATCACAGGCAACGCAGACCCACGGTGTTGCTCATATAGTGGTACAACTCACAGGCTATGCCCAGACCCGCGGTGTTGCTCACATGGGTACGACGCACGGGTACTGGAAACCCACAGGGGAACCACTCTCTGCTGCTACTAATCACAAACCTATTGTGTACCAAATACAGTGGTACTACTCGTAAGTAAAGGCGACCCATGGTGTTCCCCACGTGATAGTACTAATCAATAGTAGTTTCATGGTTCTAATATCAGTATCCCTTGGTCGCCCCTTGTAGTCACCTCTCACGACAGGCAGGGGATACCGCGGGTGTATTCTACATGTGCGTCCCCCACCCACAGGGGGTAGTGTGTTTGGTCCGCGAGAGGTATTTTATTTCCCTCAAGTCCGCCGGCAAGCCGGTTAGGACTAGTGTTGGCTACTGAATGTATGATTCGAAGCAGTGTATCGATTCATTCAAGTGTCCGAGTGAATCGATTCACAGGAACGGCGAGCTCACGGCACATGATTCAGCTTACTCCCAGTGGACAGTGCTGAGTGGCGCACTCACTGGACGTTGACGGGGAGCCGAGCTTCCGCTGCAGCGAGACAGTGAATCATGGCACATCGAAAGAATCATGAACGAGCGTGGCTCAGTGAGACACATGATACACATGGCTCCTTATCGGCTCACTGGACACGCGGAGAGCCGAGCTTCCGCTGCAGTGAGACATACAGTGAGCCATGGCACATCGAAAGAATCGTGAACGAGCACGGCTCAGTGAGACACAAGATACACACGGCTCCTTATCGGCCCACTGCAGCGAGACATACAGTGAGCCATGCTACACTGAAAGAATCGTATGCTATAATGGACTCTCGAGCTCAGCTCATTTGAAAATAATACCCATTTGCATTCACTGTCCTCTTCTTACAGGGAGGTTTAAATAATAGATGGATTTATTTGCAGTGTTAAAAAGGTAGTCACAACATAATTCTGAAGTAGCTAGTAAGTAGGTAGGCTATTAGGTTATACTATTTATTAGTTTAATGAATCTTAGTATTATAACTTAGTTGACATTTGACAATTAAACTCGACTCTAGCCTGCCCTATGACTATGAGTCATGCTCATGACCACTCAAAAGTACCTGTTTTATATTGGGAAGAACGGCTCAGTATTCTCTCAGTTCATATGTCACATCGTTGCACAAGACTTCAATCATATGTGGACAGACGCAATAACAGTATGTTGAATCAGAAAACCAGCGGGCTACTGTACATCTCGGGTAGCCTATACAAAATATGACTATTAAAAAAAATCCTCAGCTGATAGAAAAATACTTTTTTTTAAAAAATGACTGAGCGAGTTGTCGTGCAGTTAATATTGTGTGGCTATGCGCTTGCATTCGGGGGATGGTGGGTTCGAATCCCACCGTCGGCAGCTGTTAAGATGGTTTTTCCGTAGTTTCCCCATTTTCTCACCAGGAAATCAGTAAAATGAATCGAATGTCCCATAACTAGTTAGGACTCCCCTATCCACCACCTGGGACGCGCCACGTGGGAGTATCACCTCTCCCCCTGCTACGCCAGCGTAGCAGGTTCGTGGTGAGCACTATGATCGCATTTCATTATAGCATATATAGGCCTATTAATTTATGTATTGTGGCACGTTGTTTTGTTGCAATGCCGTATTAGTCGTGAACTTTCAGCAATTTATATTGCTAAAATGTAAATAATCATTAAATTACTGAACGAGGAGTTAGAATGCTGGTGGTCTCTTGTCACAGAATGGATGAAAATTAAATCGGTATTTTGAACTGTGATTCATTTCCTGTGGAAATAGAGATTTACAACAAATGCAATTTTTAAAACTCCCTTTGAAAATCGTGAATTCTATTACACTTCCGTTAAGCCTTTGCGAAACACAGGTTGCAGATCCAATGTAGCCCGGCTAGGACGATGCCACATTGTTTTACAAGGTTGCCAAGACTATCTTTACAAGATAGTGAAAAGACCGTTGGTCTGAATTGGTGAGGTCTGGTTAGTAACCTTTGTAGGGGGGGGGAAGGAAAAAGTCTGAGGGGCGTAAGCTCCCAGTTTAGCGCCGCGAAGTTTCCAACAAGCCTCTTGCATCCCCTCTGGAGTCTTGCTAACTTGTGACAAAAATAAGGTTATTGGCACATGTCACGACAAAATCAAATTACGTGGTAAAATAATCTTCATGACAGCTGACCCGGCTGACCAAAGCCAGCGAATAGTAACAAATAAAATGTTCACAAATCTGAGAATTTTTAGTGCCTGCGTTTTCGTTCTTCTATATACACTGACTGACAGAGCAAATGCAACACCAAGAAGGAGTGGTCAGAACTTTATGCCAATTGCAGGGTAGACTGACGTCACTGAGGTATGCTCATGATGTGAAATGCACCGCTGTGCTGCGCACGTAGCGAACGATAAATGGGACACGGCGTTGGCGAATGGCCCACTTCGTACCGTGATTTCTCAGCCGACAGTCATTGTAGAACGTGATGTCGTGTGCCACAGGACACGTGTATAACTAAGAATGCCAGGCCGCCATCAACGGAGGCATTTCCAGCAGACAGACGACTTTACGAGGGGTATGGTGATCGGGCTGAGAAGGGCAGGTTGGTCGCTTCGTCAAATCGCAGCCGATACCCATAGGGATGTGTCCACGGTGCAGCGCCTGTGGCGAAGATGGTTGGCGCAGGGACATGTGGCACGTGCGAGGGGTCCAGGCACAGCCCGAGTGACGTCAGCACGCGAGGATCGGCGCATCCGCCGCCAAGCAGTGGCAGCCCCGCACGCCACGTCAACCGCCATTTTTCAGCATGTGCAAGACACCCTGGCTGTTCCAATATCGACCAGAACAATTTCCCATCGATTGGCTGAAGGAGGCCTGCACTCCCGGCGTCCGCTCAGAAGACTACCATTGACTCCACAGCATAGACGTGCACGCCTGGCATGGTGCCGGGCTAGAGCGACTTGGATGAGGGAATGGCGGAACGTCGTGTTCTCCGATGAGTCACGCTTCTGTTCTGTCAGTGATAGTCACCGCAGACGAGTGTGGAGTCGGCGTGGAGAAAGGTCAAATCCGGCAGAAAATGTGGAGCGCCCTACCGCTAGACAAAGCGGCATCATGGTTTGGGGCGCTATTGCGTATGATTCCACGTCACCTCTAGTGCGTATTCAAGGCACGTTAAATGCCCACCGCTACGTGCAGCATGTGCTGCGGCCGGTGGCACTCCCATACCTTCAGGGGCTGCCCAATGCTCTGTTTCAGCAGGATAATGCCCGCCCACACACTGCTCGCATCTCCCAACAGGCTCTACGAGGTGTACAGATGCTTCCGTGGCCAGCGTACTCTCCGGATCTCTCACCAATCGAACACGTGTGGGATCTCATTGGACGCCGTTTGCAAACTCTGCCCCAGCCTCGTACGGACGACCAACTGTGGCAAATGGTTGACAGAGAATGTAGAACCATCCCTCAGGACACCATCCGCACTCTTATTGACTCTGTACCTCGATGTGTTTCTGCGTGCATCGCCGCTCGCGGTGGTCCTACATCCTACTGAGTCGATGCCATGCGCATTGTGTAACCTGCATATCGGTTTGAAATAAACATCAATTATTCGTCCGTGCCGTCTCTGTTTTTTCCCCAACTTTCATCCCTTTCGAACCACTCCTTCTTGGTGTTGCATTTGCTCTGTCAGTCAGTGTAAGTAAGAATACTGCCAGGGGCAGCTTGGTGGGTCCTTGGCAAGCATAAAGGACGGATCTCTCCTCTACGCTACTCCGGTATCGTTTCACGTCTCTTTTATTATATTTTTCGCCCGGTGAACTCGACACGATACTAACAAATTATAACTGGAAATCATTGAGGACATATTTCCATGTAAATTACGAATTCCCTTGTTCCTACTTTAATGTTTTGTACTTCTGGAAACATCATCTCTAATAGTATTATTTTCTATGAAACAAATGCATGATATATAAGCATTATTGCCAATTAGTCCAACTGTAGAAATTTAAGATATAGGGACAATGTAATTTATGTCAATTTTATTATTTTTCAGATCAAATGTGAGAAAAAAATACATAGATCAACTTAGAAATACTGCGATGCATCTGATACTAGTACAGAAATCTGTATCAACGCAGCCTGCGATGCATCTGACACGAGTACAGAAATCTGTATCAATGCAGCCTTTCTACCAGTCCACTTTGGGCAGCAACCAACAACCATTTTCTTCAGACCTATGCACTGCAGTGAAAATCCATTCGACCAACAACCATTTTCTTCAGCCCTATGCACTGCAATGAAAATCCATTCGACCGGGTCAGGAATGGAATGAATGAAACCCCCATCTAGCAGCGAGGATAGAAATTGTGCTGGCTGTCGAAACTTGTCTCACTCCTCTGGGGCAATGATTAATGAGTACCCGGAGAAAAACCTGTCCCGCCTCCGCTTTGTCCAGCACAAATCTCACATGGAGTGACCAAGATTTGAACCACGGAACCCAGCGATGATAGGCCGGCGCGCTGCCGCCTGAGCCACAGAGGCTCTTATGCACTGCAGCGTTGGGAGCTAATATGTCTCGCACCTTCAAATTTCAACAAGCTGCCGGGAGCAATCACCAAGTTGGAGAAGAGTGGCATGCCCCTGGTGGAGTCATTTAGGATTGTGGAAAAAGTCAGGGGAAGTTTTGACCGAACCTCTGGGAAGGCAGCCGCTGTCAGCGAAATAAAACCAGATGAAGTGACTTCATTGAAGTTTTGTCCAATCACTTCATGTGATGCTGAGAGATCTTTCTCTCAGTACAAAAACATTATACATGACAGGAGAACAAGATTGCTATCGGAAAACATTGAAACGTTGCTTGTAAATTCCTTTTATAGTAATTGTGTTATTAAATTATAAGTAATTTTTTCATGGCTATTTTGTTGCCTATTTTACATGTTAGTGCCTATTTACATGCCTATTTTGGCTAATTTAAGAGCCTATATGCCTGTCTGGAAACATCATCTCTAATAGTATTATTTTCTACAAAACAAATGCATAATATATAAGCATTATTGCCAATTAGTCCAACTGTAGAAATTTAAGGTATAGGGACAATGAAATTAAGCAGAAGAACAATATGGACATCAATGCATTTGCATTTGCAGATGATGTAGTAATTTGGGGAAATACAGAGAAGGAAGTCCAAGAGAGGCTGAACACCTGGAATGAACATTTGAAAGCACACGGATTAACAATAAATAAATCGAAAACTGTTACTATGTCTGTCAACAGGCAGAAGAAGAAAGGAAAAATAATGCTGGAAGGTACACAGCTGGAAACAGTAGACCAATATAAATATCTTGGATGCATCATTTCAAGTGATAACAGAATACAGCATGAGATTAACAACCGCATTCAAAAATCAGCTCAGTTTTACCATCAAGTTCGGAACCTCCTCTGGAACGAACAAGTTCCCTTAAGATCAAAGCAGATTCTATTCCAATCATACTTCACCCCCATACTAACATATGGCCTAGAAACCTGCACAACAACCCAACAAGTGGATAGCAAACTACAAGCCGCAGAAATGAAGTTCCTACGTACTATGGTTCAGAAGACAAAAAGGGACAGGGTAAGGAATGAAAGAATAAGGGAGGAAGTTGGTGTGTACCCATCCCTGAATGAAAAAGTGACAAGGGCCCGTTTGAAATGGTTTGGCCATGTCAAAAGATTGGACAATGGAAGGACAGCAAAATAATGGCTACACACAGTCGTGGCCGGAAAACGGCCGGTAGGAAGACCTAGGAAGAGATGGCTGGACCAAGTGAAGGAGGACATAGGAACAAGAGGAGTCAGCTGGGATGTCGTCTTGAGAGAAGAGTGGTACATGGACAGACAGAAGTGGAGAGTGCTCGTAAACCACACCCGGGCAACTGGAGTGGAAAACTGATGATGATGATGATGATGATGATGATATCCCTGCCTATTTTAACTGTTTTAGTGCCTAAAATTCTCATCTCTAATTATGTATGATCTGTTAAGTCTGTTCATTTGGTATAAAGCACTGTTGTTCAGTCTATGTTTGCCTGCATCCGCCATTACACACACACTGCTGTTGAGTCGACAGAGCTCTGACACAATTTGAAGGGAAGAATATGATGTGTAGAGCTGTAGTTTGCTGCCATGCTTTTTTTTTTTTTTTTTTTTTTTTTAAAGAACTACAGGAACCAAATCATATATTGTAGTGGCGATCAATGCACATAGCAAGTTTGTTTCGTAGCAACAACAATGAAAACCAGAGAACGTACGCTGTATGGACTTTGTTCTCTACAATAAATGACATTGACCTCAATGTGTTAAATATTGCTTAGTTTATATGGTCACTGGTTGCAATAAATATTTCATTCTTCTTTTTAAGTTTCATGTTTGTGATGGCCCTTCCTCTTCTTTTATCAATATCTTCATTTTTCAAATCATCTAACTTCTTTCTCTTCTTAGTGTTACCCCTTACAATGCCCCTATACAGTTCATCTTCGACTCGTCACCCACCTCAAGGTGTGAAGCCTGATAGATTTATCCTCTTTAGTTAATTTTCTGCTCTCCCTTTATTGAGTTATGTATGTTTCTCCATTAGGTCTATTATGGTCTTACATATTCAGTCACCTAGAGGGAAACAGTCACCAGCACAACTTTCAAAACAGAATGTTGAGAGACTAAGAAGTGATGGCTTTCTGAGCCCAAGTTGGCAGGTTTGTTCCCAGCTCAGTCCAATGGTATTTGAAGGTACAGGGACAAAATTTTGGTATCTTGGTGTCTCCAAAATACGTGAAAGTAATTAGCGAGATATAAAACCAATATTATTATTATTATTACTGAAACAGCCACCCATCACATGCTGTAAACATTTAGGTCTTCTCCTCCTTATTCTGTTAGGAAATAAGGAAAAGGTTTATTCATGTAGACAGGCTCTACACATTGGAATGTTTTTATCCTCTTACTTTTTTTTAAACAAATAAAGAGAACTTCATTTACCTTTCATGTCAACATTTTTTCACTGCTTTCTTAGATTTACCCATACAAGAAACATTCACATAGCACTGGCCTGAGCTGGGAACGATCCTGTCAACTTGGGCTTGGAAAGCCAGCACTTCCACTGTTCAAGTCACTGATCTGACGGTGGCTTTCTCACGAGAAAGAACAGTACTGTATAAGGTAGCTTATAATCTATGCTGAAAAACTGACAACAAAATCAGAGGAGGTACTGAATTTAAAAAAACAAAAATTCTAGAACTTATACAAGCTGAAGGATTAGCTAGAGGTCAAGAATGTAACAGCAACAAAACTGAACTAAACTAAACCATTGAATGTTACCAAATAAACTCTTACCACCCAAACAAAGATGCCTGCACCTGGCTACATACAAATTCTTGAATGCAGTAATATTAGAAGGAACATCAAGCTTAACTTTGACGCAAATGTAATAGACCAATATAACTTGGAAACAATATTGTTTAACCCATGTGTAAATAATGCAAATATCGATTATTATTATTATGGCTTGTAAGGTGTGGCTATGAAGTTGTTTAGATCTATTAGTATTATTATTTATGTAGTTATGCCTGGACATTATTTGGTATAATCATGATCATATTATTTGTGAGGTTATGTCATGAAACATCTGATATAATTATATTAATACAAGTTTATTTAATGTAAGAACACATAATTAATAGTACATAATTTATTATTACCTGTATATATGATGTATAATCCACTGCAACATTGTGCAACACACTGTAATAGTCTAGAACAACACAATGTGTGACTCGAATTGAGTAGAAACTTCCTTACATTGTAAATAGGCTATTGGAGACTCTCGAATTTACGTGAAAACAAGTAGTGTCATATTCTTCTCGAAGCCTGGCCAGGCAACGTATATAAAGAGGCAATCTTGGGAGTAGAGTGGAGTTGTTTTGATGAGACTTGTGTGGAAGTCGTGTTAGCCGAGTGTTTGAAGTCAAGTACTGAATTGGTTATGTTGGTAGTTGGTTGGTTGACATGCAAGTGCTGCAGTCTCCAGTCTTCTTCTACTTCTTCATAGAAGTGTTTTGTTTCAAGATGGAAGTTTATTAGTGCGTGTAAAAAATATGTGTAAATAAATAAAACAGTGTACACAAATGACAGAATTTTGTGTGTGTGTGTGTGTGTGTGTCTTTGTGGTGACATCATTAAAATTCTTGAATGCAGTACTATTAGAAGGAACATCAAGCTTAACTTCACATGGTCAGTCCACCAAAGAAACCTAATGTAGAAAAATATAGTACCTCTGTTAATGTTTTACCAGGTCATTCAAATACGTAGTAACTGAGACTGAACACTAGAATGAGACAAAGAGTGAATAAAGATGAGATCATCATTCATGTCATGTATAGAAAGATAGAAATGCACAATGACAGGTCAGCATTTGAAGGGAAGCAATAGAATAAGAAACAAGGACAAACATGCAAACACAAAAGACTAGGACAATCTTCACATCTTCACACAGATAAACTCTCTCTTCATCAATAGTTCCCTTACATCCACATCTTCTCAGTTTCCTGATGAGCTTGTTTCTGCTTCCCAGCTTCAAAATGAGGATGGGCCTCAGCTCTCATTGAGGGGCCATCTTGTCAGATCTAAGTCCTAATGTGGGAAGTATAGGATGAGACATAAGATGGATAAACACAGAAAAATAAAAGAGAAATAGGATACAGATGAATAATGAAGGTAAAAGACTAGGAAAATACAAGGAAACCGATGGGTCAATATAAGTAAAGGAAAGGAACAAACACATCACAAATGTATAGAAAGATAGGATAAACACAATGGCAGGTCAACTTCATTCATTCATTCATTCATTCATTCAGTAATACCAGATCAAAATTAAATGCAATATTAATAAAATATCCATTTTTAATAAATAACACATTTTTATATATATACAATATTCAAATGAACAATTTACAAAGTTCCTTAAACAGTGTGATGTTAAAGTTCCCTTCAATACATACAAATATCTTGGTAATTACTATACAATTAATTGAGTCTCTTTACTACCCAAGTCTCATCAGTAAGTGCAATACATTACTTTTCTTTCAAACCACCACCAAGGTATATAGACCAGAGTTGTGTCAAGATATGAGTGGGCAAAAAGGATTGTTTCAAACTGAAACCAGACAGCAAAGAGTACCGTCAGTAATTTATAACCATGATGGTAGAAAGAGCAGTATACAGAGGAACAAAAGTAGACATAGTGTTATTTGTGACGAGGGAAAAGTCTTGTAAAAAAAAAATAAAAAAAAATGTTGGTAAAACAAAAGGAGGAATGGAAGTATTAAACCTGTGGAAAAGCTACCAGTAATTATGAATTGACTTACTGGAGAATTTTAGGCTGGTCATGAGGAAATTAGCAGGACGATCCAACTTGGTTGTGCTTTCTGAATACTGTAGAACTATAAAATATACCAATGAAGGCTAAAGAAATAATGTAGCTATCAAGCACATTGCAGACCTAATATAACAGCGCAGCTAAAAAAAAAAAAAAAAAATGTTGTACGGCTTTCAGTGCCGAGATATCCCAGGACGGGTTTGTCTCACCAGGTGCAGGTCTTTCTATCTGACTCGAGTAGACGACCTGCGCGTCATGATGAGGATGAAATGACGATGAAGACAACACATACACCCAGCCCCCATGCCATTGGAATTAACCAATTAAGGTTGAAATCCCCGACCCAGCCAGGAATCAAACCCGGGACCCTCTGAACCGAAGGCCAATACGCTGACCACTAGGTGCAGCTGAAACCAATTCACTGACAAAGAAGGATTAAAAGTAAATGACAGCAGCAGAAATGGAATTCCTGAGAAGTACATTACAGAAGACAAGAGAGAGAAGAGGGGGATACAGAGAAAAACAGACCAAGATGGTTTGCACACATTAAATGAAATACAGTATTAAAAAATAAATTCCAAACAATGTTACAGAATTTAAAATAATCATTAACAAATATCTTGCAGTCCCAAAAGAGGTACAGCAAATAAATTAGCATTTCCAAGACTAAAGTTATGTCAGTAAGGAAAAAACTTAAGAAGACAAATGCTGGATACAGAATATGAAATTAGAACAGTGGAAAAATTTCAAGTACTCAGGATGTTTTTTCCCTTAGGATGGTGGTATACTAAGTGAAACTGAATCAAAGTGCACTGAGCTCAAAGTAAAAATCAATGGTATTCCATAAGAGAAGTGCTCTTCTGGACAAAACTATCTTTATATCAGTCAATTTTCAGACCAACTTTACTGTACGGCATTGAAGGCTGAGTGGATTCAGGATATCTTATTCATAAGCTGGAAGCAATCGCAATGAAAGTAGTCAGAATGATTACTCGTATGAACAAGTGGGAACAATGGTAGGAAGGTACTTGAAATTATTAGATATGGGCTGTTAGGAATAAACTTGATGGATGAATCTGTATGTACAGGCTAAAGAGGCTCAGGTGGTGGGGACATGCAAGATGAACATATGATGATATATTCTCTAGGAGAATAATAGACTTGACCATGGAGTATAAGGAGATAAAGGCAATAATGGCTAGACTCAGTTTTTAATGATAAGAGATGTGGTACTAAATGAGGCCAAGAACTAGAGGATTGTGCTTAGTTAATTCACAAAGGCTTGCAGACTGAATGCTGAAAGGCATAACAGACTGTAATGAAGATGTATAATATAAAAACATAACAAAAATAAAGCCAATGACTACTTGAATTATGATAGACAGGCCTGGTTAAAGAACTGAATCTGAACCAGAATACAGTAATTAATTGAGAATGATGGAGAGGAACCAAATTTGTCATGATATGGGTGCATCTGGATAAGGAAAAATTATTATGATGACGACGACAGCGATGATGATGATGATGATGGTGGTAAGTGTACTGCTCTGAGTGTAGAAATACAAGGTAATTGAGAATGAATGATGGAGGTCTTTTCAGAAAATGTGCTCAATATTACTCCGCTGGTGGTTATGTTAACAGTATGTCTGTTCATGTGATAACAGGTATGGTGCCCTAATGCTTTCCTGAGCAGTTAAAGTAAAGAAGAAATGATACATAAACATGATTAACTCTTTTCACTCTCCACAACAATAAACAAAAGATGTTCAGAAGTAAAACTGCACTACAGTAACTGACAAAATCTTTTATACTGTTTATTTGAAATAACAAAAGTCAATCAAATTATTAAAATTTTCTGAAGTAGTATTAGTTCACAATTTACTCTTGATAACTGAGGTTCTAAGAGCCATAAGATGCAGTAATTCACATACATGAGTCATCATGATGATTATATCACAGGTTTTGTAGTGTTTGGATTACATCCAAGTTCTAAGGCAACTGTAATAATCCTAATACATTCCATTTCACAAGTGAATCTAATATGTACAAAGAGACTCACCAAACACAGGTATCTGGTAACATGTTCTATACTGATGTTCTATCCCCTTTCATGTTCAATACAGAATTAAGGAAAAAATTAACCAACACAGCTAAGCAAGGACAGGCTCAGTCATACTGTCAAATTTGAAAGTATAGATACTTGAGTGTAAACTTCCATAAACATTGAATGGGTGCAACCAATTGCACCAAATTATAACTCCATTTTTCTGCACTTAACAGTAGTACACAACATTTCTTATCTTGTTTATTTCTTCAGCTGTTGTAATTGGAACAAAAACAGAACGTGGTGTTTTGTCATTTTCTGGCCAAACCTCGATTTTAAAACTATGTAACATGAAAACATTTTAATATGTTATAGCCTCAAATGTCTCAAACAAGATTTCAAACTTGCACAAGATTTTTTCAGATTTTTGAGTGGGAAATTGATAGCGCAGTGTTGCTGTACTACCGTGCTCAGTTTATTTTCACCTGATATTGTTGTTGACTCAAACATTATTCATCGAAAGCATGTGAAACACATTCATTCTCAGCAATATTCATTGTTCCCATTCACAGCCAAAATTTATTTGAGATCTTGGTTTTCAGGAGAGATTGTGATGATTCTAAGTGCAATTAGTTTCTTTAAACTGAAATTGAGAATCATTATTGGGAATGATGAACTTCCTGACAACATCCCTCCGATGGAACCCATGATAATTAACACGGATTCAAGCTCTGATTCGGCAGGAACCGGCATCTCTACGGAGGACATTTTAAAAGTATGAATTGTAATATGTAAATACAAATGGCTATGATTAAATCTGATGTATATTATGTAAATTAAAAAGACAGAGACAATGCTTTTAAACAATACATAGCTTACATTTTTTGCTATTGGCTTTACGTCGCACCGACACAGATAGGTCTTATGGCGACGATGGGACAGGAAAGGGCTAGGACTGGGAAGGAAGCGGCCGTGGCCTTAATTAAGGTACAGCCCCAGCATTTGCCTGGTGTGAAAATGGGAAACCACGGAAAACCATTTTCAGGACTGCCAACAGTGGGGTCCGAACCCACTATCTCCCGAATACTGGATACTGGCCGCCATAGCTTACTATATTAAACCTGTTGTTGGAGGTATTAAGCCTTCGATGAGGAAGGTGTGTGAGGCGTGATACAGGCAGGAGGTGGGTCTGTGATGTTCTGTGGGTGTTTCATGTCCACTGCCCTAATGTCACAATTGATATGCACTTGAACCAACAGGAGCATACTGAACATTTGGATGAACAGCTATTGTCTTTTGTTCACCATCTTGCTGATAATCCAAATATGGACAAGCCAAGTGGTTCAACGAGCATGAAGAGGAGCTCTTCCATATTTGCCATCCAGTGAAGTCCCTGAATTTAAAACCTATCGAAAATTATTGGTATAACCACAACAGGACAAGTGCAGTAGCAGTCTCCTAGAAATCTCATTGCACTTTGGGACAGGTTGATGGAAGAATGGCTTCAAATTGACATGAACCCCATCCATAGACTTGTCGCGACTATGCCTTAACAAAATGCTGCTGTCATTCCCCCCAAAGATAGGCCAAGAAATTATAAGTTATCACGTAATACAGGGGTCTGCTTTTTTGTTTGGTGTGTAATGATAATGATAATGATGATGATGATAATAATAATAATAATAATAATAATAATAATAATAATAATAATAATAATAATAATAATAATAATAACGTGGCCTCAGCTTCTGTGTGCATATTTCTGATTTGATGCCATTTAAGCTGCCCTGTTTATCAGTTTTGACATTCTGTTTTTCCTACCAGATGGCAGAGAAACTGGAAATTTACTGGACAATCTACTGTTTAAAAAAAAAAAATAGTACTGTACACTGAATAGACACTGAACATGTCATCAAGGATCTTTTATATTCTAAGACTGAATTTAATCTTGAGATCCAGAGACTGACACTCCCCCACTAATCCACAGAGGGAGCTAACCCAGTCATAAAAATGTCTATAATGGATAGGAAAACAACATTACGATCAAGTGATGCTTGCAAATTTACCTCTGAGGCTATTTAACTATAGTGTGATGAAATGTACATTGTCGTAGTCCTGAAAGAAGAAGAAGAAATCAATATGTGATGATGGTAATGGTGATGTCGTCGATGATGTCAGAGAAATATGACCAATAAAACATACATTAAGAACAGGAAATCTAGATATAACTTGCACAGTATTGAATCTTAGGTGACAGAATCTTACCAGCCAACTTTCAAACTGAAAGATTTCACACAGTGCTTTTTATAGACATAATGGCAATATGAAATAAATACATAGCTCAATATACTACATATGTCCATGATTTTTGATTTGCATTATGAGTGCCTCTTCAAGGCCAACCACAAAAAAAAGACAATATGTTAACACAAGACATAATTGGTAACGTAAGTACAATGCTTACTAATAAGCACGTTCTATAAGGATTTGTATGATACAAATCTGTTCAATCTAAGAATGAAATACTGTTTGGAAATTCAAAGTCAATGAGGACTCATCTCAAAGATTTCTTGCCAAACATGATCACTCTTGCCATTTCTCTAAATAAAACATACCAGCAAAATTGTAGGCATAGCCAATTATCATCATTATCATCATCATTAAATTTTGATTCATTAAAACTAAAAGATTTCTTTAAAATCAATAGTTCATGCAAACAAATCTTTAGTGAACATTCTTTACCAATGTGAGGAATTTCATCTTTCAGGAAAAAGGTGTGAATTCTCCATGCAAATACAATGCAAATTAAAAGACTTCAATACTGCATTGTTACAGAGAGTAAAAAAAAGCACTAATTTTGACATTTGAATCATCTCTTAATTTTGGTACTGAAAGAGCTTCACTAATCTTGATGTTATATTTGGAGATATAACACTTTCCACTATTAATAAATGTTGGCATTCAGTCTTAGACTTATCAGATCTATAATTTTTTTGCGAGTTCAGTTCAAAATATGGTCTACAACTTCTCACTTTTAAGGTTCCCATACATGATGATAGCAGTATCGATACATATTGTAAGTATCAGTACCACACTACAAATCACAATGTGTACTCGACTATCTCAGTACCAATGTATCAGTATTGGTATGTATCACTGTCAATATCACAATCGTGAAACCCTGATACCTCAAGCATGCCAGTGATATCAATTTCTATATGTTTCAGCATGTATGTATCAACCTCTTTGTAAGGGGCTAACAAAACAATTCAATCATGTCTGTATTGAGATTTTTGGGAAGAGTTTTTAAATATGTACCAATTATATCCATGTTTCTGGAATTCTAAGCAGAAAGACTATTTGAATAGACAACTTTACAATATAGTAATAACAGAACTTGTTGAAAAATGAAAGATATGCAGACTGTAGTTTTGACACAAAACAAATACATATTTTTCATTATGCTTTCCAAAAAGAACTGAAAAAATTTGTAGCTTCATCAATGACACTTGTATTACAATATTTTGAGCTGTGCTCCTTTGTCCATATTCTTTCTTCGTGTTTTTTATTCTTTAAAAATTATGATACTACTATAGCACCTGCTCCCAACATTGGTTGGAGAGGCAACATTTTGTCTAGCGTTTTGACTAAATTGATGGCTCATGATTCGATTGGAGTGTGTAAGGTGACACTTGATACAAATTTTGATACAAATTTCAAATTTGTGTATTAAGATTTATATCGATACCTAAATCACCGCAGATCTCAATGTGAATCCCTTTAGTTTTGGCATAGCCTAGCATAGAAAGAAGGCAAAATATTGGCACATATTAATGGTGTTACAAGGCACAATATCTGAAAATACAACATGATTGGACTATGTTGCAATAAAGGGAATGCTCATAATCCTTGTATCACACATAATCAGTGAAACATATACATCTCAAACATAATTATTTCTTGGATGAAGTTACAAATAAGGCTGCCATCCAAAATATAATCTGCTGAGATTGCCAGGATCTGATGCTTGATGCAAAAGATGGTCGACTTGATCTGCAACACTTGTAACAGTCTCCAGTTCAACTCCTTGAAGTTTCTGCTGTAACCGGAGTAGAGCTCTTTCTGCCATTTTATTCACCTCAACTGAAGAATCTGAATCATATGAGTGCAAAAGTTAATACAAATGTTACAAATAATTAAGCATATAAACTGAAAACAGTTACAAACATGCTCATGATCATGGCTCTGGCAATAAATTTGATTGTTGTTGTTGTTGTTTGAGTTATCAGTCCATAGACTGGTTTGATACAGCTCTGCATGCCACCCTATCCTGTGCTAACTTTTCCATTTCTACAACCTATATCTGCTCTAATCTGCTTATCACATTCATATCTTGGACTACTACCATTCTTACCACCTACACTTCCCTCAAAAACCAACTGTACAAAACCTGGGTGTCTCAAGATGTGCCCTATCATTCTATCTCTTCTTCTGGTCAAATTTAGCCAAATCGATCTCCTCTCACCAATTTGATTTAATATCTCTTCATTCGTGATTCTATCTACCCATCTCACCTTCAACGTTCTTCTGTAACACCACAATTCAAATGCTTCTATTCTCTTTCTTTCTGAGCTAGTTATCGTCCATATTTCACTTCCACACAATGCCACGCTCCTGACGAAAGTCTTCAAAAACATCTTTCTAATTCTTATATCAATGTTTGAGGTGAACAAATTTCTTTTCTTAATAAAGGCTTTCCTTGCTTGTGTTAGTCTGCATTTTATGTTCTCCTTACTTCTGCCATCATTAGTTATTTTACTACCCAAGTAACAATAGCCATCTACTTCCTTTAAGATTTCATTTCCTAATCTAATATTACCTGCATCACCTGACTTTCTTCAACCGCACTCCATTACTTTTGTTTCGGACTAATTTATTTTCATCTTGTATTCCTTCCCCAAGACTGTCCATACCATTCAGCAATTTCTCCAGATCTTTTGCAGAGTCAGATAAAATAACAATATCATCAGCAAATCTCAGGGTTTTGATTTCATCTCCTTGAACTTTGATACCCTCTCCAAATTCCTCTTTGATTTCCTTTATTGCATGTTCTATGTAAAAACTGAAAAGGAGAGGGGAAAAACTGCAGCCTTACCTCACTCCTTTCTGGGTTGCTGCTTCTTTTTCAAAGCCCTCGATTCTTATCACTGCAGACTGATTTTTAAACAAATTATAGATAATTCTTCATTCTCGGTATCTGATCCGTATCACCTTCAGAATCTCAACTAGCTTGGTCCAATCAACATTATCGAATGCATTTTCTAGATCTACAAACGCTGTGTACGTGGGCTTGTGCTTCTTAATTTGATCCCCTAAGATCAGACGTAAAGTCAGGATTGCTTCACGTGTTTCTATATTTCTTCTCAAGCCAAATTGATTTTCTACCAACTCAGCTTCAACTTGTCTTTCCATTCTTCTGTAAATAATACATGTTAAAATTTTGCAGGCATGAGAACTAAACTAAAGGTGTGGTAGTTTTCACACTTGTCAGCACCGCCTTTCTTGGGAATAGATATAACAACATTCTGTTGAAAATCGCATGGCACTTCTCCTGTCTCATACATCTTACACACTAGATGGGATATCCATGCTATTCTGGTTTCTCCTAAGGCAGTCAGTAATTCAGAGGAAATGTCATAAATTCCAGGTGCCTTGTTCCTATTTAGGTCTCTCACAGCTCTGTCCAACTCTGACCAAAAAACTGGGTCTCCTATTTCATCAGTTCTTGTTCCAGAACCAAATAATCTAAATCTTTACCTTTATACAACTGTTGTATATGTTCCTGCCATCTTTCTGCTTTGTCTTCTTTCCCTAGAAGTGGCTTTCCATCTGAGCTCTTAATGTTCATACACCTAGATTTCCATTCTCCAAAGGTTTCCTTGATTTTTCTGTATGCAGCATCCACCTTTCCTAGGGCCATAAAACCTTCAACATCCTTGCACTTCTCTTTCAGCCATTCTTCCTTAGCTGTCCTGCACTTTCTATCTACTTCATTTTTTATTCACCTGCATTCTTTTCTGCCCTCCTAATTTTTTGCATTCTTGTATTTTCATTGTTCGTCGATCAGGTCTAGTCTCTCTTGAGTTATCCACTGTTCCTTTGGTGATTTTTCCTTTCTTCCTAACTTTTCTTCAGCAGCTTTACTGATCTCATTCTTCCTGACTGTCTATTCTTCCTCTACTGTGTTTCCTTTAGCCTTTTCATTTAGTCCCTGTGTTATATGTTCCTTGAAACAATCCCTGCTACTATTTTCTTTCAACTTGTCTAGATCCCATCTCCTTGCATTCCTTCCTTCAATTTCTTCAACATCAGATGGCACCTCATGACCACCAGGTTGTGGTCAGAGTCCACGTCTGCTCCTGGGAAAATCTTGCAATCCAACACCTGGTTTCTAAATCTCTGCCTAATCATAATGAAGTCTATTTAATACCTTCCAGTGTTCCAGGTCTCGTCCATGTATACAGCGATCGTTTGTGGTGTTTGAACCAAGTGTTAGCCAGGACTAAATTGTGATCGGTGCAGAATTCAACCAGCCGGCTTCCTCTTTCATTCCTTTGTCCCAGTCTGAATTCTCCTACTGTATTACCTTCTCTTCCTTGGCCTACCATTGCATTCCAGTCTCCCATCACAATTAGATTCTCATCACCTTTTACATACTGCATTAAATCTTCTCTCTCTTCATATATTCTTTCGATTTCTTCATCATTCTCTGAACTAGTAGGCATATAGACCTGCACTGTTGTGGTGTGCATTGGCTTGTTGCTTATCTTGACCACAATAATCCTTTCACTATGCTGGTCATAGTAGCTTACCCGCTGTCCTATTTCTTACTCATTGTCTAACCTACTCCTGCATTTCCCTTGTTTGATTTTGTGTTGATAATTCTGTAGTGGCCTGACCAGAAATCCTGCTCTTCCGGCCAATGTACTTCACTTATAACAACTACATCTAACTTTAGTCTATCCACCTCCCTTTTAAGATTCTCTAACCTACCACAGCGATTCAAACTTCTAACATTCCACGCTCTAACTCACAGAATGTCAGTATCCATCCTCCTGATGATTGCCCCCTCTCGTGTAGTCCCCACCCAGAGATCTGAATGGGGGACTATTTTACCTCCGGAATATTTTACCCGGGAGGAAGCCATCATCAGTATATCATTCATAAAGAGAGAGCTGCATGTCCTCGGGTGTTAGTTACAGCTGTAGTTTCCCCATTGCTTTCAGCCATGTAGCAGTATCAACACCTACAAACTGATTTTCATATTGCCATTAATGCTTTCACGGCCAGTACTTATAGACATGATATTGTATAGGCTTTTGGGCTTGTGCCATCTATACGTACGGGCCATGAAAGCATTAATGGCAATATGAAAATCAATTTCAGGGTGAATTAATGTATGCAATAAGGATAGTAATTATTATTGTTTCTCCATAATCCTGTTATGTGAAATCTATTTAAATGTTAATGAACATATTGTTTTTAATTTTACATGCATTATGAACTGAATGTACGTACTTTTATTTATAAGTGCCCCACAGTTATTGAGATCATCTGTGCATACAGCACACTGACCCAGTGCAAAGTATATCACCAACAGCTGTTTGCAATGACAGCTGTGCTTTTCACCACCCTCTTGTTGTGGCTAGCATCCTTGGCAGGCCTGTAGTGAATGCTAGGTTTTGGACACCACCATTCAGCGATCCCTGTACAGTGAAACCTTGTTAGTGCGTTCCCCATTAACACGTTTTCTCTCTTAGCACATCAGAAATTCGAAGTCCCGATTCTCATTGTATTGAATCTATATAAAAAATACCTCACTTACCACATCACAAATTTTCACTATTACCGCTTGGTACGATCACATTTTTCCTAGACCTGAAAATATTACTGTATTTGTCATCCCTTCTGAAAGAAACATGATTTCCAACTCGGGTAAGAGCCGTCGCCACAGGTGCGTGATTACAGGAAAAGGCCTTTCTGAACTTCAAAGGATAAGTTGGACTTTTGGGGAGCAAGCCAAGCCCAGGAATGTTCAGCTTTGCTTGCCAGTTAGCAGCAAGATAGCTGAATAGCAGAGTGAGCCTGTTTGTGCTTGTATTTTGCATTCTATTCATGTATTTTGTGTTGAGTGGTACAGTGAAGTATAGCTAATATTTGTTGCGTGATATGGTAGCCTATATCTGCATTACATAGGAACATAATTGAGAGAAATTGACCAGCGTGGTGCATATTTGTCTTGTGATAGCCTTGTTATGGATACGGAAAATGTTGTAAAATTCCTTAATAATGAAGACAAAATTAAAATATGTCAGAAAGTGGACTGGCATAAGTGTGTAGAGGTCATGAATGTTGAAATTCGGACCTCCAAGTTTCGACTTGATCACTCCAGTTGGTTGAAGTTTTGTTTGATTCAAAATGACGGCCAAAGTCACTGCTCGCAGTTGCACATGTCGAGTTTAACCTTCAATTCATCGTCTAAGAGTGTGACCAGAAAATAATTTTCTCACAGAACTGGAGTGTGTATTGTAGAAATAGAAGGTAGGAGGGGCAGTATTCATTCTGGTGAAAGAGGATTTTGTAAGCTACAAAAAAGTTAAAGATGACAAACCTAAAATTCTAGGTGTAAAGCTCATCTCTAAAAATAATAGGCAACATGTCTTTGGAGTGTACAGACCGGGAAAGGGTAGCGCTGATGCTGATTCAGAATTATTTGATAAGATAATCAGCTATGTGGGAAACAATAAGGAAACAAACGCGATTGTAGCAGGTGATCTTAATTTACCAAATGTCAAGGGAAGGTAATGCGAACGACAGGAAGCATGACCAACAAATAGCAAATAAGTTAATATAGGAAGCACATCTGATTCAGAAAGTGATGGAACCAATTAGAGGAAAGAATATTCTGGATGTGGGGCTGGTAAAACCAGATGAGCTCTCTAGAGGAACCAAAGTAATAGATGGTATTAGTGATAACGAAGCTGTTTTTGTGGTAGTTAAAAATAAATGTGAAAGAAAGGAAGGTATTAAAATTAGGACTATTAGGCAGTACCATATGGCTGATAAAACAGGAATGAGGGAGTTTTAAAAAAGTAACTATGGTCGGTGAAAACCGGTAAATAAAAATGTACACAAACTCTGGTATGGGTTTAAAGCAATTGTTGAGGAATGTGAAAAATAGGTTTGTACCTTTAAAGGTGGTAAGGAATGGTAAAGATCCACTATATTATAACAGAGAACTACAGAGACTAAGGAGGAGGTGCAGGTTGGAAAGAAACAGAGTTAGAAATTGGCTGTGGAAGTAAGGAGAAATTGAAGGAACTTACTAAGAAATTCAATCTAGCACAGAAATCAGCTAAGGATAACATGATGGCAAGCATAATTAGCGGAAACACAAATTATTTCAGTGAAAAATGGAAGAGTATGTATAGGTATTTTAAGGCAAAAACAGGTTCCAAGAAGGACATTCTAGGAATAATTAATGAACAAGGGAAGTGTGTATGCGACGATCTTCAAAAGGCAGAAGTATTCAGTCAGCAGTATGTAAAGATTGTTGGTTATAAGGATAATGTCCAGATAGAGGAGGTGACTAATAAAAAAGAAGTATTAAAATTTACTTATGACAACAATGACATTTACAGTAAGATACAAAAGTTGACAACTAGAAAAGCAGCTGGAATTGATAAGGTTTCGGGAGATATGCTAAAGACAATGGCTTAGGATATAGTACCATATCTGAAGTACTTATCTGATTATTGTTTGCATGAAGGAGCTATACCAAATGAATGGAGAGTTTCTATAGTAGCCCCTGTGTATAAACGAAAGGGTGATAGACATAAAGTTGAAAATTACAAGCCAGTCAGTTTGACATGCATTGCATGTAAGCTTTGGGAATGCATTCTTTCTGATTATATTAGACATGTTTGCAAAATTAATAACTGGTTTGATAGAAGGCAGTTTGGGTTTAGGAAAGGTTATTCCACTGAAGCTCAACTTGTAGGATTCCAGCAAGGTATAGCAGATATCCTGTATTCAGGAGGTCAAATGGACTGTATCGCAATTGACCTATCTAAGGCATTTGATAGGGTAGATCATGGGAGACTACTGGCAAAAAATGATTGCAACTGGACTTGAGAAAAGAGTGACTAAATGGGTGGTTATGTTTCTAAAATACAGAACTCGGAGAATTAGAGTAGGCAAAGCTTTATCTGACCCTGTAATAATTAAGAGGGGAATTCCTCAAGACAGTATTATTGGACCTTTATGTTTTCTTATATATATATATATATATATATCAATGATATGAGTAAAGGAGTGGAATCAGAGGTAAGGCTTTTTGCGAATGAAGTTATTCTCTACAGAATAATAAATAAGTTACAAGATTGTGAGCAACTGCAACGTGACCTCGATAATGTTGTGAGATGGACAGCAGGCAATGGTATGTTGATAAACGGGGTTAAAAGTCAGGTTGTGAGTTTCACAAATAGGAAAAGTCCTCTCAGTTTTAATTACTGCATTGATGGGATGAAAGTTCTTTTTGGGGATCATTGTAAGTACCTAGGTGTTAATATAAGGAAAGATCTACATTGGAGTTATCACATAAATATGATTGTAAATAAAGGGTACAGATCTCTGCACATGGGTATGAGGGTGTTTAGGGGTTGTAGTAAGGATGTAAAGGAGAGTGCATATAAGTCTCTGGTAAGACCCCAACTAGAGTATGGTTCCAGTGTATGGGACCCTCACCAGGATTACTTGATTCCAGAACTGGAAAAAATCCAAAGAAAAGCAGCTCGATTTGTTCTGGGTGATTTCCGACAAAAGAGTAGCGTTACAAAAATGTTGCAAAGTTTGGGCTGGGACGACTTGAGAGAAAGGAGATGACCTGCTTGACTAAGTGGTATGTTACAGGTCATTATCTTCATGGTTAATCCGTACTGAATACTGTTATTAACAACAATTATATTAGGAAATTATTTATTGTGCACCTATTCAATACTATCCACCTTTAGGAGGTTACAGTTTCATACAATCATATATCTTTATGGTGACATGTTTCGCTCACTTAATGAGCATTCTCAGCCTTAACTTAATCTTAAAATGATGACCTTGAACAATAGTAAACAATTTAAAAAGTCAATTGTCAGTCTTAAAATTACACCATAGTCTCTAAAACAAACTTACATTGCATCTAAAAAGAAAACACTAAACACTTCTTAAAAAATGATAACTTGAGTGATTAAAATTATCACATTGTCAATCCAAAGCCTTGTGTCTGAAACTAATAATAGATCTTCATCTTATAGACAGTAGTAAGCTTTTAGTATCTCGAACAGCTACAAGGTAAACTCCAATCTTACGGAAACGAAAATGAATACAAAACTTAAATGACGTAGTGTATCTGAGATATGTGTAATAAAATAGAGTGTAATCATGATGAATTGTGTAAGTTTGAGTGGCGTTTATAAAAGTAGGAAAGATCACAATATGAAGATAAAGTTGGAATTCAAGAGGACAAATTGGGGCAAATATTCATTTATAGGAAGGGGAGTTAGGTACTGGAATAACTTACCAAGGGAGATGTTCAATAAATTTCCAGTTTCATGCAATCATTTAAGATAAGTCTAGGAAAACAATAGATAGGGAATATGCCACCTGGGCCATGCCCTGGAGGCAGATCAGTAGTGACTGATTGATTGATTGATTGATTGATAGATAGATGTTTAATAACCCACTGCTCTGCATAAAAGGCTTCTACTAACAATTGTTTTAGAAAGAGTGTGATCTGCAATAATACTTCGATATTTTTGTTGGCACCTTTCCGTGTACTGGTACTTGTTATTTTATAATCTCCAACAGAAAAGGTTTTCATATTTGTTCTCTCGTGTTTTTCACACTTTTTAATACTTTACTTTCCTCTCATCTTTAGAAATGGTAGATAGCCTATAGTTTTCACTGTATCCGTGGATACACGACGTAAAATGCCCTCACGTCAGAAAAAATATCTGGTGCTTCCATATCCCTGTTGGATAGTTTATATTCGTATATTCACTAGTACGGTTTCTTGCTTAACACCTTCTTTTACCTTGTCCCCTGCAGAAACATCTTAACGAGGTTTCACTGTATTTCCTTATTTCTTAATTTAATGAATTCCCTCCATTTCTTCCCAGATTCCTAAATTGGTGACAGTCCAGATTTGTAAGAAGCAAATTTTTAATACTTTCAGCTTTACATTATAATAACTAGTGCAGAGAAACCGGCCTCTGCTTCAGAAATGCAAGAAAAGAGAGAGGGCAAGAAAAGAATATTCCAATAACTAACCTTCTTCGTCAGCCAACTCCTCTTCTGAGCCACTTCTTTGGAGATTGTAAGCTTTATTTGGTGTGATTGTCCATGCATATAAAGGATCATAAAGTAGTACTTCCAAGATGGTAAGGATTGTTGCTTGGTTCTGTCGTAGAACAGTTAGTGTCTTCTCACACGATCTTCTGAACACACCTTCTATTCCACATACTCCCATACCGTCTACTATATCCCTAGTCAGTCTGAATGGAACTGTCTCAGGCGTAGGCAAAATGAGACCCATTTCAAAAGCAATACCAAAGTCTATATGAATTACTTCAGCAGTAGTGTTATCAATAAGAATATTAAGGGTGTGTCGATCTCCTATACCTAATATATAGCCAATCATAGATGACGTAGCAACGCTGTGAATATAAGCAAGTCGTCTTTCATACCAAACACCTGGTGTGGGAAACTTCTCCAAAAAGAAATAGTGGAAAACTGGATGTAGAGATGTACATATTTCTTGAAAGACCTCCAGTTTCTTATCATTTGGTTTTGTTGCAACAGACCTAAATTTTTCCCTACATTTATGAGGAGGAAGATCTTGAGGGTAATATTTTCTATGGGCTCCCATCTTCTGATCCTCCCCAGTGAGATATGCGGAGAGGGGTTGGGTATTCTGACACCATTCAATGATCCCACTGCGTTGCGACAATGGCACCACCTTATAGGTTCGAATGACAAGCTTTCTTTTGGAAGTGTCTTTATTATTTTTCAGGAACATGTTAATGATAGTGAACACCTGCTGCATCACAGCATCCTGGCGCAAGTCATCCTGCCCCTTCACGAGTTGAGGCCGTGCTATACCATCGGTACCTATGCATTGTATCTTCTTGGGAACGTTAATTCCACCAACTAAAGTGAAAGTTGATTGAAATTTATGGATACCAATAATATTATCATATTGGCAATTGACTTTCACAGGAATGGACAAGGTTGGTATAAGAACAGAATTTAAATCTCGTAACTTGCTAATGGGCTCACTTTCTGGTACTTTATGACTCTCTGCTTTTGTGTTTTTCACCTGTAGGTATGCCAGACTGATAAGAGCAATAGAGACTTGTTCCATCTTCTTAAGAAGAGGACCAACAGCTGGTTTACTAAGGAGTTTCCTGACCATAAGCTGGGCACCAAGGACACGGGGCTCTTGAGTTCTGTCATTCTGAGAACTGCATGCAGCACTGATATAATCACGATCTTTATAAGAGTTAGCCAATGCCAAGATTAGAGGCAAGGTGTGATGAGGATGGTCGATGGCACAACGTTCTAAAAGTCCATTGAGTTTTACCACAAAGGTATCTTCAACATTACTCATTCTTGGTGTTAGCTGAGGCAGCAGTGGTACAAACTTATGACTTGGCACTCGAGTCAAATTACTTTCCAGGATTTTATTTAGCTCTTCATGAAACATATTATCTAACCATAGGGATGCCACCCGGAACACTTGCAAGTTGTTCTTATCTCCATAAATTAGGCCATGCAGATAGTAGGTCAAGGCATGAGTGAGATACATATCCCTCTCTTTCTCTGTATTCTCAATCTCTGCCATGTCAATATGACTTTGTTTCTCCATGAGCACAACAGCTCTCTTGTCGTCCTTGGTCATGCTGGGTTGCTGTTTCAACTGCATTGCATCTTTGCGTGCTTTTCCAATCCATTTCTTCTTCATTTCATATACACTAGATTTCATGTAACGAACCAACTGTTGGTACTCTGCATCTGCAAACCTGGCCAAGGAAAAGTAAGTGTCTAAGAGGTGTTCATGAGAACTTTTTCCTCCACTTGCATTCTCCATTATACGTATGGCCTTGAGATAGTAATTATTCAGTATGATCCGAGCATTCTCTGACTTTGTCTCAGCCATCCAATCCCCATATAATTTTAATGAAGTAGAATATATTTTAAGATCATCATCGCTGATAATACCCGCAGAGGAGAAGGAACTTAGTAATGATCGTAACAGATATTTGCCAACTTCCTTGTCTCCTCGCTCCCATGACAAGCAAGCTTCTTCTAACTTCAGTCTGACAGCAATATTAGGTACATGCTCCACAATCTGTGTTACAGCCGCATGAGATCGTGCAGCCACTTGGTGGCAACCTTCATTTCTAGCAAGAATCGCTATATCAAGGTGCAAGTTAGCCAACACCTCCATAGCCTTCTGTATTTTCTCCCCCTTCCCTGCTTCTGCAAGACTCAGCAGTACAGTCCTCTGCCATAAGATATGTTCTATGAACTCAAACTCATTGAAACTGATCTCATCCTGTAATCTCCACTTCTCCAAGACAGACTTCATATCAATGTTTGCAAAGTCTTCTATTTCTTGAATAGCTTGGAGATGAGACAAGGGTTTATATAAGTTTTTGCTGCTCTCAAGGCTGGCATGCGTTAAAGATTCAATGACACAGCTGCGAGCATTTGCCAAAGCCTCTTCCAGAGCAGTTGTATCAGACTCGTGTATGGCCTTAAGACTTTCAAATCGGCACTTCTCAAATTCTCTACCAAAAAAACTAGTTCGTAATTCCTGCTTATTACAGGTGGTGGTAACAGTTGTATCCCACTGAGCAAGTCGCCAAGTGCATTCAAATTCATAATCTTGTTGGTTACACTTCACTTTTGGATCCAAGGACTTGATGTAGCCATTCAGAACATGATGAAGGCTGCATTTCTGCAAAGCACCCAGTAACCCTGAAATAAGAAAAGAGGAAATGATGAACTAGAAAAGTTCAGTAAAAGAGAACAGAAGCATTGCTATAGGCAAGAAAAATAGTTCTACAATCAATCAGGGATAAACAATGCTATGCTACTGCCATATGCATCAAGTCTAATTATTCAGAAATGGCATGCCATGATTAACAAGGAGCTTTAATGAAGACATTTAGTTTTAAAATTTTACCAGACCAAGGGACAACCAGGACTTCTTCACTTCATTTTTGAAAAGAAGTATGAAGGATAAAAAGCTGGTAGTGAATGGTCATAACATGGAGCAAACAGAATAAGTTAAATTTTAATATAGGTAAATGTGTAGCCATGACATTTATTTGGAAGAAACGGAAGATTAAGTATAACTATGCAATGAATACTGACATACTAACTTGTGTCATGACGAAAATGAATTTAGGAACAACTTTCAATGAAGATTTAATGACCATATTCAAAAAGTTACGAATAATGCTCTGAAAATATTAGGCTTTTTTTAAATTTTTTTTTACATAGTTTACGCCCCCACCAGAGCACTTTAGTCGTCATATACATTAAAGTCTAATAGTATTAAATAGTCAGCTTTTTAGCTTCTTATTCCGGTCCCAAAACTTCTTCATCCTGTCGGACGTGGCTTCCCTTTGGTTGTCAGTAATGGTGTACTTCATTCGTTCAAATGTTATGAGCTTGAATTGTACGTGTTTATTCCTTAGAATCCTCTTCTCTTCTCTGCCTTCAATTTGGAGCATTGATAAATTTAATCCTTCTAAATCATTCAGGATCTCTGTGAACCAAGTGTTCTTTGTTTTATTTTTCCAGAAGTAACTAAATAATTGTTTCACTAGTCGGCCGGCAGTTTGAATATACGGCCAAGAAAAGGCAGTTCTCCTTTTTCACATTGTATCTATTATTGATTCGCTTTCACGATATACCACTTCATTAGGTAATCTCCACTGGCCATGAACCTGGTGTTTTTTATTGATGATTGATGATACATCTATCTACTTTCTGCAATTTATCAGTTGTTAATTTAGTGTTCAACTTGAAGGGTGTTTCACTAGCATAAGTTGCTTCGGGTTTTACAACTGTATTGTAATGTCAAAATTTAGCATTCATGGACAGAGATATATTTTAATAAGTTGGCCAGGTAATTTGCTGTGCTGTTTTCAGTTTAGATGTTCTGCTGTCGATCGATGTTTTCTTTTTTGTGTTCCAGATTATAATTTCCCCAAGATATTTGAACTTATTCACAATCTTAATTTGTTTGCCACTGTCGAGGTGAATGGCTGGTGTTTCAATTCTGAAGGTCGGCATCATTTCAGTCTTTTCAAACGAGATTTGCAGTTCGATTCTTGCAGCAATTTTCTCGAGTTCTTCAATTTGAAATGTAGCTTCTTCCATACTACTTGCTAGTAACGCAAGATCGTCTGCGAATGCTAGGCAATTGAGTTTAATATTTCTGCCTATCTTGATGTTTGAATGACATTTCTTTACCCATTCTCGCATGACCTTCTCCAGGGCACAGTTAAACAATTATGGTGAGAATCCATCTCCCTGTCGAAGTCCAGTGTGGATTTCAAATGGCTCAGACAATTCAACTCTAAAGTTGACTTTCGACTTAGTATTCTTAAGAGTGATTCCAAAAAGATAGATGAGTAATGAACATAGGTTTTTGTGGCTCATAGTATTAACGTAAATAAATAAATGAATACTGGATTAAAGCCACTATGTTTATTTAATGAAGCCGAGCTTTCAGCCAAATTGCATTGGCTTTCATCAGGGCAAGTTAAAGTATGCTTACGACAGTGAGCAACGAAATTCAAAGAAACATGGAAGTCATGGCCGTACTATCCACGGCCTACCCCAATGATAGGACTCAAAGATCGTCATGCTGTAATTCACCGCCCTCTGTCGACGGTTTCGTGAGCGTGTCCTGTTGTTCCATGGTGGTGTTAAGCATGTATTTCTGCAGTGCAGGTCTCCATGTATTTGATAACTTGAAGCCGTCTTTCCTGTTGATGTTATTTGGGTGCAGCTCTATCTCTATGGCTTCCCCTTTCGAGCATAGAAGTCTTTTACAGGCGCGATGACCTTTGCCTGGTCAAAGAGGATTTCATGGTCTGTACTGTAGAATAAAATAATAATAATAATAACAACAACAACAACAACAACAACAACAACAACAACAACAACAACAACAACAACAACAACAACAACAACAACAACAATAATAATAATAATAATAATAATAATAATCGTATGGCCTCAGCTACCACGTGCAGACATTTCGATTTGACGCCATCTGGCTGTCTGCTCGTCAATTTCGATGTTCCGTTTTACTCTAGGTTCGTTAGATGGCAGGCAGAGTAAACCGGATCTCTCTTGGGCGTCTATGGCTGAAATTTAATTACTTTTGTCGGGTAAATACCAAATGTATCACCAGAGATCTTTTACATGCCGACATCGTACGACATGGAGTGTCGAATGGACTTTTTTCCGCCCTTCAAAACTCCGACTACCTCTGCCGGGTTTGAACCCGCTATCTTGGGATCCAGAGGCCGACACTCTACCACGGATCCACAGAGGCAGCTTGTACTGTAGAAATGTTCTGCTATGGCAGACTGGCTTATGACATTCTCCGTGGAGGATGAAAGAGCGACATTCTTTACTGATCTAATGTCTTCTTTCACCCTGGTGCTGATAAGCCTTTTCGTCATGCCAATATATGAGCAACAACCACAACCACATGGAACTTCATACACGCCCGGTGTTTCAAGATGTGGTTTCTCCTTGAATGGTCGAAACAGGGATTTGAGCTTCCGGTCTGTGGTGAAAACTGGAATTATATTTTGGTTCCTAAAAATGTGCCCTATTCTGTCACTTATACCTGCCACATAAGGAAGGAATACTTTCTTCTTTTTACTGTAGTCCTGGTTGGTACTATCCCTGTTAGGCTCTTTGATCTTCACAGCTCGTGCTATGTCTCCTGACGTATAGCCATTTTTCTTCATGGATGCTGTCAGTTCTCTTAATGCACTTGAGCGGTTATCAGCATCTGCAATGTTATTCACCCTAGTAAATAACGTTCGAAGGAGAGCTGCTTTTTGGCACGGGTGGTGATGTGAGAACTTATGAAGGTATCTTTCAGAATGTGTTGGTTTCCTGTACATTGCATGGCCTAGTGTACCATCATTCTTCTTGTATACTAACACATCAAGAAAAGGTACTTTACCTTCATTTTCTACTTCCATCGTGAATTTGATCTTACTGTTAATGGAATTTAGGTGTTCCAAAAATTCATTTAATGTTTCCCTTCCATGTGGCCAGACCAAAAATGTGTCATCCATCTAACGATAAAAGCACTTAGGTTTCAATGGCGCTGTTGTTAATGTAGCAGACTCAAAGTGTTCCATAAAAATATTAGCAGCCACTGGTGACAGAGGCGAGCCCATTGCTGCTCCTTCTGTCTGTGCATAATAATCCCCTTTGTAGTAGAAGTAAGTAGATTTTAAACAAACTGCTGCCAGATTTGTCAAGTCCTCAGACAGGTATTGTCTGATGTAAGCAAGTGTTTCTTCTACTGGTATATTAGTAAAAAGTGACATAACATCAAAGCCTACCAGGATGTCACCTCGTCCACTCGTAGCTCACGTAACTTCTGCAAGAAATGTTTCGAATCTTTAACATGATGTTCTGTTTTCCCTGTTTCTGGCTGTAACAGTGATGAAATACAGCGGGCTAACTCATGGGTCGCAGAACCAATGGCACTCACAATTGGTCTTAGTGGCACATCATTCTTGTGTAGTTTTGGGAGGCCATAAATGACTGGAGATACTGGGTCTGAATTTAGTAAAGTCTTCTGCAAGTGTTCTGGAAGTGTTGAGCTCTTCACTAGTCGGGTGACTTGTGTATTGTGTATTAAAAACAAAAACAAAACAAAAAAACAAAAATGAACAACCTACTAGAAGAAGAAACGTATAAGAAAGTAAGAAATCCCACTAAGAAAATTAATACACAAGTCACCCGACTAGTGAAGAGCTCAACACTTCCAGAATACTTGCAGAGGACCTTACTAAATTCAGACCTGGTACCTCCAGTCATTTATGGCCTGCCAAAACTACACAAAAATGACGTGCCACTAAGACCAATCGTGAGTGCCATTGGTTCTGCGACCCATGAGTTAGCCTGCTATATTTCATCACTGTTACAGCCAGAAAAAGGGAAGACAGAACATCATGTTAAAGATTCGAAACATTTCTTGCAGAAGTTACATGAGCTACAAGTGGATGAAGGTGACATCCTGGTAAGCTTTGATGTTATGTCACTTTTTACTAATATACCAGTAGAAGAAATGTTTGCTTACATCAGACAATATCTGTCTGAGGACATGACAAATCTGGCAGCAGTTTGTTTAAAATCTACTTACTTCTACAACAAAGGGGATTATTACGAACAGACAGAAGGAGCAGCAATGGGTTCACCTCTGTCACCAGTGGCTGCCAATACTTTTATGGGACACTTTGAGTCTGCTGCATTAACTACAGCGCCATTGAAATCTAAGTGCTTCTATCGTTACGTGGATGACACATTTTCGGTCTGGCCACATGGAAGGGAAACATTAAATGAACTTTTGGAACACCTAAAGTCCATTAACAATAAGATCAAATTCACGATGGAAGTAGAAAATGAAGGTAAAATACCTTTTCTGGATGTGCTAGTATACAAGAAGAATGATGGTACAGTAGGCCATGCAATGTACAGGAAACCAACACATTCTGAAAGATACCTTCATAAGTTCTCACATCACCACCCGTGCCAAAAAGCAGCTCTCCTTCGAACGTTATTTACTAGGGTGAATAACGTTTCAGACGTTGATTACCGCTCGAGTGCATTAAGAGAACTGACAACATCCATGAAGAAAAACGGCTGTATGTCAGGAGACATAGCACGAGCTGTGAAGATCAAAGAGCCTAATGGGGATAGTGCCAACCAGGACTACAGTAAAAATATGAAAGTATTCCTTCCTTACGTGGCAGGTATAACTGACAGAATAGGGCACATTTTTAGGAAGCACAATATAATTCCAGTTTTCACCACAGACTGGAAGCTCAAATCCCGGTTTCGACCATTCAAAGAAAAACCACATCTTGAAACACCGGGCCTGTATGAAGTTCCATGTGGTTGTGGTTGCTCATATATTGGCATGATGAAAAGGCTTATCAGCACCAGGGTGAAAGAACACATTAGAATAGTAAGGAAAGTTGCTCTTTCATCCTCCACGGAGAATGCTATAAGCCAGTCTGCCATAGCAGAACATTTCTACAGTACAGACCATGAAATCCTCTTTGACCAGGCGAAGGTCATTGCGCCTGTAAAAGACTTCAATGCTCGAATGGAGAAGCCATAGAGATAGAGCTGCGGCCAAATAACATCAACTGGGAAGACGGCTTCAAGTCATCAAATACATGGAGACCTGTACTGCAGAAATACATGCATAACACCACCATGGAATAACGGGACGTGCTCACGAAACCGTTGACAGAGGGCGGTGAATTACAGCACAACGATCTTTGAGTCCTGTCAATGGGGTAGGCCGTGGATAGTATGGCCATGACTTCCACGTTTCTTTGAATTTTTTTGCTCACTGTCGTAAGCATACTTTAACTTGCCCTGATGAAGGCTAATGCAATTTGGCTGAAAGCTTGGCTTCATTAAATAAACATAGTGGCTTTAATCCAGTATTCATTTATTTATTTATTTATTATTTATATATTTACATTAAGATTAATGAGTTTTTTTATGTAAACCAAATTCTTTAAGGACTTTTAGTACTGACTCACGATGAATACTGACATAAGCTTTCTTGAAGTCAACAAAAGTGATGTTTAATCTCTTGTTCCGAACTCGATGGTGTTTCATGATCCACTTAAGACTGATGATTCCATTAGGACAGCTTCGTCCTGGTCAAAATCCTCCCTGTTATTCTCTCAGTTCCTGGTCAAGTTGTTCCTGAATTCTTGTATATATAATTTTAGATAAAATCTTATAAGTAACATCAAGCAGAGATATACCCCGATAATTACTGCGATCCATCCGATCTACCACCTTTTTTTGTGCAGTAGCTGGATTATTGCTGTAGTCCATTCCTCAGGCATTTCTTCAGTATTCCAGATGTCTATGATATGTTACTGTAAATTTTGAAGGGTTTATTTATTTGCATTCTTCCATAGTTCTGCTACAAATTGATTCTCTCTTGCTGTTTTGTAGTTCTTGAGGGAATTTATTGCTTTGATCACTTCATCATAAGTTGGCAGTATAACCTTTTCCAGTGGAGTTTTATTTTTTGGGGAAGGATCAAAATCGAACTGTTCTTTTGGATTTTTACAGTTAAGTAACCCTTTATTATATGGAATTCATTATCATTTCATCCAAAGACACTCTCAACATTGTTTAACTCATTTGTAAGGTCCAAACTAGAGTATGGCTCAATTATTTGGATCCCAATGACCACAAGGAATATTAACCTTATCGAGAGTGCTCAAAACTAAGTTTTTAAAATTCATGACTTATAAAATAACAGGAAATTATGTATATTGAAGGAACATGGTGTGAATAGTTTGGGCCTCAGACAAAGTTGCAAAGATTTGAGTTTCTTGTATAAAATAATTAATGACTCAAATATAAGTCAGTAACTTTCTATGTGCCACATTAACTAAGTTGTCCTAGAAATAACTTCTTTCTGACAAAGGCTAAGACTGAAATCCATAAGAACTTCCCAATTAATAGAGCAATGAGGAACTCTTGAAAAGTGGTGGGAAAAGGGGTTCTGGTTAAGACGCAGCAGGTCGTTATGCTACTTAGGTTCCAAAATGGGTAAAATATAAATATGTAAATAAATACAATGTTAATTTTAATCTTATACCAGTTGTATAGTATTATTAGAAGTAATTTCACATACTGTATATGAGTTGACTATGTTTGTAGTACAGGAGATATTATAAGTAGAATTTTTTAAGCAATATAAATTTATTAAAGATGATGTGTGTGTTTAATAGAAAAAATTATTAGCATAAAGTGTATAATATTGTATTCTAGGAAATTTTTTTTGTCTCTTGTTAATTTAAAATTTAGTGCTTGACAATAATGTATTTTAATGTACCATTGTCCACTGAGGTAGACACCTCATTTGCAAATAAAGAGATTTTGATTTGATTTGATAATATTCATCCCTGTGTTGATATTTTTAGTATGATCAAAGCTACATTCACTTCATCATGTAATACTGTACTTCAGAATATAATTTAATAGAGTATGAAGAAATAAAAAATAAAAAGCGTGTATAAAATAGTATAAATGTTGTAAACCATATTATTAAATTTATTAGATTCCAAGTGAAATTCCTGTTTAAACAGTAATTTTAAGTATTACCCTAATCTTAATTAGAATTAATTAGTACTGTAATGTAACAGTTATATTATGCTTAATGTTTTTTCTAGTAATGTGACTTGTATGTCACTGGAATTAATTTTTAAGATTATTCTAGATATATACTGTTTTTTTATTTATATTTTTAATATGTAAGTAACAAATGTTATGAACATTGTAATTGGGACTCATGACCTGTAATGTTCACAATAAATAACTAACTAACAAACTGACTAACTTCAGTACACAAAGGTTACAACATCTGTCAGTTGCTATTTCTTGATGGGTACAGTACTTTTGCATCTGTCTCTTGGTACAGGCCAGAGCAAATGTAAGTTCCACTGAAGCTTGTCTCATTCATGGCTGTGACAGTAAGCTGCAATAGTTACAGAGACAGGGAAAAGAAAAAAACCTCAAAAGAAGAGCTTTCTGACCTCCCAATGGCAACTGTCACAATATCTTCTGCTGTGAACAAGCAAGAGACCAAAGTAACTGGTGTGAAGTGTGGCATTTCACAATTACCTGCAAACCCTTAAGCAAGGCTTATGAAAGTAGGGCCAAATACTTTAATATGATAATACCGGACAGCTTGCTGTTTTCAGCGAGAAAACAGATAGTGCTGCTACCTACATGGCTTGGTGTGACTAACTCTTCAAAACATATTGCCATCTGCATGATTCTTGGCGCACTGCCGTGTTGTTTATAATGTATCAGTGTTTGTCACTAAATAATCTTACATTGCAGTTATATTCCAAGAAAAGTGTTATGCGCTGAACAAATTACCCAGCAAGATAATGGGCGTGGGAAATGATAAGGACCGCAAGTATTACAAAAAGTAATGACCTTGCATCTGTGTTGAGGTTACATTCTATGCCCCTTATATTAAGAAATTCAATCATATACCCTACTGAAATGTTAGTAGGATGTAAAACCAATAATATTAACAAATATGCAACTCTAGTATACTCAAGCTTGAGGGTCCATTGTTAAAGAGTGCCATAAATTTCACAATCGAAAACTTGTGGGTCTGTAGCGTAATGGTTATCGTGGTAGTCTTGAAATTGAAAATTCAAAGCCATGAGTTTCAAATCCAGTCACCTTTTCTTTTACTGTAAGAAAATAATAATAATTTTCTTTACGTCCCACTAAGTACTTTTACGGTTTTCGGAGACACCGAGGTGCCGGAATATAATCCCGCAGGAATTCTTTTATATGCCAGTAAATCTACCTACACGAGGCTGGCGTATTTGAGCACCTTCAAATACCACCGGACTGAGCCAGGATCGAACCTGCCAAATTGGATCGGAAGGCCATCGCATCAACCGTCTGAGCCACTCAGTCCGGCGTAAGAAAATTATTTCAGTGCATTATTGGCATAGGCTTGAGCACCAGTCCAATTAATTTAAAACGTGTGTATGGTAATTCTTCATGCATTAATTTGTGAAAGAGACTTTAGGAAATTCTGGACCCTTCATCCTTGTCATGAACATCGTAGTTCACTCACGTAACCCCAATATGTGTTATATATTTTGTATTTTTGTCTTCAGAGGTAAAACAGAAAATTCAAAGAACGGCAAAAGCGAGATAGCAGCGTGAGGTTGAGTTGCTCTGTAGAGTTCGGAAAGATCGGTCGTACCGAAGAAGGAGAAGAAGAAGAAGAAGAAGAAGAAGAAGAAGAAGAAGAAGAAGAAGAAGAAGAAGAAGAAGAAGAAGAAGAAAGAAGTCAACATAATGGACCAAACTACTGTTTCTTAATTACAGCTTCTTCTCTTTCCCAAAATCTTAATAAATCATGGATGTTGTTAGGTTATCTGCCCCCATTGGCTCTTTGGCTGATTGGTTAGTTCTTCGTGCCCCCCCCCCCATTTATGATACCTTCTTTCTTTGGAGTGTTGGACTCTTCCATTTCCCTTCTAAAACCAAAACCCTTGGCACTACAGGCCTGCAGATTACGAGGTGTCATGTGGTCAGCACGACGAAGCCTCTCGGCCGTTATTCTTGGCTTTCTAGACCGGGGCCGCTATCTCACCATCAGATAGCTCCTCAGTTCTAATCACGTAGGCTGAGTTGACCTCGAACCAGCCCTCAGGTCCAGGTAAAGATCCCTGTCCTGGCCGGGAATCGAACCCGGGGCCTCCGGGTAAGAGGCACGCACGCTACCCCTACACCATGGGGCCGGCCCATTTCCCTTCTGATTAGTGTTAATAGAGGACGGCTGGCCAGTTGTACATCCTTTTAAAATAATCACCACCACGGAATGGTCAGCGTACTGACCTTCGGTTCAGAGGGCCCTGGTACGATTCCCGGCTAAGTCGGAGATTTTAATCGCGTCTGTTATTTCCTGTAGATCGAGGGCTACGGGTTTGTGTTCGTATTCATACGCATCTTCAAGTATATACAACACATCATGCAAAACACAACCACAAAAACACTAGTGAATACGGTATATATCGCTCCACATATGATTGCTGTTATGAAAGGCATCCGACTGGAAAACTAGGCTAAGTCCATACAAAATCCTGTGCTAGGTAATTGAGAAAAGGTTAGAAAGAAGAGGAGAGTGTAGTTATTAAGTATTTCCCCAGAGGCTGGGTGGATCCTCAAACAGATTCTGCTTTATAATTTTTAAGACATAGCGAAAGGCACGGCTAACATAATGCTCACTTGGAGGTTTACGTAGGAGGAATTTCATATTTTAAAATTTCATTCTTAATTATTGTGATTATTCAATTATTTTAACAAAAATATTTCCAATGAGTGTGGTGCATTCCTCTCAGCTGTAGCACAGACAATTATGCAGTTCACACCAACACGCTAGATGTCACCACCATCGCTGTTCGCACTCCACTCAATGTTGTTGAGATACAGCTGTCCGGTATTGGTGTATGAAAGTATTTGGTAGGGCACATAACTGTAATGTCTCCAGCCATACCGTGCGAAACACGCTGAATCTGAAGGTCATGATGTCACTGTGATACCATGCATGTCTGGTAAGAATCCTGCCTTGTGTACTCAGCAGTCTGATATGTGGCATGTGCCTGTTCCTATGCTAACGATGTATGTGGAATGTGTGTTCACTTTTGTGTATTTAGCAAAATGACTTGTAACTTCATGGTGTGGTACAGATACTGGTGAATGAGGTGATGCAGAATTGTCCAGCAAACAACACACCTCCAAAGTGCATTGACAGACGCATTGCTGGAGCAACATGTCTGAGGCGTTGCTGTCATGTGATGTGACAGAGTGATGGAATGTCGGACACTTTATCTTAAGGTAGAGATATGCTGGGAGGTGCAACACACAACGTGGCAACCAGTTCCAGTTCCTATAAACCATCACCCTCCCAGAGTGAAAATGGAAAATTATCCGTGAACAGTTTTCAGAAAAGCAATGAAAAGTATTTATGGCAGTGTCAAGATTGCAAAAACCAATGCAGCAACTGTCTGAGCATTTAAGACATCAACATAAAAGCGAGGGAAATGGTAAAGGCGCTTATCGTATGATGAATCAAAGTTATTTACATATATACAAAGTTTGTGGACAAATATGCAGTCACAAGCTCGTACAATCTTACAATTCGACAACTACAACTGGATGTCCGTTATCATTCCTCTGAAAGCATGAAGAGGACAGTCAGTGACAATGTGGTGGACAGTCTGCAAGGAGGCACCACAGTCATAATTTGCAGAGGTTGCCCATCCCCATTTGTGTAGCAGATATCCACATCTGCCTTGCCCGGTTTGGATCTAGTTGATGATCCTCCACTTATGTCTGGGAAGGTCAAATCCTTGTATTCACTTAGAAGGGTCTTCAACTAGATGTATATTGATTACTGACGACTGCTTCCACTGAATTTTCTATGAACTGGTAAATTTGAAGGAGAATCTTTCAAGGTTAACTGCTATGTGCCATGGTAGTTTCCTTCATTTCAAGTGTTGATGTTCTGTTTGTGCAATATCTTGGTGAATGAGTAGCTCTGGATTCTGTTGAATGTTTTTCCATACTGTTAGAAAATCTTCTGATCTTCATAGGGATGGAGGTGGAATACTGCTGAGAACAGGTAGCCATAGTGTGTTTGTACTCCGAATACATCCCATAATCATTTACATAGCTTGGTTGATTAGTACATCTATTTTCTTAGTGTGAGCACTATTGATCCAGGTTGGACCAAACAGAATATGATAGGGCTAAGGCTGTGCATTGTTGGATATATTAGCACCCCATGATGCACCAGCAAGTTTTTGTAGAATATTATTTCTAGTTTTGATTTTAGCAGCCACATTCAAGAGATGCTGCTTGAAGGTCAGAATTTTATTTAGCGTTATTCCCAAGTATTTTGGTGTACTACAATATGGGAGTACCTGGTTTCTGGACATATCATTTGGTTTGTAATTTAACAGCCTGTTGTGTAGGTGGAGTGCAGATACCATTGTTTTCTAGGGATTCAGGTGAAGGCGTCCGAGATGTGGGATGCTAAAACATCCAAAAATGCTTAAAGTCACAAGCATATTGTAACATGAACACCCGTACTTTAGCTTATTGGAGAGCATGGGTTGACACCAGGGCATATACGGTTCATGCTAGGAGCCATAGAGAGAAGGGTATTTGAATTTTACCTCCAAATTTAAGTCTTTGTTTATTCAAGTTAGACAAGAAATATACCACCTTTTACAGATGTGAAGGATAGATTTGAGAAAATGCAAACAGTGGTTGAAAGTGATGCTGTCTCTTGGCATCGGTGATGCCCTGCTCTCAGAGAGTTACAATAATTGAAAATGTTCCACCTTTTTGATACTTTTTATTTGCTTTTTAGCAAATTATTAATTATAAACAGTACATGTTTCATTCTCACTTGAGAACATCTTCAGCTGTTGTTAAGTGAGAACAAAACATGTACTGTTTATAATTAATAATTTGCTAACAAGCAAATAAAAAGTATCAAAAAGGTGGGAGATTTTCAATTATTGTAACTCTCTGTGATTAGAGTTTGATATGGAAAATGAAGCTGATTACTTGCAAAAGACGCCCTGCTCTGCCGGACTCCTTCCCCCTCACCATGGATCTCCTCTAAGCACCATGGCACCACGTTATCTCACGGCGGTTGACAGGTCTTGAAGGTCCAATGAGGATTGGGATCGAACCAGAGAGTCTGACGCCTGATGATCGATTACGTGCAATGTGGAATTATTGATTTAGCATTTAATTTCACTTCAGTCCCATGAAGGGAGTAAAGAAGTGTATAGGTATTGCCCAGAATGTCAATGACACTTCTTTACTGCACTGCACGTTTTGCAAATTAGTACTCAACATAGTTCGTAGAATTTACAAGTTCCACAGTTCATAACGAAATAAGAAGATTAACACAGTTCAACATAAATGAAATTATTGTTGTTCGATACACTGTTCTAGTGCACCAAGCCTACTTAGCGAACACAGTTCAAAAACCTGGAGTCTGTTCTGTCACACTAAGGCACAGTTTTTACAAAATAAATTCTGTCACTAAGTCACAATCTCATGAAAATAAATCTGTTATTAAAGCACAGTTTTTACTAAATAAATTAAGTCATTAAGGCACAGTCTTAAGAAACTAAAAGGCATGATTATAACGTGATCAGCATAGTTCAAAGGAAGGAAATTAACACTGTTCAACAAATATACGACACAGTCTTTAGAAATGATTATGATACAGTTCGTTGTGAAAGACTGACATGAGTCAAATGGTCTCGTTTGTAACTGAACTATCACTTCCCTGAATATGTACAATAACATGACGATAAACTACTATGTGACGAGTCCGCCCAGTTTATGCAAGTTGATAATAATTTACGATTATTCGCTCAAAGAATTTAGTCCCGTTCTCAAGAATGTTAATTACTTGAACTGTTCAAGTTTTAATACACAAGTCTATGAGCTGTTGACTACTCAAGATAATATATCACTTCCTATCTCGCACAAAAATAGAGTTCAAAGTTTCCACCTTCGACACTTAGAAATTTGTACTTCCACAGACAGTTGTGCTTTCTGTAAACACAACTACCATCGGCAGCCTGCCAAACAGAGTAACGATCTCTGAACGATATCTTCTACAGCTGATCTGCACACCAAGGTAGCTGGGAATACACAGAGATATTGATTTAAGCTAACTCAACTAGCTCCTTTTATACCCGTAGTCCGGGAATCGTGGCTTCTGATTCGTCAATCTTGTATCTTCAACTTCTCGGTTATCCCACCGTCGGTTTTTAATGAAACTTGGTATTCTACACTCTGTTGCTATGGGCTACACAATGATGTAATTGGAATGTTTGTATCACATTCATTTCTGGAAATCATGAGATGGAAGGAATCGAATCTTTGATAGCTACGTCATCTCCTTGGCTGGCTTTCTCGGTTATCCCACCATCGATTTTAATGAAATTTGGTATTCTACCCTCTGTTGCTATGGGTTACACAATGATGTAATTGGAATGTTTGTATCACATTCGGTTCTGGAAATCATGAGATGGAAGTAATCGAATCTTCGATAGCTACGTCATCTCCTTGGCTGGCTTTCCATCAGCAAGCAGGTTATGTTAATAGCTGCTACATCCGTCACCTGCGCACACAGTGGTCTCTTCAAACCTTTTGTACAGCTGTTGTTATAAGTTGTGCTTGTATGCACCAGAAACACTTTGATAACAAATGTCGCTGTGACATTCCCATTTCATCCAGCCCCCCCCCCTAATAAGGAGAAAGAAAATTGGTATAAAATTTTCTTTTTGACTAGGTCCTTTCAAAGTATTTCTTGAGTTTTGCGGCATTAAATACTCCCTCGACATCACTGTTCATTTTTTCCAGCTTTTAGGCATTTGATTTCCTTACGATGGCCTAGAGATTAATGTAAGATGTGACGCATTTTGAAATAATACCATTGCTCTCCATTTGTTTGATTACAACTCGAGCCTCTTCTAAGTATTTTTCAAGTATTGGGTAAGGCTGTTTCTTGTAATGTGAAGTGTCTGTCACATTTAGATGGTGTTCAACATCCTTAATGACACCGGGTTTGTCATCGAAAACATCTGGGAATCTCCTGAAAATCTCTTGGGTTGCCTCTGCCACTTCTTTATCAAATTCTGGGCTTTCAGCCACACTGGAATACATGTTGAAGTCGTAGTGACGCTCATTAAATTCATCATCGATGATGGACGCTTCCTGGTCCTCAATGGGTTCCACTTTCTCAGGTTCTACCTCTTCGTGAATATTTTCTTCGACAGGCAGAGCTCATCTTGCCTTCGATTATCTCCACTGGGGAATCAAATCCCTAATACTTCACATTATCAATGTTAACCAGCTGTAGCTCTATAGATTAGACATTATAGAACTTTGTTTTTTTTTTTTTTTTTGCTAGTGGCTTTACGTCGCACCAACACAGATAGGTCTTATGGCGACGAATTATAGACCTTTATTGAGCTGTCAGGATAATCAATGATTTCTCCATGTTGTATGAGAAAATTGGTTCCTAGAATTATGTTGAACTTCATCTGGTTCAAGATTAGGAACACATGTTGAAATCTGACACCTCCAATCTCCAGTTCAACAAATGCCTGGCATTTATATTTGATGGCCTTGTCTGGAACAATTCCTTTCACGTTAACCTGAGCAACAGGTATGATCGAAATGTCAGTCTTCCCTTGTGCTTACTTACTCGGCGCTACAGCCCTTGTAGGGCCTTGGCCTCTCTGACGATTGTAATCCAATCTTCACGATCTTCTGCACACCTCCTTCATCTTCTTATTCCCATCTTTCTTAAATCCTCCTCCACAACATCCAGCCATCTTTTCCGGGGTCTTCCTTTCCATCTTCTACCACAAGGATTTCCCTTATAGATCTTCTTAACAGCCCTATTATCTGGCATTCTCTCCACGTGTCCCAACCACCTTAATCTGTTGCTTTTTATTTCGGTTACGATACTTGGATGTCCATAGAGTTCTTCCAATTCCTTGTTTTTCCTTATTCTCCACAATTCCCCTTCCTTCACTGGGCCAAAAATCTTTCTCAGTATTTTTCTCTCCCATCTGTTCAACAGTTCTTCATCTATTTTTGGTCATTGTCCATGTTTCAGAGCCATAAGTTACCACTGGTCATAATACTGTTCGATAGACTGTCAACTTTAATCTTCTACCAAGGCTGCGTGATCTAAACACTTTCAATAAAGCTAAGTAAGCCCTACTGCCCGCAGCAATCCTCGCTTTATCTTTTGTCACCAGCACTCCTAAATACTTAAACTTTTCACATCTCTCGTAGTTAATCCCATTTAATTTTATGCACTTGTCTTCCCTTACTACGGTCCTCCTAGATGCAAACAAGTAATGAGTTTTGGCATTATTCACTCTTAGGCCCATTTCTCCTCCTTCCTTTTCTAATCTATCCAGTCCTTCCTCTAGGTCTTTCAATCTTCTAGACAGCATATCAACATCATCAGCATACACCAGATTCTGTGTTACACGGTTGAACAGCGTACCGCCTGGATTACTGACCTCCACCTTTCTCATCACACGCTCCAAAACCACATTGAAGAACAGGGTAGATAACACATCCCCTTGCCGCAAACCTTGGTTTACTTCAAACTCTTTAGTAAGATTTGCTTCTATTTTAACCATGCATTTCGTACCTGTTAGGGTCATTTGTACCAGTCTTATCAATTTAGTTGGGAACTCCATGTCCATCATTTTTTGATACAGTTTCCTTCTCTTCACACTATCATAAGCCTGCTGAAAAACCACAAACAGCTGATGCACATCCACATTATATTCATGGCATTTCTCCATTATTTGCCTGACAGTGAAGATGTGATCTGTTGTTGATCTACCCTGTAGAAAGCCACTTTGGTAATCTCCTAGTATCTGCTCAACCAGTGGAGTGAGTCTCATAGACAAAACCTTGGCTAAGACCTTATAAACCACACTAAGCAAAGATATACCTCTATAGTTTTCACAATTTGCTTTATCTTTCTTCTTATGAATTGGGAAAATAATTGCTAAGCTCCAATGCTCTGGCATTTGTTCTGTTTCCCAAACTTCCACAATTAGTTGGTGAACAAGTTGCGTCAACTGTTCACCCCCGTATTTAATCATCTCAGCTGAAATGTTATCACTTCCTGGAGCCTTATTATTCTACAAGTACTTAATTGCCGTCCTCACTTTTTCTACAGATGGTACAGGCACTGGTTTTAAATCTAGGCTAGGATCCTGCCAAGGCTGCCCATCCTCTTCTTCCAATCTCATCGTCTCTGCAGCCACATTCAACAGTTCACTAAAGTATTCCGCCCATCGGTTAAGAATCCGGTCTCTTCCCCCAATCATGTTTCCTTCTTTATCTCTACAGAATACAGCATGTGGTTGAAAACCTTTCTGTAAGTCTTTTATTCGCCACTGCTAAAATAAATAAATAAATAAATAAATAAATAAATAAATAAATAAATAAATAAATAAATAAACAAATAAACAAACAAACAAACAAACGAACGAACGAACGAACGAACGAACGAACAAACAAACAAACAAACAAACAAACAAACAAACAAACAAATAAATAAATAAATCCATAGAACTTCCGTACTTCTTGCATATCATATTCTTCCTCCAAATCTGTAATCCATTTCCTCTCTGCCTCTCTCTTCATTCTCCTACAAATTCTGTCTGCCTCTTTCCTCTTCTTCTTAAATTCTTCTACATATGTTCTTGTTTTCCTGCTAAACATTCTCTTCCTTGCTTCATTTCTCTCCTCAACTGCTCTTCTGCAATCATCATCAAACCATCCTTGCCCTTCAGTCTTTACCTCCACTCCTAGTACTTCATCCGCAGTTTCCTGCAATGCATCCCTCAATAAAATTCACTTTCCTTCGATGTTTTCCACTGCCCAGCTTTGCTGTTTAGCCTCCAATTTCTTCTCCAACCTGCATTCATATAGTTGCGCAGTTTTTTTATCTTTCAATTTTGAGACCATATATCTCCTTGGAGCTTTCCCTTTCTTAGCAGATCTGTAAGTTGCAATACGTTGCCTGTATTTTATCCGTACCAAGTAATGGTCCGAATCACAATCAGCTCGCCTACAACTGTCAACTTGTAGTATGTCAGATGCATGTCTCCTATCGATTACTACATGGTCTATTTGATTAAAGGTGACACCATCTGGTGAACACCAAGTGGCTTTCCGTATATTCTTTCCCTGAAACCATGTACTCTTCACCACCATCGAGTTTCCCATGGCAAAATCAATTAGCCTCTGTCCATTATCATTTGACTCATCATGCAAATTTTCCTTCTCAAGTGTCTCCCTATAGGCTTCTTCTTTACCCACTTTAGTGTTGAAATCTCCAAGTATGATTTTTACATCTTGTCCTGGGATGCATTCTATTTCTTGTTCCAATCGTCCATAGAACATATCTTTCTCTTTATCCTCAGCCTCTTCTGTAGGTGCATACACACACACAAGGGTGATATTGAAAAAATGGGCCTTCATCCTTAAAGTGGATATTCTTTCATTTACCGGTTTAAAATTCAAAACTGCTGACTTATATCTGTCATCCACTAGGAAGCCTGTGCCACCTATTGTATCTCTGGCTCCGCCACTATGAAGAACTCTATATCTACCACTTCTAAAAACACCATTTCCTTTCCATCTGACTTCCTGAATTGCTGCAATTCCCAATATTATATTTCTCCATTTCTTGTTTCAGATTGTTTAGGGCTCCTGGTTTAGTCAGCGTCGTATATTCCAGGTTGCTACATACATATCATATTTCCCATTTCCTCGCGTGGGTCGTTTACCATTATCATCAGTCTGGCTATTCTTGTCTGTGAGTTTCGTAACGAGTTGTTTTTCCGATAAAGGGTTGTTAGCCCCATGATCAACCCCCAACCTGCAGGACCAGGGTATCCCTCTTAGTCTGGCCTATCACCTTTGACCTGTCCGGCTTGGGTGGCCCTACCAGGAGCTTATGCTCCCGCCGGCATAGCTCTCAGGATTACTTAGGCACGCAAGCTCCCACATCGCGTCAAGATGAAGATACCAGCGTGGGAGCTTCCCTTGTGCTATATCAATTAATTTGTTGGAAAATAAAGAAGCCTGTAAAACTGAATCAACTAATGAGCTTATATTAATGTTGCCTATTTTGATGCTAATGATGGGTAAACTATGTTGTATTCTGGGCTGTATTGGTGTTGAATCTTCGTATAATAAGTCATCATCATCCAAATACCAGTAGTTTATGGTGGTGCTACAGATCACCTCTCATTTATCTGGGTTTTCAGGCAATCTCCTTATTGCTTCACTGGAGATTTTTTTTCTTTTTTTTTTTCTTTTTGGGTAGCTGTGGTTTCGGGAATCATCTTAATCCATTCGTTTCTTCTTTGAACCTATTCCTGGTATTCCAAAGAAGTTGCTCCGAGTAAACCTTCTCCTCTATTCTTATTTTATACATATTCACGGGTATCTCTCCAACGTTTCACTATTTCTTCCTTCTGAGAAGTCCTATTATTATTGGACTGATCTGCCGGTTGTCTCCATGATGGTCCTAATTGAAATGGAGTTCTCTCCTCATAGGGACGTTTCCTATGTCTTCTAAACCGGTGTGGTACATCTCTACGATACTCCCTCTCTTCTTGAGGTTCATGGTTTTGTCGAGCTTTTATCTTAACTTCGACAGAGTTCATCGCGACTTCTTTACTCTTGCTAGACTTTGTTAAGCTTTGAGTGTGAGCTGTACCAAGTTTCCTTAAGATACCATCAAGCTGTTCTAAATTTTGTACGTCTGCCGCTACTACAATTTCCTGAACATTCACTGGAAATTGAAACATTACCACTTGAATGAGTTCCTGCTCCGGCAAAGGAGGGTCGACTGCGTCTTCTTGAGCTGGGATATCAGGAAATCTAAATACCATGAGGAATTGATGGCAGCATTGTATTTTCAAGAATACAATTGTAGTTTAAATAAATGCCGAGTTTCAGCGTTCCAGAACCACTTGTGTAGGGCATACTTGAATTCTTGTTAAGTCCTAATACTAAATTTAAAAGTAGAATACCACATTAATGCCCTTCCTTTTAATAATCTGGACGCCATGCGCAACTGATGATCCATTTGATACGGTGTTCCTGATATATTCCTCGAGATTGAGGAGAAATCTTTAGCCGTGTACTCCTCTTTCCCTGAAAATTAAGTCGGTTTTTTTTCAGTAATCTCTAAAGCTGTAGAAATGTTGAGGGTTTCTCCACTAACAGTTTGGAAACTATATGATAAGACATCTTGTTCTATTTGAGAGACCTTGTTGTTAAGAGATTTCATATTTCCCTTGAGTTCAAGTTTTATGGTTTTAATTTTCCCTTGTATGGAATTCTCATCTTCCTTTACTTCCTTCTCTAAATCTGCCTAAACTTCTGATACATCATGACCTATGCAAGTAATCTGAGTGTGAGCATTGCGTTTTGAAAAGTTTATCCTCTTCTTGCCGAGTTTTTAACAAATTAATCTCATTTCCTATTTTCCTGAAGTTATTTTTGACAGATTCATGGAGGTTGTCTTGTACAGGAGCCATCTTAGCTTGTGTAAGTGATAACTGTCCATGGGACTCCTTAAAATAGCCTTTCAGATTTTCTACTTCTTTGATAAGATCCTGGGAAGTAGGGAAAGCAGTTTTCAGGTCCTCAGCTACTTGTGATTTGATTTCCTCTTTCATGGCTTCTAAGTCACGTGTCAATCTTTCATTAATTTCTGTGAACTTAGATTCCGTCTTTTTATTAGACTCATCAAACCGTTTTTCAATTTTGGCACCTGCATTACTGAGTCTATGTTCTAAATTACGGTTAACTTATGCCAATTTTTTATCAACAGATTCCGTTAACTGTGTAATACTAACACTGGTTGCTTCATTAGCTTCCCTAAGCTGAGTTATACTAGCATTCATTATGGTAATACTAGCATTAGTAGCCTCATTTGATTCAGAGATACGAGTTTCTAAATTAACTTCAAGTTGATTCATGCCAATATTAGTTGCATTAATACGACTTTCTAAGTTAGCATTTGATTCAGCAATCGTGTCATTTAGAGTGACTTTTAAAGCCTCAATAGCAGCTAATATATTATTTATGTTGATTTTGTTATGTTCACAGAAAACAGAAAAAACAATCATTCATTAAGTTTCAAGATCACCATTATTGTCCAATGATAAAGTTCAATGTTCAAATTTTTTTTTGCTATTGGCTTTAAGTCGTACCGACACAGTAGGTCTTATGGCGACGATGGGACAGGAAAGGCCTAGGAATGGGAAGGAAGCTGCCATGGCCTTAATTAAGGTACAGCCCCAGTATTTGCCTGGTGTGAAAATGGGAAACCATGGAAAACCATCTTCAGGGCCGCCGACAGTGGGGTTCAAACCCACTATCTCCCGAATACTGGATACTGGCCGCACTTAAGCGACTGCAACTATCAAGCTCGGTTGCTCAAAATTTACCAGCAAAAAAAAAAAAAAAAATATATATATATATATATATACATATCAAACATTTCTATGATTAACAAATATTTACACTGTGCATAATTGAAGTTTGAATACTGTTTTTGCTCTTAGTCGATTATTGTGCCTTTAAAGGTTTAAGTGACCATATATATGAAAATAATTTACAAATTCACTTGCAAAAAAAAAAAAAAATTATCATTTGTGCCATTAGATTCTAAAGCTAATCACTGTTCTGTGCTACTTTCATTGGAAACAACTCCTAATTTTACAAAAGTCACTGTGAACTGTTTTTAGAATGGAGTAAATCAATCTCAAATGTTTATAAGTTGTTATTTTTAAAGTCTGTTTCTAGAGAATGGTGCTCAAATGTAAAGGTATCAATTTTATCACTGTTTTCCTAGTTAATCGAGCCCCACGGCTTTGGGGGCCACTTTACTATATCCTCTCTCTGTAACAGGAACACCCGTACTTTAGCTTTATCGGAGAGCATGGGTTGACGCCAGGACGTGTACGGTCCATGCTGGGAACCACAGAGACAAGGGTATTTGAATAAGTTATTTAAGACTGTTTATTCAAGTTAGACAAGAAATAAATCATCTTTTACAGATGTAAAGGATGGATATGAGAAAGTCCAAACAGCGGTTGAAGATGACGCTGTCTCTCGGAATCAGCGTCGGTGATATCCCGCGTTGCCGGACACTTTCCCCTCACCACGGATCTCCTCTCAGCAGAGGCATCCCATGGCGGATGACAAGTCTTGAAGGTCCAATGAGGATCAGGATCGAACCTGATGATCGTTTACGTGCAAATTGGAATTATTGATTTAACATTTAATTCCATTTTGGTCGCATGAAGGGAGTAAAGAAGTGTATGGGCATCGCACAGAATGTCAATGACACTTCTTTACTGCACTGCACATTTTGCGAATTAGTACCTTCACTACTCAACACAGTTCGTAGAATTTACAAGTTCCACAGTTAATAACAAAAGAAGAAGATTAACATAGTTCAACATAAATGAAATGATGTCATTCGATGAACCTGTCGATGTAACTTAAGTTAACAGAATATCACAGTTCATAACGAAAGAAGAAGATTAGCACAGTTCCACATAAAATAAATGATTGTCGTCAATCAATCAATCAATACTGATCTGTATTTAGGGCAGTCACGCAGGTGGCAGATTCCCTATCTGTTGCTTTCCTAGCCTTTTCCTAAATGATTTCAAAGAAATTGTAAATTTATTGAACATCTCCCTTCGTAAATTATTCCAATCCCTAACTCCCCTTCGTATAAATGAATATTTGTCCCAGTTTGTCCTCTTGAATTCCAACTTTACCTTCATATTGTAATCTTTCCTACTTTTATAAACGCCACTCAAACTTATTTGTCTATTAATGTCATTCCACGCCATCTCTCCACTGACAGCTCGGAACACACCACTTAGTCGAGCAGCTCTCTTTCCTTCTTTCAATTCTTCCCAGCCCAAACTTTGCAACATTTTTGTAACGCTACTCTTTTGTCGGAAATCAGCCAGAAGAAATCGAGCTGCTTTTCTTTGTATTTTTTTGCAGTTCTTGAATCAGGTAATCCTGGTGAGGGTCCCATACACTGGAACAATACTCTAGTTGGGGTCTTACTAGAGACTTATATGCACTCTCCTTTACATCCTTACTACAACCCCTAAACACCATCATAACCATGTGCTGAGATCTGTACCCTTTATTTACAATCCCATTTATGTGATTACCCCAATGAAGATCTTTTCTTATATTAACACCTAGATACCTACAATGATCCCCAAAAAGAACTTTCACCCCAGCAATGCAGTAATTAAAACTGACAGGACTTCTCCTACTTGTGAAACTCACAACCTGACTTTTAACCCCGTTTATCAACATACCATTGCCTGCTGTCCATCTCACAACATTATCGAGGTCACGTTGCAGTTGCTCACAATCTTGTAACTTATTTATTATTCTGTAGAGAATAACATCATCCGCAAAAGGCTTTACCTCTGATTCCACTCCTTTACTCATATCATTTATATATATATATAAGAAAACATAAATGTCCGATAATACTGCCATGAGGAAGTCCCCTCTTAATTATTACAGGGTCAGATAAAGCTTCACCTACTCTAATTCTCTGAGATCTATTTTCTAGAAATATAGCAACCCATTCAGTCACTCTTTTGTCTAGTCCAATTGCACTCATTTTTGCCAGTAGTCTCCCATGATCCACCCTATCAAATGCTTTAGACAGGTCAATCACGATACAGTCCATTTGACCTCCTCAATCCAAGATACCTGCTATATCTTGCTGGAATCCTACAAGTTGAGCTTCAGTGGAATAACCTTTCCTAAACCCAAGCTGCCTTCTATCGAACCAGTTATTAATTCCACAAACATGTCTAATATAATCAGAAAGAATGCCTTCCCAAAGCTTACATACAATGCATGTCAAACTTACTGGCCTATAATTTTCTGCTTTTTGTCTATCACCCTTTGTTTTATACACAGGGGCTACTATAGAAACTCTCCATTCATCTGGCATAGCTCCTCCGACCAAACAATAATCATATAAGTGTTTCAGATATGGTTACCATATCCCAACACACTGTCTTTAGTAAATCCCCAGAAATCTTATCAATTCCAGCTGCTTTTCTAGTTTTCAACTTTTGTATCTTATTGTAATAATTTTGTGTGGCTATTTCTAGCCGAGTTCAGCCCTTGTAAGGCAGACCCTCCGATGAGGGTGGGTGGCGTCTGCCATGTGTACGTAACTGCGTGTTATTGTGGTGGAGGATAGTGTTATATGTGGTGTGTGAGTTGCAGGGATGTTGGGGACAGCACAAACACCCAGCCCCCGGGCCATTGGAATTAACCAATGAAGGTTAAAATCCCCGACCCAGCCGGAAATCGAACCCGGGACCCTCTGAACCGAAGGCCAGTATGCTGACCATTCAGCCAACGCGTCGGACTATCTTATTGTAAATGTTATTGTTATAATATGTAAATTTTAATACTTCTTTAGCCTTAGTCTCCTCCTCTATCTGGACATTATGCTTGTAACCAACAATCTTTACATACTGCTGACTGAATACTTCTGCCTTTTGAAGATCCTCACATACACACTCCCCTTGTTCATTAATTATTCCTGGAATGTCCTTCTTGGAACCTGTTTCTGCTTCAAAATACCTACACTTATCCTTCCATTTTTCACTAAAATTTGTATGACTGCCAATTATGCTTGCCATCATGTTATCCTTAGCTGCCTTCTTTGCTAGACTCAATTTTCTAGTAAGTTCCTTCAATTTCTCCTTACTTCCACAGTCATTTCTAACCCTATTTCTTTCCATTCTGCACCTCCTTCTTAGTATCTTTATTTCTCTATTATAATAAGGTGGGTCTTTACCATTCCTTACCACCCTTAAAGGTACAAACCTGTTTTCGCATTCCTCAACAATTTCTTTAAACACATCCCAGAGTCTGTTTACAATCTTATTTACCGTTTTCCACCGATCATAGTTACTTTTTAGAAACTGCCTCATGCCTGCTTTATCAGCCATACGGTACTGCTTACTAGTCCTACTTTTAAGACCTACCTTTCTATCATATTTTTAACTACGACAAAAACAGTTTCATGATCACTAATACCATCTATTAATTCAGTTTCTCTATAGAGCTCATCTGGTTTTATCAGTACCACATCCAGGATATTTTTCCCTTTGGTTGGTTCCATCACTTTCTGAATCAGCTGTCCTTCCCATATTAACTTATTTGCCATTTGTTGGTCATGCTTCCTGTCGTTCGCATTTCCTTCCCAATTGACATCTGGCAAATTCAGATCTCCCGCTACAATCACATTTCTTTCCATGTCGTTTACCACATAGATGACTATCCTATCAAATAATTCTGAATCCGCGTCAGTGCTACCCTTTCCCGATCTGTACACTCCCAATATATCAAGTTGCCTATTATCTTTAGAAATGAGCCTTACACCTAGAATTTCATGTGTCTCATCAACTTTTCATAGCTTACAAATTCTTCTTTCACAAGAATGAATACTCCCCCTCCCACCATTCCTATCCTATCTCTACAATACACACTCCAGTTCCGTGAGAAGATTTCTGCATCTATTATATCATTTCTCAGCCATGATTCAACTCCTATTACAATATCTGGTTAATATATATCTATTAAATCACTCAATTCTATTCCCTACTTTACAATACTTCTACAGTTCAACACTAATAATTTTATGTCATTCCTACTTGATTTCCAATTCCCTCTTCCCTTATCACCGCTCCCTAGGCCACCCCGTTTCCCTTAATGTACCTCCCTATTACCCTCACAAACAAATTTCCTAACTTATACGTACCACTGCGGTTTAAGTGAAGGCCATCTGAGTGCAGATCCCTATCTCCTACCCACCCATTAGGATCTAGAAATTTCACTCCCAGTTTCCCACATACCCACTCCATAGTCTCATTTAAATCCCCAATCACCCTCCAGTCAGTATCCCTCCTAGACAGTATTCCACTAATAACAATACCTGCTTTCTTAAACTTCACCCATGCTGCAGTTACCAGATCCCACACATCTCCAACTATGTTGGTACTTATATCAGCTTGCCTTACGTTATTGGTACCAACGTGAAACACTACCACCTTCTCCTTCCCCTCCTCCCTCTCTTCTACTTTCCTCAACATCTGCCTCAACCTAATTCCTGGATAACATTTACCCTGGTTCCCTTTCCTCCACACACTTTCCCCATGTGTCTAATGATGGAATCCCCCATGACCAGAGCCTCAACCTTACCCACCTCATTTGATCCCCTCCCCTTCTGGTCAACCCTATCTTTCCTGATAGCTGCAGAAGCTACTTCCTCCTCCCGTTTCTCCTTCCCATGACCCCGTTCCACCTGTCTTTTCCTATCCTCTACTCTACATTTCCCTTTCCTACCTTTTCTCTTCCTCCTACTTCCACACATCTCAGCAACAGTTCCCTGTCCCTCATCTTCCCTCTGTTGTTCTACCTGGAGTGACTCGTACTGATTTCGCACAGACATCTGCCTTGAATTCTGATCCTGAATAGAGCCCTTAGCCTGCAATTTCCTTCCCCTTAGAACATTAGACCACCTGTCTTCTACAACTCCCCCCTTTCCTTCCCCTCCCTCTTGTAAACCTACTGTAACCTGTACATTGTTTGCGGAAGTCCTATCTTCCTTCCTGTCTTCTGTAAGAATCCTAATTATCTCCCTCAAACTCTCCAACTCCTCCCTCATACCCCTCAATGCCTCGCCACACCCACAGTTCGTACACTCGCGCTCCTTACCCATTCTTTAGGGAAAAAATGAAAATAAAAATAAAATAACTTATTTGCAAAACATAAATGAATGGAGGGATATATTGTATGGGATAGTACTCAAAGATCACACAACTATAAGGTAATTAATATACAACCACTACAATACTACTCTATTTTTTATCCTACAACCCCTAACAGGATAAAAACTGCTGTTAATTACTGAATATCTAAAGGAATACACAAGAACTACACAATTCCAAACTGCAATTAAGCCTATCCTAATTACAACAACAGAATTTTAGTAAGAGATTCTACGGATACCTCTAATACACCAGTACTACACAAATATTTTACAATAATAAAATAAGCACACTAAATTCTGATAGGATATTAGGCTACTCGTATACTACTGTACAGTACACTACAGTAATTTTTAAACTACTTTCAGACGTATCCTAATTACAATACCCAGTACCGGTACCGTATGTCACTACTAAGCACACACAGAAATGAAATTTGCAAGAACTACTGTACTCAAAGATTACCAACAAAGCTAAATGCTTAGACAAATTATAATTAGAAGTACGCTCTAATAGATACACACGAAAGATAACACATGAATATAGCAGGCAAGATACGGCACTATCTAAATATACTGTATCTACACAACAATGTTCAGCTGAAGTGTGGTTATATGAACTTTTACCGCTGGTGGATTAGTATTATTTTCCCTACTACACGGGACGGAGAAGAAAAGTGTCCTTAAATGCTGAGAATAAGAGGTTGTCTACTATAATTTCTGTCAAAACCATGCCGGGGGCTTGAAATGCAAATTTTATTGGGATATAGGAATTTGATTATTAACTTTTACTCGATGAATAAACGAAGGTGGAGAGTACAAAGTATGCAGGGAACTAAGACTACAAATTATGGGAATAATGAATCAGCTGACTTTGTATTTATTTACGCAACTACCACGTGCATGTAGCAACAATCGTCAACAATCCAAATAACTGTCGTTCGATGCACTGTTCTAGTGCACCAAGCCTACTTAGCGAACACACTTCAAAACCTTGAGTCTATTCTGTCACTAAGGCACAGTGTCATGAAAATAAATTTTGTTACTGAAGCACAGTTTTTATGAAATAAATTCTGTCACTAAGGCACAGTCTCATGAAAATAAATTCTGTTATTAAAGCACAGTTTGTGTGGACCATTAAACCTAACACTAGTTCTTAATTTAAACTGTATCAATATGGATCTATATGATGAAGTTCGTAAATTGTAAAACAACTATATCGGGAAACAGACAGCTATGTGCAAATTCAAAGAGACAGGTAAAGTTGTTTTGAAACCAAGATGAAAGTTGAACAAGGAAGTTGTCTATCACCACTTCTCTTCATTATCATAATGGATGCGGTTAAAAATCCAGTAAAAAGGAAGGATCAGACAACAGATGTAGTTGTATTTGATTTGCTGATTTTGTTATGCTATGGGGTGAGACAGAAGTAGAAGTAAAAGCTAAACTAAATCTTTGTCAAGAAGAACTTGAAAGAATGGGAATGATAATTAGCCAAACTAAAACAGTTGGTTTGGTCGAAATCCTGAAGCACTCCACCTGCGAGTGTGGACTGAAGAAGTAGATATTATTAATAACTTCAAATACTTAGGGAGCTTCGAACTGCTGTGTAAGATACATCTTTAGTCTACAATAAAATGTTTATATATCACTCAATTTTAAGAAGATGTCACGGATTCAAGTGCAACAACACCATGTACTGTCGGCAGCCTTGAAGATGGTTTTCCGTGGTTTCCCATTTTCACACCAGGCAAATGCTGGGGCTGTACCTTAATTAAGGCCACGGCCGCTTCCTTCCACTTCCTAGGCATTTCCTATCCCATCGTCGCCATAACACATATCTGTGTCGGTGCGATGTAAAGCAAAATAGCAACAAAAAAAAAAAAAAAAAAAACCATGTACTTCACACGTTATCACTTCTACACAACATATTTTCCACAAACATTTCCAACTGTATTTTTTCACTTCGTGTTTTATTTAACAATTTGCTTCACGTCGCATTGAACAAGTATGTGTTATGATAGCGATGGTCTTATGGTGAAAAGGAAGCGACCATGGCCTTAATTAAGGTACAGCCCCCGCATTTCTGGTGTGAAAATGGGAAACCACAGGAAATTATCTTCAGCGTTGCTGACAGTAGGGACTTTTTTTCTTACTTCTCATCCTATCATGACCACAATACAAGATCCAGGCTCATGTCTTATCCATAAATCACAATACTGTTAACAAGTTCTCCTTCAAAATCTCTGTATCTGCGTCAAGGAATCTGCTACTTGCAAACATTAGATACATTGCCTTTCATCATAAGTTTATGGTGGTTTGCCATGAGCACTTTTTGAGTGGAACACACTTACGTGCTGGATAATTGTAGAAGGAATGAACAAATTAATAAGATGTTCAAATGGATTTACAGTAATTACTTATTTTAACTGTACATTATTCAAAGTTGAGTTATTATTATTATTATTATTATTATTATTATTATTATTATTATTATTATTATTATTATTATTATTTATATTTCTTGTATTTGTAATTACGTACAGAAATACATGCGCAGTGATTTAGTGTAATAGAGGGCCCTAACTTTGCTACAAATACAGTATATATCTAAGCTATCTATCAAAAGAGCAGACATATGCGCCACAATGGATCAGTAGTAGGACACCAAAGTTATGATGTTGGATCTGCTCTTCAACAGCTAACTGAGAAGGGAACTTACCTCTTGTAGCATCCATGTTGCCACTCGCTAATTCCACATCATATGCCAACATCACCTGGTTCCACACTTTCTCCCATTTTCCCACAAGCTCATATTGATGAATTCGAGTACGAGGATTGAGAAGGTGAGATGAACCACAGCCATACACAGCATCACTATCACCGATCTTCATGTATGCCTGATAATTGTAAGGAATAACATAAGAAAACATGTGAAAGTAGCATAACCAAAATGCCATCCAATATTAACAGGCCATTATAAAGGGGATTGAGAGAGTAAAACTGAGGAGAGGATACATTAAATGGTCAGAAATCCAGCATCCCCGGCACACATAGTAATAAAAAACTCAACAGATGGCAGTACGCGACATTTATAGGTCATGTAGAAAATCCTCTAATAGAGTCATGTTATCTCCTGCTAGCCTTTTACAAGCTGTGAGAGGCTATCGTGTTCAGTCGAGCATGTATTTGTGAGTTCTGAGAATGGCATTTTGCGATTTATATAGCTATTTTGCAACATGATTAGTAAGAAGAGTCAGTGAGCAAGAGATTGCTTCAATTTTTAACTCTACGGACGTGGATGAAAGTGATTTTTCATTTGAAGGGTCCAAAGACGGAAATTTAAGTAGTATCTCCTCAGTGCCCTGCAGAACAAAACAGCTGATGAAAGCACTGACTTGAGTAACTTGGACCCAAGACCTTCAAGTACCATTCTTATATACAATATTAATCAGGGACCAAGTTTACATTCATATTTTGACGTGGTGACTGAGCCTAAAGAGCACTTTCCACTATATTTTTATACCGAAATTTTTCACATATGGTAATTCTCCACAAAAGAGTAATTAATTCTGGTAAACAAATGGAAACAACAGGCAACACCTCCAACTACAAAATGTAGAATCAAAGACTGATCTCTCCAACACTATCTGATATAAGGTCTTTGATTGGCCTAAAACTTATTTGTGAAATGACTCTTATACCTCTTTTGCGCTAACATGCTGTCGCAAATAAAAAAAAATTGATAATATCCTACGGAGTCTGCGATGGAGTACATCCAATATTCAAGGTAACTAATTAACATTACATACATAAGCATGTTTATAGCTAGTGTTCAATAATTCTGGATGAGTTTTAATTTGCCATATTTTCGGTCCACGTACAGACATAAAACGCTTCCACCTGCAGGGGGTTAAAAAGGAGCCCTACGATATCTTAAATCAAAGTTATGTTGCAAAACCACTTCTTCTGTGTTAAAAACAGATGTCGAACACTCACTCACACTGTCATTCGAAAGTAAAAAAAAATCAGTCAGTCCAAACAGAATAACAATGCAGATTTCCACTTTATAAATTATGGTTACAAAACTACTCTTTCCCTCAGCTGACTCAGGATCAAATTTGTCAGTAGAGGGTTGGTTCCTATCTCTGTCTCAATAGTCTTGATTCCATTTATAATGGACAGAATTATTCCTACACCCTGTATAATAATTATATATACAGTAATTATATCCGTAAGCATTATCAAAGTACAATAGAACCTCTCACATCAATCACTTACAGCACCAGGACATGGCTAGTACAAAAAATAGCTCTGATAATTCAAAGAACAAATACGAATCTTTATTATAATTAGGGAAAGAAATTTTAGGTGCTAAAAAATAGAATAATATTTGTTTATGTATTAAAAAATTAAATATGTGCTATAAAGTTCCAAATATTTTCATTCAAATACCATTTAACCAGTAGTATTCTATGAGGCAAATGAATGTCGAGTACTCACCAATCAAACATCCTAACTTGCTGAAAATTTCTGGGCATTGCAGTGCTTAATGAACACCATCTCCAATTTCTCCATATACAATCTCTGGTAAATGTCCTAGAATAGAGCCTGATATTGCAAAATGATCGTTCAACGTCACATGAAATCAGTCTGGCATACTTCAAAACGCTCGCATTCTCAATATCTACCAGTTCACCTTCTAAAACTGCAGCGAAGTTTTTTTCACAAATGAATTTGAATTTTTCCTTTAAAGTTTCCATTTCTAATAATAATAATAATAATAATAATAATAATAATAATAATAATAATAATGCTATTTGCTTTACATCCCACTAACTACTTTTACGGGAGACGCCGAGGTGCCAGAATTTAGTCCCGCAGGAGTTCTTTTACGTGCCAGTAAATCTACCGACACGAGGCTGTCGTATTTGAGCACCTTCAAATACCACCGGACTGAGCCAGGATCGAACCTGCCAAGTTGGGGTTAGAAGGCCAGCGCCTGAACCGTCTGAGCCACTCAGCCCGGCGTTTCCATTTCTGACCCTGTGAACGAATTCATTTTTCTTTCAGTATTGTACACTGCTTTAAGAGTCTTTATTAAGAGGTTTGTTGTAGCTTCTAGTTTTTTATGGAGACACACAAGAAACTTGTGTTAGCAGAAATGTACACCAATTCATTTCTTAAAGTGCTGTCCTTTAATAAATTTTTAAGAATTTTTATTGATAAAACATCTTCTTCATCCAGTTCATTTTAAAAAGATCTAAAATTTTCAAAATCATCTGCACAGTATACGACTGTGGCAAGCGATGTCCCCCTTCAAGTTACTATAGGGGCTGGCAGTAATGCAAGTTCTGAATTTGTGTTCTTGAAGAGATCAATTCTCTTTGGCGATGACCTAACAAATATTTTCTTCCCATTCAATACCAATGTGTCCACATTGGAATACAGTATTCGGAAATTTTCACACATTTGTAGAGCATGTACATGTATCATTTTTTAATAACTCATACAGAGGGTGATGGCAGCTTTGTTCATGTAAGTCGCTGAATCCGTAAGTAAAACCCACACACAATCATATTTCACACCATTTGACCACAATAAATCATACTTTCATTGAACAGCATAGTTACTGTAACATGATTTGCTGATGAAACTTCTTTATATGCCACCATGAATGTTTGCTAAAAGTTTCATCATGAGACAGTGGCTTTGAAATCCACTTTAGACAGCCCTGAAAATGGTTTTCTGTAGTTTCCCATTTTCACACCAAGCAAATGTTGGTGTTGTACCTTAATTAAGGCCATGGCAGATTTCTTCCAACTCCTAGCTCTTTCCTATCCCATTGTCACCATAAGACCTATCTGTGTCAGTGCAACACAAAGACAATTGTAAAAAAAAAAAAAAAAAATTAAAAAGTTTAATAATTTTCAAGTGCATCAACAACTACATTTCCCAATTTTCTGCCATTTGAGTCCATAGTCTTGTCATTACATATCCATGTTTTCTCATTTTCACAAACCCTCCATAAAACAAGTCAAGTCCATGTAAGGAACTCTGACGTCAGAATGGACGTGGGAGAGGACTCTATAGCAGAAAAAGCTAAGGAATTTGAGACTAACACAGTATGGGCATGTAAAGCGAATACCTGGCACAAGAACACCACATGCCTAAAGTGTAGGGTTGAAGAAAGAAAGCCAACAGGAAACCTAGGAAGAGACGGCTACACCAGATTGGAAAGAATGTGGAAAGAAGAGGAGGAAATTGGGAGTGAGTGGTGAAAGAGGAGGCATTTCTGGACATACAATGATGCAAAGACTAGTTGAACATCACCCTACCCAGAATGCTGGAAGGGTTCTATGATTATGATGATGATGATGATGATGATGACACATGATTCTGATATTTTGCAATATTTCTTCATAGCGCTTTGAAAGATGTTTCCTCAAAGTACATTCATCGGGAGTATTGAAGTTTGTATAAGTTACTTAATGAAAAATTTGCTAAATTCAGTATTGTTCACTTTATGTAGAGGAATATGAGCCAAAATCAAAGAGTAAATAAATTCCAATAATACAATTTATGAGCTTGATAGCTGCAGTAGCTTAAGTGTGGCCAGTATCCAGTAATTGGGAGATAGTGGGTTCGAATCCCACTGTCGGCAGCCCTGAAGATGGTTTTCCGTGGTTTCCCATTTTCACACCAGGCAAATGCTGGGGCTGTACCTTAATTAAGCCATGGACGCTTTCTTCCCACTCCTAGCGCCATCTCCTTCCTATCCCGCCGTCGCCATAAGACCTATCTGTGTCCGTGCGATGTAAAAGCAACTTTCAAAAAAAAAATCTCAATAAGATACATTACATTTGAAAGGCCCTGCATGAGAGGACAAAGGTCGTGGTTCACCTAACAGCACTTGTTTGGAAGTTGAATGTGAGGCTGTAACGTTATGCTTGTAGCCAGAAAAATGTTGTGATACTTGAGACTGCTGATCTGCTTTTATGGATTTGACACAAGTCTGGCAGTACATATAACATTTTCTAATCTCTAGCCTACTAAAAATGCCTTTGAATTTGCTGATATATTTCTGTAAACGGAAAATTAAACTTGTTTGGACTTATGGTATGGAAGTTACTGACTGAATGTTGCACAATGCCACTGGTTCTTAATATTAAAAAAGGGAGAATACCAGGATTCCTTTTATCATATTACATCATTTCATCATATGGTACACGAAGGTTATTCTCTGTTCAGACTCTTATCTTCCTCTCCCATGTCATCTGCACATTGCCTTACAAAGTTATGGGCTTTCTAGAATGCTGCTATATCATCCTGAACAATACATAGCTACATGGGCATAGGGAGTCTTCAGCTTCTATCCGGAGTGTGATAAGAGTATTCATGGCAGCAGATGTTTATATTAAGAAAATATAGCTTATGGGAAAGTTTAATACTCCTCCTTAGCAAATCTAGGGTGTCCTGGATCAGACTAAATAAATAATCTCCTAAAAATCCTTTCCCTAATTATAACACAGAAAGGAATGTAAAATAACTTTACAGTAACTTAAAACAAACTTTCATGTAACACTTTACCTGTAATAACAGTAAAGTTAAAAAAAGAACACCTTAAGTTCTGTAGGCCTGATGTCCATCATACTACAGTTTATGCTATGTTAAGTTATTACAGTTAAAGTTTTACATGAAAGGTGGTGTTTGGGATCTGTTTACGGCAGCACAGAAGTAGTTTAAGGAAGCAGAGATTTTTATCAGTGGGATACTATGTAATAATAATAATAATAATAATAATAAGATCTGCGGCCGTGAAAGCCTTTTTTGATATTGTATCTCCAATGGGGGAGCATTTTTTAAACGGAGAAGTCATTTCTCCTTTAGCAGGTTAGCAAACTTGATTTGCTAACACAGCGGGGCCACACAGTTTGGTCTGCCACTGCTAAGCAGAGTCCTGGAGGGGCGTGCAATTCCAGCTAATGAGTCCAAATGGCACATCTGGACGAAACTCTGCATAATGCACACGGCCTAACCACCCAAAAGCTGGTTCTATTCCTGTGATTTTAAGATCTGCGGCCGTGAAAGCCTTTTTTGATAATAATAATGTTATTTGCTTTATGTCCCACTAACTACTTTTACGGCTTTCGGAGACGCCGAGGTACTGGAATTTAGTCCCACAGGCGTTCTTTTATATGCCAGTAAACCTACCAACATGAGGCTGATGTACTTGAGCACCTTCAAATACTACCGGACTGAGCTAGGATCGAACCTGCCAAGTTGGGGTCAGAAGGCCAGTACCTCAACCGTCTGAGCCACTCAGCCTGGCAGGGATACTGTGTAGGAGGGAAAAAAACACCACTCTTTAAGGTTCAGTAATACCATCAGTAACATCAAATAATGAACGAATCAAATATCTAGGAATTTATTTCAATAATGAAATATCTCTTGACAAATCTACAGTAATTAATATCCCAAATTCTGATTTAAACAATTTAGTTAAAACTACTACAAGAGACCAAGTGAAGAGGTTCAAGATGAAAGAAACTGGAGACGATTACAAACTCATCTATCATGGCACCAGCACAACATCGAATGGTGTGACAATAGTGGTTGGCTTACTCTACCGCAACAACATCACAAGTGTCGTCAGAGTGTCGGATAGGCTCATGTCTGTCAAGATTGATTTAGAATCAATAATTGCCCATATCATATCTTGCTATGCACCTCAAACTGGATGCACGGAAGATGAGAAGGATGAGTTCTGGAAGAGTCTTGATGCCATCTTGGAACAATTCCTCCAGATGAGTTCATCTTCCTTGGAGGAGACTTAAATGGACATGTCGGATCTCAACGGGATGGATATGGGCGATGTCATGCAGGATATGGTCTTGGCACGCAAAACAATGAGGGATGCTGTATACTTGATTGTGCAGAGGCTCATGACCTAGTTGTGACCAACACATTTTTTAAGAAAAGGATAACACATCTAGCTACATATACCAGTGGACGTCATGCAACTCAGATCGATTACTAGATGGTTCGACAACAAGATCTAAAGATGGTAATGGATACCAAAGTGATCCCATATAACAGCATTGCCCCACAACACCACTTGCTTGTTCTGGATATTCGAAAAACTGTCAAACGTTCTAAGACACCTAAAACTGGACCTGAGCGTATCAAGTGGTGGAAAATGAATGTCCACAAGAACGAAAAGAAGACAGCATTAACCAACTTCTTAGTGAAGCCTGACCAGTCAGTTGAGGACATGTGGGAAGATGCTGTAAAACAGATACATCAGGCAGCAACAGTAACTCTGGGAAAAACAAAACCCGGGTGAAAGTACATTGATAAACAGACTTGGTGGTTGGATGATGAAGCCCAACAAGCTGTCAAGGAGAAAAAGGTAGCCTTTAAGACTTGGTGGAAGACACACCTGGATACTGACCTTCAGAGGTATAAAGTGCTGAAATCAGCAGTGAAAAGAGCAGTGGCTGCTGCAAAAGATCATTGTTGCCAGGATCTGTACGACCAGCTTGACACACCAGCAGGAGAAAATACTGTTTATCGCTTTGCGAAGTCCTGTAACCGTTCAACCCAGGACATTGGATACGTCATGCATACCAAGGGAGCTGACAAAAAATTACTACGAGACCAACAAGCTATCCTTCAATGATGGTCAGACTATTTTTCAGATATCAGCAATAAAGAATTTGATCACCTACCGATTGCAAGCTCTGATTCCGTCTACGGACCCATGCCCTTGATTATGGCAGAGGAAGTAATGATTACCATAAAAAAACATGAAGAATGGTAAAGCAACTGGCCCAGATGACATACCAGCAGAAATCTGGAAAATTTTTGGCAAGCCCCCTGCAGAATTCCTTGCTGCACTCTTCAATCAGATCATCATCAAGAACAAACTTCCCCATGCATGGACAACTAGTACAACAGTCCCAATCTGGAAGGGTAAAGGAGATGTGAGCGACTGCTCAACATACCGCCCTATTCGACGCCAAACACTGAAGATATTTGAACGAGTGCAGGACAACAGGCTCAGAAACACTGTCACAGTAACATTCAACCTGTGTGGATTTGTTAAGGGCTGCAGCACAATCGATGCCATCCATGCCACACATCTATTGATGGAAAAACATAAAGAGAGGCAGAAGAGTGTACACATGGCATTTCTGGACCTAGAAAAAGCATTTGACCGAGTCCCGCATGACCTCATCTGGCGAGCTCTTCGTAGTCATGAAGTCCCGGAAGCCTATGTAAGCTGGATAAAACTTATGTATCATAATACAACTAGTGTGGTGCGGAGTCCTGCGGGAATCTTTCCGCCTTTTGATATCACCGTGGGTGTACATCAGGGCTCAGCTCTATCGCCTTTATTATTTATCCTCTGCTTGGATACAGCAACGGCTGACATACAGACATAGCATCCCCGGACCCTTCTTTATGTGGATGATGTGGTACTTGCCCAGCAAACACGCCTTGGACTCCAACGCCAGACCCAAACTTGGAGCGACAAATTAGCAGAGAATGGTCTGCGCCTCAACACCCAGAAAACCAAATACCTAGAATGTGGCCCCCAAACTAGTGGGACCATAAGGATCAATAATCAAGACTTGCAGAAAACCATGCATTTTAAATACCTAGGGTCAGTTGTCACTTCGAACAGTGATGCCACTTTTGATACCCAAGCACGAGTAAATGCAGCTTGGCTCAAGTGGAGACAAGTCACCGAAGTCCTCTGCGATAGAAAGATGCCTCACCATCTAAAGGCAAAAATTTACAAGACCGTGGTACACCCAGCAGCTATTTACAGGGCAGAATGTCGTCCAATGACAAAGAAGCACGAGTAGACTCTTCATACAATGGAAACGAGGATGCTTCGATGGACTCTTGGACTGACTCGATGTGACCACATAAGAAATGAAGATGTTCGACAAAGGCTTGGCGTCGCTCCAATTGTGGAGAAAGTGAGGGAAGCGCGTCTCCGCTGGTATGATCACGTTATGTGAAGGCAGGATGGGTCGGTTGCTAAAACAGCTCTCCAAGTTGATCCAGGAGGAACATGACCACGTGGAAGGCCTTTAAAGCGGTGGACTGACAATATCAAGGCCGACCCCATAATTTGGGATAAACGATAGGAAAGAGAGAAAGTTAAAACTACACTTTTAAAACCGGAACAGAAAGTAAAAATTATCAACGAATTTATTTGGCGAGGATTGATATACCTGCCACAGTGCACTACTCTTAACTGTTATGCAGCACTTTTCTTAAAGATCTGGACATAATTATAAGAAGTTTGGTTAAAGAAATAATGAAGCTACCCAATGATACACCAAACTCCATGTTATATAGTCCAATGAAATTCAGAGGTATGGGACTACTCTTTCACAAAATGGGAGGCTAATATTCAGCATTACAATATTTGCAGTTGCTTACTCCCAATAAGGACATACAGCTGCATTGTACAGACATTTTCCGATGAGCAGAACATGGTGCTCCATAAACTGGACATCAATAAAGAAAGTCCTCCCTCTAAAACCAATGGAACAAAGCTGCGAGAGATAATGAGAGTAAGGTATGAGTTTCATTATGGTCCATGTCGACAACTGATTATTATCAAAGGGCATAGAAGGGTCCACCTATTCAATACTATAAGCTTGTATATAGTCTTATAAAACTGGGACTAGTTCTGACCCCATATATATTGGGCCATCTTCAGCCATGCTACAATTGGAAGACATCTGCACACATACAACCAATAATAAATTAAACACTTTGGTATGCCACAATTTAAAATCTTAATTTAAAACATTGATGAAGTCGAAACAACACATCCAAACTTGAAACTAAATGACACATAAAAACTGCTGTGGTTGAGGCCGAACTATGTTGTTACTCTTACAGCAGCCAAATGTTCCTGAGTTGATCTGGGAGTTGGCATCCCTATCTGTATAGACAAGCAACTTGATTTATAATTTATGTTTGTTCAATGTAATATAGGTAATGACTTTTATGTACCTTGAAGGGGAACATTCATAATTAGAATAAGTATTCTTTTTCGTCAGATGTAGTGATCTATTGTTTAATTTGGTTTGAAGTGAATTCACTGCGCTGAATGGGAGGCTAATATTCAGCACTACAACATCTGCAGTTGCTTACTCCTGATTAAGGACGTACAGCTGCATCATACACGAAAGTTTTCTGATGAGCAGTTTAGTTTCAATTTAGTGGATTCACTTCAAACCAAATTAAACTATAGATCACTACACCTGACAAAAAGGAATACCTATTCAAATTACAAATGTTCCCCATCAAGCTACATAAAAGTCATTACCCATATTACATTAAACAAGCATAAATTATAAATCAAGTTGCTCGTCTATACAGATAGGGATGACAACTTCCAGATCAACTCACGAACATCTGGCTGCTATGGGAGCAATGAAATGAAATGGCATATGGCTTTTAGTGCCGGGAGTGTCCGAGGACAAGTTCGGCTAGCCAGATGCAGGTCTTTTGATTTGACGCTCGTAGGCAACCTGCACGTCATGATGAGTATGAAATGATGATGAAGACGACTCATACACCCAGCCCCCGTGCCAGCAAAATTAACCAATTATGGTTAAAATTTCTATTTTTTGCTAGTTGCTTTACGTCGCACCGACACAGATAGGTCTTATGGCGACGATTGAACAAGAAAGGGCTAGGAGTGGGAAGGAAGCGGCCGTGGCCTTAATTAATGTACAGCCCCAGCATTTGCCTGGTGTGAAAATGGGAAACCATGGAAAACCATTTTCAGGGCTGCCGACAGTGGGGTTCGAACCTACTATCTCCCGAATACTGGATACTGGCCGCACTTAAGCGACTGCAGCTATTGAGCTCGGTGTTAAAATTTCTGATCCTGCCAGGAATCGAACCCAGGTCCCCTGTAACCAAAGGCCAGTACGCTAACCATTTAGCCATGGAGCTGGACGTAGGAGCAATGACACACTGGGACACAGTGTTGGAGGAGGAATGGTGGAAAGACCGAAGAAAGTGGAGAGGAACCATATTTGCCCCCACCCGGCTACAGCTGGATAAAGGGAAATGATGATGAGGAGGAGCAACGACATAGTTTGGCATCAACCACAACAGTTTTGATGTGTCATTTAGTTCCAAGTTTGGATGTGTTGTTCGGACTTCATCAATGATTTAAATTAAGACTGTAAATTGTGGCATACCAAAGTGTTTAATTTATTATTGGTTGTGTGTGTGTGAATGTCTTCCAACTGTAGTGCAGATGAAGATGACCCAATATATATGGGGTCGAACTAGTCCCAGTTTTTTAAGGCAATATACAAACTTATGGTATTGATTAGTTGGACCCTTCTCTACCCTCTGATACAGATAATGAGAGATCGATCTTTTCAGTTATGGTGTCAATTACCCCAGAAATAGAGAGGAGTGGTTTTGTACACCGACCACCCAAAAGCAAATTCCTGGATGTCTCATAAGTCACCTTTATCTTCGTCGGAATACATAAATGCTACAAATATGTTGTGCAACCTGACTGCATTAAGATTGATTCCCGACAGAACTTTCAACACAACCCGTTGCCGCCAAAACAGTTGCAATGAGATTAGAGCTGGGGTTCTGCACGAACATCGAATTACTGTGCAACAATCGTCACCATCGAGTAAGGACATCAACTGTTCAAGGCCTGAGGCAATGCGGATGGGAGGTGCACAAAGAAGTTCACTGGGTCTTTACTGACGACTCAACGAGAAGAGTGGACATCATAGCCATCAATAGGAAAGAAAATAAAGCGATGGTGTTAGATCCTACCATTCACTTCAAGCAATTTATCCATCATGCCATACCTATCAGCTAAATATAATAGGCCTATTCCTCCAGGTCAATGAATTGTCAGAGGCCTCCTGTTTGGATCCAGAGGTATCCTGCTGAAGAACATAGCAACTATCCTTCAAAATTTAAAAATTCCTTCTTACGACATAGAGAAAATCTTATTACAGATTATAAGAGATTCTCTGCAACTTATACAGTTTCATTTATACTTTAAATCGTAATTTCCAGAAAAGATACGATTTCATTATTATAATTACGTACTGTAAATTACGTATTCTGGACCTTTATGATCACCTTCAATGGAGGACGGATGATTAATTTTTAATAAATCTTACTACTACATATAAGTTAGGGGGTTTGTTTAGAAGAGTGATAGGGAGGAACATTCAGGGAAAAAAGGGTGGACCAGGAAGTATGATGACCATTTAGGAAGCATGAAGTCAAGTAAGGATGACATAAAATTGTTAGTGTTAAACTGTAGAGGTATTGTAAAGAAAGGAAGGGAATTAAGTAATTTGATAGAGATATATTTACCAAATATTGTAATAGGAACAGAATCATGGCTGAGATGTGATATTACTTATGCAAACATTTTCTCATGGAACTGGAATGTTTATTGTAGATACAGGATAGCAATGATAGGAGGGGGAGTATATATATATATACTGGTGAAAGAATTTGTAAGTGATAAAAAAATTTAAGGAAAAGGAATGTGAAATTCTAGGTGTAAGACTCATCTCTAAAGACAATAAGTAACTTTATGTTTTGGGGTTGTACAGACCTGGCAAGGATGGTGCTAACGCTGATACAGAATTATATGATAAGGTAATCAGTTATGTGAGGAACAACACAGAAAGGAACTTTATTGTAGCGAGTGATCTCGTCGTCGTCGTCGTCGTCATCATCATCATCATTTCCCGTTTCCAGCTTCCCAGGTTGGGCTGTGAATCAAGGACCTCTATCGCTGCCTGCTTCACCAACATCTACCACTCTTCTCCTTTCTTAGGTACATCTTCTGGTTTTCCTCCCCTCTTCTCTATGCACTTTCACACTGAATCTGTCCACCTCCTTCGGGGTCTTCCTTGTGGTCTCCTTCTTGTTAACTTCTCCGAAGAAGCTTTTTTTGGCACTCTCTCTTCTCCCATTCTCATCACATGCCCATACCACTTTAGCTTTGTTGTTTCTATCCTGTCTTGAAGTTTCAAGATTCCTGTCCTTTTCCTTATCTCTTCATTTCTAATTCTATCCTTTCTGATCTTGCCCTCAATACCTCTCAGGAATTTTATCTCCGTTGCCTGTATTCTACTCTCCTCTCGTTTTGTTGTAGTCCACGATCCAGCTGCATACAAAGACTTTAATATTACTTATCTTGACTCACAGAGCGCGCTGGTGCTATGCAGAAAATTGAATATCTTTGCGCATCGCCATGTTATCTGTGTATTTGTTGTTGCTATTGATTGTCTTGACATTGTGTGAAATATTAGTACTGTTATGTGTGGTTTTAAATGCTATTTTTAAGTTGTTTTTTTTTTTTTTTTTTTTTTTTTTTAACATTAGTTATGGGATATATGAGTGCATTGTTGAAGATAAATAGTATGTAATCTTTCTTAGGTTTGTCTGTTTTTGTCAACTTGGTTTTGGGTTGAGATCTAATTTTGTGAATAATTTTATTGACCATTTCTTTCTTGTATCCATTGTTTTTAGCTATGTCGTGTATTAGTTGTAATTCATTGTTTAAATCTTCTTTTGATAGCGGTATATTAAAGGCTCTATATATCGTGCTGTAATAAGCTGCTTTTATATGTGTATTGGGATGGATGGAATCTATTTTAATCGTGTTTTAAGTGTGTGCGGGTTTTCTATATATTTTGTAGGATAGGTGGTTTTCATGTCTGGTTAATGTTATGTCTAAATAGTTTAGGGTATGGTTGCTTTCAGTTTCTTTAGTGAATTTTATGTAGGGGTCTATAGTTGTATATGGTAACTGGTTTTATGGCGAGTGGAAATTAGCCTGGCTGTAGTATTCTAGTAACTTGACACAGTTTCCTACACTGTGAACGAGGAGATGTTTTTAAACAACATCCAAAAGCAGCGATGGAAACTATGAGATCACCACTTCAATGCCAGGAGGATAGAGACCCAAGAGCTGACCCAGTTCTTTACTGAAGGTACCACTTTCGATATGGCTGGCTAAAATGACAGGGTGCCGGCTGTCCCAATGGCTGGCGGTGATAAGTCAAAGAAACAGATGAGTACAGAATTTTCAATGTAATTATGTGAGTGTGAACGTGTTTTAATGTTGCAAAAGGGGATAGGTTAGCTTGATATTTAATTTCAGTAAATTTTGTTTTTGTTTGGAAGGACTACGTCCTATTTAAAGTAAATGTTACGAAGCTTGTTAATGTAAATATAATTGTAACGTAAATGTGGACTGTTTGCGTAAGGTCACAGCTTGCTTTGTTACATTTTTATGCAGGGTTATTGGCTGAGTGGTTAACATCATCTTACAAGTCAGTTTCTTATTTTAGCCCCATTTATTTTGATTTGTTTTGCTATGATGTTTGAGACACAGTGTACGTCTCAGTACTTAAATGTAAATAAGAATTTAAATTAAAGTCAGGAAGGATTAGATTAAAGTATTAAGGGGAACTCAAAGTGTACAGAAACATGGCGTCACGTTTTCTGGGATTTAATGCATGATGTGTGAATGAGAATGTGTGAGACGGTGGAGTTTGGATCCACAAATTTTGATAGCATCATCTTCACAACTATTTTGAATATCAAGATGAGTGTAAATTAGTGTTTGATTCACGAGTTCCTCGAACCTAGTTTCATATTTCAAGTTCTGAATATTTAGAATACATTTTCTTTAAAATTTTATTATCATTATCAATGCGAGTTTCTTGAGTTGTAAGATTGAGATATTTCAGTAACTTTCAGATGTTCAGACATGATCGATTGTCTATGTGGCCATTTTCCGTGGCCACTTTATTATTCATGTTTAACTTTAAGAGTGCGAGTGCTTAGATTTGTGACCAGCGCGGTCTTGTATCTTTTCATGTGAACGAATGTTAGACGATGTCATTTCATATACTTATTCAGTTTTGGCAACTTTAAGACAAGTGATATCCAAACGCGTATAGAGGAATAGCGTTGGAATCTACATTACTGAAACTCCTAACAGGAATCCTCGCCAAAAGGCTGGCAGAGAAGCTAGAACCCCTTCTACCAGAGGAACAGTTTGGTTTTAGAAAGGGAAGGTCCATGACTCTGGCAGTAGAAAACCTGTTGGAACAAATAAAACAGACAATAGAAAGACCAAAAGGAAAACTATATGTGGTTTTTGTTGATTACTCAAAAGCCTTCGATATGGTCAACAGAAAGGTATTAATAGATAAACTGGAGGAACTAATTGGAAGAACGAGCACAACGACCCTGATATCGAATATACTGGCAGAAAACTATATACAGATAGATGATGGAATAGGCATATCTGACTGGCTGTCACAGACGAACGGTGTCCTCCAAGGCAATCCACTCAGCCCTATCCTGTTTAATGTTCTCACGAACGATGTCACCAAAGGAATGGCAGGAACAAGCACATGCGTATACGCTGATGACATGGCCATCACAGTGACAGATATAGATAAACTGCAAGTATCGCTAAACACACTATGTGAATGGGCAGAGAGAAACGACATCCAGATAAACGAAGAGAAGACGGAATTGGTAGTATTTAGGAAAGGAGGAAGACTCACTGAAGCAGAGAACATCAAATGCAATGGCAAACTACTCAAGAGGGCTAACAATTTTAAATATCTAGGTATCACAATTCAAACAACGGGAAAGAGTTTCAGTTTACATATAAGATCTAGAGCAGTGGCGGCCACTAGGGCTATGAATGAAATCAGGAACATCACACAACTATCGATCAGCACAGCTATGGACTTGTTTAGGTTAAAGATACTACCTGTTCTGACGTATGGCCTAGAATTAGTGGCAAAATACCTCACGTACAAACAGTTGGAAGAATTGGAGCGAGTAAAGGCTAGATACCTGAAGAGAATTTTAGGAGTCCCGCAGAATGCAAGATCGAGGCTAGTGTATGAGCTTACCAGGGAGACCTTCTTAATAGAGGATCTGAGATGCGAGCTCATACTTCAAGCTAGTACCAGCTTCAAACAGCTTATACAAGATCTGCATGAGAAGAAAAACAACATACCAGAGGACTTCTATGCAACATCTGCTATGCAAGACAGGACCTGGATGGAAGCTAATCATGATATGCGACACGTGACGAGATTGGCGATCCATGGTTTCCACCACAAGGTGTGCTGCAACAAATTATTTCACGAACCAAATGATGAATGTGTGTGAGAGTTGTGCTTGGAATTCTGTGATAGATACCATATTGTAAAATGCAGGAATAGACAGAAATCCATCGTAGCTTATAGCAAAGAAAAGTAATGTGTATGTAATGTAAATGTAATGTTATGGTATTCTGCACGGCATGTGCGCATTTTTCAATAATAAAAAAATTAATGTGTCTCTGAGTAAGAGGATGCGTTCCTCATTTGAAAGGCCTGCATCTTCGTGCTTTTGTGACTTGCCTCGGGTAGACTGTTGAGCAGCATGTGTAAAGGGTTGGACCCTGTGGTGTTTTTTTTTTTTTTTTTTGGTGAGGATTGCTGCATTATTTTGGGAGATTGAATCTCTGCTTTGAGTCATTCCGTTGTGTGTTGGCAAGGATCATATGTGCGTCTACTGAGGAGAGTTTATTTTAGCGGCCCATACTTCATGATGATTTTATTGGTTTTTGTCCATGTCAATACGTGTTGAAGTAGATGAGATGTTTTATATCGCGATGTTTTGTTTGTTTTTTCTTTCATGATATTACCGTGCTGAGGAATATTTTTGTGTCATGTAATATATTTCAGGAACCGGCGTTGAATTATGTGTTGAAAGTTAAAGTCTACTCTGTTATTTTTACGAATTTGTGTCATATAATTTATTTCAGGAAACCACGTTTATTTTTGCGTATTGTTATGAAGTCCACCAGTTGATTGATTTTGTGTCATGTAATTTATTTTAGGAACCTACGTTCAATAAGAAGTGTTGCTTAAAGTGTAAATTTATCTCCTTATATTTTCCATCGAGTTTTTGAGTGAGTGAGGATTGTGTAAATGCCGCATGCTTTTCTTGGTGAGCCCTGGAAAATATGACATCATGTTTTTGTGTCTTTGATTGCGTATATTTGCCATTTTTGTGATTTTATTGTGTGTAGTACTGACCCACAGTGTTTGTTGTGCTCATGGTATTGCTCATGATTCGAGATGTATATGATTGTGTATAAGATGTTTTACCACTCAGCATGTTTTATTTTTTACAGTTAGATTAATTTTTGTCTCCCCTTTTTGTGCATTACATCACGTCTTTTCTTAAGGTTAGGAACCCCCACTGCTATGTCAAGTGTGCATAAAAGGAGAAATGCATTCATCTACAGTTCAAAGTGTTGATAAAAATACAAAGTCAGGTGCGTGGTGTGAGCACGCAAGCCATTGTGTTAAATTTAATGAAACTTCAAGATATGATTTGATATGTTAAGTATGTGTGTCGGCATATAATCATATATTTGCATGATTTCTATTTTGATTCTCAAGGTAGACTTTATCAAGCTGAAAGAAATATTCTGAGTTATGTAAAAATTTGGACCATTTGATACTTTTTGCTATTTAGGTATTTTAACAAAGAGATTTTTCTCCAAAACTGACGTCATGCTTCACCTTGCTTTATTTATAGCTTTTAGTTGACCTTACCATGTCCATATTGGTTACATCATTAGCTATTAGTTATATCATTCCAGGGTGTACGCATTTTATTTTTAGGGCATTATTTTATCATAGTTCAAACTGAGCACCCTTGGGAACGGCTGACTAGTCTGGGGCAAATTACCTTGATAGTAGAAATGGGGACAATGTGTCCCTTAGCAACTGTCTGGGCACACTGTCATAAGCTTTTACAATGTCAATAAATGTCATCACTATGTCTTTTCCAAACTCCCATTTTTTCTTCATCATATGTCTTAATGTAAAGGTCAAGTCAAACATTGATCTGTCTTTCCTAAAACCATACTGTTCTTCTTCCTTCCAATACTCTCTCAAATATCTTAGCTACATGGCAATAAGGATGATCCCTCTATACATAGTTATTACATTCCTTTTTATCACCTTTTTTTAAATATCAGGATAATTAAACCCTTTCCCCACTCTTCTGGGATCTCCTTTTTCCTCCAGATTATTTTACATAATCTATACAGCCACTGTAGCCCTATTGGTCCTGCTGCTTTTATAATTTCCGTAGGTACCTCATATGCTTCCGTTGCTTTACCGCTCTTCATCTTTTGTATGGCTTCCTCTATTTCTAACATCGATATCTTCTTCTTCTTCTTCTTCTTCTTCTTCTTTCCCCATTGTTTCTTCTTGTTCCTTTTCATCTACCAGTTCACTGTATTTAATATTTAGCAATTCTGAGAAGTATTCTTCCCATCTTTTTAGTATGTCATCTCTTTTGTGTCAATATCTGTCCTGTTTCAGTTCTTAGAAATTTGATATCTCCAGTATTTCATAAACTAGTCTTCACCAAACCATACAAAACCTTTTTACTTACCTTTATATCCTCTTGTAAAGTTTCTGTGAAACTTTCCCAGATCTTCTTGTACTATTTTCTTACATACCTTCTTGGCTTCTTTATATTTCTCCCAATTCTCTATACTATTGCTGCCTATCCACTTCCTCCAAGCCATTTGTTTCTCTTTAACTGCTTCCTTTACTCTGCTATTCCACCAAGGAGTCTCCTTTTCTTTTTTCCTCCCTGATAGTCTTCCACAGATGTTTACTGCACTCTTTACAAAACCATTTCTGAAACATGTCCATTCCTCTTCCTCACTGTTCACATCATTTTTGGGAATTTCTTTCTTCAGATCCTCTTGAAACTTTTCCCTTATTTCTTTCTCTTTTAACTTCCATCCCTTTATTTTTCTTTCCCTTTTTTCTATTAACTTCGCTATTTTACCAAGTCTTAATTTGGCTACCACCACTTTAGGGTCTCTTTCGAAATCTGTTCTTCGCATTGCTGTCACATCTTCCAGTTGTCTACATTTTTCTTTCTCCAACAGAATAAGATCAATCATTGTCTTTGTCTATCTCCCCAACCATATCTAGTTATTTTTTGCGAGTTCTTTTTCCTAAACCACATATTGCCAACAATTAATCCATTCCTTCTACAAAAATCTATTACCAAATCTCCTTCTTCATCTTGGTTTCTATAACTATAGGGGCCAATTATCTCTCCTTTTCCCTGTCTGTCTGTTCCAACATGTGCATTCATGTCTCCCATTATTATAACCTCTTTGTCTTCAATACAACTTTCCAGTTCTTCTAGAAACTCTTCTAAACATTCATCTGCATTCCCCGACTGGGGTGCATAAACCAGTATAAAATCCTTGTCCAAGTCTAACTTTAATTATCCTGTCACTGATCTGGTTGATTTTGTCCACATATTGCGGTAGGTCTTCTCTCAATATAACACCAACACAATTTGTTGCCATCTTTCCTCCACTCTAATATAATCTATACCCTTTCTTCAATTCTTTTTGACCTTTCCCCTTCCATTTTGTCTCACTCACTCCCATCATTGCTATGTCTTTCTTCTCCATATACTCTATCAGTTCTTCTACCTTGCCATTCAAAGTCATGACATTGATGACACCGATTCTTGTGATGTCTGGTAGACCACTTCTCACAGTTTCCTCAGAGCACTGGGAACTGCGCGTCACTTCAGGGTGACGCCCTAGCATTTTCCGAGGCCTCAATTCACTTGCACTCATTTTTTAGGCTGTTTGTACGATGGGTTCGCCACTCCCAAAGATTTTTTTTTTTTTTTTTTTTTTTCTAGTTGCTTTATGCCGCACAGACACAGATAGGTCTTATGGCAACGATGGGACAGGAAAGGGCTAGGAGTGCGAAGGAAGCGGCCATGGCCTTAATAAAAGGCATTTTATTACCTTCTGCCAGGTTCAAATTAGGCCACCCCTAACATGGAGTCCGACGCCTTTTGTAGCCGCTCCTCTGGAGTACAGACACTACGGGTTTGCCCCTTCCGCCATCTCCACTGTACCAAAGTCCATCTTCTCCGCCGTAGATGCCACTGAGGTCTTCACCCATAACCCAGGGCAAGGGTCCTGTAATGTTTTACTTCATAAGAACACTGAAATGTCATAGGGTTACTGATTTATTCTTACAAAGAATCATCTTCTGCTACAACAGCATCAAACATCACCATGACTACTATACTATTACTTTCATGGAGTCCATATTAAGTAGATAGCAAGAGTATGTTAACGTCCATGGAGGCTCAAACTCCTTAGCTGTGTAGCGAACAGGTACGGTCAGTTAGATAATTCTCCACACTCCCCACCTTGAGCCGTATCACGGTTGCTCAACTCCAATGGATGTACCAGTTGAATGGGTCTTCGAAATACTCTCCCCTCTTTGTCAGTCAGCTCACAGGACCTGATCTTCCCATCTCGTCCCATGATGAGTTTGGAGATTCTAGCTATCTTCCAAATTTGCCTTGGTAGTTTATCGTCGCTTAGTAGCGCCAGATCTCCATGTTGAAGAAGTGGACGATTCTGGTTCCGTTGCTGAACTTCATGGAAACTATTTAGATCCAATAGATACTCGTTCCTCCACTGCTTCCAAAATGTGTTCAGTGCAGACTGTTTTTCTATCCACATCTGATTCATTTCTTCCTTTGTTTTGTTACTATCTTCAACATTGGTCTTTCTGTCTGGTAGCCTTGTTGTGTTATCACCAATAAGAAAATGTGCTGGTGTCAGCGCACGATGCTGAGGATCGTTTTCCACATACGTCAAGGGTCTACTGTTGATTGTTGCTTCAATTCCGACGAGAACTGTGTAAATTTCTTCATCATCGAACCGCCTGCTTCCTAAGGCTTTCTTCAAACAGCTTTTCACTGTCTGTACCATTCTCTCCCAGAATCCTCCCCACCAAGCAGCGCGTTCGACTATATATTGCCAATGAATATTTTTACCATTCAAAAAATGCACAATGTCTTCTGTTTTCAGATTTTCCCATAATGTGCTAAGTTCTCTTTCAGCTTTCTTAAATGTTCTTGCGTTATCGGACCAAATTGTTCGACATAAACCTCTTCGTCCAATAAATCGCTGTAAGGCGTGAATGAATTTCTCCGTACTCATATCTGTCACAAGCTCCAAGTGTACAGCGCGTGTGACAGCGCATGTGAACAATGCAATGTATCTTTTCCGTAATATGCCTCCATTCTTGGAATATAACGGACCTGCGAAGTCCACACCAGTGGTCTCAAATGGTCTGCTAGGAGTTACGCGTTCTGCCGGAAGAGGGGGTTCAACTTCCGAAGCTGCCTTTGCTTTAAGTTTTTTGCACGGTAAGCACTGTCTAATGATTTTCTTGATGATCTGTCGTCCTCGAAGTATCCAAAAGTCTGTCCTTAAATACTCAACAAAATTCGAGTTCCTACATGGAATTGGGTTTTATGTTCCTCTTCTACTAACAGTTTTGTGAAATGGTGGTCACCATTTAAAATAATGGGATGTTGCTCGTTTTCATCTAAACCGGCAAAATGTAAACGTCCACCAACTCTAAGAATGCCATGTTTGATGAATGGAGAAAAGTTTCTAATTTTGGACTGCTTGGGTAGTTCTGACCTTTTCTGTAGTGCTTCTATTTCTTCTGGGAACGATTCTCTCTGTGAATGTTTAATCCAAAACAGCTTTGCAGTTTGAATTTCGTCTAATTGTAGTGGGCCTAACGTTTTTTCTTGACAGCGTGTATTTCGTGTAAATCGCCAAATCCATGCTGTAATCCTGAGAACTTTGGTTAATCTGCTATATCTTGTAATATCGAAAATCGCTTCTGTCTGTTTAGCTGTGGTAGCATGGGAAACTGTTTTCTTTCGTTCTATTCCTGTTTTATCAAGTTCTGTTTGTGATATTTCAACTGATTTCGGCCAATACTCTTCTGGTTTTATAAGCCAGTCTGGACCATGCCACCATGAGTTACTTTCACGCAGTTGATTTGCTGTTAGCCCTCGTGTTATATGATCTGCAGGGTTTTCCTTGCCGGGGCAATGACGCCACTGTGTTCGGTGTGACCTTCGATGAATTTCATGTATTCTGTTCGAGACGAACACGTTCCATTCCGACGCGTTTCCTCTTATCCAGTGTAATACAATGGTTGAATCGGTCCAAAATTGGACGTGGTGTAATTCCAAGTGTAGTTCACGTTTGACATACTCCGAAAGACGAACTGCTATGATAGCTCCCATGAGTTCTAGTCGTGGTAAGGATATTTTCTGAACTGGTGCGAGTCGATTTTTGGCTGTGATTAATTCGATCCTGACATGTTCGTTTATGGTCGTCTTGATGTAAACTGCTGCGACATATATTCGTTCGCTGGCATCACTGAAAATGTGCAGTTCTCTGGTCTGGTCTTGCTTGATCCAAGATCCTATCCATCGTGGAATTTTAACTGTGTGTAAGCTTTTTAAACCTTCTAGCCAGTGGTTCCACTTCTGAACTAAATCATGTGGCAAAAGCTCATCCCAGTCGAGGTTTCTCAGCCAAGTTTCTTGGAAAATAATCTTTCCTGTAATTGTTGCTGGTGATAGGAGGCCTAATGGATCGTAGATTCTTGCTGCAGTCTTCAGAACAACTCTTTTAGTACAGGGCATGAGTGCTGCTGTACTTACGGTATTCTCGAACGAGAAGTAGAATTCATCTGTATCCGTATCAGTTGGAATGCCTAAAATAGATGTATTTTGGCGGACCACTTCTTTCGTTTCTCGCCACACCTGGTTCATTGTTATTGAGTTTGATAACCATTTGGAAAGTGGAATGCTGATCTCATTGAAACAATTTTTCATCTCTGTATAAATGTCTATCAATTCTTCATCCGTGTCTCCGCCTGCTGCTAGATCGTCAACATACACGTTGTCTTCTAGAATTCTTAATGCGTTTGGATATTTGTCTTTCATCACCGTTGCTAGTTGTCTTAAAGTTGCTGCCAGCAAACACGGGCTGCATGTCAGCCCAAATGGGAGTCGACAGAAACGGTATATTGTGGTCTCATTGGTTCTCAGCCACCCTTCTTCTGAACGAATCATTTTAAACCAGAAAAAACGAGTGGAATCTCTGTCTTTCTCATTCAGAATCAACTGTAAAAAGCTCTGATTCCCGTCTGCTGCAATGTATTTGTTGAACGTTCGTAACCGAAGTAAGGTTGCTGTTGAATCTGGATTCAGATTGGGGCCAGATTCTAAGTTGCTGTTCAAAGACAATTCGCCTTTCTCATGTGAAGAAGCGTCAAATACGATCCTCACTTTGGTTGTTTCATGATCATCTCGAATTACTGCATGATGTGGCATGAAGAATGTTTTTCCTCTTCGTGATTCCTCACTACAGAATTCAACTTGTTCGTTCTCAATGTGTTTCTGCATTGCTTGTACATAGCGTTCTTCGTATTTCTTATCTCTTGCAAATCGCTTCTTCAAACTATCGAAACGCTTTAATGCAATATTCCTGTTGTCATGTAGATTAGGTTCATCCTTTTTCCAAGGTAGGAATACTGTGCACCGTCTTTCAGTTATCGCAAATTGTTCATTGGTTGTTGTCAAGATCTTCTGTTCCTTGGCTGTGAATTTGCGAGTTTCATCATCCCTGATTCCGATGCTCTCTAGCTCCCAGAATCTCCTCAATAGGTTGTCTGTTTCTGAGTGAATGAAGTATGAATTTGTTTCTTTTATCGAAATCCCAGTGCGACTTCCAAATAGAATCCAACCAAAAATACTTCTGCGAATGGTGAGTGAGTCTGATAAGCGGATGATGTCATCTTGGAAGATACGTTCATGGTAATCAGCGCCAACTAATATTCCAATAGAGATGTTCTTCGATATTTCATCAGCATCTGCAAATTTTAAACTGCTGAATTGTTGCCTAATATCCATTGGAACTGGTCTCAGAGCTTGAAAAGTATGTGTAGCTTCTAAAGCTTCTATGTTGATTGCAGTTTCCGTGGCTGCTCCTGTAAGTTGAAATCGTACTCGGTTGCGTATTGTTGCTTTACCGTGATGTTCAAGTGTTGAAATAATTAAGGACTCTTTTCCAATGTTTTCCAAGTTTAGTTTATCTGTTAGATCTTTGACGATATAACTGCGTTCACTTCCGGCATCAAGTAGTATTTTTGTCATATGCTGATTGCCGTTGCGATCAGAAATCCATACTAAAGCTGTGTTCAAAAACATCTCATGCAATTGTGTATTCTTTGTCTCTGCAGTATGGACAGCTGTAACATTTGTTTCTTTCGTAAGTGACTCCCCTGTGGTTACTGCCGTTATTGTATCCAAGGATGACTTGCAAATGGATTTATGATGTCCTGTGTTATTACAGACTCGACATTTCTGATCTTTCTTTCTACAGTCTTTCATTTTGTGGTTTTTGCCTAAACAGATGAAGCATCGTCCATCTTTCCTTAATTTTTCTGATCTGGCTGCAACTGAGACTATTTTATGGCATTCGTTACTCCAGTGGCCTCTTCTATCGCAAAAGGCGCATGTGATTGGGTTTGTTTTTATTTCATCGCTGTACGTTAGTTTAGGTGGATTATTTTGCTGTTCAGTATGCTTACTCTTTTTTATTTCATTCTTGTATTGACTGGTGTGTAGATTCATTGTTGTAGAGAACTGTTCTCCTAAACTGTCACTGAACTCGTTCAACTTCTCTGATTTTTCTTTGCTGAGTACCCATTTGTCCAGGAAATTCATCAGGGCATCCAAGTTACCATCATCGCCCTGCGTAGTGTACCAGGCGAATTTTGTTTCATCTGGAAAGGCACGTAAAATATCTGCAGATAAAAAGGAACCAAGCATGCAGGCATCAAACCCAAGTCCTTTAAGAGCTGCAATATTCATCTGGCAACTGTTATATATGCTTCTCAACTCGGTAGTAGTTGGATCTGAATGTTTTCTCAAGGTACGGAAGAAGTCGATATGTTCCTGTTGCTGTAATTTAATGTTGTCGAAGCGTTCCTTCAGCTTCTGAAGTGCGATCTTGTAATTTTCCTCTGACATTTTCAGCCCACTGATGAGATGTCTGGCTTCTCCTTCTACCAAGTTCCATAGATACAGATGTTTTTTTTCAACTGGCGTAATTGCCGAATTATTATGAATTGCTGATTCAAATTGCTGATAAAATCTTGGCCAGTCTGAAAAGGTGCCCATGAAAGGTTTAATTTCAAGCTTAGGTAAGCGTGGTCTCACGATTGCAGACTGAAGAATAGTTGTGTCATTCTTTGCGTTTGATTGCTGCTGGGGAAACCTAATTTCTTTGATCTTCTTGTTTGCTATTGCAATTAGTTTTCGGCCTTCTATTTGACGGTTTTCACACTCTTCTGCATCCCGTTCGTTCGCATCGTCTTCCTGCAACGCCTGTGTCCGTTTCTGAATTTCGCTCAAATCTAGTAGTAGTTCGTGTAATCTTTGCGCTAATATTTCCATTTCGATGTCATCATATCCATCTTCGATCGCTGTTCGTAGTCTTTGAACGAGTCTAGTTTCCAACGATCTGGTTGCTGTTCGAATGCGTCTTTCAGTTTGTAAAATGTTTGCATTTGAAACTGTAAACTGAGCAGTAGGTGCGTTAATATTCGTATTTTCCATGTTTCACTGAACTGAATTATGCACGAATACCGTTAACGAAAATAACACACACTACATACATGGACATTACCGTATTCCTGTCTTTAACCTATATCTGTACTGTAATTGGTATTTCACTGCAACCTGAAGTTACACTGCATTCGTAAACAGTCCGGGTTTCCGTATTATGTTTTTACGACAGTTAAATCTTAAGCGTTGGTTTCGTATAGTACTGATCCTGTCAACAGAGGCTTTACACTCTTGTAATATTCACTGTTTTTGCGACGCACTTTGAAACGTACACTGATGTTTCGTAACACTTCAAATGAGTCTGTTCGTAATGTATATAATTACGTATATTCCTTCAAATGTATATCCGTTGCTTAAGAAATTGAATGTAAGTAGAGATCTTACTTGGGTTAGCTGGTTTCTTGTTGATACGGCGATGTTGCGTGATGCTGCTTACCGTTGTCTGTCCGCGTTTTTCTAGCCGCTAATCGTTCCATAAACGGGTTTCGGCACCATTATGTAATGTTTTACTTCATAAGAACACTGAAATGTCATAGGGTTACTGATTTATTCTTACAAAGAATCATCTTCTGCTACAACAGCATCAAACATCACCATGACTACTATACTATTACTTTCATGGAGTCCATATTAAGTAGATAGCAAGAGTATGTTAACGTCCATGGAGGCTCAAACTCCTTAGCTGTGTAGCGAACAGGTACGGTCAGTTAGATAATTCTCCACAGGTCCTCCACATTTATGACCCCTGTCCCAGTATTTTAAAGAACCCAGGAATTGGGCTACCTGTTGGTCCGCGGGTTGTATTGGGTATTTCAACCCGCCCTACATACTGTAGGGACCCCCCTATCTGCCACCTGGGGACGTGCTCTGTAGAGGTCAAGTTCCCCTGGTTACTTATTGGAAGTTAACCCCACCCACAAGGGCTGAGGTTATTTGCAGAGTGTAGCGGGTGATCTGAAGCTGCCAAATGTTAAAGAGGAAGGGAATGCGAATGACAGAAAGTATGACCAACAAATGATGAATAAGTTATTATAGGAAGGATAGCTGAATCAGAAAGTTATGGAACCAACTAGACGGAAAAACATTCTAGAAGCGGTACTAATAAAACCAGATGAACTCTATAGGGAAAATGAAATGATAGATGGTATAAGTGATCATGAAGCTGTCTTTGTCAGAGTTAAAAATAAATGCATTAGAAAGGAATGTCATAAAGTAGGACTTGGGCAATAACAACTGGCTGGTAAGAGGGGAATGGAGAAATTTTTTAAAAGCAATTATTGTGATCAATGGAAAATGGTAAATAAAAATGTAATCAGCATATGGGATGGGTTTAAAGTAATTGTTGAGAAGTGTACCTATGTACTTTTTGGTAAGGAACAGTAAGGACCCATTATGTTATAACAGGAAAGTAAAGAGATTAAGAAGGAAGTGCAGATTATAAAGAGACGGAGTTAGGAATGTTTGCAGGAGTAAGGAGAGATTGAAGGAGCTCACTAGGGAATTGAATTCAGCAAAACAAAAACAAAAAATCAGCTAAGGATAACATGGTGGCAAATATAACTGGCAGTCATATGAATTTTGGGGAGCAATAGAAGGATATGTATAGATACTTAAGGCAGAAACAGGTTCCAGGAAGGACATTCCAGGGATCATTAATGAACAAGGGGAGTGCATATGTGAGGACTTGCAGAAAGCAAAAGTATTGTCAGCAATATGTAAAGGTAGTTGGATATAAAGAAAATGTCTTGACAGAAGAGGTGACTAATACTGGCGAAATACTGAAATGTACCTATGATAATAAAGAAATTTATAAAACGATACAAAAGTTGAAAGCTAGAAAGGCAGCTGGGATTGATAAGGTTCTTGGGATATATTAAAGGCTATGGGTACCAACACCACGCATATTTTCAATCGAGGTAAGGGCATGAAGATCGGAGCGGTAGAAGACGTACTGGGAGGACCGCAAAGCCCGAACAATCCTTCAATGAGACCTGGACGATAGACTGACTAAAGTGATCCTAATTAAATTGAAATAACAAATAATGTAGTTCAACCTATTCAATACAAATAAATAAGAAATGTAGTGTTACATTTCTATTTAATTATAAGCGGAAGCAGTACCGGTTTCGACCCCAATCTGGGTCATCATCAGCTGAATAAAATGCAAAAACAATGTATAGGTAATAAGAAATTAAAGAATGAGTCTTTCACAAAAACAGTTGAAGAGGCAAAATAAGATAATGGGGATCGGCATTGTGCGATTTTAAATTGTAAAATCTAGAAGAAGTAGAAGGTCAGTCACTTATATGAAGTAAGGCGCAATCTTCTGAATAGTAGCACAGCACACGCAAAGTTCGGTACTGTCTCAAAATGTTTACGAGAAGAGGTGAACAGTTAAGTGAGCCAGCATGCATATTTTATCAGGTGCGAAGTCACAACACAATTTAATAAATATGAAGTCCCAAAAATGTGTAGAAGTCGAAGACGAGTCGCTTGATTGAAGCAAATTGCTAGCTCCTGAAGATCAGCGCAACACACTCAGTGTCCGGCACTGTGCTTTCAAATGCCGACGGAACTCTGTGAATAGCTTGATGATCCAGTCTGTAATTGTTTCGGTTGCAAAAATGTGTGTATATATATATACAGGGTGAAGCGTAATTCGCGCACTCGGGCATCGCAGCGCGACTCCTCACATGCCAGCAATAAAAAAATGTCTCTTACAAAACTTCGTCCTGCGAGTATATCCGGCAGAAAAAGGACGTTGAAGTGTGGCAATCTGGCAACACTGTAACCACATGTAGAGTAACTCCTCTGTCAGCACATATTAGTCGTGCTGTGCAGTTAGTGCAGTGGGTAGAGTTTTTGGTTGGCATACAGGAGGTCGATGGTTCGATCCTGGGTTGAGGCGCATTTTTTATTTGCTCATTTCCATCTGACATTACCTACTGTAATACAGTAAGACACCATTTCTGAGGTCATACGTATCCTACATTTACAACAACAACATAATAATAATAATAATAATAATAATAATAATAATAATAATAATAATAATAATAATAATAATAATAATAATGCATTGAGATATGTACTAAACAGCATGCGGTTACCAGACGCAATGTTGAAAGGCAGAATTATTGGGACCGTGGTGATAACACATACAAATTGTAACCGAGTTTGGACATTATTCGCAGAGCACGTTGCTAGGCCTACTGGTAACGTAAGGCCCTAACAAAATGTAATGGACCTGAACGAGGCAAGAATAATAGTTGGTACTAATCTATGGGATCACTGGAGGAGGGTACAAAGAAAACAGGTTTCACATCTAGTAGATGAAGTGGTGCGAATAAATTCACGCCCACAACGTGGAAAGGGCGTCTTTCAAAGCTGACCAATGAAAACGATTGTTCATCCATTTCTAGGATCGTAGTATGTAAGTGCAAATGGTTTCTAGAGGACCCACTGCAATCGCTGTTAATGATTAAGATGCCAGGTACCATACCACCTGGACTACATTTACGAAATAAAAAACATACGCCTCAAACCAGGATCGAACACTCGACCTCCTGCATGCTAACCCAAAACTCTATCCACTGCACCAACTGTACAGTACGACTAACTTCTGCTGACAGAGGTAGTTACCCTACATGTGGTTACAGTGTTGCCAGATTGTTACTTTTCAACGTCGTTTTTCTGCTGGATATACTCGCAAGACGAAATTTTGTAAGAGACATTTTTTAATTGCTGGCATGTGAGGAGTCGCGCTGCGACGCCCGAGTGCGAGAATTACGCTTCACCCTGTATATAAAATACAATTTAATATAATTGAAGTATATAACTAGGATCTTGTAGTGCATCCGCTCACCTCCTGAGTCCCAGACTAGCCTTAATCTCAGGGGTGATCAGTTCATAAAAGATGTTAAAAATTTATAATCAAAAACAGTAAAATATATATATAGGCGCACCAAATGAACACAGGGATGAACAGGGCATACAAATTAAGGTAAGGGGGACGGCTCATTCATAGATACAAATTATAGGCTCCACAATAGGACTGGGAAGTTACACTTAAATTCCACGGGCATACTGGACTAACTCAAGGCCAACTAGATATACAGGCCATAAGGCTCCCCCTCCACTTCCATCGTTACGTCACAGGAATAGCCAGCTGCTTCATTTTTCGCCAGTGACTTCTAGGCTGATATGAACCTCGTAGCAGTAAACAGAAGTGGATCTTAGCCATCCATCGAACAGAATTTGTCTCTTCAGCAAGCTCAGTTGTGTGCATAAAACACTTCGATGAACATTTCATAATTAGGGAGGATTCTGTTAAAAGACCTGATGGGTCTATTTTAACGGTAAAATGTAACCATTTAAAACTCTCAAACGACGCTATTCCTACTAAGTTTGAAAATGTGCCTGCCTATCTGTCTAAAAATCTTCCAAGACCGAAGAAAACTCCCATTCAAAGACAAGAAGAAATTGAAAAACGGGAAGAAGAAAGAAAGCTGAGAAAGAAGATAACAGAATCAAGGACTTCGATGACGTTAAAGGTAATTTCACTACTAAATGCAAATTAGATTTTGACAAAGTTTTTGTCAATTTCGACAGCCAAAGTCTATGTATTTTCAAAATGTATATGACTGAGGAAAATATTCCGAAAATTGGTACTTCTTTAACATTAAACGAGGCTCTTGATTTTAAAGCCATAAAACATGGTATTTTCATGAATGATAACCCTGATATACGTGCATTAGGTAATGGGGGCAAGGTATTAAAATGGTCAAATTTGGAAAGTATCTGTAACTTCCTGTTTAGTCTTGCTTGTGACTCAAATGTGACTGTCCACGACAAAATAGAAACTGTGAACAAAATAATCGATGAAATTGAAAGTGAAGTTGATGACTGTATCATTACTGACAAATTAGAATTTTGCAAGGAACAGTTAAATTTAGCCTTTGCAAAGAAAGTGTCTTACTCCTGTATACTAATAACATGGTTCGCTTCAATATTTTTTGCATTTCCTGGGGCGTATAAGAAGATAAGACAGTCAACGTTCCTTACAATGCCTCACCCTGTGTATTTGCAGTCTTTTACCTCAAAACTACGCACGGGAAATTCGGGTATAGATGATTCACATTGGAATTACTTGAAAAAGAAAGTAAAATTGTTAAATGAACATGAACGATTTTGTAACTTGTTGTTGGATGAAGTCTATGTAAAACCTGAGCTTAACTATAAAGGAGGAAAGGTAGAGGGAGTTGCTTTTAGTAGTAAAAGTGGAGAAAATAACGCAACATTAGCTACAACTGTACAAACCTTTATGTTGTCATCCATTCTTAAAAAAACTAAAGACGTTGTTGGTTTGTTTCCATGTAAGAACCTAACGCCACATTTCTTAGAAGAACTAACTTCGCAAATCCTTAAAGTATTAACAGATATAGGTTATAAGGTAGTATGCATAATTTCTGATAATAACAGTGTTAATAGAAAAATGTTTGAAAAGCTGTGTAAAAGCAATTTACAAACCACTTTTCAAAATCCATTGGACGAAACACAAAAGATTTTTGTAATGTTCGATACTGTTTATTTATTTAAAAGCTTAAGAAATAACTGGCTTAATCAAGCCGATAACTTACAAACTTTCGTGTTTCGTGACTTTGACAACCCTGAGTCAGACAAAAAATGTTTTGCTAGTGTTGGTCACCTTAAACAGCTCCACAGACGAGAAGAGAATGTTGTAGTTAAGGTTGCTCCTGCCCTGAACCAAAAAGTGTTGTACCCAACTTCTTTAGAGCGACAAAATGTAAACCTTTGTTCTAAGCTCTTCGATGAGAAAAATGTCGCCGCTCTAAAACACTTTGATAAAATTAAAACTGGAGATGGTTTTAAAAGCACAGCTGTATTCTTAGAAATAATTCTTCAGTGGTGGAAGATTGTTATTGTTAAGCATGCTTTTAAAGGCGACAGATTTAACGACCCTCATTGTAACGCAATATTTTCAATTCATGACGACAATGTTTTATTTCTGCGCAAGTTTTTAACATGGTTAATTAGATGGGATACTCTGTCTGTTCAAGGGGAGATTACACAAAAAACAGAGAGTCGTCATGGAAAACTTACTAATGAAACTCAAACAGCCTTAGTTCACACTACAAAAACTATTTTAGAGTTAATAAATTTCTTGAAAACAAGTTTGGATTCAAGTATGTATTGTTAGGGAAATTTCAAACTGACGAATTGGAAGCAAGATTTGGGCAGTACAGGGAAATGAGTGGTGCCTGCTACCATATTTCAGTGAAGCAAATCCTTGAGTCAGAACGAAAATTGAAAGCCCTGACGGTAATAAATGCATACTCTGCTAAACATGCAGCCATCCCTATTAGTGATATTTCATTAAGTATGTGGATTGCAAGAGCTCAGATTGTAAAAGCTTCAAAGCAACAGACATTTCACATTTTGAAAATGTGGTAGTTGAGTTAAATGATGTTATTGTATCTGAAAACATTTTGTTAGGTCTAGTTTATATTGGTGGATATATTTGTAAAATAATTATGAAAAATTGTACATGTACAAAATTGTCAAGATGTTTTATTGTTAAATAATGATAATGTAATGTCAGATGTGTTAAAGCCAGAGGACAAGTTTTATTACAATATAATATCCTTCAGATTTTATTGTTAACATTTTGATCACACAGTTTAATTTATTTAGTGTACTTATAAGAGAAATTTGAATCGAGGTTTTTACATGGTGATTCTCAAAGAAACATTCTGATTTTGCTTGTCAACAAAGTTCTGGAAAATGAAAACGTCATGTTTGAAACATGCAGTGATTGAAGAAGTACGGTAGTTTTAATGATTACGTTGACAAATGTATATACATCTTTTGTAATATATTATTGAATAACTATAGAAAAGTTATCGCAGACAAACTTGTGGCTAAGAAGAAGAAATCCTGAAGTAAGGATAGCCATAAATCGGCAAAGAAAAGGAAAATTGATAAACTGAAACCTTAAGAATTGTTAGATAAGTTTTAAGTTGAAGCCTAATTTCTAAGAAAGGTTCCAGACTATTGTTGTGAATTGCTATCATGTATTTGCATAGTAACATTAAAACTATTTTTATACATATTATGGGTTTTAATCTTTTGCATGAAACCGAGTTCCGTTACAAATGACATATGTCAGCTTAATTTTACGTAAATAAATGTACATAAACTGTTCCGCCAGTTTTCCCCCCGCATAAAACTCGTGTAGTGCACAAGCCTAAATAAAACCACAATTGAAGGCTTGTTCAGTTATATCGTTAAGGTTCAATAAAGTAATAATATCATGGAGACAGTGAGAGCGGGCCGTATACTACCATGTTGAACGCCAGCCACTCGCGTGACGTCACGGTCCGAGCCTTGTGGCCTGTCTATCTAGTGCGGCCTTGACTAACTACAATAAAAGGATATGAAAACTGTTTCCTATTGAAATTGCAATAAGGAGCAATTTATTGACTTATTTTACAAACTGCACATGATGACAATTATTACATTGAAAAACTTTCATCCTGAAAAAGAAAAGACATAATAATTGGATTCACCTCACTACTCTGGTAGTGTAAAATATTTGGTAAATTCGCCCCATTGGTTACTGGGGATCGAATCCATATCCGTATGAATGGACGTTTCACTGCTGGAGATCTTCTTTCGGAGACGAAGGCATGAGAGTAACTATTTACTGTCATCTCCCCGTTCTGTTGGACATGAGTCACTTCCGGTATGTACATTCTGGTGGGCCGGACCCCCACCGTGTAAATGTTATCGCATCTAAAACGGGAATTTATTGTACGGACAAACTCTAGCCTATATTTCCAGATTCATGAACATGCCAGGTGTGGCTCGTTAACTCAAAGCTTATCTCAATATTTACTCTTGTCAATACGACAAGACGTACGGAAAGGTTCATTACTATGCTCGCACAATGAAGACATGTGCCGGCCGTGGGTTATTCCCCACCTACCACCAAAAATCTCCCAGGTGGAAAACCAACATCTGGTTCTGACCAAATTGACATCCCTATCATATCTTCCTATTATTATAAAATAATTATCATTATCATTCTTTATCTGATCATTATCATGTTCTGTGATTACCATCAATTATTTTATTATCATTAATTTCAATTACCATCCTATATTTGATTATTATCATTTATCATCTGGGATGATTTTATGCTATCCTTTGCCGATGTTTCAAACGAAGGGTCGTTTTTCCTCGTAATTAATCCGCACAAATTAATGATCAGTTTCATAATAAATTATTATTATTATTATTATTATTATTATTATTATTATTATTATCATCATCGTAACACTGAATCATCGTCCATTAGACATCTTAATTTCCTTTCATTAATAATTATTATTATTCTTAAAATACTATTGCAAGTTCTTCTTCTTCTGCTTCTTTAACTGTTCATTTTCATTATTATTATTATTATTATTGTTGTTGTTGTTGTTATTATTATTATTTTCATCAGTGGAGATTATCATTATCGCATCACTTATTCATCATGGATTTAATATTTTAGCTTGATCTCATCCATAATTATTCTCAAATTAATCTAATAAATTCTTCCTATTATTCCTCTTCATATTATTATTATTATTATTATTATTATTATTATTATTATTATTATTATTATTATTATTATTATTATGGTAACTTAATTTCACGTGTTACACTACCATTAGCGATATTTATGATTAATGCATAAGCTCCTACAATTTCGGTCTACTTTGGCACTAAGCAATTGATTTAAAACAAGATTCACTTGTATTGTTGTTGTTATTATTATTATTATTATTATTATTATTAAAATGGCAAGTTTTATATTTTTATTTCCACTCTCTAAAATTTAGTCACATATGTTGAGTCCCAACATGAACTACCAAGATCCGATTAACATCGATCGGGACACCACGGTATTCGGAACCGTAACCTTCATTTCGTACTGCCGTTAATTTTATGGGTACACCATGTCCTCCCAAGACACACCTCAAATCCCATGGCACATCATGGCTGGGCAAATACATCCAATGCCTGCGATTGCTAACTTTTAATATACTAATTAATCCTTGGTGCGTGGATTCTGCCACTCATAACACCGGAATCTACATTATATCGTCTTAGGCATCGAGATTTACCTCTTTCATCATAAAAAACAGTACGGCTCAATTCTCACCTCATGCTGGATTTTCGTCCCGCACGGCTTCCGACCTTAAAAATGGGCTCAAGCCACTCTGGGCTTTCAACATAACGTGACCATCCTATACACGTGCCTCTATCACTTCTAAACAAATTGTTATGGTAATTATAGAGTCCAAAAACGTGAAATCAACAATTTACATAAAAATAAAATTTACTGCCCGAATTAAGTTCTTTAACGCTACATGTTATCTCCACATTGATCATTATTTTCACTAGCCACTCACGCAGCACTGTCATTATTATTTTACTTCAACTTGCAAGCACACAAAATATTATTATTATTATTATTATTATTATTATTATTATTATTATTATTATTATTATTATTATTATTATTATTATTATTATTATTACCTTCTCTACGCAACACAAATTTTACACACTCTGACACTTTCATAATCTGGCTGTCTGGTAACAAATATTCATATTAACATACAAATAATCACCGCAGTGATTGAAAATCAAATAAATGGGTTAGCACAAAAAGAAATCTAACACTTGAAATGAACTTAAATCAAAGTATTCAAAAACAGCATGCATTAATTGAAAGAAATATCCCATATTTACATTATATACAACAAACAAATACTCAATTAATTAATCTAACCCATAAACACGTTAATATAAATTAGTTCGTCCGTCTATCTCAAAAATCATGGATTCGGGAGGCGATCCATGTTAAGTAACCATGATTAATCTACACTGAATCCCGTTTTGTCGTGATAACATCCCCAAATATTAAATTCGTGTACTCATTCCTATGTAGAATTCCATTGTCTCGTAGCGGATTAGAAGCCTCATGGCCCCATGGTGATTTATTCGTACATCATGTCGCACTTAATAAATTTTACACAACAAAACACTTCTGGGCGATTACCCATGATTAACATCTTATTAGATAATTTACAATGATTTATACAATAAAAAAACACTTATAGGTGCCTCTAGACCCATTACACTTGCACAATATTATTCTTCCTTGAGCCCAAACCACAAGCCGTGACACATTACGACGAAGTGTCGTTTCATTCGAACCGGCGTGTATCGCGTTCTTCAACCGGCACTTCCTGACGTATACGATGCCGTCTTGTGATCGCCTCGCTCCTACAGTTCCCTGCTACAATAACTGTTACACCGTCTATCATGAAATATTTATTTCAGGCTCTGAACACTGCCTTCAAAAAGTACTATCGGCGTTCTGTCGATCCTTTAAATTCCAACACATGAAATGTTGAGAAATGTATTAAATTCATATACAGTGATACTGATAATTTACACTCGATATTCTGAATAATTATCACCGTTCATCTTCACCTTCATGACTACTAACATACTTTCAACTCTAACAGAATCTATAATGCGTTTCCTGGCACAGAGTCACAGAGTCACCGTGTCAGCGTATCAAATTATTTCAAACGACTGGTTGCTGTGAAGCCCGACTCCCTAGTATACATGGTCAACCTGGTTTCGCGCGTGGGTTATCTGCGTTCACTCCAGAGGGAGGGGGGTTGGTTATCCTAAATCAGCATTTGCAGGTGGATTTGGATCTCTGAATTTATCCCACTTAATAAACTGATGATACACATTCACGTGTCGTATTCTGATATCATATCGTTCGGCGATCACGGAGATTTTACTTGATTTCTGTCCTCCACTTTTTGCGCGCTAAGTCGGCGTCCCTGATGGCGTGATCGTCTTGACCAATGGCGAGATAGTGTGGGTCATTTCCTAGAATTCATTACAATTACAATTAATCATCATTGGGATGATATCACAAAAATCCACTCTGTTCAATTTGGTGGTTGGAATATTTTAATTATCGTTATTGGAGAAACTAACTGGAGTTCATATTGGTTTCACTTATGTTGGCGCATCTGCGAGTCCATAATGAATTTTGTCATTGGCTAACACTGCAGCGGTTCGTTTAAATATCTTCCTCTGACAACTTAACAGAAAAATGCCTCGAGGCGTTGGAAATTCTATTGTGACATCTTCTCTGTATTTTGTGACACACTGGCTGTACCTTGTTCAAAAATAAATGCTCCTTCACTTCCTTGTAGTAATTATTTCTGTTGTTGTGAGCGCTTGCTTTTAATCCTCTTAGCATCTGACAAGGAAATATTCTACCCATTATGACAGGCTAAACTTTGGCGACAGATTGTCGAGAATACGTCTGACTATGTTGAAACTCTTCCTTCCACACAAAACTGACACTGTACATAATTTAATATTCCCATATGTCTGCATTTATGTTATAAAATCAAATCGTGATAACTAGGGCCCATCTCATCCAGGTACAGTAGATTCTTTAGAACAGTTGACGTAAAAAACAGTTGTGAAGAGAAAAATGGTAAAAAGCGCAATACCAGAAACAAATGAAAAACTGTTCACCTCTTCTCGTAAACATTTTGAGACAGTGCCGAACTTTGCGTGTGCTGTGCTACTATTCAGAAGATTGCGCCTTACTTCTTCTAGATTTTACGATTTAAAATCGCACAGTGCCATTCCCCATTATCTTATTTTGCCTCTTCAACTGTTTTTGTGAAAGACTGATTCCTTAATTTCTTATTTACCTATGCATTGTTTTTGCATTTTATTCGGCTGATGATGACCCAGATTAGGGTCGAAACCCGTACCGCTTCCGCTTAAAATTAAATAGAAATGTAACACTACATTTCTTATTTATTTGTATTGAATAGGTTGAACTACGTTATTTGTTATTTCAATTTAATTGTGATACAGTTCAATACGAAACATCATGAAATTTTTATCTTAAAGTGATCCTATGCGGTCATAAAAGGTATATATATGGTTTTAGAATGTTTACCCTTAAGATTTGTATTACCAGTTAGTTGTGTGTGAAGTGAAACATTATAGAATACATTTTTGGGATGTTGATTTTACCATCTATTATGTACTTTTATAGTTATTTAGATGTCTTTGATTTCAAGTTTCATATCATTTAATTTTCGAGTAAAACTTTGTCCTTGTGGAAGCTCGATTTGACTGGGAGGTACCCGACCCTTTCAAAAAAAAAAAAAAAAAAGTGATAACTGCTATAGATATGATGTTCGCGTTTTCAACTCTCATTGAGACCGTCACCAGTCAGCCTTGCTACCCCCAACAGCAGTGGATTCAACACTAATCTCGGTCATTTGAAGCTATTTACTATTAAGCCCGTCTCAAGGGAGACTGAATGTTGACTGAAATGGTATCCAGAGCATCTAAATTCATCTCAGAGGTTCATAAACAATGTATTCAACATTGATATTGGTTATTTTACATTATTTTTACATGTCATCCCCTCCCAACCTCCTCCCCCTCGGGATGTTTCATCTCCATATTACTTTTTTTCCAGATGGTAAGTCATATGTGCACGAAGTTTCGTTGAGAGCTATTCTGGAACATACCCACATACATCCATAATCTCGGTTATTTTCACTGCTCCTCAACCTCCATACTGACTGCGATGAATATGACTTAACCATTCAGAGTGTCACAGTTCAAATTAGCGACCTCATAAATGATGCATTCGACATTAATATCAGTAATTTTCGTTTATTCTTTCAATTTCACCACCTCCGCTAGGAGTGCTAGGGGTGTTTTCCCCACCACTATTTTTTTTTAGTAAGTCAAATGTGTATCAGTTTTGTATGAGGGCTCTGCTGGAAGAAAAACAGATACATCTGTAATTTTAATCATTTTTGAAAATTTCTTTTCCACCTTACTCATCTCCACTCCGATGGGGGTTGAATGTACACTTCAACGACGTCCGGAGTGTCACTATTCTTCTCAGCGACCCTGAAAACTATGGATTCGACACTATTTTCGATTTTTTTACTTCTCACCCCCTCAGGTGCTAGGGTTACCATACCTCCGCGCAGTTTGTCTCCTGATAATAAGTCATAACTCATAAGTGTACAAAGTTTGGCTGAAATCACTCCCAATCACTCCCATAGTCCAGAAAAGTATGTATTCAACAATAACAATGGTCATTTTTAGTTATAATTATATTTCGCCTCCTTCGCTAGGGCTTCTATGGGTGTCTTGCCCCCACAGTACTTTTTCCAGATAGCAGGTAATATTTGCACCAAGTTTAATTGACAACTATGATAGAACATACACACAATCTTCCATAATCTCGGTCATTTAGACATTTTCTTTTCTTCACCCCTCCTCACGCCATTGCTGATTAAGGCTCAACTTGCACTTCAATGCCATCCGGACTGTCACTATTCATTTCAGCAACCCCGAAAAGAATGGATTTGACACTATTTTTGATCATTTTTATGTTACATTCACCCCCACCCGTAAGGGTGCTGGGAGTGTCTTTCCCCCACACGGTTAGTCTCCTGATAGTAAGTCAGAAGTGTACCAAGTTTGGTTCAAATCGCCCCAGTAGTCCTGAAAACTATAGATTCGGCAATATTATTGATCGTTTTAATTTAAATTTGTATTTTAGACCTTCCTCTAAAGTTTCTAGGGATGTCTTATCCTCACAGCATTTTTCACACATACTAAATATTATTTCCACCAAATTTAATTGACAGCAATACTGCAAAATACACACGTACATCCATAATCCCGGTCATTTGGTCATTTTTACTTTTTCACACCTTTTCACCCCTTATTCCAAGAGGGGCTGATCCTAAGTGTCACTATTTATCTTATCGCCCACGAAAACTGTGAATTCGACACCATTTTCGATTACATTTATATCTCGCCCCTGCCCCCCAAATAAGGCTTAACTTGTACTTAAAGAACTCCGGGGTGTCACTATTCATTTCAGTGACTCCGAAAAGTATGGATTCGGCCCCATTTTAGATTATTTTTATACCCTAACCCCTCCCCCCCCCCAGACCTTAAGGGTGCTTGTGGTGTCTTGTCCCCACGCGGTTTCTCCTGATACTAAGTCATAAGTGTACCAAGTTCAGTTGAAATCGCTTCAGTGGGTTAGGAAGAGTTGTAATACATATCTACCCACACAATGACATTTATATATATGTAACCTATGTCCAACTCGTTGGCTGAATGGTCAGCATACTTGCCTTCCGTTCAGAGGGTCCCAGGTTCGATTCCCGGCTGAGTCGGGGATTGTAATCGCTTCTGATTAATACTTCTGGCTCGGGGACTGGGTGTATTTGTCCGTCCTAACACTCTCCTCATCATATTGAGACAACATACTGCACTACAAACCTCCACAGAAACACGCAATAGTGATTACATCCCTCCATATAGGGTTGCGTCAGGGAGGGCATCCGGCCGTAAAACAGGGCCAAGTCCTATGTGCGACGCAGTTCGCACCTGCGACCCCACAGATGTGGGAAGAAGCGGTAGCAAAAGAAGATATATACTATATATAGACCTATAGTGGTAGATTACATACAGTCACCTTTGCTCGTTGGGAACTGTCAGTTTCTCTTCATTAGGAATGGGTGATAACTCGTGTTATTCCACAGTTCACATTATATATTTTTCACAGTTTCATATATATTTTACACATTTAATACAAAGCTACATTCTTCAAACTGGCCAGAGATATCAAAGTTTGTCCTATGATATGAAAGTACATCTTGATCACGGCATGTTGGATTGCTGTTTACAAATAACAGGCATAAAAATGAACCTCCTTGGCGACGTGTTCCCATCCTCCTACATACAGCATTTATTACCAGACTATCAAGATACCTACAGCATAAGCTGCTGTCGCCTAGCGACAATCTGTCCATCAAGTCGATCCAATCTTCTTGCGGCTTTGCAATTAAGTAAAATTACCTAAAATTACCCATCAGATTTCGTTCAAACTACTTTATAATCCCTCTCAGAAGTAATAAGAATAAACTGTGAATTTTTCAGCAAAATCCGTCCAGTAGTTTTTGAGTCTATTAACGTCAAATATACCAACATCCAATTATATATATATATATATAAATGAGTAAAGAACTGAAATCAGAGATAAGACTATCTGCAAATGATGTTATAATGTATAGAGTAGTAAATGAGTTGCAGGATTGTGAGTGACTGCAGGGGGAATTAAAGTTGTGAGATGGAAAGCAGACAATGGTATAAATGTAAATGGGATGAAAAGTCAAGTTGTAAGTCTCACCAAGAGGAAGAGTCCTCTCTGTTTTAATTATTGTGTTGAAGGGGTGATTGTACCTCATGGGGTACACAGTAAGTACATAGGTGTTAATATAAGAAATGATCGCTATTGGGGTAATCATATCAACAAGGTTGTTAAGGAAGATTACAGATCTCTTCACATGGTTATGAGAGTATTTAGGGGTTGTGGTAAGAATGTAAATGAGAGGGTGTACAAGTCTCTGGTAAGATCACAGAGTATAGCTCTAAGTGTATGGTACCCTCGACAGGACTACTTGCTAAAACAACTGGAAAAAATTCAATGGAAAGCAGCAAGGTTTGTTCCGGGCGATTTTTCAACAGAAGAGTAGTGATACGAAAATGTTGCAATACATTACTGTATAAAATTACTTTGCAGAAATGAATTCACTTGGAAAAGTCTGTAATGCACTTTTGTTTCAAAGTGAAGATTCTTGAATTTGTGAGTGCACCTCTACATTTCACTACTCACAACACGTCCACAGGTGTTTTCGCTGAATGCTGTTTGATCAATTTGTGCATGACCATGAACACTTCCTTGACTGTAAAGCAACAAAGCTTTTTCCATCCTTCTTTATTTTCATCATATGTAGTACTGTCTTAACCTTTTTAAGTGGTGAGTTACCAGTTGGCTGTTTGGTACCTCAGTGCTGAGTTTTTTCATTCATATATAAAAAAAATTGTAGAAGCCTCAATTTTTAAATAATTAGCTGTTAAGCTTATTAGCTTAAAATGTTTACAGATGTTGGTTCTTTATAAATCCAAATGCAAATGTAAAATCCTACACTTATGTTCAATATTATTTTAAGAGAAATCAAACTTACACTTTTTGTGCTCATGCGCACATTTTCATCATACAAAGTAAAGGGCCCAAAATAAAATTATTTCCTATAAAAATCTTACTCCTGATAAGTAGGTAAGTTGATATTTTAACTAATTCAATGTAAAATGTGTAACTCTTGGACACGACAACTACTGAATGTACAGGGATGTATAATATAGAAATACAATTTCCATATATTATAAATATTCGTTTTGTACAAGTATCACAGTATGAGCAGTCTGTTCGACATTTGATACTTTTAGAAGGTTTTCTTTGCGTAAAACATGGCACAATGCATAGCCCTTTATCACACAATCGGCACCAATAGCAGCTTTCTCTCCACTTCACAGGCTGCTGGATGGAGTAAGCACATACATGGCCGATTTCCTTATCAGGTTTACCAGAGAGGGTTGGATGAACCTCGTTAGGGAAATGACACTCTGTAAGGTGCAATGGATTTTCCTCTACGGATAGTCGACCACCTTTATTGCTTTACCAGGTATGTGGTGGTTTTCGGACAGCTCTCGGATAACTTCCAATTGGAACTTCACCAAGGACATAAGGCTACCAGTTTGGAGTTGGTACAAAGCAAATGTACTGAGAAGACACAGATCTATGATGCGGAAAAACATTTTCTTATACCACCTGGTGGTTTTCCTTACACATTCAATGTACAAAAGCATCATGCCGGTCTTATCAACCCACCCATACCCTTATTATAATCTACAACTGTAGTTGGTTTCTTCATCGTTTCCTCAGTTTTGTATTCAGTTTTCTCAGTTTCTACCATTTCACTGCAGTGAAAGAATAAAAGCAGGTAAATTTCCCTCTTATCCTTCCATCGCAATGCCATCATATTGTCAGTGTGATGTGATTCTACGTCCCCCTTCTGTAATGCCTTTACAAACACAGGCATCCCCTTTCGGTTCTTACGAACAGTGCCACACAAGAGTCTTTCAACTGACAAGATGGTCAACTAACAGTGGGCTAGTACACCAATTCTCTACGAACAGCTTGTGTTCCTTGTCAAGGTGCAGTTCAAGTAATGTGGTAACAACACTCCCTGACACTCCTAGCATTACCAATATAGTGGTCCGCCATTGGACTCCCAGCATTGGTGCAGTTATCTGTATCAGCACCTGTGTATACAATAAAATCTAAAATATACCCAGTTTCCACATCACACAGAACAAAATGTTTGACAGCAAACCTGCGATGCTTGGATGGAATATACAGTTTGAAGGAAAATCTCCCATTGAACAACACCAGTGATTCATCAATACACAGATTTTCTGAATCACTTCCTTACAGAGTTCACTACCTCTCTAATTTTGAGGCTGAACATCATTGTTACACATGTGTAACATTGAGAAAATCATTCTGAATGTGCCCCTAGGCATCAATTCTGAATAAATTGGCGAGTAGAGCAACTTATCAGATGACCATGTTCAAATAAATTGTTCCTACTGTTTCTTCCCATCAACATATACACTGCAAGGAAAATGTACATTTGATTCACTGTTACATCACTCCACCTGGAATGTGGTGACAACTTAATGTTTTCCACCAGTTGTAACTGATACTGATTTGCTTCATCAACAACCAGCTGCACCAACTCCACTGGCACAAAAGTTTTTAAAAAATAATGATTTTGAGGTTATAATCAAACACTGCTTGGTTCTCCGAGTCTGTCACAGTCACCTGAAAGTCTGGTACAGAAAAGCCATCCATCTACCACGAAAGTACCCTTTGAACTCACCATGTTTTTCTTCTTTTGTTTAGAAGGAGGCTCTGTTTCTTTCTCACTTACGATATTTTCAGCACACACTACATCACTTTCACTTTTGAAATTGCTTAACGATACATTAAAAACATTGTCTTCATCATCACTTACCTCTATGGTTAATAACTGAAAGATTCTCTGATCCAAAATAACATTGCGGCAAAAGCAAGTAGCTTGTTGTTCTGCCATGCTTGTTTACATCACAGATGAACTCCAGCTGTAGAGGAAAGACGTTTACAAAATGCTCTGTTAGTTACTTCCCAAGCTATAAGCCATGACCAATTAGATCTACATAATGCCGAGCAGATGGCAGAACATGCCAGAGATCGAACTGGCTCTTGAAAGTGAGCCGGGAAACTGAAAAGAAAAAAAAAAAGTTCTTGTGCACTGTCTGTAGATGGGCGTAGCAGTGGTGGACCGGCCACATCAGCCCGTCTATAGGCGGGCATAGCACTCCTCGGGTTAATTAATATCAGCCTGGAGAAAGCATTAAAGCCTTTATCATCATTAAGCTATTCATTCGGGACCTCAGTGACGGCCAGATATTGTGACAAGTCAGACATCCTGAGGTTGGATACGAGAGAGTCTATTGTAATGGTACTTCTCAATGTCACAAATCTTTTCCACACAGTAAAACTGAACCCTATTATGTAAGAAGATATGCATCAGTCAATTGGAAATAAACCACTCAACATACCTAGTAGGGATGATGACTTTCTCTAAAAGTGATCCCTGGGAGAGTTATGGCAATTATGCCACTGCAACAGCAACTGGTCTACAGCCATACTGTAAGTGTTGGTGGTTTGTACCATGTACCATTTAATTTCCACATCCTCCACAACTCTGTCTACTAGGCAAGCTGTTTCATTTATAAATTTTTAAAATTATGAAATTATTAAACACATGAGAACATGTACAAGCCTCATAATGTTCATGGGGTGTCCTACACGTTCCTCACTTTATTTATTCAGGTGCTATCATGCAAGACAATGAACTCTTTTATAACAAATGACAATTTCTCTTGTCCTAGCACATGATCATTAAGAAAACTTGATCGTACTAGTGACATTTATTGTATGCTTTAGGTTCTAATATCACACGGTATGTATGCATGTATGTATGGGTAGGGTTGAGGCTCTGGTCATGGGGGATTCTATCGTTAGACATGTCAAGAAAATGTGTGGAGGAAAGGGTACCAGGGTAGAGTGTTATCCAGGAATTAGGTTAAGGCAGATGTTGAGGAAAGTAGAAGAGAAGGAGGAGGGAAAGGAGAAGGTGGTAGCGTTTCACGTTGGTACTAACAACGTAAGACAAGCAGGTATAAGTACCAACATAGTTGCTGAATGGTATGGATGAAGTCTTGGGTAAGGAGTACAAGATGAAAATAAATAAGTCCAAAACAAAAGTAATGGAGTGCAGTCGAACGAAGGCAGGTGATGTAGGAAATATTAGATTACGAAATGAAGTCTTAAAGGAAGTAGATGAATATTGTTACTTGGGTAGTAAAACAACTAACGATGGCAGAAGTAAGGAGGGCATAAAATGTAGACTAGCACAAGCAAGGAAGAGCTTTCTTAAGAAAAGAAATTTGCTCTCCATTACTTTTGTTTTGGACTTATTTATTTTCATCTTGTACTCCTTACCTAAGACTTCATCCATACCATTCAGCAACTTCTCGAGATCTTCTGCAGTCTCAGATAAAATAACAATATCATCCGCAAATCTCAAGGTTTTGATTTCCTCTCCTTGGACTGTGATTCCCTTTCCAAATTTCTCTTTGATTTCCTTTACTGCCTGTTCTATGTAAACACTGAAAAGGAGAGGGGACAAACTGCAGCGTTGCCTCGCTCCTGTCTGGATTGCTGCTTCTTTTACAAAGCCCTCGATTCTTATCACGGCAGACTGATTTTTATACAGATTGTAGATAATTCTTCGTTCTCGGTATCTGATCCCTATCATCATCAGAATCATAAATAGCTTGGTGCAATCAACATTATCAAATGCCTTTTCTAGATCTACGAATGCCATGTACGTGGGCTTGTCCTTCTTGATTCAATCCTCTAAGATCAGACGTAAAGTCAGGATTGCTTCACGTGTTCCTACATTTCTTCTGAAGGCAAATTGATCTTCTCCCAACTCAGCTTCAACTTGTTTTTCCATTCTTCTGTAAATAATATGTGTTAAAATTTTGCAGGCATGAGATACTAAACTAATGGTGCGGTAGTTTTCACACCTGTCAGCACCGGCTTTCTTGGGAATAGGTATAACAACATTCTGCCGAAAATCAGATGGGACTTCTCCTGTCTCATACATGTTGCACACTAAATGAAATAAGCTTGCCATGCTGGTTTCTCCTAAGGCAGTCAGTAATTCAGAGGGAATGTCATCAATTCCAGGTGCCTTGTTCCTATTGAGGTCACTCACAGCTCTGTCAAACTCTGACCTCAAAATTGGGTCTCCCATTTCATCAGCATCAACAGCCTTTTCATGTTCCAGAACCAAATTATCTATATCTTTACCTTGATACAACTGCTGGATATACTCCTGCCATCTTTCTGCTTTGTCTTCTTTCAATCAATCAATCAATCAATCAATCAATCAATCAATCAATCAATCAATCAATCAATCAATCAATCAATCAATCAATCAATCAATCAATACTGATCTGCATTTAGGGCAGTCGCCCAGGTGGCAGATTCCCTATCTGTTGCTTTCCTAGCCTTTTCCGAAATGATTTCAAAGAAATTGGAAATTTATTGAACATCTCCCTTGGTAAGTTATTCCAATCCCTAACTCCCCTTCCTATAAATGAATATTTGCCCCAGTTTGTCCTCTTGAATTCCAACTTTATCTTACATCCTTACTACAACCCCTAAACACCCTCATAACCATGTGCAGAGATCGGTACCCTAGAAGTGGCTTTCCATCTGAACTCTTAATATTCATACACCTAGATTTCCTTTCTCCAAAGGTTTCCTTGATTTTCCCGTATGCAGCATCTACCTTTCCCAGGACCATACAGCCTTCGACATCCTTGCACTTCTCCTTCAGCCATTCTTCCTTAGCTACCTCGCACTTTCTATCCACTTGATTCTTTAATTGCCTGTATTCTTTTCTGCCCTCTTCATTTCGAACATTCTTGTATTTTTGTCGTTCTTCAATCAGGTCTAGTATTTCCAGAGTTATCCACTGATTCTTAGTTCCTCCAGGGTCACAGTAGATGCTGCTTTACGTCTACACCATTACTATAGATAAGAAAAGTATAGATAAGAAGTATAGATAAGTGTTTTTCCACCAATCAATACACAATTTATTTTAAATAGATTAAACTAGTACCGGTTTCGGCCAGACGTAAAGCAGCATCAAACGTCCCTCCAGGGTCACAGTAGAATCGGAGTCTAACAACAGCAAGAAATTGAGACGAAGCTCCCTTCCCAAAAATTGACCAGCAATCAGCTTCAAAGTTCCACATTAGACTCAATTTAGGGCACTTTAAGCAAGCTCATAATAAATAACAGCTTACCTGGAAGGAGTGAAAGAGAAAAAACATTCAACAACAATTTGAACAGTGTCATGAAGTCAATCATTTTTAAAACCTTTTAACCGGAAGACAAACAGACATTTTTAATGTAACAAAGTGAAACTTTTAACAACTGTTCCAATGAATAGATATAGTTTTTAAGCTGACCAACTATGTAATCATCCAGTCTCATTTCATTAACCCATTAATCCCCACATTGTTTTAATATCATTTAATTTATTGGTATTCTAGTAGTTTTTAAGAGAATCAATGTACTTACAAATAACCTGTTTAAAAACTTAGCGATTCACCTAAGCTTTAACAACAGCTGAAGATGTTCCCAAGTGAGAACGAAATATGTACTGTTTACAAATAAAAATTTGCTAAATGGCAAATAAAAAGCATTAAAAAGGTGGAAGATTTTTAGTTATTGTAACTCCCTGTGATTAGATTTTGATACGGAAAATGAAGCTGATTACTTGCAATCTAAGTGGTATGTTCCGAGCTGTCAGTGGAGAGATGGCGTGGGTGAAGATCAGTAGACGAATAAGTTTGGATGGTGCCTTTAAAAGTAGGAAAGATCACAATATGAAGATAAAGTTGGAATTCAAGAGGACAAATTGGGGCAAATATTCATTTATAGGAAGGAAGGTGTTCAATAATTTCCAATTTCTTTGCAATCATTGTCAAATGAAGCATCATACGCTAAATGAAATAAGAAAAGGCTAGGAAAACAACAGATAGGGAATCTGCCACCTGGGCGACTGCCCTAAATGCAGAACAGTAGTGACTGATTGATTGATGTTGGGTTCTCAGCTTGAAGATTGCTGAATCTCCGGTACTTACAAAGATAGTCAACTCATATACAGTATAGGAATTACTTCTAATAATACTATACAACTGCTATAAAATTAAAATTTACATTGCATTTATTTATTTATTTTTACCCATTTTAGAACCTAAGTAGCATAACGGTCTGCTGCATCTTAACCAGAGCCCCTTTTGCCACCACTTTTCAGAGTTCCTGAAGGGCCTTCACAGCTACCGTAGCGGTCCCAGGGCCCTCCAGGTCCCCACTGTACTTCACCCCTACAGGAAGTCCCCTACTTTGGCTGTCCAATCTCCATAGAGCAGGGAATAGAATTAATTTATTCACAAAAATGTTTTATTTACAATAACCTGTACTGGCTGAATGCCCTCTAACATTTCTCTGTTGCTGTTTATTTTTTTTCTTGAATATCGTTTGATAAGGATCAAACACTATCTCTGGTAAACTATACCATTCCTTCATGCCCTTCCCAATGAATGAAAATTTACCCCAATCGCTCCTGCTAAAATCCCTTCTAATTTTATACTTGTGGTCAGCCCTGCTGATATAATTATTTTCCAACTGAAGCCTCTCACGGCTTTCTCCCCATCCCCATGCTTCCCCTCCTTTACAGACTCTATGTAATCCTATAAGTCTAGTTTTCTCCCTTCTCTTACTTGGAAGTTTCCCACCCAAGTTTCTCTAACATTTCTGATACACTACTTTTTCTCCTGAAATCCCGTTACAAATCTTGTTGCTTTCCTCTGCACACCATATATATCAAAGCTCTATGCCCATAACTTTCATCACACAAGCAAGTGGCATGTCCAGAACTCACGGTACCTTTCTCCTCAGATCGTAAGTTATAATACAGTAGAACCTCAATTATACGTTCCCGGAAGCTACGTTTTCCTGTATTATCCGTTCAAATTACGTGGTCCCGTGAGCATCCTAATTAAATCACATTGTAAAAATCCCGCATTATCTGTTCCTTGAAGAAACGATTTCCCGCATCCACCGTTCAGAAATTTCAGTCCCATTAAAGCTAAATCCTCGATCACGTGTTTTTCAAGAAACTGTATCTCACGAAAAGACGGCAACGCATACTTCCGGATCTTGGTGTTAACGTCCAGTCATTGCGGTAATTTGGGGACGCGGAAAAGCGATCGGCGGTGAACTTGCATTAGGGACCATCTTAGCATCGCATTCGGGTGGTATTGTTTAGAGAATCAAAATCACAAAGCAGAGTGTGTCCACAACAATTGGAAGGAGACAGAGCGCATTTCGACAGCTCTACCTGAAGACGGAATGAGTTTCGTCAAATCTTCGTACTTGCAAAGCTTCTACATTATGTCCAGGGTTAGATGTTTACTTTTATTTTTCCGAGTGTATCCCGAACTGGTTTTCGGCATTTCCCTCAGGGCAATGTATAGTCACTGAGCTTTCAGGCAGGAATCTAAACAGCTCCTTCTTAAGTAACACAAATTTGGTATTTTAATATTATCGCATACGATTACGTTATCGAGACCAGAACAGATGTTGCACCTTCTTACATACATAAAGCCATAGGAGGTTTTGGGATTGCCTATTACTGTTTTGGTCCTAATGTAAGACTAGGAATTTCACGTTATTGTGTTAAAATGTTAAAAACCTTTGCATCATTTCGCACTCGTACCGACTTGGACAGCGAGAGTGTTTTCCAGCTGAGGTCAAGGTTGCGAATAACCGTAAATTCGGAAGTTTTGATGGTACTTTCTCTCTTTCCAATTTAATCGTGATTAGTGACGACATAATTGAATATAATGCATTTGAAAACTTGAGAATCGATATTTACATTCGAAACAATATTCTCGAGTTCAACATAACCTTTAAAAGTCGATGTAGGCCGTAGGCCTAATTTGCGCGGTACAAGATTTCCACAAAATGATTACGAACAGTATACCGGTGACCAAATTACAATGGAAGATTTAAAGAAAAAAAGGGATTTCGCCATCTTGTTGGGCGCTTTTGTATCCAATGTGCTTTATTTTATTAGATTAGAGAATTAAAAACTACTTGTGGTCGATTGTTTGGCTTGATGTGTTTAGGTTTTTCGAAAAGTTTGACCGATCAAATTTGCTGAACTGAAAGAAGTTTTCAGAGGAAACCGACAAAGTTTCCCCGGTAAAACTGAATATAAAGTTACGAGACTTTTAAGTCGGGTACCGGTAATTAATGTTTGAAGCCGGCCCCGCGGTCGAACTCGCCTGCCTCTCACCCGGAGGACCCAGGTTCGATTCCCGGCCAGGTCAGGCATTTTTACCTGGATATGAGGGCTGGTTCCAGGTTCACTCATTCTACGATTACCTTTAATTGAGGCGCTATTTAATGGTGGGATGGCGACCCCGGTCTAGAGAGCCAGGAATAACGGCCGAGAGGATTCGTCACACTGACCATGCGTCACCTCGTAATCTGCAGGCGTTTGGACCGAGCAGCGGTCGCTTGGTAGGCAGAAAGCCCATTGGGGCTGTAGTTTGGTTTGGTTTAGGGGTGTTTGTAAGATTTTAAGTATACATATTTCTTTTTTGTGATGTTTAGCCAAATTGTTCATGGTTCATTCATTCCCGGATTTTCCGTTTTCCCGTATTGTATGGGTTTTTTTTTTTTCGGTGGTCCCTCCAAAAACGGAGAATCGAGGTTCCACTGTAGTCACATCACCTTGAAAACAAGCAAGCTTGTAGTTTTATGTGACTGTTGATATTACTGTATGTACATAGCTATGGGACCTCCAGTTTAATTTGGAATCCAAACCACAAACCTCCACTCACTGGCCAGGGTTCGAATCACAGCCATCCTAGTTAGAAGCCCGTGATGAAACCAATCAGCTACACTTCAATGTCACCTTGATACCACAGCCATCTATTATATAGTGCAAGACCTAAAACTGTGTGATGTAAATAACAAAACTCTGTGACCATTATAATGATCTCACAAGTGTGTGGCCTGTTTCCAACAGACCATATCTTATATATTCCATCAAACACTACACCTTCCTTAATCAACACGTAAGACTTACAATACAAGTGACAAACTACGAGATAACATTCATACTCTTGTTACATCTATGTTTTGGTTATTGTATTACCACTGGCATCCTCGCAGTACAAAGATGTGCTCCCATGTTGGATGTAACAATAAAAAGTGAATGTGAAAATAATTTTCTTGCTTTAATAAGTAAACACTGCAGTATATCTTACCTCCCTTAAAATGTTTTGAACAACAATGCCGTCTTCAGGATTCTTGTCACAGACATATTCGAGGGGACTGGTATTCTTGCAAAATGTCTCTTTTACATAACTTTCATACCTATAAACAAGATATTATATCAATGTAATGCAACAATGGAAGATCTTATGATTGCTTTAAGAGGCTTAACTGCATTTTTATCACCCAGATTAATAAACAATGTACAGAACAGAAACTCTACTCAAAGGTCAGTGATGACTGAGACCAACAACCAGCAGCTGAAAATGATAACCAGTAGATGGGATAATAAAAGCAAAATGTTTAGAAGGTTTTGCCAACATTTCATCAGTCTTAAACAAATGACAAACAAGAGCACTCTCCGCGAGACGTAACCCTTCAACCGGTAGTTGAAGTAGCTCTAACCAGTGCGTGTGCACCACACATTTGCAGTACCTGATACATGTCACTCTGACAGATGTATTATTCACAGAATATGCACATATAATACACTGAAACATTCAGCATGAACTGGACTGTTTGAAAAGTGGTTTCCATTTAAGCTCAATGTAATATATTTTAAAATTTTTCGCCCGTTTAAATGCCCCCACAAAAAAATCAAAAATATTTTTACTTACACATCAAATATAAATGACTAATCAGTTTTCTGAAACTTTTTAAAATATATATTTTGTAGAGAAATTAATTCTGATGATAGGCATGCAAATTTTAAGTGAATAGTGTTAATTCTTTACGAACTGTTCAATAAAAAGTACGTTACTTGATATAGTTCTAAGCTGTGGGTGTTCATAACCTACCTCAGGTGGCACAACACTTATCCATTATGCTGCAGTAGGGCTTGAATTTACAGATGCATTTCATTCTATTAAAATATCTTCATCATTTAAATCCGAAAATGTAGCCATCGTGTGTGCGTAACACACAGTAAACAATGAAAGCAACTCACAACAAAAACAACACGTGTTTCAAAGCTGTACGAATTGCGACCTTCATTTGTTTCAAAGATATCACACATAAATGGATGTATTGAACAACGAAACATTCCACATTCCAAGGAGAAAACATGCCTGATGAATGCTGCCATAATCTATCGTCAGCGGCGGTTGAGATAGGGGCAAACCTGGCGATCTATCGTCAGCTACTGGTTCGAGGGTTAATAAGCTGCAACTGGCATAGTGGCTGACTCAAAATACCTACACAAAGTGATGCCTCTTGCTCCATCTGGAACTGAAACACTACACAACAGTCATCTGCCCAGATGCCCTGTATACCCTGGAGTGTCTGTCAATGAACAGAAAAGGCTTATATTGAATGGGATAGGAAAGGCCTAGGAGTTGTAAGGAAGCGGCTGTGGCCTTAAGTAAAAGACAACCCCAGCATTTGCCCGATGTGAAAATGGGAAACCACAGAAAACCATCTTCAGGGCTGCCAATAGTGGGATTCGAACCTACTATCCCCCGGATGCAAGCTCACAGCCACGCGCCCCTAACCACATGGCCACCTCGCCCAGTCATTAGTTACGTGTTCATTACAGGTCAGATTCTCATTGATGGAGATTCCAAGATTAGTTACATTTTTAAGGTATGGTACAGCACTGTCACTGATTACGAGTGAAGGAGGATCGATATTACTCATTACATGTAATAATTTAGGGTTTCCTACGATAATACTTTGTGTTTTACGAGGATTTAGGAATAAGTGGTCGGTTTTTTTTTTTTACTCTGCAAATAACCTTACTCCTTGTGGGTGGGGTTAACTTCCAATAAGTAACCAGGGGAACCTGACCCCTACAGAGCGCGTCCCCAGGTGGCGGATAGGGGGCCCCTACAGTATGTAGGGCTGGTTGAAATAACCAATACAACCCGCGGACCAACAGGTAGCCCAATTCCTGGGGGTTTTAAAATACTGGGACACCCTCTCTCCAGGGGTCATAAATATGGAGGGCCCTTGCCCTGGGTTAAGGGTGAAGACCTCAACGGCATCTACGGCGGAGAAGATGGACTTCGGTACGGCGGAGATGGCGGAAGAGGCAACCCATCCTTCTGGGGTGTACAGATAGAACCTACTGCCTTGTAGGACGAGGAAGGCATCCTCAAAGGCTAAGGGAGTAAACCCTGAAAGAAAATCCTCTTATGCGTTAGGCCTAGCAAGTCAGCAGGAGAGTATTGAATATAGTTGCTTTCAATAAGAAAAAGAGCCTCGGAAAGAATATTATAGACCGGACTGACACGTCCTCTCAGACAATTGTAAAGTATGATGACCGTAAGGCTGATGATATACAATGTTCTGAAAGGAAACCCCAAATAAAAAAGAGACCCAAATACCGAATTGGAACTATGAACATTCTATCATTAACTGGAAAGTTAGAAGAACTCCTAGACATGATGGATAGAAGAAAAATATCAATATTGGGATTAAGTGAGACCAAATGGAAAGGGATTGGAAGTAAGACACTTCGTGGAGGATATAAATTATACTGGAGTGGACAGGTGAAGGTAGCGAAAAATGGTGCTGGATTCTTAATTAACGAAGGGATTGATGCTACAGCTGAAGTTATCTGCAAAAGTGATAGAATCATTAAAATGTTCATGAAACTGGAGAACACTAAGTACATCGTCATACAAATGTATGCCCCACAGACAGGCTGCAGTGAGGAAGACAAAGAGAAATTTCGGCAAGACCTGGAAGATACAGTTAATGAGGAAAATGTTATTATTATTGGAGATCTAAATGTGCAAGTTGGCGTAGACAGACTTGGGTACAAGAACATCATTGGTCCACATGGATTTGGACAAAGGAACCCAGAAGGAGAACAACTATTAGATCTGTGCAGAAGAAATGATCTTATAATCAAAAATACATTCTTCAAAAAAAGAGACAGTCACAGAATAACAAGGTACAGTTGGGATGGCCAGTATAGAACATTGATTGACTACGTAATCACAAATAAAGATGGTGGCAGGTACATCACAGATGTAAAGGTCATCCCTAGTGAAAGCATGGACAGTGACCACAGATTGTTGGTAGTAGACTTCAAACATAAGACAAATGAAACGCAGAAACTTATTACGAAAAAACCAAGGATTAAAACTTGGAAGTTGCAAGAAGTCCAAATAAAGGAAGAATACAAACTAAGGATTCAACAGAGTATGCCGAAGTGTGAAGTAACCAGCGTTAATGAAGAATGGAAGGCCTTCAAAGACACCTTTGTGGGAGAAGCCAAAAACCTATGTGGAGTTACAAGTTCTATCAAAAGAAAAAAGGAGACACCATGGTGGAATGATAGAGTGAAAACAGCGGTGAAAGAAAGAAACCAAATAAAGAAGGCACTGGACAAGGAGAAACAAAAACAGGGACAAGAACGAAATGAACAAGAAATACAAAGACTTCAAGGAGTATACAGGAACAAGAAACTTGCTGTAAAGAACATTGTAAGGGAAGAAAAAGAGAAGAAATGGAATGAGTTTGCAGACAAACTGGAAGAGGACAGTAGAGGAAATATGAAATTGCTATACAGAGTAGTGAAAAACAAGCAAAGGGATCAAGAGACCATAAAAGCAATAGAACGTGATGATGGAACTCTGGCACAAGAAGAGGGAGAAATTAAACAAGAACTCAAGATCTATTTCGAAAAGCTGCTGAATGGAGATACAGAAAACATAACAACGGATAGAGGAGAGCCAAGTCGAGGAACCACAACTGAACCACCAATTACATGGCTTGAGGTTGAAAATGCGCTCAAGAGCATGAAGAAAGGAAAGGCAGTGGGCGTAGATGAACTAAGTGCAGATATGCTGAAAGCAGCGGGAGTTCCAGGAATCCAATGGCTCTATAGACTGCTCAACAAGATATGGGAGGAAAATACTATTCCTGAGGACTGGAAGATGGGCATCATTGTACCTCTGTTCAAGAAAGGAAGCCGACGAAAATGTACTAATTACCGTGGTATCACACTACTGTCTCATGTCCTGAAAATATTGGAAAAAATAATAGAGACCAGAATCAGAGATATTGTTGAACCAATTTTGGAAGAAGAGCAGTATGGTTTCAGACCAGGAAGGTCAACTACAGACCTTATATTTGCAATTAGGATGCTAATGGAAAAATACTGGGAGAAGAACAAGCCTTTATTCCTAATATTTTTGGACATTGAGAAAGCATACGATAGTGTACCAAGGGAAAGAATTTGGCAATGCATGAAAGAACTTAAAGTGCGAGATAGCCTCATAGACAAAGTGAAAATGTTGTATAGTGGGAACAGAAGCTGTATTCAAGTAGGATGTGGTTTGTCGGACTGGTTTGAAACAAAGAGAGGAGTGCAGCAGGGCAGCTCATTGTCACCACTTCTATTTATTATTGTAATGGATGTAGTAATGAAATCTATTAAAAGGAAAGAACATGGAGATATCAAAGCCTTCACATTTGCAGATGATGTTGCGATCTGGAGTGACTCAGAAGATGAATTGGGAGAGAGAATACAAAGCTGGAATGAGGAGTTTAAGAAATATGGTTTAAACATCAGCAAGACCAAGACGGTGGTGATGAAAGTGTATGGGGAAGGAGCAGAACCAATAGTCATGTTAAATGAAGCTCAACTGGACAGCGTTCCAGTTTTCAAATACTTGGGTAGCGTTATATCAAATGACAACCTAGCAAAACATGAGGTGAACAATCGAATCAATAAGGCAACACAATTCTGTCACCAGGTAAGACACCTGCTGTGGGATGAGCAAATACCCATGAAAACAAAAATGACATTGTACAAGTCCTATTATACACCAATTCTTACATACAGTCTTGAAGCCACAACACTGACCAAGAGAGATAATTCCAAACTTCAGGCAGCTGAAATGAAATTCCTACGCACTATGATCCAGAAAACCAGGAAAGACAAGATTAGGAATGAGAAAATTAGAGAAGAAGTAGGAATAGACAATTCTCTCCTAAATAAGATTCAGATATCAAGACTGAAGTGGTTTGGTCACATGAAGAGGATGCCAGTAAACAGAACTGCAAGGAAGGAATTTGACAGAAAGGTAGAAGGAAGACGACCCGTGGGAAGGCCACGAAGGAAATGGATAGATTTAGTTAAGAGCGATGTAATGCTGAGAGGTCATGATTGGGACAAGTTGGTGGAGGAAGAATGGTACAAGGACAGGATGAGATGGAGGAGGCTCATATACCACACCCGGGAAACTGGAGATGGTTTAGGATGATGATGATGGTCGTTTTTAGAATAGGCGGTAAGCCTTTTAATATGTGAATTAATATGTTGAACTGTTTCATGTAAATTGTTTGTAGTCGTGTGTTTGTATATCTGCAAATCATCAGCAGTACAATGCAATACAATACCGAAGTGTGGAGGATATGTCATTAATATGGAAGACGAACAATAGGGGCCCTAGAACAGACCCTTGAGGGATACTGGATGATTTTACAGCCCACTGGGATCCTTGATTGTTTACCGCTATGCACTGGCAACAATTTGTAAGGTACAACTTTAAAAATTTTAGGGCTATCGGGCCGATATGCAGAGAGCGGAGCTTGGATAAGAGTATGTCTATATTTACCATATCGAACGCACTACTTAAGTCAAGGAGTGTCGGTATCGTCACCTGCCTTTTGTCCATTGTTAGTCTTAGGTCACCTGTTTCCCAAAGAAGTGCAGTCATAGTACTATGTCCCTTTCTGAAGCCAGATTGCAATGGGTCAGAAAGAGAATGTCTGGTTAAGAATTCTACTAGCTGCTCATTTACATCTCGGTCAAGAACTTTCAAGAGAGGGGGAAGAATCGAAATAGGCCAGTAATCAGATGGCACGTTTGCTGTGGTATGCTTTAACATTGGGGTTACTAGAACATCCTTCCATGCAGTTAGAAACGTCCCTGTGGTTAGACAGTAGTTTACAATGTGGGTAATAATTGGTAGGACCGCGCCAATAATGTTTTTTATAAAGCCTATTGGGATGTTATCTGCTCCTTTAGCTTGCGACTTAACTGAATTCAAAATAACTTTACATCATTTACACTGACAGGGTAAAAAGAAAAATTATGTTTGTTTTCTGTAGGGTCACTGATTCTTTTATTTAGATGGATATGACTTTGAGGTCTATTAATTTATTGGGTTAGTTATGAAGTGAGAGTTAAGTGTATCGAGAGATATAGCTGCCACATGTGTCTTTTTGCATTTTCCAACTCCCATAGCTTGAAGGTGGTTCTAGGTTTTAGGTGCATATAAGTTCTTTGTTCCATTTTTAATGTGAATAAATTTGCTATTGCAAATTAATTGCTTTGTTCTGTATGTAAAAGATGATACTGTTCAAAATCTAGTTCATTATTTGTTTCCTTGTATCGGTGGAACATTGCGTCACGGCGAGTCATTGTTGCTTTTATATCGCTAGTTAACAAAGGTGCAGTGAGTGAGTGACTCTAGCTTGCCTAACTGGAGCATGCTTGTCATATAGTCCTATGAGTAGAGAGTTAAAACTTGTCACTTTGATGTCTGTGTCATGTATTTGCTTTATATCTTCCCAAGGTAAACTATACGCATCATTTTGGAGTTGTTGTAGATCGATACTTTTCAGATGCTTATAACAAATGTATTTAGCTTTGTACTTTGGTACACTTAGAGAGTAGCACAGGTAAATTAAGTCATAAGTTGAGATGCCAGGTAGGAAACTGACCGTACTTAAGAACTTTATGCAGGTTATTTGTAATAAGGAGGTCAATTCATGTATGGCTTGTATATTTAAAAGTATGAACAAGATTAGTTTCATCTAGTGGTAAGATCGTCATGTTGATGGAGGTAAAAAGGTTGCTGATTCAGTCTGATGTGCCAGTCGGGGCTAAGATATTTGTATTAAAGTCACCAAGAAGTAGTATATGCTCGTAGGTTGGTACTAGTTTGAGAAGGTCAGATTCAAGTTCAGAGATGTTAGTAACATTCGGTGGTTTATAGACAACTCCTATCAATACTTTTTGACGTTTAATTATGGTCTCAACAAACATATATTCCGTGTGTGGAGTGATGTCCGATGATGATTTACTAATTATTCTACATTTAATATCATCTCTTCACTATACTGCTAAACCACCACCACGCCTGGCAGTGCGATCATGCCGATAGAGAGTATATCCTTCTAGTTTTACAAGGGTAGAGCTGAATTTGTCAGACGACCAGGTTTCAGTACGACATATAATATGCATGCTCATCATCATCATCATCATCCTAAACCATCTCCAGTTTCCCGGGTGTGGTATATGAGCCTCCTCCATCTCATCCTGTCCTTGTACCATTCTTCCTCCACCAACTTGTCCCAATCATGACCTCTCAGCAGTACATAGCTCTTAACTAAATCTATCCATTTCCTTCGTGGCCTTCCCACGGGTTGTCTTCCTTCTACCTTTCTGTCAAATTCCTTCCTTGCAGTTCTGTTTACTGGCATCCTCTTCATGTGACCAAACCACTTCAGTCTTGATATCTGAATCTTATTGAGGAGAGAATCATCTATTCCTACTTCTTCTCTAATTATCTCATTCCTAATCTTGTCTTTCCTAGTTTTCTGGATCATAGTGCGTAGGAATTTCATTTCAGCTGCCTGAAGTTTGGAATTATCTCTATTGGTCAGTGTTGTGGTTTCGAGACTGTATGTAAGAATTGGTGTATAATAGGACTTGTACAATGTCATTTTTGTTTTCATGGGTATTTGCTCATCCCACAGCAGGTGTCTTACCCGGTGGTAAAATTGTGTTGCCTTATTGATTTGATTGTTCACCTCATGTTTTGCTAGGTTGTCATTTGATATAACGCTACCCAAGTATTTGAAAACTGGAACGCTGTCCAGTTGAGCTTCATTTAACATGACTATTGGTTCTGCTCCTTCCCCATACACTTTCATCACCACCATCTTGGTCTTGCTGATGTTTAAACCATATTTCTTAAACTTCTCATTCCAGCTTTGTATTCTCTCTCCCAATTCCTCTTCTGAGTCACTCTAGATCGCAACATCATCTGCAAATGTGAAGGCTTTGATATCTCCATGTTCTTTCCTTTTAATAGATTTCATTACTACATCCATTACAATAATAAATAGAAGTGGTGACAATGAGCTGCCCTGCTGCACTCCTCTCTTTGTTTCAAACCAGTCCGACAAACCACATCCTACTTGAATACAGCTTCTGTTCCCACTATACAACATTTTCACTTTGTCTATGAGGCTGTCTTGCACTTGAAGTTCTTTCATGCATTGCCAAATTCTTTCCCTTGGTACACTATCGTATGCTTTCTCAATGTCCAAAAATATTAGGAATAAAGGCTTGTTCTTCTCCCAGTATTTTTCCATTAGCATCCTAATTGCAAATATAAGGTCTGTAGTTGACCTTCCTGGTCTGAAACCATACTGCTCTTCTTCCAAAATTGGTTCAACAATATCTCTGATTCTGGCCTCTATTATTTTTTCCAATATTTTCAGGACATGAGACAGTAGTGTGATACCACGGTAATTAGTACATTTTCGTCGGCTTCCTTTCTTGAACAGAGGTACAATGATGCCCATCTTCCAGTCCTCAGGAATAGTATTTTCCTCCCATATCTTGTTGAGCAGTCTATAGAGCCATTGGATTCCTGGAACTCCCGCTGCTTTCAGCATATCTGCACTTAGTTCATCTATGCCCACTGCCTTTCCTTTCTTCATGCTCTTGAGCGCATTTTCAACCTCAAGCCATGTAATTGGTGGTTCAGTTGTGGTTCCTCGACTTGGCTCTCCTCTATCCGTTGTTATGTTTTCTGTATCTCCATTCAGCAGCTTTTCGAAATAGATCTTGAGTTCTTGTTTAATTTCTCCCTCTTCTTGTGCCAGAGTTCCATCATCAGGTTCTATTGCTTTTATGGTCTAAAAGTAGTTTCAAGGACACCTGCTGCTGACATGTTTAAAGGGTAGGTAACACATTCCTGGAACAAACACTGATAACACACACACTGAAAGACACATGCAAATAATAATTACATACACATAGAATATGTTTGAACATTTCAATAAGGACAAATAATAAAAAAGAAATAATAAAATAACAATATTAATAAAATTACACTAATATATAGTTGAAAAGTTAGCCCAGAGTAGGATTTTGCTAACAGCCTGTACTCCCAGGCTTTAACTGCACCTGCCGGCGAGCATTTCAGAAATAAGTAGAAGGGAAAGAGCTTGTAGGTGTGGGTGGGACTTGTGAATGCTATAAGACTACTTTACAAATTTGTTACAAATTAAGAAGTCCCATAGGAAGAAACAGTTAAGGAACTAGAAAGCTATTTCACAGTAGAATCTACAGACACAGGGTGAGATACTACACAATGGTATTGCTCATTTACTTGAGAGAGTTCAGTTCATCCATTGTTGATATGTTGTGTCTGGTTCCCTCCCTTTTTTCCAACAATGCATCCCTGTAGGGTCCAGACATTTCTCACTCCAAATTTATCTACAGCCGCCTTTAATATTAGAGTGCAAGCCGCAGTCAGGACCTCCCTGATAGTGATTCCAGTGCCTGCCAACCTGTGCTTGTTACGAAAGACTTCCTTCCTTTTCCTATAACATACAAATTTCACAATTATGGGCCGCTTCACTCCTGGCCCTGACCTGTCAATACGGTGAGACCTATCAATGTCCTGCACGGCAATATCAAGGCCAAGTTTATCTTTAAACAACCTAACTGAAAGTTTGTCCTATTCTCATTCAGTGATTCAGGAATTTCGAACACACACACACACACACACACACACACACACACACTTCCTCTACGCTGGTATTGCTCCAGAGCATCAGTACTCCTTTTGAGTTCATCCTGCACTGCTTTCAGTTCAATTACCCTATTTTTAATATGAACTTTAAGTTTGATGATAATCTCAATGTTGAAGTCCAGGGTGGCCTTGAGTTGTTCAGCCACAGCCTTTGTGACACTTTCAGTTAGTGCCTCAACGATAGCCGAGAGAAGGTCTTTCGACTATAGAGCTTCCCTTACCTGCTGAACAATGCTGTCCGCTAGCGACGCCTCACTCCCGCTTCCAGCTGCAGGCTCTGTCTTGGTCCTGGTTCCCCGGCTGGCTGCATTTCTCTTGTCTCTTCCCATAATTAAATTTTGTTTATATTTACAAAAATCCACTGCACGGCACTGAGTGATGTTATGAAGTAAACAATACACACTGTAAAAGTTGTGATTCACTACCTTTGTAACGAATTACGCCTTTACTACACCTGCTAATCAAAGAAAACTGTGAGCACACACACACACACCACTAACAGCGTTCTGCCATTTGTAACTCAAACTATTAGTAGTAGATCTGAAAGACATTAACGTACCAAAGATAACAACCAGAAAATTACCTAAGATTAAGGTGTGGAAACTACAACAGATTGGAAAAAGGACCGTCTACCAGGACCATATAAGAGGACAACTGCCTACAGAAAAAGTGGAGAGTGGTGAGGTAGAGTGGACAAGATTAAAGAATGCCTCGATAAAAGAATCAATATAGGTTTGCGGGAAGACAAGTGTGAGAGTAAGGGAAAAAGAAACACCCCGGTGGAATGAAAGAGTAAGATTCTCAATAAATTAAGGGAACATGGCACAAAAAGTACGAGATAGAGAGAAATCCAAGCCAGAACAAGTAAAGGACGAGGGGAAGATCAGAGACCTCGAGCAAGTTTATCGGGACAAGAAATTGAGAGTTAAAAAGAGTAGTAGAAGAGGAGAAGATAAAGTGCTGGGAGAAATTTACTCAAAAACTGAAGGAAGATAGCAGAGGCAATATGAAACTATTGTTCAGAGTGATCAAAAACAAAAGGTATTAATTTGAAACCATCAAAGCAATTGATGACCTAATGGAAACCTGGCCAGGAAAGAAGAGGACATCAGAGAGGTTCTGAGGAATAATTTTGATCACCTATTGAACAGGACAGAAGCAGATCAGAGAACAAAAGAACCAGCTGTTGAAACTTGCACAGAAGAACCTCCCATTACATGGGCAGATACAGAAGCAGCCCTTAAGAAGATACTACAAGGGAAATCCTCAGGAATCGATGAAGTCAGCACGGACATGATTAAAGCAGCAGGAGTCCAAGGTTTACAGTGGCTACACAGAGTGCTCAATGCAGTTTGGAAAGATGGCAAGATACCTACTGATTGGAGCAAGGGTGTCTTTATCCCCCGGTTTAATAAAGGAAATTGAAAATACTCTAGCTATCGGGGAATAACACTCCTTTCTCATGGGCTTAAGATTCTAGAGAAAATCTTAGAGAGCAGATTGCGAGTCATTTTAGAGCCACAGTCTGAAGAGGAACAGTATGCCTTCAGGCCTAACAGGTCCACAGCAGACCTAATCTTCAGTGTCCGTATGTTAATGGAAAAATATTGGGAAAAAGGCAAAGATCTCTTTATGGTTTTCCTTAACATTGAGAAGATATATCACAGCATTGCAAGAGAGAAGATAGGGGAATGCCTGAGAAAAAGGAATGTGCCAGAGGGACTGGTGAGGAAAGTTCAGATGCTGTACGAGAACTGTACCAGCTGTGTGCACTTGGGTGACGGACATTCATCATGCTTCAAGACCAAAAGTGGAGTCCAGCAAGGCAGTGTACCATCCCCATTATTGTTTATCCCCATCACGGATGACATAATGAAGAACATCAAGAAAACCTCTGGTGAACTAAATGCAATGGCCTTTGCTGATGATGTTATGATCTGGGGAGAAACTGAGCAACAAGTACAGTCGAGACTCAATGAATGGAAGGTTAAGGTCCAGGAGTTCAATCTCAAGATAAGCGAACTCAAAACAGTAGGATGGCAATAAACATAGAGGGATGACCAGCAAACATCATGCTAAGAAACCATCCACTAGAAAGTGCAGAAAGCTTTACAAACCTCGGCAGTGTAATATCTCGAGGTACACTAGCCACAAAGGAGGTGCCAAATAGAGTGCAGAAGAGCTATCACTTTTACCAGCAAGTACGAACACTGCTCTGGGATTCCAAAGTACCAACAAAATCAAAGCTGGTGATTTTCAATCAGTACTTCATACCAATCCTAACCTATGGTATTGAAACCTGCACCCTCACTAAGAAAGACTCATCAAGGTTGCAGGCATCCGAGATGAAGTTCCTTAGGTCCACAATTCAAAAAACCAAACTGGACAAGTTGAGGAATGATATGGTTAGGAGATGGACGTTGCAGATCGGAGAAGGGCACTGGAGGACGTCATTAACAACAGAATGTACGTCAGTAAGGCAGAGTGGTAGAGGCTCGCCAACAGTACCCAGGAAACTGGAACTGTAAAATGATGATGATGATGATGATGATGATGATGATGATGATGTAAGGATGAGGTACACTTAAGAACCACAATTCTTACCTCAACTGAGCACCACACCACAGTTCTGTGTAGAGGATGGATGTGAAGTAAGCCGAACAGAACTGGGCTGCTTGGGCTACGTGGAGGAAGTTGAGGTCCAGAGCAGTTTCATACCTGCATATGGAAACAAAATTTGACAATTAAAACAATGTAGAAGTAAAGTCTTAGGAACTGTATATTCGTGGCTCCTCCATGTTTAGATGCTAGTTGTAAAAGTATTGTCTGTTGCATAACTATTAACATACTTGTCTTCAATCTGATAACACATGCTGCATTATTCTGAGATATTACACTTACACTTCTAACTTTACAGTTCACAAATGAGTTCATAACTTCAGCTATCAATTAGTAAAACTATCAAGTCATATAAAGAAAGAGGCGAATACAAAATGGAATACATAACAGGATGAAGTTTTCATATGATAGTGTGAAGAAGTGTGCGAGTAATGCTCCAATTAAAATGTATAATTCAGATGTAATCTGTACTTTTCGTTAGTTGTAAATGGTGTCTTCTACTGCTGTAAGTAGTTCACAACAAATTAATATCATAGGCTCTTGTAGTTAACTTTGGTATTAAAAGCTATATGAACAATAGACCGCGTGTATGTGTAGCGTGCCAGTCCAACTAACAAGCCCAAATGCACAAATGGAGAGAAACACTACACACAATGGCTTAATAACCCACTCCACTGCTGGTGTTTTTTTTTTCTTTTTTTTTTTTTTTGCCAGCTGGGAAAACATGCCATTCCAACTGAAGAGGCCAGATGTCACAATCTCTTTGTGAGAGAGAGTGAGGGTGAGTGTGTGAGTGTGTCTAATAACCAATTCTATTGCTATTATGCTTTATCTATGGCCATGAAAGTGTTAATTGGGATGGACAATACATTGCCATCTTCAAATAGATAGGCTCTCTCCTCCTCAATCTCAGTTCTTGCATGTCCACATCTTCTTAGCTCCCAACAAGCTTATTTCTGCTTCATAGCTTCATCAGGAGGGTGGGCATCAACAATCACTGAACGCCATCTTGACAGATCTTAAAGCAAAAGACTAGATCTCTCAAGATGGTCCTTCAGTGAATGTTGAACGTACACTCCTGATGAAGCTGGAAAGCTGAAATGATCTTGTTAGGGACTGAGAAAAGAGTGCTGTAGAACTGGAAATGATGTGAAGACAGTCTTTTTATTTGAAGATCTGAAGATTGTTCTCACCTGTTTGGGTATTCATGTCCTTGTCTTCTCTTTTTATTGCTCCATATTCCCATACGTTCCCCTGTCTTTCTTTACATGACTTGACTTGTCACTTGCTTGTTCCTTTCTATTACTGAATGAGTAAGATAATGTATATTTTAAAACTGCCCCTTAACCTCTGAACTGTATTCACAAGTTAATTGTGTAATAAGGTTGTCAAATTACTAAATGGATCCTCTACCAATCTGCCAGAGTTTCAGTTTTAATTATTTCTTTGTTAGATTAATCTGCTGAATAGTAAATGTATACAGTCCATCAAGGGAATGTAACTCTTCTTACATATTCACTACTTTGGTTATTTTCATAACAGTACTTACCTTTCACCACTCTTGTTCTGAAGCCAAACACAGTGGACAATGTCCAGCATACACTGCACAGATGCTCTATTGAGACAAATTTTCTCAGATTCTAAAAAAGATAACACAAAAAAAGATAACACACAGTATATTTTAGTTACATATCCAACCTTGAGGTACACAGTATCCACAACACAAAATGTACAACATGAGCCTCTTGTCGTGACCTCTCTCTCTCTCTCTCTCTCTCATATGAAGCTGGGAATCAGAAACAAGGTCTTTATGGGCAGAGAAGAACTGAGAGTGAAGAAGAAGGCGATGGGAGTGTGTGAAATTGAGGAGTTTGTCCTTTTGTGTTGTCCCCTCTACTGATGCTGACCTCTTCTCATGTTATCCTCTGTGTTTATTCTATCCTCCTTACTAGTTCCTGTCAATCATACATATATTCGTATATCCATATATTGAACTTCAATAAGTTGCTATAAAAAAGAATTGGGAACATGCATCATTTACAAAAATATTTTTTTGAAAAGTACACCAATGAAATAGTACGTAAACGTATTACATTGTGGTATGTTGCCTTGTTTTCTACCATTAAAAAAATATTTAATAGTGCCTTTCCGCAAGGCGAGTGAAACGGCCTCTGACGTAAGCGGCGCGCTGTGACGTCACGATCCAGTACCGCATGGAGCTCTACCAGCCATTGTGCATCAGCCGTTGCTAAAAGCCTATTGTTTATTATTCATGATCGCGAATAACTTCAAAATGACAGAAGAAAGGTTCAAAACAGCACAATCAGACAATCTATCATGTGTAAATGTCATCATTCTTGAAAAATAGTGACTTTTGTGGCCGCAGAAATTCGCGGATAACAAGCAAGTTTGTAAGTGGCGTCTTTTATATACGTGCAATGTACTGTAACCCATAGTATTAGGATAACAACGAACCTGGATAGATATCACATCACTTTCAACATTTCCTTCTAGACTGATTCCCCTATTAAAGAATAACATTACATTTTCGGGCTTTCAGCATCAGTAAAGTAAGAAATCGGATTTCAGCACTAACATAAACATATAGGTAGCATTATAGTACTAGTCCGCTTCTGTGGTGTAGTGGTTAATGTGTGCCACTCCCGGAGGCCCGGTTTCGATTTCCGGCTCTGCCATGAAAGTTGAAAACAAATAGTACGAGGGCTGGAACGGGGTCTACTCAGCCTCGGGAGGTCAACTGAGTAGAAAAGTTTCGAATCTCACCTCAGCCATCCTCGAAGTGGTTTTTCGTATTTTCCTACTTCTCCTCCAGGCACCTAAGGCCACGGCCGTTTCCTTCCCTCTTCCTTGTCTATCCCTTCCGATCCTCCCATCCTCCAACAAGGCCCCTGCTGAGCATAACAGGTGAGGCCGCCTGGGCGAGGTAATGGCCCTCCTCACCAGTTTCATCACCATACTCAAAGTCTCACGTTCCAGGACACTGCCCTTGAAGTGGTAGAGGTGAAATCCCTCGCTGAGTCCGAGAGAAAACCAACCCTGAAGGATAAACTGATTAAGAAAGAAAGAAAGAAGGAAAGAAAGAAAGATCATAGTACTATAGGGCTATAATCTATCATTCCCAAAAAAAAAAAAAAAAAATATATATATATATATATATATGGTTGGGACAACTGGCCTACCCACTTCCGGGGCCCATGAAAGAGAATTAAATATCTTTGTGGAGGGAAAAAGTTAAACATGATAAAGATAAATATGACTTCATCTAGTTTTCACAAGTCGGGCTGAGTGGTTCAGACTGTTCAGGTGCTGGCCTTCTGACCCCAACTTGGCAGGTTCGATCCTGGTTTAGTCCGGTGGTAGTTGAAGGTGCTCAAATACGTCAGCCTCGTGTCGGTAGATTTACTGGCACGTAAAATAACTCCTGCAGGACTAAATTCCTGCACATCGGTGTCTCCGAAAATCGTAAAAGTAGTTAGCGGGACGTGAAGCCAGTAACATTAATTACATTTGGCTTTTAACAAGCTGAGCATATCAGGAAAGAAAAGTGTCCTGGTGACATTTTAGTCGCTCAATACAGGAATGTCTTTGGGTGCTGTGACTTTTACTTATTTTATTTTATTTATTTATTATTATTTTCTCTTTTCTTTTTTTTTTTGCTGTTTGCTTTACGTCGCACCGTCACATATAGGTCTTATGGCGACGATGGGACAGGAAAGGCCTAGGAATGGGAACAAAGTGGCCGTGGCCTTAGGTACAGCCTCAGCATTTGCCTGGTGTGAAAATGGGAAACCACGGAAAACCATCTTCAGGGCTGCCGGCAGTGGGGTTCAAAACCCACTATCTCCCGGATGCGAGCTCACAGCTGCGCGCTCCTAACCGCACGGCCAACTCGCGCGGTATATTTACCCTTCGGTTTATTGACTTGGCTTGTATAACCTAAAACTTAGGCGAAGTTGGATAATATTTTAAACACCTACATCACTATTTTCACCTGTGTGCAATTATGTTATTTATTTCATTAATATTATAATTGAGCATTGTTAACTTATAAGACCCCAACAGACAAGCATTGGTTTTGTGTGAAGAATTATACATTTGTTAAATTCACGTTGTTTCCTTTCATGATGTACACGCCTATTTTTGTTACATTACAGAGTATTTAGATACAGCCTAAATTTCTTTACCAATTAAGCTCTTCAATAAAGACATACATAACTGTCCCATGCCAAGATATATTGGTAGAATTAGAGCTGTCAAAATGGTTCATAACCCCTTTGATTTATTATCTTGACATGGATCACCCAAAACAAAGGTTAGGTTTGGAGAATACTTTAATAATCAGCATTATTTAATGCACTGTTTATTACTTTCATATTCCAAGATGTAATTGAAGCATTTAAATAAAGCATCATACATTAAAATTTAAAGTTTTACCACTAGAACTGCTGACATGGAAAAGTGATTTGAAAATTCAAACAAATTCATCTTACGTTAAAATCTTCAAAAAAATAAACTGGACTTTTCCGATATATCACCAGCATTTCTCCAGCTCGCCAAAATCCATTTCTCCCTAGTTTTAGCGTCTTTGGAACGTTTATAAACAATTTGTTTGGTACGGTATGCGATGTGCTATTGCACATCGGAACTCTACACCATTTATAAGTTTTCTGCCTCACTGTCTGCGCAGGATTCATTTTAAGTCTAAAATATACCACTCAGATTATTATCCAATGTATAGACCTCGAATTTAACCATACTAGACACTAACGTAAAGTAGAAATACGCGAAGTGTATCCTGCTTCTCACAGCACACTATGTGTTATTTCGTCTGCTAATTCAGTCAACCTGTACGACGACGTCAGGCCAATGAGATCGCGTACTTCGTGACGTGACATTTTCGTCTATTTTTATCATGTTTGGAGTTATTATTTGTACATTCTGATCACATTTTTGAATTCTGCATGCAATTTTGAATCAGAATAGCATATTTTTAATTAAAACCCCGGATCATGCATGTTCCCTATAATAATAATAATAATAATTTCGTGTGGCTATTTTAGCCGGGTGCAGCCCTTGTAAGGCAGACCCTCCGTTGAGGGTGGGCGGCATCTGCCATTTGTAGGTAACTGCGTGTTATTGTGGTGAAGGATAGTGTTATGTGTGGTGTGTGAGTTGCAGTGATGTTGGGGACAGCACAAACACCCAGCCCCCGAGCAATTGGAATTAACCAATTAAGGTTAAAATCCCCGACCCGGCCGGGAATCGAACCCGGGACCCTCTGAACCGAAGACCAGTACGCTGACCATTCAGCCAACGAGTCAGACTGTTCCCTATTAATCTGTGCTGTGATATGCCCGGAAGTTACAGTAAGTTTGCCAGGTCATCCCTGGATCTTCAAGCAAAAGATATTTGCAATATCTCTACTAATATAATTATATAATTACTAGCTGATGTACCCGTGCTTCGCTACGGGATTCTCAGAAAGACTGACTTGGTGGTTTTCCTAATTGAATTCAACATAGGTCATTACAAAAACATCAGTAGGAATGTAGCATTGAAAGCAATGTTATCATATAAAATACTCAATCAAATGAAAAACCGCACACTTTCTCACTTTCAACGACCAGTACTACGGTGCCGATCTAAGAGTCCAAAGTTCCAGAGCTGGAATAACCAGGTCGCAGACTGCCGTGAACACTCCTCTGTCATTATTCCGTTAAATATGCACACTACTCATTCCAATCAGTGGCTCCCTGTTGGGATTGTATAGCTCGAATACTATGATGAACCAGTGTGTTACGTACTAGATATATCAGAAAATGTATGAACCAGAGGAATGGCATGCTAAAGAAGAAAGTTATCTTACACCCCAGCTACTGCCCACCAATATACAGGCAGGCTGTTACATTCAGTACGACCAAGCGAGTTGGCCGTGTGGTTAAGGGCACGCAGCTGTGAGATTGCATCCGGAAGATAGTGGATTCGAACCCCACTGCCAGCAATCCTGAAGATGGTATTCGGGAGATGGTGGGTTCGAGCCCCACTGTTGGCAGCCCGGATGATGGTTCTCCGTGGTTTCCCATTTTCACACCAGGCAAATGTCGGGACTGTACCTTAATTAAAGGCACGGCTGCTTCCTTCCACTTCCTAGACCTTTCCTGTCCCATCGTCGCATAAGACATATCTTTGTCGGTGCGATGTTAAGCAAAAAAAGTTACTCCGTGGTTTCCCTTTTTCACACCAGTCACACCAGGCTGTACCTTAAAGCCAAGGCCGCTTCCTTCCCACCACTATTCATTTCCTATCCCATCGTCGCCATAAGACCTACCTGTGTCGGTGCGACGTCAAGCAAATTTTAAAAAAATCTTGGTACGCTGCAGTAATCCTATCTATCGGGGATGAGAGGAAAGAGAAGACAAAAAGCACATCACAACAAACAATGGTCAATGTAGTGTTATTGTTGATAAAGTTTATGAGCTTTCTATATTGCAGGCCTTCACATTAGTTTTCTTTCGAATCTGTGATATTAGGGTGTCTTACAAAATTATTGATATCGTAGATTGTAGTTCCTTATTCTCAGACTTTACATACCGATTTTCACTAAATTCTGTTTACCCATTTTCTCGTGACTCGGCGCTGATATGGACTTAGTAACAAAAAACCAAATTCATGAATATCTCCGGTTATATGTGGTACGATAACAATGTATAAGACATAAGTGATCGGAAATTTAATAACTTCTTACATAACTACTACTAACTTAAGACATAACTAAAGTTAGGTTAGTTGTGTAGTATTTATCGAAACGACCACTAATAACATAAATAACTTATTTGAGAATTACATTTCAGACCTTCCCCTAAACTACCATTTCACTCAGCGTGAATAAAATAATTTGTAGCCTAGATTGCAGTGGTTCATCACCCGTCATTACATACGCATTTTCATTAAATTCTCTTCAGCCGTTTTATCGTGATGCGTGTACATACATACATACATACATACATACATACATACATACATACATACATACATACAGAAATTACGGAAAAGTAAAAAAATGCATTTCGTTGTCACTGTGGACATAACCGACACAGAAATACCATTCTTTTCAAATTCTGAGTAATGTACAGACAAAACTCTTATTTTTATATATATAGATTTATTGATACGACCACTAATAACATAAATAACTTATTTGAGAATTACATTTCAGGCCTTCCCCTTAACTACCATTTCACTCAGCGTGAATAAAATAATTTATAGCCGAGCTTGTAGTGGTTCATCACCCGACATTACATACCGATTTTCATTAAATTCAAGCTGGCTCAGTCAACTAGAAGAAGAAACTCAGGATAGTAAGGAATTTCAAGTTACCCAATTGCAACAGTCAAGTTTTAGGGAGGAAGGGGGTCTGAGACTGCTCTTGGTAAACTGTCAAAGTGTAGTAAATAAACAATTAAAATTCGGTACATTGATGGAATCTTATGAGACTGATGTGGTGATAGGAGTGGAATCGTGGTTGAAAGAAGGGGTGGGTAATAGAGAAGTATTTCCAGAAGGGTACACAGTCTATCGTAGAGACCGAGGAGATAAAAAGGGAGGGGGGGTGTTTATTCTGGTGAAGGAAACTTACTGTTCACATGAATGGTTTACCGATGAAAGGGATGAAATATTAGGGATAAAATTAGTTTGTGATAATATGAAGGAGGTGGGAATTATAGGAACATACAGGCCTGGAAGAGAGGAAAGAGACATGGAAATCTTTGAAAAAATAATAGATTATACTCATAAAAACAATAATGTTGATATGGTAATAATTGGGGGAGATCTAAATTTGCCTGAAGTTGAATGGAAAGGAGCTGCAAGTGAAGCCCATGAACAGAAACTGGCAAATAAGTTAATTTGGGAGGGTGGATTTACACAAGTAGTACAAGAACCGACTCGTCTCAATAACTTACTAGATGTATTCTTGGTTAAACCATGGGAAATTGTTGATAAAACTGAGGTAATTGAAGGAATAGGAGACCATAAGGCTGTAATAATGGATGTAGGACTCGTACCAAAAAGGCTTAATAAGAGGGTTACACAAGACAAGAAAATGTACAGAAAAACTAAAGTTGATGAATTTGGGACTTACCTTAAATCACAATTCAGTTGTTGGATAAGTGAAGGGAGTAACGTGGATACACTTTGGGCTAAATTTAAAGGAATTATTTGGGAAGGAGAGAAGAGATTTGTACCTGTTAAGAAGGGTAAAATGACCTCAGACCCTGTTTATTATACAAGGGAAATAAGAAAATTAAAAAGAAAATGTAGAATAGTAAACAGGAAAATCAAAGAGGGTAGGGAGAGTAGGGAAACTAGAAAACAGCTAATGAGGGAACTGAATAGAGTGAAAAAGGAAGCAAAAGAGAATTATATGAATGGCATACTTCAAGAGGGTAATGACCACAAAGGGAAATGGAAAAAGCTGTATTCATATATCAGGAATCAAAAAGGAAAAGGAGTCCAAATTCCTACAATGGTGGGAGAAGGGGGTGAACACTATTTAACAGATACTGAGAAAGCAAACCTATTTAGTAGGGAATTTAGAGATTCAGTAGATGATTGTCAAGAGTTGGAAACCGAAACAGAAGATAGAGAGGGAGAGAGACAGAGGGAAACAAGAAGCTTCTCATTCACAAACGAAGATATTTTCAGAGAAATCCAACTGCTTCAGCAAGGAAAAGCTGCAGGAAGTGATCAAATTACTGGGGAGGTATTAAAGACAATGGGGTGGTACATAGTGCCTTATTTAAAATTTCTCTTTGACTATGTCATAAATAATAGTGTAATACCAAAGGAATGGAAGGAATCTATAATAATACCAATTTATAAAGGAAAGGGTGATAAAAGGAAACCAGAGAACTACAGACCAATCAGCCTGACCAGTATAGTTTGTAAAATTCTGGAGAGTTTAATATCGAAGTACATCAGAGGGATATGTGATGATAAAAATTGGTTCATGAGGAGCCAGTATGGATTTAGAAAGAAATTTTCTTGTGAGGCACAACTGGTGGGATTTCAGCAGGACATATCAGATCAGTTGGATTCAGGAGGTCAGTTAGATTGCATAGCCATAGATCTTTCCAAAGCCTTTGATAGAGTGGAACATGGAATATTATTAAAGAAATTGGAGGGAATAGGATTGGACGTAAGGGTTACACGTTGGATAAAAGCATTTCTAAATTCAAGGGTTCAGAAAGTCAAAGTAGGAAATAATGTATCGCAGGAAGAGAAAGTTTGGAAGGGAATTGCACAGGGTAGTATAATCGGTCCGTTACTTTTCTTAATATACGCAAATGATTTAGGGAACAATATAACATCAAAAATAAGATTGTATGCAGATGACATAATTGTTTATAGAGAAATAAACAACATTGAGGATTGTTCAGAATTACAAAGGGACCTTGAAAGTATCCAACAATGGGTTGAAGAAAATAATATGAAGGTTAATGGAGGCAAATCAACTGTTACAACTTTTACAAACAGGAGCTTTAAAACTGAATTTGAATATACTTTGGATGAGGTAGTTATCCCAAAAGAAGGCAAGTGCAAATACTTAGGTGTGAGATTTGAAAGTAATTTGCACTGGAAGGGTCATATTGATGACAATGTTGGGAAAGCATACAGATCATTACATGTCATAATGAGGCTACTTAAAGGATGCAACAAAGAATTAAAAGAAAAAAGTTACTTGAGTATGGTTCGTCCATTATTGGAATATGCAAACAGTGTTTGGGATCCTCACCAAGAATACCTAATAAAAGAAATAGATAGTGTGCAGAGGAAAGCAGCAAGATTTGTAACAGGGGATTTCAGGAGAAAGAGTAGTGTATCAGAAATGTTAAAGGAACTTGGGTGGGAAACTTTAAGTAAGAGAAGGGGGAAAACTAGACTTACAGGATTATATAGAGCCTATACAGGAGAAGAAGCATGGGGAGATATCCGTGAGAGGCTTCAGTTGGAAAATAATTATATCGGCAGGACTGACCACAAATATAAAATTAGAAGGAATTTTAGCAGAAGCGATTGGGGTAAATTTTCATTCATTGGGAAGGGTGTGAAGGAGTGGAACAGTTTACCAGCGGTAGTGTTTGATCCTTTCCCAAAATCTGTACAGATATTCAAGAAGAGAATAAACAGCAACAGAGAAAATAAATGAAGTGTTAGAGGGCATTCGACCGGTGCAGGTTATTGTAAATAAAAAAAATGTGTGTGAATAAATTAATTCCATCCCCTGGTCTAAGGAGTTTGGACAGCCAAAGTAGGAGACTGCCTGTAGGGGTGAAGTACAGTGGGGACTTCGAGGGCCCTGGGACCGCTACGGTAGCTGTGAAGGCCCTTCAGGAACTCTGAAAAGTGGTGGCAAAAGGGGCTCTGGTTAAGACGCAGCAGGTCGTTATGCTACTTAGGATCCAGAACGGGTAAAAAAAAATAGTAAATAAATAAATGCAATGTAAATATTAATGTTATACCAGTTTTATAGTATCATTTGAAGCAATTCCACATACTGTATATCAGTTGACTATATTTGTAAGTAGTACAGGAGATATTATAATTAGAATTTTGTAAACAATATAAATTTATTAAGGATGAGCTGTGTGTTAATAGAAAACATTGTTAGCGTAAATTGTATAATATTGTATTATAGGAAAAATTTTCTTCTCTTGTTAATTTAATATTTAGTGCTTGACAATAATGTATTTTAGTGTACCATTTGCCACCGAGGTAGACACCTCATTTGCAAATAAAGAGATTTTGATTTTTTGATTTTGAAATTCTCTTCAGCCGTTTTCTATTGTCTATTGATGCGTATACAATCAGACAGACAGACAGACAGACAGACAGACAGACAGACAGACAGACAGACAGACAGACAGACAGACAGACAGACAGACGGACAGACAGACAGACAGACAGACAGACAGACAGACAGACAGACAGACATTACGGAAAAGTAAAAAATGCATTTTCTTGTTACTGTGAACATGACCGATACAGAAATACCATTCTTTTCAAATTCTGAGCAATGTACAGACAAAAACTCTTATTTTATATATATAGATAAGTATCCTTACTACATGTCAAGTTTAGTCTATAATCTGCTTAATGATGAGAGAATTATTTGTTATCAGATCTACATAAATGTGATGGTCTAAATAATGGTCAGGAGATAAATATGAAAAAGACCAAACTAATGGTAATTGATCAACTAGCTCAAATTCAACTTACAGGATGTTTGAAGGACTTGGAGGTAGGCAGATTCTTTATAATATACCCGAGTTTACTTCACTGATATGAAAAAAACTGGAAAAGGGGATTAAAAGACATTGTTCTAGGTACACTTTTAGTTGTTAGTGGTTTAATGTCACACTAACACATTCAAGAATTTTGGCAATGCAAAGATGGGAAAGGGTTAAGATGATAATTTAATGTTATTTGCTTGCATTCGGGAGATAGTGGGTTCGAACCGCACTGTCAGCAGCTCTGAAGATGGTTTTCCGTGGTTTCCCATTTTCACACCAAGCAAATATTGCGACTGTACCTTAATTAAGACCATGGCCGCTACCTTCCGACTCATTGCCCTTTGCTATCCCATTGTCGCCATAAGATCTATCTGTGTCGGTGCAACATAAAGCAGATTGAAAAAAATCCCACTGTCGGTACCCTTGAAGATCGTTTTATCCTAATCTTGCCGGGCTGAATGGCTCAGATGGTTGAGGTGCTGCCCCTCTGACCCCAAATTGGCAGGTTTGATCCTGGCTCAGTCCAGTGGTATTTGAAGGTGCTCAAATACATCAGCCCTGTGTCAGTGGATTTACTGGCGCGTAAAAAAACTTCTGCGGGACTAAATTCCAGCTCCTTGTCATCTCCGAAAACTGCAAAATATAAATGGTGGAGTGATGAAATGTTATAGATAAAATAATGTACTGATCAATGACAAATCAAATTTTCAGATTTTACATCAGTTACAATTAGACTGTAAGAATAGTATCACACGACTTTTTACAATGATTAAAATATGCCCTTGTTTAGTAAATACTCTAAAATTACACATTAAAAGTATAAAATGCCGGTTGAAAGCAAAGTCCAGCTACTTCTATTGAGTTCTAAATTTCAAGGGCATCTTCAGGTAGAGAACTGAATGTTGAACATTGGCGCAGAGGGTGTCTGTCTTGCTTAACCCTCCGCCGGGTTAAGCCACAGGGTGTGTGGAGGGGATGAGCGCCATTTTCTTGTTAGCCCACCTATTCCTCCAGTGGAATGTCTGCTGTCGTGTGTTGAAGGTGTGATTGTTGCAGCTCCATTTGGCGCCACACTAGAAACACATTTCCTTTCCAATACACCACTGGTGCACTGAGTGCGCCGCGCGCCTGATCATGTAAGTAAAACTATCCAAGTATCTTTGTTACTTTTTTGTCTTTATGTTTATTTCTATCATTGATAAATTGTGTGGCAATACTCTTTGATTCATATTTAATATTTCTATCTATTTAGCACGGCCTATTTGCATACATAAAGCTCTAAACCTTGTCAATCAAACACATTTGAAATTCTTGCCGTTTCAATGCACTTATTATAAATCTGTTCTCCTTTTCATTATGTAGATGAAAACACGTTTGAGCTCTGTAACCTTCAACTCGGTGGTGAATATCATACTTGTAGTAGTAATTTTTACAGGTCGGTGCCGATTGATGACGAGGCTAACAGCGAAATTCTAAACAACTTGCAAGATGATCACCTAGTTGATGCAAAGAAGACAGTGACAGTGAATTTTTTGATGCAGAGAATGAAGTTCAATTTAATGACCACCAAACCGACTCAGAACAGAGTTGTGACGATAACGATGATGATGTTGGTGAGGCTGTATCAAGTTTATATTTTGTAGGAAAAGATGAGGAAACGAAATGGAGGAAACCTGATTTCTCTACTGCATGCAAGACTAAACGCAAAAACATTTTGAAGAAGAAATTGCCCGTGCCAGTTCAAAGGTACAGAGATATAAAAAAGGAAATTGAAGCGTTTTTACTCTTCATAGATTCTAATATGATAGATGAAATTGTTAGGTGTACTAACTTATTCATAACTGGTCATCGGGATGAAATTCAGTACTCATGACAGAGAGACGCATAGGGCACAACGATATGTGAAATGATGGCCGTCTTTGGTGTCTTGTACTTACTAGGCATGAAGAAACTAAGCCACACTAATGTTGACGAACTTTGGACCGCAGATGGGACTGGAATTCAAATTCTCCGTGCTTGCTTGAGTGCAAAGAGATTTCTCTTTATTCTTTGCTGTATTCGGTTTGATGACAAGGAGACCAGAGCTGAGAGACTGAAAACCGACAAGCTTGCTCCTATCAGGTATATGCTTGACAGGTTTACTAATAACTGTAAAACAAACTACTGGTTGAGTGAGTACGTTACTGTAGATGAGAAACTGGAACCGTTTAAAGGACGATGTGGATTCATACAGTACATTCCGAATAAACCGGCAAAATACAGTTCGAAGATCTTTGCACTGTGTGATGCTAAAACCTTTTACACCTGCAACATAGAAGTATACTGTGGCAAGCAGCCAGGTGGCCCTTTCTCTATTAAAAAATACGCCATCTGCAATTGTCCACAGATTAGTGGACCCAATCAAAGGTACTAACTGAAACTTGACTATGGCCAACTGGTATACAAGTGTGCCTTTAGCAAAGGAGTTACTTGAAAAGGGCATAACTAGTATTGGAACTCTTAGAAAGAATTACCAGCTGAATTCCTGTCCCAAAAATGTAGAGAGGTAGGATCATCAGTATTCGGCTACCAAAATGATTTGACTCTAGTATCACAAGTTACTAAAAAGAACAAAGTTGTAATATTACTCTCTACCATGCATGACACAGACACAATCGACGAAGCCTCAAGTAAGTCGCATATCATTCCACTAAAGGGGGAGTGGATACCGTGGATCAGATGTGTGCGTCATACACAGTGAAAAGTATCACGAAATGATGGCCTTTGGCGATCTTTTATGCTTTGATGAATATGGCTGGTATAAATTCTCAAACTGTTTTTCAGTTCAATGAGAGCAACCCTAAAGACAGGAGGAGGATTTACCTCAGGAATCTAGCTCTTCAACTGATGAAAGAGCAACTGAGTGTCCGTGCAATGATGCCAAGCATACCTATAAAGACATTTCTCATTAGATACCGTGCAGAAGTTGTGGAGGAACCTGTGCAATATACCCAGAAAAAACGAGGCAGATGTCAAGCTGTGGACGAGCAAAGAATGTCAGAATGTGCAGGAAGTTTGTTTGCAAGAAGCATGCTAAGATTAACTATCTCTGTGAAAGTTGTGTTGTCGTGAGTAACGATATCTAAAGACTAAAACGTTGTCTCGGTAACATGTTATTAATTCTGTAAATAATACGATGGCCGAGTTACCATAACACTGTATCAGCAAATAAATAAAAATAGAGTTTTTAAATTCCAATATATGAATAAACTATTTAAGAACGTCCCTAAATAAAAATATTCAAGTATAAGTAAACAAGAAACCAATTCTCATGTTACAAGAGAAGGCGCGCCCGGCGGAGGGTTAAGGTCCAATATTTCTGATACAGAAATTAAATGTAGATAAAACCACACGACATTCTTATAATATAATGGATTCTTGCTGTGGTATGAGGAAAATTCCCAATCCAAGTTGCAACTAGAGTAATGTTGCACTCTACCGGTTAGGTCGTTCACATTGCGCATAAGGTTCTATTGGTTCCAAGTTACCAAAATCCAAGCAGCCACGAACATGTTAATGAACACAGTGGAGTTCTGTGGGGCACCGTTAATACAGTGCGACTTATGAAAGAAAGAAACTAGAATTGGACTAGTAAAATGAGATCATTCATTAGGAAAAATTTACGGCACACAACACTGTTTCTATTAGGTGCACAGAAAAATGATGTGGATGGATTAAGGGGTTGTAGGAATTAAGACTAGGATTGTCTCCGTGTTTCCATTATATGAAGGTATGAAGTAGGCAAGTTTTAAGAGGCCCTGAGTGCTGTATGACTTGGTGTGAAGTCTGCTACTTTTTTCTTTTTACTACTTGCTTTATGTTACACCGAGACAAGACAGGTCCTTATAGAGACGATGGGATAGAAAAGAGCTAGGAGTGGGAAGGAAGTGGCCGTGACCTTAATTAAGGTACAGCCCCAGCATTTGCCTGGTATAAAAATGGGAAACCTCAGAAAACCATCTTCAGCGTTCGAAACCACTACCTCCCAAACGCAAGCTCACAGCTGCGCACCCTAACAGCACAGCTAACTTGCTCAGTTTACTAGAACTACAAAGAAATAATATGGTACAACACAAGGTTAAGAGGCAATAGCTTACTCTTTAGCGATGCTGCTGCTGATGTCCGATAATTGTTGAAATGCTGATGAAAGAAGTATTGAATATGTCGCCAAACAGTAGCATTGCAGTTGTCACTACCATTCTTTAAAACAAGTGTCACCAACAAAGGAAGAATATTTTCTGAGAATGAAACCTGTAAACAAAATAAAAAAAAATTATCAGCTTTGGATTTTCAAATAAATTCAGATGAAGGTACAAAACTCACCTGGATTTAAAATCCAAGATGTCCTAAGTGTAACTCACATAAACTTATCTTATCACATACTGTACAACTTTCATATGGTAATTTAATTTGATTTTTTATTTTATGTGTCAGCAATTAGCAATGTACAAGAAGGATAAAAATCACACACATCAGATGAATTTTATGATAAGTGAGTTTCAGAAGATAACCTAAAATGAGAAATGAAGATACACAAAAGAGATGATATGGAAAAATTGAATGATAAAATGAAAAAAATATTTGGAGGTGATGTGGATATATTAAAACTACAGCTGTCAATTGATTAAACATTTTGACCAGTCAACCGAATGACTTTAATTAATTAATCAAATTTTAATCGGTTTCACACACTGTAACATCGAGAAAAACACCTGGCATAAAACGTTTTTGTAATTCGATATGCTATAATGAAGACATACTTTAAATTGTAATTGTATTGATGACAAGCAAGTAATAAAAACATTTAAAAAGCTGTTAAGTTAATATTTTAAATTTATTTCAACACTGGTAATTTAATGGTACAAAAGTTTGAAACGATGAAGTTGACAATTACTTAGTCACACCTCTTTGCTCCAGGACTTCAGACATGTCAGTACATTTGACATGTTCAGAACTAACAACCTCCCTTCACTTAGTAACAATATTTAGAGCATCACTGAACACTCTCTCAAAAGGAACTGAAGTAGCTGAAATGCAAAGTAATTTTTTTTGCTAGGCATGCGAGATGTGGAAGTTGGACTGAATGTATTTTCCACAATTGCACAGTTGCCTGACTACGTTTTGTCACTATCAACAGTGACTGTGTTTATACTCAAATATAATACAGTAGCCTATCCGGTATTTCCTTTCTAATAGCTTGTTAAAGCAATGGTCATAACCCTCATTTTAGAGGAAAGTAATTAATGACGTATTATTGCTTTTATCTTTCTGAAAGAAAGATATGGGCATCAGCTTACTTTAATGATCTGCCAATCATATAGTAGCTGAGGCTTGCACACCAAATGACAAATAATAATACTCTACACAGGTTTTGTGCCATGCAAAACAGTTGTTTTTTTTTTTTTTTTCACCACACTGTAATTTTAATCAGTTCGATTAATCAGTTAAAGCATATTAAGTAAAATTATTTCAAGATCGGTTAATCAGATTTTTAGATGAATTGGTTAATCGGTACAATTAATCAATTAAATCAACAGCGCTAATTAAAACAGATGAACGAATAATAATGTTATCGGTTTAACGTTCCACTAACTACCAGTTTTCAGAGATAGTAGGGAGATGGGATTTTGTCCTGCAGCAGTTCCTTAATATGCCAGTAAATCTGGCACATTTGAGGACCTTCAATTACACTATCAAAGGGTAGGAAGGGTCCACCCACCTATTCAATACCATTAGAATGAATATTGTCTTATAAAACTAGGACTAGTTTCGACCCCATATATATTGGGTCATCTTCAGTCATGCTCCAGTTGGAAGACATAAGCAAACAAACCAAACCAAACCAAACCCCATGGCTCCACAGCCCTTGAAGGACCTTGGCCTACCAAGCGACCGCTGCTCAGCCCGTAGGCCTGCAGATTACGAGGTGTCGTGGGGTCAGCACGACGAATCCTCTCGGCCGTTATTCTTGGCTTTCTAAACCGGGGCCGCTATCTCACCGTCAGATAGCTCCTCAATTCTAATCACGTAGGCTGAGTGGACCTCGAACCAGCCCTCAGGTCCAGGTAAAAATCCCTGACCTGGCCGGGAATCGAACCCGGGACCTCCGGGTAAGAGGCAGGCACGCTACCCCTACACCACGGGGCCGGCATTACATAAGCAAACATATAACCAATAATAATATAAACATTCCAGTATGACACAATTTACAGTCTTAATTTAAAACATTGATGAGATCCAAAAAACATATCCAAACTTGAAACTAAAGGACACATCAAAACTGCTGTGGTTGATGCTGAACTACTTTGTCATTCCTACAGCAGCCAATGTTCTTGAACTGATCTGGAAGTTGGTATCCTTATCTGTATAGACCAGCAACTTGATTTGATAATTTATGTTTTTCATTAGCAATATGGGTAATTACATGTAATAAATATCATTTTTGGTCGGTATTATGATATTTGATTGAAATAATAACATTAAGTTATTTATTAAACCACCTAATCAATACAAAATCGTCTTGGATGATTTACATAAATTTGTTAACTAATAGTGGTACATGTTTCGCCTTCCCTGAAGGCATCATCAGCCATAGTCTTAACCTTAAATTAAAAATAAGCATCTAAATAACATGTAATATTGAAATGAATTTTAAAATCTTGAAGAGATTTGAAGTAAAATAACATTAAAAATAACAATGATGGTTTAAAAATACAATGTGATGAGATATAATAGTGGAAGTATTAACAAAATTAACATTAGAAGGCTGCTAAAATAAGTGCAATGGATAAAACAACAGATTGTTATACAACAAGTAGTAAGATTGCATAAAATAAAGTTGATAGTCTGGCGGTTATAATTAGACGATGGCAAAAAATCGTATATAATCAAAGTAAAGAAGAGAGAATAAAAGTCAAAGTTAGTCGAGAGATCCGAAGTTAATCAATATCTTGAAAATAAAAGACGAAAGTCAGAGGCATATGGTGAAGTTGTAGAACACGTTGAGGATATGAAATTGTAGAATAGAAGTTGAAGAACAGTTTCAAATAGGATCTCTATGGACCATCTCAAAATTTGAAGTAATGCTCAAACGTTGTAAATTGTGAGTTTGTAGATATTCTAGTTGAAAAAGCATATAATAGTGGAATCTGTAAAAGGAAGCAAGAAACGTAGAGTTAATTGTGTGAAAAGATATTTGAAAATATTGAAGTAGAATCGTGTGCACTTACCATTTGACGGTGACAAAGATAGCTTGTAACGTTATGAGTTAGAAGTACTTGCAACAGTAGACTTCTTGCTATGTGTGTTATAGCTGAAGATTTGTGCTGGAGGGGGATCTGTTTGCGTTGACGTAACTATTGGAGGGGGGCTGCTATTGGTGGGAGGGAAGGGAGAGAGTGTATTACTGCGCGTGTTGTATCGATGTAAGGCTATTGGAGGGAGCGATGTTACGGTGGGTGTGGCTATGGGTTTATTGGTTGTATTTGAATTAGAGGTACTAGCAGCGGGGGGAAGGGAGGGGGGTATATTAGCTGTAGGGGAGGTGGGAACACTAAATGATGTGAGGTTGAAGATTTTTAAGAATATGTTGGTGAGGGGAGTTGATTCTCGTAATAAAATAAGAATATGTTCATACAAGGGGCTTTTTTTTTATCAATAGTGTCATTTAGGTTCTTATCTTTATTAAAATGTTGGTCAAGGAAAATAAATAAGTTTTCATATTCTGTCATGAGTTTACTTTTATCGACTCTTTTTAGGATATGGAGGTCTTGTTCTATTGTGGTGAATTTATGATTAACTTCGGATCTCTCGACTAACTTTGACTTTTATTCTCTCTTCTGTACTTTGATTATATACGATTTTTCGCCATCGTCTAATTATAACTGCCAGACTATCAACTTTATTTTTATGCAAACTTACTACTTGTTGTATAACAATCTGTTGTTTTATCCAGTGCACTTATTTTAGCAGCCTTCTAATGTTAATTTTGTTAATACTTCCACTATTATATCTCATCACATTGTATTTTTAAACCATCATTGTTATTTTTAATGTTATTTTACTTCAAATCTCTTCAAGATTTTAAAATTCATTTCATTATTACATGTTATTTAGATGCTTATTTTTAATTTAAGGTTAAGACTATGGCTGATGATGCCTTCAGGGAAGGCGAAACATGTACCACTATTAGTTAACAAATTTATGTAAATCATCCAAGACGATTTTGTATTGATTAGGTGGTCTAATAAATAACTTAATGTTATTATTTCAATCAAATATCATCAATACGGACCAAAAATGATATTTATTACATGTAATGTCAACGCCAACCAGGCAACAGTAAGACCTATCAAGTACTTGAACCTAAAAACTAAAATAGGCAAGATTTCTAGAGATATCAAGTTTCTTAAAGATTGCTTGAAATTAGAGTTGGTACCTAAATTTCTCAAATCTTTACAAAGAAAAAGTCATCCCTATTCAAAATCTAATGCCACTCAGAAGAAAGTAAACAACATATGGTTGAAAAATGAAATTAAACTATTATACAAAATGAAATCTCTACTAAATTTACAATTATATAGGACTCATTTGACCATCTCTCAGAAATTACCCCCACTTGAATGGAGCTCATTTTTAAGGTACACTGACCTTAAACTATCTCACGTATTAGACAAGAAACAGAAAACCCTAAACCATAAATTACTATGTCTTCAAGAAAACAAATGTAAAACTCCTGACGAAAATACAAACAACAACGTGTCCCCTTCCCATTTGACTAACATTCCCACTACAATCAACCTATCTAATGCAACCTTCTCTAACCAAGAATTAAATCTATTAGATAAAGGCATCAAACATAATTGGCCTAATCACAAAAAAGCAGAAGACATCATCACTACCATCGCTGAAACCAAAACTAATATCGATAAACAAATCCCAAATGATAAACAGAATGACGTACGTTATGAAGTAAAAAAGAAACTCCCAACTTTAATTAATGAAATAACATCTAATAATAACCACAACGTCTCGAAACAAATTCTAAACCTGAAATCCAAAATCCATAACAACAATGTAGTAATTACAAAAGCAGATAAGGGCAACACCATAGTAATAATGAACAAACAAGATTACATCAATAAAACTGAAACCTTTTTTCAGACAATACCTATACCTTAATTAACAAAGATCCAACAAACAAAATACAGTGTAACATAAAGAACCTTCTTAAAAATTCTAACTTCATTTTAAATGATCAAGATGATCAGAAATTAACTGTAATGAACCCAAAATTACCTAGTCAGATCACTGCCCAAAATTCATAAAAAGGATGTCCCCATTCGGCCTATAATTAATAGTATTAATAGTCCTACCTATAAAACCTCTCAATTCCTACACAAATTCCTGAAAAAACACTTCAAATTTCACAACTCCAACCTCATAAAGAACTCGATCAAACTTTGTAATTCCCTAAATAAGTTCAGTCTACAACCAAACCACGTTTTATGTTCTTTTGACATCACCAACATGTATACTAATATCCCTATCAACAATACTATTAACATCATTAAAAACAATCTGTTGAAACATAGCACATTGAGTAAAATCGAAATTGATGAATGGTTAAAATTACTTAATTTCGTTTTAGACAACAACTATTTTACCTTCAATAAGAAAATTTACAAACAAGAAGGTCTAGCGATGGGAGACCCGTTATCTGGAATACTAGCCGATATATACTTAGATAATCTCGAACATAGTAAGATTATTAATAACATCAACGGACTCTGTCTTTGGCATCGCTATGTTGATGATACCATAGCTATCATTGATAAACAAATCAACAACAGCAATAACATACTATCATTTCTCAACAACTTAGATAATAATATTAAATTCACTAAAGGAGATGAGTTCAATAACTCTTTGAACTTCTTAGATATCAAAATCACACGAGCATTGAACAAATTCGACTTCCAAATATACAGAAAACCCACCTTTTCTCCAACAACCATAAAAAATGATTCTTTACATCCCAACTCACATAAAAAAGCCACTTATCACAGTTTAATATATAGAGCATTAAAGATCCCTATGTCCTCTATTAATTTAAAGAAAGAATTACTATTCATTAAAGAAATAGCTAAATTCAATGGATTTAACACAAGTATGATTGATAAAATCATTAATAAAACCAAACTGAAACTAGCTACAAATTTAACTCCATTGAAACCCATCAAACCAAAATATGCTAAATTCACGTTCACTAACCATAGCATTTATCCGATAACCAATTCATTAATGAAGCACGAAATAAAAATAGCCTACACAACAAAAAACACTAATCGTAATTTATTCTTCAATCACAACTATATTAACATCACAGACAATAGTTATTCTGGATCAGGAATATACAGATTGAAATGCTCTACATGTAATTTTTCTTATGTTGGCCAAACTGGCCGCAGCTTCTCCACCAGATACGCCGAGCATTACAATGCCCAAAGACACAACAAATTCTCCGCAATGGCCAACCACATGAGGGACATAGGGCATAAATTCACCACAATAGAACAAGACCTCCATATCCTAAAAAGAGTCGATAAAAGTAAACTCATGACAGAATATGAAAACTTATTTATTTTCCTCGACCAACATTTGAATAAAGATAAGAACCTAAATGACACTATTGATAAAAAAAAAGCCCCTTGTATGAACATATTCTTATTTTATTACGAGAATCAACTCCCCTCACCAACATATTCTTAAAAATCTTCAACCTCACATCATTTAGTGTTCCCACCTCCCCTACAGCTAATATACCCCCCTCCCTTCCCCCCGCTGCTAGTACCTCTAATTCAAATACAACCAATAAACCCATAGCCACACCCACCGTAACATCGCCCCCTCCAATAGCCTTACACCGATACAACACGCGCAGTAATACACTCTCTCCCTTCCCTCCCACCAATAGCAGCCCCCCTCCAATAGTTACGTCAACGCAAACAGATCCCCCTCCAGCACAAACCTTCAGCTATAACACACGTAGCAAGAAGTCTACTGTTGCAAATACTTCTAACTCATAACGTTACAAGCTATCTTTGTCACCGTCAAATGGTAAGTGCACACGATTCTACTTCAATATTTTCAAATATCTTTTCACACAATTAACTCTACGTTTCTTGCTTCCTTTTACAGATTCCACTATTATATGCTTTTTCAACTAGAATATCTACAAACTCACAATTTACAACGTTTGAGCATTACTTCAAATTTTGAGATGGTCCATAGAGATCCTATTTGAAACTGTTCTTCAACTTCTATTCTACAATTTCATATCCTCAACGTGTTCTACAACTTCACCATATGCCTCTGACTTCCGTCTTTTATCTTCAAGATCATGATTAACTTCGGATCTCTCGACTAACTTTGACTTTTATTCTCTCTTCTTTACTTTGATTATATACGATTTTTTGCCATCGTCTAATTATAACCGCCAGACTATCAACTTTATTTTTATGCAATCTTACTACTTGTTGTATAACAATCTGTTGTTTTATCCATTGCACTTATTTTAGCAGCCTTCTAATGTTAATTTTGTTAATACTTCCACTATTATATCTCATCACATTGTATTTTTAAACCATCATTGTTATTTTTAATGTTATTTTACTTCAAATCTCTTCAAGATTTTAAAATTCATTTCATTATTACATGTTATTTAGACGCTTATTTTTAATTTAAGGTTAAGACTATGGCTGATGATGCCTTCAGGGAAGGCGAAACATGTACCACTATTAGTTAACAAATTTATGTAAATCATCCAAGACGATTTTGTATTGATTAGGTGGTCTAATAAATAACTTAATGTTATTATTTCAATCAAATATGGGTAATGACATACGTAGCTTTAGGGGAACATTTGTGATTTGAATAGGTATTCCTTTTAATCAGATGTAGTGATCTATTGTTTAATTTGTTTTGAAATTAATGTTCCTATGTTCTTCGTAAGTTGCGTGTACTTGGTATGGATACCACCGGTGGTATATATATGTGCTTATGTCTTCCAATTGGAGTGTGGCTGAAGATGACCCAATATATATGGGGTCGAAACTAATCCCAGTTTTAAAAGACAATACACATTCTAACTGTATTGTAACACTCAACCAAAATTGTCTTTTAAGCAGTATTGTTAGAACACTAAAACTGAAATATCTTCACACAAGATATCTAATAGGAAGGACATGGGGGCTTGTTCTTGTTCTAAAATCAAACTCCACCTACATTTAGAACAAAGTGCAGTTAAGAAAGGCAACACACAATGGGTCCTCAAGAAGAACATGAAAAAAGCCAACTTTATAGCAAGCTAAATATACTGAATGCAAAACACTTGTATGTTACTTGAATGAAGAATGGGAATCAAGAGATCTTCATAAGAATCAAGCAGGCATGAAGATTGAACTGAAAATTTGAATGGTCAGAGACACGTTTCCAACACTGACTGGAAGCCTTTGAAACATGGGTCTATTGGCAAATGTTATGAATCTTGTTAACAGGAAGAGTAAGAAATTCCAAGGTGTGATGATGATCACAAATCTTCAAAGAAGAAGAATATACAGTTCTAAAATAATAAAATCACCAATACATAGTTATTTTGCATCAAAAAATAGAAATTCAAATATTTCGGACGTGAAATGAGGAACAATAAACACAGGCTCTTACAAGCTCTTACAACTAGTGATGAAAGGTAAGATAGAGGGTGGACACAGATCTGGCCAAAGAGCAACTTCCTGGATGATGAACCTCAGGGACTGGCACAGCATGAGTACAGTTTCAATTTTCTACGTGCAACCTCGAAAACAGATTGCTATGCTGATTGCAAACCTTCAATGAAGAAGAGGAAGATATACAGTTCTAAGATTAAAAATCAACAGTGCAAAATTTTGGACTGACTGTGATGACTCATACACCAAAATATGTTGATTTAACTGATGTAGTTTTATATGAAATGTTAATAAATTTCTGTAATACTATCCAGAGACAAAGTTCAAATAATAATGTTATTTTGCTCTATGTTCCACTAACTACTGTTACGGTTTTTGGAGATGCAGAGGTGCCGGAATTCAGTCGCGCCAGAGTTGTTTTATGTGCCAGTAAATCTACCGACACAAGGCTGACGTATCTGAGCAATTTCGAATAATACCGGACTGAACCAGGATCAAACCTGCCAAGCTGGGGTCTGAAGGCCAGCGCCTGAACCATCTGTGCCCCCCAACCCAGCAGACAAAGTTAATTTTCAAATCTAAATATATGAAAACATACAATGCAAATTTCCAGTTGAAAAACCCAAATTCAATTTCTGACTTCTCTTATTTATAATAAATAATGAGGTGGGACGAGATATGGATGATGGGAGGGAGTGCTTTCTTTTCATGCAGGTGTTTATATTTCCTGTCTCCATTTTCAGGATCATACAATGATGTCAAAGCATAGTTTTCCAGCTGACATAAAGATGATATATAACGATATCACTATTATCTGGAAATAGAGGGGAAAAAAAAAATTATAATCTTACCTTTACTTTACACATTGAAATTAAATTTGGTAGGAAGCAGTTGTCTTTCGGGAATGTTTCAAGAATGGAGCACACCAGCTTTGTGATCCAAGATTCATGGGAACAGTCATACTCTGGGCACCAAAGTTCTGGGCAATCAACTTGCATTTTGAACAGTTTCTCATCAATCCCTGCACTAGAATTTTGCTTTGACTTCTTAGTGCTAAGAAAGGGCACTAGATATTCTTGATTAGGCTTAGAAAGGCTGGTTTCTACAGGAAAGAAAATAAGAATATTAATTTAACTTTATTGTATTCATCAGAACACATTTCATATTAGGACAAGAGATGAGCATGTAGTACATGTGTGATAAAAAATGAAGGGATGTGCAGTGCACATGCATGCAAAATTAGAATGACAATAGACACAAAATACTGAGACATTTTATCAAGCAGAAGTTATCATTGTAACAACATTAACATCATACTCTCTTCTCTTTCTCACACACTCCTCTCACTCCACTGTTCTCCGCCTGATGCTCTGATAGCTTATGGTATAGATGGAGTATACATATGCATAGAGCATATATGTGGTGTAAACAGAGGAGGGACATGTACATAGCCTCCTCCCCACCCCTCTTATGCCCCTGATGGTTAGGACTACTGCTAGTGACTTGTTATATTCTAGTTTACCGGAAAGCATTGCTAGTGACAGGATTAGGTAGGATTAGGTTACAGTTTGGTTAGGTCACCCAGTGACCGTAATACTATTACGAGTAAAACACTGCCTGTTTAATTGATCTAATTTAATGTAGGATGACTCAGTGATTATATTTTAAATTGGATGATAACAGTTCCCTAATTAGTGGCTATTTACAAAGCCTTCCACTGTCACAGCATGTTTCCAACTGGAACGAAAACCCTTCCATAATCTTGATTATCAGCTCGCCTTTCACTTCACTTTGCATGATCAGGCACTCCACTCAGCAGCTTCATGCACACAGATTCGAACGCACAGTCTGTTGGCAATCATGACACCAACATTTCATGGCTCAACACCAGAGAAGTCCATCACGAAGAAATCATTTCACTACTCGGGAAGAAAATAACACAGCACCACCAAACAACAGCGACCACACTTAAACATTACTCTTCATGGTACTCCTCCAATACGCTCGGTGAAGACAACCAGAACGAGCATAGCTACTGCTCACTCACCCCAATAACAACCACTGCTGTACAGCTCCATAATGTTAACGACAATACTACAACGGTACTGACTGACAGTGTTAACTAGCACTCTTCTCCAACAGTCCACCATGATGACACTCACTCTGGTGAAACAGTCACCATCTGCAACAACTCCGACAACAACCAGCACTACTGCTGTCCAACTCCAACTCCTTTGTTCACAAATGAACTCCTTTTTATATCTCTGCTGATGAAGTATTGGAACCTTCACAATGCAGCCAGAGAAGGAACGTTCTCGTTTCACGTTCCAGAAGGCCCACAGGGAAAATGGATGAAAGCACAACACAACGAGAGGCTGGCTGTGATGTCCCCAGCCTGACTCACTCATCCCTTCCAGGAAATACTGAAGATCCTTCCAGAAGTCATTAATTTATGGGTCTACATATTGGAACATGGACATTTTCAGTGAGATTTTTGCCATTTTTTAGTGGTATTCTTTATTTTCTTGTACTGCACTGCCTCTACTTCATCTTAAAAAAAAAAAAATTTTGTTTTACTTCCTGATACAGAAGAATGAACCAATAGATTGAAGATATACAGCCAGCTTTGACAGGTGGGATATATTCACCAGCCTGGAGAGAGAGAGAGAGAGAGATAGAGAGAGAGATATGGATAGGGCATATTGATTATTTATGTTTTTGAGTTCCTCTATGTCCAGGAGCTCTGGATTCAAACCACCTCAGGAAATTATGTCATTAACTCAAAGTTGTTACAACAACAATTACCCATCAGGCTTTAACGAATTCAAAGCTGTACTGAGTTTTATTTTAAGTCTTACCTATGGCTGTCTGACCTTCTTTTGAGGCCAATACTACATACAGTGCTTTGCTAGCAGCTTCAACCACTTTGATGTCCTCATCTACTAGGTAGTTAGTGAGCAGTCTCAACACATGTCCAGCAAACACCAGCAAGTCCACAGGTGTATCATTCTCAGGAAGGCCTCGTTTGCTTTCAGGCCGTAATACAGTAGTAGTGAGATCAGCAGGGCCTAACTCACCAAGGCAACGAGCTGCTTCTTGCCGCATCTGCATAAATCATGAGAAACTTCTGATAACCTGATTCCATTATTACTCTATATACACGGGTAAATCAGCAAATATGTCACAAATTGATGCAGAAAAGCTGAAAATAAGAGCAGAAGGGATTAGCTGTCTGAGATATGTTGATGACAAAACATTATATTCTTCCTCAGAAAAGAAAATGTTAAATTTATTGAATCAAAATGAAGACACCAGTAACAAAATGGGGCTAAAAATAAATTGAGATAAAATTAAAATAATAATTGACAGACAAAACATCAATCAAACTACAAGAAACATGAGCAACTTGCAGGCTGTCACATAATATACCTGGGACCAAGCCTGTACCTAGGATTTTTTATTTTTTTAAGTGTAAAGGTAAATTCATAGCAGTCTGGTGGGCAGTGCATGTTTTAACACACAAATGCAGTGCCACACAAAGATTTCTGTCATTTGTTTACAAATGGAGGTTGCAATATATTTCACTGTAAGTTTTAAAAAAGTTTAGAGATTTGACTCATTTTTTTAAAACCTTCTAGAGTCTTGGTAACTTGAAAATATTTCTATATGTTTATTGAAATTGATTACTTTAATTTTGAAAGTACTGTATGCCATCTGAGTGTCATATTCAATAGTTTGTTCCTGTGTATATGTATTATACATGAATTTCATTTATTTACAACTTACATTATAGAGTAATGACAGTGTTTAAACACTGCATAAAACTTCTTTTGATTCTTCTTCTTACAAACAGAACTACTTGAGATCATGCTTGTTCACTGGGCTTGGATCTTTGCCCAGAATTATCACATCTTCTTGTAGTGCAACTCTGTTCTATCCTCTGAAATAGGGGGTACAACTCTTTCATAGGTTTTTCTTGAAAAACAAGGACTTTCTTCATGATCTGTCTCACAGCATGTCTGCTTTGTAAGTCTGTTGGCCCTAGTTCTTTTAGTCCTTGTCAATCTCCCTCAGCACTGTGGTAGACTTTCTTGTTTTGCCAGAAGGTGAATATACGGTTGGTCAGTCTGTTGGGGGATCATCTTGCTGCATGATCATAGAAAACTACCATTGATTTCCTAGCATAGTCAGAGAGTCTCTCTCTCTCACGGAGCAGAGCTCTGATTCTGATGTCTCCAGTATTCCCCATCTTCCAATATTGGGCCTCAGATCTTTGTAAGAAATCTCTCTCTCACTCCCTGACTTTCAGTTTCACAATCAAACCTTTTCTGTTTAGTGACAGATATTCCATGGCATACAGGGCTTCCAGGCGGATGCCTGTTGTGTTTCAACTTCAGATTATGTGATTGGCATAGCTTTATGGATATGTTTTGAGTAACTCAACAGACAGTTCCAGTTTATTAACTCCGTTGTTCATATCATTTTATAATATTTTTAATTTTGCAAAGTTTCTTATAGTCAATATATCTTTTATTCAGTACTATTAAAGTATTTATTTACACTGTTTACGCTCACATTGGAGCACCAGAATCAAACCTTATACAACAAAGTCTTCAAAGAATAAGTTCAGCTTGTAACACTTGACAACTTTTTCCTTTCCCAAAACTTCATTCTAGATGATCTTACAGCCCGTTCTTCAGCAGATATAACATACTGCTTACGCTGCAATATTTTTAGTAATAGTCTTGTATACTTGTTATTTAGAATCTGTTTTTCTTCTCCATTTTCAATTTTATCTTTAGTAATTTTCAATTCATCTAAATCCATTTGTATTTCTTTAAACCATGTGTTTTTTGTTTTACTACTCCAAAAGAAATCAAAAAGATGCTTCAGGAGTCTAGTATTTGGTAAGTAAGCAGTGAATGAAATGTCGTATGGCTTTTAGTGCCGGGATATCCCAGGACGGGTTCGGCTCGCCAGGTCCCGTAGGCGACCTGCACGTCGTGATGAGGATGAAATGGTGATGAAGACAAGACACACACCCAGCCCCCGTGCCATTGGAATTAACCAATAAAGGTTAAAATCCCCGACCAGGCCGGGAATGGAACCCGGTACCCTCTGAACCGAAGGCCAGTACGCTGACCGTCCAGCCAACGAGTATGTGTCCAAAGAATGCAATCCTCCGTTTTCGCATCGTGTCAATGATCGATTCACTTTCCTTGTAAAGTACTGAATTTGGCAAAAGTCTCCAATGGCCATCAATCTAGTGTTTTTTATTAATAATTGTCCGAAGTATTCTTCTATCAACTTTCTGCAGTTTGTCTGTTGTTGATTGGGTATTCAGTTTAAATAATGTTTCACTTGCATATGTTGCTTCTGGCTTAACGATGGAGTAATAATGTATAAGTAAATTTTAATAAAACTTGCAGGTGTGTTTGTAATGTTAGAATAAATAACTCATGAGATCACAATCAAACTATACCGAGCAGAATGCAATCGGAACACAGGTGTGTTCGAACCCCACCGTCGGCTGTCCTGAGAATAGATTTCTGTGGTTTCCCATATTCACTTCCAGGCAAGTACTGAGACAGTTCCTATTCATAGGCCACAGCCGATTCCTTCCACTTCCTCACCCAATTTTATTCGCCATCACCTTCATTAGTTCTCAACTAAGGTTGGCGTCAGAAAGGGCATCTGGCCGTAAAATCATGCCGTATAATTTAATCTCACTTCATCTCCGTAGTTAGTCCCATATCAGGAAACAGGACTTATAGGTACACATACATCATGATCATACTATCACTATTCACAATTAACAAGTAAACAACCATCTGTCAGAATGATGAGATAGTGAGACTTGAGTTGCCCAAATACGACTTTACATTGACTAACATTGCCACATTTATCCATTTTGTTTACTGCAAATATGACCTTTTAGATGGGAAAAATAAAAAATACTAAAATGAGTATACTGTACTAGGAAAAATATGACCAATATCCATTCGGTTTTTGCACAAATTTCTGTAGCTCTGAATCTGTGCTACATCTGTTAGGTTTCCTCCGGCTAGCGGTTCTCTTTTTTTTAAGATATGAACTTCATTAATGTTTCCGTATTGAACTGAGATCAACGATAAGATATCTATTAGGTTCAACCTTTTCAATACTAATTAGGTACGTGTTTATGTTACAAATACCTTTTATTCAACAGTGGGACCGGTTTTGACATATATACTGTTATCATCAGCCATAAAATGAATCACAATATATAAGCAAAGACATAATCTGTAAGGGTATTACAAGTGCATTTACTCTAAGGAAAATTAGAAATGATGAAATATTTTAGTGATCACCATGACCTGATTAAAAATACTTTATTTTAAGTTTAAAAGCATGAATGTGCAAAAACTGTTCGGAACAAAGTCTAGTAGGAAGCAAAGCAAAGAAAGGAATTCTCTGTACAGGCCTTGAAGGTGAAAGTATCCATAACCTCGGCACTTGGTGAAGCAGACTGGTTAGCTCTACATCCAGTTGCCTTTGCGCCCAAGAATTAACCTGGTACTCAATTTTTTATGTAGGCTCAAAGCCACGTACACTTCCAGAAGTGGAAATCTCGTTTCTTAAACTTTCGACTTCTTGACGGAGAATCGAACCCATGTCTTTCTGGGTGAAACGAGTACACCCTGAAATCTAGCAGGACACTGTTAAGTGTGACATAAAGAAATGGAATATTTTGTTTACAAACACTATAGAACATGTTTTAAGCCTGCCTCACTAGCTGAACTGTCAGTGTAGTGGACATTGCTTCATAGAGTCCCAAGTTTAATTTTTGGCTGGGCTGGCGATTTTAATCATGTTTGGTTAATTCCTCCATCTCAAAGACTGAGTATTTGTGATCGCTGTAATTCAAGTCACTCACATACAGCATATCACACTACTAACAACCATACAAACAAGCAATAGTGAATACATCTCTCCATATAGGATTGGTATCACGAAGAGCATGCTATCCTGTCTGTACGGTGCTTCAATTAGCAAACTTTTACAACCCAAAACAGGTGCTAAGTATACGACATCTAATTTTGATATGGCTGAATAAAGCATTCCTAACGAAATCATCATACCAAATCTCAATCATATCAGAGACTTACAGATGAAAGGGTTTGCTTGTTAGCAGCTGCATTTAAACAACCTGAAATATCCTTACCTTTGCCAGGATTAAACCTGCTATCTTGAGAATATCTCGAGAAGTTACTGAATGGTATGCATGGAGTCTTGGGTAAGGGGTACAAGATGAAAATAAATAAGTCGAAAACAAAAGTAATGGAGTAGGGCAGGTGTTGCAAGAAATATTAGATTAGGAAATTAAGTCTTAACTGAAGTAGATGAATATTGTTATTTGGGTAATAAAATAACTGACGATGGCAGAAGTAACGAGGACATAATATGCATACTAGCACAAGCACGGAAGAGCTTCCTTAAGAAAATAAATTTGCTCACTTCGAATATTGATATAGGAATCAGAAATATGTTTCTGAAGACTTTTGTCTGGAGCATAGCATTGTATGGAAATGAAACATGGACAATAACTAGCTCAGAAAGAAAGAGAATAGAAGCTTTTGAAATGTGGTGTTACAGAAGAATGCTGAAGTGAGATGGACAGATCGAATCACAAATGAAGAGATACTGAATCAAATTGTGAGAGGAGATCGATTTGGCTAAATTTACAAACCATTATTCTCGTCATTATTCCACATTGAAAAATAGCTAATCACAGAGTTTACACAAGGAGTAATTTTAATACCACCTATTCAATACAATTTATTCCACTATTGTGTGGTCAAATACACATAGAAATTACTAGAATTTTAAAGGTACATGTTTTGCCCACTATTTATTGGGAATCATCAGCATCGTTCAATCTTAAAACATATACTGGTCTGAGGAATCTTAACAATTTACATAAAACGTATTGATGAATACTTACAGGTGTTGATACTGTGGTTGCATAATGATAACAGCACGAAAAAATATTGAATAAAATAGATACATATAATAAAATCACTTTGAAAAATTAAAACGTTCATCTAAAAATAATTGTCACACATTGTTTTTTAAAAATAATCCATGTCTGACAATGAAATGGATCTTTTTGATAAAAAGCTTGAACAATATACTGTATATCATGCCTGGAGAACTGATTATCAAAACCACGGCTTCACAGGACAAGAACAATACAGTTAAAAGATATAGTATTTGATGAGGTTGAAGTCTACGATTTTTATCCAACATTGCAAGATGTCTTAATCTATACTGCCTCCAATTCGACTACGTATTTTCATCCTAATTTTTAATATTAGACTTCAACCTCATCAAATACTATATCTTTTAACTATATTGATCTTAATAATAATATAAGAGAATTTATTGGATTCCAACCTATTCAATACATTACAGGATGTTAACATTTTTAGTTAAACATCGTTAAAATGGAGACATGTTTCGCCCTCCATGTGGGGCATCATCAGTCATATCAAAGCACCTCAAAATTAAACCAGACGTCTGGTTGGAAATTGTGAACATAATATGTAAGAAAGAATACATTTAAAAAAACACGTACAAAGTCCTATCCTAAACGAAATAACAATAGACTAGTTACACATAGCAAACTCATGGAGCTCATACCAAAGACACATTGCACGTAAATTGCAGAACATATTAGACAATAAACAAAAAACCTTAGACCACAAGTTGACATGTCTATTAGAAGAGAAACCTAAATCCATCAACCAAAACAAAAATAGAGAAACTTTCACCCCCTCATGGAAAAACACTCCAACCACCATCAATTTATCTAACACCACATTTTCGGATAATGAAATCAATTTCTTTGACCAAGGCCTAAAATATAATTGGCCTAGTCCAAATAAAGCCGAGGACATAATTACCGCAATAGCCGAAGTTGAATCCAACATAAATAAACAAATTCCCTTCGACAGACAAAATGACATGAGATATGAGATAAAAAAGAAATTACCCACCCTTGTAAAAGAAGTTTCCGACATCAATAATTTCACCGTTCTCAAACAAACCCACGAATTAAGAAAAAAGGTAGACACCAATAATGTTATAGTAACGAAAGCCGACAAAGGCAATGCCGTAGTCCTAATGAATAAACACGACTACATCCAAAAAACGGAGGATTTCTTTTCCGATAATTCTTACTCAATAATTTCAAAAGATCCTATCTTAAAAACTCAGCGTAATTTAAAAACACTCCTAAAAAATTCACCTTTTTTATTTAATGAACACGAACATCAAAAGCTCATCAACATGAATCCCAAATTACCCACCGTCAGATCACTGCCAAAAATACATAAAAATGACGTTCCCATTCGACCCATCATGAATAGCCAAAATAGCCTAACGTACAAAACTTCTCAGTTCCTCCAAAAATTCCTTAAGAAACACTTCACATTTCACAATAAACACCCTGTTAAAAACTCAAGAGAATTATGCGAAACTTTAAATAAATTTAATTTGCAGCCTAACCACATAATGTGCTCATTTGACATTACCAATATGTTCTCGAACATTCCCGCTAAAAAAACTATCGAAATCATACGAACTAATCTTCCTAAACACAGCACCTTAAGTCAGTTAGAAATAGAAGAATGCTTACAATTACTAACTTTCGTCCTTCATAACAATTATTTTACGTTCAATAATAAGATATACAAACAAGAAGGTCTAGCCATGGGTGATCCCATTTCGGGAATACTCTCCGAAATTTACAAGGACAACCTCGAAAATAGTAAAATAACAAACAGCATTAATGGTTTGTGTCTTTGGCTACGCTATGTCGATGACACACTAGCAATAATAGACAAAAGCTGCAACAATAGTGAAGACATACTAACTTACTTAAACAGCCTTGATAATTGCATCAAGTTTACTAAAGAAGATGAGGACAATAATTTCATCAATTTTTTAGACATTACAATCACCAGGACCTTAAGCAATTTCGATTTCCAGATTCACAGAAAACCTTCATTCACTCCCACAACTATAAAACAAAATTCTCTTCACCCACAATCGCACAAACAAGCCTCATTTTACAGTTTAGTGTACAGAGCGTTAAAAATTCCCATGTCAACCGTCAATTTAAAAAAAGAAATAAGTACCATAAAAGAAATAGCTGTTTTCAATGGATACAATCCCTCAATCATACAGAAAATAATCAATAAAGTGAAATTGAAATTGGCCACTAACCTCTCCCCAATAAAAATTAATAAGCCTAAATATGCATCATTCACCTACATTAACCCCATTATACATCAAATCGCTACCCCTTTAAAAAAACATGATATTAGGGTAGCCTATAAGACCCATAATTCTAATCAAAAGCTATTTTTCAACCACAATAAGATAAACTCGGAGAACAATAAATTTTCGGGCTCTGGCATTTATAGACTGAAATGTGCTGAATGTAACAGTTCATATATCGGTCAAACTGGTAGAAGCTTTGCAATTAGATATGCAGAACATTTCAATGCCCAAAAGCACAATGAACACTCAGCCATGAGCATCCATATGAAAGACACCGGACATAGCTTTACCACAATCGAACAGGATCTCCAAATTTTAAAAAGACTAGATAAAGGCAGGCTCATGACCGAGTTCGAAAATTTATACATTTTTTTTGGACCAAAAATATAATAAGAATAAAAATTTAAATGATCCAATAGACAACCGAAGCCCTCTTTACGAACAATTAATATTTTCACTCAATAGTTTAAATCTGAAAGACAAAAGACTTGTTAACGTCCTCAAAACAAGCTCTCCAAGCACCCCCACTATGCCGCTCAACTCATCACGCCCCTATACTCCCTCCAATACACACAACTCCTCCCCAAGCGCCAATCACATACCCACAGCCCCGCCTTCTCAAATCCACTCCCCTCCTCTACGACGTCACACGTACAACACGAGGAGCAGGACATCAGCGACAGCCAGTGCTCCACTAACCTCCTAACAATTAGGTAACAGCTCAACAGCTTTCAAGGTAAGTTTTAACTTTCACATCTTTCATTTCTCAATGATTTCCCCTTTTTTTCTCTTTTTCCGTCATTTCACTTAACTAATTAAGACAAATCCTCCATTTTCAGATTTCCCTCACATGTAGGACAGCTCAAACACCGAATGCACTGCACAACATTTTCGACCGTCGCCCATTCAACCAACAACTGACTTTCCCACACTTCAACAACAAAATATATGCAAACGTTTAGTCAACTAGGAAGAACCTAATGATGTTTTTAACTATCTTCATTTGAAGGCGGTGTTGTTTTAACTCTGTCTTAGCACAGCCTCATTTTATAATCAACAAAAGCTGTTCACTTGCACTGTGCACTCCATTCAAATAGAGAGTGACCAACGGAGTTGATTACCTCATGAATCCTAGGGCGAATTATTTTGGTTGGAGCCAAATTACAAATAGACAAATTGGAATGTTTTACCTCATCAATTTTAACAATTATAAATAAGTGTACAGTAATTATAAATTGTGTTTTATTTTTGCCAACATTTGTATATACTACGTAGAACTACCATCGAACTCAATATCATATAGACTTTGATTACTTTCATTTTTATACTGTGCATATGATGGCCTCATTTTAATATTAAGAAACCACTAGCGTATTTTACTATGTGTAACTAGTCTATTGTTATTTCGTTTAGGATAGGACTTTGTATGTGTTTTTTTTTTTAAATGTATTCTTTCTTACATATTATGTTCACAATTTCCAACCAGACGTCTGGTTTAATTTTGAGGTGCTTTGATATGACTGATGATGCCCCACATGGAGGGCGAAACATGTCTCCATTTTAATGATGTTTAACTAAAAATGTTAACATCCTGTAATGTATTGAATAGGTTGGAATCCAATAAATTCTCTTATATTATTATTGAGATTTTTTCAATAAGGAAAATAAAATGATTTTCATTACTTGTAATATATTGATCTTGTCCTGTGAAGCCTTGGTTTTGATAATCTGTTCTCCAGGCATGATGTACGGTATATTGTTCAAGCTTTTTATCAAGATCCATTTCAGTGTCAGACAGATTATTTAAAAAAAAAAAAAACAATGTGTGACAATTACTTTTAGACGAACGTTTTAATTTTTCAAAGTGATTTTAGTATATGTATCTATTTTATTCAATATTTTTTGTCCTGTAATCATTATGCAACCACAGTATCAACACCTGTAAGTGTGTATCAATACGTTTTATGTAAATTGTTAAGATTCCTCAGACCAGGTGTGTGTTTTAAGATTGAACGAGGCTGATGATGCCCAATAAATAGTGGGTGAAAAATGTACCTTTAAAATTCTGGTAATTTCTATGTGTATCTGACCACACAATAGTGGAATAAATTGTATTGAATAGGTGGTATTAAAATTACTCCTTGTGTAAACTTTGTGATTGGCTAAATTTGACGAAGAGATAGAATGGTAGAACACATCTTAAGACACCCAGGACTTGTTCAGTTGGTTTTGAGGGAACTGTAGGCGGTAAGAATGGTAGGGGTAGACCAAGATATAAGTATGACAAGCAGATAAGAGCAGATATAGGATGCAGTAGTTACACAAAATTGAAAATGTTAGCACAGGATAGGCTGGCATGGAGAGCTGCATCAAACCAGTCTCTGGACTGAGGACTCAAACAACATCTTCTTGGGAATTTAAGGCAAATAACTAACAAACCAAAGGATGACTAAATAATAGGCGAATTGTGTAATTAGAGGGGAGGGAGAACTATTATAGTACAAGACACCAAGAAAAGATAACAATATACACCAAGATACTTCTGAGGTAAACTATAATGAACAATACTTACCCCAGGATCTGAATGTGATGCAAGCTCAACTAAGGTACAAATGAGTTGATGTAAAATGCTATTAGCACAATCTTCAGAGAAACCTCGAATACTTTTTAGGTCATTGTACATAATCTTCAATTCTTTTTTTCTCTGGGACAGCTGAAAAAAAAAAAAAAAAAAAAAAAAAGCAAGAGGAACATGAGATTAAAATTCACGTGAGATCTGAAATGTACACACTGAGATACATTTATCAACATGATAAACTTCATCCTTATATAAAATGATGGAAAAAAAAATATATATATAACATTGAAATATAATTGCAATTCATTTACAAATAACAATAAAAAAAGAACTACACAGGAATTATGGCTATCATGTACTAAATGTATTACTTATATATTTAGTTAAATGTGTTTGAAACAGTTTATAAACTTCTGTATTAATCTTCCTTTTAATGTAATAACATTATTTGTCAAATATTCCTTCAATTGCTGTTTATTTTAAGAGGCACCAGTTTATTGTCCTTTCATCCAGAATTTACAGATCTATGTAAATTTGATCCTCGAACTTGGATTAAACATTCATAAAAACTAAATTCAACATGGAGATTAGCATAAAAAAGACAGACGTAATGGTATATGATCGCCAGCAAATGGATGCTAATATAAAAATGTTAGGCTTCCAACAACGAAAAAGTTATCCAAGGAAGTGAAAATAATATTCCTAAAATGCCATGTCTAGAGTGTTACCCTAGAATGTTGGCTAAAGTGAAAACAGAAGATCAAACTCAACCTGTGATACTGGAGATGAATGGAAAGAACACCCTGGATGGCAAATATAACTAATTACCATGTCTATAACTAATAAGGATATGCTTTCCAGATCTGGAGAAAAGTCTTTAGAAGGAGCTACTGAAAGAAAGAGATCGGTTCATTTGACACTTTGTACAGGTACAACGTATTTATAGTAAATGTTTTGAATGAGCAAGTGGAGGGGAAGAGAGGAACAGGCAGATGAAGATTGCTATTTATTAGCCAAATCATTGATGATGTGAATGCAAAATCCTATAAGGAAATGAAACTACTAACAGAAGAAATGGGTGAGTGGAGAAGAGTTGCCGTCCACGAATCTTTGGATTGAGGAACCAAGAGGGGAGAAATGTTATTAGGTCTTAACTGAATGCTTTGTACCCTTTCAAGCCATAAGAATCATCATTTCTGCTAAGCTTTACAGCTGGATATTCAACATGTTCCTCTGTAATAACTAATTCTTCAAGACAATGCTTAAGTTGCAAATTTTTTGCAGGCTACAGCTCAGGAAGTAACTAGATATATTTTACCGGTACAGTGCTTTCCAGAATCCACCAGGTATAGGTACACATTTAAAATCGTTAAAAACTACAATGGAGAGATTTTCACTCCAAAGGTACCTTCAATGTTATCACCATATAGAGAGACTGCTGGAATAAAGATCCACCTCATAATGCCCACCTGTTTCGAGACTCAACAAGGAAGATTGAGGTACTTCATCTCCCCCGATGCAAATGGTCTACACTCAACCATAATCAAACAGGACAGGGATGTAAAGCTACACAGTGAAAAAAATGAGATTTCTGTAAAGTGCTACATGTGACTGGAGTGAATGAGCAGATGATGATGATACACATCATGAGGAACTGTCCACTTCATGCATCTGAAGGGGCTTACATGAAGTGAACTTGAGCACTGTGGGCTGGTTGCCAAATCAAGACATTTATTTGTAGATTTTTTTTTGCTAGTTGCTTTACGTCGCACCGACACAGATAGGTCTTATGGTGACGATGGGACAGGGAAGGGCTAGGAATGGGAAGGAAGCGGCCGTGGTGTGAAAATGGGAAACCACGGAAAACAATTTTCAGGGCCGCCGACAGTGTGGTTCGAACCTACTATCTCCCGAATACTGGATACTGGCCGCACTTAAGCGACTGCAGCTATCGAGCTCGGTATTTGCAGATTTACTCTACATTTATCTCGTATATTTTACTAAATAGCCATACTGTGACAACAACAACAACAACAACAACAATACTGATAATTAATTTTGTACCGGGAGGTACACCTCAACGCTGAGCATTCAAAACTAGCACCTAAATGAACTCCTCTATTGGTAAAACAGTGAAAATGAAACTACACCAACTTAGAACTTTACTCAGAAGATGTCACCACAAAAATATGATGTAATTTTGTTATTGTGCAGTTGCCTACACTGACTGAATTTATCCTTGTTTTGTTTGCCATTCATCAAGAGTTGGGACATTCTCCCATAGATGACACTACCAAAAAACTATGATCATGCACCCTGGTGCAAAGTGTAATCAATCAATCAATCAATCAATCAATCAATCAATCAATCAATCAATCAATCAATCAATCAATCAATCAATCAATCAATCAATCAATCAATCAATCAATCCTGATCTGCATTTAGGGCAGTCACCCAGGTGGCAGATTCCCTATCTGTTGCTTTCCTAGCCTTTTCCTAAATGATTTCAAAGAAATTGGAAATTTATTGAACATCTCCCTTTGTAAGTTATTCCAATCCCTAACTCCCCTTCCTATAAATGAATATTTGCCCCAGTTTGTCCTCTTGAATTCCAACTTTATCTTCATATTGTGATCTTTCCTACTTTTATAAACGCCATTCAAACTTATTCGTCTACTAATGTCATTCCACGCCATCTCTCCGCTGACAGCTCGGAACATACCACTTAATGGAAATTCTAAGTTTCCATGGAGGGAATTAGATTCTTTTCCACCAATAGAGCATATCAAAAATCAGATCAAAAATTAAATGGATGGCTTTTCCGGCATTTGCTCTATTAACCAGCGTTTCGTCTTAGGTCTGACACTAGACTCTTCAGAGTAGGATGTGTCAGACCCTACCCACTGACGCTGGGGTGTATGCAGGTGAACTTATCAGAAGCCGGAAAAGCCATCCATTTAATTTTTGATCTGATTTTTGATATGCTCTATTGGTGGAAAAGAATCTAATTCCCTCCATGGGAACTTAGAATTTCCATTTGGAATTGCTAGGCGGGCATTAATTCCATTGTGGAGTTTTATCTCCCGTATGCAGTTATCAGACTGTGCTTCATAAATAAGCTTCTGATAAGTTCACCTGCATACACCCCAGCGTCAGTGGGTAGGGTCTGACACATCCTACTCTGAAGAGTCTAGTGTCAGACCTAAGACGAAATGCTGGTTAATAGAGCAAATGCCGGAAAAGCCATCCATTTAATTTTTGATCTGACATACCACTTAGTTGAGCAGCTCTTCTTTTTTTTCTCAATTCTTCCCAACCCAAACATTGCAACATTTTTGTAACACTACTCTTTTGTCGGAAATCACCCAGAACAAATCGAGCTGCTTTTCTTTGGATTTTTTCCAGTTCTTGAATCAGGTAATCCTGGTGATGGTCCCATACACTGGAACCATACTCTAGTTGGGGTCTTACCAGAGACTCAAGAGTCTCTCCTTTACATCCTTACTACAACCCCTAAACACCCTCATAACCATGTGCAGAGATTTGTACTCTTTATTTACAATAATAAAATAATAAAATAATAGTAATAATAGTAATCCACCAGCTGTAATAATCACATAGCCACATTTCAGTAGAATTGTAGTGAAGATAAGGTATAATATATTAGATAGTATCTTGCCAGTTATATTCGTGTTTTTCTTCGTGTACGGCAATCCTTTCGATACTTAAGCATTTAACCAAACGCAGTGTAGTGTAGTGTACATACATTGTAGTATAGATACAGTACATTTAGATAGTGCCGTATCCTGCCTGCTATATTCGTGTGTTATTTTTCATGTGTATCTATTAGACCATAATACTAATAATAATTTGTCTAAGCATTTAGCTTTGTTGGTAATCTTTGAGTACAGTAGTTCTTACAAATTTCATTTCTGTTGTGCTTAGTTTAGTGACATACGGTTTGGTACCGGTATCGTAATTAGGATACGTCTGAATGTAGTTTAAAATTACTGTAGTGTACTGTACAGTAGTATACCAGTAATATCCTATTAGAATTTAGTGTGATTATTTTATTATTGTAAAATATTTGTGTAGTACTGGTGTAGTAGAGATATCCGTAGAAACTCTTACTAAAATACTGTTGTAGTAATTAGAATAGGCTTAATTGCAGTTTGGAATTGTGTAGTTCTTGTGTAGGCTATTACTTTCGATATTCAGTAATTAACAGCAGTTTTTATCCTGTCAGGGGTTGTAGGATAAAAAAAATAGAACACGACTAAGTAATATTGTAGTGTAGTCGTATATTACTTATCCTTTTTTGTTGTGTACTATCCCAGACAATATATCCCTCCGTTCATTAATTTTTTGCAAATAAGTTATTTTATTTTTAATTTCATTTCTTCCCCGTAAAGAATGGCTAAGGAGCGCGAGTGTACTTACTGTGGGTGTAGCGAGGCATTGAGGGGTATGAGGGAGGAGTTGGAAAGTTTGAGGGAGATAATTAGGATTCTCACAGAAGACAGGAAGGAAGATAGGACTCCCTCAAACAATGTACAGGTTACAGTAGCTGTACAAGAGGGAGGGGAAGGAAAGGGAGGAGTTGTAGAAGACAGGTGGTCTAATGTTCTAAGGGGAAGAAGATTGCAGGCTAAGGGCTCTATTCAGGATCAGAATTCAGGACAGGTGTCTGTGCAAAATCGGTACGAGTCACTCCAGGTAGAACAACAGAGGGAAGATGAGGGACAGGGAACTGTTGGTGAGATGTGTGGAAGTAGGAGGAAAGGAAAAGGTAGGAAAGGAAAACGTAGAGTAGAGGATAGGAAAAGACAGGTGGAACAGGGTCATGGGAAGGAGAAAAGGGAGGAGGAAGTAGCTTTTGCAGCTATCAGGAAAGATAAGGCTGACCAGGAGGGGAGGGGATCAAATGAGGTGGGTAGGGTTGAGGCTCTGGTCATGGGGGATTCCATCGTTAAGACACGTGGGGAAAGTGTGTGGAGGAAGGGGTACCAGGGTAAAGTGTTATCCAGGAATTAGATTGAGGCAGATGTTGAGGAAAGTAGAGGAGAGAGAGGAGGGGAAGGAGAAGGTGGTAGTGTTTCACGTTGGTACCAACAACGTAAGGCAAGCTGATATAAGTACCAACATAGTTGGAGATGTGTGGGATCTGGTAAATGCAGCACGGGTGAAGTTTAAGAAAGCGGAGATTGTTATTAGTGAAATACTGTGTAGAAGGGATACTGACTGGAGGGTGATTGGGGATTTAAATGAGACTATGGAGTGGGTATGTGGGAAACTGGGAGTGAAATTTCTAGATCCTAATGGGTGGGTAGGAGATAGGGATCTGCGCTCAGATGGCCTTCATTTAAACCGCAGTGGTACGTATAAGTTAGGAAATTTGTTTGGAAGGGTAATAGAGAGGTACATTCAGGGAAACGGGATGGCCTAGGGAGCGGTGATAAGGGAACAGGGAACTGGAAATCAAGTAGGGATGACATAAAATTGTTAGTGTTGAACTGTAGAAGTATTGTAAGGAAAGGAATAGAATTAAGTAATTTAATAGATATATATTTACCAGATATTGTAATAGGAGTTGAATCATGGCTGAGAAATGATATAATGGATGCAGAAATTTTCTCACGGCACTGGAGTGTGTTAAAAATTAAATAATTGAAAAAGAGGTTCAACCTATTCAATACATAAAAGAAAGGAATGTAGTGATTAAATTCTTATTTAATAGAGATTAGAAATCGGACCGGTTTCGACCCTAGTCCAGGTCATCGTCAGCCGTTCAAAACATAAAAAACAAGAAAAACAATGCATATGAAAAAGAATAAGTGAACTCTGAATCGGTATAAGATGAAATATAAATTGATGATGGGGGTAGAAATTGTGAGTCACTTGAAATAAAACAGTGTGTATCGTAGAGATAGGATAGGAAGGGTGGGAGGGGGAGTGTTCATTCTGGTGAGAGAAGAATTTGTAAGCTACGAAAAAGTTAAAGATGAGACACATGAAATTCTAGCTGTAAGGCTCATTTCTAAAGATAATAGGCAACTTGATATATTTGGAGTGTACAGATCGGGAAAAGGTAGCACTGACGCGGATTCGGAATTATTTGATAGGATAGTCAGCTATGTGGGAAACGACATGGAAAGAAATGTGATTGTAGCGGGAGATCTGAATTTGCCAGATGTCAATTGGGAAGGAAATGCAAACGACAGGAAGCATGACCAACAAATGGCAAATAAGTTAATATGGGAAGGACAGCTGATTCAGAAAGTGATGGAACCAACCAGAGGGAAAAATATCCTGGATGTCGTGCTGATAAAACCAGATGAGCTCTATAGGGAAACTGAAGTAATAGATGGTATTAGTGATCATTAAGCTGTTTTTGTGGTAGTTAAAAATAAATGTGATAGAAAGGAAGGTCTTAAAAGTAGGACTGTTAGGCAGTACCATATGGCTGATAAAGCAGGCATGAGGCAGTTTCTAAAAAGTAATTATGATTGGTGGAAAACGGTAAATAAAAATGTAAACAGACTCTGAGATGGGTTTAAAGAAATTGTTGAGGAATGCGAAAACAGGTTTGTACCATTAAGGGTGGTAAGGAATGGTAAAGACCCACCTTATTATAATAGAGAAATAAAGAGACTAAGAAGGAGGTGCAGACTGGAAAGAAATAGATTTAGAAATGGCTGTGGAAGTAAGGAGAATTTGAAGGAAACTAGAAAATTGAATCTAGCAAAGAAGGCAGCTAAGGATAACATGATGGCAAGCATAATTGGCAGTCATACAAATTTTAGTGAAAAATGGATAGGTATGTATAGGTATTTTAAGGCAAAAACAGGTTCCAAGAAGGACATTCCAGGAATAATTAATGAACAACGGGAGTGTGTATGTGAGGATCTTCAAAAGGCAGAAGTATTCAGTCAGCAGTGTGTAAAGATTGTTGGTTACAAGGAAAATATCGAGATAGAGCAGGAGACTAAGGCCAGAAGTAATAAAATTTACATATGATAACAATGACATTTACAATAAGATACAAAAGTTGAAAACTAGAAAAGCGGTTGGAATTGATCAGATTTCTGGGGATATACTAAAGACAATGGGTTGGGATATAGTACCATATCTGAAGTACTTATTTGATTATTGTTTGGTCGGAGGAGCTATACCAGATGAATGGAGAGTTGCTATAGTAGCCCCTGTGTATAAAGGAAAGGGTGATAGACATAAAGCTGAAAATTACAGGCCAGTAAGTTTGACATGCATTGTATGTAAGCTCCTAAATGGCCCTAAAGAGATCTCTGTTGAGGATGTAGGACAGAAAACAATAGAGGAAGATATCCCAATTACATGGACAGAAGTAGAGCAAGCTCTCCACAGGATGAGAAGGTAAGTCAGCAGGAGCTGATGAAATTACAGCTGACATGATTAAAGCTGCTGGTCCACCAGGAATACAGTGGCTGTATAGAGTTCTCAGAACAATATGGAAGGATAATGAAATACCTGAAGATTGGACAAAAGGGGTGATAGTTCCTATCTTTAAGAAAGGGAGTAGAAGGAAAAGTGAAAATTACAGAGGCATTACCCTCCTATCACACGGCCTTAAAATTATGGAGAAGATCATTGAAGCCAGAGTAAGGAATATACTAGAGCCTATCTTAGAAGAGGAACAACATGGTTTTAGGACTGGAAGAAGCACAACAGATCTGATACTTGCTTTGAGGATGTTGGCAGAGAAACACTGGGAAAGAGGAAAAGACCTAATTATTGTGTTTATGGACCTTGAAAAGGCGTATGATAATGTTCCTAGATCAACTATTTGGAAAAGTCTTAGAAAACTTGGTGTACCGGAGTACCTTATTAGGAAGATCCAAAGGCTATATAGTAATTGTAAAAACTGTGTCAGAATTGGAGATGGTCACTCTGAATGGTTCAATACAACCAAAGGAGTACAACAGGGAAGTGCCTTGTCACTACTTCTATTCATAGCAGTTATGGATACCATTTTAAAGGAACTAAAAAGAAAAGGTAATAAAGATCTTCAGGCTCTGCTGTTTGCAGACGATGTGGCAATATGGGATGAAACAGAGGAGGTTGTGAGTTTCACAAATAGGAAAAGTCCTCTCAGTTTTAATTACTGCGTTGATGGGGTGAAAGTTCCTTTTGGGGATCATTGTAAGTATCTAGGTGTTAATATAAGGAAAGGTCTTCATTGGGGTAATCACATAAATGGGATTGTAAATAAAGGGTACAGATCTCTGCACATGGTTATGAGGGTGTTTAGGGGTTGTAGTAAGGATGTAAAGGAGAGGGCATATAAGTCTCTGGTAAGACCCCAACTAGAGTATGGTTCCAGTGTATGGGACCCTCACCAGGATTACCTGATTCAAGAACTGGAAAAAATCCAAAGAAAAGCAGCTCGATTTGTTCTGGGTGATTTCCGACAAAAGAGTAGCGTTACAAAAATGTTGCAATGTTTGGGTTGGGAAGAATTGAGAGAAAGAAGAAGAGCTGCTCGACTAAGTGGTATGTTAGGCATAGATATCAAGGATAATTAAATAAAAAACCACCTATTCAATACTTTCCACGTTTAATGTGGTTATTATCTACATGATTTTATGTAGACTCATTTGGTCAGGTACATGTTTCACCCATTATTTTGGGCATCTAATAGTGACGAGATCTTGGAGTCCCTAAACAAAATTGACCCCAATGTTAAGTTTACTAAAGAGGATGAGGTTAGGAACTCATTAAACTTTTTGGACTTAACTATTACACGCGGACATAATACCTTCGATTTTCGAATATACAGGAAACCTACACACTCTCCCTTAACTATTATGAATTCATCCATACACCCCAAGTCCCAAAAACAAGCCTCTTTCTATAATTTAATTTATAGAGCTTTAAAAATTCCTCTTTCTCCCAACAATTTAAAAATTGAACTGAAGTACATAAGGAATCTTGCTCAACTGAACGGGTTTAAAATAGATATGGTCAACCGTTTGATTAATAAAATCAAAATTAAATTGTCCACTAACCTCGTCCCAGAAAAACCTAAAAAAACCAGTTTCGCCACATTTACATATAACAACCCAGCCGTCCACCAGATCGCAAATACTTTAAAGAAGCACAATATCAATATAGCCTTCAGGACAGTTAACACTAATCGAAACATGTTTTTTAACCACAACAAGGTCAATCACAATAGCAACCATTATTCAAGGTCCGGCATATATAAACTAACATGTACACAATGTGGTTTTTCTTATATCGGACAGACTGGCCGCAGCTTTAACACGAGATATCTGGAACATTATAACGCTCAAAAACACAATAAGTACTCAGCGATGAGCCAACATATGAGAGAAACGGGCCATCACTTTACATCCATAGAGAAAGATCTTACCATCATTAGAAGCATAGGTAAAGGGAAATTAATGAATGAACTGGAAAACCTACACATCTTTTTAGACCAAACCTACAATAAAAATAAAAATCTCAACGACGTCAATGAAATTAAAAATCCTTTGTACGAATTAACACCTAGATTAATTAATATCGTGAATTCAGATCAAAACAAAATCCCTCATTTATTTAAATCTCCACACTCAAATGCTTCATCCATCATGCCAAAAGTTAAACCCGCCCATATTGCTTCTAGAAACTCCCCTCCAGCAACAGCACACACGCCCATAGACCAGCCTACCCCCACTCTCCCTCCATGCCCCGCCCCTCCATTACCGCACCATTACAACACCAGGAGTAGAAATGGTGACAAGACAGGCGCTGCCGGAACAGACAGATCCATCTAGTATTAACTGTACAAGTAAGTCATTCTACAGTTAAGAGGGTTTAATTTAATTTAATACATTTTATCACAACGCGTGCTCAAAAAATTTTTAATTCAAAATTATTTTCTACTTCATTACAGACCAAGCAACACATCAACGGGAACAATTTTCACACAAGACTGTATCAAGTGTCTAGGATGTCTCTTCCCAATTAAGCAGCAGCCTAAAACTATGAAACAGCTAAATATTGTACTCTTGTCAATTCCTTGACGTTACATGAGACCCAAAGTCAAGTCGCTAACAGTTTCATTCACAACGTTTTTGACCAGTCTACCTACAACAATCGGCTTTTGAATCTCCACTTGTACACGACAACACATTTAAATATTAGTTACGTCAAGAACATGAAAATGAAAATCGTGGGTCAAACAAGCTCCAGTTTTAATATCACCCCTTCTCAAGAAGAAAAAAGAAGATCCGTTTCATTTTATTTTTAGTTTTGAACATTTTAAGTTAACCAGAACTGCCAAGTTAAAACACATTCAATTTAAATTTATTTTTCAATCTTGACCAACCTACAATCAGTTCAAATCTCCACTTATTGTTGACGACACATCCTGTCACCAGACACGATACGTCAAGTACTTAATATGATATAGGGGTCACATAAACCCCGATTTGCAATCCTCTTCACCGAAAAGAAGATCCATTTTAGTTTTGGACATTTTCCATATTAAATAGATTAGGACCAAAAAACTTTACTGTATTGACTTATGTTTGTATATATTGTATATAATGTATATGATGTATATAGTGTATATATTAGTATGTTTATATTAGTTAAAAAGGTCCCAAACCTTGACCTAAAGGTTGTTTACAGGCTGAAGATGCCCAAAATAATGGGTGAAACATGTACCTGACCAAATGAGTCTACATAAAATCATGTAGATAATAACCACATTAAACGTGGAAGTATTGAATAGGTGGTTTTTTATTTAATTATCCTTGATATCTATGCCTAACGTCATCTTCAATACGGAACAATAATGAGAGTTGTTACTTGTAATTTGGTAGCCAACCAGGCAAAATACCGTTTAAATAGGTACTTCAACCTTAAGGTCAAGATTTGTAAACTAACTAAAGACATAGCCTTTCTAAAACAGTGTCTAGAACTAAAATTGATCCCAAAATTTTTGAAACCTACACAGCGAAAAAACTTATCTAACCAAAGTTTGATTAGAGTTCAAAACAAGGTCAACGACATTTGGTTAAGAAATGAAATTAAAGCGTCATATAAAAAGAAGTCGCTTTTAAATCTGCAGTTATATAGAGTTCATTTAGCGTTAGCTCAGGCTTTACATCCGTTAGAATGGAACTCTTTCCAGCTACATGTGGACAATAAACTGATTGCTTTATTGGATAGGAAGCAAGTTACTCTCGACAAGAAACTATCTCAATTAAAAGCATCCCAATCACGATTACCAAAACGCAGTTCAGACACGCAAAAAGCGGCTCCCTCACAGAACAATACACCCACAGTAGTTAATTTGACAGACGTACAGTTCTCTGAAGAAGAAATGGGGATCTTGAATAAAGGCTTAAAACATAACTGGCCTAGCAAGAAAAAAGAAACAGATATTATCAACACAGTAGCTGAGATCGAGGCTAACATTTCTAAACTCCCTTTAGAAACACAAAATGATACCAGATTTGAGGTAAAAAAGAAACTACCAAAACTAGCGGAAGAAATAAACGCATATTCAAATTTCGACCACAAAAAATTGATCCAGAACGTAAAAAAGAAAATAGACGACAACAACATTATTGTCACAAAAGCGGACAAAGGAGGATCCACAGTTCTCCTAGATCAAAACACATACATTCAAAAAACAGAAGACTTTTTTAAGGACAAAATATACACAATAGTCAACAAAGATCCAACCACGAGAATTCAGCGAAATCTAAAAACTCTAATAAGAAGTTCTAACTTTCTTTTCAATGAACAAGAACAACAAAAACTTTTTAACATGAACCCTAGTATTCCGACAGCCAGAGCCTTACCAAAGATTCATAAGAAGGACATTCCAATACGCCCTATCATAAACTGTAGAAACAGCCCCACCTATAAAGTATCAAAATTCATTCACGGCTTTCTAAAAAAACATTACGTATTCAATAATAAACACCCTTTAAAAAATTCATTCACTTTTTGCGAAATTTTAAACAAGTTTAAGCTGCGCCCCAATCACTCAATGTGCTCCTATGACGTCGTAAATATGTACCCAAACATCCCTACCAAAGAAACTGTAAGAATTATCAGTGATAATATCAATAAACACAGCGGCCTTAGTAAGATGGAAATTGAAGAATTCATGAAGATATTAAATTTTGTCTTAAGCAACAACTTTTTCTCTTTCAATGGAAAGTTTTACCAACAAAAAGGCTTAGCGATGGGCGACCCTCTTTCTGGCATCTTAGCAGACATTTATATGGACACAATAGAACACACAAAAATTATAACACAAATAAAAGGCGTATGTTTATGGCTGAGATTTGTAGACGATACCTTCATAATTTTCGACAAAAATGTCACTAATAGTGACGAGATCTTGGAGTCCCTAAACAAAATTGACCCCAATGTTAAGTTTACTAAAGAGGATGAGGTTAGGAACTCATTAAACTTTTTGGACTTAACTATTACACGCGGACATAATACCTTCGATTTTCGAATATACAGGAAACCTACACACTCTCCCTTAACTATTATGAATTCATCCATACACCCCAAGTCCCAAAAACAAGCCTCTTTCTATAATTTAATTTATAGAGCTTTAAAAATTCCTCTTTCTCCCAACAATTTAAAAATTGAACTGAAGTACATAAGGAATCTTGCTCAACTGAACGGGTTTAAAATAGATATGGTCAACCGTTTGATTAATAAAATCAAAATTAAATTGTCCACTAACCTCGTCCCAGAAAAACCTAAAAAAACCAGTTTCGCCACATTTACATATAACAACCCAGCCGTCCACCAGATCGCAAATACTTTAAAGAAGCACAATATCAATATAGCCTTCAGGACAGTTAACACTAATCGAAACATGTTTTTTAACCACAACAAGGTCAATCACAATAGCAACCATTATTCAAGGTCCGGCATATATAAACTAACATGTACACAATGTGGTTTTTCTTATATCGGACAGACTGGCCGCAGCTTTAACACGAGATATCTGGAACATTATAACGCTCAAAAACACAATAAGTACTCAGCGATGAGCCAACATATGAGAGAAACGGGCCATCACTTTACATCCATAGAGAAAGATCTTACCATCATTAGAAGCATAGGTAAAGGGAAATTAATGAATGAACTGGAAAACCTACACATCTTTTTAGACCAAACCTACAATAAAAATAAAAATCTCAACGACGTCAATGAAATTAAAAATCCTTTGTACGAATTAACACCTAGATTAATTAATATCGTGAATTCAGATCAAAACAAAATCCCTCATTTATTTAAATCTCCACACTCAAATGCTTCATCCATCATGCCAAAAGTTAAACCCGCCCATATTGCTTCTAGAAACTCCCCTCCAGCAACAGCACACACGCCCATAGACCAGCCTACCCCCACTCTCCCTCCATGCCCCGCCCCTCCATTACCGCACCATTACAACACCAGGAGTAGAAATGGTGACAAGACAGGCGCTGCCGGAACAGACAGATCCATCTAGTATTAACTGAACAAGTAAGTCATTTTACAGTTAAGAGGGTTTAATTTAATTTAATACATTTTATCACAACGCGTGCTCAAAAAATTTTTAATTCAAAATTATTTTCTACTTCATTACAGACCAAGCAACACATCAACGGGAACAATTTTCACACAAGACTGTATCAAGTGTCTAGGATGTCTCTTCCCAATTAAGCAGCAGCCTAAAACTATGAAACAGCTAAATATTGTACTCTTGTCAATTCCTTGACGTTACATGAGACCCAAAGTCAAGTCGCTAACAGTTTCATTCACAACGTTTTTGACCAGTCTACCTACAACAATCGGCTTTTGAATCTCCACTTGTACACGACAACACATTTAAATATTAGTTACGTCAAGAACATGAAAATGAAAATCGTGGGTCAAACAAGCTCCAGTTTTAATATCACCCCTTCTCAAGAAGAAAAAAGAAGATCCGTTTCATTTTATTTTTAGTTTTGAACATTTTAAGTTAACCAGAACTGCCAAGTTAAAACACATTCAATTTAAATTTATTTTTCAATCTTGACCAACCTACAATCAGTTCAAATCTCCACTTATTGTTGACGACACATCCTGTCACCAGACACGATACGTCAAGTACTTAATATGATATAGGGGTCACATAAACCCCGATTTGCAATCCTCTTCACCGAAAAGAAGATCCATTTTAGTTTTGGACATTTTCCATATTAAATAGATTAGGACCAAAAAACTTTACTGTATTGACTTATGTTTGTATATATTGTATATAATGTATATGATGTATATAGTGTATATATTAGTATGTTTATATTAGTTAAAAAGGTCCCAAACCTTGACCTAAAGGTTGTTTACAGGCTGAAGATGCCCAAAATAATGGGTGAAACATGTACCTGACCAAATGAGTCTACATAAAATCATGTAGATAATAACCACATTAAACGTGGAAAGTATTGAATAGGTGGTTTTTTATTTAATTATCCTTGATATCTATGCCTAACGTCATCTTCAATACGGAACAATAATGAGAGTTGTTACTTGTAAGTGGTATGTTCCGAGGTGTCAGCGGAGAGTTGGCGTGGAATGACATTAGTAGACGAATAAGTTTGAATGGCGTTTATAAAAGTAGGAAAGATCACAATATGAAGATAAAGTTGGAATTCAAGAGGACAAACTGGGGCAAATATTCATTTATAGGAAGGGGAGTTAGGGATTGGAATAACTTACCAAGGGAGACGTTCAATAAATTTCCAATTTCTTTGAAATCATTTAGGAAAAGGCTAGGAAAGCAACAGATAGGGAATCTAGGATGTACAATATTATAGGGCAGGATCCACCTTTCAATACTCCGTAATAAGATGGTAAAAAATAGTTACAACCTGTTTAATGGGACCGGTTTCAACACATTTTAAGTGTCATCATCAGCCAATTAGCGAAGATCTTAAAATAACTAGCACATTGAATACAGGCAAAAAATTAACATTGTATCATAATGTAGCAATTCAGTAAATGTTCAAAACACAATAATCACAGTCAAGAGAGTAAACAGAACGTCACTATCTTGCGCCGAAAACAAATATAGCTATTCAATACGGAACAATAATGAAGTTTTTAACTTTAAATGATAGGGAATCTGCCACCTGGGCGACTGCCCTAAATGCAGATCAGTATTGATTGAGTGATTGTATCCCATTTATGTGATTAACCCAATGATGAAGATCTTGCCGTATATTAACACCCAGATACTTACAATGATCCCCAAAAGGAACTTTCACCCCATCAATGCAGTAATTAAAACTGAGAGGACTTTTCCTATTTGTGAAACTCACAACCTGACTTTTAACCCCGTTTATTAACATACCATTGCCTGCTGTCCATCTCACAACATTTTCGAGGTCACGTTGCAGTTGCTCACAATCTTGTAACTTATTTATCACTCTATAGAGAATAACATCATCCGCAAAAAGCCTTACCTCCGATTCCACTCCTTTACTCACATCATTTATATATATAAGAAAACATAAAGGTCCGATAATACTGCCTTGAGGAATTCCCCTCTTAATTTTTACAGGGTCAGATAAAGCTTCACCTAATCTAATTCTCTGAGTTCTATTTTCTACAAATATAGCAACCCATTCAGTCTCTCTTTTGTCTAGTCCAATTGCACTCATTTTTGCCAGTAGTCTCCCATGATCCACCCTATCAAATGCTTTAGACAGGTCAATCGCGATACAGTCCATTTGACCTCCAGAATCCAAGATATCTGCTATATCTTGCTGGAATCCTACAAGTTGAGCTTCAGTGGAATAACCTTTCCTAAAACCGAACTGCGTTCTATCGAACCAGTTATTAATTTCACAAACATGTCTAATATAATCAGAAAGAATGCCTTCCCAAAGCTTACATACAAAGCATGTCAAACTTACTGGCCTGTAATTTTCAGCTTTATGTCCATCACCCTTTCCTTTATACACAGGGGCTACTATAGCAACTCTCCATTCATCTGGTATAGCTCCTCTGACCAAACAATAATCAAATAAGTACTTCAGATATGGTACTATATCCCAACCCATTGTCTTTAGTATATCCCCAGAAATCTGATCAATTCCAGCCGCTTTTCTAGTTTTCAACTTTTGTATCTTATTGTAAATGTCATAGTTATCATACGTAAATTTTATTACTTCTTTGGCCTTAGTCTCCTCCTCTATCTCGACATTATCCTTGTAACCAACAATCTTTACATTCTGCTGACTGAATACTTCTGCCTTTTGAAGATCCTCATATACACACTCCCCTTGTTCATTAATTATTCCTGGAAATTATAATTTAAAGAAGTTTTGTATCTATATGTTTTTGTAACTGAATGATGTTCACTTATTTTTGGGTTGGCAATATTTCCTTTTTATTTCTGCTAGTTTTGAATCTAGCCAATCCCTAATTTCTGTAATTAATTTTCCACCTATCACCGGCTTCTTCTTCAATTATTTTCTCGTTTCTTGGCCAACTGATCGTCACCTTATTGTGTGTGTGTCTCAAAACAGGAGGCGGGCAGCCTCTTATCGGTCAGCAGTACATCTACAAGGTAATGGCCACATAACATCTTTCTTTCTTGCTAACTCCGCAGTTTAACCTGAGGGAAAGGTCCGAATTGTTAACTATGTAACCTACTTTTCTAAAAATGTAACTTTCTGCCGGCTAATGTAAAAGCTTCATAAAATCGTTAACTGTAAATCAGGGATAGAGAGTGATGTACCCTCTCGAGCTCCCCTTCATCTTGGTTTGAAGTGACTACGTTTCATAACTGTTTTTCATTCTGTAATGTGGTAATGTAATTTCTATACAAGTCAGTAGTTTGGGAATAGCCGCTGATTCATCGGCCTAGAGCCCTTTAGGTTTTTAGTGTTTATGATCTTGGAGTGCAGGGTATGCCTCCATTCAGTTTGTGTTTGGGCCAGTTAATTAACCTGTTCCTCTCCTATGAAGGCCCCCGTAGGTTGGGTATTAAATACCCCTGTATTAATCAGTTTTCATATCGCAAGTTGTGCCTTGAGAGGCCGGTGGTTGTAAGTTGATGTTGCCGTGAGTAGGTAGTAAGAAACTGTGAACCTGTTAACTCCTTTCCAAAATTTTGTAAAGAGTGCCTCTGGAAGGCTAGATATTAGATTTTGGAGAGCAAGTGCTATTGAATTAGGGGATTTCTGTCCCTGAATAATTTGTGCTCTTTTGTAAATTTGAACTTGTAGCTCAGGAATTGTAAAACTAGGGGCTTCAAGTCCAAAGTTTCAAGGTTCTGAATTTTGGACTTTTTCCCAATCTTGTTTAATGATTGCTACTTGTACCTGTAATATTGTCATGAAAAAATTGTTAAGTTTTAAGTTCTGAAAATATAACCAACAGTTTAAGTTTTAAATTCTATTCTTGACATTGTAGTTAGATCCATTCACCCCGGCACCTTCTTTAACCTCTTTCTGCTCCACGGGTATCTCCTAACAAATTTTAAGCAAGAGAAGTAACTGCAAGTCTGGTCTCCAAGACAGAATAATCTTCAGTGTACCCCATCAGCAAATCCAAACATTATTGTGTCATCCACTACACATAAAATTTGGTCTTGTGAAGACCTTTGTGAAGGTCTTGGACAGAAATAGAGATTTTTTGTTTGTATGTCAGAAGCCAGCCTAATTATGGGACTTCTAATAAGGAAACTCTTCCTCGACAAGAACTTTGAGGTAAAAATAATAAATCTGGAAATTGTCAAGAACTGGTACTAGAACTCTTCAATCAATCACCACTGATCTGCATTTAGGGCAGTCGCCCAGGTGGCAGATTCCCTATCTGTTGTTTTCCCAGCCTTTTCATAAATGATCACAAAGAAATTGGAAATTTATTGAACATCTCCTTTGGTAAGTTATTCCAATCCCTAACTCCTCTACCTATAAACGAATATTTGTCCCAATTTGTCCTCCTGTATTCCAGCTTTATCTTCATATTGTAATCTTTCCTACTTTTCACTCAAACATATTCGTCTACTGATGTCATTCCACGCCATCTGTCCACTGACAGCTCGGAACATACCACTTATAATACCAATATAAATGGTCCGTTATAGGACATTATAAATTTTCCAGCTAACTCATTCCTGGTTGCCAGCATTTCGTCCTGGTGTGCTAGGTTGGGCTCATCAGTTGGTACCTAGCACACCTACCAAGATGCTAGCTAGTGCATACCGTGGAGGCCACTACATAGGCTACTTGGAGACACCGGCAGTGCCAATGCACTATGAGCGAATTTGTCTCCTTACCAAAAATTGATGTCCGCTTGGCCATCAGATGATATAGATGTTGATTCCCATACGGAATCTGAAATATTTGTCCCAAATGAGTAAATTTATAATACCAGTATAAATGGTCCGTTATTGGACATTATAAATTTTCCAGCTAACTCATTCCTGGTAGGCAGCGTTTTGCCCTCGTGTGCTTTAAATGTTGTTTTGTTCAGAAAATCAAACACCGAGCTGGGTATTTTATAACATATAATTGATATAAATATGATAAAATCATATTTTGATTATTTCCAACAGTTGTAGCAGCTGAGGATCATAAAGCTATAAATTTTCCCTATGGGAATCAACATCTATATCATCTGATGGCCAAGCAAGCATCAGTTTTTGGTAAGGAGACAAAGTCTCTCATAGTGAATTGGCACTGCCGGTGGCTCCAAGTAGCCTACACAGTGGCCTCCACGGTATGCACGGCAGCATCTTGGTAGGTGTGCTAGGTACCAACTGATGAGCCCAACCTAGCACACGAGGGCAAAATGCTGGCAACCAGGAATGAGATACCTGGAAAATTTATAATGTCCAATAACTGACCATTTATATTGGTATTATAAATTTACTCATTCGGGACAAATATTTAAGATTCCCTATGGGAATCAACATCTATATCATCTGATGGCCAAGCAGGCATCAATTTTTGGTAAGGAGACAAAGTCTCTCATAGTGCATTGGCACTGCTAGTGGCTCCAAGTAGCCTACACGGTGGCCTCCACGGTATGAACTAGCCAGTGTCTTAGTGATGGGACATTCGATTCATTTTACTGAATCGATTCATTTGATTCCGTTCACGTTACTGAATCGATTCAGTGATCCGATTCACGGCTCATTGGTCACCGCTCCTACTGCATCTGTGTAGTATGTGCTGGTAAGAGAGCAGCAACAGCATTCAGTGCTCGCAGTTGCCATCTGGTCTTCATACTATGAACTCCTTTCTTAGAAAATTGCCAGTTACTCTAATACATCGAAGGTTTCCAGCGACGCAGGGTGGGAAAGGTTAGGATTAGGAAGGTAGCAGCCATGGCCTGAATTAAGGTACAGTCCCAGCATTTCCTGGTGTGAAAATGGGGAAACTACGGAAAACCATCTTAACGGCTGCCGATGGTGGGATTCGAACCCACCATCCCCCGAATGCAAGCGCATAGCCACGCGATATTAACCGCACGACAACTCGCTCAGTCATTTTTGAAAATATGTATTTTTCAATCAGCTGAGGATTTTTTTAATCGTCATATTTTGTATAGGCTACTCGAGATGTACAGTAGCCCGCTGGTTTTCTGATTCAACATACTGTTATTGCGTCTGTCCACATATGATTGAAGTCTTGTGCAACGATGTGACATATGAACTGAGAGAATACTGAACCGTTCTTCCCAATATAAAACAGGTACTTTTGAGTGGTCATGAGCATGAATCATAGTCATAGGGCAGGTTAGAGTCGAGTTCAATTGTCAAATGTCAACTAAGTTATAATACTAAGATTCATTATACTTATAAACAGTATAACCTAATAGCCTACCTACTTACTAGCTACTTCAGAATTATGTTGTGACTACCTTTTTAACACTGCAAATAAATCCATCTATTATTTAAACCTCCATGTAAGAAGAAGACAGTGAATGCAAATGAGTATTATTTCCAAAAGAGCTGAGCTCGAGAGTCCATTATAGCATACGATTCTTTCATTGTAGCTTGGCTCACTGTATGTCTCGCTGCAGTGAGCCGATAAGGAGCCGTGTGTATCTTGTGTCTCACTGAGCCGACTCGTTCACGATTCTTTCAGTGTGCCATGACTCACTGTATGTCTCGCTGCAGCGGAACTCGGCTCTCCGCGTGTCCAGTGAGCCGATAAGGAGCGGTGTGTATCATGTGTCTCACTGAGCCGCGCTCGTCCACGATTCTTTCGATGTGCCATGATTCCTGTCTCGCTGCAGTGGAAGCTCGGCTCCCCGTCAACATCCAGTGAGTGCGCCACTCAGCACTGTCCGCTGGGAGTAAGCTGAATCGTATGCCGTGAGCTCGCCGTTCCTGTCAATCGATTCACTCGGACACTTCAATGAATCGATACACTGCTTCGAATCATGCATTCAGTAGCCAACACTACAGCGTCTTGGTAGGTGTGCTAGGTACCAACTGATGAGCCCAACCTAGCACACGAGGGCGAAACACTGGCAACCAGGAATGAGTTAGCTGTAAAATTTATAATTTCCAATAACGGACCATTTATATTGGTATTATAAATTTACTCATTCGGAACAAATATTTGAGATTCCCTATGGGAATCAACATCTATAACATACCACTTAGTCAAGCAGCTCGCCTCCTTTCTCCCAAGTCTTCCCAGCCTGAACTTTGCAACATTTTTGTAATGCTACTCTTTTGTCAGAAATCACCCAGAACAAATCGAGCTGCTTTTCTTTGGATTTTTTCCAGTTCTTGAATCAAGTAATCCTGGTGAGGGTCCCATACACTGGAACCATACTCTAGTTAGGGTTTTACCAGAGACTTATATGCTCTCTCCTTCACGTCCTTACTACAACCCCTAAATACCCTCGTAACCATGTACACAGATCTGTACCCTTTATTAAAAATCATATTTATGTAATCACCCCAATGAAGATCTTTCCTTAAATTAACACCTAGGTACTTACAATGATCCCCGAAAGGAACTTTCACCCCCATCAATGCAGTAATTAAAACTGAGAGGACTTTTCCTATTATTTTCCTACTCTTGCACAAGAACTACCATTTCTCCATACCAACTGGATTCCCTCAATCCCACCATAAGAGAAGAATACAATAATGGACAGTAAGACAATTTCCATCAGCATATTAAAAAATACAGATATACCCAAGAAGATACAATGAATTATCATCATGCCCTTCCAGCATGCCAGGTAGCGTGGTTATAAATGAGCACTCTCCAATGTTGTTTGTCCAAAAAGATTTTGTTGTTCATAACGAATTCCCAATTCCATCATTTGCTCTCCGCATCTTCCCTGACTTGGCCTATCCATTTTTTTCTTGTAGTCTTCCAACTGCTCTTCTGTCTGTCAGTCTTCTTTACATATGAACATGTGGTATTCTCATGCTATTCATTCTTTTAACACGACCAAACAGTGTCCTTAGTCTTTCCTCCACACATTCAGTTAATCCAAGGTTTATCTGGATCCCTTTGTTCTTTATGTGATCAAATTGTATTATTTGGAGGCCAGTTCTAAGAAACTTCATCTCACAAGCTTGAAGCTTGTTCATGTCCTTTGATGTTACTGTGCATGCTTCCAAAGAATATGTAAGAATGTACAGAATGTTTCTTGTTCTTCAATGAATACCGCTGGATTTATTATTTTTAAATAGAGAAAATGACAAGCTGTCAGAGAAGGCGAAACATCTTCATCTTATTAGCATTTGCAATGGAGCAGGGTCCGCTGTTTTGCAAGCCAATCTCCGCTTGGTTCTATTAAGGGCATAATTTGAAACAAGATAAACATAGAGCATGTCTTCTTGAAGGCGATCAAGCCAGTGTTTCTTGATAAATACTTCAGTGATGAATAATAATAATAATAATAATAATAATAATAATAATAATAATAATAATAATAATAATAAATAATGCCTGGTGGAATGGTACCTGCGAATCAGTCCTCAAAGAAAGACTCAATGCATGGAAACAGTACCACTCTACGAAATCAGAAACTGACTCGGAATCCTACAAAACCCAACGTGCCCAAGCAGCTAGGGTGTTCAGAACTGAGAAACGTAAATACAAAAAATCTCTCATTGATAAGATAGAACAAAACTTCCGGAAGAATGAAAGCAGAGAGTATTACAGAGCCTTCAAATGCAAGCTCAATGGCTATAAACCACCATCTCTATGCTTTGAGCGAAAGGACGGCACACTGGCGACGTCAGATGAAGAAAATTGTAGCATTCTGGCAGACTACTTCAAGAATTTACTCAATTGCTCTAAACCGCAAAGCCCCATTGAGACCAAGGAACCCTTACTCAGGTACCCAGATTCCAGACCACCCGACAAAGATGAAATCAAGCGCCACATTGCCCGTCTCAAAAATAACAAAGTGCCGGGGGAAGACTCAGTAGCAGCAGAACTATGGAAGTATGCCCCAGAGGAATCACTTGATATCTTGCAAAAGCATATAGAAGAAATTTGGAGCAAGGAGACCCTACCCGGAGATTGGAAAATAGCTTTGATCCAACCATTACACAAGAAAGGCAGCAGGAAGAACATCAACAAACTACAGTCCGCTAAGAATAGGAACCAAATTCAAGGGGATCACAACAGACTGCTTAGCATTTGCCGATGATATTGCCGTTCTCTCAAACGACGGAGAAACCGCTAGAGCTCAAGTTGAAATGTTAAAGGAAATTGCCAAACAAACTAGTCTGCAGATATCGTTTGAAAAAAAGCAGAAGTAATGACTAACATCAACGAGGCCCCACCAAAACTCCATACAAAATACGGGGACATCACCCGAGTAGACAAATTCAAATACTACCCACGACTTACAAAATTCTATCACTTGCCATCCTGGAGTGTTTGGAAGCACAAGTTGAACATCAAATAGGTGAATACCAAGGAGGGTTCAGAAAATGTCGCTCAACAGCCGAACAGATCCAAAATCTCAAAACGATCATCAGATAATGTACACTAAGGTCCAAGCAGTATGTGTCTGTCTTTGTGGACTTCAAGAAAGCGTACGACTCCATTGATCGGGAAGTCCTGCTAAACATCTTAAATGAATTTGGAGTTGATTTGAAACTGTTAGCATTAATTAGAGCCACCCTGACCGAAGGTGAAGTTCCACGGATGTCTCTCACATTCCTTTGACATCAAAACAGGAGTTCGACAATGTGATGGGCTATCCCCGATACTCTTCAACTGCGTTCTTGAAAGGATTATCAGAACCTGGCGGGCGAGATTACAGGAAACCAACTACAGTCCACTAAGAATAGGAACCAAATTCAAGGGGATCACAACAGACCGCTTTGCATTTGCCAATGATATTGCCGTTCTCTCAAACGATGTAAATGTTGATTCCCATAGGGAACCTAAAATACTTGTCCTGAATGAGTAAATCCATAATACCAATATCATTTGATGGCCAGGCAGGCATCAATTTTTGGAAATGAGACATAGCTCTCATAGTGCATTGGCACTGCTGGTGGCTTCAAGTGGCCTACGCAGTGGCCTCCACGGTATGCACTAACCTTGCGTCTTGGGTGGTGTGCTAAGTCCCAACTGACGAGCCTAACTTAGCACACGAGGGTGAAACGCAGGCAACGAAGAATGAGTTAGCTGGAAAATTATAATTCTCTCAAACGACGTAGAAACCGCTAGAGCTCAAGTTGAAATGTTAAAGGAAATTGCCAAACAAACTGGTCTGCAGATATCGTTTGAAAAAAACAAAAGTAATGACTAACATCAAAGAGGCCCCACCAAAACTCCATACAAAATACGGGGACATCACCCGAGTAGACAAATTCAAGTACCTGGGTGAGATCATCATGAAAAATGGACTGGACAAAGAAGCAGTTCAGGAGCAAGTACGCAAACTGGAAATAGCCTACCAAACATCCCGCGCAATCTACAACAAAAAGTGCCTTTCCCAAAACACCAAGATACGTCACTATGAAACAGTTCTGAAGCCAGTAGTTCTATATGCAGCTGAAACACTGTCTCTAAATGCCAACAAAGGAGTCCTTGAAGAACTGGAGAAAAAAGAGCGCAAAATTGTGAGAGGAATCTTGAGATCAAAGTACAGAAATGGAATCCATCAAAAGAGATCCAATGAAGAAGTCTACAGCAAAATAGAGAAAATTACTGACACAATCCGAATAATTATTGTTTGTGAATTTCATTTTCCGTATTGATAGATTCAATGTATAGACAAGAAATGTGTTTTTCCACCAATTAATACACGATTTATTGTAAATAGATTACACTAGTACCGGTTTCGGCACTTAATGGCCAACATCAGCTAGTACATGATTAGTTTCCAGCCATTAGACAAATCACAAGTTGTTATTGTGTTAGACATACGGATGTCTAATGGGGGATGGAAATGCAGTATACAGTAGCATGAAGTTAAAATATCTGTGGTCAAAGGTAAAAAGTTACAATAAGTTAGAACATGAGTATACAAAACACATCAAAACATATGGGCCACAATATAAAACACTTCAAAAGTTTTAACACATTAAAATGCTTATTAAAAGTTCATGTTGCTTAGATTCCATTCTTCTATCTTCTGTGTGGTTCCTTTGCTTCTATGTATGTTGGTTTAGCTGTGAGGTAATCTTTGAGAATGTTCTGAGGTTGATATGTGTCATGTTGGTATGAACCTTCGTCATGAAAAAATTTTGTGTTATATAACCCAACTGTGAACTCCAGTAAATTTTAATATAATAAACTGCAAATCTTGAGTTTGAATTTACAAGCTGTTGGTGGCAACACCTCTCTCGTTTATGTTCGTTTGTGGTACAGTCTGTAAAGATAAGCTAATATAAGTATAGTGTATATGGAAATAGTACTTACTATTGTTGTTGTGGAGGTCTTGTACCAATATGTCTGAAGGCTTGCTGTGTTCTACTACGAGTGCGTTTGGGGCTCATGTTAGCTGTGGAGGGGGATTAAGGTGGAGGGGAAGAAGGAGTGACTATTGGGGAAGTAGGGGCGGGGTCAGGCTTGTGATTCCTTGGTTTGTTAGAGCGTGTGTTTACTATTTTGAGGTAATCATTCTTTAATGCCGGAATGGCTTTATCAAAAATGATGCTGGTTTTCTCTGTAATATCGTTAATGTTATGATTAGGATTAGCGTATTGGTCCAAGGAAACGTAGAAATCTTCGGTTATGTTGAGCACGGGGCCCTTAGAGTTTACGTCTAGTATCGTCATATCGTTATTGATGTCTGTGAAGCTAAGCTTAGATTCTTCTACATGTTGGCCTATTGATGAGAAATGGTTCTGTTTTACTGCATTTATATGTTCATTATAGCGGATGGTGAAGTTTCTGCCTGTATGTCCAATATAACTTGTGTCACAGTTCAAAATCAAATCAAAATCTCTTTATTTGCAAATGAGGTGTCTACCTCGGTGGCAAATGGTACACTAAAATACATTATTGTCAAGCACTAAATATTAAATTAACAAGAGAAGAAAATTTTCCTATAATACAATATTATACAATTTACGCTAACAATGTTTTCTATTAAACACACAGCTCATACTTAATAAATTTATACTGTTTACAAAATTCTACTTATAATATCTCCTGTACTACTTACAAATATAGTCAAATGATATACAGTATGTGGAATTACTTCAAATGATACTATACAACTGGTATAAGATTAATATTTACACTGCATTATTTATTTACTTTTTTTTTTACCCGTTCTGGATCCTAAGTAGTATAATGACCCGCTGCGTCTTAACCAGAGCCCCTTTTGCCACCACTTTTCAGAGTTCCTGAAGGGCCTTCACAGCTACCGTAGCGGTCCCAGGGCCCTCGAAGTCCCCACTGTACTTCACTCCTACAGACAGTCCCCTACTTTGGCTGTCCAAACTCCTTAGACCAGGGGATGGAATTAATTTATTCACACACATTTTTTTATTTACAATAACCTGCACTGGTCGAATGCCCTCTAACACTTCATTTATTTTCTCTGTTGCTGTTTATTCTCTTCTTGAATATTTGTACAGAGTTTGGAAAAGGATCAAACACTACCCCTGGTAAACTGTTCCACTCCTTCACACCCTTCCCAATGAATGAAAATTTACCCCAATCGCTTCTGCTAAAATTCCTTCTAATTTTATATTTGTGGTCAGTCCTGCCGATATAATTATTTTCCAACTGAAGCCTCTCACGGATATCTCCCCATGCTTCTTCTCCTGTATAGGCTCTATATAATCCTATAAGTCTAGTTTTCTCCCTTCTCTTACTTAAAGTTTCCCACCCAAGTTCCTTTAACATATCTGATACACTACTCTTTCTCCTGAAATCCCGTTACAAATCTTGCTGCTTTCCTCTGCACACTATCTATTTCTTTTATTAGGTATTCTTGGTGAGGATCCCAAACACTGTTTGCATATTCCAATAATGGACGAACCATACTCAAGTAACTTTTTTCTTTTAATTCTTTGTTGCATCCTTTAAGTAGCCTCATTATGACATGTAACGATCTGTATGCTTTCCCAACAATGTCATCAATATGACCCTTCCAGTGCAAATTACTTTCAAATCTCACACCTAAGTATTTGCACTTGCCATCTTTTGGGATAACTACCTCATCCAAAGTATATTCAAATTCAGTTTTAAAGCTCCTGTTTGTAAAAGTTGTAACAGTTGATTTGCCTCCATTAACCTTCATATTATTTTCTTCAACCCATTGTTGGATACTTTCAAGGTCCCTTTGTAATTCTGAACAATCTTCAATGTTGTTTATTTCCCTATAAACAATTATGTCATCTGCATACAATCTTATTTTTTATGTTATATTGTTCCCTAAATCATTTGCGTATATTAAGAAAAGTAACGGACCGATTATACTACCCTGTGCAATTCCCTTACAAACTTTCTCTTCCTGAGATACATTATTTCCTACTTTGACTTTCTGAACCCTTGAATTTAGAAATGTTTTTATTCAACGTGTAACCCTTACGTCCAATCCTATTCCCTCCAATTTCTTTAATAATATTCCATGTTCCACTCTATCAAAGGCTTTGGAAAGATCTATGGCTATGCAATCTAACTGACCTCCTGAATCCAACTGATCTGATATGTCCTGCTGAAATCCCACCAGTTGTGCCTCACAAGAAAATTTCTTTCTAAATCCATACTGGCTCCTCATGAACCAATTTTTATCATCACATATCCCTCTGATGTACTTCGATATTAAACTTTCCAGTATTTTACAAACTATACTGGTCAGGCTGATTGGTCTGTAGTTCTCTGGTTTCCTTTTATCACCCTTTCCTTTATAAATTGGTATTATTATAGATTCCTTCCATTCCTTTGGTATTACACTATTATTTATGACATAGTCAAAGAGAAATTTTAAATAAGGCACTATGTACCACCCCATTGTCTTTAATACCTCCCCAGTAATTTGATTACTTCCTGTTGCTTTTCCTTGCTGAAGCAGTTGGATATCTCTGAAAATATCTTCATTTGTGAATGAGAAGCTTCTTGTTTCCCTCTGTCTCTCTCCCTCTCTATCTTCTGTTTTGGTTTCCAACTCTTGATAATCATCTACTGAATCTCTAAATTCCCTACTAAATAGGTTTGCTTTCTCAGTATCTGTTAAATACTGTTCACCCCCTTCTCCCACCATTGTAGGAATTTGGATTCCTTTTCCTTTTTGATTCCTGATATATGAATACATCTTTTTCCATTTCCCTTTGTGGTCATTACCCTCTTGAAGTATGCCATTCATATATTTCTCCTTTGCTTCCTTTTTCACTCTATTCAGTTCCCTCATTAGCTGTTTTCTAGTTTCTCTACTCTCCCTACCCTCTTTGATTTTCCTGTTTACTATTCTACATTTTCTTTTTAATTTTCTTATTTCCCTTGTATAATAAACAGGGTCTGAGGTCATTTTACCCTTCTTAACAGGTACAAATCTCTTCTCTCCTTCCCAAATGATTCCTTTAAATTTAGCCCAAAGTGTATCCACATTACTCCCTTCACTTATCCAACAACTGAATTGTGATTTAAGGTAAGTCCCAAATTCATCAACTTTAGTTTTTCTGTACAATTTCTTGTCTTGTGTAACCCTCTTATTAAGCCTTTTTGGTACGAGTCCTACATCCATTATTACAGCCTTATGGTCTCCTATTCCTTCAATTACCTGAGTTTTATCAACTATTTCCCATGGTTTAACCAAGAATACATCTAGTAAGTTATTGAGACGAGTCGGTTCTTGTACTACTTGTGTAAATCCTCCCTCCCAAATTAACTTATTTGCCAGTTTCTGTTCATGGGCTTCACTTGCAGCTCCATTCCATTCAACTTCAGGCAAATTTAGATCTCCCCCAATTATTAGCATATTATTATTATTGTTTTTATGAGTATAATCTATTATTCCATGTCTCTTTCCTCTCTTCCGGGCCTGTATGTTCCTATAATTCCCACCTCCTTCATATTATCACAAACTAATTTTATCCCTAATATTTCATCCCTTTCATCGGTAAACCATTCATGTGAACAGTAAGTTTCCTTCACCAGAATAAACAACCCCCCTCCCTTTTTATCTCCTCGGTCTCTACGATAGACTGTGTACCCTTCTGGAAATACTTCTCTATTACCCACCCCTTCTTTCAACCACGATTCCACTCCTATCACCACATCAGTCTCATAAGATTCCATCAATGTACCGAATTTTAATTGTTTATTTACTACATTTTGACAGTTTACCAAGAGCAATCTCAGACCCCCTTCCTCCCTGAAACTTGACTGTTGCAATTGGGTAACTTGAAATTCCTTACTATCCTGAGTTTCTTTTTCTAGTTGACTGAGCCAGCTTGAAGTACAGCTGGCTCTTTCTACTAGTTTTCCTGGTAAGTATTATAACTCAATTTATGGTACATATCTTAAGATTTGATACGCTAGACACCTGATTGGTTTTATTTGTTGTTATTATTGACTGCTTTAGTGTTATATATAATGTTGGTGCTGTTGTGTGTGGTTTTGAATGCTATTTTCATGTTGTGCTTCTTGAAAATATTAATTATGGCATTCATTCATATCATTTTTGCCCTTATGGACAGTGTTTGAACTCGAATATCTCATGATGACATAATTTTCACTTCTTTCTCTTGTTCCTCTTCTCCTCCCAAAATCTCTTCTGTGCTCCTGTTTCCTTTGTTCTGTCCACAATGTTCCTGTCTCCTCCTCCTTCTTCTTCTTCTTTACTATAAATTTTGTATTCCTAATTTTGTTTCTGAATTCTTTTCTGTCTCCTATCATTTGCCTGTTGATCCCCACCTGCCTTACGGCTTCCTCTATTTCATTATACCAATTTGTTTTCTTGCTTGAACTGTTTACTACATCAAAGATTTTCTTTGTAAGTCTGTTGCTGTCCATTCTCTGTATGTGCCCATAAAAAGTTAATCTGCGTTTCCTGATCATGTCTGTGAGTCTGTCAGTGTGCTGGCACAGCTCTTCAGTAGGTCATTTCATCCATATGACATCTCTGTGTATTGGTGCAAATATTTTTCTGAGAATTTTACGTTCTATTTTTTCTGTCTCTATGATGCCTGATGCTCCAATTGTGGTCGTTTCTGACGCATACAATGCTTCTGGTAATACGACTGTTTTGTAGTGTCTAAGTTTGGCCTGTCTTGATATGCTTTTCTTATTATAATGTGACCATGTGAGTGTGTATGCTTTCTGGAGTTTTTCCATTTGTTCTAAGTTAGACGCCTTGTTTGATCCTCCTATTTGTATGTATTCCCCTAAATATTTAAATTTTTCTACTCTTTTTATGGATCCATATACAGTATGCATGGTGTGCACATTGTTGTTCTGTCGTTCCATGTATTGGGTCTTCTCATAAGATATCTGTAGACCTGTTTTGGCAGCTATTTCATGCAAGCGTTCCAGTGCTTCCTTTGCCTCCTGTGTATTATTGCTAAGTATGGCTATGTCATCTGCAAATCCCAGACATTTTATGATTGTTTTTGTTTCACGTGTTCTTCCCACCTGTATTCCTTTAACTTGTTCCTCCCACTGCTTGATAATTTTGTCCAACACCATGTTGAACAGGATTGGTGAGAGCACGTCTCCTTGTCAGACACCTGTGTGTATCTGGAAGGGTTCCGAAATTTCTCCCATGAACTTGATCTTGGAGGTGGTGTCTCTAAGTGTCTGTTGTATAAGTGCTCTGGTTTTTCTGTCAATGCCATATTCGTCCAGTACGTATGGTATATATATATATATGTATATATGGGTGTTGTTAAAGGTAAATAGGGCATAATCTTTTTTGGGTTTGGCTGTTTTAGTTAATTTAGTTTTAGGTTGGGATTTTATTTTGTGAATGAATTTGTTGACCATTTCTTTGCTATATCCGTTATGTTTAGCTATTACATAAAATCAGTTTCATGGTCCGTATCGCACTTCAATGGATTCACAATTAAGTATTTATTATTTTCCACCTAGTCGATACAATGATTGCTTAAGGCAATTTAATGGTTAAAAGTGGTACATGTTTTGTATTTTATCAACATCTTCAGCCACATAACACTGTTTAGATGATAAATATATAAAATTGACAAAGTAATGCTTAAGAGGAAGTGTCCTTAAACTTAACACTTTAGACGCCCAAATTAAATTCACTAAAGAAACCGAAAATAACCGTACACTAAATTACACAGACTTGACAATAACCAGACACAACAACCACTTATCTTACAAGATCTACAGGAAACCCACACACACCTTAAATACCATAAAAAATTACTCCATTCATCCCAATACACACAAAAGAGCAGCCTATTATAGTATGATATATAGAGCTTTTAACATACCAATGACAGTAGAAGACCAAAATAATGAATTGAAATTAATCCACGACATAGCTAAACATAACGGATATAGCAAAGAAATGGTCAACAAAATCATTCACAAAATAAAATCCCAACCTAAAACTAAATTAACGAAAACAGCCAAACCCAAAAAAGATTATGCCCTATTTACCTTTAACAACACCCATATATATACCATAACTAATGTTTTCAAGAAGCACAACATGAAAATAGCATTCAAAACCACACACAACAGCACCAACATTATACATAACGCTAAAACAGTCAATAACAACAACAAATACAACCAATCAGGTATCTACCGTATCAAATGTAACAACTGTGACACAAGTTATATTGGACATAAAGGCAGAAACTTCACCATCCGCTATAATGAACATATAAATGCAATAAAACAGAACCATTTCTCATCAATAGGCCAACATGTAGAAGAATCTAAGCATAGCTTCACAGACATCAATAACAATATGACGATCCTAAACAAACTCTAAGGGCCCCCTGCTCAACATAACCGAAGATTTCTATATTTCTTTGGACCAATACGCTAATCCTAATCATCATAATTTATAAGTTTCATTTCCGTATTGATTGTAGCTACAACATAAGATTTATTCTGAAGCCTCCACCTTATCAATACATTTGTTTACATACTATCATTCACAGTACCGGTTTCAAGCCTTCAAGGGTCATCCTCAGCTGACAATTACAAATATAGTTGTTAAAAAAGCATCACAATGGGAAATATTGTACAGTCGTGACAATTGTCCAATTCAGCAGACCATCTAAAACAAATGATACAATTAAAATAATAAAATAAGGTCTCTTTTCTTGGATTATAAAAGTATTACGTAGTATAAAAAGACATGTCATTTGCAAATGTTTTTGTTATTTTGATCAGCGTAAAAATTGGAACATGCAATGTTATGTATGCACTGATAGTAGTATTCTTGAAGTGTCCACTATTTTTGCGTTAAAACTTATGGCTAATTGATTAAAACATTTCGGATGTTTATTTTTGCGATAACTATATTGTTTATTTCACCATGTTCCTCTGCTGGTAGTATGAACATCTTGGAATGACTTGGACACTCTTTTTGAGGAATTGGGTAGTTGTCTAGTGTTCAGTCCGAGGCATTGTCAATATATATGTACAAGATTCATAATATTTTCTAATGCTGAGTTGATAGTAAAATGCTTTTTTAAGAATAAAAATTTTTGTTTTTAGTGACGTGCTTCTTAATTTGATGTATAATTTTGTCAAGTGTCAATTTGTTTTATAATACTTAGTGTCTTGAATTTTGAAAGATAGCACGAAGGCTTCTTCCTTTTATGTTGTAGGCCGTATTTATCTGTACGTAGAAACGAAGTGTGTGAGAAGTTGCGTCTACTAGGTTTTAAGTTAGAGGTAAAAGAGTGTGCGTTGTACTTACATTAGATGTTGACACTGTTGTGCATTACACGGCAGCACGTCGAGTACTGTTGCGTGTTTGTCTGGAGTTGCTGCTTGTTGCTGTGGAGGGGAAGTTTGAAGGGGTAGAAGGAACGGCTGCTGGGAGAGTGAGACTGGAGTGGGGGGTATCTCTTGGCGGTTCTTTTGTGTGTATCGGGTGTTGCTTCTTAACTCTTTTTAGGTAATTATTTTTTAAGAGGGGGACGAGTGCATCAAAAAGAATGTTGGTTTTTTCTGTGATTTCGTTCAAATTAAAATTTGGGTTGACATCTTGATCTAGGTTTATATAAAATTCTTCCATTATATTGAGTAAGGGGCTCTTAGGGTTAGTACTTAGAATTTGCATGTCATTTTCAATATTTGTAAATTTGTGTTTGTAATCTTCGATATGTTGTCCTATAGCTGAAAAATGACTATGTTTTTTTTGCATTGATATGCTCATTGTATCGTATCTGGAAGTTCCTCCCAGTACGTCCAATGTAACTGGCTACACAGTCGTTGCACTTCATGCGATAGACTCCTGAGTGGCTGTATTGATTTTTATTGTTAATAGATTTGGAATTGTGTAGGTGGCTGATATTACTATGTGTAGTTTTATAGGCTATTTTTAGGCATCGTTTCTTGAAGATGTTTGTTATGGGATATATGTGGGTGTTGTTGTAGGTGAATAGTACGTAATCTTTCTTGGTTTTATCAGTTCTGATTAATTTGGATTTGGACTGATTTTTTATTTTGAATATGATTTTGTTGATCATTTCTTTTTTTTATCCGTTTTGTCTGGCTATTTCATGGATCAAGTTGAGTTCTTTATTTAGTTCTTCTTTTGTTAGTGGTATATTAAAGGCTCTATATATCATACAATAGTATGCTGCTTTCTTGTGTGCATTGGGGTGGGTGGGGTCTATTTTTATTGTATTGGATGTATGTGTGGGCTTTCTGTATATTTTGTATGATAAATGATTATCGTGCCTAGTTATAGATATGTCTAAATAGTTTATGGTGTGATTGTTTTCTGTTTTCATGGTGAATTTTATATGCAGGTCTATTGCATTTAATTGTTGTAAAATTTTGGTTTCATTAGTGTATCTATTGTCTATTATGACAAATATATCATCCACAAATCTACACCAGAAAAGAATATTGTCTATTTCTTGGATTTCTTGGTGTTCTATATAATCTATGTAGATTTCAGCTAATATGCCTGATGTTGGGGATCCCATTGGTAAACCTTGCTGGTGATATATGCTGTCATGAAATTTAAAATAGTTGTTGTTGATAGCAAAATGGAGTAATTTAATGAACTCTTCTATTTCTAGGGTACTGAGTTAACTGTGGTTTTTGAGATTAGATTCTATTATTTTTATGGTTTTTTGCACGGGTATGTTAGGGTACATGTTTGTTATATCATATGATGCTAGTCTATGGTGTTGTTCTATTTTTATTTCTTTTGTGGTGTTGCAGAATTCTATTGAATTTTGTATTGTTTTTAGCTAAAAAAAAGTAGTGTTTTTTAAGGAATGTTTGGATAAATTGTGACAGTTTGTAAGTTGGACTCGGTCTGTAGTTTATTATAGGCCTCATTGGGACGTTGTCTATGTGAATTTTTGGGTATGCTTCAGCGGTTGGTAGTCCTGGGTTCATTGTAATGAGTTTTGCAGTTTCTTGTTCGTTTAGAAGAAAATGTACATACTGTACAATACTTCTCATTGTGATGCTTTTTTAACAACTATATTTATAATTGTCAGCTGAGGATGACCCTTGAAGGGTCGAAACCGGTACTGTGAATGATAGATGTAAACAAATGTATTGATAAGGTGGAGGCTTCAGAATAAATATAATCCTAATCATAACATTAACGATATTACAGAGAAAACCAGCATCATTTTTGATAAAGCCTATCTGCATTAAAGAATGATTACCTCAAAATAGTAAACACACGCTCTAACAAACCAACAAATCACAAGCCTGACCCCGCCCCTACTTCCCCAATAGTCACTCCTTCTTCCCCTCCACCTAAATTCCCCTCCACAGCTAACATGAGCCCCAAATGCACTCGTAGTAGAACACAGCAAGCCTTCAGACATATTGGTACAAGACCTCCATAACAACAATAGTAAGTACTCTTTCCATATACACTATACTTATATTAGCTTATCTTTACAGACTGTACCACAAACAAACATAAACGAGAGAGTTGTTGCTACCAACAGCTTCTAAATTCAAACTCAAGACCTGCAGTTTATTATATTAAAATTTACTGGAGTACATCACAGTTGGATTATATAACACAAAACATTTTCATGACGAAGGTTCATACCAACATGACACATATCAACCTCAGAACATTCTCAAAGATTACCTCACAGTTAAACCAACATACATAGAAGCAAAGGAACCACACAGAAGATAGAAGAATGGAATCTAAGCAACATTAACTTTTAATAAGCATTTTATGTGTTAAAACTTTTGAAGTGTTTTATATTGTGGCCCATATGTTTTGATGTGTTTTGTATACTCATGTTCTAACTTATTGTAACTTTTTACCTTTGACCACAGATATTTTAACTTCATGCTACTGTATACTACATTTCCATCCCCCATTAGATATCCGTATGTCTAACACAATAACAACTTGTGATTTGTCTAATGGCTGGAAACTAATCATGTACTAGCTGATGATGGCCATTAAGGGCCGAAACTGGTACTAGTGTAATCTATTTACAATAAATCGTGTACTGATTGGTGGAAAAACACATTTCTTGTCTATACAATCCGTAAAAGGCGGGCACGATTTTACGGTCATCTGAAAAGAATGGACGGAAGAAAGTTAACTAAAGAGATCTTTCACTTCTTTGATTCAAATCCCAAAACCACATTTCCCTGGTTTAGAAATACCAAAGAAGACCTGCAAATGCTACATATCTCAGCAGAAGATGCCCTTAACTGAGATCGCTTCTGCAAGAAAGAATTACAGTTAAATTGAAATAATAAATATGGGTGTTCAACCTATTCAATACAAGTAAATAAGAGATGTAGAGATTACATTCTTATTTAATTAAAAGTGGAAATGGTACCAGTTTCGACCCCAGTCTGGGTCATCATCAGCCGATTGTAACTCAAAAAACAATGCATAAGTAAGAAAGAAGTTAACGGTCAAGTCCACACAATATCAGTTGACGAGGCGATATAAAAATGACGGGGGTAGGCACTGTAAAATTTAGACGAAGTGGAATGTAAGTCACTTAAAAGAAGTAATGCGTAATCTTCCGAGCATCAGCACGGCACATGCAATGTTTGGCACTGTCTCATAATGTTCACGAAAAGCAGATAACAGTTAAATAAGCCAGACTGCATACACCGTCAGGCACAAAGTCACAACACAATCCAAATATGAAGATCTAAAGTCATGAAGAAGCTGAAGACGAGCAGCTCAACTGAAGTAACTTGCAAGCTCCAGAAGATCGGCGCGGTGTTTACAACGTCAAGTGCTGTAGTTTCATACGCTGACAGAGATTGAAGGATAGATTAATGATCAAGTATTTTCTTAGTTCACGAAAATGTACCTATATATGTATGTATGTATGTATGTATGTATGTATGTATGTATGTATGTTGGGTATTCAGCCCGAAGGTTGGTTGGATCCTCAAATGGTTCACCATTAGCTGCCATAGATGGCCTAGGTGTCACTGAAGAGGCGTACTAGGGAAATGAGGAGTGAGGTAGTTTCCCGTTGCTTTCCTCACTGAGCCAGAAGTAGCAATTGCACATCAGTCTGCCAAGCCCACTGAAATGCGTGCACCAACCTACTCTATGAGCGACATTTTCACACCATTCATAGCTGGGACTGACTGCATAAGGAATGGCATTACTAGCGTCATTCATACCTCAGCCACTTTCATATTGTTAAAGCCAAGTATAAAACTGAGACAGGTCAATGAAAGTAACAATTTTATTCTAGCCCATACCAGAAGACATAGTGCACTGTAAACACTACATCTTGCCAGCAAAGGCAATAACTATATATATATTTATATTTTATATATATTTATAATATGATTCAATATAATTGAATACGTAATTATGATCTTGAAGATTTTTAGAACAGTTGATGTGAAAAAACAATAGTGAATTGGAAAAATGGTAAAAAGCGCAATACCGGAAACAAATGAAAATGTGTATGCACAGTACGCTATTTCTTGAATATAAAAAAAATTCAGGTTGTGTGCTACCTGTGTAGACTTTCATTATGAGGCGATGAGAGAGGAGTAGCGACGGGTAAAAAAATAAAATAAAAATAAAATACCCGTAACAATAAGCTAGGATAGTTGATATTATTCCGGTCAGAGGTAGAAGACTAGATTAGTGGAGTGGAGTCAGTTTCGAGATTCCAGATATCCAGTATTGATTCCCATGTCAAAGGGAATAAATAGATCGGGAGGTGCTGTGCTGTGAATAAACTGAGTATTTCATTTTAGTGAAGAGCGGTGAGGTGTGCAGGAGACTGGTGTTACGAACTGCCGTCCACGACCCCAAGAAGACGACCAACGGGCTACCCAGGCGGAAAAAGACATCATGAACATGGTACACTGGAAGACGGGACTTAAGGGATCGATCCCGGACAACGCTGCCGCCGTGACTGCTTAAGCATCCGCAGTCAACCCGGACGGTGAGGAAGAGATCTCCAAGATGATAGATAAGTGAACAATAATTAATATATATGTGTAGGGTTGGGGGGTTGTTATGCAGAAATACGGTGATTAATTTGTAAATATAGTAGGGAATAGGATTATGGCCCATTAGGCCGTTTATTAAGGTATTTTCTTTATATATTTTAGGGTAAGGCATATACATTTTTATTTTATTTTTTATAGAAAGCAAGGATTAAGGTAGTTTAAATGATAGTGTTGCTGTACACATAGTCGTAGGGAAGCTTATGTACGAACTTAAATAAGTGCTTCTTAGTGCCCGGCATCAGACGATATCGGCTTGTAATTATGGGTTATATATGATGGAGTACCCTTATGTTGGGAAGGGAATCTGTCTGCATAATGTAGAGCACGCATGCTGCCTGGATTTAACTGTTTACTTCGTGTTTGTATTTGAGTTTGATTGGACTGTGAGTGTAATGAAACTACACCGTAGGCTGTGTCACGTATATTTGCGACCCCTCATACTCTGCTAAGCAAGGGATTGAACCCTAGACTTGAGGGTTAATAGGAACACGTCGCATAGGGTTGACGACGAGGTAGTTGTGATTTAACGGGATGTTATACTTCATATGTTATAATTGAGACCCTGGGCGGTCTGTCACGGGCATTGGACAGTTACAGAAATGTATGTGATTCCTCGCTCATTATTGTGGCGATTTTAGTCATGTGTTGAGACAAGGTCGAGGCGAGAGCAGAGTTCCGCATGCTTGGAAACTAGGTTATGTTTTTATTTTTGTTTTGTTGCGAGGGTGCGTTTCAAGCCCCAAGACTTGGAGGTCGTTCCCCTGCCCGCACAGCAGGGAGCCTCGCGGCCATTTTTAAATAGACAAGAGGGGGGGAGGAATTCTTTCTCGCAGGCGAGACAGGCATGCGATGGTGGCTTCATTCATTCATCCTTCTTTCTCTCTTACTTTCTTTATTTTGTTGTAAATGGCGATGCGTTAGGTAGAAACTGGGCACTAAGAAAACTTGCTTAATCAGTAAATTGTGTAAATATAACGTTTGTTTGAATGGACCTTGGTTCATATCCATAAAAGAAAAATATATTTCATGCGAGATTAGAAAGGATATGCCTGTAGTTGTAGGTTTAAACTTACTATTTTTGTTGTGTGCATTTCCCCAAATTGTGTGGGGACCTTTTAGTGGCTTTATTTCTGCAGGACAATTTCTCACCCTGGCATCATATACTTTATGTGTAGGTGCAGCGAGGCTGTTCCGAGTAAGGACACATTTGTTTCCCGTGTTCACTTATCGATTCTCCGCACGACAATTAACCAGCTAGTGTATATTTTTTTTTTGATGTTTATCTTTGGATTCATGATGTGAGCCTTTGGGCATCCATTTTAGCACTATTAGTGCAATCAATTGTAATATAAAAGAAAAGAAATGTTGGTTTAAGAATACACAACTTTAGCTCAAAATGTCAGTAAATGCGTTTGTGTTCCTCATTTCGTAAGGATACGTATAGAACAATTTTTTTTTTTTATCTCCCTACTCTCGTTCACAAGAACCCTGTAAACGACCTTTCCTGCCGACTGCAGTTGGGCTGGCGCATTCATCAAATAACAGGTAAGAAGGTAAGATCGACCTTGCAGTGTTGTTTATGCCCTATAGGGTACATTAAAATGGCGCCCAACATGGGGCGAAGGTATCGTGAGGGAGGATAATAATATCGACGGTAACGTACTAATTTGCTTTAGTTGTGTGTGACGAGAGTATTAGATGCAGACGTTACGAATATCCAAGTTAGGATACAAAACGTGGCTGAATGAGAGTGGATCATTAATTACGAGTTTTCTTTGATAAATGAGGAACCAGGACAGAGAAGCTAGAGTTTGGCATTGAATCTGTCCGAATCTTAGCGCATATTTAGCAATGGCGAATATAGGTACTGGAAATTGTGGTCAAACATAATGATAGGCTTTATTGGTCTTTGTGAGGATGATTTCTTTCAGATAAACCATTTTTACCAGATTATACCGTTATTTCTGTTAAATTAAACAACGTGTTATTTGCATTTGTTCAAAATTTGTCATTTTTGTGGTTCATATGTGAAGTGACAGAGCATAAGTTGATGGATAGAAATTTAATGAAACGTGGAGTTATAATGTCGTGCGGAGAAAGACCTCAGATTTCTCTCCGGAAGAGTTGGCGTATTCTCATTGTAATAAATGTCTCTGACGTTAGAAAGTTTTCGGGAGATGTTGCGGGAGGAACTAGGACCGCTTAAGGCACAGCTTCAGAAAGTGTGTGACGAAGTGAAGGCGGAAGTGGTGCATATAAAGACACGGATGGCCGAAGCTAGGAATGAACAGAAGGTAAAATTAGGACAGTTAAAGATACAAGTTCCTGACGTAAAGGTACAGTTCATAGGCGCAGGTGAAACACAGTCAATAGACACTAAAGAACAACTAGACTCGGTAGTGGTCAATAATCAGCAGACACTCGTTAGTGTGGTAGAAGCAGGTCAGAAAGTTGAAAATACACACCCCAGCTACATGGCTAGTTTGGAGAACACTGTTGAGGTAGAAAGGCAAGGCGAAGCGACCCTAGCTTCTCAGATAACCAACGAGGGGGAGAACAGCGCCAGTATGTCTGAGACGATTAAGGCAGCAGCGAGGACAGATGAAGGTGACAGCCTCCAAGGAGCAGTATTGGAAGGGAAGTTGAAGGCCGACAGAGGTGATTTAAGGCGTGAAGGAAGTCCAGCTGAACAGCGTACCCAACAAATGACGGCAGACTTGAAAGCGAATCCAAATCGACCCACACAACACAAAAATGCCAGCCGACGGAAGAAAAAGAAGAAAGGTCTGCAACTTACGATGAAAGAATGTTACTCTAAATCGTACCGAGGCACGAGTAAGAAGATGAGACAGCAAAGAAGAGAAAGGCGGCTCTATAGAAGAAGAAGCAGATGGCTACTGGTACCGCGCGCGAGACGTAGGACCAAATTACGGAACAAGAAAGGCCGATATTATTATGGGAATTCCGGTAGAAAGCGGAAGAAGAAAAAGGGAACGGTGAACTCTAAGCTCAAGAAAAGGAAGCCACGGATGTTAAATTATAGCCCTTGTCATGAATTGCTAAAGGATAAATGGAAGAGAAATTAGACCAAGAGTAATGGGATCGAGGCTAAGTTGTATAATATGTAACAAAATTTTTCTAGATATAATTTCCTGTACTATATAATTGAATGCAAGAAACTTAGACATTATTTCAACACGAGATTGCTAGCAGGGATGAAGAAGAAGACGACGATGAAGCAGAAGAAGAAGAAGTAGAAGATGAAGAAGAAGAAGAAGACGTGGTAGGCGCAGACGAAGTACCGGAGACGCACGACGATGAAAATGAAACCCTTGACCACAATCCGAGTGAAGTATCCCTAAATGTAGGAAAGGTAGAAGAAGTTTCGCCGCAGAGCAGCGCAATAATAGGAAGGGCTGCTGTGGAGTGCAACGAATGTTTGGGGAATCATAGAAAATTCTTGGCTTTGTTGGATGCCTACTACGGAGTGAGGAAGGAGCGTGAGGAACTACTGGAGCAAGTTCCGGAAGAACTACAGGATGGCTCGGAATGAAAGAAAAGGCGACGCGAGCGTTAAATATCAGACGCAAAGAAAAATACAAAAAAATAAGATTTTTTTCATATTTTTCTTTGGTGTGTAGGGAGGCAAATGTACCATTATACTGAGCGGTGAGAATGGATATTTAACGCAGTAATAATTTTGCAGTAGGGCGCCGCTTGTGAGGGCGTGATGCTATACAGAGCGCGGGAATCGAGAAGGTGATTTCCCAAGGCAAGGCGTGGTCATGTGTGACGAAGACAGAATATGTGAGGAAGAGAGAAAGAGAGATGGGATTTTGTCTGAGGGAGAGACCTGCCATCTTAACAGAGATTTTCAGCGGGAACAGACAGGCTCACCACGCTATGGAAATTGAGTCGTAATTCCTATGTTTGAAGGTTTTACAGGAAAGTAATAGGATGGAAATGGGTACCAGAATTTTCCGAAGCCATAGATACCTTAAAGTCTATTAATATATAATCGAATAAATAACTACGTGTGAGGCCGACTGCCGTGAGAAAATGTTTCGAGGCCACATACCAATCTCAAGTTGTTTCCCGGGACTTCCCAGCGAGTCGCGTGGGTTCCTGGATTCTATAAGAGCAGAGAAAGGTGGAAGGAGGTATTCAGTCCATGATAAGATCGCTCTCCGTGCACGACGTGTTTCTGCTGATAGTCGCGCCAGAAACCTTTGTTTAAGACAAAGACTGTGAATAATAAGTGTTGTGGCGATAATTTGATTCAATAATTCAGAGATTTGTAAAGTTCCCGGTAGCAATTTAAGTAAAGGACAATATGTAGACATGTGCGGTGAGACCGACGAGTGTTTTAGTATGTGACGCAAAGAGTGCTACCTGTGTAGACTTTCATTATGAGGCGATGAGAGAGGAGTAGCGACGGGTAAAAAAATAAAATAAAAATAAAATACCCGTAACAATAAGCTAGGATAGTTGATATTATTCCGGTCAGAGGTAGAAGACTAGATTAGTGGAGTGGAGTCAGTTTCGAGATTCCAGATATCCAGTATTGATTCCCATGTCAAAGGGAATAAATAGATCGGGAGGTGCTGTGCTGTGAATAAACTGAGTATTTCATTTTAGTGAAGAGCGGTGAGGTGTGCAGGAGACTGGTGTTACGAACTGCCGTCCACGACCCCAAGAAGACGACCAACGGGCTACCCAGGCAGAAAAGGACATCATGAACATGGTACACTGGAAGACGGGACTTAAGGGATCGATCCCGGACAACGCTGCCGCCGTGACTGCTTAAGCATCCGCAGTCAACCCGGACGGTGAGGAAGAGGTCTCCAAGATGATAGATAAGTGAACAATAATTAATATATATGTGTAGGGTTGGGGGGTTGTTATGCAGAAATACGGTGATTAATTTGTAAATATAGTAGGGAATAGGATTACGGCCCATTAGGCCGTTTATTAAGGTATTTTCTTTATATATTTTAGGGTAAGGCATATGCATTTTTATTTAATTTTTTATAGAAAGCAAAGATTAAGGTAGTTTAAATGATAATGTTGCTGTACACATAGTCGTAGGGAAGCTTATGTACGAGCTTAAATAAATGCTTCTTAGTGCCCGGCATCAGACGATATCGGCTTGTAATTATGGGTTATATATGATGGAGTACCCTTATGTTGGGAAGGGAATCTGTCTGCATAATGTAGAGCACGCATGCTGCCTGGATTTAACTGTTTACTTCGTGTTTGTATTTGAGTTTGATTGGACTGTGAGTGTAATGAAACTACACCGTAGGCTGTGTCACGTATATTTGCGACCCCTCATACTCTGCTAAGCAAGGGATTGAACCCTAGACTTGAGGGTTAATAGGAACACGTCGCATAGGGTTGACGACGAGGTAGTTGTGATTTAACGGGATGTTATACTTCATATGTTATAATTGAGACCCTGGGCGGTCTGTCACGGGCATTGGACAGTTACAGAAATGTATGTGATTCCTCGCTCATTATTGTGGCGATTTTAGTCATGTGTTGAGACAAGGTCGAGGCGAGAGCAGAGTTCCGCATGCTTGGAAACTAGGTTATGTTTTTATTTTTGTTTTGTTGCGAGGGTGCGTTTCAAGCCCCAAGACTTGGAGGTCGTTCCCCTGCCCGCACAGCAGGGAGCCTCGCGGCCATTTTTAAATAGACAAGAGGGGGGGAGGAATTCTTTCTCGCAGGCGAGACAGGCATGCGATGGTGGCTTCATTCATTCATCCTTCTTTCTCTCTTACTTTCTTTATTTTGTTGTAAATGGCGATGCGTTAGGTAGAAACTGGGCACTAAGAAAACTTGCTTAATCAGTAAATTGTGTAAATATAACGTTTGTTTGAATGGACCTTGGTTCATATCCATAAAAGAAAAATATATTTCATGCGAGATTAGAAAGGATATGCCTGTAGTTGTAGGTTTAAACTTACTATTTTTGTTGTGTGCATTTCCCCAAATTGTGTGGGGACCTTTTAGTGGCTTTATTTCTGCAGGACAATTTCTCACCCTGGCATCATATACTTTATGTGTAGGTGCAGCGAGGCTGTTCCGAGTAAGGACACATTTGTTTCCCGTGTTCACTTATCGATTCTCCGCACGACAATTAACCAGCTAGTGTATTTTTTTTTTTTTATGTTTATCTTTGGATTCATGATGTGAGCCTTTGGGCATCCATTTTAGCACTATTAGTGCAATCAATTGTAATATAAAAGAAAAGAAATGTTGGTTTAAGAATACACAACTTTAGCTCAAAATGTCAGTAAATGCGTTTGTGTTCCTCATTTCGTAAGGATACGTATAGAACAATTTTTTTTTTTTAATCTCCCTACTCTCGTTCACAAGAACCCTGTAAACGACCTTTCCTGCCGACTGCAGTTGGGCTGGCGCATTCATCAAATAACAGGTAAGAAGGTAAGAGCGACCTTGCAGTGTTGTTTATGCCCTATAGGGTACAATATATATAGGTACATTTTCATGAACTAAGAAAATACTTGATCATTAATCTATCCTTCAATCTCCGTCAGCGTATGAAACTACAGCACTTGACGTTGTAAACACCGTGCCGATCTTCTGGAGCTTGCAAGTTACTTCAGTTGAGCTGCTCGTCTTCGGCTTCTTCATGACTTTAGATCTTCATATTTGGATTGTGTTGTGACTTTGTGCCTGACGGTGTATGCAGTCTGGCTTATTTAACTGTTATCTGCTTTTTGTGAACATTATGAGACAGTGCCAAACATTGCGTGTGCCGTGCTGATGCTCGGAAGATTACGCATTACTTCTTTTAAGTGACTTACATTCCACTTCGTCTGAATTTTACAGTGCCTACCCCTGTCATTTTTATATCGCCTCTTCAAGTGATATTGTGTGGACTTGACCGTTAACTTCTTTCTTACTTATGCATAGTTTTTTTGAGTTATAATCGGCTGATGATGACCCAGACTGGGGGTCGAAACTGGTACCATTTCCACTTTTAATTAAATAAGAATGTAATCTATACATCTCTTATTTACTTGTATTGAATAGGTTGAGCTACCATATTTATTATTTCAATTTAACTGTGATACTTTTCAGTACGGAACAATGAATTTTTTATCTTTAAATCCAAGAAAATATTGACGAACGGGCTAAACCGAGACGAGCAACCGAAGAGAAGACACGGTGCCCCTTGGACAGAGGAGCGTAAGCAGGCCCACTCACAAAGAATGAGGGAAATTTGGGCTCTAAAGAAGGTCAAGTACAGTGTCAAATGCAAGAAGACTTAACGTGGTCCTTGATGGTCCCAGAGAATTATATAATAATAATAATAATAATAATAATAATAATAATAATAATAATAATAATAATAAGAAGAAGAAGAAGAAGAAGAAGAAATCTTCAGCTACCTTGTGCAGGTATTTTTATTCAAAACCATTTAGGCTGCCAGTGTGTCCATTTTTATATTCTGTTTTATGTCCAATATATACATCTCCAGGACATGACATCCTTTCCAAGGGAATTTTTCATGCCTGCTCTCATACCTCACCTCTGTGCAGTTAACGCTGCAGTGGTCGTGCTTACTTTTTTGTAATGGAAGGTAGAGTGGCGTCTAGAAGGCCATTTCATTTCTGAGGCACTTACACCATTTTAAGTTGCCGCTCAAGATTTAAATTAATTTCAAGACATTTCAGAAGTATCAACATTACTGGAGACTCCTGCTAGTCAACTAATTGGGACCAGGGCCTATTCAGATTGGATGATTTTCAGATTGTCAGGAATTTCTTCCAAAATCCAGCATTGTGTCTCAACAGCTAGGTTTGGCTTTGGATAACCAAAAAAAACTGACTTTGTAAAGAAAAAAATGATTATCATCCTCCACTTACAGGCTGGCTGAAGACAAAAAATACACTACACATAAAGATTAATGGCTTTACGAAGTAACACTTGGAATATAACTTAAAGCTCTAAACAACATTTTTAAAATTCCAAAAAGGAATTGTGAAATTAAAGTCTACACAATTCTAAAAACAATTACTGTAATATTTAATGCAAAACAAACTTTGGTTGGTAATCTTCAACTAAAGTGACAATTTTTGTTTTCCATTTTTGAACACACCCAGCACTCACATCATTGGATCCCCCGCACATTTTATTCCACACTATCTTGTGACTGTTTCTAAAACTTCCCAACCATCCATTAGAAATCCTTCAACTCAAAATTGTTGTGGTGTTCAGCAAATTCTTTAGTTTTGGCCTGGGAATGTTCTGGGATTTGGCACTCGCAAACCATTTCCATGTACAATGGTTCAATTCTTCATTGTTAATGATTTTTTTTTTTTTTTCATTGATCCATGTCCTACAATGAGATGAGAAATGTTATTTCATGCGTTTTGTACTGCCTTACTTACAAACACCCAGTCCCCAGAGAGGGAATGTCTTACAGTACCCTTTGTACATACAGTATCTGCCTACCGCACGGCAGGAATCGAAATCATACTACAATTCTGTACTGTAATTTTCGAGTATACGGTACATACTGTAAAGTCTACATACAGCAGTTTTAAGATACAGTACATCGAAAGTTTAATGAGAGTATCGTACTTGACACGTAAGGCTATACACCAAAAAGCAAATATCGCTGCCCTATTCTCCTTTATCTTAATGGCTCATCACTGCTGATAACTTGACTAATATAACCATAACAAACTAACCTCAATGTAATCATCAACAATTGATAAATAATAAAATCAAGATATTAATAATTAAGTTGGTTTTCAAGCCCAACAAGGAACCAAGGAAATAAACATTCTCTCTCACCCTCACTCAATTTAATATTATATATTTCTACCCTTATTTTCATATACACATTACTACAAGCGTATTCTCCCGGTGTTTACCTGCTGTAAATAATTCAGCTCCCTTCTTGTAATTTGCTATTACTTGTCGGACTGAAGTGAAACCATGCTGTAATAATACACTCTGGGAAATCTATTACATACGCATATACCATAAGTCAATAAGAATACACAAAGGCGAAGTCTCCAAATTGTACCAAAATCAAGACAAGACAGGGTGAAGTTACATTGATAACGAAATTTCCTTCCATTTCAACTGATTCTCATTATGTCCATACAATAGAGGAGATAACACTGCTTTCCTTTTCGGAGTAGTTCTTGCAGATTTTTTTGTTTCTTACATCCCAACTGAATTCTATATACAAGTAATGGATGGAATAAGATCATATTAAAGAAATGCTGCATTCGTCATTTCATACCAAGTACATTATAAAATGCATTTTTCGAACATGCCACAATTCTACTTACCTGGTATTATCAAAACAGATTTATAACATACATACATAATCATTATAGACTGTTATGCCTTTCAGCGTTCAGTCTGCAAGCCTCTGTGAATTTACTAAACATCGCCACAATCCTCTATTTGCAACTAGTACTGTGGCCTCATTTAGTTCTATAACTCTTATCTTTAAATAGTTAGAAACTGAGTCTAACCATCGTCGTCTTGGTCTACCTCTACTTTTCTTACTTCCATAACAGAGTCCATTATTCTCCTAGGTAACCTATCCTCCTCCATTCGCCTCACGTGACCCCACCACCGAAGCCGTCTTATGCATTAAAGCTTCATCCATAGAGTTCATTCCTAAATTAGCCTTTATCTCCTCATTCTGAATACCCTCCTGCCATTGTTCCCACCTGTTTGTACCAGCAATCATTCTCGCTACTTTCATGTCTGTTACTTCTAACTTATGAATAAGATATCCTGAGTCCACCCAGCTTTCGCTCCTGTAAAGCAAGGTCGATCTGAAAACAGACCGATGTAAAAGTTTTGTCTGGGAACTGACTTCTTTCTTACAGAATACTGTTGATCGCAACTGCAAGCTTACCTCATTAGCTTTACTACTCTCTCTCTCTCTCTTTATTCGTTGAGTCGATTTCGACTCTCCGTGACCCCACGAACTAAAATACGCCAATTTTTTCTGTCCTGTACTGCCTCCCAAAGATTTTCCAAGCTCAAATTTAGTACTTCTGTGATCCATCTCATTCTTTGTCACCCTCTTCTCGTTGTGACTTCGATCTTCCCCAGCATTAAGGTCTTTTCTAATGAATTGTGTCTTCTCATAATGTGTCGAAAGTAGCTTAGTTTTTGTTTCAGGATTAGGCCATCCAAGGAACACTCTGGTTTTATTTCCTGTAAAACTGACCTATTTGTTCTCTTCGCAGTCCATGGGACTCTCAGGATTTTCCTCCAACACCACAATTCAAAGGAGTCTATTCTACGGCGTTCAGCTTTTCTTATGGTCCAGGTCTCACATCCGTACATCACAACTGGAAAAACCATAGCCCTTACAATACAGATCTTTGTTGTTAATGTTATGTCTCTACTCCTTAAGATATTGTCAAGACTGGTCATTGCCTTTCTACCATGTAGCAATTGTCTTTAGATTTCGTGGCTACAGGCACTTCATCAGCAGAAATCTGCAAGGCAAGATAGTTGAAAACGGAGACTACCTCCATTATTTCTCCTCCTACATGCCATGAATTGACAGGTGTAGTTGCCATAATTTTTGTTTTCTTGACATTCAACATTAGTCCAGCCTCTGAACTTTCTTCTTTCACTTTCAGTAAGAGGGTTTTTAAGTCGTCTTCATTTTCTGCCATAGGATAGCATCATCTGTGTATCTCAGGTTGTTTTTATTTAACCCCACTATTTTGATTCCTCTTTCTTCTTCATCTTACCCCACATTCCTCATAATGTGTTCTGCACACAGATTAAAAAGGTAAGGTGACAATATACAGCCATGCCATACTCCTTTCTGAATCTTGAACCATTTACGTGTTCCATATATGGTTCTCACCGTAGCTTCTTGGTCATAGTATCAGTTCCATATGAGGTTAATGATATGATCTGGTACTTCCATGTGTTTTAGTACTTTCCATAATTCATTATGATCGACACAGTCAAAGGCTTTAGCATAATCAATAAGGCAGAGATACACATCTTTCTGGAATTGTCTTGCTTTCTCCATTATCCATCGGATGTTGGCAATTTGATCTCTGGTCCCTCTTCCTTTACGTGTTCATCAAGTAGCTCTCGGTCTACATACTGGCGAAGTCTATTTTGTAAGATTTTAAGCATGACTTTGCTAGCATGTGAGATAAGTGCAATTCTTCGGTGATTCAAGCATTCTTTAGAATTTCCCCTCTTTGGAATTGGAATGAATACTGAACTTTTCCAGTCTTTTGGCCACTGTTGGGTTTTCCATATTTGCTGACATATGGAATGCATATGGAACTTCCACAGCACTATCTCCAATTACTTCGAACATTTCTACTGAAATTCCAACATGCCCCCTCGCTTTGTTTTTAGCAGTATTCTACAGGGCGCATTTAACTTCACTTTCTAAAATATCTGGTTCTGGTTCTAACGGCACATGAACTTCATTATCAATAATACACAGTTCTTTCTTATACAGATCTTCTACATATTCCATCGATCTTTCCTTAATGTCCTCTGCTTCTGTTAGATCTTTACCATTTTTATCTTTTACCATTCCAATTTTTGCCTGGAATTTTCCTTTGACATCCTTAATTTTCTTGTAGAGATCCCTCATCTTCCCTGTTATTTTCTTCAACTTCTTGGCATTGATCATTAAGGAAAATATTATCTCTTCTGGCTAATTTTCAAAACTCTGCATTTAATTCAAACATTGCTGATCTATTCCCTTTGATTTTTGCTTTCCTTCAATCTTCTGCAAATTGCAGTGCCTCACCCGATAACCATTTGGCCTTCTTGTTATTCTTTTTCTTGGGAATGTGTTTTTCTGCTGCCTCCTTGACAGCAGAGGATACTTCTGTCCACAGCTCTTCAGGGCTTTTGTCTTCTACCTGTAATGCATAAAATCTGTTCCTGATTTCTACTGTATAATCACAAGAAATTCTTCCAAGGTCATATCTGTACGATGAGGTGGCTTTGGCTGTTTTCCTCAACTATAACCGGAATTTTGCAATTAAGAGTTCATGGTCTGATCCACAATCAGCTCCTGGTCTTGTTGAAGTTGACTGAATAGCACTCTTCCACCTACTATTACAAATTATGTAATAAATTCGATTCTGGTATTGGCCGTCTGGTGAAGTCCAAATGTAGAGATGTCATTTGGGTAGCTGGAATAGTTTGTTGGTAATAACCAGTGAATTGTCTTGGCAGAATTCTAGGAGTCTCTGCCCTGCTTCATTTCTTGTACCAAGACCAAATTTCCCTGTTACACCATCTACAATTTGGTTTCCCACTTCGGCATTCCAGTCTCCAACTATGAACACGACATCCTTTTTTGGTTTACATAAAATCAGCTTCATGGTCCATATCGCACTTAAACAGATTCACAACTAATTATTTTTTATTTTCCACCTTGTCGATACACTAAATTGCTTAAGGCAACTTATTGGTTAAAAGTTGTACATGTTTCGTATATTATCAATATCTTCAGCCACATAACATTGTTCAGATGAAACATTCATATATTGACAAAGTATCAATGTTTTAAGGACACTTCCTCTAAAACACTGTGTGTTTACAATAGACAGTGTATTTTCGTATGATCAAACTACGGACTGTGAAGGAATAGAATCTATTTCATTTAATTTCAAGCTAATGAACCAAATCAGTTTACGAATGAAAGGCTTTTCTTTTCAAGTGATTGAGTTGAAATTGCACAGAAACTTAAAAAAAAAAATTCTGTGTGTGATAATTTCAAACTTTTTCAAGTGTCATATTTTTTTTAAAGTCAATTTTATTGACATCTGACAACACAAAATTACGAGTGATTCTTTAGTTCAACATTCAAATCTGTTAATTTATATTCAAGAAACTCTTTTTGTGTCCCAGGTACAAATGTGTACAGTCTTAGGTCATTCTCTGTGCAACCAAATCGCAACGCTCACATTCCTACGTTATCTCGATCTTCTAGACATTGTATGGATAGGCATAGATATCAAGGATAATTTAATAAAAAACCACTAATTCAATACTTACTACGTTTAATGTGGTTATTATCTACATGATTTTATGTAGACTTATTTGGTCAGGTACATGTTTCACCCATTATTTTGGGCATCTACAGCCTGTAAACAACCTTTAGGTCAAGGTTTGGGATGTTTTTAACCAATATATACACTATATACACTATATACAATATATACATTATATACAATATATACAAACATTAACGAACTCTTAAGATGGGTAACATAAGTTAATACAGTTAAGTTTTTTGGTCCTAATCTATCTAATATGAAAAATGTCCAAAACTAAAATGGATCTTCTTTTCGGTAAAGAGGATTACATATCGGGGTTTATGTGACCCCTATATCATATTAAGTTCTTGACGTACTGTGTCTGGTGACAGGATGTGTCGTCAACAATAAGTGGAGATTTGAACTGATTGTTGCTTGTAGGTTGGTCAAGATTGAAAATATAAATTTAAATTAAATGTGTTTTAACTTGGCAGTTCTATTCTGGTTAACTTAAAATGTTCAAAAATAAAAATAAAATGAAACGGATCTTTTTTTTTTTTTTTTAAATCATAAGTCTTGAGAAAGGGTGATATTAAAACTGGGGCTTATTTGAGCCACGATTTTCATTTTCATGTTCTTGACGTAACTAATATTTAAATGTGTTGTCATGCACAAGTGGAGATTTAAAAAGCCGATTGTTGTAGGTAGACTGGTCAAATACGTTGTGAATGAAACTGTTAGCGTCTTGACTTTGGGTCTCATGTAACGTCAAGGAATTGACAAGAGTACAATATTAAGCTGTTTCATAGTTTTAGGCTGCTGCTTAATTGAGAAGAAACATCCTAGACACTTGATACAGTCTTGTGTGAAAATTGTTCCCGTTGATGTGTTGCTTGGTCTTTGGGAGGGATCTTAAGAATATCTGTAATGAAGTAGAAAAATAATTTTGAATTAAAAATTTAGAGTACGCATTGTGATAAAATGTATTAAATTAACACCTCTTAACTGTAAAATGACTTATTTGTTCAATTAATACTAGATGGACCTGTCTGTTCCGGCAGCGCCTGTCTTATCACCATTTCTACTCCTGGTGTTGTACTGGTGCGGTAATGGAGGGGCGGGGCATGGAGGGAGAGTGGGGGTAGGCTGGTCTATGGGCGTGTGTGCTGTTGCTGGAGGGGAGTTTCTAGAAGCGATATGGGCGGGTTTAACTTTTAACTTTTGTATATATTGTATATAGTGTATATATTGGTATGTTTATATTGGTTAAAAAGGTCCCAAACCTTGACCTAAAGGTTGTTTACAGGCTGAAGATGCCCAAAATAATGGGTGAAACATGTACCTGACCAAATAAGTCTACATAAAATCATGTAGATAATAACCACATTAAACGTGGAAAGTATTGAATTAGGTGGTTTTTTATTAAATTATCCTTGATATCTATGCCTAACGTCATCTTCAATACGCAACAATAATGAGAGTTGTTACTTGTAATCGTATGGATATTCGAGAACTTCAAGAATTTCCATCGTGGGAGGAATCGTGGTTCCATGGTGCAGAGAGGAGACTGATGGCAGTACAAGGAGAGCAGCCAGATTTCGAGTACATCACCAGCTTGGATGAGGAAAGAACCTTTACCTGTATATCTGCTGTATGAAGGTGATATAACTTCGAACTTTGTTAATAAATTCAGAATTTTAACAAACTTAAGAATCATTTCAAGAAACACTATCTTCCTCTGTAAGCACTTCAATCAGAAATGGTACACGCCCTGCGTCTAGTTTCATGCTCGTCAAAGCACTGTATTTACTGTTACAATACGGTACCGGTATTAATGAGGATACATCTGAACGTAGTTTAAAATTATTCATAGTAGTATACGAGTAATATCTTATTAGAAATTAGCGTGCTTATTTTATTATTGTAAAATGTTTGTGTAGTATAGTAGAAGTATCTGTAGAAAATCTTTTAATAAAATTCTGTTATAATTAGGATAGGCTTAACTGCATTTTAGAATTGTGTAATTCTTGTGTATTCCTTTCGGTATTCAGTAATTAACAGCAGTTTTTATCCTGTTAGGGTGTTGTAGGATAAAGGATAAAAATAGAATACGACTAAGTACTGTAGTATTGTAGTGTAGTCGTACATTAATTACCTTATTGTCTTGTGATCTTTGAGTACTATCCTACACAATATTCTCCTCCATACATTTAAAAAAAAAATTGCATATAAGTTACTTTATTTTTCCTTTTCTTTTCATTTTTACCCGCAAAGAATGGCTAAGGAGTGCAAGTGTGCGAACTGTGGGTGTGGCGAGGCATTGAGGGGCATGGGGGAGGATTTCCAATTAACAATGTCCATGCCATCCAATACAGCAACACTTAAAACATGGATGGAACACTAAATACCTGTAGGTAAAGAATAAAAGCCTTTCCTATTTATATAGGAATCCGGGTCATTTCCTGGTATGTCAATTTTTATGTGAGAGAAATCGATGGCCCCAATAACACCTGGAAACCCTTTTTTTCTGAAATGTAGTTCACTGTCCATTTTTTCAACTTCTGTAGGCCAGGTGATTATTTGGGCTGATAGATAGATTGCTCAAAATCAGAACAGCTCTTTGGAGCACCCTGTGTAAAGAGCAGTGGTGACATCAAATCTGTCAGCAACATCTCTCAAACTTACAGTGTGATGCCCCATGAACCACAGAAATATGAGAACCTGAAATTAGCAGTGCATATGTATTATGCCAAAGATGAATAAAATACATGTATAGGCATTTTGCTGAGAAATGAATGCACAAAGTGTAGTCAACTATAAATTTCCACTGCTGACCTGACTTATAGCTGATAGTTTTCCATACTGCCCATAGTGCCTTTTAAACTGAGGAGTTTGCTGAAACCAAGGCCCTACACCGCTGGGTGCACAGTAGCATGTGACTGGGGAAGAGCTGTCCATGCGCATATCGCTATGTTGCGGGCACTCCACAGCTCGCCAAGGAGACCGTAGTATGGAATTCATGCATTAACTTCAATTACGCACAAATGAAAACACCTGTCGACAGGTTATTTGTATGCCTGCGATACAGGATAACACGGTAAGAAAAGATGTTCATTAGATGCATCCAAAATAGAATGTTAAAAAGGTGCCGCTTTAGAAAGGAGAAGCAGAAGATACGTACGGAAATGTTTCATTCCAAGCATCAGGGAAACTTACCTATTCCCAGGTCCTAATTCATTAATAATAAATGGCACAGCCTCCGACTAACGTGAATACACGCAATAAATACATGGGAATCAAAACGGTAATAACACGGAAATGATACTTATGCATACAAACTGAACACATTTGCATTGTTATTGAACAAAATCTCCACAAATCATTTGGATAGCTCGCCTATAAGTAACAGATGCAATAAAACAACATTATAATAATTTCGTGTGGCTATTTCTAGCCAAGTGCAGCCCTTGTAAGGCAGACCCTCCGATGAGGGTGGGCGGCATCTGCCATGTGTAGGTAACTGCGTGTTATTGTGGTGGAGGATAGTGTTATGTATGAGTTGCAGGGATGTTGGGGACAGCACAAACACCTAGCCTCCGACCCAGCCGGGAATCGAACCCGGAACCCTCTGAACCGAAGGCCAGTACGCTGACCATTCAGCTGAGTCGGACATAAAACAATATTTAGAAAACTGGATAAGAAGACTTCAAAATACACTACTAATGATAGTAAATATATACCTACGTAGATAAACACATCTTAAATTTAGAGAACACACTCCAAAAACAGAAAAAACATTGTATACCAGTACATTAAATTAATACTCTTCAAGAAAGAATATGTAGATCACATTAGGCCTACTACGTAGGGGTATAATGATCATGTTTGTAACTGATTTGTTTGCATATTCGGAATAGACACATGCAATTAAATCCTACACTCAGCAGTTAAGCTTTCATGAAAATACCAAGACATTTTCAAATCACAGCAGTTTAGAACTTCAGTATGATTTCCAGATCATGAGGAGAAAAACAGTCTTTTACCTATGACTTAGGAGAATGGAGAACATCAGTAATCCATCAAGTATTTCAATATCTACAGTTTTTACAAACAGTTGTATCAAAAGCAAGAATCTGTAATATTGGCAAACAGAAAACCTGTGAAATAGTATCTTATCTTTCTGATGAGTAATCACAGCAGGTATTATTCAGTACTATGAACAGATTGTTGAAAAGCTACATGACTGCAGAAATCTGTAAAAAATAAAGCTATGCCCAGTGTTCACCACAAGTAACTTTACTTACTTTACTAATTTACTTTTCTAATTTCCATCTGAATGACATTTTTCTTTTAAATTATTTCCAGGATGTGAAATAGTACATCAGGATGAGTATACCTTCAATTATGATTTCTATATGGTTTGGAAAATAGCTATCTAAAATCTACTGAGATATACTGAGATTTTTATGTTTTGTGGGGCTTTCTGCACTAAAATAATTGTGTCCAGATGAAATGCACTGTGATCTATGGTGTTATTCTGTTGATTTGTCTCTAAAATCTCACTTCCTTTTGAAAATCCTACAGGGAGCATTTTCAGTCTGAAAAAAATTAAAAAGCATAGGCCTATTGGGTCTACCATAAGCAAAACCTTATCACTGATTTAAAAAAAAAAAAAAGAAGTAACAGCCTACGATATCTAATCCAAATTACTTGAACTACAAGTACCTTTTTTAAATGATCTGGAAAGTCAAGCAGTGTTGGCACTGCATCATCTCAGATCAAAAATTAGGTGTATGGCTTTTCAGGCGTTTGCTCTATTAACCAGCATTTCGTCTTAGGTCTGACACTAGACTCGTCAGAGTGGGATGTGTCAGACCCTACCCACTTATGCTGGGGTGTATGCAGGTGAACTTATCAGAAGCCTCTTATGTGGCACAGTCTGATAACTGCATACGGGAGATAAAACTCCACAATGGAATTAATGCCCGCCTAGCAATTCCAAATGGTAATTCTAAATTCCCATGGAGGGAATTAGATATTTTTCCACCAATAGAGCATATCAAAAATCAGATCAAAAATTAGGTGTATGGCTTTTCAGGCGTTTGCTCTATTAACCAGCATTTCGTCTTAGGTCTGACACTAGACTCGTCAGAGTGGGATGTGTCAGACCCTACCCACTTATGCTGGGGTGTATGCAGGTGAACTGGAATTGCTAGGCGGGCATTAATTCCATTGTGGAGTTTTATCTCCCGTATGCAGTTATCAGACTGTGCCACATAAGAGGCTTCTGATAAGTTCACCTGCATACACCCCAGCATAAGTGGGTAGGGTCTGACACATCCCACTCTGACGAGTCTAGTGTCAGACCTAAGACGAAATGCTGGTTAATAGAGCAAACGCCTGAAAAGCCATACACCTAATTTTTGATCTGATTTTTGATATGCTCTATTGGTGGAAAAATATCTAATTCCCTCCATGGGAATTTAGAATTACCATTTGGAATTGCTAGGCGGGCATTAATTCCATTGTGGAGTTTTATCTCCCGTATGCAGTTATCAGACTGTGCCACATAAGAGGCTTCTGATAAGTTCACCTGCATACACCCCAGCATAAGTGGGTAGGGTCTGACACATCCCACTCTGACGAGTCTAGTGTCAGACCTAAGACGAAATGCTGGTTAATAGAGCAAATGCCTGAAAAGCCATACACCTAATTTTTGATCTGATTTTTGATATGCTCTATTGGTGGAAAAATATCTAATTCCCTCCATGGGAATTTAGAATTACCACTGCATCATCTTTCAGAATTTTGTTCCCTACAGATTGCCAAAAACTTACTTCTGTGAAGTGAACTGAACATAGTCTATGCGAATAAGTTGGAACAAACTTGTCTCTTTTAACAGCAACAAGCCACTTTGACAGAAGTTCAGGCTTATTCAATAGAAATCTGTAAGCAATATGTCTAAAAATAATAGCCATGTATTCGAAATCAAAGAAATGTATATATTTCTATCTCCTCCTTTTTCTCCCAACCATTCCTGGTACAATGACAGAACATTCTCCCAGTGATTTATCACAATATATTCTTCTGCTTCATAAATAGAACCTCATGTGATGTATTTCAGAACAGAGTAGTGGAGCCAGCAATCATCCACATTTCACTACATTATTTTACATTTTGAAAATATTCTTCCTGAAAAAACTCATTACACTAGTGCTACTCTACCTCACAATTCTAAATGTACCTAACAATGAAAAGAATACCTAGCTTACTGTAGTTTAAGTATCTTTGAATTAAATATATTTTTAACAGTTGGTTAAATTTAAGAGAGGAAAAATATATCATTTAGGTTGCAAAATTCCCTCTCATACTATTCTCATCCTAAATACCAATATTAGACCTACTGATTTTATAAACTCAAACTGAAAGGAGATTTTCTGAGCACAAATTAAAATTGAAAATGTGTTCTAACTTTTCTATTACAGGAACATTATGATTCACATGAGGAAGAAGACAAATGAGCTTGAATATTAAGCATATATGAATATAACAGTTAAATAGGTAGTTTGATTAGTGTTTTCTAGTGCAAAGTAGGAGTCAGCCTACTCAAACTTCTCTGGAACAGCATATTTAACAATTCTGTTATTATAAAGCAGATGTGAAAACATGGATAATGATATCAATAAATCATTTTTCTGATAATTGTTAATAATCTGAAGCCATAATTTGACCTAAAAATAGATGGGTTTACCAGGCTTTATCAATCATATTTTTTGGATTCTAGGCCCATGTTTATCGAAATTTTAATATGGGTACACATTTTTTAAGAACAAAATGTGCACTTTTTCAGAATATCTGTTTAGTTCTTAAGAATTGCCCCTAATGAAATAAAAAACACCAAGAACAAGAAGCCTAAACATTGAGAATGCAACGTCCATGCATCTCTGAATCCACCACTCTGTAGCCCATTCTCGATTATGGTAATTTTATGACATCTCAATTTCTACTCACTTGTGAAAAGAAATACCAGATCCTTTCTGATACCGATTAGTGCAACTGAAAGCTGTACAAGAGGTCACCATCGTGAATATTTCTCCTTTCCGCACTTACGGCTTCACTTAGGCCTACTCTCCTTTAATATCGCCAATCAATGTAAGTCACAATTAAATTAGAATCTAGCGGGTTCCACCTTTTCAATACAAAATACAATGTTGTTGGATGGTATTTACAACATTATTTATTTCAGAACATGTTTCGGTGTTCAATTTTTGACACCATCCTCAGCTGCTCAGAAAGTGCGAAAAAACTTGGCAATCTAAACATTAAACAACATATTGTCATACGTAACTCCTTAATATACATATATACAAACAATAGAATATTGCACTAGTTAAATCCTAAAACATCTACAGTAAATTATGCTATATTAAAACTCTAATATGTAACGAGAGAATTCTTGCAAGTCATAAATATAAAATTTCTAGTCTGTTTGATGAGTTGTCTTCACATTCCTTAATGTCTGTGATTTTGTACTATCATACTATCGAATTCAAATGCGAACTTAAGCTTGAGGATTTAAAATTGTATGCAGTCCATTTGATGTTAAAATGTTCATTTCATGTATATAATGACCACTTAGATGGATTAAAATCTCGTTATATACAATATGATTGTTAAAACTGGGCCGTCTTCTTAAATTTATTAAGTACAAAAACTTCGTATTTTTAATGCTGTATGCGTGGTTGGAACTGTAATTTCATTTGTCCTACAGTTGTTAGGCGGACATTTCTTCTCAGTTCAATAGAACCCTGCAATAATGAAACCCAATGTTAAGAGAAAAGCGGGAATATTGATAAAGAAAACTAATTGAATCTAACTGTTGATACGTCTGACTCACCTCTAAAGCTGTGTAATTCGCGTGACGGCTGCGGCGCGATGAGTGTGTCTGCTAGTATCTTGTGCTCTGTAATGAAGCGCAGGGAAGGAAAAGTAGGGGCGGCAAAGGGGAAGTTTCTAGAACGTCGAACTTTTTGGGAGAGAGTCCGGGGGGCGTTGTGGACGAAGACAGTAGTAAGCAAAGTTGTTATGTAGAGTTTGGAATATGCTCGAATTTTCTGGAATTTTTAACTTGTTAAGTAATAGAATCAAACAATCAAATAAAATCTTGGGTTTTTCCGAGATTTCATTCAAATTCAGGTTAGCGTTATAGTATTGGTCTAGATGTATTAGACATGCCTCCGTAATGTCAAGCTTCTGTCCCTTAGACAGTGTTTCCATGATCTCGAGGTCTTTATCTATGTCTGTGAATTTATGTTTGTACTCATGGATATGCTGGCCTACCGCTGAGAATCTGTGATATTTTACAGCGTTAAGGTGTTCCTGATACCTGACATTAAAGCTACGCCCAGTTTGCCCTATGTATCCGCTTCCACAGTCCCTACATTCGAACCTATATACCCCTGATTTCGAATATGGATTGACTTTGTTGACAACCGAAACATTATGTAAAACTGTTGTACTTCTATTATCTGTCTTGAATGCGATCCTAATGTTACGTTTCCTGAAAATATTCGTAATTCTGTATACATCTTTATTAAACGTGAAGGTTGCAATTTCCTTAGCTTCTATTTTCTTTTTCATCAGACTCGTGTGAGGGCGATATTTGAATTTGCTTATTATTCGTTCTATAAAATTCTCTTTAAAACCATTAACTCTAGCCATAGCTCGAATGATGTTCAGTCACTTGTCCAGGTTTTGTTTGGACATTGCTATACTAAAAGCGCGATTCACCAAGCTGTTATAGGTCGCGCATTTATGAGCTAAGGGGTGTATAGAATCATTACGTATTGTAACTGCAGTTTGTGTGGGTTTTCTGTAAATACTAAAAGAAAATGAAGAAGCGTGTCTATTAATCTTTAGGTCTAGATAATTAATGGATTTTTCTATTTCGGATTCTAAAGTAAATTTTATATCCGTATCTATTGTGTTAAGATTATTAAGAGTCGTAGAGGCGTTGGTTATGCGTTCATCCAAGATAACAAACGCATCGTCTACATACCTAGACCAAAATAGAACATTCTTGAATTTTTCATTATTAATTATTTGTGTGTCCTCTAGAAAATCTAAATAAATTTCTGCCAAAATTCCTGAGGCCAGAGACCTCATTGCAAGGCTGTTTTGTTTATAAATGATCTGGTCGAAAGTGAAATAGTTGTTATTGATCAACAATTTTAAAACCATCATGAATTCATGAATTTCAAGCTTGCTTAAGTGACTGTATTTTTTCAAATTTTTGGCAATAATGGGGAGCAATTTATTAGTTTTGATATTAGGAAACATATTTACTATATCAAAAGAATGTATTGTGTGGTGATCTTGTAATCGAAATTTAATTAACTCTTTAGTGAATTCTACGGCATTCTTTACGGATTTATTTGCAGTGAATCTGTAATGTTGTTTTAAGAATTTTTGAATATACTGCGCTAATTTCTAAAGGGGGCTAGGTCTGTAATTGATAATTGGCCTAATGGGGACTCCGGCCTTGTGGATTTTTGGCAGTGCTTTAGCGATAGGAAGGCCGGGGTTCATGCTAATTAATTTCTGCTTCTCATATTCATTAAAGAGGAAAGAAGATGTCTTCAATGTTTGCTTCAATTGCTTCTGCAATGACTGAGTCGGGTCCTTCTTAATAATAGAAAAAGAGTCATCATTAAAAAGTTTTTTGTTTTTTGGATGTAATCAGCTTTATGCATGATAACGGTTACGTTGCCTTTATCTGCTTTAGTGACTATAAGCTCTTCGTTTTTTATTTTCTTTTTAAGTTCAAATATTTGTTTCCTATCCTTGAAAGAATCTTTAGGGATGACAAACTTATTATTATTATTATTAATATTATTATTATTATTAGCATTATTACTATTATTATTAACCGTTTTGTTCAGCTGTTTCTTTACTTCTATTCTGACTTCATCCTGTAAGTCGAGTGGTAATTTTCCGAGTGCGATTTCTGTTTCTATAATCAGATTTTTAGTTACTTTAACTTGATTGAAGGTCGGCCAATTATGTTTAGGACCTTTCTCAAGGATAAGTCTTTCCTCTTCGTTCAAGTTGCCATTGGAAGTTAAAGTAAAAGTAAAGTTAAAGCTAAAGTAACTAAAAATCTGATTATAGAAACAGAAATTGCACTCGGAAAATTACCACTCGACTTACAGGATGAAGTCAGAATAGAAGTAAAGAAACAGCTGAACAAAACGGTTAATAATAATAGTAATAATGCTAATAATAATAATAATAATAATAATAATAATAATAATAATAATAATAATAATAATAATAATATTAATAATAATAATAAGTTTGTCATCCCTAAAGACTCTTTCAAGGATAGGAAACAAATATTTGAACTTAAAAAAAACAAAAAAAAACGAAGAGCTTATAGTCACTAAAGCAGATAAAGGCAACGTAACTGTTATCATGCATAAAGCTGATTACATCCAAAAAACAAAAAACTTTTTTAATGATGACTCTTTTTCTATTATTAAGAAGGACCCGACTCAGTCATTGCAGAAGCAATTGAAACAAACATTGAAGACATCTTCTTTCCTCTTTAATGAATATGAGAAGCAGAAATTAATTAGCATGAACCCCGGCCTTCCTATCGCTAAAGCACTGCCAAAAATCCACAAGACCAGAGTCCCCATTAGGCCAATTATCAATTACAGACCTAGCCTCCTTTATAAATTAGCGCAGTATATTCAAAAATTCTTAAAACAACATTACAGATTCACTGCAAATAAATCCGTAAAGAATGCCGTAGAATTCACTAAAGAGTTAATTAAATTTTGATTACAGGATCACCACACAATACATTCTTTTGATATAGTAAATATGTTTCCTAATATCAAAACTAATAAATTGCTCCCCATTATTGCCAAAAATTTGAAAAAATACAGTCACTTAAGCAAGCTTGAAATTCATGAATTCATGATGGTTTTAAAATTGTTGATCAATAACAACTATTTCACTTTCGACCAGATCATTTATAAACAAAACAGCCTTGCAATGAGGTCTCTGGCCTCAGGAATTTTGGCAGAAATTTATTTAGATTTTCTAGAGGACACACAAATAATTAATAATGAAAAATTCAAGAATGTTCTATTTTGGTCTAGGTATGTAGACGATGCGTTTGTTATCTTGGATGAACGCATAACCAACGCCTCTACGACTCTTAATAATCTTAACACAATAGATACGGATATAAAATTTACTTTAGAATCCGAAATAGAAAAATCCATTAATTATCTAGACCTAAAGATTAATAGACACGCTTCTTCATTTTCTTTTAGTATTTACAGAAAACCCACACAAACTGCAGTTACAATACGTAATGATTCTATACACCCCTTAGCTCATAAATGCGCGACCTATAACAGCTTGGTGAATCGCGCTTTTAGTATAGCAATGTCCAAACAAAACCTGGACAAGTGACTGAACATCATTCGAGCTATGGCTAGAGTTAATGGTTTTAAAGAGAATTTTATAGAACGAATAATAAGCAAATTCAAATATCGCCCTCACACGAGTCTGATGAAAAAGAAAATAGAAGCTAAGGAAATTGCAACCTTCACGTTTAATAAAGATGTATACAGAATTACGAATATTTTCAGGAAACGTAACATTAGGATCGCATTCAAGACAGATAATAGAAGTACAACAGTTTTACATAATGTTTCGGTTGTCAACAAAGTCAATCCATATTCGAAATCAGGGGTATATAGGTTCGAATGTAGGGACTGTGGAAGCGGATACATAGGGCAAACTGGGCGTAGCTTTAATGTCAGGTATCAGGAACACCTTAACGCTGTAAAATATCACAGATTCTCAGCGGTAGGCCAGCATATCCATGGGTAGAAACATAAATTCACAGACAGAGATAAAGACCTCGAGATCATGGAAACACTGTCTAAGGGACAGAAGCTTGACATTACGGAGGCATGTCTAATACATCTAGACCAATACTATAACGCTAACCTGAATTTGAATGAAATCTCGGAAAAACCCAAGATTTTATTTGATTGTTTGATTCTATTACTTAACAAGTTAAAAATTCCAGAAAATTCGAGCATATTCCAAACTCTACATAACAACTTTGCTTACTACTGTCTTCGTCCACAACGCACCCCGGACTCTCTCCCAAAACGTTCGACGTTCTAGAAACTTCCCCTTTGCCGCCCCTACTTTTCCTTCCCTGCGCTTCATTACAGAGCACAAGATACTAGCAGACACACTCATCGCGCCGCAGCCGTCACGCGAATTACACAGCTTTAGAGGTGGGTCAGACGTATCAACAGTTAGATTCAATTAGTTTTCTTTATCAATATTCCCGCTTTTCTCTTAACATTGGGTTTCATTATTGCAGGGTTCTATTGAACTGAGAAGAAATGTCCGCCTAACAACTATAGGACAAACGAAATTACAGTTCCAACCACGCATACAGCATTAAAAATACGAAGTTTTTGTACTTAATAAATTTAAGAAGACGGCCCAGTTTTAACAATCATATTGTATATAACGAGATTTTAATCCATCTAAGTGGTTATTATATACATGAAATGAACATTTTAACATCAAATGGACTGCATACAATTTTAAATCCTCAAGCTTAAGTTCGCATTTGAATTCGATAGTATGATAGTACAAAATCACAGACATTAAGGAATGTGAAGACAACTCATCAAACAGACGAGAAATTTTATATTTATGACTTGCAAGAATTCTCTTGTTACATATTAGAGTTTTAATATAGCATAATTTACTGTAGATGTTTTAGGATTTAACTAGTGCAATATTCTATTGTTTGTATATATGTATATTAAGGAGTTACGTATGACAATATGTTGTTTAATGTTTAGATTGCCAAGTTTTCTCGCACTTTCTGAGCAGCTGATGATGGTGTCAAAAATTGAACACCGAAACATGTTCTGAAATAAATAATGTTGTAAATACCATCCAACAACATTGTATTTTGTATTGAAAAGGTGGAACCCGCTAGATTCTAATTTAATTGTGATCTCAGTTCAATACGGACCATAAGATGAAGTTCCTTACGTTTAATCAATGTAAGCTCGCACTTATCACTAAAAGTTGCCAATACTACAAATTATCACTTTATCACATAACACAACCACAGATCCGCTAATCGATAGGAATCACCATGAAAAACACACAAGAAACTGTAAACATGACCACGTGTTAACCATGCATTCAAAACTGAAGTGCCGCAACATGGCGATGCGCGAAGATATTAAATTTTTCGCATAGCACCAGTGCGCTCTGTGAGTCTAGATAAGTAATATTAAAGTCTTTGGCTGAAACTGCTCATCAATATTCACAGCAACTGCTCAAGTTACCCAAAATTGTTATAAAAATGAATCATCTTCATACTGAGGGACTGTTTGTTCTGAAAATATAAAAGTACAAGCAATAAGTCTATGATCCTTTTCACCAGAATTTAATCATGGTGTAAACACATAAGAATTAGAAAATTTATTTTCCAAATGGGGTATTTTCTTACTTCCTTCTGTCATGACCTCATTCTACATTTGAATGAATGCACATATTTTTGGAAATGATTGAAGATATCCTTTGCTCAGCTTTTCCATTCTTTTCCCCCCTTCCCACAAATGAATATTTTCCCCGGTTATTATGCCATTGGCGTAACCTTATTTTAAACTTGTGATCAAACCTACCTCTATAAACACCTTCAGTCTTCAACCTCTTTCCATTATACTCCCAAGCACTACTTCCCCCTGTATATGCCAGGTACATACCCCACATTGTTACTCTCAACCTCCTTTCTGTCAAAATTTCCCTCCCAAGTTTCCTTAACATGATACTAACACTGCTGGTCATTCTGTGGTCCCCATCTCATACCTAACCTGCTTTCCTCTGTACCCACTCCAATTCTTTCTTTACTCCAGTGAGCTCTTACAAGTATTAAATATGCCATCTCTTTTATACCCCTGCTTGTTCCTTTTAATATCTGCATTGCAATGTGCAGTGACCTGAATGCTTTATTAACTACATACCTTACATGTCTTCCCCAGTGTGATTTACCACTGCCTAATTTGACCCAGTATCTATAATTATCTTCAAAATTCACCTTCTCTCCCTCCCGTTTAGCAATTATGCTTGACTCCTTTCAACATAAATTTTCAACTCATTTTTCTGAGTCCAGATACAGTATGTATTTTGTCGAGATCCTCCTGCAATATTTTAAACTCATCTAAACAATTCACTTCTCTATAGACAACTTGCAAGTTCAATCCTTCTTGTATATTGTTCACAAAAATTACAAAAATGTAAAGGCGCCAGTTTATTGCCCGCTCCTATACCCCTCCCCACTTTCTGAGGTTCTGTTAATGACCCATCTGCCTCCTATCCATCCTATTTTTCTCATTTTCTTGATAAGTATCATGGTATACTCTGTGAAAAGCTTTAGACAAGTCTACTGCTATACAATCCAACTGTTCACTCTTGTCTAAAACCTCTGACACATCCTGAGCTCTCCTATCTCCCATTTTAGATCTGAAATTTTATTTTTTACCCCCTTCTGTGTTTTAATATAGCTATACATATTTCTCCCCCTGTCCTTACTCTCCACTGTGCTTACTCTCAAGGAAATCCTTCACCTCCTTTTTTTTCCTACCTTATTTAATTCCCTTTGTAACAATTACAGTTTCACCTTATTTCATATCCCTTTTCCAATTTTATTCCTTGTCACCCTATTTAGTCTCTTGACTCCCTATTGTAGTATGATGGGTCTTTAAATTGATGACAGTTTTAATCAGCACCTCTCTTTCCTCTTCCAGAAGTACATTTTTGAGTCCTCCCCATAGCAATTCTACATTTTCCCATCCATTTATCCTCGTTTAACATTTTTTGCAAAGTAAGATCTTATTGCTTCTGTGTCTGCCTTATCATACAACTTAACTATCTTCCTTTCTCTTTTCTCTCCTCTTGCTTCAGTGTTAATTTCTAACAATAATAATAAAAATAATAATATGTAATACTATTTGCTTTACATCCCACTAACTAATTTTATGGTTTTCGGAGGTGCCTAAGTGCTGGAATTTAGTCCCACAGGCGTCTCAGCCACTCAGCCCAGCTAATTTCTAACATCACTGCACTATGATAATTCATTCCTTCTATTAGGTACCTCTGTTTTAATAAACATTTCTTCAGGTTTGACCAGGAATACATCCAGAAAGTTATTGCCCCTTGTATTTTCCTTTACAAGTTGGGTATATCCACCCTATCAGATTAACTTGTTTGCTAAAAAGTTGGTCATGTTTCTCAGAGTTTAAATCTCCTTCCCAAACCATGTCCAAATTAGGTCACCACCAGTGATAATACTTCTACCACATTTCTCGGCCTCCATACTGTATTAGATCATTCACTAATATTACATCTCCCCTTTTCCCTAACTGCAAGGACACATCCTGAGCTCTCCTGTCTCTCATTTTAGGTATAGAATCTTATTTTTTACCCCCCTTCTGTGTTTTAATATAGCTGTACATATTTCTCCATGCTGCCCCCCTTTCACTACCTTACTCTCAAGAAAATCTTGTGCTGTTGATGTGAAATTTAATACACAAAAGTAGTGTGGGAAAGTTATAAACTACTTTTGTCTCTTACAGACACACACCAGCAACATATTATAGACGAGGAAAGAGCCACAAACCTGCATCTGAAATATTCATGCACAACGGAGACTACATTCAATACTTAAAGTCAACGTATCAATCACAGCTGCACCTATCTACCTCCGTTCATATACTGGAATTGCTATTAACTATATGATAAACCTATCAAATATACAAGTGGATATATTTTAATATATAGTAGAACCCCCATGAGAGCACTGCCCATGAACGCAAGCACTGACATTCTTCATCTACATTGGACTTAAACATGAATATAGACATACGCAAGATGTATAAATCCATTCCAATGAAGTGATCTGAGCCATTATAAAGAATTTTAACACGCACTGTATATTTTAATATGTGATTTTAACATATGTTATGCATTTTAGAGTGTTTAATATACCTGTACTTTTTAAAAATGAGCTAATTTACACGAATTTTAGGCCTAACAACAAACTCGCTTTCAACTATCTCGATTGTACCATATAACCAATTTTTACTCTTAAACATGCCCAATTTGAATGCTTGGACATAGTGTTTCCCCACAACTTCTCCATTTGGAAAGGCAATTCAACCAATATTTTACTTATGTAAAGGTACCAATGTAAAGTCAAAGCCGGTCCTGTAAGTTATATATATATACATATATATATATATATATAACTTATATAAATAAAATTGGTATTGATAAGGTGGAACCTTTTCTTATCTATATTACATGTTAACTATCAATACAGAAAATGAAACTAATTAATCAAGATATCCAGGAAGGACATTCCAGGGAACGTTAATGGACAAGGCAAGGTTACATGCGAGGATTTACAGAAGGCAGAATTTCTTAATTTTTTTAAAGGTACCAGTACCAGGCGTGGCCTTAATGAAAGTAAGTTACAACATTTGCCTGGTGTGGAAATGGGAGACCACGGACAACCATCTTCAGGGCTGCCGACAGTGGGGGTTCGAACCCACGAAGTTCCGAATGCAAACTCACAGATGGGTGACAGTAATCTGGCTGAAAACGAGACATTTATTGAAGCTCAGCAAATTGCAATACTTGCCTGGACGGAGGTACCTATACTGATTGGTTTACATTACGATTAAAATCTTGTGAAAAAAAAGTTGTGCAATCAAGTTAAAATATTTAGTATTACAGCAAAGTCATCTCTGTACAGGCCATTAAGGCACTTGGAATGGTGGAAGGTGAAGGCTTCCACTATTCGTAATGTCGGCTTCAATATTATAGGCCTAACCTAATTATAAAGCTTGAATTGTTAGCTACCTAAATAATTTTCATTCATTTTTTTCTATGTTCATATCTAACTCATCCTCGTTACTTAAGCTTTCATCATAGAGGTCACTGTCACCATCTATAAATCACTCATTTTCCTTACTTTCCAAAATCTCAAGAAATGTAGGGTTATCTTGGCCGTGAGGGTTATAAATGAAGTGCAGATCTAACAAGTGTGCAGATTGTGTTCCGAACTCTTATTGGAACAATACTTTTAGTGCACATGACCAGAACGTCTAGTTCTCACTCTAGACCGAGAATCGTTTTCACCGGTTTGGAACCGTTACGAAACAGTTCTGAATTATGTTGGAACAGCAAGCTGGGAATACAGAACCATTCAGAACTAATTCTCATTTATGTTGGAATGCCCGTCGAGTTACCGCGCATGAGCAGATAGTTCAGAACTGATTCGGAATCATGTTGGAACAAACCTATTATGACAAGAAAAAAAAAAAAGTTAAAATTAGTCTGAGTTAACAAAATTTCAATCTGTAGCAGAGTAGGCCTACTGTATCCATCTGAATAAATGGTCCTGATATCGTAATCATAGTCAACTACAGTGAAACTCGGTTAAGAAGTTCATGCATAAGAAGTTTTCCCGCCTAAGAAGTGTGATATTCAAGGTCCCTTGATCAGTTGCATTAAGATATATGTATATTTTTCCTGTTTAAAGTGTTCTGTTGTAAATATATTTCCCGGTTAAACAGTTCAGATTTTAGAGCCCCTTGAGAAAGAAAACATCCGCTCAAAGCAGCCCGTGGTTAGAACCCTCCAGTCTCCGCGCAAGTTGCACCCTGTGTTAGACTGTTCGCGCACTCGCAGTGTGTCTCTGGTGTCACGGAACCTGTGCGGGCTTGCCAAGGCCATAAGACGTCACGCTATGACAACACGGACAACAGATGCTCACTCTCACCTTGTGGAATCTAATCGAAATCATCAGTCGAAATTTCCACTCCACCGTTCCATCTAGCGGAATAGAATCGAATGGGATTCCACGTGGGAAACATAAAGCACACAATGGATGGTTTGATAAAACTTTAATGCAGTAATTTGCAGGCCGCGACACAGTGAAGTCATTAATCGAGGTAGCCTAAACATTAATTAAAAACCGTAAAGTGTATTTGTCCACAACATTACTGTTAATCTACCACAAAATTGAATATTCTAACCTGTTTGATTTTTCATTCCTTTGCTTATTTCCTTCCAGGCATTCTCTCTTACACTGTTGTTGCAATAATACTTATGTGTCTTGTCATAGAGGAAATTACGTTTTAGAACTAAACTGATAAGATTTTCCATGTCCATTATTAGTGAGGTGAACAAAAACAACTTCTCGACTCTATACAGGAATTTTTTTTTTTTTTTGCTAGGGGCTTTACGTCGCACCGACACAGATAGGTCTTATGGCGACGATGGGATAGGAAAGGCCTAGGAGTTGGAAGGAAGCGGCCGTGGCCTTAATTAAGGTACAGCCCCAGCATTTGCCTGGTGTGAAAATGGGAAACCACGGAAAACCATCTTCAGGGCTGCCGATAGTGGGATTCGAACCTACTATCTCCCGGATGCGAGCTCACAGCCGCGCGCCTCTACGCGCACGGCTAACTCGCCCGGTCTATACAGGAAACAGCTGACTTGCCAGCTGATACACATGCCGCCAAACAGCTGGCCGAAAGATCCCGATCGTCTACGAAGTTGAACGAATGTTGATAGCCAACTGGGTGTTGGTGGGAGGCACAAAGAGGCATTGCAATACCATGTGTTGGCATAAAATTGAAAGTTTTTTAAATTTTACTTTTATACGAGCTAAACCTTGTATTATCATGTCACTCGTAATTATTACATCGCATTATTAGAACGTAGCACAAGGATGAGGAAACATGAAATAAAATTCTCGCGGGGAAAGAAACTGTTTACGTTCAGATGTGCTAGCACTGCTACTGCGCCTTTATCACTCCCACATAATACCCCAAATACTTTCCCATGCACTCATTTCTGGAACTTCAAACCTGTGTTTCTTTTCTTCATTACCTATAGCATGAAGAGGATTGAAGCAGGAAAATAAACTCAATACTGGCTTGGCCATGCGGTACTTGCGAAACGGCCAGAAACTACACCCGTTGCTGTGACAACCAGTAGGAATGCAGGGGCGATTTAGGCCTAGTTTCTAAGAATCTCTAACAATAAGTTGCCAGATTTCTCATTTGCTGCCGTTATCCTTGAAGTAGGTGTCGGGGGTGTGAGGAAGATAGAAAGCACATGCTAACAAACTGTAGTACACGTCTTGTCTTTGTGTCTTGTAAGCCTAGGCTATGGATTGCCAAGCATAGTGTAGCGTCGTAATTGGTATGAATACGAGTCAGTGAAGTTAGTTGTACTTGTAATATCAACGTACAAATGTTTTAAGTGAAAATGAGCGGAACTCAAAGGAAAGAGATCAAGCGAAAGGCACTAACAATAAAAGACAAAGTGGAGTCATCTACATTTTCCCGTGTCGCTTTGGCAAAGGAGCTGGGGATGCCGCCGTCTACTTTGAACGGCATTATAGCGAAGAAAGAAGGGATCTTTGGTTCTGCAGGGAATACTTCAGCAAATTGCAAGGAAGTTAAATCTGAAAAGTACGATGAAATAGAACAAGCTCTGGTAATATGGTTTAAACAGCAGCGAAGTTTAAACATACCTTTCAGTGGGACTATTGTGCAGGAGAAAGCCGCATGCAAATTAAGGGTACCTTTTACCACATCGAACGGGTGGCTGGACCACTTTAAAAATCGAGCCGGCATCGTTTACAAAACAATTTGTGGCAAAGCAGAGAGTGTAAGTGCGGAGGAAAGGGAAGCGTGGAAGGAAATGGTTCTGCCTGCTAAAATAAGCAAACCTTGCAATATTTTTATATAATATGTTCCCTTCTCTTATCAAATACATTTATAATACGGTATATTCAATTATTTAACTTTATCTCTAAAAATATTGTCATAATAATCGACTTTTTATATTGTGGTTTTCTGCTTGCTTCTAATAAACATACTCATGTAATAAATTGTAATCTTACCTGAATGCGAATATGCTGCAAACCTTCAGTGCGACAGCCCAGGTTAACATTTTCAGAATTAAGAAAGTGAGAGATTTCATCCTCCAGTGAAAAATCTCCTTTATCATACTTGATCTGCTGACAGACTACTCGCAAGGCATCGAACACTGGATTTTCGGGAAATGGATCAAGAAGTTTTATGGCTGAAGACAGTTTCTCAGAATTGTCTATAATAAAAAACTTGAGGAGTGCTAGAGCTTCAGAGCTAAGATGTGTGTCTTCTGACTTGACGAGAGGAACAAGTGCACTACAAGTGACAGTCAGGAATTTCGCTACAATGTGGGCACAAACAGCAAGGCACTGTTTACTGAATTGTCCTAGGAAATGGCACACAGCTGCAGTCAATGAGGTTTCATTATTTTTGTAGCTACTTTCCATGATATGTAACAGCATGTGCACAACATCACGTATGATGAAGTGGGCTAGAGACCCCAGACCATCTCTTTCCAGCTCTGAACCAAGAATGTATGTAAATGTGGAATACTGGTAGAAAGCCAGCAGTCTGTCTTCACAAGTTGGAGCAGAGTGGATGGCTAATGCTAGCTGTAACAGCATTCTTTGAATGCAAGCAGGTAACTTCTTGGACAAGAAAACCATCAGTGGAATGTCTGGAGCTGGAGATGTCTTCTGTAATCACAGGACAAACATAAATGCCATTACTGTCAATTTAGGTTTACTAGAAACTTTGAGCCTAGTCTTAAACATAACCATATGAACAGTATAAATTATTTTCTTTATGGAGCATAATGATCAAGAAGAAATAATTATTTTGACCATTTTGGTCTATTATGGTCCTATTGACTTTCATTTAATAATCTCAACAGTGAAAAAACATGTGAATTATATTACAATTAGATGAAACCACCAGGAACAACACTTACTGTGCCATAATACAAGGCTAATTACAATAGCAGAGAGCCGTACAGAAGGGTAAAAATTGGCAAGAAAATCCATGACTGCAATACAATAAAGTAAAATACCTTATTTTTGAGAGAGATCCGTCTTTTCAATGCTATATAATATACTCACTCAATTCAAAGGAATATAGAGTTATTAAACAAGTAGTAAATGTTTTGTCCTTACTTTAGGGCATCCTCAGCTACAAAAACATCTGGACAAAACTCCAACATTTGAAAAGATATACATATGAAGGTTAAAATAGTTTTCTTGAGAATGAATGAAAATCCACAGCCTGTTTCCAGTCATTCGACCTGGTCAGGAATGGAATGGATGAAGCCCTCATCTAGCAGCGAGGATAGGAATTGTGCCAGCTGCCGAAGCCTGTCTCACTCCTCTGGGGCAATGATTAATGAATGACAGATGAAATGAAATGATACTGGAGAGTGTTGCTGGAATGAAATATGACAGGGAAAACCGGAGTACCCGGAGAAAAACTTGTCCCGCCTCTGCTTTGTCAAGCACAAATCACACATGGAGTGACCAGGATTTGAACCACAGAACCCACTCGTGAGAGGCCGGCGTGCTGCTGCCTGAGCCACGGAGGCTCGTTCTCTTGAAAATATTGTCCACAATAAACTAAACACTGTTGTGCTTGAAGTCTTAAAGATTAGACACACAACACTGTGTAATAAAATTCAAAATGGCTGTGAAAGGCAAATATAATGCTGTTACTATGGAAACATGCACTTAAAAACTACTTACACAATAACAATATATTATTTATTTTAGACTATTCTTCTGAAGCACTACTTCACTTCACATTATACATCTGTTTTTTTCCTCAAGTTCTGACATTTGTCTTACCAGATTTTGTTTACCTCCAAAATATCTCGCTACCAATCTTTTGTGAGGAGTTCTCCTAGTTCAAATGATACCACTATACTTTCAAATATACCATCTTGGATGTACAAGGAATGTTAAATTTCTACTACATGAAATCTTGCCGAAATATTATCAAGACCTTTATGGACAAATCATTCCTAATGTGTGAATAGTTTTTAATTAAGTGCATGGAGATGATCCAGGAGGAGGGCTGGGCACAGAGATCAGTAAAAGGATTCAAGAGGAAACTACATTCTACCAGAATTTGAGAAACTTTGTATGGAGGAAGGAAATATCAATGAAGTGTAAAGAGGTAATGTATAAGATGTACTTCTGCCCAATACTGACATGTGTAGCAGAAACCTGGACGCTGACAAAAAAACAAGAGAATAAAATCCAGTCCAGTGAAATGAAATTTTAAGTAGTGTGATAAGAAAGACGAGAAAGGACAGGGTAAGAAATGAGTACATCAGGAAGGAAATTGGAGTGGAAAAACTTTACAGTCAAAATAGGTAAGGTAAGGGTTGTTCTGCCCAAAGGCAGGTCCGAACCTCTGCAGAAGTGTTCCTGAGCCGGGGAGGAATAAATTCAGATGGTTTGGAGATGTTAAAAGGATGGAAGAGGAAAGGATGCTAAAGTGGACGATGGAGACTCGGATAGAAGGGAGGGCGAAAGGGAGACCCAGCCCGGTTGAAAACGATCAAGAATATATATTTACTGAATGAATCAATGACTTCCTGCAATTACGGGTTGCCACAATGGATAAAGTAAAGCGTATCAGGATATAGAAATATAGCAGTAATATGGATTTTTTAGATTATGGGGAGAAGGAAAATGAATGTATTAAGCGAGAAAATGTACTACTGAATACACTAATAATAAGCATCCAACAGGGATATGAAAACACCAGATACAACTTTTCCCGACATGAGAGCATTTTATGATACCAATATAAATGGTCTGTTATTGGACATTATAAATTTTCCAGCTAACTCATTCCTGGTTGCCAGCGTTTTGCCCCCATGTGCTAAGTTGGGCTCATCAGTTGGTACCTAGCACACCCAACGCATGGCTAGTGCATACTGTGGAGGCCACTGCGTAGGCTATTTGGAGCCACCGGCAGTGCCAATGCACTGAGAGACTTTGTCTCATTACCAAAAATTAATGCCTGCTTGACCATCAAATGATATAGATGTTGATTCCCATAGGGTACCTGAATATTTGTCCCGAAAGAGTAAATTTATAATACCAATATAAATGGTCAGTAATTGGACATTATAAATTTTCCAGCTAACTCATTCCTGGTTGCCTGGATTAAATTCCAAACCTCTCCACAGTGCTCATATGGAGGGAGGGCATATGACACTGTTGATGGTGATTAGTCTGTCGGATGGGGATGTTAAACCTCGAGCAGAACCCTTAGTGCTATTCAACAGGAGTAGGCTATGTGCTGGCACCAGGTTTCACCCTCTCCCTTCCTACTATTATACATCATGATGAGGTTGACGTCAGGAAAAGCATCCGGTCATAAAAAAAACCACCACGACAGATTCATCTCACCTCATACCTGACCCCATAGAGGAACAGGACAAGGGTTGAACAAACAAACTCTGTCTAAAACAGATGTTAGTAGAAGCCTTATATTTCAGACCAGTGGGCTATTAAACATTATTTTCACCGGGCGAGTTGATCGTGCGGTTAGGAGCGTGCAGCTGTGAGCTCGCATCCGGGAGATAGTGGGTTCGAACCCCACTGTCGGCAGCCCTGAAGATGGTTTTCTGTGGTTTCCCATTTTCACACCAGGCAAATGCTGGGGCTGTACCTTAATTAGGGCCCTAGCCACTTCCTTCCCATTCCTAGGCCTTTTCTGTCCCATCATCGCCATAAGACCTATCTGTGTCGGTGTGACGTAAAGCAACTAGAAAAAAACACATTATTTTCTGGTCACACTCTTAGACAATGTATTGGAGGTTTCACTTGATCATGTGACTGTGAGAGAATTACTTTGGCCGCCATTTTGAATCTGACAAAACTTCGACCAACTCCAGCGCGAGTTTCAACATTTGCGCCACGACTGCACACTTTAAGATGCGGATGTTAGTCCACTTTATGAAGGGTTTTTCCCTTCATTAGCAAGGAATTCCCTGACTTTTATCCGTATCCATAACTATGCTGTCAGAAACAAATATGTACCACACTAGTCAATGTCACGCAATTATGCTCCTAATCCAGATGTAGGTTTTCACGTGACAAATATTCGCTACCCTTCACTGCACTACTCAACACAAAATAAATTTCTAACTTCTAAATAGAATGTGAAATACAAGCAAAAACAGGCTCACTGTGTTATTCAGCAATCTAACTGCCAACCAGTATGCAAATCTGAACATTTCTGAGGCTAACAGCTTGCTCCCTGAAGGTGCAACTTACCCTGTGAAGTTCACAAATTCAAGGCCTTTTCCTGTTATCAAGCAACTGTGGGGAGGACTCTTACCTGAGCTGAAAATAATGTTCCTTTGAAAAAGGATGACGAGCAACATTTTCAGGGTTAGGAAAAATGTGATTGTACTAAGCGGTAACAGCAAAAATTTGTAACGCGATACGTGAGGTATTTATATAGAAATTTAATATGATGAGAATCGGGACTTCAAATTTACAATGTGCTATGCGGGAAAACACGTTAATGAGGAATGCACTAACAAAGTTTCAATGTAATTAGAAGAAACCTGGATTGGAATAGAGTTAAAAAGGAACAATATTCGCTATGGAAAATGGAAAGGTTCTATAAACATTCCAACCCAGTGGGAGCTTGACAAGGGAAATGAAGGATGATAATGCATGACTTATTTTAATATTTACAAATATAAAATTATTCTTATTAACAATTAACGAACTAATATCGTGTACCTCTAATGCATATAAAAGGTCAACTGTCTTTATGTGTTGAAAATTTAATGACATATTCTTTTCAACGATTAAAACTTACTGAACTGCATTAAAACTTGATTTATATTTCTCTACATTAAAAGTTTTAACTAATAACTACACACTAATATATGCATTAGAATACATTACATTATGCACATATTACTGCAATAATTCACTGAAGTTAAACTCATAAATCTCAGTCAATAGCAGAAATCTGGCAACAGCACAAGCCCGCACCACTTTCATTATACTGCAGTCTCAGGTAGGGGACACGTTATAGTATTAAATAATTTAAACAACTAAATAACTTCACACACTAACTTCCTAAAAGCGTAAGTGATTAACATACCTGAAGATATTCTAAACTCTTAACAGCAACATTAGCTGTGAAGAATGGTAAATCGGGTTGTGGCATCACTTCCTCGGAGCCACACAGCTTTGAGAAGTGAGTAGGGTCATACACTAGATGCATCACTTCAACCACCAAAACATCCAGATGTTGCCTCAATAAAGCTTTGATCTGGCCTTCAGTGAGAATGGACTCCAGTTTTGTGTACACCAATTTGGCTGCCTTCACATCTTGTTGTAAGACGCCATCCACATCACCAGCACCACCAAAGGAGAAGCATGGCACCAAACGAGCCATGATACGAGGATAACAATCCTTCAAAAATATATAAACATGTTCATGAGAAAGTAAGAAAAGTATGAATCATAGATGGAAATAAACTAATATATGAAAGGTCCAAGGAGGAGCCATGCCCATCACCATGGTTTTATCCTTCAAATTTTAAGACAGTGATACCATTCAATGCAATTTAATAGATATCTTCACACAGGGAAAATACTTGTCCAGTTCAGAGTAATTGGCTGAGAAAGAATTGGCATAAATGGGTACAGTTATAATTTATTCATGTCAGAGGTACCAATATATACAATAAAGAGATACTGAATATGAAAAATATACATGAGAAAAATAATCATGTATAGTTATAAATGAAGCACTCGAAAAATGTGCATATGAAGTATAACACATGGAAGATCATACATAAAAATCAAAAAGGAGAAATCAAGTAGTACATGAAAATATCTACATTATATATACAATATTTATGCAAGTTGTGACCAGTATTTGGCTACACTGATGACACTGTTTCCACCCAGTGCCAGTTCCAACTCTGTACATGAATCTGGGCATAGACGACAGTCCAAAAGATGCCTAGAAATCTGTTCCTCTCCACATTCACACAATGAGTCCCCACCATGCACGATGCCCCATTTCATACGATTGTCCCAAGATCTTGCAACATCGGTCCGCAGTCTGTTTACGGACTTCCATATACACCATCCCTCTTCATGACCAGGTGGCAACTTTTTTTCAACACGTTCCAGATGATTTGGGTACCTTTATTTCCATACATTAACCCTGGCCTTTTTTGGGTCAGAACCAAGTGGAGCATAAGACTGTATAAAACTCTTCCTGGACTTCAGTCGAGTTGGTGGTGGCTGATGTTCATAAAGGGGATATTAGCGGCCACCTCACATCTAATATCAGGTGTGGCTATACCTGCAAGTGAATACAACTTCTGTGTGGGTGTTGGTTTTAAACAGCCTGTGATTAGCCTGCAGGTTTCATTCAAGGCAATGTCGACTTTCTTCGCATGAGCTGATTTGTACCACACGGGACTAGCATATTCAGCAGCAGAGTAGCTGAGTGCTAGGGTAGTTGTCCTTACTGTCTGGGGATGGACACCCCATCCAGAACCAGTTACCTTACGCAGTAGGCAGTTTTGTGATGAAACTTTTGCCTTGAGTTTGGTGCAGTGTGTGGTGAAGGTCAGCGAACGATCCAGGGTAACGCCTAGGTAAACTGGAGTATTGCTGTGTTCCAGCTCCATTCCTTTCTAAATCACATGCAGATTCCGCAGGGCTTCTTTGTTTTTAAATGAAAGGCGCACACATCAGTTTTCGATGGGTTTGGCTTGAGGTGATTTTCCTCATAATAATCTGAGAGCATCTTCAAAGCAGCAGTACGGTTTTGTTCCACTGGCTCAAAGTTTTGACTCTGAGTTGCCAGGGCCAGGTCATCTGCGTACAGGAAGCTCTTTGTGTAAGGCGGAAGAGGTTGGACATTGGTATATATGTAAAATAGCATTAGTGCTAGGACACTGCCTTGTGGGAGACCGTTCTTCTGTATTCTCCATCTACTCCGCTGTCCCTGGAATTCAACAAAGAAACATCAGCTCTGCAACAGCATGGCAATAATCGTTGAGAGCCTGAAATCCATAGTAAGATGGTAAAACCTCCTTAGAACTATCTGGTGTTGTACACTGTCATATGCTAAGAGAGATCAACAAAAGCCACTCTACTAATATCACCACGCTGAATTTGTCTTCTATGTGCTGTCAGATTAAGGATCTGTATACAGCAGTTCCTTCCTGGTCTAAAGCCTGCTCTGGGATTAGAAGAGGTTCAACCACTGGTATTATACGGTTCAGAAGCATTCCTTCAAAATTTTTATATAGATGGCACAGGAGTGATATTGGTCTGAAATTCTTTGTATCTGTAGGCTGCTTACCAGGTTTCAGGACTGCAGCCACCTCAGTCTTCCTCCAGATTTTAGGGATTTGACATAGTTTCAGACAATTATTGAAAAGATGTAGGATCCATTGTTTGGCAGCATTCCCAAAATGTTAAATCTGCTCTATACACATATCATCTAGACTGGCTGCCTTGCCAGTTTTGCTCAATTTTATGGCGTTTTCCAGCTCATTCATGGCGAAGGGATTGGACAGACTGGATGTTTCTTGTTCAATATTTCTTTGAAATTTTGGTGGTCTTTTTCGCTTATCTGTTTTGCCATTTATTAGGAGTTGATGAGCTATCTGGTTAGGAGTAATGTTGCTATGTAGAGGACTGTTCGTTGGGTCACTGACCAGACGTCTAAGTAGCTTCCAGCTTCTCTGCTGTTTTTTGCCATATCTAGTTCTTCCATCAACTTAACCCAATGTTCACTCTTTATTTCACCCATGGACTGGATTAGTTGTTGACCAGCCTGAATAGTGTCCTCAGTGAAGGGATTTTCTTCGTAGAGCAGTAGGTATTCATTTAATTTATCTACTGTACTGGCGTTTAGACCCTGTATGTACTGAGACCTACAGCCTCTTGGGATTGACATGCGAGAGCATTCTTGCACTGCATCAATGAATACATCATATACCTCTGGAACACGTTCGATGTCTGCTACCATTTCATCTAAGCGCTTTGTGTACTTCAACCAGTCAGCTTTCTTAAAGTTGTACCGCCTTCTGAATGGCACAGATTGTGGATGAACTGTTAAGAAAACTTGGCACATAATGGGTCTGTGCTGTGTGTTGGGTATAGGTTTGCAAACAGACTTCACACACTGCTGTGATATAGCATCGCTGACAGAAATGAGATCTGGATTGTATCCACGTCTCACCGACGGCTGTTAAAAGAAGCGGGAAGTTTACTGTCATGTATTAAGGACAGTTGACTAGACTCTGACCACGTAATCACAGCTTCACCGCCTTCATTGTCTTCTCTATATCACCATAGGCAGCTATGGCTGTTGAAATCGCCCACAATGACATGAACCTTCTCCTCTTGTCCTACAGCTGAATCAGTAAAGTGGAAAGGAACAATCGGTGGTTTATAGACAGGTGATACGATACAGTTTGATAGTTCCACTGTTAAGATTTCTATATCATTGCTGTCTTTAGATGAGGTAGATATTACGTTCAGCTCTGGCCTTGTGAATATAGCACTACCATGGTTTTCATGCAGTCTCTCGGCTACCACATGCATTCCTAATACTCTTGGTCGTCTTTGGTTGCTATTCCTGTGAGTTTCTTCAATGCAGACAATGTTACACTTGTGTGTTTGGCAAAGTTGTTGTAACAGGGTTTCCTTGTTTGATGTTATGCCTTCTATGTTAACTGATACAACTGTCAGCTTTGTTCCTGAGAAGAGCCATTTGTGGGGTTTATTAACCATTGAAATTGATCTTGGAACAGTACGACACGTTCACAGAAACAATGAAAAAACTTGAAAAGTCCATGGTAAATGATTTAATAATAATAATAATAATAATAATAATAATAATAATAATAATAATAATAATAAAATACCAAGCACCCAGTCTTTGCTTCAAATGTCCAGACGGATCATAGAAACAAATAAAGAAAACTGCAAACTTCTTGCAGACTACTTTAAAAGTCTATTAAACTGTAAAAGTCCATAAAACCAATTAACCTTTGAGAAACCTGCACGCAATCCAAACTCAGAACCTCCTACTCTAGAAGAAATCAAGCAAATAATTCAAGAATTGAAAGATAATACAGCACTGGGAGAAGATGGGATAATTCCTGAAATGTTGAAAACAGGTGGTGAGAAAATGACTTATGCAATTCAAGAAATCATACAGAACATTTGGAATACTGAGAAAATTCCAGGAGACTGGAAATGTGCACTAATTCCCCCACTCCACAAGGAAGGGGATAAATCACATATAAACAATTACAGAGGGATTTCCTTACTATCAGCCATCTACAAAATTTTCTCTAAAGCCCTACTGAATAGATTAGAAAAACAAACCGATCACCTCACTGGAGAATTTTGGGCAGGATTTCGAAAAGAGAATTCATGCCCAGAATAAACCTTAAACCCAAAAACTATTTTACAAATTCGTAAAACAAAACAAACAATAATTAACTTTGTTCAATAGACTGGCAGAGTCTATTCAACATACTTGAGGAATTTCAAGTCGACAGAAAAACAAGGGAATTGATCAAGCAAACTCTAACAGGCACAACAGCAAAAGTTAAATTTTTAGGAGAAATTTCAGAACTATTTGAAATTACGATAGGGGTCGGAAGTCGTGATGCAGTAGTGATCATTGGCGGGACGAATGACGTAGCTCACAACGATGCTAAGAATGTAATTTCTAAACTTAAATGTACACTAGGTAAGCTGACTCGCACTAATATCTTTGTAGTGAACGTGCCCCACAGGCATGATTTGATTAGAGACTCGTGTGTGAACATTGAAGTGGACAAAGTTAATACAGAGACAGTTAAAATTTGTAAACATTTTCATAATACACAGGTAATTGATAGCAGCAGTTTCGAGAGACACTGTTACACAAAGCATGGCCTTCATCTAAACAATTCAGGTAAACAAAAGATAGCAAATATTGTTCTAGATTTTACTAATCTTAAGATATGTACTGTAAAAAAGGCAACTCCCCTGAGTTATAATACTGACCAGGAAAACTACTAGAAAGAGCCAGCTGTACTTCAAGTTGGCTCAGTCAACTAGAAAATGAAACTCAGGAAAGTAAGGAATTTCAAGTTACCCAATTGCAACAGTCAAGTTTTAGGGAGGAAGGGGGTCTGAGATTGCTCTTAGTAAACTGTCAAAGTGTAGTAAATAAACAATTAAAATTCGGTACATTGATGGAATCTTATGAGACTGATGTGGTGATAGGAGTGGAATCGTGGTTGAAAGAAGGGGTGGGTAATAGAGAAGTATTTCCAGAAGGGTACACAGTCTTTTTTTTTCTGCTAGTTGTTTTACGTCGCACCAACACAGATAGGTCTTATGGCGACGATGGGACAGGAAAGGGCTAGGAGTGGGAAGGAAGCGGCCGTGGCCTTAATTACGGTACAGCCCCAGCATTTGCCTGGTGTGAAAATGGGAAACCACGAAAAACCAAGGTACACAGTCTATCGTACAGACCGAGCAGATAAAAAGGGAGGGGGGTGTTTATTCTGGTGAAGGAAACTTATTGTTCACATGAATGGTTTACCGATGAAAGGGATGAAATATTAGGGATAAAATTAGTTTGTGATAATATGAAGGAGGTGGGAATTATAGGAACATACAGGCCTGGAAGAGAGGAAAGAGACATGGAAATATTTGAGAAAATAATAGATTATACTCATAAAAACAATAATAATGATATGGTAATAATTGGGGGAGATCTAAACTTGCCCGAAGTTGAATGGAATGGAGCTACAAGTGAAGCCCATGAACAGAAACTGGCAAATAAGTTAATTTGGGAGGGAGGATTTACACAAGTAGTACAAGAACCGACTCATCTCAATAACTTACTAGATGTATTCTTGGTTAAACCATGGGAAATTGTTGATAAAACTCAGGTATTTGAAGGAATAGGTAACCATAAGGCTGTAATAATGGATGTAGGACTCGTACCAAAAAGGCTTATTAAGAGGGTCACACAAGACAAGAAATTGTACAGAAAAACTAAAGTTGATGAATTTGGGACTTACCTTAAATCACAATTCAGTTGTTGGATAAGTGAAGGGAGTAATGTGGATACACTTTGGGCTAAATTTAAAGGAATCATTTGGGAAGGAGAGAAGAGATTTGTACCTGTTAAGAAGGGTAAAATGACCTCAGACCCTGTTTATTATACAAGGGAAATAAGAAAATTAAAAAGAAAATGTAGAATAGTAAACAGGAAAATCAAAGAGGGTAGGGAGAGTAGAGAAACTAGAAAACAGCTAATGAGGGAGCTGAACAGAGTGAAAAAGGAAGCAAAAGAGAATTATATGAATGGCATACTTCAAGAGGGTAATGACCACAAAGGGAAATGGAAAAAGCTGTATTCATATATCAGGAATCAAAAAGGAAAAGGAATCCAAATTCCCTACAATGGTGGGAGAAGGGGGTGAACAGTATTTAACAGATACTGAGAAAGCAAACCTATTTATTAGGGAATTCAGAGATTCAGTAGATGATTGTCAGTAGTTGGAAACTGAAACAGAAGATAGAGAGGGAGAGACACAGAGGGAAACATGAAGCTTCTCATTCACAAATGAAGATATTTTCAGTGCAGAGGAAAGCAGCAAGATTTGTAACAGGGGATTTCAGGAGAAAGAGTAGTGTATCAGAAATGTTAAAGGAACTTGGGTGGGATACTTTAAGTAAAAGAAGGGAGAAAACTAGACTTATAGGAATATATAGAGTCTATACAGGTGAAGAAGCATAGGATGATGATATCTGTGAGAGGCTTCAGTTGGAAAATAATTATATCGGCAGGACTGACCATAAATATAAAATTAGAAGGAATTTTAGCAGAAGCGATTGGGGTAAATTTTCATTCAATGGGAAGGGTGTGAAGGAGTGGAACAGTTTACCAGGGGTAGTGTTTGATCCTTTTCCAAAATCTGTACAGATATTCAAGAAGAGAATAAACAGCAACAGAGAAAATAAATGAAATGTTAGAGGGCATTCGACCAGTGCAGGTTAATGTAAATAAAAAATGTGTGTGAATAAATTCCATCCCCTGGTCTAAGGAGTTTGGACAGCCAAAGTAGGGGACTGCCTGTAGGGGTGAAGTACAGTGGGGACTTCGAGGGCCCTGGGACCGCTACGGTAGCTGTGAAGGCCCTTCAGGAACTCTGAAAAGTGGTGGCAAAAGGGGCTCTGGTTAAGACGCAGCAGGTCGTTATGCTACTTAGGTTCCAGAATGTGTAAAAAAAGTAAATAAATGCAATGTAAATTTTAATCTTATACCAGTTGTATAGTATCATTTGAAGTAATTCCATATACTGTATATCAGTTGACTATATTTGTAAGTAGTACAGGAGATATTATAAGTAGAATTTTGTAAACAATATAAATTTATTAAGGATGAACTGTGTGTTTAATAGAAAAAATTGCTAGGATAAATTGTATTTTTTTGGAAAATTTTCTTCTCTTGTTAATTTAATATCTAGCGCTTGACAATAATGTATTTCAGTGTACCATTTGCCACCGAGGTAGACACTTCATTTGCAAATATAGAGATTTTGATTTTTGATTTTTTGATTTTGAGACAAGGCAATGGATTATCACCACTACTTTACAATTTAGTTCCGGAAAAAGTGGTTCGAGAATGAAAAAATTAAACTAAAGGGATCAATATTGGTATTCTCAAAGCAAAATTCACCTTGATTGCCTCGCCTTTGTAGATGACTTGGCAATCCTCTCCAACAACAAACAAGAAGCACTCCAGTCCGTAGAAAAACTTAATGAAATAGCGGCAAGAACAGGTCTGCAAATTTCATAGGAAAAGACAAAGTATATGGAAGGTACAAAATCAGGAATTAACCAACCTCTAATCACTAGATATGGGAAAAATCTCCCAAGTAGATAAATTCAAATACTTAGGTGAAATTATACAACCAAATGGGATAAATCAGCAAGCAAACAAAGAAAGAATTACAAAATTACGAAAAGCATACAAAATTGCCTGGAGTAGGTACAACAAAAAATATCTATATCCCAAAATGCAAAATTACAACACTACAAACCAGAAGCCCTTTATGCATCAGAAACTCTGGTAATTGGTGGCAGATCACAAATAAAAACATCGAAAAACAAGAGGAAAATTTTCCGGAAAATTCTAGGACCTAAATGCGAGAATGGCATTTGGATGAAAAGGAAATCACAGGAAATCTATCAAGTAACAGGTACTGTGGTAGCTGCACATACATTTAGCTAGTATTTTGATAGATAAGCCAATGTAGAAAGCTGGGCAGATTCTGCACTGAAGCTGGTAGATGTTTTTGGATGAAGTTCTGTCATGACGACATTGTATAACGTAAGACTTGCTGGTGATGCTGCTGAAAAAATTATACATACAGTAAGTCCACTATAGCGAGTACGGGTTATATCAAAACCCCGCTGTAACAACAGATTTTATCAGTCCCTTGAAAATTCCTATGGTAAACTGTGTATTATCGTTCAGTTACAACGAGAACCCTGTCACTGATGCATCCATTATAACAAGTGATTGAGCGTGCATTAATTTTTCCATTATGTATATTTATGCACTCCATCGTTTATACTGAATACAATCGACCATCTTCGGTATAGTTTTCTCACTACATGCACTAGCAAGCTCTCTTGTCGACATTCACAGGTGATGTTGGAGTCGATTAGTAATACTTGTCGATCAGCGTTGCCAACCATATGATTTGAATCGTGTATGATAACGTGATGCTCTGCAGTACCGTATGATCCTATGACATACAGTAAATTTTGTCTGTTTTCTCTTTAAAATTTAAAGATTTTTGTTGCTTCTTTTATTTGTGTTAGCTATGTTTGTTTTGAAATGTGATTGATTTTGTGCAGACTGAGATGCTCAAAGCAGACTTATAGAGAGTGGTGATTCAATATGCATTACTTGGGAGTGGCCTGATAGTTCTGACAGATTTACCACATCAAAGGAGTTTACTTTCGATTTAGATAGAGCGAACTTTTGTGATCTTCATTCATGGTATAGGTTAAAAATTTGCTTAGGTCATTTTGTGAATTCTGAAAGTGACTTGTTTGTGAAATGTGACACTTAGTTTCTATAGAGAGGCAAATGTTTTATTGCATCACTTAACAGTATAGTTCGCATCATTTTCTCGTAGACAAGGTTTCTATCAGCAACTAATACTGCGCACGTGAACTAGACAATACACGACCCTTTCAACGATATCAACAACCTACTGCTTTCTAAATCCCAAAGTGAGATGGAGTTTCTTGTTTTCCTTCATTGCTTTCACGTTTGTCTCTTGTTTGTTTGTTTGTTTGTCCCCTCTCTATGACATTGACCTACCAATGCAATTGTCCTATGTGTATGCTCCAATCCTCTTTCCTAGCTTCATGTACGTTTGCTCAGATCCTTTATTTTACATAAGAACATTACATCATATGACACATACCTCCAGAACAGTGTTCACTTGACATCCCAGCCTCTGACACACCAATAGCAGAGTTTCATCATCATCTCTCTGGAGTAATATTGGCACTATTTCTTCTTTGTAGTGATAATAAAAATCAACTTCAGACTTGCAGTTCAAGAGCAACCATGGAAATTCCTGAAGACAGAAATCACACAAAGAATTTAACCAGCAGATAACACGTTTCACTATGTACATTGGTGTGGTTATATCCAGAGATACAATCAAGGAAATTCAACACCTCTAAGTTTTACAATGAAGTAATTATCACAGAGTTCCACATAACTATTCAATACTAGCTGACTGACACTCTAGATCCAGAACTCGAATGAATCAGAATTCAAAATATCATTATAAAAACAGCAGAAAAAACAGCCAGCTGGGAAAAAAAGAAGAGAAAAGACTGGTTTGATGAGAAAATCCTAAGCCTTATTAATGCTAAACAGGATGCCTACTTATCCCTAGCACAAGATTCATCCTCCCAAGTGAAGAAAACATGCTTTCAAGAACTCAAGCAGAAATATCAGACTGGAATTTGGGAAATTAATAACAACTGATGGCAAAAAAGAAAGCAAAGGAACTACAAAGCTTGTCAGATCCCAAGATCCCACAAAAATTTTATGTAGGGCTAAAAGGGTTGTATGGACCCATTTGCTCCTTATCAGGAACTCTCAAAGCTACTACTGTCCATACTGAAAGCCATGACATCTCAGTGTACTGGAAAGAACAATTCAGCTCACTTTTTAACTGTAGTTCTACTGTTGTTAATGACTTTCTTTGAAATATCCCAAAATATCCACCAGAACACTGGATGGCAGCTGCACCAACTTTCCATTATTGTTATCATTATCACTGAATATCCAGTACAGCATGGAGCCCTATTTCACAAAAATACATTAGGACTGTAGTTTATAATCACAAAATATTTCAAAACGAAAGATAAAGAGTTCAATTTGTTACAGATGAGATGAATGAATTTTAAGAATTGCTTATAGCAACAAGGCTTCTTGAAAATATCATGAAATGGTTTAAAAAATACAAGATCACAACTGTTCAGGTGACACTCAAATATAAGCCTTTTCATTCCAAACACAGGGCAGGAAAAAAGTACATGATCCACTGTCTGAGAAGAGCCACAAAAGCATAAATATCCGTCTGTAATTTGGATTTTAAATCCATTGCCATAAATACTTTTCATACTCTGAAACCAAGAAAGGCTTCCGAACCAGACAACATACCTCTAGAATTCATCCAAGGTGGAAGTTTACCTCTGAAAACCAGACTCTTTTCCTTGATTCTTTTAATATGGGAAACCCATAATAAACCTGCTAAAATGGAAAATTCCACTGCAGTCACCATCTTTAAAAAAAAAAAGTAATTATTGTGGCATTTCCTTCCTTTCTATAACAAGAAAAAGTTTTGCTAGAATCCTGTTGAATCGATTCAAAACTGTCTCAGAGAAGATACTTCTAGAATGTCGGTGTGGGGTTCGTACATCTAGAAGCACCACCAACATATTTCATATATGACAACTACCAAGAGAAGTGCGGAGAACAACAAAAACTTCTACTTTTGGTGTTCTATGATTTGGATAAGGTCTTTGCGACTGTGCTTAGAGAAGATATGTAGATGGTTTTAAGGCAGTTAAACCAGATAAAAACCCTGTTACCAAGAGATGAAAGGAAAAGGAAGAGGCAGAATGGACCAGACTAAGGGACACATTGGTTAAGGAAGCAACTGAAGTTTGTGGAAAGACAAGTATGAAAGTAAGGAAGAAGGAAACACCTTGGTGGAATGAAAGAGTGAGAGCAGCAAAGAGGGAAAGAAATCTCTTGCAGAAAGTAAGGGATCAGGAGAAAAATAAACCAGATCTTACTGGAGATAAGGCAAAGATCAGAAACCTCGAACGATTATACCGAAACAAGAAACTGGACATTAAAAGAACAGTTACAGAAGAAAAGACCAAGGCATGGAATATATTGACTCAGAAACTGGAGGAAGACAGCAGAGGCAATAAGAAACTACTGTATTATCAGAGGTAAAAGGAAACCAATGAATACCATAAAGGCACTTGAAGATGAAAATGGAAATCTGTTTATGACAGAAAGTGACATGAGAGAAGTCCTGAAGAACCATTTCAACCACCTACTGAATAAATCAGTTCAAGAACAAAATACAGAACCAGAAATCCAAGCCTACAATGAAGAACCTCCCACCACCTGGACAGAAACTGAGACAACTTTAAAATCGATGCCTAAACGAAAATCTTCAGGCGCAGATGAAGTGAATGCGGACATGATAAAGACAGCAGGCATCCAGGGTATACAATGGCTGCACAGAGTTCTAAATGCCATATAGACAGGCAACAAAATATCTGCAGATTGGAGCAAGGGTGTTATAATTCCCTTGTTTAAGGCAGCAGATGGAAACCCACCACCTATAGAGGAATAACCCTGCTTTTTCAGGGCTAAAAATTCTAGAGAATATCATAGAAAGGAGAATGAGAACCATCATTGAATCACAGTTAGAGGAGGAGCAATATGGATTCAGAAGTAACAGATCAACAATGGATCTAATTTTTAGCACCCGCATGCTGATGGAAAAGTATTGGGAGAAAGGCAAGAACCTGGTCATTGTATTCCTGGATATAGAAAAGGCCAATGATAGTGTTGTAAGAGACAAGATCTGGGAGTGTCTGAGGAAAAGAAATGTGCCTGAAGGACTGGTAAGGAAAATTCAGATGTTGTACAAAGACTGTACTAAAATCCAAACCCCAAACCCCATGGCACTGCAGCCCTTGAAGGGCCTTGGCCTACCAAGTGACTGCTGCTCAGCCCGAAGGCCTGTAGATTATGAGGTGTCGTGTGATCAGCACGACGAATCCTCTCGGCCGTTATTCTTGGCTTTTTAGACCGGGGACGCTATCTCACCGCCAGATAGATCCTCAATTCTAATCACGTAGGCTGAGTGGACCTCGAGCCAGCCCTCAGATCCAGGTAAAAATCTCGGACCTGGCCGGGAATTGAACCCGGGGCCTCCGGGTAAGAGGCAGGCATGCTACCCCTACGCCACGGGGCCGGCCAAAGACTGTACTAGCTGTGTACAAATTGGGGAAGGTCGATCATCACGGTTTGAGACCAAGAGTGGAGTTCAGCAAGGAAGTGCATTGTCCCCACTACTGTTCATCACTGTTATGGACAATAAAATGAAGAACGTCAAGGAAAAGTTAGGTGAACTGAATGCAGTGGCCTTTGCTGATATTATGATTTGGGGTGAAACAGAAGAGGAAGTACGGACCAGACTCAACGTATGGAAATCCCAGTTCCAGGAATATAACCTCAACATCAGCCAGACCACAACAGTGGTGATGGCAGTCACAACAGAAAAAATAACATTACAAACGGGACCATCAATGACGCAAGTTAAGGTTAACACAGCAAATTCAGAGAGATGCATACAAGTTTCACGGCAGTGAGTTTAAAATAATATAAAGAAATAATTTAACCAAATACATTTAAAAGAAGGGACACATGTTAACAAACCACACCTACATGTTAAGACATAAAGAAGGAACAGAAGGAGTGTAATTAATTAAAATCTTAACCCAGAGCCCACTCAGGACGCAACCTTTTCCAAAACACTTCCAAATGAGGAGCTTGTCCTGAACGAGAGTATGCTAAGACGAAACGGCACAACTTAGAGGCAACCCGAGGAGCTTAAAATTTACATATTTTACACAATTAAAACAAGACAATTCAAAACCTGCCGTGGGTGGTTCCACTGAAAATTTCCAGAGGAATTTTCCTAAGACTGACCCCTTAGGCAATTCAAAACCTGGTGTGGGTAAGGTCTCTTTCACCATTAATTCCTGTCAATACTGTAGGTCAAATAGACATTTCTCTAGACAGTGTCCCTGCAATTCTGGTAATGGTCACTCTACATAACTAACCACCAATTCTTGTGCCAAACCTCAAAGTGTAGCTTCTTGTTTTGTCTGTTATCATCGGTAGTGGCGATTGGGAATTAAAATGGGGGGGGGGGGGCAAAACAATATTACGAACAACAAAAAGTACCCGGGTTAGTGGGATATGGGGGCAGGGTGGGGGAGTATGGCGGGGTATATGAATGTAAACTGGAAGAAAAGCTACAAAGTGGTACATTTTTAATGCTCTCTGGGCGAATTTCCACACAGAGGTAAAGGTATTACCAATTTAAGTGCGGTAATAACAGTTTTTGAGATGTTGATTCAATACTAGACTGCAAAATGAAACTTCACCAAAGGAACAATGTACATATGTATTACAATTAAATAGAAGTAAGGCGTGATAATACAATTAAAAATCATTTAGCATTTGACTACACACAAAGAAACTAACAGACAATAAAGAGACTGCCAGACGGATGAATGCACGCGACAATCCGTGAATCATACCTCAGTGTCCTTGATCTCAGCAAAAAGACATATTCCTGCTACCCTTTTTTCATAGCACATGCAACATCCCCACTACTTAATGAGGCACTATACAAATCGGTTAGCTGTGACAAACAACACTTTGTACGTATTTTCACTAATAATTAAAGAAAATAAATTAAAGAGCTAGCTGATAAGATAACAGGGCTTGTACAATTTTTTTTTTACAATCCCAATAATTCCTAGTTTCTAGGTCACAGTCTGAATTTTCTACAATCTTGTGGCATTTCTGCTATCCCTCCTTGTAAATTACAGTGCATATGCTTAGAGGTAAATAATGAACCCGTCTGTGCATTGGTAGATTCTGGAAGTAGCATCACCTTGATGAGTGAGAACTGGTACAATTCTATGAAAACTGTTTGCAAGTTCCCTTCTTTGAAACCTGTATCTTTAACCTACCATACGGCTAACTCTAAATCTTTGAATGTGATTGGATGTCTGGATGTCAAAATAAGAATCCGTAATTTCACGTGGAAAATGCCTGCGCTAGTGGCGAAAGATTTATCTTGTCCTTTCATTTTGGGTGCAAATTTTCTTGCCAAAATGGGTATGATTTTGGATCTTCAGTATAATGAGTTCCAGCTTAAATTTTCCGTTAGAATCTTTAAGATGTGTAATCGCTCCCCTACTCTTCCTTGTCATGTCAATGCTTTTTCTGAAGACATGGGTGAACCCAAAGCTTTTGACTTTGATCATTTGCCTGATGATCAGGCCAACCAACTTAAGAATCTTTGTGATAAATTTCCTGATATATTTTCCAATAAGGAGTAGAACCACAACAGATAACAGTCACCGTAATGTAACAAAGTCCACAAGGTTTCGTAGTAGCAGTCAAAGGAATGCACCATCATTCAAATATTATGAAAGAAACAAATCAACTCCTCAAGATTTTGGATTGACGTCCCTTTTGACTAAATACCTCATAAATACAAACTATTACCAAAGGAAAATCTGATCGTAAGAACAAGACTAGTTCGATGAAACTAACTAATTCAACATTTTACTGTCCAAAACTATTAAATTTACAGCAGCAAGCCTCAAAATTAAAACAAGAAGCTGAATTCCAAACGGATCCAAGATTTTAATCTTAAGACACCAATAAGTTTTAACTATAATACGACTCAAGTTTTAACACAGAAGTCAAATTACAATTGTTTTTAATAAATTAGAACGTTGAGAAAACAATTTTAGCCAAATTTTCAACATTTGAAGACACTGTGTTTTGGATGTAGAATTAACGGTTATTCCAATTTTCGTATATTCATTAATATTGTTAAACTATTAAGGTGTTCATATATTCCTATGTTTATATATTTTTTTACTTTATTGTTAGAATTATAATTAAGCACAAATTTGTCAAAACTAATCAAATACGACAGGTCTTAACCTTGAGATGATTATATAGGCTGAGGATGCTTGAAATTCAAGCGAAACATGTCCCTATAAAACAGTGTTGTAGCATTATGGTCTAACAACATAAAACCAATTGTATTGAAAAGGTGGGATATAAAAAATCACAATATTGTAAGCATATTAACACAATACCTTCTCACGGCCCGGGTAGGGTCCCAACCGCTTCCTATCTCCATTCCTTTAGTTGTCATGTTGGCTAACCTGGTAGTTACATTCTGATGTTTTCCAGTACTTATCGTGCGTGAGTGTTTGATTTTATTTGATCTGGTCTGAAAATCATTATTTTCCTTTATAACGTTTATTGTTGTTATTATAATGTTTAAACTTTTAATGCTGTGTAATCCTGAAAAGGGTTACAAGTACCAAGCTGATGTATTAAGCTGTTGTCGTTTCAGCATTAATATCTATGGAGATCTGGCATGATCATGTCAGTAAGATGTTACAGTCTAATGACACTAGATCCTGCAAAACTGTCAACCAAGGAAATATGACAATCACCGAGTCTTTCACTCAAGAAGAGATACTGAAAGCAATTGCAACACTGAAACCCAATGAAATGAAATGTCGTATGGCTTTTAGTGCCGGGATATCCCAGGACGGGTTCGGCTCGCCAGGTGCAGGTCTTTCTATTTGATGCCCGTAGGCGACCTGCGCGTCGTGATGAGGATGAAATCCCGTAGGCGACCTGCGCGTCGTGATGAGGATGAAATCCCGTAGGCAACCTGCGCGTCGTGATGAGGATGAAATGATGATGAAGACAACACATACACCCAGCCCCTGTGCCACTGGAATTAACCAATTAAGGTTAAAATCCCCGACCCGGCCGGGAATCGAACCCGGGACCCTCTGAACCGAAGGCCAGTACACTGACCGTTCAGCCAACGAGTCGGACACTGAAACCCAATAAAGCCTGTGGACATGATTTGATTTTCAATGAATATCTACAGAGTTCAGGTCAAAAATGAGCAAAGATATGGACTGAACTGTTCAATGAATGTATCCAGCAGGGGATAATTCCAAACATGTGGAGGATTTTGAGAGTTAAAACACTGTATAAGGGAAGAGGGGACCTGACTAACCCAGACTCCTATAGTGGCATAGCATTGGAATGTACATTACTTAAAACCCTGACAAAACTTCTGACTCAGAAACTGGCAGCCATAGTAAACAAGTGTATCCTAGAAGAACAGTTTGGTTTTAGAGAATATCGATCGACAATCCAAGCAATAAATGTTCACGAAATGACATACACGAGGTCTTTAGACATCCAAGAGAGAAGCTACAAGTTATCTTTGTTGATAAACTCTAAAAACTTGTAGAAGAGAACTCCTTTATACGGCTGGTGAACAATATACTACCAAGAAACTGCACAGAGGTTGACGATGCACTCACCATCTCTGACGTGATCGAACAGACACAGGAGTCCTACAAGGGGACCTGCAAATTCCCCTTCTATTTAATATTGCTACATACGACATGGTATAGGCAACACAGACAGAGGATGTAAAGATATACCTGCACACAGATAATACAGCCTTAGTTTCAAAATCTATCAATTCTTTAAAAACAAGCATTCGATCACCTCGTAGACTGGGCCCAAGGCAATGATCTCCAACTCAACAGGCTGAAGACAGTAAGAATGACCTTCAAGAAAGGAGGAAGGCAAGCAGCAGAGGACGTTATATACTTAAGCCAACAACCACTAAGCAATGTGAGTAGATTTAACCCTAGAACTGAGGACCGTCTTTCTGGAAGATTGAAGGATAAGAATTCCATATTGGTCCGTATTGAACTGAGATTACATTAAAATTAAATATATTTTATGGATCCAACTTTTCAATATACATTATTTTGTAATGTGAGTTACATTACAAGTTCTTTACACATGGCACCAGTTTTGACTCCAGATCTGGGTCATCATCAGCTGATAACACAAAATAGTGCAAGGTACTAAAAATCACAAAACCAATGTACAAACACATAACATGAAACATAGAAGAAATAAAATGATTAGCTAAAAAGATAAGCTTGTCTGTGATGTAAGTTCAAATTGAACGTCAAGAATTTCATTGTTTGGTCCGTATTGAATCGAGATTCACAAAGCAATAAATTGAGGTATAAGGTCCTTCACATGAAAATTCCGCCAGTACTTCTACATAAATTTCAAAGACATCATCGAATGTAAACTGTATTTATATCTAATGCGGAACTGCAATCCTTTTTGTTAACATACTGGTGATTGATTTCAATTCTCTTTGCACCAAGATAAATACAGTAAATACAGTAACCATGGCATGACGACCAAATCAAACAACCATGGTCTACAATAACTCTTAGAACTCTCAGTATTGAACTTCCACGTAACCAATGTGCATTCTTTGATATCAGGTGTTTTCCACTACGCCCTAAACCTTGTTTTAAAATCCGACAACGATAAAGTGCTCGTTAATCTTTCAAGAAGAAGAGGAAGAAGAAGAAGAAGAAGAAATCCGACGAGTTGAATTAACAAAACCGCAAAGGAGAAAGAGAAGAAGAAGAAGAAGAAGAAGAAGAAGAAGAAGAAGAAGAAGATATCAGATGTTTGCTCTATTGCTAAGTACAGTATAAGCCACAAGAAGGAGACGTTATCAAGTGATTCAGTGTCTGTCTTGCCCGAGTTCGTTATTTTACGGTTATTGTTTTACAACTGCATTTGTTGTTGGAGTTGTTAAAGTTACTGTCACTGATTCGTCACATTTACTGTATTTTTGTTTTTTGTTACGTTTTTTGTTCTTGTTATGCGAGTTGAGTGGTCAGAGTGAATTGCCATGATCTTCCTTTCCCGTCATGTGTATTTGTTAATCCTTCTTTGTTATCGCTTTATTGTTTTCCTGCTAATAAGGGAAAAAAAGAAGGAAAGAAAAACTTTCACTATGGATGAGAAAGTTCGAATATTGGAAAAGGTTGATTCGTACCGCGGAACACGTGTTTCATTGGCACGCGAATTGCAGCTTCCTGTATCCACGCTGAATACAATTGTGAAAAACAGAGGAAGCATTACATCAAGACCTTCAGAATGCGGACCAAACTCCAAGAAAAGGAAGTATGCGTCATACTGCAAATACAAGAAAATGGAAAAAATGTAAGAAGTTGGTTTGAAACTTCAAGGTCCGCAGGCATTCCAATTGATGGTGTACTCTTAAGGGAAAAGGCACATAAGGTGGCAAACATTCTTCGCATTAAAAATTTCAGAGCGTCCGATGGCTGGATCGACCAATTTAGGAAAAGATATAACCTAACCTATAAAACTATTTGTGGGGAATCTAATGCAGTTAGTGATGAAAATGTGGAAGAATGGACCGATACAAGATTGCAGGAGCTAACCTAGGATTACAAACCCACAAACATTTTTAACCTAGATGAAACTGGACTGTTTTTCAGTGTGTTGCCCAGCAAGACTTTGGCATTCAAAGGAGATAAATGCCATGGTGGGAAACACAGCAATATGAGGCTAACAGTGATGTTGGGAGCCAATGCTGATGGCTCTGAGAAGCTCCACCCATATGTGATAGGGAAATCTAAAAAGCCTCGTTGCTTCAAGAATTGCTAGGCGGGCAATAATTCCATTGTGGAGATTTATCTCCCGTATGCAGTTATCAGACTGTGCCTCATATATAGGCTTCTGATAAGCTCAACTGCATACACCCAGCGTCAGTGGGTAGGGTCTGACACATCCCACTCTGACGAATCTAGTGTCAGACCTAAGACGATATGCTTCAAGAATGTGCGATCATTACCTACTACCTACAATGCCAACCATAAAGCTTGGATGACCTCAGATCTTTTCCGACAGCAGTTAATTGCTCTGGATTTAAAAATGGGTGCGCAAAATAGGAAGATCCTTCTTTTCATCGACCGTTGTCCTGTACATCCCGTGGATGTTAATCTGAGGAATGTGCAATTAGAATTTCTTCCTGCTAACTGCACAAGCAAGCTACAACCTATTGATCTAGGGGTTATTCACTCCTTTAAGTCACTTTATAGGAAGAACCTGGTGCAGCGAATTTTATTCTTTATGGATGCTGGAAAGGATCCATCATCATTTAAAGTTTCAATCCTGGATGCGCTTCACTCCATTGCTAAGTCTTGGAAAGCCGTGAAGCAGATTACTATCTCAAATTGTTTCTTGAAAGCAGGATTTTTTAAGAATCATGCCGAATCCCAGCTGCCAGAAGAGGAAGAAGAAGACGACCTGCTACCTGACGTATGGAGAATGTTGCAGTCAGACTGCACTACTGAAGATTTTCTTCGGGTAGATGATTCTGTGATCACTGCATAGGAAACAAGCGTGGAGGAGTTGGTTGCTGAGCAAACAGCAGCCAAGTCTCCCACCAGTGACAGTGATGAAGCAGAGGAAGACAGTGAAGTGATGCCTACCAGTTCTGATGCAAGTGCAGCAGTGGATGTTTTACGCAGGTATCTGTCATCTGTAGAGGGGGGTGAAAATAATTTTCATAATCGTTATGAGCTTGAAAAACAAATAGAGGTCATAAGAAATAAGAAGTGTAAACAGAGATCAATTCTGGACTATTTTGGTAGGAAGCAGTGATTGTGTAGTTTTCCATCTGGAATACATTTGTGTTGATGTTGTAAATACAGGTACAATAGTAGCAAATAAAATGTTTCATTCAGAGAAAATATTGCATCTTAGATAATTCTATAGCCATTCTAAGAAAGTAACTGCTGTAATACAAGAATATATTACACAAATTTTTAACCACCTACCGGTAACCTTCTCCTGTGCAAAGGATGAGCAGAATTACAAAGGCAGTGTAATCAACAGTTAATACAGTACAGTAATTAACTTACATGGACCTTTATTTGAGGTAAGTACAGTAAATCAATTGAGATTGAAATACCGGTACTCTATAAATTAATAATATGCATTTGTGTAACATTTACCTCCTTTCCCAGACCATTTTTATATATACCTGTACAAGTTGTTTCTCCCAATTTACACTTCCCCCCCCTTTTACACCAATATTCCTTGATCCCTTGAAAAGTGTAAAAGAGGGGTAATACTGTATCTACAAACATTTTTATGACTTTTAAATGCCCCATTCTACTGTATTATACGTATGTTCAAAAGTTTTAGCATCAATTTGAACTTACATCACAGACAAGCTTATCTTTTTAACTAAGCATTTTATTTCTTCCATGTTTCTGTGGTTTCCCATTTTCACACCAGGCAAATGCTGGGGCTGTACTTTAATTAAGGCCACGGACGCTTCCTTCCCATTCCTAGGCCTTTCCTGTCCCATCGTCGCCATAAGACCTATCTGTGTCAGTGTGATGTAAAGCAAATAGCAAATTTTAAAAATTTAAAAAAGAGTTAAGATGGCAGCCCACTTTGTGGACGATTCTGAAATCAAGCGCTTGATTGTCGAAGATCTTAGTGACAGTACTGATGGTGACTGTGCTTATTGTGTTAATTCTGACGAGGAAATTATTCCCGAAAGTAGTGAAAGTGACAGCAAAGTACAAGGCGCCTCGGAAGTAATGGGAAATTCCAATAATCAGAATGACGTTCAAGTCCGTGCAGGTTACGTTATTATAGGCAGTACATCAATATCTGAAGAAACCAGCTAAGGGATAAGTGTGAACTGTTGATATTTGTGTGTATTTGTATAAGGACTTTGATCATATCACACGAAAGAAGAAAATGATCTAAGAAAACTAAAGCTAAAGGTTCGAAATTCGTGAAAATAACTCAAAATCCGTTTTGATGAAAAATTGCATTTTATTTAGCATTCGAAATGAAAAGTGAAGAACCGTGGAGGAATATGCAAGAACATACTTGTGCATTTCAGAATATCATATTTCACGAATAAATCGTCTATCAGAAATTCTTTTGTTTGAGCAAAATATTTCAACAATTTCCTTTGTTAAAAAATTATACTAGTATTTTATGATAGATATTGTAACAATATTTTCTGTTATTTGTGTTATCTTCATGTAGATCAGTCTTTCAGCTATGGATTGGTGTATAGTATGGATTTATTGGGATTAATGTGGGATTACAGGCATGATTATTTTCAATGTGTATATTGAGGAAAATAACTGCAGCAGTTCTAGGGTTAAATATTTGGGAATCACTCTGCAGACACTGCAAAGAACATTTTCTGTGTGTGTCAGAGAAAGAGTGGCCGCAGCTCTGATTGCAATAAACAATGTCCAACGCATCAGAAAAATTTCACTTACAACAGCGATGAAATTATTTCAATTCAAGGTCATTCCCATAGCTACATATGAGTTACTGTTAATTTGGGAATGCCTCACAAAATTGAACTTCAAGGATATCGAAAAAAATAAAGGCCACATACACGAAGCGAGTTGTCAGTGCCTCGAAATTCTCCCCATCCAGACTTAGCTACAAGTTATGCAGTTGATATTTGTTTGTTGATATTTGTGCGTATTTTTACAAGGACTTTGATGATATCACATGAAAGAAGATACTGATCTAGGAAAACTAAAGATAAGCTGCAGGTTAGAAATTTGTGAAAAGAACTCAAAATCCGTTTTGATGAAAAATTGCATTTTATTTAGCATTCGAAATGAAAAGTGAAGAACTGTGGAGGAATATGCTTATGGAAGATCTTCATCTACAATTTGGATTGCCATCCACACCAGCCTACAAAGAAATAGTTTCTAAACACCGGAAGAAAAAGAAAGACATACAAATTGAATTCTACAGTACAGATGCTATTATTATTATTATTATTATTATTATTATTATTATTATTATTATTATTATTATTATTAGCATATGGTAACGTACACAAAACAATACAAAAATTAAATATACAGCACAAAATATTATATACATAATTACAAGATAAACACATAACATTGAAAACAATCGTGCAAGCAAAAGGGTTCAAAGAGTTAGATCTAAGTTCTCTAGCCATTGTATGGCCTCAGAAGAAGCCACCACAAAGTCCTGGCTGGATCCAGCAAATGCCCTTCCAATGCATTCGGTGACAATATGGTTGATGGTCTGCTTAACTGCACCACAGTCACAGGCTGGAGATGATCTCATACCCCATTTAAACAACAATGATCCACATCTCCCGTAGTTAGTACGTACTCTGTTGAGGGCTGCCCATGTCTTGCGGGGCAAATCAAAGCCAGCTGGAAGATTCTTATAATTGAACAGTGTCTGCCATTGAATCGGAGCTACACTGTTCCACTCTTGTTGCCAATCAGTTATTTGGATTGAAATCCCTCCTAACAAGTTCCTGTGCTGTTTGAATAGGAGGAGATCTTGATTTGAGGCGACTGAATCTGACGTTAACATCTTTATAGATAGGGAGATCAAGGATTGGTTAATATCTTATTGTATTCTCTATACAAGTTGTTCAATCTTCTAATTCTAGGAGGTTCTATGTGGCTGAGCACTGGCAACCAGAAAAGAGGAGTAGATTTTACTGTGCCACTTATGACACGCATTGTTTCATTCAAGACCGAGTCCACCTTTTTAGTATGAAAGCTGTTGATCCAAACAGAAGAACAGTACTCAGCTGTGGAAAGCACCAGTGCCATAGCTGAAGTACGCAAAGTAGATGCAGAAGCTCCCCATTTGGAGCCAGCAAGCTTGTGGATGATGTTGCATGACCTTAATTTGGCTGCTAGGTTGGTTAGATGTTTACTGTATGATAGCGTTTGGTCGAGAGCAACTCCAAGATATTTGGGGTTGGCATTGTGTGGGAGAAGACTTCCATTAAGTGACACTTTCAAGGTGATATTCGCTTGTCGGTTATTTAAATGGAAGAAGCAGGTTTCCGTTTTACTAGGGCTTGGTTTCAAGCACCACGTTTTGAAGTATGCACACAGAACATCCAGGTCTGCATTTAAAGTTCTCTCTATCACATTAGCATCCACATCCTGACTAATTATTGCCAGATCGTCGGCATAAGCAAATTGACGACAGCTCGTGACAGGTATGTCTGCAATATACAGGTTAAACAGTAATGGAGAGAGAACAGATCCTTGAGGTAGACCATTGTTAAGTACCTTTATTTTGCTGTGATTTGTATGCATGACTACCTGGATAATTCTATTTGAGAGCAAATTGTTAATCAGACGCGACATTTGACCACACTTTGTCAGTTTAAAGTACTTATACACAATACCTTCTCTCCACACTGTATCATATGCAGCTGTTAGATCAATAAACACTGCTCCACTCTTTAATTGCTTTTCAAAACCTGTCTCAATATGTGTTGTCAGAGCAAGCACCTGATCTTCACAACTACGTTGAGGTCTAAAACCAGCTTGTTCGACTGGAATGATTCTAAAAATTAGAGGGCTTATTCAATTGTAGATAAGCCGTTCCAAGAGCTTAAAGCAGACACTCATTAAGGCAATTGGTCTGTAGCTTTCGACAGAATCCGTAGGTTTACCAGGTTTTAAGATAGCTAGTATATTAGTTCGTTTAAACTCTGAAGGGAGTTGACTTGTTCGGAGTATGTTAGAGAAAAACTGACTAGCCAAATCCTTACATTTTTTCCACAGTGCTTCAAAAATTCTGGGTGTATACCATCAAAACCTGGGGATTTTCTATTTTTCAATTCAATTAGGGTAAGCAAAAGCTCTTGCTCAGTAAAAGGAGCAGAAATGTTGGAAGAAGTAGTGTACTGCTTTCTCAAATGAGATAGTACATTTTTAATAAACCTTTTGTGTAATTTGTCTGGCTTGGATTTGGACAAACTGGCAATGCAACTGGCAATATGATTAGTAGGGAGCGGATTTTTATATAATTACATTTTTTTTTTGCGTAAGTTTTAACGCAAGTTAAAAAGTTCATTATTCCTATTGTGCATCCCCAAGTGTAAAAACTGAATCTTATTTCACACAAAAACACACATTTTCACATTTTTAAAATGTAAATACATATTTTAAGAAAATCTATAATAAGCACATAAATCGCCAATATTTGTTGATCAATAAAATTTAAAATGCTTCTGTGTTATAAAACAATGCTCATATTTTCATTTTACGATTACGGTATTGTTTTTAACAGTGTATTTAACATAATGTATCTGAATGTTTCGGCTATTTATGGACTTCCCTCCATAAGTTCTAAAACTTGCTGGTCACTGGCTACGTCGTTACATTTAGACAGCGATTTGATTTGCTGCACAAGATGTTTTCTTGCATGGTGTCATTCCAATTCTTTATGATTCAGCCCTCTCGCGTTTTGTTTATAGAATATCAGCAAAAGGCAATCACAGAGAGATAAGGTGACGTAATTCTGTTACGACATGGGAGACTCTGAAGAATATTGCCCCACCATTAGGTAGTGGAATTTCATCACTCCTAAGAGTAAGGTTAGCTGTTCGGGTCCATATATCATTTTCGTGGTCATGTGATTTTGCATGGATTTATAAGAAATATTTCCTTCAGTGTCCGCTGCTATTCTTTTTATTGAAACAGTGATTCACCATAAATGCGTGTGTCGTAACCTGCAAAATAATGCCAAAAGAGAAGTCGAGTACAAGGTTGTGTCTTCAACAATATGTAGTGGAATTTAAAAGCATTTTCACCACCGATGGAAAAGTATTATTTTGCCAACCGTGTGGTAAAACAGTACGTGCAGATCAACGTTCCCAAGTAATAAAGTATTTGTCTGGAAATAAGCACACTGAGGCTGCTTCGTGTGTCCGTTCGTGACAATTACTAATAGCTGAACCAGCTACTTCAAATGCAGGCCCATCTAAACATTCCCAGTATTGTTTAGATGTGTGCAGAGCATTTGTTTGCGCCGACATTCCTCTTGGTAAAATAAATAATCCGGGACTGAGACAGTTTAGTGACATACGGTACGGTTCCGTAATTAGGATACATCTGAAAGTAGTTTAACATTACTGTAGTGTACTGTACAGTAGTATACGAGTAATATCCTATTAGAATTTAGTGTGATTATTTTATTATTGTAAAATATTTGTGTAGTACTGGTGTAGTAGAGGTATCCGTAGAAACTCGTACTAAAATACTGTTGTTGTAATTAGAATAGGCTTAATTGCAGTTTGGAATTGTGTAGTTCTTGTGTAGGCTATTACTTTCGATATTCAGTAATTAACAGCAGTTTTTATCCTGTCAGGGGTTGTAGGATAAAAAAACAGAGCACGACTAAGTAGTATTGTAGTGTAGTCGTATATTAATTACCTTATTGTTGTGTACTATCCCAGACAATATATCCCTCCATTCATTTATTTTTTGCAAATAAGTTATTTTATTTTTAATTTCATTTTTCCCCCCCGTAAAGAATGGCTAAGGAGCGCGAGTGTAGTTTCTGTGGGTGTGGCGAGGCATTGAGGGGTATGAGGGAGGAGTTGGAAAGTTTGAGGGAGATAATTAAGATTCTCACAGAAGACAGGAAGGAAGATAGGACTCCCTCAAACAACGTACAGGTTACAGTAGGTGTACAAGAGGGAGGGGAAGGAAAGGGAGGAGTTGTAGAAGACAGGTGGTCTAATGTTCTAAGGGGAAGGAGATTGCAGGCTAAGAGCTCTATTCAGGATCAGAATTCAGGACAGGTGTCTGTGCAAAATCGGTACGAGTCACTCCAGGTAGAACAACAGAGGGAAGATGAGGGACAGGGAACTGTTGCTGAGATGTGTGGGAGTAGGAGGAAGGGAAAAGGTAGGAAAGGAAAATGTAGAGTAGGTGATAGGAAAAGACAGGTGGAACAGGGTCATGGGAAGGAGAAAAGGGAGGAGGAAGTAGCTTCTGCAGTTATCAGGAAAGATAGGGCTGACCAGGAGGGGAGGGGATCAAACGAGGTGGGTAGGGTTGAGGCTCTGGTCATGGGAGATTCCATCGTTAGACACGTGGGGAAAGTGTGTGGAGGAAAGGGTACCAGGGTAGAGTGTTATTCAGGAATTAGGTTGAGGCAGATGTTGAGGAAAGTAGAAGAGAGAGAGGAGGGGAAGGAGAAGGTGGTAGTGTTTCACGTTGGTACCAACAACGTAAGGCAAGCTGATATAAGTACCAACATAGTTGGAGATGTGTGGGATCTGGTAAATGCAGCACGGGTGAAGTTTAAGAAAGCGGAGATTGTTATTAGTGGAATACTGTGCAGAAGGGATACTGACTGGAGGATGATTGGGGATTTAAATGAGACTATGGAGTGGGTATGTGGGAAACTGGGAGTGAAATTTCTAGATCCAAATGGATGGGTAGGAGATAGGGATCTGCGCTCAGATGGCCTTCATTTAAACCGCAGTGGTACGTATAAGTTAGGAAATTTGTTTGGAAGGGTAATAGGGAGGTACATTCAGGGAAACGGGATGGCCTAGGGAGCGGTGATAAGGGAACAGGGAACTGGAAATCAAGTAGGGATGACATAAAATTGTTAGTGTTGAACTGTAGAAGTATTGTAAAGAAAGGAATAGAATTAAGTAATTTAATAGATATATATTCACCAGATATTGTAATAGGAGTTGATTCATGGCTGAGAAATGATATAATGGATGCAGAAATTTTCTCACGGCACTGGAGTGTGTATCGTAGAGATAGGATAGGAAGGGTGGGAGGCGGAGTGTTCATTCTGGTGAAAGAAGAATTTGTAAGCTACAAAAAAGTTAAAGATGAGACACATGAAATTCTAGGTGTAAGGCTCATTTCTAAAGATAATAGGCAACTTGATATATTTGGAGTGTACAGATCGGGAAAGGGTAGCACTGACGCGGATTCAGAATTATTTGATAGGATAGTCAGCTATGTGGGAAACGACATGGAAAGAAATGTGATTGTAGCGGGAGATCTGAATTTGCCAGATGTCAATTGGGAAGGAAATGCGAACGACAGAAAACATGACCAACAAATGGCAAATACGTTAATATGGGAAGGACAGCTGATTCAGAAAGTGATGGAACCAACCAGAGGGAAAAATATCCTGGATGTCGTGCTGATAAAACCAGATGAGCTCTATAGGGAAACTGAAGTAATAGATGGTATTAGTGATCATGAAGCTGTTTTTGTGGTAGTTAAAAATAAATGTGATAGAAAGGAAGGTCTTAAAAGTAGGACTGTTAGGCAGTACCACATGGCTGATAAAGCAGGCATGAGGCAGTTTCTAAAAAGTAGCTATGATCGGTGGAAAACGGTAAATATAAATGTAAACAGACTCTGGGATGGGTTTAAAGAAATTGTTGAGGAATGCGAAAACAGGTTTGTACCATTAAGGGTGGTAAGGAATCGTAAAGACCCACCTTATTATAATAGAGAAATAAAGAGACTAAGAAGGAGGTGCAGACTGGAAAGAAATAGAGTTAGAAATGGCTGTGGAAGTAAGGAGAAATTGAAGGAACTTACTAGAAAATTGAATCTAGCAAAGAAGGCAGCTAAGGATAATATGATGGCAAGCATAATTGGCAGTCATACAAATTTTAGTGAAAAATGGAAGGGTATGTATAGGTATTTTAACGCAGAAACAGGTTCCAAGAGGGACATTCCAGGAATAATTAATGAACAAGGGGAGTGTGTATGTGAGGATCTTCAAAAGGCAGAAGTATTCAGTCAGCATTATGTAAAGATTGTTGGTTACAAGGATAATGTCGAGATAGAGGAGGAGACCAAGGCCAAAGAAGTAATAAAATTTACATATGATAACAATGACATTTACAATAAGATACAAAAGTTAAAAACTAGAAAAGCGACTGGAATTGATCAGATTTCTGGGGATATACTAAAGACAATGGGTTGGGATATAGTACCATATCTGAAGTACTTATTTGATTATTGTTTGGTCAGAGGAGCTATACCAGATGAATGGAGAGTTGCTATAGTTGCTCCTGTGTATAAAGGAAAGGGTGATAGACATAAAGCTGAAAATTACAGGCCAGTAAGTTTGACATGCATTGTATGTAAGCTTTGGGAAGGCATTCTTTCTGATTATATTAGACATGTTTGTGAAATTAATAACTGGTTCGATAGAAGGCAATTCGGTTTTAGGAAAGGTTATTCCACTGAAGCTCAACTTGTAGGATTCCAGCAAGATATAGCAGATATCTTGGATTCAGGAGGTCAAATGGACTGTATCGCGATTGACCTGTCTAAAGCATTTGATAGGGTGGATCATGGGAGACTACTGGCAAAAATGAGTGCAATTGGACTAGACAAAAGAGTGACTGAATGGGTTGCTGTATTTCTAGAAAATAGATCTCAGAGAATTAGAGTAGGTGAAGCTTTGTCTGACCCTGTAATAATTAAGAGGGGAATTCCTCAAGGCAGTATTATCGGACCTTTATGTTTTCTTATATATATAAATGATATGAGTAAAGGAGTGGAATCGGAGGTAAGGCTTTTTGTGGATGATGTTATTCTCTATAGAGTGATAAATAAGTTACAAGATTGTGAGCAACTGCAACGTGACCTCGAAAATGTTGTGAGATGGACAGCAGGCAATGGTATGTTGATAAACGGGGTTAAAAGTCAGGTTGTGAGTTTTACAAGTAGGAAAAGTCCTCTCAGTTTTAATTACTGCGTTGATGGGGTGAAAGTTCCTTTTGGGGATCATTGTAAGTATCTAGGTGTTAATATAAGGAAAGATCTTCATTGGGGTAATCACATAAATGGGATTGTAAATAAAGGGTACAGATCTCTGCACATGGTTATGAGGGTGTTTAGGGGTTGTAGTAAGGATGTAAAGGAGAGGGCATATAAGTCTCTGGTAAGACCCCAACTAGAGTATGGTTCCAGTGTATGGGACCCTCACCAGGATTACCTGATTCAAGAACTGGAAAAAATCCAAAGAAAAGCAGCTCGATTTGTTCTGGGCGATTTCCGACAAAAGAGTAGCGTTACATAAATGTTGCAATGTTTGGGTTGGGAAGAATTGAGAGAAAGAAGAAGAGCTGCTCGACTAAGTGGTATGTTCCGGGCTGTCAGCGGAGAGATGGCGTGGAATGACATTAGTAGACAAATAAGTTTGAATGGCGTTTATAAAAGTAGGAAAGATCACAATATGAAGATAAAGTTGGAATTCAAGAGGACAAACTGGGGCAAATATTCATTTATAGGAAGGGGAGTTAGGGATTGGAATAACTTACCAAGAGAGATGTTCAATAAATTTCCAATTTCTTTGAAATCATTTAGGAAAAGGCTAGGAAAACAACAAATAGGGAATCTGCCACCTGGGCGACTGCCCTAAATGCAGATCAGTATTGATTGATTGATTGATTGATTGATTGATTTCCTAACAAAGTACATTAATTTTGAGCCTCCAGACCAATCCACATTAAGGAAAAACTATCTCACAAAATGTTACGAAGAAACTTTATAGAGAATTCGGGCAGTATGCGATAGCGAAAAACTGTGGGTGAGCACTGACGAAACCACTGATTCAAGTGGCAGAAAAGTAGGAAATGTTGTAGTTGGTGTGTTGAAGAATGACAAAACTGCTTGCGAACATTCTGATTTGCTAGCGTGTAAAGAAATGCTTGCTGCAAACCATGTCATTATAGCTAGGTTATTTAATGAAGCCATCGTTGCCTACGTTATAATACAAGGCCTGGAAATAGAGTCCGTAAAACGCTATGGAAGTGGTTACACTGAAGTTCAATGCCGGGCCGCTAGGATCGCTTTCCTGCCCCCTGTCTACCAGGCTCGCGCCTTTAAACGTGTTCATTAACTGAGTTGGTTGTGAATGTATTATGTATTTGTCTGATGTAAGCATTCGCAGTTCCAGTCATGGTTTATTCACGAGAAATTAAAGGTAGTGGAATTTCATTTCACAAGTTTCCAGTGAATGTTCAATGTTCGAAACATTATACAGAGGAAGTATTACGCATGAGATACGGCTTCAAGCTGATCGAAGTAGGCCTCTGTTCCTAAGTTTTGATCCGAGTTACGTCATAAGAATCGTGCGATCCCAAAATTTGTCACTGGACTTTTTTTAAACTATGCTACCGTGACCGGCAATCATTTGAGAGGCATCTTCAAACTCAGAAATCTTAAATTAGGAAACCAACGAGGAAAATAATTTGCCCAACTAATTTCACGAAAATGAATGTAGCAAGAGCTAAAAATATTGTATTTTCCCCTGAAACAATCTCTGGTTTGAAATGTATGGAGGTGGTTTTGTCCCGAGAGCATAAGATACAGAAGCCATTTGTTTTATGGAGCATTTTACTAAATTGTTCAATGCGCATAACGTCTGCAACACCTCACATGGGACATATTCAGGAACGAGAACAAACGAGCATCTTTTAACCGGGCGAGTTGGTCTACGGTTAGGGGCGCGCGGCTGTGAGCTTGCATCCGGGAGATAGTGGGTTTGAATCCCACTGTCGGCAGCCCTGAAGATGGTTTTCCGTGGTTTCTCATTTTGACACCACGCAAATGCTGGGGCTGTACCTTAATTAAGGCCACGGCCGCTTCCTTCCAACTCCAAGGCCTTTCCTATCCCATCGTCGCCATAATACCTATCTGTGTCGGTGCGATGTCAAGTCACTAGCAAAAGAAAGCATCTTTTAGTACTGAAGATGAACTCCTCACTTGGTTAGTTAATGATTTCCTGTCATATATTAAGAAACTTAAAATGCATTCAGAGAAAGTAAAGAAGAATCATGAGAGAAATGTATCAGGCATAGATCTTGACTACCCAGTCCACTGTGGCCTGCATAAAATACTCATAAGTATACATTCGCATTATACATTGACGAGGGACCTAACGAGCTATGACATCGAGCTCTTCTTCAGCTACCTACGACGCCAAGCGGAATACAATGACATTATGGTTTGTGTGGCAAAAGAAAAAAACAGACTGTAAAGGCTGTTTAGAACATATCTGTTCTCCAGCTACTCAAAGTCCAACATTGTGTCTTATTCGTTTTCAAGATCGAGGAGCCCTCAGATACCGAAAATCACCGTCTGTGGCACTTCTGCAGTGAACGACGGAATTTGTCACTTCCGCTACGCAGTACTTGTCCCGAAAGAGAGTTACTAAAAGGTGTACGTTTATTTTTTCGAAAGACATGTTCAACAGTGAAATTAAGTGTGGAAAGTGTAAAGGCGACAAACCACCTCTTTTTCTACTATGAAAATTTCTGAGACCTCTGTTAGACAACATTGCTTTGAGCCACTCAAGTAGAAGAGAGCTGAAGGAAAGTTTTGAAACTTCAATGTCATTTCCAAGCCAATGCAGCACCGCTCTATAAATAAAGTACTGTCAATACTCGCAAAAACATTCAGTTCTTTTTATTTAGGATATACTTTACTTATTGACATATACGGCCATGCGAATACAAGGGGGCAAGACCGCGATCCTAGCGGCTGAATGGTGAACTAGGAAGCAACCCGTTTCCACGAGTGCATTTCAAGGCCTTGTATTATAGCGTAGGCAATGGAAGCCATGCACTTACTTTGGCCAAAAGGTATAAAATACGACCATGTATTGCTTTTCCTTACTGACAGTGCAGCTTACATGAAAAAGGCAGCCGAAGGCCTTTCTGTGAGCTTTCTGAAAATGATACACGTAACTTGCGTTGTTCATGCTCTACACAGGTTATGTGAAACTGTGCGGGCTCAGTATCCTCAAGTGGATAAATTAGTGTCTAATGGCAAAAAAGTCTTCGTAAAAGCACCCTCAAGAATCGATCTCTTTAAAGAGAAAAACCCAGATCTTGCGCTTCCTCCTCTGCCTATTGTTACGCGGTGGGGTACCTGGCTTAGCGCTGTGGTATACTACGCAGACAATTTCGAAAGTTTTGCATCCATTGTGAACGTGCTAGATAAAAACAACGCGTCGTCAATTGAGATTCTTCAAGAGATACTAAAAGACAGCTCTTTGAAAAATGATTTGGCGTTTATATCTGCCAATCTAAGCTTCCTGTTGTCCGAAACAGTGAAGGAAGTGCTGTTGAAAATAAATTAGATTCACTCCCAGCTTCGCAGGTACAGGGACTGTTAAAGGTCAAATATCAAAATTTGTTCAGGAAAAACAGAGGATTTCAAACAATATGCCAAATTTGTAATGTATTAGAGGGTGCTCATGTTGGCGAAATTGATGGCGTTATTGTTGGTGACATTCCTCCCTTTAACTATGCTCGTCTGACTTCCTGTGATGTGGAGCGATCGTTTTCGCAGTATAAGGCGTTCTTTAGAGATAATCGGCATGCATTTGTGATGGACAATTTGGAGATGACCTTTGTTGTTCACTGCAATTCTGAGACTACTTCTAGCAACTAATATTCCAGCGTGTGATGGGTGAGTACGAACTGGTCCTATTTTTTCAAAGATGATAGATTGCTTTTGCCATATTTAAACAAATCATTACCTTTAAAAAATAACCATTCATAAATTCTACTCTGGAATATCAAAAATTAATATACCATACAGCACGTTTCCATACACAGACATCATTTTGCCTTAAGGAGCACGTTTGGTAGCATCATATTCTAATACAAAACATTATACTTATTTACTTCTTGAGCGCGAGTAGTTATGTGATAATTTCAATTTTTTATCACATATTTTAAAGTTTTTCAGCACATAAAAAAATAAATATTTTTCACATTTTTAGCACATAAAAATCCGCTCCCTAATGATTAGGTGAAACCTCTGGTTTCAGCTGGGGACTGTGAGGTATTCTTCCTGGCTTCTTCAGAAGGCTCCAAGCTTTTCGACTTGAGTGTCTGAAGTCCAGTGTATCCATGGTTTCCTTCCATCTGCTTCGTCTAGCTTCATCTAGTTTATGAAGGAGCTCGTCAGCTACATCTTTTTCACCACTCCTCTGGAAATCTTTATAAAGTAGTTCACAAGCCTCATCCCACCCTGGTATAAAGTCCTTTCTCACTCCACGGGGAATATGTCTTTTAGCACATGTTAGAATAGCTTTCACAAACCTAGAGTAGTTACTAACCTCAGGAGGAATCCATCGTATGGTACTGTCAAGATCAGCTGAATGGCTCTCCCAGCTAGCTTTACTAAAGTTCCAGCGAGGGAGTGGAGAAGATCTTATAATAGGAATCTGCATTCCAATTTCTAGAAGGACAGGTCGATGTTGACTATGTGGAAAGTTCATAAGAACTTTACGAAACACAGGTAAGCTTGATCCCTGATCACATGAAGCAAAGCACAAGTCAGGATTGGTGTCTGAGTCCCATCTTCCTGACTTGAATGTAGGTTTGTCTTTTGGATTGAAAATCAGTTGCATGTTACAAAGCTCTGTCCAGTCTATAAGTTTTTCTCCACACTGATCACTATATCTATAACCCCACAGAGTATGATGACTATTGAAAACACCCACATAGATGGATGGGTGAGAGATTGTTTGAAGAACACTTGTTAGGCCACTGAATTCCTGGAGGTTTATAAATATTTATGATCGATACATCATTAACTTTTGTAGTGATGTTGAAAATGCTTGCATCAGAATTAGCAAAGACTAAATAAGTGCAGGTGATGGAATTTCGAACAAAGGTTGCAGTTCCATAAGACTGATGATAAGTAGCTCCCAATAACTTGTATCCAGGAATGTTTCCTCTTGAACGAAGCTGAGATTGATCAGAGGCATGAGTTTCCTGAATGCATATTACATCAACATTATTTTCCAATGCCAGTTTGGAAAGGTAGTCACTTTTAGATCTACTGATTCCTTCTATGTTGATTTGAAGGACTCTCAGAACAGTTCCCAAGGACTTTGCAGATTGGCTCTGAAAAGAGCTAGTATCGTTCGTTTCGTGTACCTTAGCCAGGAGATCACAAGTGATAGTCTGGCTACCAAAAGCTGACGTTCAGTTCAGTACTGGCAACACAGTTACCTGTACCTATTCAGGGGCACCACAGGGAGGAATCAGCATCAGCAAATGACTGGAAGGAAACGAACTATGGGCTGAGGCACCTCATGACAAGGTTTGCGATTCAAGGCTTTAACTTCGAAGTCTGTTGTACCATGAACCATGTCAAGACTGTATATTTACGTTCCTTGTGTGGAAGGACATGCCATCGATACCATGTGCTCTTCTGTGAGAAGTAGCGTATGTCACCCAAGAAATTTTTCTCGGATGAGACTTAATATAGGTTACAGACCGACAACTGACTAACTGTAGCATTTACATATTTATTCATGTAAGTTTTTCTGTGGCCACTGGCTGCAATAAACATATTGTATAAATGAGTCAGAGGATTATGTTGACCCACATGAATACTTTATTCCTCCAACTGAAGGTGAAGATGACACCAGTGATAATGTAGAAAATAGGCTACTGTATGTTGACACAGTAAGTGTAACTGTATTTCTAAACAAATTCTTTGTGCTTATTCCATTGGATATTTTGAATTACAGAGTTGAATTTTAACATTATTTTTATTCTACCTTTATGCTAAAATATTTTGAAGAGTGAAATGAATATATTTAAAATTCTCACCATACAAGAAATGAACAAGCTGAGGAACTCAAAACTAGAGATGATTCTATGAATGTATTCTATGCCCCCACCTACAGGATAGGTGGATGATGAAGATCGGTAACAGTATACAATATTTATTTCCCCTTGATTCTTTAAATCACGGAATACATCATTTTATTTTGGTTGATATTTTCATAATACTGTACTTCCTCGTGTATTAAACCTCCTCGCGTAACAGACACCCCTGGCTTTTTGAGACAAAGAAAATGAAAACAAATAACGTTTGCATATAAGACTCCCCAATGTAATTCGTCAGAGAAGAACAATGATTCCAATTCGAAGCAGGCACAAGCCGTACTCCAGCTCCGATGACATCACACAAATTTGTGAATAGATTCATCCGTCTGCCCCGCGCAATGGAAACACGCATCAAACTCATGCGGTACGTCTGTGTTTAGTAGTTCAGATATGTCCACCTCCATAGTGCACTGCAGCTCTGATGACATCGCACAAATAGTTTTGTAGGTCCGATTCGCACATTGCAAGCATGCATCAGTCATGCGATATGTCTGTGTTTTGTAGTTAAAAATGCCTGTCAGCATAATGGTTAGCACAATTAGCTGCCGTTCTCAAAACTGGAGTTTGATTCCCGGTACTTACTTACTGGTCGGCGCTACAGTCCATGTAAATCCTTGGCCTCCTTAATCACCTGCTTCCATTCGTCCCGGTCCTCACCTTTCCTTCTCCAGCATTTAACTCCCATCTTTCTAAAGTCATCCTCAACATCATCAATCCATCTCTTCCTCGGCCTTCCTCTCCTCCTTCTTCCTTCCGGTTTTCCTATAAAGACTTTTTCCACAGTACTGGTTTCTGCCATTCTCTGAACATGACCAGCCCACCGAATTCTTTCCTGCTTAATTTTAACAACAATATCTGGGTGGCCAAACAATCCTTGCAGCTCTGCATTTCTCCTCATTCTCTATCCATCCTGATCTCTAACTGCTCCAAATACCTTTCTCAATATCTTCCTTTCCCACCGTAACAGCCACTGTTCTTCTCTAGTAATCATCAACCAGCATTCTGAGCCATAAATCACTATAGGTCTTAGTACTGTTGAGTATATTTTTATTTTATTCTTCCTACCGACATTCTTGGATTTAAACATATTTTGCAAGGCGTAAAAGCATTGGTTCCCACTTATCCTTTCCTGTATTCCACAGAGGTTTTATTGTCTGCAGTTATTACTGAGCCGAGATATTTGAAAGTTGTAACCCTTTGATATTACTTCCCATGTATTCTCACTGTGGTCCTTTCTCTTGCTCCCTGTCTCTCTCATCTTCATATAATTTTGCCATTGATGTTTTCACGGCCCGGACTTATAGACATGATACTGTATAGGCTTTCTCTTCTGACAAAGCACAGTTCTCTTCAAGAGCTCTTTCGTTTTATGCAATAACTGCCAGATCATCAGCAAATGCTATCACTTGTACTAATCTGTTCAGGATGGTTCCCCCTGAGTTGATGGGTAGTTGACATACTACTTTTTCCAGTCCAAAATTGAATAGGACTGTGGAGAGAACATCCCCCTGCATCACCCCCTTTTCAACTAAAAACGCCTCTGACAGATCCTGTTCCACTCTCACCTTGCATACTGTTATTTTCACGGTCATTTCTATTAAATTGATCAATTTCTTCGGGATTCCAAACTCTCTCATAATTTTATATTTTTTTGCCTCTCTCTAGACTGTCGTATGGCTGTTTAAAATCAACATACAGCTGGTGCAGCTGCTTGTCATACTCATAAAACTTCTCCAGTAATTGTTGCAATATAAAAATCTGATCCAGTGTAGAGCGATTTTTTCTAAAACCTGCTTGGTAATCCCCTAGTAACCTTTCCATCCATGGTTCCAGTCTTGAGGCTAATATCTTATTGAAAACCTTGTAAGTTCCATCCAGCAAATTAATCCCTCGGTAATTTCCGCATACTGCCTTATATCCTTTCTTATGTATTGGACATATTATGCCCAATGTCTAATCCTTGGGCATTTCCTCCTTCATCCAAACCTCCTGTATCAACACATGAACAGCCTTCTCTACTCCTTCTCCCCCATATCTCAACAATTCTGTCTCCATCCCATCTTCACCTGGGGCTTTGTTATTCTTTAATGCTTTAATTGCTATCCTGACCTCTTCTAAATCTGGCTGCTCTATTAATCATTCAATTCTCCTTCTTCCCCGTCATCACTGATGTTTTCCTCTTCTCTATCATCCTCATTATTTCCATTGAGTACCTTGTAAAAATACTCCTGCCATCTTCCGAGCACTTTGCTTTTGTCACCGATGAGGTTTAATATTAAGAATATACCGATAAGGTTTCCATCCTCGTCCATAAAGAAAACAGATCTTGGTTGAAATCCTCTCTTAAGATCATTTGTTCTCTCATAAAATGTTCGTACCACATTTCTATCTTTCATTTCATCCAGTTCCTCGATTCCCTTTGTCTCCTCAAAAGCTCTCTTTTTGGATCTACATATCGGCTCTTCTCCACTTCTCTCTATACTCTTCCTTTGCTTGCCTTGTCCTCCTTTGAAGCATTCTTTACCTAGCTTCATTCCTCTCTTGAATTAGTGTTAAGCATTCTTCATCAAACCATTCTGCTCTCTTTACACGTTCCTTTATCATCTGCAACTTCACTGATAGCTGTTCTCAGTATCTCCCACTTACTTTCCACTTCTCCTTTCTCCCATAACTCCTTTCTTATTTCCAAAGATTCTGCTATTTTTTTCTTGTATTTCTCTTGCAATTCCTCGTTTTTTAGACCCTCTACATTATGCTTTGTCTTTCTTCTTACTTTTTCCATCCTTGCCGAGACTATTTTTCGACTGTATTTTATTCTTACAAGATAACGGTCTGAATCAGCATCAGCACCTCTACAACTTCTAACATTCATGATGTCTGATGCATGCCGCCTGTCTTGGATAACATGGTTGATTTTATTTCTTGTTACACCGACTGTTGATATCCATGTCTCTTTCTTTATGTTTCTTTTTTTTTTTTTTTTTTTTTTTTTTGCTATTTGCCTTACGTCGCACCGACACAGGTACATCTTATGGCGATAATGGGATAGGAAAGGCCTAGGAATTGGAAGGAAGTGGCCATGGCCTTTATTAAGGTACAGCCCCACATTTGCCTGGTGTGAAAATGGGAAACCACAAAAAACCATCTTCAGGGCTGCCGACAGTGAGGCTCGAACCCACTGTCTGTCGATTACTGGACACTGGCCGCACTTAAGCGATTGCAGTTATCAAGCTTGGTTCTTTATATTTTTCCGCGGGTGCCAAGTACTTTTGATTATCATCTGCTTCCCATTTGCATTACTGACTTTGTGCAAGCTTTCTTTCTCTACTATGTGTTTATACACCTCTTCTCTTCCAATCTTTGCATTTAGATCTCCAAGGATCATTTTCACGTCATGTCTTTGAACTTTGATAATTTCATCCTCCAATTTTCCTCCTCTTTTGCCTCTTCTGTAGGGGCATACACACAAAACATTGTAACATTGAAGAATTTTGCTTGAAGTTTCAAAGAGCACATTCTATCGTTGACTGCAGTAAAGATGATCACGCTTTACTTTACAGACTTTTATATGAGGAATCCTGTGCCATTACTGCCTTCTTCTCCTCCACTGTACATCAGGATATGTTGACCAGACATTACCATCCCTTGCCCCTTCCATCTTAGTTCCTGCAATGCTGCTATTTTCACTCCATACTTATCCATTTCATTCCTTAATTCCTTCAACTTGCCAGGTCTCTTTAATGTCCTTATATTCCACGTTGCTACTATGATATCATTTTTCCTTCTCTTAAGCCGTTTTTCTCACTGGGTCATCACCAAGTTATCCACTTTTCCTGTAGTATGTCTTAAGGTATCCGTAACATTTGTCTTTTTACGAGGTAGGGGAGATAACCCTACGCCCAACCCCCAATCTGGAGGATCAGGGCATCACACTTAGTCTGGATCATTACCTTAGACCTGTCCAGCTTGGGTGGCTCTACCACGAGCATGCTTTCCTGCCAGCATAGCTCTAAGGATAATTTGAACACACAAGCCTCCAAACAGCCGGCAAAATGTATTTTGCCTTCGTCAAGGTCGTGATACCTTTGGGAGGGATTCCCGATACTGCCAAAGATTTAAGAATGTCAGGAAGGTTGATATGCGGTAAAATGGTACATGCAACTCATCTCCATTGGTGGTGTGCCTAAAAAGAGCTGCACCACCTAAGGATGAGGACACAAGTTTACTTTAGTTACGAAATATTCACGGTTGTTGCTATAAATATAGAAGACTAGTTCATTAACAAAGTGATTGTTTAAAATTTCTTTAACTCGAGCCAATATAGGTAATTTATGGAGAGAAGTAGGTTGAAAACATGATAAAAACGATTCAATAATAATGCTTGTTTTACCTAACAAATAATAATAATAATAATAATGGTTTTCGGGGACACCAAACAAATCATAATATGCAATAATAAAAAAAAATGGAGACAACAACCATATGGAATTAAACACTATGATAATAAAACGCATTACCTCCACACCTTTAGATGTGCATAAATATGACACGCTTTCATGTTATTTATTTTTATTTCTATCATTGTGGATCTTCTGGCACTATCCGAGCACTTGATAGCAAACCTAACCTAAACAACGTGGTGTCTCTTATCTCACTTACAGCTGTTTAGGTAAACCCTGATGTGATAAATGTAGAGAAAAAGCATGAAATATACGTAAAAATAGAGGTCTGGCTTTCAAAAACTGCAGTTATCCAAAGAGTGCTTCCAGTTACTATAGTATTTTACATTCAGAAGTACAAATTGTAAGATACGCTAGCCTAGTGATCAGCTGATGTGTTGGCACGCTTTCTAGAGTAGGGCTTTATTCAGAAAGGGCGGCTTCTGCTACACATACACTAGCTGGGAATAACAGAGACCATCTCCAGAAACTATACGCGAATAGATTCTCACTGTTTGGACTCTATAATCGGAATTCAGGAACAAAACTTTTTAAAAGTTTCAAAAAGACGGGATCTTGAATGTTATCAATGGCAATGAAGACAACATCATTTGGGATGACGACAATGCTGGTAGCAGGGCAGATGGTGGCACAAAATGAGGATGTCCTTCCTTATGTCAACCTCACCAGAGGATGAAATGAATGACATGATATATGTTAGTAGGAAGGGAGATGGTGGGGCCTGGTCCCAGCACATAGACTACTCCTTTCAAATAGTCTGCTCGAGGCTTAATGTCCCCATCCAATGGGCAAATCACCATCAACAGCATTGTATTCTCTCACTCCAAATGAACACTGCGGAGTGGTTTGGCACGCAATCTAGTGATTAGAAATTGTATTCCACCACCTCTCCAACCCCGTCAGCCAACATTCTGATGGTGAATTTTTTCCCACCAACAGGACATGAACCAGCTAACCAATGTGTCAAACTTGATGCCTCAATGATCATGCCCACCAGGCGGAATCTGCTATCTAGGCGACTGTCCTAAATGTAGATGAGTAGTAATTCATTGACTGATAATTTCAATACGTAAGTATACAATTCCATAGTATTTTGTTCCACAGCTGCTATATAACAGCTAAAATACTATCAAAGGCTCGTAAAATGGAAAATCTTTAGATCCTATATAAAAGAAATTATAAATGTCCCAGCTAATTTTCCTTTATATTTAACAAAGAGATTGGGAAGACAGACAACAAAAGCCATGTTCTTTGCAGATGATATAGTGATATGGGGTGAGGATGAAACAGAAGTGCAAAAACAAGTAGATGTATGGAATCAAGAGATAGAAAAATTTGGGATGAAAGTAAGCAGAGAGAAAAGTATAACAACAGTGATGACAAGGGGAAGGAAAAGATAAAACTGAATGGTAAAATTCTGGAAGTGGTTAAAAGTTTCAAGTACTTGGGAAGTGTGATCACAGAAGATGGAAAGATAACCAAGGAAATTGGGAAAAGAATACAACAAGCAAACAGCTTCTACCAGAGTGTAAGTGGTATTTTGTGGAACAAAGATGTCCTGAAGAAATGTAAGAAAGTATTATATTGAACCTATTATGAACCCATACTAACCTATGCAGCTGGATCGTGGACTACATGAAAACGAGAGGAGAGTAGAATACAGGCAGCGAAGATGCTAAGAGGTATCAAAGGCAAGACCAGAAAGGATAGAATTAGAAATGAAGAGATAATGAAAAGGACAGGAATCTTCAAACTTCAAGACAGGATAGAAACCAACCAAGCTAAAGTGGTATGGGCATATGATGAGAATTGGAAAGAGAGAGTGCCACAAAAATCTTTTTCAGAGAAGTTAACGGGAAAGAGGCCATGAGGAAGACCCCAAAAGAGGTGGACAGATTTAGTATGGGAGTGCATAGAAAAGGGGGGAGGAAAACCAGAAGATGTACAGTAGAACCTCGATTATATGTTCCCGGAAACTACGTTTTCCTGTATTATTCGTCCAAATTTTGTGGTCCCGCGAGTATCCTAATTAAATCAGGTTGTAAAAATCCTGCATTATCCGTTCCTCGAAGAAACAATTTCCCAGATCAACCGTCCAGAAATTCTAGTCCCATCAACGCTAAATCCTCGATCATGCATTTTTCAAGAAACTGTATCTCATGACAAGACGGATACGGCATACTTACGGATCTTGGTGTAACGTCCAGTCATTGTGCTAATTCAGAATCCTCAGAAATCCTGAAGCAGAGAGTGTCTACAACAATTGGAAGGAGACAGAAAGCATTTCGACAGCTTTACATGAATCTTGATTTATGAATTTCATTTTCCGTATTGACATTTACCAATCTTCATAAAAGGAAAGAAAAATTCCACCTAATCAATACATTTATTACATTTAATACAAGAAAATAAATGTATTGATTAGGTGGAATTTTTCTTTCCTTTTATGAAGCTTTACATGAAGACGGAACGAGTTTCATAAAATGTTCATACTTGCAAAAAGTCTACATTATGTCCAGGGTTAGATGTTTATTATTTTACTTTTTTCGAGTGCATCACCGAACAGGTTTTCGGCATTTCCCTCAGGGTAGTGAATAGTCGCTGGGCATTCTGACAGGAATCGAAACTGCTCCTTCGTAAGTTACACAAATTTAGTTCTTTTTTGTATTACTGTATACGATAATGTTATCGAGACCCGAACAGATGTTGCACCTTACATACATAAAGCCATGGGAGGTTTTTGGATTGCCTATTACTGTTTTCGCCCCAATATAAGACTTATTACAAGTTGTCCATTTCATGACCGTATCGATGTTTAATCAAGAAGTAAGTATAAATAACCACCTAATCGATACTTTATTAATGCCTCAGGCAAAATTGAATAAAATTAAAACTTACAGGACATGTTTCGACCACTTAGTGGTCCTCTTCAGCTGTATAAATAAAGAACTGAAAAGAAAAACATTGACAATAAGCACAAATAAAAGTTCTTTGGAGACTCCTTTGATAAAAATGGAGGTCGTCAGAATAGGTCATCTTGCCTTTCGTTCTTGTTTGGAAAAGATGTTTATTCTGCGCTGTCTAGAGGGTCTTTCTTTGAGCGCGACCTGGTGAAGTAACGATGTGATACAGTTTGACAGTTCATGGAAAGCTCTGGAGAGAAGGGAAGTAGAGTTTCATCGTCATCTAAAATAACATGTGAGGGAGGAGGGAGATTGGGCTGTGCTTCTGCGATGTCGTGTTTGATTATATCTCTTGTTCGTCTAGTCTGTTTCATGTCTACCCATTCTAAGTATTTGCTAATATTCTCATATAAGATGTTTTTATGCTCGTTGTTTTCGTTGAGATTCTCTTCACCGTTTTCCAATTTATCAAGAACGATGTGGATGTTTTCCAGGTTGTTCATAAGATTACCTTTATTAATCATACAGATAATTTGAAGGTCCTGTTTTATATTGGTGAATTTGTGGTTGGACTCTTTCATATGAGATCCCATGGCAGAGAATCTTTTGTATCCTTCAGCATTGACGTGTTCTTGATATCTAATTCAGAAGTTCCTTCCAGATTGTCCCACGTAAGTTTTTTTACATTGAGCACAAGTCAGCTTATAAATACCCGATTCCAGAATCGCAGAAGCACAGCCCAATCTCCCTCCTCCCTCACATGTTATTTTAGATGACGATGAAACTCTACTTCCCTTCTCTCCAGAGCTTTCCATGAACTGTCAAACTGTATCACATCGTTACTTCACCAGGTCGCGCTCAAAGACAGACCCTCTAGACAGCGCAGAATAAACATCTTTTCCAAACAAGAACGAAAGGCAAGATGACCTATTCCAGAATCGGGTATTTATAAGCTGACTTGTGCTCAATGTAAAAAAACTTACGTGGGACAATCTGGAAGGAACTTCTCAATTAGATATCAAGAACACGTCAATGCTGAAAGATACAAAAGATTCTCTGCCATGGGATCCCATATGAAAGAGTCCAACCACAAATTCACCAATATAAAACAGGACCTTCAAATTATCTGTATGATTAATAAAGGTAATCTTATGAACAACCTGGAAAACATCCACATCGTTCTTGATAAATTGGAAAACGGTGAAGAGAATCTCAACGAAAACAACGAGCATAAAAACATCTTATATGAGAATATTAGCAAATACTTAGAATGGGTAGACATGAAACAGACTAGACAAACAAGAGATATAATCAAACACGACATCGCAGAAGCATAGCCCAATCTCCCTCCTCCCTCACATGTTATTTTAGATGACGATGAAACTCTACTTCCCTTCTCTCCAGAGCTTTCCATGAACTGTCAAACTGTATCACATCGTTACTTCACCAGGTCGCGCTCAAAGACAGACCCTCTAGACAGCGCAGAATAAACATCTTTTCCAAACAAGAACGAAAGGCAAGATGACCTATTCTGACGACCTCCATTTTTATCAAAGGAGTCTCCAAAGAACTTTTATTTGTGCTTATTGTCAATGTTTTTCTTTTCAGTTCTTTATTTATACAGCTGAAGAGGACCACTAAGTGGTCGAAACATGTCCTGTAAGTTTTAATTTTATTCAATTTTGCCTGAGGCATTAATAAAGTATCGATTAGGTGGTTATTTATACTTACTTCTTCCAATATAAGACTGCGAATTACATGTTTTTGTGCTAAAACACTATAAAAACCGCAGCCGTTTTATTTGCGCATGTTACATTTAAAAACTTTGTGTAATTTCGCACTCGTACCGACTTGTACAGTGAGCCTGCTTTCCAGCTGACTTCAAGGTCGCGAATGATTGTAATTTTGGAAGTGTTAAAGATATTTTTTCTCTTTCCAATTTGATTGTGATTAGTGACGGGCAGAAATGAATATAATGTATTCAAGAACTTTAGGATCGATACTTACATTTGAAACCATATTCTCGAGTTCAACATAACCTTTAAAAGTCAATGTAGGCCTAATTTACACGGAACAAGATTTCCACAAACAGACTACGAACAGTATACCGGTGACCAAATTACACTGGAAGATAAAGAAAAAAAAAAAAAAAAAAAAGGATATCGCCATCATGTTGGGCGCTTTTGTATCTAATGTGCTTTATTTTATTAGATTAGAGAATTGAAAACTACTTGTGGTTGATTGTTGTTTGGTTTGACATTGCGGGTATTTGATTTTTCGAAGATTTTGGCTGATCAAAGTTGCTGAACTGAGAGAAGTTTTCAGAGGAAACTGACAAAGTTTCCCCGGTAAAACAGAATGTAAAGTTTCGAGATTTTTAAGTTGCATACCGGTAATTAATGTTTGAAGCCGGCCCCGCGGTCTAACTTGCCTGCCTCTCACCCGGAGGGCCCAGGTTTGATTACCGACCAGGTCAGGCATTTTTACCTGGATATAAGGGCTGGTTCCAGGCTCACCCTTTCTACAATTACCTTTAATTGAAGAGCTATTTAATGGTGAGATGGTGACCCGGCCGAGAGGATTCGTCACACTGACCATGCGTCGCCTCGTAATCTTCAGGCCTTCAGACCGAGGGCGGTCGCTTGGTAGGTGGAAGACCCATTGGGGCTATAGTTTGGTTTGGTTTAGGGGTGTCTGTAAGATTATAAGTATACATATTTCATTTTTGTAATGTTTAGCCAAATTGTTGATGGTTCATTCATTCCCGGATTTTCCGTTTTGCCGTGTTGTACGTTTTTTTTTTTTGTAGTCCCGTCAAAAACGGAGAATCAAGGTTCCACTGTACTTAAAGAAGGAGAAGAGTGGTGGAGAGACAGACAGTAATGGATGTCCTTGATTCACAACCTGACCCAGGAAGCTGGAAACGAAAAATGAAGATGGTGATGATGATGATGAGTTAACAAAGTTATGTGATGTTGAGCCAGTCAGCATCTCACCTTACAAATAACCTCTGAATGTATTAGCCATCGTCATAATTACAGGAGTGCTTCTACTTATTCTGACAACAAACTGTTTTAATATGATCCATTGTTGTAACTGATTCAAAGAAGTTAAATTAAGAAATTTCATTGTTGGTCCGTATTGAACCAAGATTACAACTTTTATTATAATTTGGATCCACCTTATTCAATACATAAAAACTGTTGTTTAGATGAAATTAGAACATATATTTCAATCAGAACTAGTTTCGACGCCCTTTTTGTGTCTTCATCAGCTGACATAGGTTCTTGGAAAAATTGGCAATCACATAAGTTTATCTACGTCAAATTGAACACAGTTTAAAACCATATTAACAACCTAAAACTGTGTTACAATTAAACTGTTTAAAAGTCCATATTTTCTACAAGTTCGAGACTTGCGAGTCTTAAACTTTAAATTGATGAAAACATATGTAAACCGGTTTGCTCACTAATAAACTAACGTGGATTTAAAAGAACAACAACTTAAAAATAAAATAGTCTTGAAGAAACATTAGCTTAATTTAACACACTTCTTAAAACGCGACGTAGAATCGTATTAAAATAATTCAATAAAATCTTCAGAGTCGCTTTAATGGAGCAATCCTAGTGAGGTGGAAACGAGCAATCGGTCCTTTAAGATGTTAACAAGTACAACGTTCCCAGTTCAATGCGGACCTGAAATAATAGGAATCTAATAAACTATCGCTTAACTGAAGAGGCAAAATATAAAATTACGTCTTATAACGTAAACGTTTTTACGTGACTCACCTCAAAAGATTGCTGTCCATGCGAAGCACAATGAAGCCTAGCGAGCAGTGTCGTGTTAGTAATCAAGTGTCCAAGATTGGTCTGGGCCGAAGGGGGGGAAATAGGGGAAAGCGAGAGGAGCAACTGAGGAGCGGCAACCTGTTGGAGCTCCGGAGGGCGTGGTCGTAGAAAGCAACTAGTAAAGCTATTACGCATAATATGAAACACCGTCTTATTGACCGGGATACGTACATTTTTAAAAAACTCAATAAGGAAATCAAAAAGAATATTTGATTTTTCAGAAATTTCATTTAAATTAAGGTTTGGATTAAAATACTGATCCAGGTGTATATAGCAACCCTCTGTAACATCCAGCAAATTTCCTTTTCCTAAGTTCTCCAAGATCTCAATGTCCTGTTCTATAGATGTGAATTTATGCTTTAGATCATGTACATGCTGGCCTACCGCGGAAAATCTGTTATATTTTATTGCACTGGTACGTTCTGTGTATCTAATTTTAAAACTTCGTCCTGTTTGACCTAGATGTGTGCACCCACAGTCGTTACATTTAAGTCTATACACACCCGATTTGGTATATGGGTTCGATCTATTAACTGAGCTGAATTCTGCAATACAACTGTATTATTATTATTATTATCAGTACGAAACGAAACCTTGGCATTATGTTTCTTGAAAACATTAGTAAACTTATATATATCTTTATTATAAGTAAATATTGCAAACGCCTTTTGATTAGGTTTGTCTTTGGCCAAAGTGGTTTGTAAATGGTACCTGAACTTGTTGATGATACATTCAATAAAGCATTCACTAAAACCATTAACCTTAGCCATTGAACAAATTATATTGAGTTCTTTATTCAAATCAGCTTTTGTCATGGGGATCCTAAATGCCCGTTCTACTAAACTATTGTATGTAGTTTTCTGAGTCTTGTCTAATAGTGACTGCCGTTTGTGTAGGTTTTCTAAAAATACTATAAGCAAAAGGTGAATCCGATCTGTTGATTTTTAAGTCAAGAAAATTAATTGAAATAAAGAACTCAATATAATCTGTTCAATGGCTAAGGTTAATGGTTTTAGTGAATGCTTTATTGAACGTATCATCAACAAGTTCAGGTACCATTTACAAACCACTTTGGCCAAAGACAAACCTAATCAGAAGGCGTTCGCAATATTTACTTATAATAAGGATATATATAAGTTTACTAATGTTTTCAAGAAACATAATGCCAAGGTTTCGTTTCGTACTGATAATAATAATAATAATACAGTTGTATTGCAGAATTCAGCTCAGTTAATAGATCGAACCCATATACCAAATCGGGTGTGTATAGACTTAAATGTAACGACTGTGGGTGCACACATCTAGGTCAAACAGGACGAAGTTTTAAAATTAGATACACAAAACGTACCAGTGCAATAAAATATAACAGATTTTCCGCGGTAGGCCAGCATGTACATGATCTAAAGCATAAATTCACATCTATAGAACAGGACATTGAGATCTTGGAGAACTTAGGAAAAGGAAATTTGCTGGATGTTACAGAGGGTTGCTATATACACCTGGATCAGTATTTTAATCCAAACCTTAATTTAAATGAAATTTCTGAAAAATCAAATATTCTTTTTGATTTCCTTATTGAGTTTTTTAAAAATGTACGTATCCCGGTCAATAGGACGGTGTTTCATATTATGCGTAATAGCTTTACTAGTTGCTTTCTACGACCATGCCCTCCGGAGCTCCAACAGGTTGCCGCTCCTCAGTTGCTCCTCTCGCTTTCCCCTATTTCCCCCCCTTCGGCCCAGACCAACCTTGGACACTTGATTATTAACATGACACTACTCGCTAGGCTTCATTGTGCTTCGCATGGACAGTGATCTTTTGAGGTGAGTCACGTAAAAACGTTTACGTTATAAGACGTACTTTTATATTTTGCCTCTTCAGTTAAGCGATAGTTTATTAGATTCCTATTATTTCAGGTCTGCATTGAACTGGAAACGTTGTACTTGTCAACATCTTAAAGGACCGATTGCTCGTTTCCACCTCACTAGGATTGCTCCATTAAAGCAACTCTGAAGATTTTATTGAATTATTTTAATACGATTCTACGTCACGTTTTAAGAAGTGTGTTAAATTAAGCTAATGTTTCTTCAAGACTATTTTATTTTTAAGTTGTTGTTCTTTTAAATCCACGTTAGTTTATTAGTGAGCAAACCGGTTTACATATGTTTTCATCTATTTAAAGTTTAAGACTCGCAAGTCTCGGACTTGTAGAAAATATGGACTTTTAAACAGTTTAATTGTAACACAGTTTTAGGTTGTTAATATGGTTTTAAATTGTGTTCAATTTGACGTAGATAAACTTATGCGATTGCCAATTTTTCCAAGAACCTATATCAGCTGATGGTGACGCAAAAAGGGCGTCGAAACTAGTTCTGATTGAAATATATGTTGTAATTTCATCTAAACAACAGTTTTTATGTATTGAATAAGGTGGATCCAAATTATAATAAAAGTTGTGATTCAAAGAACACAAACAATGTTTTAAACATTAATCAAACATCTAGAGAGATTTACCTGAAGTTTGTGATTCTTCTGAAACCATCGAGTAAGCAAGTAATTCAAATTTGTGCCCATGAATTTTTCTGTGCTCTGAAGATTCAGGCTCTCTCCAATAAGAACGAGGACTTTGTATACCAATTCTGAGGAGTAAAAAAGATAACAAGTTTTGATATTTCAGCAAATAACATTGTTATTGTTATAAGGGAAAAGATATTAGATGTAAGGCTTTTCAGGCGTTTGCTCTATTAACCAGCGTTTCGTCTTATGCAGAATCATGGATACACTCCAGCATCAGTGGGTAGGGTCTGACACATCCCACTCTGATGGGTCTAGTGTCAGACCTAAAACGAAACACTGGTTAATAGAGCAAATGCCTGAAAAGCCTTACATCTAATATGTTTTTGACATTTTTGACATGCTCTATTGGTGAAATATATCTAATTCCCTCCATGGGAATTTAGAATTTTGAATTGCCAGGTGGGCAATAATTCCATTGTGGAGATTTATCTCCCGTATGCAGTTATCAGACTGTGCCTCTTATAAGGACTTCTGGTAAGTTCACCTGCATACACTCCAGCGTCAGTGGGTAGGGTTTGACACATCCCACTCTGATGAGTCTAGTGTCAGACCTAAGACAAAACGCTGGTTAATAGAGCAAACGCCTGAAAAGCCTTACATCTAATATGTTTATGACAATTTTGACATGCTCTATTGGTGAAAAATATCTATTCCCTCCATGGGAATTTAGAATTTTCCATAAGGGAAAAGAGAAACAAAACTAATAGCATAGAACTACATGATTAACAAATATCACTTTCCACTGTCACAGTAATCATCAATACCTAAATGTTCATACATTTCAATATTTTTCCATAGGTTTAAATCTATATGCATAATATATACAAATTATATATTGTGTCGATCAGGGGTGGCAGAAAGCAGCAAAGAGCAAAATAAACAACTCCCTAGACAATGAAAATCTGATACCCTTCGGGCCAGAATGGTATCCATGGGAGGTTGTTCAGGGAAGGTGAGAGTGAGGAGATTGGCACAACTTACTGGAAGCAATGAAAGACTCAGTTGGGGGCCTTGAGGTTACAAGTTAAGCTCACAAGTTGAGAGCCCCAAGTGAAGAGTACAAAAGAAACATACAGTATATAAAGGACTAACTTATAGCTGTAGAATATGCTCACATGTTTCTATGCTTAAATATGTGCATGTTCATGTTTGTCTTCGTCTCCTGTTCTATTTCTTCTTCCCTCACAGACCTGCCATTGTGTTTATCCTGCGACCTGATTTGTGACTTGCCTGTTCCTTACCGTTACTTATAGTGATTCGATTGTGTTCCTAGTCTTTCACCATTAAAAGATATAAATTTCATTATGATTGATCTGTATTGAACTGTGATTACAATAGTATTTAAATATTTTATTACTGTATTAAGGCCCTCTTTCAACAGAATTTTATGTAACCATTCTTAACTTCAATTCTATGAGTTGTGCATAGTTTTTTAAGGCCTTTGTGTCTATACATTATTTTCTTCGATATATTTGTGCAATTTGCTTTAAGGCTGATGATGACCTACAGTTAGGTCGAAACTAGTCCCTGAACGTAAATGTAATGTGAAAGATTGTACAGTTTGTATTGGAAAACTGGACCTTAATGATAAAATATGTAAATACTATTGTAGTCCTTTACAATCTGTATTCATCATTATCTTTTTCCAGTGTTTATCTGCTTACTTCTTATCCTATAATTTACCACCTATATTCATCATTATCTTTTCCAGTGTTTATCTGCTTTCTTCTTATCCTATACCTCACACATTAAGAATGAAGGTTTGTCACGATGGCCCCTCAATGAGTGTTGAAACATGTCCATCTGATGAAGAAAGGAAACAGAAATGGGTTTATTGGGAGCCAAGAAGAGATGGATATAGAACTGGTATTGATGAGAGAGACAATCTATATGAAAAACTGCAGTGTATGAAGATGTGAAGACTTCTGTGTTTGCTGATGTCCCTCTTTCTATTAAATCCATACTGACTTCATTGGTAACCCACCCCCCACCCCCCCACACAGACAGGTCTTATGGCGATGCTGGGATAGGATTAGGAGTGGGGAGGAAGTGGCTATAGGCTTAATTAAGGCATCTGCCTAGTGTGAAAATGGAAAACCATCTTCAGGGCTGCCGATAGTGGGGTTCAAACTCACTATTTCCTGAATGCAAGCTGAAAGTTATGTGACTCAAACCGTGCAGCCACTCATTCAGTAGTGTTCCTCTTCATGCTTTTGCACTATGTATTACTTGACTTGTCACTTATTTTTCATTACATAAAATACCACGTAAAATAACTTACCAACTCTCAAGTTCTTTTCCTTTACTAGCTGAAAAATCCCAAACAGAGCTCTTTTACGTAGGTATGGGCTAATCACGACTAAGACTGCCAGAGCATGTAGAGCACTAGCTGCTCTATTTGCACCCTCATCATTGGCATCTTCCTCTGTTAACTCCCCCTGAAAACAAAGGAAGAAACAATAAGGTCATATTTATAATGATCCTAGGTCAAGTTATATACAGTATATTTTTAAAACGCAACAGAAAGAATCAAGAAAATACACATACCGGGTGAGCAGGTTTTGAGTTGTCTGTGCATACAGGGGCTCCAGTCCAGTTGTGAAATTGACCAAGGCCATTGCCGAAAAAACATGCATCCCGAGCTTCATGGGAACTGTGAGTCTGTTATCACCCTAGGCTAAATAGAGGCTGAAACCATATTTATTCAATAGTGTGTTACGACATCACCACTATCTTCTTAGTGTCGTCGCATTTGGGCAGGAAATGCTCTCCAGATCAATGCATACCACTTGGTGTGGAATAACGCGTCCTGTGGATTAAGATTCCAGGTTCTTAGGTCAGAATTCATGGTGTCGAACCACCTTAATTTAGGTCGTTCTCATTGCCTCTAACCATTGACAATAAGGTGGTAGCTGAACTGATAACAGAACCAGGTGGTGCTCTTAAACATGTGTCCGTATAAACAAAGTCTCCATTTCTGCATTTTCTCATTGATTGGGGCCACAGCTGTGAGTTGTCTGATGGTTGTGATATTGAAATGGATGTGCAGGGAAATAAATCTTCAATGTTCTTTGCAATATTCATAACATGTTATGGCTAATAAAGGCCTAAGTATTCTACACCACAAGTGTTTATGATTGTACTGTACCATTACGTTATAGTCGAGGCGATCCTACTCACAGAAATGTACCGGACAAAATGCCGTGCGCCGGCTTCACGCAACATGGACATATATGAATTATCACCAAGAAGCAAGTTAATCACAGTTTAGAAGGTGGAGACTTATGAAAGACCATCGGAAAAGAGTTTCATATTGGAACAACTATTGTCTTGAAAAATAATTGAATTCAATTAATTCTTACTACCTTGAGAAAGAAGATCGCATTAAAAAAAAAAGTAGTAGTCTACTCAGAACCAAGGAAAGGCTGATTAACAAAAAGGAAGAGAACTGTGTATTTAAAAATATAAATATTGGCGAAGAATTCAATTATTCACAGCTAAAGAATTAGTCAAGACGTGGAGAAACGTTTATATTTCAATTTTAAATATTGGAGAAAAAGGATTACACAGACCAGTGCAAGATTGAAGAGAAAGGGTGAATTCTAGCACTATAAGTGGCTGAATATAATTGAGAATAACGGAAATAATATCTAGAAGCACTAGCCAATGAGAAGAAAAAGATCTATTTGATGAGAATAAGCCGCATTTGAATTCATATAAGAGCGGAATTTCGAGATATAGAAAAAAATACTAGCATTTATTCACATCTGCTAATGCTTAAAATGAAAGAATTAGCTAATTATTCTGCTCGTATAATATTGTTTTCTTCTTGCATGGACACCGCCAATATGATGAGAACCGCTTAAGCTGATGGAGGAAGACTGCCCAGGCTACTATGACGGAGACCAAGACTGCGATGCCCAGTAACCAGCTGTGACGTGTTCGGAGATGGAATATAACTTCTCAGAGATGGCATAGCGTACAACCAGGAGCCAGCAGCTGACCCACTCAAGTCGAGATAAGTTTCCGATATATATTAAGAATGAATAGTAGTTGTATTAAATTAAAAGCAATTGAGTATTACCTATAAACGGATTATATGTGCCAAATTGTGAATATCAGTGTTAGATCTTAAGCAGTTAACCGCGAGTGTGTGCCAATTTAAGTAGCAGATATAACCAAAATGCAATTATAGGTTATTGTCAACATACGTGAAGTGTGTATACCGGTTTTAACATTCCAATCTATACGGAAAGTTTATTTAACTATGAAATGAGGGAGATTGAAAACAGTAGCCATGAATTGCAGAATATAACCTAATTTTTGAGTAAACCAAATCGACAGACATGGCTGTAATGACTTTATTGTACGAAGAGATGGATTATATTAGGAATACGTGTTTTATAAGAAGAATATATCGTCGAAGGAGTATCGAACTATAACAGAAATAATATTTAGTGTAAGCGAAATGAGAATATATATGTTCAGGTAGGTTAAAAAGAAGAGGTATATGAGAAATGTGTAGTAATGAGAGTATTGTGATATAATGTTTTATTTTCGTTGTAAGGTTAAAAGGAAGGAAGTTGCTGTAACTGATCTATGTGGTAGATATTGATAATCCATGATAAATAAAATGAAAGCTATGAGGTTAAGTCATGTTGATGAGAACATAGAGTTACAGGCCAGCTAATTTAATGTCACTTGGTGATATAAGGAAAAATTATGCATGGTTATTGAGTTCAGGATACTTATTGGTGTATATGTAGGGACACTAGGAATTATCGCCCTACAGAACGATAATGTCTCCCAGAATAAAATGTGGATAGAGGAATTACATTACGTTGAAAAGAACTGGCACAGCAGTAGATGAAATAAGAGTAGACATCGTTAATAGTAGCACATATGTAAATGAGTGGCACAATTTCAGAATTAATATCGATAGGCTATATTATTAGTGGCACTTATTGATTATATATATGATTTCCAATGTCAAATACGAATGAATATAACATTACCTAGTTAGTATCCCTGATTATAATAATATTTTAGAGTGTGGTAACAGTTTAAAGCCACAATGAGGAAACTTGTTAATCATCTCGTATCTTGTAAGACAAACACGAAAACCAAAATATGAAATATGAAAAATCCTCCACATCCCACCAAAAATAAAGAAAAATATGAAAAAATATCCCTATGAACAATATTTATGCGAAATGATGGATTTAATTAATTCAGCAAAGCATTAATGGTAAATGATGAATGTAAGAATACAAAAGACCCAATTTCAACTATGTCAACAGAAAGAATCTTTGTATATAAGATGGATAATTATCATATTTTCATTTTCTTTTCTCTACAACAAATATTTTAATTTTATTTTCTTTCATATGAAATTAGCATGCTAATGAACTAGTGTAAAGATTATTTCTGAGTTTTATTCTGAAATGTAGGTAATGATATGTAGCTGTAAGGTAATATAACTATTAATGACAGGGATTATTGAGGTGATATAACGAATGATTGAAATGCATTGGTAGAGTTTGGGGGTTAAACAATGTTTTATTGCACAGGGTCTTACTCTTCAACGGAACCTGCGATAATATGATTACATTTTAAGGACGAAGTTAATATTTTACCCTGAGGAGCTGGCGAGATGGTGGTGGTGGTGATTATTGTTTTAAGAGGAAAGCTGGCGAGAACATAGACCCCAATCAACCGATAATATGGTGTAGAACGTACGTACATACAGAATCAGTTTGTGCAGTCAGGAGATTATTTCAAGAAAAGTTCCTAGATGATCAAGCTCCAAGTCATACTGAGACTCATAAGTTCAATTAACAAATTTTGAAATTGAAAGGGTTCAAGATAAGAAGTGGACATGGTACTGCACAGAGCTCATAGAAGAAGTTCTTGATAACCCTGGGTATCGTATAGAAAATTCTCCTAGAAAATCTCTTTGCCAGTATCCTTCTCAGCAATCACGAATTTCCTACACCTCTGTACAAATGGCCAGAAAGTAACCTCACCTAAAATGAGGGAACGGGTACATATTGTTTTTAGCAATTCCTTCTTTTAAATATTAAGGTCAGTGACACTAGTATTGTAGTTGTATTACGGAAAACCGGGGACTAGTGTTGTTTTCTGGCAATGAGTACATGCTGCGTGGCCCAGGCAGCACCCCACCGCACCCATACGAAACTCAATCTGTTCACCCAGTATAACTTTTAAATATTACCAGGTAAAAAAATGAATGTTACCTCAACAACAAAAGAGTCCATCACAATTGTATGAAGTTTATCAAACAATGATGACTGCCACTGGAGATTAGTTGATGAGAGAAAGAGAGCACAGACGTTTTTCACCACAGCCATGCGAACTTCATGAAAAGGACTCTTTAAATACACCAGAATCTCCTCCACAGCAGGAGCATCCCCAACTGACAGAGTTCCACAGTCCCATGTGCTCCAAGATGCAGCTGGATCAACCTATACGAGATTAATGCAGGGGATTAGGTATATATACATATGAATAAGTAGAACTGGGTGATACATGTACAAGATACACAATCAATTTTGTTTATTTTAATACATACGTGAAGAAATTTTACTTATATTTCTTCAGTAAATACAGTGAAACTCTTTCGAGAATGAAAATGCCCTTCAGACTTGGCTTGACGACTTCTTTACCTTAGAAAAAGAAAGTCATTTTCAACCATACTGATTAATTTTAAAAAGGTGATATGGTATTATTACATCGAATTTAATTTCATAAAATAATTAAAACTAAAGAGCATCAATGAACTTTATCTAGAAGAAGAACAGTATGGATTCAGATGTAATAGAACCACCAAAGACCTAAGCTTTGCTGTTAGGATGATTATAGAGAAATACTGCGAAAAAGGAAGAGATATTATAATCTTTGTTTTCTTGGATACGAAAAAGGCTTATGAGAGTTTGCCTAGGGACTAGATCTGGGAATGTCTAACGAGAAGAAAAGTATCAAAATCTCTTATCAAGAAAGTGAAAAAAAGCTCTATAACCATTGTCATAGCTGTTATTTGGACTGGTTTGTCTCAACTAAGTGAGTGCATCAAGGCAGTGCATTGTCACCACAATTATTTATCACCGAAATGGATGAAATCATGAAGAGGGTGGGAAAAAAAAAAAACCAGAATTCCAGAAATTATTTTGCAGATGACGTAGTGATATGGGGTTGCACAGACAATAAAGTACAACAGAACTGAACAGCTGGAACTACCAATTTAAGGAGTAAAGGCCTCAAAATCAGTCCTATAAAAATAGTAGCAATAAAAGTGAGCAGGCAAAGAGGACATACAAACATCATGCTATATGGAAAGAAATGACAAGAGATACTCTCTTTTTGGGACAGAAGACTGTGTATCAGGTGTACTTCATACCAGTAACATCAATGGACTGGAAACATGCACCATCAACAGAAGGGATGATAGCAGACTCCAGGCTGCAGAAATGCAATTCCTAAGGTCAATGCTTCAGAAAACAACAGGAGATCAGAAAAGAAATTATCCAAAAAGACATCCAAATAGAACCACTTTGTGCAACTCTACCAACATCAAGTTTGAAATGGTTTGGTCACTTGAAGAGAATGTATCCAAAGACAGTAGCAAGGGAATGGTTTGAAAGAGAATTGGAGAGCAAGCAACCTACAGGCAGGCCAAGGACAAGTTGGATATCCCAAATCAAAGATGACCTGCAAGGAAGAAGCGTAGAATGGTATACAGTTGAAGAGGAAGGAATATACTTGTGCAGAGGGAAAATGAGAGCGCTCTTACACCACACCTGGGAAAATGGAGATGGTTAAATGATGATGATGATGATGATGACGATGATGATGATGAAGAAAAAAAAGATGATGATGATGATGATGAAAGCAAATTTAATACTTGTCAATATACAGGTAAGGTTAAGGTTAAGGCTTCATTTATTAATGCTTATTTCTACAGTTCTACCAGGTCGATTTTCATTACTTTTATGAAGTTCTTCAGTTTGAGCTGAGTGAATTCCAAAATTATCTTGGAGTGTCAGGTTTTTTGAAAAAAAGAGCAGAGAAGTGAGAAAATCTCCAACTTTTTAACATTGAAAGGTAGTTGGGGTCTTTTTTATTTTATTTTTAAGTTTCCTGACCCAGAAAACTAGAGATTGTTTGTGACAAAATGTATATTCCATTAACTTTACTGCAGACTAAAAAAAATCTTGAGTTAATAATGTTGATTTGAGGAAAGCCACTAAAAGCTCTCTGCCTGTCATCAGCGGAACCAAGCATCGTGAAAGCCATGACAAATGATGTTACATTAGATATTTGTGATGTAACATCATTTTATTGTGACATAACAAGAGGTAATAGGACCATTATGCAGTCAGTATGGTTTGACCTCTGTTTAGAGGAAGATGCAAGTTGTACACATCTCACTCAGTTAAAACAGCTAAGAAACAATAAAACACCAAGAAAGTCACAAAAATAATGTAAATTACTTTAAAACTGAAATTGTAAAAGGTCTGAAAGGATATCCAGCTCTTTCTGTATTAAATAAAAACATTTATTGCAGCAAAACAGCCATACATTAGTGAAGGGTGTTATAACAATTTAACACTTGCACCATTGGACGCATAGTCTCTGATTGATCTAGTCCTCTTGTTGCAGAGTTCTAAGTGATATCGTTCACATAACTGTCCACATAATGTACACTCGCATGAGTTTGATGGTTCGTGGTATGTTGTGTTTTCGCAGATGACATGGTGGAATCCATGTACTGCAAGTCTTGTAAACACGTGCCTCGTCTCAAAATTTGCTGCTGTCCATGTACGATCAATCATGGCCCCAGTTCCATAGAATTCCGTGGATACTTCTTCTCTTTTCCTTATTAGTGTCCTTAGTAGGTTCTCTGATGCCGTTGTGTTAGGTAGGGGGTACATTGTCCTTAAATCCTCTATGAGGAAAGTTTCCCGCGCGAGAAGGTAGACTAATCTGGATCTTGTTGTTTTTGCCACTCTGATTGCTCTTTTGATGTATGTTGCTTTAACTCTTTCCAGTGTTGCTAAGTTCTTTTCATTCAGGTGTGTCCGTATAATTTCAATCCCATGCGTTAAGTATTGGAACAATTTTCGATTTGAAGAGTGCCATTGCTGTGTCAAGACTTAGTGTTCTGCTGAAGCCGCATTTTGCAGACGGCTGGAGTGTTATCCCTAGATATTTGTATTCTTCGGTGATCAATATTATTTTCCCTTCTAAGGTGATTCTTGTCGATTTTGGTATTTGCCCTCCTGATCTGAACACCATCATTTCAGTCTTCTCAGTGTTAATTACGAACTTGTGTTCAATGCACCATTTTCCCACTTCGTCTATAGTGTTCTGCAGTTTCTTTAAGCTTTTTGAGCCAATCACAATATTATCCGCATAGGCGTATGCTGCTACATCTTCATTTTGCGCAATTTCCATAATATCCTTCGCTGCCAGGATGAACAGCAGAGGGCTTAGCGGGTCCCCTTGGAATACACCATTTGTTTGAATTATTGGTTCTGAAAGGTCTAGGCTGTCCGAGATTCTTATCTTGTTCCATTCATTTATGGAGTTTTATGATTCCTGTCCAGACGCTGTCTCTTCCTAGAGTTTCCTCAAGTTTCCTTTGTACTAATGCTCGGTCCAGGAGATTAAAGGGTTTCCGTATTAGAAAAACCTACAATCACTTGCAGTATTTTGGTTTTCAGTTGAAGAAATTGCCAAGAAAATAATTTTTTTAGAGCCCACTGTATTTGTCCTAGCTACAGCTTTATTGCTTCTATAAAAGATTTTAAAAAAGGTTTTTATCCTTTTTACAAGGTTTAAATTATGCTTTAAAATAATACGTATTAAAAGCAACAATTGGCTGTAAGAATATGGACTTTCATTTAAGACTTTTTTGCTCCAAACCAGCAGATTTCTTTAACATGTAATTGCAAAATAGATCCAAAGTTGGAAGAAAGTCATTGAAAAAAATGAAATGGTATATGGCTTAATAATGCAGGATAATATGTTACTTAATAGTTTCTACCTCTCTTGTATATCACACACCAAAACAATACTATGAATTTATGCATCAACCTAGTATCTTAAGGAGTATATTATCTACTTGCAAACGACTATTTATTTTTTTTTTTCTTTTTTTTTTTTTTTCTTTCCATATAACAAAGATCCCAATTCTACCTAAAGTAAAGCAAGTCATATAGGACTTAGGCCCACGAATTGGTGGAAAGCAAAGCCTTCCACTGAACTTAACCTTTGCACCAAATGAGACAGCATGGTCAGCTATATGCCCTGCCACCTAGCTTCCTGGAATGAAACTGGTTCTGGTACTCAGAAAAAATTTGCAGATTGTATCTGTTAGGTTATCAATCCAGAGGCTGGTTGGATCTTTAGATAGCACCACCAAAGGCTATGTAGTTATAGCGAAACCGCAAAAACCAATGGCAGAGCCCAAATGAGGTGTACTAAGCAAAATGAGGAGTGAAGTAGTTTGCAATTGCTTTCCTAACTGGACCAGAAGATGCTACTGCAGCACGACTGATCCTACAAGCAACACCTTTCATAAAACTCAGACACTAGTTTGCTCCAAATGTCATTACTCAGCACCACCCATACCCCAGCAGCTTCCATATTGTCGTAGCCAAGGATGAGACTGGGACTTCGGCGGAAGCTACACTTTGCTCTGGCCTGTGCCAAGAGACAGATACAAAAATATTGCATCCATTAAGAAATGGCAACAGGCGGTTGCAAACTGTATACAGGAAAGCATAACAGTCTATAAAATGTATGTATGGTCCTAATTTGTATCCTAATCCTTAAATGTTCACACAATAGATTAAACTGATTTGTATTTGGGAGGGGGTGGGTTCGAAACTCATTGTCAGCAGTCCAGAAGTCTGAGTCGGTGCAATGTAAAACCAATAGCAAAAAGGAAAAAAAAGATTACTTGAAGGGAATACTGTGAACCCTATGTTTCAAATGTGCTAGAGAATGTTTACAAAGTAACTTTAGGGTAGGTGTTACAAAAATGTTGCAAAGTTTGGGCAGCGAAGACTTGGGAGAAAGGAGCCAAGCTGCTTGACTAAGTGGTATGTTACAATTTATGAACTTCTTCATATTGATCCATATTGATACAGTTTAAATTAAGAACTAGGGTTACGTTTAATTGTACACCCAATCAATACACTTCACTTTAAAAGTGAAAACTATTTACTGGTAAAATAAAAATATTTTAAACATACTTCGGAACATGCTTTGTCTCATTTGAGACTTCTTCAGCCATAAGGTCTCGTAGCAGATTACAATGCTCATTGTTGCTGTCTAATAATTTAAAAACGGAAGAACCCATGTCCTTTAAGAACTGTTTGAAAATACATTAAATATAAAATATCCACATTATTTACTTAAAAATGTCCATCACTTCTTGCAAAAAAAAATTATCTTCAATGTTGAAATTTGAATGACATTTCTTGAAAATATGACATGCAGTGATAGTGCTAATGAGACCAAATACACGTTTTCCTATTCTGAGACCAGAAGTCAAATCTCCCTCAATCAGTACATTGAAGCTACCAGCTACTGGCACTGCATGTCATATTTTCAAGAAATGTCATTAAAATTTTAACACTGAAAAGAAATTTTATTATTATTATTTTTTTTTTTTTTTGCAAGAAGTGATAAAAATTTATGTAAATACTGTGTATGTTTTGTCTTTAGTGTATTCTCAAACAGTTCATAAAGGACATGGGTTCTTCCAGTTTTTAATTATTAGACAGCAACAATGAGTATTGTAAACTGTTACAAAACGCTATGGCTGGCACGTCATATTTACAAGAAATGTCACTTTTTTTTTTCTGGTGGCTTTATGTCGCACTGACACAGATAGGTCTTATGGCGACGATGGGATAGGAAAGGCCTACGAGTTGGAAGGAAGCGGCCGTGACCTTAATTAAGGTACAGCCCCAGCATTTGCCTGGTGTGAAAATGGGAAACCACGCAAAAAATCCATCTTCAGGGCTGCCGACAGCGAGATTAGAACCCACTATCTCCCAGATGAAAGCTCACAAATGGAAAATTCTAAATTCCCATGGAGGGAATTAGATATTTTTCACCAATAGAGCATGTCAAAAATGTCAAACGCCTGAAAAGCCTTACATCTGAAAGCTCACAGCCGCGCACCCCTGACCGCATGGCCAACTCACCCGGTCATTCAAATTTTAACATTGAAGATAAAAAATATTTTGCAAGTGATGGACATTTTTAGGTAAATAATATGTATATTTTACATTTAGTGTATTCTCAAACAGTTCTTAAAGGACATGGGTTCTTCCATTTTAAAATTATTAGACAGCATCAATAAGCATTGTAATCTGCTAAGAGACGTTATGGCTGAAGAAGTCTCAAATGAGACGAAACATGTTCCAAAGTATGTTTAATATATTCTTATATTAAATAGTTTCACTTGTAAAGTGAAGTGTATTGATTGGGTGGACCATTAAACCTAACCCTAGGTCTTAATTTAAGTGGTATGTTCCGAGCTGTCAGTGGAAAGATGGCGCGGAATGACATTAGTAGATGAATAAGTTTGAGTGGTGTCTTTAAAAGTAGGAAAAATCACAATATGAAGATAATGTTGGAATTCAAGGGGACAAATTGGGACAAATATTCGTTTATAGGAAGGGGCGTTAGGGATTGGAATAACATACCAAGGGAGATGTTCAATAAATTTCCAATTTCTTTGCAATCATTTAAGAAACGACTAGGAAAACAACAGATAGGCCATCTGGGCAACTGCCCTAAATTCAGATCAATGTTGACTGATTGATTCAGTAAAGGTTGCCCAATTGTTGAAAGTTGGTTGCAGAGTATTACATAATAAAACACATTTTCTTTTTTTATTTATGGGATACATGACAATCTTTAGCTTGTAACTAACTATTTAATTCACTTTTTCAGTACTGCAACAAATGTCTGGCCAGGTATTTCATTATGGTAACAAGTAGACCGTACAGCCAACGCCTCAATGCCAAGTTTCCGGTGGATGAGCTTCCTTGGGGTGAGGGTTCCATCGCTATAAGAAATGACACTGGAACCCATTGAGTAATGTCTGACCCCAGATTGGGGACAGTGGCAAAAAGGTGTCTGTATTCCATGTTAGGAGCAGCCTGATCACCTTCTGGCAGTAGCTCTAAAATGCCTTTGGTAGTAGTGACCCCATCATAATAACAGCCTAAAATTAAAATGGCACTTTCAAATCAGCCTCGGAAAAGGCTGGGACATTCCACAGAAGCGACATGCAGTTCTTAAAAGCTGGGGGAACTGTGAAAAGTAGGCGACCAGTAGAGAACATTAGGGGTTGGCTTTAATCAACCTTGTGTCACTATTGGAAAGCCTGACGAGGTGATTGATTTTATGGAGAAGGAGAACATAGCTATGATGGGATCTATAGCTCATTCGATGTTTAGAAAACAGTATTGCCCTTATAGACCTACAAGGAGTGAACACACCCCTTCTGAGATGCCCGTAATTCCTTGTGATTAAGGGATATTATACTGTACTTTGTAATGTATTATGGAAGACAGATAAAAAGGACGAGGCATTTTTGCCCATGAGTTATTAAAGTAACTACATAACTACATAACATTTCCTTTTTCATGAATACATTCATAGGGAGGAAGCACAATGGCAGGAACAGCCATCGCTTCATTGCCTTCCTTCATTTTCCTTCTTCTGTATTGCCTGGTACAAGCCTCGTGTAGTCCCTCACTCTGTGAACCGCCGGCAGCTCACTTCTGTAGTGAAGTCATCTGCAGTATTTATTTGTTGCGTGTGTGTTTTTAGGCTTTTAGTGAGTGCGTAATTATCTTGTGCTGAGTGAGAGTTATGCGATAAGCCTTCGTGTGTGATTTCTTTCTTTAACATTAATACCATGGCCTTTTGTAGAGTCATGAACAGTATTTATTTGTTGCGTCTGTTTTCTACTGTTTATATCAGCGTGTACTTGTCTTGTGTTAAATGAGTGTTATGTGATTAGCCTACGTGTGTGATTTCTTTCTTTTAACATTAATACAGTGATTTCTTTTGTAGAGAAGTCGTGTACAGTATTTTTTGCGTGTGTTTTTTAGCCTTCATATTAGTGCAGAGGCCTACTTGTTTTGTTTTGAGTGAGTGTTATGTGATTAGCCTACGTGTGTGATTTCTTTCTTTTAACATTAATACAGTGATTTATTTGCAATTATGACTGATCGGCAGTAGTACCCCGCGTTGCCTGGAGAAATATATTAAATGCATCCCTCACCCCCTTGAGCCCATAAAATTATTATCTATCTATCTATCTATCTTCTTCCCCTGTTTGCCTTACCTTCAATGCTGAGGTTTTTTTTATATGACTTACTTTGCCTCTGATTCTGCACAAACCAAAAATTGTCCCCGTAAAGCCCCCATCCCCTTTAGTTCATAAAATAATTTACAGCTTAGTTTCTTCCGCTTTTTATCTTGAACTTAAATACTGAATATCATAATTTATGTGCCGCCGTTTTCCCCTTACGGTGTTCAGTAGAGCCGTTCGATATGGCAACCTTGTCGTCATAAGAGCAATGCTGTTTTCTTAACATGGAATGACCTATAGTGTGGTTAAGTGGAGAGGAAAAAGAAGAAGTTGAGGAAAGGTTTCACTGTCTACTGCAGTGGAGAAATAAGGCAAATAATGGAGTCAGGATAATAACCAACAAGATCTTAGATGATTATGTAGGGTAGAAAAAGTGGACTATAAGTGAGAAAAAAATCAAGATACAGCTAAAGACAAAGAATGGAGAAAAGAATTTCATTCAAGTGTATGCACCTCAGACTGGATGCTAAAATGTAGATATGTACAAATTTCTGGAGACACTGCAGAGAGAAATAAGGGCTGTGGACATGACTGTCAAAGGAGACTTAATGCAATGCGACTGGAAAGTAATGAAGAAGTAACTGGACCTTTTGGATATGGACAGAGGAATGAAGGAGAAGAGAAGTTGGTGGATATTTGTGCGAGAAATGGGTTAAGTGTCGGCAATACATGGTTCAGGAAGAAGAATGGTAGAATGAATACAAGATATAGATGATATGGATGGGGAAACAAAAGGCAAAAGACATAATTGATTACGTCTTGATGGAAAGAGCAAATTGTAGACAGTTCTTAGATATAACAGTCTTGCCAGAAGTAGCCTTTGATGGAACCAATTCAGCAGCAGCAGTAGTAGTAGTAATAAAAGTAGTAGTAGCAGCAGTAGCAGCAAAAATGAAAGTAGGATTAATAGTGAAAATGAAAGAAATAGGAGAGAAGAAGATAAAAGTATGGAAATTAAAATACATGGAAGTAAAAGAAAAGTTTTAAAATGAACTGAAATAGCACATACCTAGAACTGAGGTGGAGAATGTGGAAGCCGGATAGGACATGTTCAAGAAGGCATTTGTAAGCTGTGCGGAGAGTGCTTGCAGCAGAATAGCTGAACGAGTGAACGATAGAGAGATCCCATAGTTCAATGAGAGGGTAAAGGAAGCAGTAAAAAATTAGCAGTAAAAGGATGCTATATGGAATTTAACACATCCAAAATCAGCAAATCAGAAGCAAAGGTGACAGTTGTGGAGAAGGTTCTGTGTAGGCAGGTAAATGGTCTAAAAAGTTGAACAAACAGGATAAAGGCTATGCAGCCAAAAGATCACTTCACTTTCAGCTACCCAGGGTGCAAAGAAGTTAAAGGCCTAAGAACAGTTGGGTCCAACAGATGAGGCGGCAACAATTTTACAGCTGCACTGATGTCAAACAATAAGTTGCTGCCAACAACACAGTGAAACTGCATTCCACTAACCCTGGAGCATCCGGAGCAGCAGGTCCACAACCAGGACGTCATCAAAGAAGATATATCATTGACAGAGCAAGGAAGAAGGAGATGGCCATGGAAGTACATTCAGAAGAAAGAAAATATATCATCCTTTTTCTTCCTGAACATTGAAAAGGCCAACCATATTTCCTGGCATTTTCATTGCCATGACATAACAGTCACACTGCATTTTCCGAGTCCTAAAATCAGTACATAAATTTCCATGGCATAACTGTTGCATTGCATTATTGTCTTATGACATACAGAAGCTTCATGCTTTGAGTATAAGGACGATCATTTCTAAACAAATCATGTCATACCACTAGATACTCAAAAATATAATTAAGTATCCAGTAACACAAATCGCCAGGAAAGGCTGGTGTGTGCAATAAGCGATCATCTATAAGCAGACTAAGTAGTTGGCTACCACCAGTTGTGAATTTAGTGAAAGGAATGCCAAGCACTGGTGAGTAATGGAATGGCACGCCAGTTCTCCAGTCTGGTGGCTTCAGTCATTTCTGTATCAGCAGTGGCAGAACAGCTTGTAGTCAGACAGTGCATGTGTAATATTTTACACAAAAGTTTAGTGAAACGCTTTTGTACTATGGGAAAAAAAAATAAAAAAAATGACATAACAAGACTCAAGCTGATGGTGATAATATATGCAGAACAGAAACATTTCCTGAAATTTCTATACATAAGAAAATATGGTGAATTTCCTTTGAATATGAGCTACAAGTTTCTGCTCGTAGATGCCCATTTCAAATCTTTTAAATCACATAGAGATTTGTGTGACATGACATTTATGTACAAAGTTGTAAATAGCATCACTGATCTTTTTTTGTTAGTTGCTTTATGTCGCACTGACAGAGATGGGACAATGGAACAGGAAAGGCCTAGGAATGAGAAGGAAGCGGCCGTGGCCTTAATTAAGGTGTATGCTTTTCAGACCGCTGAAATTAGACAAGTACCGCTTAGCTTCCTGAAAACCGCCGACAAAATGGTAAAGAGCTCCCTAAAGGAAATTTTGCAATTACCCACGGATACACCCGATAGTTCTCTGTATTCTGATTTAAGATTCAAAGGCCTCGGACTTTTCAAAGCAACCTGGGAAGTACACCTGCAACAAATAAGTGCATGCAATGCTCTTTGCCGAGCCAGCAATAGCTACGTTTTAAAGATGCGTGATCTGACATCCGAAACGACGCATTGTCTACAGGCCCTCAACATCACAGATATTAACCGATTTTCCAAAAAAGGCAGAGACCTTCCAAATCCAAGAAAAATCCGCCAAGAACTAAGAAGTCATGAAATGGCAACTTGGTGCTCTTTGCCTCAGAAGGGGATCGGTGTAGAGTTGTATAAAGAGTACACACCGGCCAATAATTGAATTAGGCATCACCAGGGACTTTCTTGTAGCGAATGGCGAGAGGCAATCAAGATGACATCGAATGTTTCTGCAGTACGAACTATCCCAGGCAGAACTCAGGACGGAAACCTCTGTCGCAGATGCGTCAGAGAGAAAGAAACACTGGCTCACGTCCTGGGTTCTTGCCCCTACGGCGAAGTACTGAGAAACTCATGTCACCACAAGATAAGATCACTGATTGCAGAAGAACTCCGTAGCAAAAACTTCCGTGTATATGAAGAAGTCCACGGTTTGTCTACGACAGGGAGCACAAGACGAACTGACATAATTGTCTTTAAAGATAATGACACGAAAGGCTTCATTATCGATCCGACCATCCGATTCGAGCACCATGTCGGCCAGTCTACTGAAGTTCATCTTGAAAAGCAGAACATCTACGCGCCCACTATTCCGTTCTACAAAAATAAATACCAGCTGAATGAAGTAGAGATTATTGGCCTAATATCTGGTGCTCGTGGCACAATACCTGCCTTGTTCGTAGAATTCTGGAAAAAGTTTGACCTGCCCATGAACAGCATTGAAAGAATAGTTACCACCACCATACGTGGATCTGTACAAATCCTGAAATCTCACCTGTTCGGACCTCCATAACATAAGAAATCTGTATTATCACTATATTTCTATGTGATAAAAACTTTCTCTATCCTGATATGCTTTACTTTGTCCATTGTATAGATGTTGATTCCCATAGGGAATCTGAAACAGTTGTCCTGAATGAGCAAATTTATAATACCAATATAAATGGTCCGTTATTGGACATTATAAATTTTCCAGCTAGCTCATTCTTGGTTGCCAGCGTTTCGCCCTCATGTGCTAGGGTGGGCTCACCAGTTGGTACCTAGCACACCTACCAATACGCTGGCTAGTGCATACCGTGGAGGCCACTGCGTAGGCTAACTGGAGCCACCGGCAGTGCCAATGCACTAAGAGACTTTGTCTCATCACTAAAAATTGATGCCTGCTTGGCCATCAGATGATATAGATGTTGATTCCCATAGGGAATCTGAAATAGTTGTCCTGAATGAGCAAATTTATAAATGGTCCGTTATTGGACATTATAAATTTTCCAGCTAGCTCATTCTTGGTTGCCAGCGTCCATTGTGGCAACCCGTAATTGCGGGAAGTCGTCGATTCGTTCAATAAATATATATAATATGATTATGACTTGCAGATGGACATTATATTTTGTGTGATAATTTATGCATCCATTAGAGTCATTTTTGGAAGAAATGTGTCACTGGACATGATTTCTTCGAGCTTGAGCGCAGATTAATTGAGAGCCACGATATAGTAGGAGAATAAGAATAAATGCCGCAACTCATGTACCGTAAGCGCGGATTCTAATATTCTGACCTGTGCTGTAGGTATTTTACTTGCTTATTTTGGATGATTTCTGTTACATCGTTGTATGATTAATTTCTGCATAAAAGTGATAACCTCAACTCTATCATGTCCTAGATCGACACCTGGAATGTACATGATATTGTCATCTAGAGAATGATTTCTCTAATTTGGAATAAATCCAAAAACTAATAATAATGGGTTAGTGTCCGTGTAAATAATATTGTAATATTGTCGTGTACCTGTGTGTGAATGTGTGATGTGTGATTTGATTATATTCTGTGTTTTGTGATTTTTCTTGAACGGTTTTATGATGATGTTCTCCACTGCACGCGTCAAATTTTGACCGATTTACGTTATTTTTGCGTGTCTGTGATTTGATGAATTATGAATCTTTAGAAGATTTTATTATAATTTAAGGTAGATTAGGATCTTATTCACTAAAATAAATTGAATAAGGGAAGGCAACGTCCGTGGAATGATGTCACGAGGCTGAAATTATAGTTATTGTACAGTCACTTATTGCATAAAAATGAGTAACGTTTAGATTGACAAATAAGAATTAATTATGAGAAGTTTAGTCACTTAATAATTATAAATTATAAAAATGAATTGATTGAGGGATTGATGAAGGGAAAGTCTAAGGAAGACTTATTAGCCACAATTTCTTGAATTAAACATTTTCCATTAATTTTAATAAGGGAAAGAAAATGATTATTTTCTTATAGAATTAAGCGAGATCCAGAAGGAATATTTTAATTTAAGCAATTTAATTATCATTATTTGAGAGAGTGATACCAGATACTATTTTGATTTTCAATCTAGTTTATAGTAAATTAATGATCCCTATTATTATCATTACACACAAGAACACTCGTTGAGCTTTAATTTGATCAAGATTCCTTATAGACAATAGCACGAGGAGAAGAGATTTTCAAGAATTATTCCCAGATTTTGTAAATTTAATTGTTTATTGGAAGAGTGATCGTTTTTAATAAATGTATAAAACCTATTTTAGCTTCTTTTCATTTGTCGCTTAGTCCTTCATCTATTCCTGCCTTTAAAATTTTCTGCACAGCCGATAAGGGAACGGTCTACCTTTGAGACTCTCGCTCACCGGTGAGCTGAGCCCGTCATGATGGGGGCAATACATACATACATACATAGACTGTATTGCCTTTCAGCGTTCAGTCTGCAAGCCTCTGAGAATTTACTACACGTCGCCACAATCCTCGATTTGCAACTAGTGTTGTGGCCTCATTTAGTTCTATACCTCTTATCTTTAAATTGTTAGAAACCAAGTCTAACCATCGTCGTCTTGGTCTCCCTCTACTTCTCTTACCCTCCAAACAGAGTCCATTATTCTCCTAGGTAACCTATCCTCCTCCATTCGCCTCACATGACCCCACCACTGAAGCCGGTTTATGTGTACAGCTTCATCCATCGAGTTCATTCCTAAATTAGCCTTTATCTCCTCATTCCGAGTACCCTCCTGACATTGTTCCCACCTGTTTGTACCAACAATCATTCTTGCTACTTTCGTGTCTGTTACTTCTAACTTATGAATAAGATATCCTGAATCCACCCGGCATTCGCTCCCGTAAAGCAAAGTTGGTCTGAAAACAGACCGATGTAAAGATAGTTTCGTCTGGGAGCTGACTTCCTTCTTACAGAATACTGCTGATCGCAACTGCGAGCTCACTGCATTAGCTTTACTACACCTTGATTCAATCTCACTTACTATATTACCATCCTGGGAGAACACACAACTTAAATACTTGAAATTATCGACCTGTTCTAGCTTTGTATCACCAATCTGACATTCAATTCTGTTGAATTTCTTACCTACTGACATCAATTTAGTCTTCGAGAGGCTAATTTTCATACCATACTCATTGCACCTATTTTCAAGTTCCAAGATATTAGACTGCAGGTTTTCGGCACAATCTGCCATTAAGACCAAGTCGTCAGCATAGGCCAAACTGCTTGCTATATTTCCACCTAACTGAATCCCTCCCTGCCATTTTATACCTTTCAGCAGATGATCCATGTAAACTACGAACAGCAAAGGTGAAAGATTGCAGCCTTGTCTAACTCCTGTAAGTACCCTGAACCAAGAACTCATTCTACCATCAATTCTCACTGAAGCCCACCTGTCAACATAAAAGCCTTTGATTGATTTTAATAATCTACCTTTAATTCCATAGTCCCCCAGTATGGCAAACATCTTTTCCCTCGGTACCCTGTCATATGCTTTCTCTAGATCTACGAAACATAAACACAACTGCCTGTTCCTCTAGTAGCATTTTTCAATTACCTGCCGCATACTGAAAATCTGATCCTGACAGCCTCTCTGTGGTCTGAAACCACACTGGTTTTCATCCAACTTCCTCTCAACGATTGATCGCACCCTCCCTTCCACGATGCCAGTGAATACTTTGCCTGCTATACTCATCAATGAAATACCTCGATAATTGTTGCAATCCTTCCTGTTCCCTTGCTTATAGGTAGGTGCAATTACTGCTTTTGTCCAATCTGAAGGTACCTTACCAACACTCCATGCTAATTTTACTACTCTATGAAGCCAATTCATCCCTGCCTTCCCACTATACTTCACCATTTCAGGTCTAATTTCATCTATTCCTGCTGCCTTATGACAATGGAGTTTTCTTACCATCCTTTCCACTTCCTCAAGCATAATTTCACCAACATCATTTTCCTCCTCCCCATGAGCTTGGCTGTTTGCAACACCACCATGATGATTTCCTTTTACATTGACAAGATGTTCAAAATATTCCCTCCACCTCTCCAGTGATTCCCTGGGATCTATTACGAGTTCACCTGAATTACTCAAAACATTGTTCATTTCCTTTTTTCCCTCCCTTCCTAAGATTTTTTATTACTGTCCAGAAAGGTTTCCGTGCTGCGTGACCTAGCCTTTCCAGGTTATTACCAAAATCTTCCCATGACTTCTTTTTGGATTCAACAACTATTTGTTTCGCTCTGTTTCTTTCATCTACGTACAAATCCCTGACAGCCTTGGCCCTTGTTTGGAGCCATTTCTGATAAGCCTTCTTTCTACGTTTACAGGCTGCTCTCACTTCATCATTCCACCAAGATGTTCGCCTTTTCCCATCTTTACACACAGTTGTTCCTAGGCATTCCCTTGCAGTTTCTACTACAGCATCCCTGTATGCCACCCATTCACTTTCTATATCCTGAACCTGCTTACTGTCTACTGTTCGAAACTTCTCACTAATCATATCCATGTACTTCTGTCTAATTTCCTCATCCTGGAGATTTTCTACCCTTATTCGTTTGCAGAAAGATTTCACTTTGTCTACCCTAGGCCTAGAGATACTTAGTTCACTACAGATCAGATAGTGGTCTAGATCATCGAAAAATCCATGAAAAACTCGTACATTCTTAACAGATTTCCTGAATTCAAAGTCTGTTAAGATATAGTCTATTATGGATCTGGTACCCCTAGCCTCCCATGTGTAGCGGTGAATAGCCTTATGCTTGAAGAATGTATTCGTAACAGCTAAACCCATACTAGCACAGAAGTCCAGCAAACGCTTCCCATTCCCATTAGCTTCCATATTTTCCCCACATTTACCAATGACCCGTTTATATCCTTCAGTTCTATTCCCAACTCTCGCATTGAAATCGCCCATTAGCACTATTCCATCCTTGCTGTTAACCCTGACCACGATGTCACTCAATGCTTCATAAAACTTGTCAACTTCATCCTCATCTGCACCCTCACATGGTGAATACACGGACACAATTCTTGTCCTAATTCCTCCAACTGACAAATCTACCCACATCATTTGCTCATTTACGTGCCTAACAGAAACTATGTTGCGTGCAATGGTATTCCTGATAAAGAGCCCTACCCCAGACTCTGCCCTTCCCTTTCTAACACCCGTCAAGTACACTTGATAACCTATCTCTTCCTCATTATCTCCCCTTACCCGAATATCACTTACTCCTAGCACATCCAGATGCATCCTCTTTGCTGACTCAGCCAGCTCTACCTTCTTTCTTCCATAAGCCCCATTAATATTGATAGCTCCCCATCGAATTCCATTTCGTTCGCCAAGTTTTTTCCAAGGAGTCCCTCGCCTGTCAAATGGGAGTGGGACTCCATTACTCCCATAGGTCCGAGGCTTGCTTAAAATGTTCTGAGCTCGGTAAATTCATGAAGCAGGATGCTACCCTACTTGCACATAGTCCAAGTGAGGATCTCTCCTCTAACGGGTTATGGACCACCGGTGAATTGTATAGTCCTAGCCGCCTGAACACAAGGAGAGCCACGACTCAGAATATGTCCCAGATGACCACTCCCATTCCATAGCAACTGGTATCCCGACTCTCAGGACCACTTACTAGGCCAGTCAGCCGTTGCCCATGGTTCACGAACTAGGACGAGACTACAGTAACCCACAAACATGAACCATATGTAAATTGTAGTTTAATATATTTTCCTTGGGGTTTTGCCTCTGGTACTTTCGTGTCACTTGATGTACACTAGAGTTTTTGAAAAGTACGTTTAACTTCACTGTAAACTGTAATAGTGTATTACGTTTCTTCTTACCTACTAAATTGCATTGTACAACTGGATTTGTAACTAGATGTATAGTTTGTTTGAATCTTTGAACTTATAGGAAGCTATTGTCAAAAAACGTATATTAAGAGTTGATGTGTCTCAGCAGATCATGCAGGTTGTATTTTATTATCGTTATGAGTCGGTACCTTCTGGGGAATTTGTTCGGAATTTATTTGTAAAGTTCATTTGTAAATAATATTTTGAACATTAAGGACCACGGTTGATTATTTCTGAAACTGCAACCTAAGCCGTATCCATGCCCTCGGTTGGTTCGCAGCTCCGTCCCACCTTCCTGGTTTATTGTCATCTAGTTGACCCTACTGATATTTACAAATGTTGTTATCGGCGGAGCTCCGCATAGTTTCAGCCGATGTTTCACAGAGTGTGTAGTGGTTTTTGGTACTGTGTAATTGTACTTACTTTCCTCCCTTTACTGTGTTTAGTGTTTGTTGATTATAACCGCTGTAGTAATTAGTGTAACCGCTGTAGTAAAGGTTACAATAATAATAAAAACAATAATAATCATAATCATAATAACAACAACATTCAGTACAAGTATATTTTCCAAGACCTTTCAAACACACTTATGTTTTGTCAAGGCCAATGGATATATAATCATTTTCACAGCAATAAATGAACAAGTAAAAGATCGAGAGCAACTAGACACAGAGTGGACAAGATGCACAGCCGCACCAAGTAAAGCGCGTCAATAAATATGCCTGTTGATTAGACTAATATACTGAAAGAATGGCCTTGAAAATAAACGAGGCTGTTTATTGCAAAAATAGTAAAGTCTCTAACTAACTATATTGGGAAATTCTGAAAGGAAATGACTATTACTTTTAATAATAAACAATAAATAATGAACATCCTTTTGAAATGACGTTGGCATTTTTCAGATGAAAACCAAAGGGGCTTTCAAAAGGATGTTGGCACTTAGAGGGTTAACACAACACAACACAACAGAACAGTACTGCATACGTGAAGTGATGAATAGGACCCAAAATTTCCATAATGCAACAGAGGAGATTCTGTATCATTAGAACTGAATTTTATATTAAAAGCCTGTGCATCATTATTTTAGAAACACTGATTTGGAGCCTAATAGTCATAAGATACCAATTATGCTCCATATCTTTGTGTAATATCTAACTGGCACTATGCACAAACAAAGAAATAAAATAAATTCCAGCTGTATCAATTTGCTGATTTTTAATCTTGTTTTCAAGTTTATCAGTTCCTATATCCTTTTATAAATATACAGGCCAGTCCAGAGTAGCAGGATTCTAATCAAACCATTACGAACAAAAATATAATTACTGAAGAATCAGTTTTAAAAATAATTGTTGAACTTACCTTTGCTAACTCACTCAAACAATCAATAAAGCTGGAAAAGACTTTTGGTCCAGGTTTCTTGTTATTCAAGTTTTTCATCATTCCTTTCATCAGTCGTAATGAATTTTCTTTGTCAAGTGCTTCTCCCGATCTATGGACATGAACTAGAGTTCCTGCAAATAGAAATGATGAAATCGACCTTTTTTAAATCAAAAAGGGAAAATATTGAAGTGTGACTAGTCAATGAGAGTATGCAATATGTTCAAATTAAGTTACATACAGAGAGGAATATGAAATGGAACACATACTAGGAAAAATAGAATGAGAGGACAGTTTGGGAAGAGGGAGCAAAAGAAAGTGAAGACAAACGTGAGGATAGTCCCCACATTTTCAAATACTGACATCTTCAAAATTAGATGAGCTCACTCTTCATCAATCACCAGCCTTCTACACACATTCCTTCTCAGCACCTATGAGCTCATTTCTGCTTCCCAGCTTCATTAGACTCACTGAGTCAGATTGACAGATTTTCAGTCTTGATGGTTTAGATCAGGGATTTCCAAATGGCAGTCAGTGGGGGCATTCAAGAAGATTATTTTAAGAAATACGAAGAATATTTACAAAATAATTCATAGCCCGTTCAAAATTGTATTCATTTTTATACCCTTTATAGACCCATGCCAGAACTAATGCATTCTTTAATATTATTTCCTGTTTTCAAGTATTCACTTGAATTGAATTAGTTATTTTTTGTTTAAAAAATATAATATCCAAACTTCGGCAGAAAATAAGCCCTCACAAATCCCAGTGCTAGGTCTTAATCACTATAAAAATGGCTATGGGATCCATGCCAACCTCGCTGCAGACATTTTATGCTATGTAGCATGCAATGAATACCAAGTAGTACTTTAATTGCCATTGGTGTGAGAAGCAGTTTCAATTCTTTCTTCTTCTCTCAATGGCAGTACCTGCTAGTACACAGTGCTGCACACTCAAATAAATTTTCAGGGAAATACTCCTGCAAGTACATGCTGGGATTTTAAGTTCTTACATCTGTATATCATTGTTCCCTTCACACTACTCCCACTAAATTGTCCTTCTTTAAGTTTTGTTTTGACTACATTATTAATTTCAGTTTGTCTTTAGGTATTTTTCTCCTTTCTGTAATTTGTTAATATAAATTAAAATGAACTGACATTGTTGCGTGTTTCTTCCAAATTCAATTGTCCTGGGAATACTGTTTATTTTTAATTTCATTCATTTATGTAATTGTAAAATAGTGTTCTAAGTAATTAAAATTATTAAACCAACCTTAACTCATATAATCAATTTCTCTCTTCTATACTCGGCATATCCATCTCTCTGGAAGATGGCTATTGTGCTACCTCTTCCGAAAAGTCAAACGCCTTCAAACGAGGGAGACTATAGTCCAATCTGTATTTTATCAGCTTTATCTAAAATCTTAGAATATATATATAATTTTGTGTGGCTATTTCTAGCTGAGTGCAGCCCTTGTAAGGCAGACCCTCCGATGAGGGCGGGCGGCATCTGCAATGTGTAGGGAACTGCGTGTTATTGTGGTGGAGGATAGTGTTGTGTGTGGTGTGTGAGTTGCAGGGATGTTGGGGACAGCACAAACACCCAGCCCCCGGGCCATTGGAATTAACCAATGAAGGTTAAAATCCCCGACCCGGCCGGGAATCGAACCCGGGACCCTCTGAACCGAAGGCCAGTACGCTGACCGTTCAGCCAACGAGTAGTTCATACATAAATGTCTGAGTACCTTCGGACGCACAATCTCCTTAATCCTCTCCAGTCCGGTTTCCGACAAGGACACAGTACAACTACAGCCTTACTTAAAGTGACTGAGGATGTTAGACAAGCAATAGACAGAGGACGATTCACACTTCTGGTACTACTAGATTACAGTAAAGCTTTCGACAGCATAGACATTGATATTTTACTTGTAAAACTGAAGGCTCTACATTTTTCTCAGAGTATGATTGCTTGGATGCATTCTTATCTTCACGGACGTCAACAATGTGTGAAAGGTAATAATGGAATCATTTCCTCATGGCGCCACGTGAACAGAGGAGTTCCTCAAGGCTCTGTACTTGGTCCTACTCTTTTCACACTCTTTGTGAATGACATATCATCGATTTTAAGACACTGCAAATATCATATGTACGCTGACGATCTTCAGCTCTACACAGACTCTACAGCACGAGACCGTCAGGAAAATATCGACTTACTAAACACTGACTTACAGGCTGTTAGTGATTGGTCTGCTGAACCCTACAAAGTCGCAAGTAATTCTTCTTGAACATCCAAGTCAAATAACAAGTAAAACTAAACGCCCGTTGCCAAGAGTAATCCTTCAGGATGTTCCAATTCCGTTTGTATCACAAGTGAAGAATCTCGGTGTTATCATGGACGAACGCATGACTTGGTCTGCACATGTCTTACATATCTGTCAAAAAGTTTACTCAGCTTTACATTCTTTATATAAATATAAACATGTATTTCCAATAAAGCTTAAGAAAAAATTAATTGAAGCTCTTGTAATGCCACATTTTGAATATTGTGATGTTTTTTTCAATGACGTGAGGCCACAATTTTCCCTAAGGCTACAGCGTGCTCAAAATGCATGTGCGAGATATATATGCAATTTGAGAAAATATGACCACGTGTCACCATCTTTCCTAAAACTAGAGTGGTCGCGACTCCATGTTCATCGTAACCATCATACTTTGTCTCTCCTCCAGTGAGTTCTTACTACATCTTACCCATCTTACCTTTCTTCACCTTTCCATTACTTCTCAAATGTTCATGACAGACATACAAGGGCTCAAACATCCAACCTGCTCATCATCCCTCACCATCGAACTGCCGCATATAACAGCTCATTCTTGGTGTTTGCCACAAGAGAATGGAATCGTTTACCGGACGACATCAGAGGAATACCCACTACAGTGTCATTTAAAAGAGCGTTAAGAAGTACAATAGGATGCGAGTGACCTGTGAATTTCTGGCCTTTCAGCGATCGTGCTACTACAATATCTAATTATTATTAATGTTATCATCATTACTATTGTTATTATTATCATTATCATTATTGCTGTTGTATGTATGTCTCACTGTGGTGAAATTTTATTTCAGTAATATTTTGATTGTGTTTAAATTGTGTCTTCTAGTATTAATTACAGTAGTATTACTTATGACTTTAATGTATACTAATTGGTTTAGTGTAAGCTAAAGGCCCAATGGCCTTAACTACGCCAATAAAGGCATTTATCTATCTATTTATCTACCTTCATTTCAATTGAACTATGCATATTTTTTCATGTCGGTACCTCTGCTCTATTTGCAGAATTTTATGAAAATTGGCCTGTTATTTAAGGGCAGCCCGTGATCATACCTAAGGTTGCCAATGTGGTCCTCAACCCCTTACAAACTGAAATCCCTGGTTTAGATGTTTCCTTTGAAGTGACTGTTCTTTAGTACCACTCAAGGATTACTTGCAGCTTAAAGGAGAACACAACACAAAAACACAAATTTCGTTATTCATTGCTAAATATGTATTATGGGAATGAAATAACAATGCCGTTAATTTGGCACCTGTATGTCCAACCATTCTCAAGTTATGTGCGGAAGTAGTAACTGGTCGTGATGTCACTGCGTTGTAGAGTCTACCTGGCAGCCTTGACGCTGGGAGTAAACTCGCGCAATCTTTTCCCGCACTCCATCTGCTACTGCCATGTTCTTCTGTTGCCAGTGTTAGTGGGTGGGCTTATTTTTATTTATAATGGATGTAAATATCATTCATCGGTATCAGTATGAGCCAGAACAAACGATGTTTGCTGATGTCCATTCAGATAGCGATCTTGACATGGATATGCTAAACACTACAGGCCGTGCCGGCACGCGAATTTGGTGTAAATGAAATGAGTGTTCCATCATGGATACGGATGAAGAAAGTGTACGCTGTTGTGAATTAGACGATGTAAAAGCAGTGAAATCTGAGAAATTTATGTGTATAACAAGAAATCCCTCGTTTACACGGCTTATTTTAGACCGTGAAGTATTGACAACGACAAGGCATAACATGAGCTTAAAAACAAAGAACATGGCAAGGAAACGTTTACTGACAGCTTTAAATCCATCAAATAGAACTTGGCGTTTTATTTGTTCCAAACAGTTCACTTCGTGGTTAAATTCATGGACTGCGATTAGTAAAAAGAACAGAGTTGTCATACCATCATGTGTTGTCAACACCATAAGGAACATATTTCCGGAACTCGATGGCACCTATGTGGGCTTCAAGCTGTAAATGAAAAAAATGAAATTAAAACAGTAGAATTATGTTTCCTAAGCTTGTTTGTATGATAAATATAGATAATGTATTATTTTGACATGAAGTACGGTACCTCATTTATTGTTGCGAGTGAAATCGTGAGAAGTGCTTCTTGATCAGGTCGTCATTGGAAGGTCGAGGTATTGGAGCGATGTTTTTAGGCAGTGACAGATCCATTGCTTGATCTTCAGATGAGGCTCTACTATAGTTAGTTTGCAAGAGATTTATTTTGTTCATTTTTGCCTTCTTCCATCCATCGCTTGATGTCTCATATTTATGTTTTATCACCCATGCTCCGGTTCATTTTGAGTACTGGGTTTTGATACCAGCTTTCAATTTATTGATGTTCCAATTATAGTCCCATGCAGCAATTACTGACCCGAGCTTTAAACCTCTGTACGAGAAATGAACTGTTTTAGGAGCGTATTTCAAACGAAGGTTGTGATAACTTTCTAAGCTTGCAGTGTGAACGTAGTGTTTTATATGTTCCACATCTTTTAAAATAGATTTGTCTAAAACTATTTTCTTCAAGGCTTCATATGAACTTGAATTTCCTTTAGTCCACATTTTCTTTCTCTCTTCCCCTTCCGTTAATGTATCGTGCTCACAGAATTTCCATTCACCATTTTTTAACCACTTATGCTCATTTTTTACGTGGTGCAAAACTGACGTAAATTTATCGATTAACACAGAACTGTTTCCATTACACGTTTGTGCTGCCCACCATAAATGATTATTTATACTGGCCTTCCACACTTGATCTTCTGGATGATTTTTATCGAGAGCTTTCATCTTTTTCATTAGACTTTTTGATATGTGCCAAACATCAAATTCATATTCAATATCAGGATACTGCATTCTCAGTAAGTACCTTACTCCTTTGTGTCTATCGGAAAGGAAGGGTTTTATACTGTATTACAATTTTCTTCCTGTACAATCTTCCTCATCGCGATTTCACACGCAGCCCTTTCAAGATCACCTTTCACCATCACTCTCTTGAACAAGTTCCAAATGAGCTATGCGGCCTGTATTTATATCCATTAGTGAATACTCTATATATTTGACTAAAAAGCCGGGAGAATCGTACTGGCCATCTCCGGCTAACCAAATGGGTTTGGCACTGCTTTTCAAACAATCAATAACATTAGTCCTTTCTTGATCCCAAGCACCCTTCGCTATCGGACCAGTTACTCTATGAATAATTCTATCATATACAGTTTGTGACATCATATGTAAGTTAATGGACTTGCAGAATGACCAGAAAGGTTCAAACAGAATGCCTGACAACAATAATGCTGATAATATTAGGACATTTGCTTCCGGTTTCTGCTAAACTTTTGAGGCGACTTACTTCGATTTGGAAACCTATGGAAGTGTATTTCTTTCTCTCTACACTTTCGGTTTCTACTCGTTGTGTTGTTAGAGCCGTGCACACTACAGGAAGGCATTTCGACAAACAGTCACCGCACTATTCTAATAAACAACACTTCCAGTAAACGGAAGAGCCGCTGAGCGCGTACTGCAATAATCAACTGGATGGCTCGCTCAGTACTTACAGCGCAGTGACGTCAGAGCTACTAGCGTTTCCTTAGTTCACCGGCCTGCGGAGCGGCGCACAGCAAAAGCAAATAAATAGTTGAACACTAACCGATACACTCTTTGATTCTGAGGAAACTTGATTTTTGTGTTATGTTCTCCTTTAAGGAATGCTATGGACGTGAACAATCATGCAAGACGGAAGTGCGTTCTTCTCTGAGAATATCAGAAGATTACAAATAATTTGAGATCCATGAAATTCGTGAGATGTGATAACACAAATTGTTGATTTTTGACTCTTCTTTTAATAATAAGCTCATAATTGACCTATTTGATCCCAAAAGTATGTTTTTGAATTGCAAAATAATGTGAAATCTGCAAAATCACTATTTTCATATAAATTCTCTATTTGACTTTGGAAAAACTTTTTTAAAAATCTTATCAACACACTATGGCAGACACATAGCAGTTTGTGAACGCAGTATATTTTGGTGAGCATTATTTGCACTATGCAACGTAGCAGTGTTCCCAATATAGCGGTTATGTCTCTAAACAAGACCTTGTTAAAGTATTTTTTCAGCTATAACTTTTGTAATATTTTGTTGCCTGAATTAGTATTTAGCAGAATTTTAAATCCATGTATCAAAAAAGTCTTTTTCAATGTGTAACATTTGAATACTGCAGCATTTGTTCCGATGTGTTACACAGAAGTTGGTAATGTTACCCACGCCAACCACCCAAGCCATGCTTGAACCATGTCATGCCACTCTCCAGCACTCACCAAGACCACACAGATAATTCTCAGGTTCAGTGATTGAAGTGTTTTAATTTATAAGTGAACTCATCTAGGAGGGGTTTTAGCGAACGATAAAAAATAGTGATGTGTAACTTTAGTGACAAAAGGATGGAGTTTGCAAGATGGGACACAGTGATTACACACATTGCTGGTGATAACTACAAGTGCAGCAAACAGAGGGGATCACTGAAGCGGCAGTTATTTGTGGGAGAATCGCTCATGCAGGCGAAGACGGCAATAGAAGATAAACGTTCCTTCTCTTACAGGATTGTCCCGTATTTCTCTTAAGTGTCCCGTTGTCCCAGCAAAAAATATGTAGGACAAATAATGTCCCATCTTTAGTAAACCGCTTTACATATTTTAAAATACCATGTTTAAACTTAATTTATCACAAAGCTCTGATGTATATTTCTCATTACATAAAGTAATTAGGGTTTGTTTGGTTGGCACTAAATGTAACAAACCAATGAGACACACGTAAGAAAAATGTGAAAATGGCAGAGCCACTTCGGTTGACGCGATTCTTCGGATGACACATGTTCAATATCTTCGGCAGTTAAATGTCAAAACAAAAAGGCATAAACACTATTAAGCAAAGGTGCATACTGTATATTAACATTAAAATGTTTACATAACGTCACTCATTGTATAAAATCAGTGATTTTCTTCTGAATTTTCTTAGTGCAGCGTAGTTGTGCAGCGATGTCGCAAAACCGTTTAATCAACAATACATCAGCTGGTGTAGATTCATTGCTTTGTTTAACAAAGTGCAAACAATCTGAAATAATGAAACCATTTCCTTTGTTACTACTGAACTGAATACTGTATACAGTAATTTTATTACAGTACTGTAATTAAAGCATGTGATATTGTATTTTAATAAAAATTTGAAATCAATCTTTCCTCCAATGCATTAAATCCATCATCTACCGTAACTCGATTCTCAGAACTACCATTGTCAAGGTCGGAGTCATCTGCTCAACACCCCCCCCCACCCCCCTTTTTGTTTGCTAGTTGCTTTACATCGCACCGACACAGATAGGTCTTATGGCGATGATGGGACAGGAAAGGCCTAGGAATGGGAAGAAAGCAACCGTGGCCTTAATTAAGGTACAGCCCCAGCATTTGCCTGGTGTGAAAATGGGAAACCACGGAAAACCATCTTCAGGGCTGCCGACAGTGGGGTTCGAACCCACTATCTTCCGGATGCGAGCTCACAGCTGTGTGCTCCTAACCGCACAGCCAACTCGCCCGGTGCTTCAAGCCTTGGCAGTAACACGGAATCCACTATTTTTTGGTCTGTTAGATCAAGTTCAGCATCATACGATTGTAACCATGCGTTCACCTCACAGTGACTAACATTCTCACATCCTGGAATTTGTTTCACCATCTCTTGTACGTTGTCATCATTTTCCTCATCTTCCGAAAAAAAAAAAAAAAAAAATCCCTTCAAATAGTTTGTTCCAGGAATTACAAAGAGTCAATGATGTGATATTTACCCAGGATTGGGCACACCAATAAATCACGTTTCATGTTCATAGACTGCAATGAATCCGTAAAACTTTTACTGGATAATCCACAATCACTCTGAATAGATCGTAACAGAAATGCACGATAATGGCGTTTGTATGCTTCCAGAACACCTTGGTCCATGAGTTGAAGTAAGCTCATCATATTAGGGGGCAAAAACCGAACAACAATATCACCACTTCCCAACTTCCCTGGGTGGGTTGGGGCATTGTCAATCAACAAAATTGCTTTTCTGGGCAATAATTTAGACTTCAAAAAATATTCAACGCTTGGTACAAATTTTTGAAAGAACCATTCTTTGAAAAGTTGTGACGACATCCAGGCACTTTTCGTGCTCTGTAATAAACTGGTAAGGCAGTGGCGGCATATTTTTAAGAGCTCCAGGGTTTTTCAATTTTCCTATGCACATTAGTGGCAGCCTATGAGTGCCTGAAGCATTAGCACATGCTAAAACTGCAATCCTCTCCTTATTCTCTTTGTGACATGGTGCAGATTATTATTATTATCATCATCATCATCATCATCATCATCATCATCATCATTATTATTAATTTTTTATTTTTTGTTGATGCTAAGGATGTTTCTAGCAACATGTTAAAATTTAACCCTGTTTCATCAGAATTATATAGCTGATCTTTTGTCAATCCTTGAATGATCTCTTCAAATTCTGTTTTAAAAACATCAACAGCCAGTGGGTCTGCAGAAATCTTCTCGCCATTTACTGTAGATGTACTGTAACTAACGTATGCAATATCTATTTCTAAATTTATCTAGCCATCCTGAACTAGCCTTGAAGTCCTTTCCATCATCCCCTAACTTTGCAGCCAATAATTTAGCCTTCTCTTGAAATATAGGACAGGATAACGGTATTTTTCATGTTGTGTAAGCCAAAGAAATACCACTTCGTTTACCTTTTCATACCCACCCTCTTTCATAGTTTTGCGGTTTGGTATCTTAGAGAAATGCTCAATTAATTTAGATTTTGTCTTTACCCCTGCCACTGTTGACACACCAACTCTATAATCCACAGCAACATTTTGCAATATTGCACCAATTTCCACCTGTTTCAATGCTTCGATACTTTTTCGATGCTTCCAACAACGTGTTTTCGTTTAGTTGACATCATTCAATAAGCACGCACTTGCCGCTGTACTTTTAACACAATTGATTACTGTATGCTGTACCTTGCTACTGTATTTCAAAAGAACCCAGTCCAGATGCTTGGGACAGTATTGGTAGGATGAGAATAAGATAAGATACAGTACTGTTATGAGCAGATAGTTCATGTTGCAATGGGGTAAGAAAAGCATTGGAACTACAGTATAGAACTGCAAGGCCAGTGGAACGACCTTGGGTGAAAGAAATATATTAATGGAGAAGGGTCAATGGACTTCCTTGGTTTCCTTACAGAAGCTGCAGTATAGTCCGAGCAGTAAAGAAGATGAAACTCCTACAACTGAAGCAATGTTAACCCACAGTCTACATATTCTTCATGACGAATAATACAGTAATAATAATAATAATTCCTGCTTGTTCAAGAAAACATGTTTCATGGAACGAACTACAGGGTAAGAAACTGTTTTGTTTTATGCTACAAGTGCATTCTGGCATAAATCATAATATAAAAATAGGGTTTGCCTAGTAGTGTTCAGCACATAAGCAAGAGAATTACTAATATCGACGGCTAAGAACGAGAGGGTGAAAACAAAATATTAAAATACGATTTTGCCACAGCATTTCGGTTAAGCAGGGTTTCGGTTAAGCGAAGTTCAGTTAAGCAGGGTTCTACTGTACTGGAAATGGGCCGCTTCCATTTTAAATAATAATAATAATAATAATAATAATAATAATAATAATAATAATAATAATAATAATAATAATAATAATACCCGTGTGGGGATTTACCGGTTACCTCCATCGGGCGCGTCCCATTGGAATTGGGGAAGCTCGCTGGCTCTGCCGCCAGCAGAGTCAGAGGGTAGTAGGGAAATAAAATACCACCGTGAAAAAAAAACTGGTCCCTTGCCAGGGTTACGGCGAAGACTGGTAAATGACCAGAAGCCAGAAAACATCTTGAGGCAACCTCTAGGGCTAACAACCCTAGTTGTAAAAGGATGGGTACCCGTCCAAAGCAAAGTCAAGTCAAAAAGCATGATGGCACAACATTTCAAGAAACATACCCCAGGGGATAAATCTTCGGATAAATCCCTCGTCGTGAACGCCACGGCGCACGAGTCTCGTTCGGATTCTGGGGGAGACTCGACATCATGCAAGAGACGAGTCGGAGCATCTCGGTGTACCCCGAAGAGTCAAAAACTCAGGCCAAAATCTAAAACCTTTCTAGCAACTTTCAACATAAATTCACTTACACAAACTGGCAAGCTGAAAACCCTCACCAAAGCTCTTCACGAAAATCAGATATCCATAATGGCTCTACAGGAAACAAGGTACCCAGATGAAGAGATTTTTGAATCCGAAGGCTACCGATTTTTCAAGAGCAAAGCGCAAAGAGGAATCCTCAATGGAGCTGTGATGCTTGGAACCGCGTTTGCTGTTAGAACCAAGATCCTTAAATCGGTTGCAAATTTCGAACCTGTGAATGACAGATTGTCTATACTCACAATTAAATGCGCGAACAAAACCTACGCCCTAGTTAACGCACATGCTCCTACAAACGATAAGAACAAGTCTGATCCAGACGAAGTTGATAATTTCTGGGACCTACTGGATGAAAAATTAAACAAAATCCCCAAACACCATGTCAAGCTTCTTTTGGGTGACTTCAATGCCCAACTAGGTCGTGAACAGAAGTACAAGAGAGTTATACGAAATTACCCTGCTCACAAAAGAACCAATCCCAACGGCAAAAGACTGGTGTCCATTTGCGAAAATCACAACCTGCAGGTCATGTCGACCCACTTTCGCCATCTACCCAGAAAACAAATGACTTGGCGTTCTCCCGTCCAAGCTCTCGGGGAGTTCCAAATTGATCATGTTGCAATCTCCAGGAGAAACAGCCCTGAGATTATGAATGTCAAGGTAAAGAAAGGCATCAATGTGGCCTCAGATCATTATATGTCTCTTATCAAATTCAAACCAATTCCCGCAAACACAAGGAAGACAACCAAACAGATCACACGCTTCGACAATGATAAACTTCGGCAAAGGGTCGAGGAGTTCCAGGAGAAGGCTAGACCAAATGATACTGACTTTAACAACGCCAAAAGTCTCCTTGTTGAGGCCGCCAAAGACGTTGCAGAAATCAAGAGAGGCAAAAAGCATGCCTGGTGGAATGGTACCTGCGAATCAGTCCTCCAAGAAAGACTCAATGCGTGGAAACAGAACTACTCTACGAAATCAGAAAATGATTGGGAAACCTACAAAACACAACGTGCCCGAGCAGCTAGGGTGTTCAGAACTGAGAAACGTAAATACGAAAAATCTCTCATTGAAAAGATAGAACAAAACTTTAGAAAGAATGAAAGCAGAGAGTACTACAGAGCCTTCAAACGCAAACTCACTGGCTATAAACCACCATCTCTATGCTTTGAGCGAAAGGACAGCACACTGGCGACATCAAATGAAGAAAATTGCAGCATTCTGGCAGATTACTTCAAGAATTTACTTAATTGCTCTAAACCTCAAAGCGCCATTGAGACCAAGGAACCCTTACTCAGGTACCCAGATTCCAGACCACCCGACAGAGATGAAATCAAGCGCCACATTGCCCGTCTCAAAAATAACAAAGCGCCGGGGGAAGACTCAGTAGTAGCAGAACTATGGAAATATGCCCCAGAGGAATCACTTGATATCTTGCAAAAGCAAATAGAAGAAATTTGGAACAAGGAGACCCTACCCGAAGATTGGAAAATAGCTTTGATCCATCCATTACACAAAAAAGGCAGCATGAAGAACATCAACAACTACAGAGGAATATCTTTGCTACCCGTGACTTACAAAATTCTATCACTTGCCATCCTGGAGCGTTTGGAAGCACAAGTCGAACATCAAATAGGTGAATACCAAGGAGGGTTCAGAAAAGGTCGCTCAACAGCTGAACAGATCCAAAATCTCAAAACGATTATCAGATATTGTACACTAAGGTCCAAGCAGTATGTGTCTGTCTTTGTGGACTTTAAGAAAGCGTACGACTCCATTGACTGGGAAGTCCTGCTAAACATCTTAAAAGAATTTGGAGTTGATTTGAAACTGCTGGCATTAATTAGAGCTACCCTGACCGATACAAAATCCAAGGTGAAGTTCCACGGATGTCTCTCGCATTCCTTTGACATCAAAACAGGAGTCCGACAAGGTGATGGGCTATCCCCGATACTCTTCAACTGTGTTCTTGAAAAGATCATCAGAACCTGGCGGGTGAGATTACAGGAAACCAACTACAGTCCATTGAGAATAGGAACCAAATCCAAGGGGATCGCAACAGACTGCTTAGCATTTGCCGATGATATCGCTGTTCTCTCAAACGACATAGAAACCGCTAGAGCTCAAGTTGAAATTTTAAAGGAAATTGCCGAACAAACTGGTTTGCAGATATCGTTTGAGAAAACAGAAGTAATGACTAACATCAAGAGGCTCCACCAAAACTCCATACAAAATACGGAGACATCACCCGAGTAGACAAATTCAAATACCTGGGTGAGATCATCATGAAAAATGGACTGGACAAAGAAGCACTTCAGGAGCGAGTACGCAAACTGGAAATAGCCTACCAAACATCCCGCACAATCTACAACAAAAAATGCCTTTCCCAAAACACCAAGATACGTCACTATGAAACAGTTCTGAAGCCAGTAGTTCTATATGCAGCCGAAACCCTGTCTCTAAATGCCAACAAAGGACTCCTTGAAGAACTGGAGAAAAGAGAACGCAAAATTGTGAGAGGAATCTTGGGATCAAAGTACAGAAATGGAATCCATCAAAAGAGATCCAACAAGGAAGTCTACAGCAAAATAGAGAAAATTACCGACACGATCAGAAAAAGACGGGCACGATTTTACGGTCATCTGAAAAGAATGGACGGAAGAAAGTTAACTAAAGAAATCTTTCACTTTTTTGATTCAAACCCCAAAACCACAATTCCCTGGTTTAGAAATACCAAAGAAGACTTGCTGAAGACGCCCTTAACAGAGATCTCTTCCGCAAGAAAATATTGACGAACGGGCTAAACCGAGACGAGCAGCCGACAGTGGAGCGTAAGCAGGCCCACTCGCAAAGAATGAGGGAAATTTGGGCTCTAAAGAAGGCCAAGTTCAGTGTCAAATGCAACAAGACTTAACGTGGTCCTTGATGGCCCCAGCGAATTATATATATATATAATAATAATAATAAAAATAAAATTATACTCTTTGTGAGGTCTATGGTTCACGTTAAGAAATTCTAATCTTAAATAGAGCATAATAATCAACAGCAGTCGAAGCATCCCATATTTTCATGCCTGTTATCTGGTCACCCTAAGGTAGTGGAGACTTGCTATCCGCTGATCACATTCCTAGTAGGGAATAAAAAGCAACAAGAGCTGAAAATGAGCATTCAAGATAAAGAACTTTTTGTTCTTTGTGACAAAACTGTGTTGTTTCGCCTTTGGAAAGCTACGAGCAGCCACAATGTGTAATTCAAACGCCAGAATGCTGCTCGGTAAAGCCATGGGTGCCACGTGTTCATAAAGTGTTCTAGACATTCTAAACAAGTATGAAGTTCAATTTGACAATGTTTTTGCCATAGTCTCTAATTTGACTCATTATACGGGTGCATGTGCGAGTACCTTAAGGGGCTTGTTGGTGACAGCCTTGGTCACGTGCAATGCTGGGCTCACAAAGTTAATCTTGTAGGCCATATCTGGCAGAGCAACCTTGACGAACTTAACTCAGCAGTTGCAAAAATCAAGGCAGGTTTCCTAAACACTAGATAAAGGAAACAACATGTATCTTGAATTTCTTTGTGAGAGTTACAACAATGATGCAAGGAAGATCAAAATGTTTCCAATGCCTGTGCCAAAAAGGTGGAATACTTGGTTTGAGTCTGTGCTCTACATTCATGAACATCTGAACAACATTATTGACGTCATGGACAAGATGAGTGAAGAAGAGAACGATGTTGCATTTGTTAATAATATGAGTAGCAGTGACCAAACTGACACAAAAGCTCAAGCTCTGTTTGTGGCAGACAACTGAAACTGGATCGTGGATTCAGTTACATCATTAGAAGGTACTAAATACCCTATGGCTCATACTTGTACTCTAAGTTCAGAGTATAGCATAAAATGCTCTATCTGCTGACTAGGGGAGCATTTAACCCTGAGATTAATGTCCGCCTCAATGAAATACCAGCAATTCACACAACCAAAACTGTGAACACTGTAAAGACAACAGCGCAGACGTGTTTGATGATACTAAGTCAGCTGATGGCAGGCAACCCTTTAAGCCCATTTTTGAAGCCCTTGCAAACCTGTTTGCTCCAAAAGATTTATGCAATAAAATCCTAACTCTAGATGGTGCAGAGAAAGAATTGGGAAAATTATCATATGCAGCCTCAGTTAGTCTGCAAGCATTCTTTGAGGGCTACACCAGTCTCCCAGAAAATTGTAAAAGATGTCCTGGTCAGATACATCTCCATTGAACATATGCTGTCTTTTGTGCTCCCTGAAAAAGGAGTATCTCAAATTTACCACAACTGCTCTACAAGCTGTGTGGTAATCTACGTCAAATGTGGATGCTGAGTGCTCTATCTCAGATTATGATATGGTGGTGAGTGATCATATGAGATGGCCAAACCAGACAAAGCAAAAATTCTCGTGATGGTTGCATTTTCCTTGCAGGCAATTAATCTCTATATCTAGTTGATATGTTAAGTGTAATTTCAATTAAAAGAAGTTAATATACGGTATTTCTATTTACAGCCTTTGATTATCTCTTTCCAACCAGCTTGTGACTGAAGATATTCCAAGCAACATGGCCATAACTGTATTGTATGACACCATCATTTTAACACTGCATTTGTGTAAATTTCTATGTACATATGTGTACATAAAGCATTAAAAATTAAATAAATGCTCATTATTTTCATCCGTAACAGGAATGCAATTGGTTAATATGTAATAACACCACTAAGTTTCCTAAATCATCAAAATAACAATTAAAAAAACAACTACTTTCACAGATCTCTGCAAACAATAATCACCAGCTTCCAATATTAAACGCCATACTGCTTGCGGAGTAAAGCAGACTCAGATCTAGACATCCAGTCATTTCCAACCACAAAAGCTCTCTTAGACAATGAATTCAACATCCTCAGCTCATGGAATAATGACTGGAACAAAACTGTCCTTCACAGTCCTGAAGCTTGTCATACATCGTGGATAAAGCACCTGGTTTTGACCAGCCCTGAGTGATATGGACATGAATCCAGACTGGCCATGGAAGGTGGTACAGGTGCTCTGAATAAGTGGGGGAAAATGTCCTCGTCCAAATGTGACTGTGATACTGAGAAGCAAACTGTTTAGCATATAGTGACAGAGTGCAAAAACCAGGCATACCCTGGAGACTACAGTGATTTCCTGGCAGCGACAGCTAGTGTGGTGAACGATGTAAACAATGTAAATGCTGGTATGTAGTTTTGTATATTTAGTGTAGGTTCCTGTGTTTGTAGGTAATGCTGAAGCCTTCAGTGATCCTGTGACTCATACTATCTATAGTTTAATTTAAATTAACACGTTCCCTGCGGCAGTGAATTCCGATGACTTAATGTTACGTCGTATCGGCCCACCGGTGACCCGATGCTGCCTTTAGTTATTATCGGTTCGGGTCACCGGTGACCTGACGAATTTGACTTTGTTTACTCCCTAGTATGAAATCCTAAACAATGCAAGGGCACTTGTTGTGTGCGTTATTGTTGAGGAGACATTCCAGCGTATTTACCTGTGCGACAGTGTTCCGATTCAACAATTGCGTGAAACAGAAATGACCCCGGAAATAATTGGGTCACCGGTGGGCCGATCAAAACTAGCAGTATGCCTCGATCCTTTACTTCAATTGGAACACTATGTTGCCATTAGTTAACAGAAATTCGTAACTAGGACGTAGTTACTTACTTCGCAATTCTGGGAAGTTCGCACCGATGGATAAGAGTAACATGTTTCGGGGCACATGGTGACACGAACCGCACGGAACGTAATATAGGCCCACCCCAGTGCTGTCCTAACCCTCTTTCTTTTCTGTGCCGCCGGTGTGTCAGAATGTGAAAGCTCCATACCTAAAAAAGGACGTGAAATTGCTTGTAAATATTATATACGGAAGATAGTAAATATGTCAATAACTATTCCAATAACTCCAATAACGTCTATTGGCTTTCCTAAGAGCAATGTAGAAAGCAGATATCAGAAGGGTGGTACTCCTTAAACAACAATCTACCATCTGCGGGAAGCAACACTCTAGGCTTCATTTACCGTAACCGCGCTAAGCGATTCCCGTGTAAAAATATAGGTCAGACAACAATCGGGACTCAGGGTGACCCGAAGCGATATGAATGGAAGATGAAAAAAACTTCCTTCGGGTCACCGGTGGGCCGATCAAAACTAGCAGTATGCCTCGATCCTTTGCTTCAATTGGAACACTATGTTGCCATTAGTTAACGGAAATTCGTAACTAGGACGTAGTTACTTACTTCGCAATTCTGGGAAGTTCCCACCGACGGATAAGAGTAACATGTTTCGGGGCACATGGTGACCCGAACCGCACGGAACGTGTTAAGCCATCATACACTTGATGATGATGATGATGATGATGATGATGATGATGATGATGATCAAGTTCAGGGGTGAGCTCTCCGAGAGCTTTCCCATCCAGACAGGAGTCAAACAGGGAGATGGCCTCTATTGCATACTCTTCAACTGTGTATTAGAGAAGATCATTATGCCACACTGTTATCAGAGGCAAGACTGAAGCTTGGGTACAAGAAAGACAACTCAGTGTACCCTGTCTAGCCTTTGCTGATGATCTCACCCTACTGGCCAGCATCATGGAGGAGGCTACAGTATTGCAGCAAAAACCAGCTTGAGGGTCAACCTACAGGAAGACAGAGTTTATCACTAATATAAAGCAGGTTCCTGCTACATCCCACTAGGAAACAACACCACAAGTAAAGTTACTGCAGCAGGAGAATGGATCTCAGCAAGCGAGAGCAAAACTTTGGCCATAGACACCAGGTGCACCAAGTTGAAGAGGGCCTATCATTCCTGCAAAAATATCTACACCTCCAGGTACCCCTCCAAGAACCTAAAGCTGAAGCCCTACAACTCAGTAGCAAGACCCTTTACTCTACACCTCTGAATGCCTCTTGATGAATCGAAAGGGCCCACTGAGGAAACTAGAACTTAAAGAGAGGAAGATTTTGAAGAGGATACTAGGACCCATAAGAGAGGAGGATGGCACCTACAGGACTGGGCACAACAATGAGCTCTACAAACATCAGGAAGACATAGTCACATGTATGAGGAAAAGATGACTGACCTTCTATGGGCACATGACCCGCCTGAAATCCTGCAGGCTCACCAACAAAATCATCAGAGTGACAAGTGGGCAAAAGGCTTCCAAGACCAAGTGGATCACCTTGGTAAAATCAGACCTAGAAGAACTGCAGATCACATTAGAGACCACAGAGAACCAATCACCGTACCAACAGGCCATCCTACAGGGAGTCTTCCTACTGTCCCTCACAAGCAAAAAGAGTACAGGGATCACCAGACCTAAGTGGATAGATGGGAGGAAGCAGGCACACAGCCAAAAAATGAAAGCATACAGGGCCAAGAAAAAGCAGAAGACCCTAGCTAAGAGTTAAGAGGACCCCTGTGGTCCCTGGTAGGCCAAAATGAACCAAAAAATAAATAACATTTAAATATGAAATTAAGATTTGCAAGCATACACACAAGGGAATAACTGATAAACAACAGTTTGAGAATATTTTTCCAAATACCGTATGGCACTGAGAGCTAGACGCGTGTAAGTGTGCTCATCGTATGTGCAACTATGACCCTGAAAGAAGTGAAGAAAAGAATTACAGGCTTCGAAAAGCAAATGTCTCATTTCCAAGCTCGCCTGGAGGAAGCAATGTCTGCTCCCACCGGCAGTGCTACCAACCCCAGCAATGTTCTGACTATGCTTTAAGCGGACTTCCGAACCTTTTGAAATTCTATCTGTGCTGAATTCTCGGTTTTGAAAGAAAACATCACTGATATCTGTAATATATTCAGTTAAGTGTTCATATTATTTCTAGAAAATACGAATGTAACCTTGCGAGTACAAACAGCTGTAATAGTGTATTACCAACGCAGACTGGAGCGTTGTAAACGTCATAAGTCATGTGGTTCAATAAAGCACCGCATTGGCTACTCCCCACTAGCCCACCCCCAGCTGCAGCCTTCCCTCTATCTCCTGTCAGTCTTGAATAGGCAGTCTTGTATAGTCAGTTGTAAATCGTGCACCTACTTCAGTACGTTCCTTAGCCGATGTGGCATTTTAAAATTAAGTGTGTTTCTACTGATTGTCTACCCCAAGGTGTTTCAGATGTAAAAATTGGCAACAAGGAAAATGGCACAAGTCATCACGTTCCAGCGCTTCCTCGTGGCGACAGAACATTCTGGTATGTTCCACACTACATGACTCAACATAGTGCACTCCGTTCTCTCGAACATTCTTCTCACGACGTAATATTGGATATGTCTTTCACTCCATGCCTTTCAACGACAGTTTTTTCGCTGCCTTTTCGACTTTAGCTCACTTCTATCATGCCATGTCCTTAATTGGTAATATTGGACCATTTGACAGTTCGGAAGAAACTTGGTCAACCTACGTGGAACACTTTGAACTTTACGTCCAGTGTAATGACATTCCAGCTGCTAAAAAAGTTAGCATATTTCTGATGGTGGTCGGTGTTAAAACCTACAATTTGTTGAAAGATTTAATCACACCTGATAAGCCTTCTCAAAAATCCTTTGAAACCATAGTTCAAATTGTTCCTTTATTGCGGAAAGATATAAATTCAGCAGACGAGATCAATTGGAACATGAGACTGTATCCGAATATATTGTTCAACTTAAGCAATTATCCAAGTATTGCGAGTTCGAGGACAAACTTCCTGATTATCTCCGGGACAGATTAGTCAGCGGCATCCGTAATGAATCTATCAACCTCTACTGTCGGAGGAGAATCTCACATTCCAGAAGGCGGAACAGCTGGCGTTATCATTGGAAGCGACCGACAAGGACGCATTATCCTTGGCCTACCACCCCACACCCCGACTGCAGCAGTTTTCAACACGACATTCTCCGAGCTCCAATGTACCTAATGTGTCATCGCGTGTTGTGAAAGTGCCTCAGTGTTTTTGTTGTGGTTATAAAGGTGGTCATACTACTGCCAAGTGCCGTTATCGGGAATATATTTGTAATTTTTGTCGGAAGAAGGGTCACTTAGAGAGGGTGTGCAAATCGTAACATAAGAGCAAGTCTCAATTTCATGTAAAACCAAACATGCCTACAAACAATTCTTCATTTTCTAAGGGTAGTAGGAATCCGCAGGGAAGCAAACTTAAACCTAACCAGCATTATATAGACTTACATGAACCTATTGTTAATGGTTATGAATTTCATGTTTTTGGTCCGTATTGAACTGAGAATAATATATAAGTAATAATAATAACAACGTAAACGTTTCCACCTTTTCAATACTAAAATATATTCACAAAATTATAAATTACACGGTACTAGTTTCGACCCATCTAGGGGTCATCATCAGCCGTATTGAAGCAAAGATCACTTTTGGCGAAATCCTAAGAAAATGTTATTTTAAAGAATAACAAGTGAATGTGGTAGATGAAATGAGATGTTATTATGGTAATAGTTAATAATACAAGGAATATACATACTAAGAGGTTTTTAACAAAGAATAAAGTATAAATGGGGTGTTGTAAAAATTATAATCATGGAAATCAGTAAGTTCTTGTATTGAAATGACATATATAAATTTATATATGGCTTAGGAAGAGGGCTTAAGGTGGGGCTGAAGGGTGCGGGAGAAAGTGTAATTGTCTCGGAAAAGTACCTTTGATTAAATTTAGGATTGAGTTTAGGTTGGCTGCATTATTGTTTCTGAGGAAAGTGATAAATAGATCGAAGAGTATGTTGGGTTTCTCTGAGATTTCATTGAGATTGTGACTGGTGTTAAAGTATTGGTCTAGGTGTATGTAGTAATTTTCCATTATGTTGAGTAAAGGGCCCTTGTTTGCTAATACGAGGATGTCCATGTCTTGTTCAATACTGGTGAAATTATGGTTATAATCTTGCATGTGTTGGCCGATGGCTGAAAACCTGTTGTATTTTATTGCGTTAGTGTGCTCGTGGTATCTGATAATGAAGTTTCTTCCGGTTTGCCCGATGTAGATTTTTTTACAGGTGGTACATTTGATCCTAGAAACTCCTGATTTTAAAAAACTGCTGGTCTTGTTGATGTGTGAAGTATTGTATAAAACGTTCATGTTCTTATTGTTGGTTTTGAAGGCTATTTTAACGCCTTGTTTCTTAAAGATGTTGGTTAACTTGTAGATACCATTGTTGAACGTGAAGGTGGAAAATGTTAGAGGTTTGGTTATTTCTTTTTTGAGGGTAGTTTTTGGGCGATGTTTGTGTTTATTGATTATCCTTTCTATAAAATGAATGCTGAAGCCGTTGAATTTTGCGATTCCGCGGATTGTGTTGAGTTCGTTTTTTAGATCTTTATTGGACATAGGTATGCTGAAGGCTCGGTGAACTAGGCTGTTGTATGTGGCTCGTTTGTGGGACTGGGGGTGCACTGAATCTTGGCGAATGGTGGAGGCTGTTTGAGTGGGTTTTCTGAAAATTTTATAACTGAAAGAATCTGAGTTTCTAGTGATGGTTAAATCTAGAAAGTTGATTTTTTGATTTGATTCGGATTCTAGTGTGAATTTGATATGAGGATCAATTTGCAACCGGATCACTCCATCCACTCTTTCGATATTGTAAACATGTACCCAAGCATACAAGTATCAAAATTAATTCCGATAATTATGAACAATTTAAACAAAAACAGCCACTTAAGCAAACTAGAGATACAAGACTTTATCACAATATTAAAACTTATCATCGACAATAACTTCTTCACTTTTGACAATGGTACATTTGATCCTATAAACTCCTGATTTAAAAAAACTGCTGGTCTTGTTGATGTGTGAAGTATTATATAAAATGGTTTGGCAATGGGGTCACCGGCCTCAGGTATCTTAGCAGAAATATACCTGGACTTCCTCGAATACACCAAAATTGACAACGAATTCGAAAACATTCTCTTTTGGGCCAGATATGTTGACGATGTCTTTGTAATCATGAATGAGAAATCAATTAACGCACCCACCACCCTCTTAAGACTCAACAATATTGATCCTCATATTAAATTCACACTAGAATCCGAATCAAATCAAAAAATCAACTTTCTAGATTTAACCATCACTAGAAACTCAGATTCTTTCAGTCATAAAATTTTCAGAAAACCCACTCAAACAGCCTCCACCATTCGCCAAGATTCAGTGCACCCCCAGTCCCACAAACGAGCCACATACAACAGTCTAGTTCACCGAGCCTTCAGCATACCTATGTCCAATAAAGATCTAAAAAACGAACTCAACACAATCCGCAGAATAGCAAAATTCAACGGCTTCAGCATTCATTTTATAGAAAGGATAATCAATAAACACAAACATCGCCCAAAAACTACCCTCAAAAAAGAAATAACCAAACCTCTAACATTTTCCACCTTCACGTTCAACAATGATATCTACAAGTTAACCAACATCTTTAAGAAACAAGGCATTAAAATAGCCTTCAAAACCAACAATAAGAACATGAACGTTTTATACAATACTTCACACATCAACAAGACCAGCAGTTTTTTAAAATCAGGAGTTTCTAGGATCAAATGTACCACCTGTAAAAAAACCTACATCGGGCAAACCGGAAGAAACTTCATTATCAGATACCACGAGCACACTAACGCAATAAAATACAACAGGTTTTCAGCCATCGGCCAACACATGCAAGATTATAACCATAATTTCACCAATATTGAACAAGACATGGACATCCTCGTATTAGCAAACAAGGGCCCTTTACTCAACATAATGGAAAATTACTACATACACCTAGACCAATACTTTAACACCAGTCACAATCTCAATGAAATCTCAGAGAAACCCAACATACTCTTCGATCTATTTATCACTTTCCTCAGAAACAATAATGCAGCCAACCTAAACTCAATCCTAAATTTAATCAAAGGTACTTTTCCGAGACAATTACACTTTCTCCCGCACCCTTCAGCCCCACCTTAAGCCCTCTTCCTAAGCCATATATAAATTTATATATGTCATTTCAATACAAGAACTTACTGATTTCCATGATTATAATTTTTACAACACCCCATTTATACTTTATTCTTTGTTAAAAACCTCTTAGTATGTATATTCCTTGTATTATTAACTATTACCATAATAACATCTCATTTCATCTACCACATTCACTTGTTATTCTTTAAAATAACATTTTCTTAGGATTTCGCCAAAAGTGATCTTTGCTTCAATACGGCTGATGATGACCCCTAGATGGGTCGAAACTAGTACCGTGTAATTTATAATTTTGTGAATATATTTTAGTATTGAAAAGGTGGAAACGTTTACGTTGTTATTATTATTACATATATTAACCTATTGTTAGTCATGAAAAATTGTGTGATTAGGTGTATGATATTTCTAACATTTTTCAGTGTGATGAAAATGAAAATATCAATCAACCTCAGTTAGGTAACATAACAAAAGTTGAGCTTATTAGAGTAAATTTTATTGTTGAAGGAAAGCCAGTTAATTTTGAAGTAGACTCTGGTGCTTGTATATCTGTTGTTTCTGAAAATTTTTACAAGGCTAACTTAAGTCATGTACAATTGATTCCCACAGCCTTAGTTTTAAATTCTTACACCCACGAGAAAATCAAGCCTATAGGGAAGTTAGAAGTAAATGTTCAATATCAGTCCCTGGAAAAGAGTTTAGAATTGTATGTTATTAGTAATGGATCTAATCCTCTTAAGGGGCGTGATTGGATTAAAGAGCTCCAAGTTGTTATAAGCATTCCCAGCAGTGTAAATAATGTAAACTTATCGGATGTAAAAACCAATGCAGAGTCTAAATTAGTACAAGACTTATTTAAGGAATTTCCAGAGGTATTTACTAGTAAATTAGGCTGTTTTAAAGGAGATCCAGTAAAACTAAACCTAAAGCCAAATGCATTACCTAAGTACCACAAACCACTAGGTCAATACCTTATTCTTTAAGAGAAAAGGTTGAACAAGAATTGCAAAGTTTAGTGGATGAGGAAATTCTTTCCCCAGTATCCTCAAGTGAATGGGCCACTCCGATTGTGCCGGTATTAAAAAAGAATGGTAAAATCCGTATTTGCGGAGATTTTAAGGTCACTTTAAATCCCTTTCTAGAAGTAGATAGACACCCACTGCCTAGAATTGAAGACATCTTTGTTGTCTTACAAAAAGGGGATAAGTTTTCTAAAATGGATCTGTCATCAGCTTATATGCAGTTGTTGTTAGCGGAAGAAAGTAAAAAACTATGTACTATAAGTACACATAAAGGGTTATTTGCTTACAACCGTCTTTGTTATGGAATCTCGTCAGCACTGGGTATTTTTCAAAGAGTTATTGAACAAATACTACACGGTATACCTGGTGTGGCCTCATTTCTTGATGATATTGTCACAGGAGCAAATACAGCAGAACATTTGTCAAGGTTACGAGAAGTGTGTAAACGCCTAAGTAGTCATGGTTTGACTGTTGGTAAAGATAAGTGCAAGTTTTTCTGTGACAGTCTAGAATATTTAGGCTAAGTAAAGATGGTTTAGCTACGGCCAGTGATAAGGTCAAAGCAGTTGTTGAAGCTCCAGTTCCTAAAGATGTTACACAGCTTAAAGGATTTCTCGGTCTTGTGAACTACTATGCTAAATTTATTCCTAATGTAGCTACTATTCTTACACCTTTATACCAGCTACTTAGAAAAGATATAGATTTTCACTGGAATTCAGCTTGTAAAAAATCTTTTGAATTAGTCAAAGAAAAATTAGTTTCAGCTCAGGTACTAGCACATTACAACCCTAACTTACCACTTAAGTTGTCATGCGACGCATCACCTTATGGCATTGCAAGTGTTTTAAGTATAACAGAAAAAGATGGTACTGAGAGACCACTTTCTTTTGCAAGTAGAGTCTTAAACTCAGCTGAAAGAAACTACTCCCAAATTGATAAAGAAGCCTTGAGCATTGTGTATGGTGTAAAGAAGTTTAATCAGTATTTATGGGGAAGACATTTTACTCTGTGTACAGATCATAAACCGCTTTTAACAACTTTTGGTCCTAAAAAAGGTTTACCAGCCTTTGCAGCAGATAGATTACAACGCTATGCATTGTTTCTATCAGGTTATGACTATGACATTCAGTATGTCAAATCTCAATGCCATGGCAATGCAGATGGCTTATCTAAGCTACCTGTATCAGCCAATCAGATCGAGGACGTTGATGTTAGTGTGGTGTACATAGGTAGTTATTTACAATGCATAATGGAATCTGATGTTCCCATTAACTTTAATGATATATGTATTGAAACTCAAAAAGATCAGGAGTTAAACAAAATTCTTGATTAAGTGTTGTATGGATGGCCTACTACGCTAGATCCAACTTTAAGCCACTTTGTTAAAAGGCAAGCTGAACTAACTGTAGAACAAGGAATTTTGATGTGGGGCTACAGAGTTGTAATTCCAAGGTCCTTAAGAAAGTCCTTGTTAAATGCATTACACAGTGGACACCTTGGAGTAGTTAAAATGAAATCATTAGCTAGATCGTACTTATGGTGGCCTTCAATTGATCAAGACATCGAAGCCGTAGCTAGCAGTTGCTCAGTGTGTCTTGCCTAGAGAGACACTCCATGTATGGAAATTTCCATCCAATGTACGGCAAAGACTTCATGTAGATTTTTTAGGTCCTTTTAAAGCAAAATGTTTTTGATTGTGATGGACGCTCATAGCTAATGGTTGGAAATTGAAACTGTTAACTCAACTTCAGCTAAGCAAGTCATTGAGAAATTACGTCCTATGTTTTGTAGATTTGGTCTTCCTGAACTCATTGTCAGTGATAATGGCCCCCCTTTTCTTCTAATGAATTTTCTCGATTTTTTAAAGAAAACAGGATAAGGCAAACCTTGATAGCACCATATCATCCAGCTTCTAATGGACAGGCTGAGAATGCAGTTAAAATTGTGAAAAAACGCTTAAAATGTGCAATTTTTGAACATGAAGATGTAAATTTAGCTTTAAGTAGATTTTTAATAGCTTATCGTAACACTGTACATAACACTACTAATGAAACTCCTCCTAAACTAATGTTTAATCGTCCTTTGAGAACTAGATTGGATTTAATCAGACCTAATTTGCAGAAAATTGTAGTAAATAAACAGGACACACAAATAACTAATGCAAGAGGTAGTCACACTAGGCAATTAACTATAGGACAACCAGTGTTAACTAAAGACTACAGAGGAAGAGATAAATGGGTAGAAGATAGAATCATGCATAGACTAGGCCCAGTTACATATTTGATTCAACTCGAGTCTGGATTGTCTTGGAAAAGACATATAGACCAGCTAGTAGGATTACAGTCAGGCCCAGTTGTTGTTAGCTCTGAGCGAGGAACGTCACAGTTAGTTGACCTTCCCTCACGACCCGCTCCTCTGCTTACACCAGCCTCTGAGTGTCAACAAAGTTCCCCTACTTCTCGCTCCTCTCCCCCTTCACAACCTGTCTCATCACCGCGTCATAGCCCAGTAGCAGCTAGCATATGATCTCTGCAACCCGCACAGCTAACTGTTACGCCACCTGTCGCAACAAGACGTTATCCACTTCGAGATAGGAAACCTATTGTAAGATTCAATCCAGAGTAAAGTGACCTACTCACTCTTTTGTATTTTTGTATAGTACTGTATAGCAAGGTATATGTTAATTTGAGTTTTCAATTGTATGGTTGTTGGTTTCATTATATAATCACTTTTTGTATGTGACATATATTGGTGTGTTTTGTGTCCTCTAATCAAGTGTATGGTATTACCTATGTTTTGTTGTTGTTAAAAAACTGAAGGAGGAAGGAATGTAATATATTCAGTTAAGTGTTTATATTATTTCTAGAAAATACGAATGTAACCTTGCGAGTACAAACAGCTGTAATAGTGTATTACCAGCGCAGGCTGGAGCGTTGTATACGTCATAAGTCATGTGGTTCAATAAAGCACCGCATTGGCTACTCCCCTCTAGCCCACCCCCAGCCGCAGCCTTCCCTCTATCTCCTGTCAGCCTTGCATAGGCAGTCTTGCATAGTCAGTCTTGTATAGTCAGTCGTAAGTCGTGCACCTACTTCAGTCCGTTCCTTAGCCGATGTGGCATTTTAAAATTAAGTGTGTTTCTACTGATTGTCTACCCCAAGGTGTTCCAGATGTAAAAATATCTAGAAATGACACTAAATTCAGGAAGCTCGGAGCGACGAAGTGGAGCAGTACAGTAGGCGTCATTGTCTCCTCCTGCAAGGAGTGAGCGAGGCGTTTAATGAGGACACTTACGGGAAGGTCATGGAAACTATTTTTGATAAACTGAAAGTCGAACTGTCCATGGACTCCGTCGATCGTTGTCATCGACCGGGACGGCAACGTAGATCGACTGCTGACGTAGTGACTAAGGGTAATCGCCCTATCATTATAAAATTCATCTGCTACCACCAGCGGGATCAAGTTTGGTGGGCTAAGTGACAGCTAAAAGGCTCCAAACTTCTCATAACAGAATCCCTCACTAGGTTGAGAAAGGGCATTTTGAACAAGGCACGAGACACTTTTGGACTGCGCAACACATACAGCCAAGGTAGAAGAATAGTTGTTCACGTATCCAGCAAGAAGTTCCATATGAAGACACTCGTGGAATTACAATCATTAAAGAGGCAATATGCTGAAAGCAACATGTAAACAATGTGCATTCTATGTAGTTTATTGATTTTCAATTTAGTATATATTTGTGAATGTGTGTGTTTGCGCGAATCAGCTGGTCACTGCATGTATGAGGAAATTAAGGTAAGCCGCATGTTTTACATTCCTTTAGCATGCCTGAGTTAAGAAGTGCTATTGAAAGTACCCCTCCTTGCTCCCTCACCCTTCAGCACTCTTCAGTAGGACAGACGCCCCTCACACTCCCTTCACTGCCCTTTCACCGGAACATACGCGTAGAAGGACACGGCTTGCCTCCAACCGTTTCTCAGCACTTTCTCCCTCCTATTCTACTCAAACCATTTTATAGAAGGAACTCAAGTCATTTAATCACGCCATGTTGTGTACGCATGTCAACAGTCAATCCATCATTGCTCACATGGACGAACTGAAGATGATATTTGAAGACAGTCCAATTCCTATTGCTGCTGTAAGCGAGAGATAGCCCCGTAGTTCAGTCCCCTCAGGCATGATTGGACGACTAGATGAGGGGGTGGGGTTGCCATATATTGTAAATCTTTGCTCAAGAGTAGAGTCGTTCAAACGTCTACTCCTGCTGTAGAGACTGCCCCTGAATATATGTTTGTAGAGGTGTTTGTCAATTCCGTAAAAATACTTGGAGGTGTAGTATATAGGGCTCCTGATGCAGTGCGTGACTTCCGTGACTTAGAAGACAGCTTACTGAGACTGCTACCTTCATACGAACACGTGATACTTTTTGGAGACTTTAACACAAATTTATTAACCCAGAACAACGATGCCTTACGACTACAAAATATTTTTAAATCCTGTGACATGACTATATTGCCCCTTAAACCCACCCACCACATCCATACTTCCACCATTTCCGCTGATACATTCATAGACCTAGTAATAATAAACAACCCCCAAAAAGTCCTTCATCATGGTTAAGTATCTAATCCTGACATATCTAAACATGATCTCATATACTTGGCATACTCTCTTTGGGGAATAAGTACCGACCAAAATTTGTAACGTTTAGAGACTTTAAAAGAATGAATTTAATACAACTGAGACAAGATGCACAACTCTGCCCCTGGTATGACATAATGATAACGAGCCACAGTGACGAGAAAGTGGAAATATTGAATTCCTATTTACATTAATCGTACAACAAACACGCACCAAAGCGTAATGTGAGAGTAACACGCCCGCCCTGTCCTTGGCTGACTTCTGATGTTAAGACTATGATGAAAGAACGAGACGCACTACACTGACCCTATAAACAGACTCAACTAGCTGACATACATGAGCAGTACCATGTTCTTCGAAACTGAGTAAAGCTTGTAATCTGCAATACGAAATTTAATTATTTCCAGCATTTAAACAAAAATATTAACACTGGTTCCACATGGCGACAACTTCAGTCACTGGGTATTGGCAAACCACTTATGAAGCATACTGATCCCGAGGTGTCCCTTGATGAATTAAATACATAATTCCCCACGGAATGTCTCACTATTGACTCACCGACAGTACAAAACACCACTGACAATATATTAAGGCAACAATCACCACTCAATCCAGTATTTGAATTTGATACTGTTACAGAGAATGAACTAAGAAGGGAAGTTATGTCAATTAAAACTCATGCAACAGGAGCTGATGAAATTCCCATTTCATTCATGACCTATATAATTAACATAATATTGCCCATTAATATGCATTTAATTAATACCTGCCTTACTTCAGGCAATATCCCAATTAAATGGAAAGATGCACTCATTGTGTCACTCCCAAAAAACTCTCCTGCAAGCAATACATCTGACTACCAACCCGTCTGCATTCTCACAGCACTTTCTAAGGTTCTGCAGAAATTTATGCATAAACAATAATTAAATAAATACTTGGAAAAACATTCTGTACTTGATCCCTTACAGTCTGGTTTTAAGAAAGGACACAGTACTGCAACAACACTAATCAAAATCACAGATGACATTAGATGGGCTATGAATGAACGAAAACTGACTGTACTTATCCTACTTGACTTCAGCAGTGCGTCTGACACTGTAGATATTGACATATTGTTAGCCAAGTTACAAAAACTTCACATGGCTCATTCTGCTATTCAGCTCTTGGGCTCATGTCAAAAATAGACGACAGCGAGTTGTATCAAACATGACGATTACAGAATGGAGGGCTAAGCTGTCTGGTATTCCCCAAGGGTCTGTTCTTGGACCTCTTTTATTCTTAATCTATATTAATGATTTTTCTTCTCATCTGAACGACTGCAACTACTACCTTTATGCTGACGATCTTCAGATATACTCACACTTCAAAGTCTCCGACACTGACAAAACAATCCACCAAATGAACTCGACTCTAAATTTTATTACCTCATATGCAAAAGAGAACTGCCTATTAATTAACCCAAAGAAAATGCAAGCTATCATAATAGGACAATCTAGGCTTTTAAATACGTTAAACATCACACAACAGCCTACTCTCAAGCTCTGCGGTGAAGCTATACCTTTTCAGAAGTCTGTAAAAAACCTAGGTGTTGTCATGAATGACACATTAAACTGGAATGACCATATAACAAGTGTCTGCAGAAAGGTATATGCATCTCTCCACCCCCTAAAAGTGAAACAATCTGTTCTTCCACATAGCATGAAAATAAAACTTATTCAAACTCTCATTTTTCCAGTAATTCATTAGTGTGATGTCGTATTAACCGATGCAACTGTAGAACAAACTATGAAACTTCAAAGGGCAATGAACTCTTGCATATGATTTATATTTTCTTTGAACTTTAGGACACATATTTCCCCATATTATGAGAAGCTATCCTGGCTGAAAATCGATCAACTAAGAAATCTACATACTGCGACGCTAATTTTTCGACTTCTGAACGAATCTACACCTGAATACCTATCCTCACATTTTAACTTCTTCTCATCCATCCATCCATGGACATAATACCAGATCAATTTCTACCCTTATGACACAGGTTAATCATTCATCTGTATACAGCCACTCTTTCCAAGTGTCTGGAGCAAGGCTATGGATCACTCTCCCTGTCACTATACATAATAGCACTTCAATAGTCTCATATAAATGGTCTTGTTGAGAATTTCTTTTAAATACGTGATCAGCTTGTATGAATGTTACAATGAATGTTAGTATGAATGTTAGTGTGTATGAGTGCAAGTATGATTTAGAGCTAGGTGATGTAGATAGATAATTATTAAAAAAGCAATTATAATAAGTTACAGTTATAGTTATACTCCATTAATTTAGGTTGTTTTTAGAGACTATTAACAATGCTATTTTTCTAATTCATGTGACTATGTACTGTATGTTGTGTTTAAGTGTAAGAGAGATTAAATAAATAAATAAATAAATAAATAAATAAATGTTTGTCCAACCCTTGTCCCGTTTCCCTACGGGGTCGGGTATGAGGTGAGATGAATTTGTCGTGGCGGTTTTTTTTGACCGGATGCCCTTCCTGACGTCAACCTCATCAGAGGAGTTAATGGGAGATGAAATGAATGACGTGATATATGATAGTAGGGAGAGGGTGAAACCCGGTGCCGGCACATAGCCTACTCCTGTCGAATAGCACCAAGGGGTCTGCTCAAGGCTTAACGTCCCCATCCGACGGACGAATCACCATCAACAGCGTCATATGCCCTCACTCCATATGAGCACTGCGGAGAGGTTTGGAATTTAATCCATGCTTTTGGCACGCAATCTAGTGATTAGAAATTGTATACCACCACCTCCCCTACCCTGCCGGCCAACATTCAGATGGTGAAAATTTTTTCGACCAACGGGACTCGAACCGGCTAACCTCGGTGTTAGACCGTTTTAGACTTCAGCGCCTTAACGATCATGGCCACCAGGCGGGCAAATAAATAAATAAATAAATAAATAAATAAATAAATAAATAAATAAATAAATAAATAAATAAATAAATGCAATCAAGAATCAACCACATTCCATGATTTTCCAATTTTTTAGTCCTTTAGCTTACAGATTTTAGAGTTGAAAGGAAGAATCTTCCACAGATGTATGGAACCAATTACAAAGGACATCCAGATCCATATACAGCACTGTAAAAGGTAAAATTCAGAATACTCAAATCTGTACAGAAACTGATAAAAAATTTCAAACATTTTCAAAATTGTTTCCAAAGAAATGTAATTTCTATCATAAGGAAAGTTAATTACAGAATTATAAGAAAAGAAAAGAACGGTTAAGTTATATGAAGAAAGATAGGAACAAACAGGAACACACAATAGAATAAACACAATGACAGATCAGAGTGGGAAAAGGAAGCAACAGAAAGAACAGACAACGATCAATTATAAAAATACAAGGCCACTCTCGGTATCTTCATACACTGTTACTGTCAAATAGATGGGCTTTCTCCTCATAAATTCCAGTTCTTCCGCATACGGCACATTTATTCTCAGCCTCTGGCAAGTTTATTTCTGCTTCCCAATTTCATCAGAAAGGCAGACATCAACACTCATTGAGGAATCATCTTGACAGATGTCCAGTCCTATTATGGGAAGTGTAGGAAAAGAAGAAAGTCTGATAAAAACAAGAAAACGGAATAGGCAGAAGAGGGAGTAAAGATTAGGAACACGGAAGAAAATTAGCACGAAAAAAGAAGCTCAATGTGTACTGGAAAGGAAAAATACATGTGACAAATCAGGCAGCGAATGATGATCGATCTGCAAGTTGCTTTACGTTGCACCGACACAGATAGGTCTTAAGGCGACGATGGGACAGGAAAGGGCCAGCAGTGGGAAGCAAGCAGCCGTGGCTATGGCATTTGTCTGGTGTGAAAATGGGAAACCACTGAAAACCATCTTCAGGGCTGCCGACAGTGGGGCTCGAACCCACTATCTCCCGAATACTGGATAATGGCCGCACTTAAGCAACTGCAGCTATCAAGCTCAGTCCAAATTGATCTGTCACTGCGCACTTATCCTATTGTGTGAAACTCACAACCTGACTTTTATCCCCGTTTACCATCATACCATTGCCTACTGTCGCTCTCGCAACATTATCGAGGTCATTTTGCAGTTGCTCACAATCTTGTAACTTATTTATTACTCTGTACAGAATAACATCATCTGCGAAAAGCCTTATCTCTGATTCCACTTCTTTACACATATCAATGATATATATAAGAAAACATAAAGGTCCAATAATACTGCCTTGATGAATTCCCCTCTTCACGTTTCTACAAAGTATAGCCATAAGTTCTGTCAGTACTTTCAATGCATATAACTACTAAATAAAACTATGCATACATAAATATATTCTGAAAAAAATACAAAAAAACGCTACAGAATGAACATCCTCTTATTCGAAAAGATCACCATGTGTGGCAACACAGTGGTAAAGACACTGAGGCTACTCATCAACAGCTGCATGAAACGTGTCCAGTGGAATATTTTTGACAGCTGACATGATTGATTTTTTTAACATCTCAATATTGTGGTGCCGTTTTTGACATGCTATCGCCACGAGTTTCTGTCGCAGATAATAATCCAATGGATTGAGAATCAGTCTTCCACTAGACCAGTCAACAGCAGCGATGAATCGTGGAATATTGGTTGCCAACCACTGCTGCATCGTTTTTGCTTTGTGTGCAGGAACGCTACTCTGCTGAAAAATCCACAATTTCCCTTCAAACAGTTTCGAATTGATACCTGGTACCAACTTTTCCAACAGTCCTTGGTAGAGAGCTGCAGAAATCTTCGCAAAAATACACCTGTGATGCTCCCCACCAGAAAACTGCCCACCATACTATGACAGAAGCAGGGTGGTGTCCGCACTGCACACATGGAACTTTCTCTCTTGCTTCTTTGGAGGACAGTGCATACACAAGATCATTTGCTTCTTAAACGATTCTTCCACAGTGAATATTTTTCATATGTGAATAGGATGTCACGAAACTGGCTATCCCCATACGTCGTTAACAAAGCCTGGAATTGAACCTGGTGTATCTCCTTTAATTTTTCAGTTAGTAAATGTGTATCTTTTATATGCACCAACACATAAATCATCCTTCAAAATACGTGACATTGTTCGTGCCGATATATTAATTTCACGAGACAAAATTGTTTACGTATAATTTAGAAAGTTTATTCCACCTACTCAATACTGTACAGTAATTGCAATGTCTATAAATACATTACAATATGTTATCACGGTACTAGTTTAGACCCTACATGGGTCATCATCAGCCTAACTAAGATACACTTATGAATTTGCCAAAATTCTAAGAATGTAGCAAAGGCTTTTCAGTCTGTCAAACACATAATTTTTAACAAATTTTTAACAAAATTCTAAGACAAAATTACATTGTGGAAATAAAATTTAAAAGAATGAACTGTGTATGTGATGTGATAATGTACATATAAAATGGCGGAATGATGAAATGTTATAGATAAAATAATGTACTGATCAATGACAAATAAAATTTTCAGGATTTATGTCAATTACAATTAAACTGTAAGAATTGTATCACACAATTTTTACAATGATGATTAAAATATGCCCGTATTAGTGAATACTCTAAAATTGCACTTAAAAGTGTAATATGCCGGTTGAATGCAAAGTCCAGATACTTCTACTGAGTTCTAAATTTCAAGTGCATCTTCAGGTAGAAAACTGAAAGTTAAACATTGGCGCAGAGGGTGTCTGTCTTGCTTGAGGTCCAATATTTCTGATACAGAAATTAAATATAGATAAAACCATATGACATTCTTATAATATAATGGATTCTTGCTGTGGTGTGAGGAAAATTCTAAATCCAAGTTGGAACCAATAGAACCTGATGATGAAAAAATTGGAATTAACGCGTGATATTTTAAAGACGGGAATGGCAAAAAACAAAGAAAGAAAACAATCAGCACTCACCTTGCGCGCAATGTGAATGACCTGACCAGCAAAGTACAACTGAGGGAATGAGAATGGCATGGAATAGGAGGGGAAGAAAGTTGGTGAGGGGTGGAGCAAACCAGTGGAGTGGGTGACGTGCAAAGGGAGGGGCGGGGAAAGTGGGAAGTGGCTTAAGGCGGGACCGACAGGTGGGTAAATGATGGTGATCGTATCAGCGGAGGACCTTTAATTAACTTAAAGAAGGATTTTTGATTCGCTAAATTGTTTTTTCTGAAATAGGTAATGAATAAATCAAATAAAAATATTGGACTTTTCTGTTATTTTGTTAAGGTTATAGTTAGCATTAAAGTACTGGCCCAGATGTATATAAAAATTCTCAGTAATATTAAGCACAGGGCCCTTGTTAGCTATTTCAAGAATGTCCATGTCTAGTTCAATATTCGTGAATTTATGATTATAATTGACCATATGTTGGCCGATAGCTGAAAATTGATTATATTTGACTGTGTTGTTCCAAACAACATTTTATATTAAAACTTCTTCCAGTTTGCCCTACATAAGAAATATTAGAGCAGGAGTTACATTTGAGCCTGTAAACACCTGATTTTGCGTACCTGTTGACTTTGTTGATATGTGACATGTTATGTAGAATGTGTGTACTGTTATTATTGGTTATGAATGCTATTTTTACGCCTTTTTTCTTGAAAATATTAGTGATTTTATGAACTTCGTTATTAAAAGTGAATGTGGAAAAGGATTCGTATTTAGGTAGTTCCTTCTTAAGTGTTGTTTTGGGACAAAATTTATGTTTATTGATAATACTTTATAGAAAGTGGCTACCAAAGCCGTTGAATTTTGCTATACCGCGAATAGTATTCAGTTCAATGGAAATATCTTTCTTGGTCATGGGTATGTTGAATGCTCGGTGAACTAGGCTATTATATGTTGCTCTTTTGTGAGGTTGGGGGTGAGTTGATTCTTGACAAATAGTAACTGTTAATGGGGTGGGTTTTCCATAAATGTTTTAGTAGGTATTGAGTAGGTGGAATAAACTTTGTAAATTATATGTAATATTAATTCAATACGGAACCAATAATGAAATTTATAACCTTGAACAAATGTTTGTTTACAAAAAGGATTGCATCGAATCCTTACATGAACAGCATTCATAACTTCTTTTCTGTGTACACACTAGGATGGCCCAATCTGATACGATCAGCAGTTACACCCGTTTGTCAAAACACAAATCGTTCAATGATACTAAGAGGTTTCAGCATAGAAAAAAAAAAACCCCTTAGCTCACTTTCCGCAACAAAATAACGCCAATACAGCGATACGATTCTCATACATTCCCCACTCCATTTTTCACTGCTGCCTGGTGTTGACACACTGCAAGCCAATTACTGGTGGAGTCGTGAAGGTGACGTTGTGGACGACGACATACAGCGTTGCTATGCTTCTTCATTCACAATTACTGTACTATAGAGTGTTTAGAATTTACTAACAGAACGTATGGCAGTACTGTGTATATACACAATTCAATTATGTAATAGATATCTATTTCCTTCTGGTTTTTATAAGTCATTCCAAGGAAACAGTGTTGACCAAGAAATTCTTACCATGTCACCCATGTCATGTTAATACATAAATAGGATTCAAATATAAAATCTTAAAACAAATTCAATGTTTTAGTCTCCTATGAAACTTACCCTGCAATAATTTAAGAATTATACTGACGCCTTCAGCATCCTTATACCATGCCCTGCACATAGCCTGCAAGACACGCAGAAGACTGGACACGTGATGCTGTTTCAAATTACTGGCACAAAGGATGCATTCCAGTACTTCTACAGCCTGAAAACCAAAATTATTCCAAAGGATTACAACAACCAGTGAAACAACAGGAAACCTCCACATAAAAATATCAAAAAAAGTTACCATGTTAAAATCACTGAAGTCATCCAGGTCAAAGCTGCCCGATAAGAACAGTTCCAATAATTTTGTTAATAAATTGTCAACTATCACAACATCCTCTGAGCCTGAAAATACAAAACAGAACAAGGAATAAATTTACATAAAACACACGTCTATGATATTATACCATATAATATATTATTATACAGCATAATATACAACGATGAAGTCACATAGAAAGGAACATGAAAAGGAATTCATAATAGGACGAACATAATGGCAGGACAGTCCGTGAAAAGGGAGCAACAGAAAGAAGTGGAGATCCATCCAGATGCTCCCTCAATGAGTGTTGATGTCTGCCCCCCCTCATGAAGCTGGGAAGAAAAATTGAGCTTATCAGGGACTGAGAAGAGATGGATGTAGAAATACTGGGACTGATACAGAGGAGTCTATTTGTTCAAAGATGGCAGTATATGTGGATGTGGAGATTGTCCTGGTCTCCTCTTTCTGTTGCTCCCTCTTCCCACATTGGCATGCTGATGTGTTCACCCTTATGTGTATTCCTCTTCTTGTGTCTCTCTACATACGTCTTGATATGATGCTTATTTGTTCCTTTCCAATACTTAAAATGACAAGTATGTGTGGAAGGAAGGAACACCAGAAAGAGGAGACACGAACAAAGGACAAGGAAAATCTCCACTTCTTTATGCACTGTCATCTTCGGATTTAGAGATTCTCTCATAAATTCCAGTTCTTTTACATCCGTCATTTCTCCTTTTTTCTGACAATACTGTTTCTGATTCCCAGCTTTGTCAGCAGGGCAGGCCACAACAATCATTGAAGGGGCCATCTTCAATGTTAACGTGGGAAGTGAAGGATATGAGAAAAGCTGGATAAACATAAGAAAAGGGAAGAGATATAGGTAAAAACAAATACAAGTAGTAAACCAGTAGGAACACAGGACAAACACAGAAGGTCTGCCCTCCTGATGAAGTATAGAGGCAGAAACAGTTATCTAAGGAACAGATTGTATTGTTTGTATTGATTAGGTGGTCAATAAAACTTTCCTTAAGAAAATAAGTCTGCTATTGTTATGAGATCTTACCCGACATGATTGTGCGTCTTCTGCTAGAAGATACAGGTAGAAATTACTACAAAATAAGCGAGCAGCTAAACAAATGTCATATTTTATGTGTAAGTATTACGTTACGGTATGTCTCCATGGTTTATATGGTTAGCATGCTGCCCTTTAGTCCAGGGGTTCCTAGGCTCGATTCCTGATTGGGTTGGGGATTTTGACTTTCATTCGTTATTTCCTCCAGCTCAGGACTGGGTGTTCGTACAGCCTTCAACATTAGATTTCATTGCATGTATTGGCTCAAATGCGCAGTCGCCACAGGCGTCAACTCAGAACACTTGCAGCACACCTCTGTGGAGGCCTTACGCCAATGTAATATATGTAACGTTCTGTAATAGTTGGCAGTGGGGTGTGTAGCATGTGTATTAGGATGGACACAAACATCCAGTCCCCCGTAATTTGTTAAGATTCCTCAGACGACCAGTGTGTGTTTTAAGATTGAACGAGGCTGATGATGCCCAATAAAAAGTGGGTGAAACATGTACCTTTAAGATTCTAGTAATTTCTATGTGTATTTGACCACACAATAGTGGAATAAATTGTATTGAATAGGTGGTATCAAAATTACTCCTTGTGTAAACTTTGTGATTAGCTATTTTCAATATGGAATAATGACGAGAATTATGGTTTGACTGTTTTAAAACCAAACTTTCTGCGATTGCAAATTCTGGAATATTTTGAATGAGTGTGTAATTCTACTGAAATTTTGGATGGTAACACAAAATTATTGAATTATTCTGTTGCAAATTAAATTTAAATTTTCTTTTGTAGTGTTTGAGTAGCGTCTATAGGTTGATCAAAGTACATGCGTACGTAATAGTTGATTATATGTAAAATTCCATTTTCTAGTAGAGTCTTTGGCTCGTTTAGTGTGAAGGATACACTGAGTGGCCAAAAGTCACAGGAAGGGTTGTCTCATTAGAAAATATGCCGTGTATGACCCCTAAGTGTTGCGGCGTAGCTGAGTAGTCTATCACAGAAACCAGTGCCGTAAATATGGCAACATGTCACGAGTTAATTGACTTTGAACATGGGACGATCATCTGCGCACGGCGCACTGTGTAGATTACATGTGAATTCGGGTTTCCGAGGTCAACAGTGCTGAGGGTAGATCTTCAATATCGTGGAGAGAATGTTACCACCTGCGTAAACCACCACGCGGGAAGACCACAGGTGTTTAACAAACGGACATCACATCACCTCCGCAGAACCATACTGAGCTATTGTGAGTCAGAGCACCGCCCACTTGAATGTTGGGAGCCAGGAAATCATTTCTACCAGAACTGTAAGGAGGAAACTGCACTGCACAGGCTTCACTAGCTGACGATGAAATCGTGTCCCTTTGCTGACACCCCGACACAAAGCTCAATGAGGTGCATGGGCCCGTGAATATCAGCAATGGACCATGGAACAGTGGTGGCATGTGGCATGGTTTGATGAATGCTGGTTCCATTTGTAACGAGCTGATGGGCGCGTGAGAGTGTGGCGTATGCCCTATGAAGCTATGGATCCTGCGTGTCAACAAGATTGTGTCCAGGCGGGAGATAGCTCAGTTCCGGTCTGGGCGGCGTTCTCATGGTCACAATTAGGCCCCATTGTCCAGCTGCAGGGAGCGCTGACAGCTGCATGTTATGTGGACCTTCTTTCAGACCATCTGCATCCCTTTCTGGCCCTAGAGTACCCTGATGGAGATGACATGTTTCAACAGGACAATGCGTCATGTCACTGCTCTGTGGTAGCACACAGGTAGTTGGAGGACCACTCCAGTGAAGTTACGACCAGGGATTGGCCCTCCAGATCCTCCGATCTTAATCCAATCGAGCATTTGTGAGATGCTGTCAATGCTGTTATACACTCCATGAACCCCACACAAATTACACAAATTGTGGGTAGCAGTGCAAGATGCATGGGTAAAGGTCCCTTCTGAATGATTCCAACACCTTGTAGAATAGATGCCTCGCCATATTGCTGCTGTTTTGAGGGCTCGTTGAAGAGCGACTCGTAATTAACATCACATTCAGTGCCTTCCCATGACTTTTGGCCACTCAGTGTAAATATGGCCCCCATTACATAAAATCAGCTTCATGGTCCACATCGCACTTCAATAGATTCACAATTTATTTATTTATTTTCCACCTAGTCAATACAATTGCTTAAGGCAATTTTTAATGGTTAAAAGTGGTACATGTTTCGTATATTATCAAAATCTTCAGCCACATAACCCTGTTTAGATGAAAAATATATAAATTGACAAAGTAATGCTTTAGAGCAAGTGTCCTTAAAATTAACATAAGATTGACAACATTAAAACAAACAAATAACTCAAGATAAAATATATAAATTATTTCTACAATAGAAAGCAAGCGTCAAGGAAACACTCGTACAATATTCCATAGAGAATATGTCCTAATGAATATTCTTTTCTTAATAATTCATGAAAAAAGGTCAATTTATAAATTAAAAATTATACAATTTATAAGTAATTATCGAAATGAAGAAATCCAGATATCACAGTGTGGCTGTTATTATTAATGCAGATGAAAATATAACTAATTCCTAGTTAATATATAAGTAATAATAATAACGTAAACGTTTCCACCTTTTCATTACTAAAATATATTCACAAAATTATAAATTACACGGTACTAGTTTCGACACATCTAGGGGTCATCATCAGCTGTATTGAAGCAGTTTTGCATCTGGTGTAATACTGATGATGTGTTCTTCCTTGCTCTTGCACCTGAGGAGGTGGAGGAGCGGGGGATATAGGTGTGTCAAGAACTTCCTTGCTGTCACCTATAGCTTCAACTGTAGGGCTATCTGTAGGTGGAGAAATTCCAATTCCTTCTTTCATGATCTTTCTCAAGCATTTTCAAATATACTAGAAGTTGATAATATAATGGAAGCAATACGGCTGATGATGACCCCTAGATGGGTCGAAACTAGTACCGTGTAATTTATAATTTTGTGAATATATTTTAGTATTGAAAAGGTGGAAACGTTTAAGTTGTTATTATCATTACTTATATATTATTCTCAGTTCAATACGGACCAAAAACATGAAATTCATAACCATTAATAATTCCTAGTTGTCAATTCTTATTAAGCCTGCTTTCCTTTGGAACAGTAACTCCTGTCATTCTTTCACAGTTTTGCGTCTGGTGTAATATTGATGATGCATTCTTCCTTGCTCTTGCACCTGAGGAGTTGGAGGAGTGGGGGATATAGGTGTGTCAAGAACTTCCTTGCTGTCACCTATAGCTTCAACTGAGGAGGAATAAGTTGTAGGGCTATCTGTAGGTGGAGAAATTCCAATTCTTTTTTCGTGATCTTTCTCAAGCATTTTCAAATATACTAGAATTTGATAATATAATGGATTCTTATATTCTACAGCCTCATTAAGGTTATCATTTTTCTTTACAAGTTGGTCTAGATGAATGTATAAATCTTCATATGTGTTCATTAAGCTGCCCTTTTTTTAATTTTTTTTATGATGATCAGGTCTTGTTCTATGTTGGTAAATTTATGACCTGTGGCAGTCATGTGTGATCCCATAGCTGAGAATCTTCTATGTTTTTCAGCATTCACATGTTCCAAATATCTAACTTTAAAATTGCGGCCAGATTGTCCTATGTATGTATTCTTGCATTCAAAGCATGTGAGTTTATATATTCCTAAATCAAAAAATTAATCTTTTTCGAGAGATTTATTGTATCATGGTTGAAAATACTACGTTTCATGTTGTTATTGGTGGAAAATGACAATTTTGAAATTTTTCTCTTAAATAAATTTGTTATTACGTGTATGTTTGGATTATTATATGTGAACTTTATGTATTTTTCAGTTTTACTAGGTTCAATAGCTAATTTAGATTGTTGCTTCTCCAAAAATTTATTAATTATTTTATCAATCATGTTATTGTTGAAACCATTCAAGAGGGCTTGTTGTCGGATAAACAACAGTTCTTTATTCCTTTCAGATTTGGATAAAGGAATACTAAATGCTCTGTTAACGTAACTATAATAAGCTGATCTTTTCTGTGCCTCAGGGTGTAACAAGTTGTTCTTGATAGTGGTCAGTGTGAAAGTGGATTTACTGTGTATTTTGAAAGAAAATCCTTTTTCTTCTCTTGTTGAGACTATGTCCAGAAAATTCAGTGATACTTCTTCTTCTAAAGTGAATTTTATATTGGAATACAAATTATTCAATATATTTAAAACTTTACTGCTATTGGTGAGTCTGTTATCTATTATAGCGTAAACATCGTCCACATAACGTGTCCAAAAATCCAAACCCTCTATTTGATTAATAATTTTTGTGTGTTCCAAATAGTCTAAGTATATATTAGCCAATATTCCTGATGTTGGGGCTCCCATTGAGAGTCCTTTTTGTCGGTAAATTTTATTATTAAACGTAAAATAATTTTGATTTAACACGAATTTTAAAAATCTTCAGTTTCTGGTATGCTTACTAATTTGTTCTTCATTAAATTCTTCTTAATGATTCTGACAGTGTCTTCTATTGGAATGTTTGTATACATGTTGGTTATGTCAAATGAACATGTCGTGTGAGATGATCCAAATTTAAAATCTTTAACTAGATTGCAAAAATCCACTGAGTTTTTGATAGGTGTTTTACAATGAAATACGTATTTACTTTAAGAAATTATGTATAAATCTAGAAGTTTTATAAATGGGGCTATTTTTGAAATTTATGATAGGTCTAATCGGTCCTCCTTGTTTATGTAATTTCGGCAGTGGTCTTGCAGTCGGGAGTCTAGGTTTCATATTTATTAATGTTTGCACATCATGTTTATTAAACAAGAAAGACGTGCTTTTTAATAGTTTTTTAATAAGATCCCTCTGAATACGTGATGTCGGGTCTTTATCAACTGTACTAAACAAATTGTTATTTAAAAAATGTTTCTGTTTTTTTTCAATATAAACATTTCTATCTAGGGCTACAACGGTTCCTCCTTTATCTGCTTTTGTGATAACTAAGTTATTTAGCTTGATTTTTTGTTTCAAGTTATTAACCGCCTTGTTGGTGCCTCGAACTGATTGTAAACCTTTTACTAAAATCGGAATTTTCTTCTTAGCTTCATACCTTATGTCATTCTGTAAATCTACAAGTAGATTCTGTATTGCTGTTTCTGTTTCAGCTAAACAGGGCGAACCGATTAGACCTACCATAAATTTCAAAAATAGCCCCATTTATAAAACTTCTAGAATTATACACAATTGATTATCAAGTAAATATGTATTTCATTGTAAAACACCTATCACAGACTCAATGGATTTTTGCTACCTAGTTAAAGATTTTAAATTTGGATCATCTCACACGACATGTTAGTTTGACATAACCAACATGTATACAAACATTCCAATAGAAGACACTATCAGAATCATTAAGAAGAGTTTAATGAAGAACAAATTAGTAAGCATACCAATAATTGAAGATTTTATTAATGTTTTAAAATTCGTGTTAAATCAAAATTATTTTACGTTTAATAATAAAATTTACCGACAAAAAGGACTCTCAATGGGAGCCCCAACATCAGGAATATTGGCTAATATATACTTAGACTATTTGGAACACACAAAAATTATTAATCCAATAGAGGGTTTGGATTTTTGGACACGTTATGTGGACGATGTTTACGCTATAATAGATAACAGACTCACCAATAGCAGTAAAGTTTTAAATATATTGAATAATTTGTATTCCAATATAAAATTCACTTTAGAAGAAGAAGTATCACTGAATTTTCTGGACATAGTCTCAACGAGAGAAGAAAAAGGATTTTCTTTCAAAATACACAGAAAATCCACTTTCACACTGACCACTATCAAGAACAACTCGTTACACCCTGAGGCACAGAGCATTTAGTATTCCTTTATCCAAACCTGAAAGGAATAAAGAACTGTTGTTTATCCGACAACAAGCCCTCTTGAATGGTTTCAACAATAACATGATTGATAAAATAATAAATTTTCGGAGAAGCAACAATCTAAATTAGCTATTGAACCTAGTAAAACTGAAAAATACATAAAGTTCACATATAATAATCCAAACATACACGTAATAACAAATTTATTTAAGAGAAAAATTTCAAAATTGCATTTTCCACCAATAACAACATGAAACGTAGTATTTTCAACCATGATACAATAAATCTCTCGAAAAAGATTAATTTTTTAATTTGGGAATATATAAACTCACATGCTTTGAATGCAAGAATACATACATAGGACAATCTGGCCGCAATTTTAAAGTTAGATATTTGGAACATGTGAATGCTGAAAAACATAGAAGATTCTCAGCTATGGGATCACACATGACTGCCACAGGTCATAAATTTACCAACATAGAACAAGACCTGATCATCATAAAAAAATTAAAAAAAGGGCAGCTTAATGAACACATATGAAGATTTATACATTCATCTAGACCAACTTGTAAAGAAAAATGATAACCTTAATGAGGCTGTAGAATATAAGAATCCATTATATTATCAAATTCTAGTATATTTGAAAATGCTTGAGAAAGATCACGAAAAAAGAATTGGAATTTCTCCACCTACAGATAGCCTTACAACTTATTCCTCCTCAGTTGAAGCTATAGGTGACAGCAAGGAAGTTCTTGACACACCTATATCCCCCACTCCTCCAACTCCTCAGGTGCAAGAGCAAGGAAGAACGCATCATCAATATTACACCAGACGCAAAACTGTGAAAGAATGACAGGAGTTACTGTTCCAAAGGAAAGCAGGCTTAATAAGAATTGACAACTAGGAATTATTTATATTTTCATCTGCATTAATAATAACAGCCACACTGTGATACCTGGATTTCTTCATTTTGACAATTACTTATAAATTGTATAATTTTTAATTTATAAATTGACCTTTTTTCATGAATTATTAAGAAAAGAATATTCATTAGGACATATTCTCTATGGAATATTGTACAAGTGTTTCCTTGACGCTTGCTTTCTATTGTAGAAATAATTTATATATTTTATCTTGAGTTATTTGTTTGTTTTAATGTTGTCAATCTTATGTTAATTTTAAGGACACTTGCTTTAAAGCATTACTTTGACAATTTATATATTTTTCATCTAAACAGTGTTATGTGGCTGAAAATGTTGATAATATACGAAACATGTACCACTTTTAACCATTAAAAATTGCCTTAAGCAATCATTGTATCGACTAGGTGGAAAATAAATACAGTAGAAGTCCGTTATGGCGAGAATTCATAACAGCGAAAAATTACTCGCTATAACGGATTGTCGTTATATCCGATTTTTGAATTAAAGCTGGAAAACCCCTCATGCACTTTAAAATCGACATGAAACGGCAATCAGTTTGTTCAAAACTTGAGTTTCCGCAGATCAAATCCACACTATGGCTTACTTGTTTGTTATTTTTCGTAATCCGATACTACGTGAAAGTGTATGTTTAATTTCATTCTGAAAAAATATAGTACCGTATTTCTCCGAATTCAAGATGAACCCCACTTTTTCTTTCAAAAAATTTAAATCTGGATCAGAAAGAAGTTTGTAAAATCATATTAATGCCTTGTTGTACAGTAGGCCTACGCATTTTAGACTCTCTTTAGACGCCGAGCATTGACTTTCGTCACGCCGTATTTCTTTTTTTTGCGGCTGCACAATTATTCTTTATTTCCGCGGGTTTAAGGACCATTAACTTAAAATTGGCATCATAATACCGAAGAGAACTCGTTGAAAATTTTCCGGCAATACCTATTCCATGCGTGTCTACAATACAACGATCCATCACGAAATTATTCTTGCTGTCTATCAAACTGTTACTTTTACGCAGCGTCAGATATAACCGGCTACCGCTACACACACGTTTCGCTTGTCGGGTTCGGCCAAATTTAGCGGCTAGCGATGTATAGGCCTAATCGCGAACGTTGAAACTCAACGAACGAATTTATTGCGCCACGGTATGGCCATTCCGCCCTTGCGTTTTTCGTGCACATACCTCACAATTTCATCTTCGACTTCTTTAAAGCGTCCTTGTTGTGGATCACTGAATGCATTTTTTGTACAGTGCGCATTTTTTTTTTTAGCTCTTTGTCTTCACGCTAACGCCAAATATTGGCTTTAGTTAGGCCTATGCCGTATTTTCTTGCGGCTGCACAATTATTCTACATTTCCGAGTGTTTAATAAACATTAACTTAAAATTGGCATCATAATATCGATCAGAACCCGTTGAAAATTTGCCGGCAATACCTTTTCCATGTATCTTTACAATACGACTACCCATCACGAAAATATTCCAGCTGTCTATAAACCTTAATCTTACTGAGCGCCAAGTACAATAGACGCGTTATGACTCTGCCACTGAGTACCGGCAGCCATGGCTTTTCTAAGAATTCGAAGGGTCGCATGTTTTGATGCCATTCTGGAGATTTAAGAAACACACAGGCACTGTACAACCGGTTGTCGCGGCTAGCGAAGTGTAGTAAAGAGGCGGTCGTTAATTGGCGAGTTCTGTGCGCGTGTGAAAAGAAGCAGCGTGGTTACCACGGTAGTTGCCAGTGGTATCAATTAACTTACTGTCAGGCCGTGAATGCAACAACCCTTGAGTTTTCGCATGAGATTCTAAGGAGTTTTCGCATGAGATTCTAAGAAAAAAAAAAGTCTTGTATTCGGAGAAATACGGTATCACTCCAGAGATTTCTGTGGCAAACACCTCAGCTTTCTTCTTCAAACAGCGTCACCTAACCTAACCGTATATGTAGCCTATCATGAAAACATATTTGAAACGCATGTAGAGAAATAACCTCCTCGCGAAAAATGTAAATGTAAATAATCGTAACTAGACGCGAGAAGATATGAAATATCCTCTGAAATCAGTGATGTACTCTGCCATATCTTGAGGTTTATCACATTAGTACTTAATTTCCGTATATAACATTAAAATTAAGATATCGTTTAATTCAGTCTTTATTTTTAAGGAGTTAACAACTGCTATCGGCCACGTTATTTACGCATTAATTACGAAAACGTATTATCCTCTTTCATTACGAATTTCTACCTCTATATTTTAATGTGTATGTTAATTGTATATTTTTACAGATTATGCTTGTAAATGCCATACGATAATAATAATAATAATAATAATAATAATAATAATAATAATAATAATAATAATTACGAATTTCTTTAGAGAACAGCAGTCGATGGGTATTACTAATCAACTCCAACATCGCCTTTGAATGTCAACGAGAGAGCTCGCAAATGCACAAACTGAGAAAACTATATCGTACCGAAGATGATCGATCGCATTTCGCTGCAAACGTTTCAGGTTTCTTATTCAAACCGTCACGTATCCTAACTTAACCGTACTATACGTATGATGTAAACACACTTCAAGTGCCACTAGAGAAATTATACCTTTCTTGCTATACACTTTCATAATAGCCTTTCCGTAATTTAACCAGACCCAAAAAAATATAAATCAATTAAGCACTCTGCTATATCTCGAGGTGTATCCCATTCTTACTTAATTGCAATATTTAGCATCAATTTTAAGCGGTCGTTAAGTCAGCCATAATTTTTAAAGAGTTAACAACCGTTATCGGACACGTTATTTACGCATTTATTATGAAAATATGTTCTATTTCATTTCGAATTTTCTTTACGGAACAGCTGTCGAGGGATATTACTAATCAACTCCGACATCGCCTTCGAATGTCAACGAGAGAAATCGCTAGTGCATATAGCGAGGAAATGACGCCGAAGGTAATCGATCGCATGCAATATCATCGCTGGGCTGCATAAATATCGGTAACGGAAAAAATCGCGCGGGCTTAATCGCTCGTAATAACGGATGCGCCAGCGATAGGGTTCTCTCTGTAACCGAAGGACGATACACAGTTTAATATAGGAATTTTGAAGGAACAGAAATAAGTCGTCGCTAAAACGGAGTTCTCGTTATATGCAATACTCGCTATAGCGGACTTCTACTGTACTTAATTGTGAATCTATGGCTCCCCATGTCGGACACCAAAAATGGTTTCCCACACCATGGACTTAAAATGACTCCTTGACTTGTATTACCTGTCTACACTGCCTACTGACAGTGAATCTACACATTTCATCAGGGTGATAGGACACTGGATTGCCATATCCCAACACATGCTTTCTGTCACTTTATCATTCACAACTCCCAACGAATGCAAAAACAAAAAATCTGGCTTCAAGGTGCATTTTGACCCCCTTCCATCCACCTATGTTTAAAATCTTACATTTCTGCGTGCTGAAGATTTGGCTGGGCATCGCGCACACACACACATGCTCGCTCGCTCGCTCTTGCTTACTCTCTCTCTCTATCAATTATCAATAAATTCAATTCAATTCTCTTTCTCTCTTCCTTTTATTATTATGAGATAACTAGCTGTAGTACCTGACTCTGCACAGGCACCTTTTTTGAATGTTTAAATTTAGGATTTGTATTAACTGATTGAAGATTTTGTTTTGGTTTTGTGTTGTGAGTGTAGTTACGAATACATTCTTCAAGCATAAGGCTATTCACCTCTACACATGGGAGGCTAGGGGTACCAGATCCATAATAGACTATATCTTAACCGACTTCGAATTCAGAAAATCTGTTAGGAATGTACGAGTTTTCTGTAGATTTTTCAATGATACAGATCACTATCTGATCTGCAGTGAACTAAGTACCTCTAGGCCTAGGGTAGAGAAAGTGAAATCTGTCTACAAACAAATAAGGGTAGAAAATCTCCAGGACGAGGAAACAGAAGTTTCGAACAGCAGACAGTAAGCAGGTTCAGGATATAGAAAGAGAATGGGTGGCATACAGGGATGCTGTACTAGAAACAGCAAGCGAATGCCTAGGAACAACTGTGTGTAAAGATGGGAAAAAGCGAACATCTTGGTGGAATGATGAAGTGAGAGCAGCCTGTAAACGTAAAAAGAAATGTATTAAAAATGGCTCCGAACAAGGGACGAGGCAGACAGGAATTTGTACGTAGATGAAAGAAACAGAGCGAAACAAATAGTTGTTGAATCCAAAAAGTTGAGGGAAGATTTTGGTAATAACCTAGAAAGGCTAGATCAAGCAGCAGGGAAACTTTTCTGGACAGTAATAAAGAATCTTAGGAAGGTAGGGAATAAAGAAATAAACAGTGTTTTGAGTAACTCAGGTGAATTCCTAATTGATCCCCGGGAATATCGGGAGAGGTGGAGGGAATATTTTGAACATTTTCTCAACGTAAAAGGAAATCTTCCTGGTGAACAGCCAAGCTCATGGGGAGGAGGAAAATGATGTTGGTGAAATTATGCTTGAGGAAGTGAAAAAGATGGTAAATAAACTCCATTGTCATAATGCAGCAGGAATAGATGAAATTAGACCTGAAATGGTGAAGTACAGTGGGAAGGCAGGGATGAAATGACTTCATAGATTAGTAAGATTAGCATGGAGTGTTGGCAAGGTACCTTCGGATTGGACAAAAGAAGAAATTGCACCTATCTATAAGCAAGAGAACAGGAAGCATTGCATCTTTGAAGGGGGGTGCAATCAGTAGTTGAGAGGAAGTTGGATTAAAACTAGTGTGGTTTCAGACCACAGAGGGGCTGTCAGGATCAGATTTTCAGTATGTGCCAGGTAACTGAATGCTACGAGAGGAATACACAGTTGTGTTTGTTTCGTAGATCTAGAAAAAGCATATAACAGGGTACTGAGGGAAAAGATGTTCGCCATACTGGGGGACCATGGAATTCAATGTAGATTGTTAAAATCAATCAAAGGCATTTACTTTGACAACTGGGCTTCAGTGAGAATTGATGGTAGAATGAGTTCTTGGTTCAGGGTACTTACAGGGGTTAGACAAGGCTGTAATCTTTCACCTTTGCTGTTCGTAGTTTACATGGATCATCTGCTGAAAGGTATAAAATGGCAGGGAGGGATTCAGTTAGGTGGAAATGTAGTAAGCAGTCTGACCTATGCTGACAACTTGGTCTTAATGGCAGATTGTGCCGAAAGCCTGTAGTCTAATATCTTGGAACTTGAAAATAGGTGCAATGAATATGGTATGAAAATTAGCCTTTCAAAGACTAAATGGATGTTAGTAGGTAAGAAATTCAACACAAGTGAATGTCAGCCTGGTGTAATGGAGTTAGAATGACTACTCGCCATGGTACTATGTTGTCTCCATTACATTCAGGCGTTCATATCATTGTCTGCATCTCCGCGAGTTCAAATATTGTGACTGTATGGGCTTTCCTTTAATTTGCTGATGGTGAGCCATCTAGTGGTGGATTTGGTACTCAAAATACGAGGTGACTAGTTGGTGCTGCTATCTGGCCGCCTGAAGATAAGCTTGCTCGGCCGTGAACGGTGGCTCAACAATCAACGAGGGCAGTTGTTCTGATTCTTGTTTTTTAGCTTGAAGACACGTTGAGCTACTCTCTGCTGGTTGTGCTTTAAGGATAAAAATTATCTTACAAGAAGAGAAGATGGTCTTGACATTTGACCCCAGCTGATGGATTTTTCATCTGGGCATAAGGCCCGAAGATGTGGTTTGTTATTTGAATGATTTAATTTCTCGTAAACTCCGACCTCGTAAGTAAGCTTCATAGCATGTCATTACTGGCTTAGCCTGAGCAACTAAAACTGTTATTTTATGATGTTAAGACGCGGAGTCCTTTAAGACTACGATATATGGCGAAATTCTACATCTGATTTTTCGGACATTTGAGGTTTTTAAAAAAAATTTAGACTCTAAAACAGGTCATCACGGTTACCTTGTAATGTGCAAATGTTGGGGTTTCATTTTAAAATTGTAATAATGGTATTAATTCAAGCTTCTGCATTCAGTTATATAAGGTTTCGTGCACGAAAGGAATAATTTATGTTCAAAGAGCTCCTGACAAGTTGATGATGTACGAATTAATTGTATAACCTTAAAAGGCCGGTTTAATTTCATTTCCTATTTAAAATCATAATCAAATATTTATTATTTAAAATATTTTCAAGCCATTTCGGGCAGTAAAAGAAAAACAAAGAGGTTTTAAATGAAGGCTTATCTAATGACTTACTCGGTACTTCGAGTTCACATTTGATCATAGTGGTCGTCATCTGCTACACAGCGGTGTAATAGAATGCAAACGTAATGGGGGGCGTTGCTGTGTTGAATCTGACATTTGAGTATCGGCTTATTATTGATGTCTTGATATTCATCTGATTTAGGTATGTTCTTGCGTGCATGCGGATGGTTTTCTGCTGTGTTTGACTTACTCATTTGATTTAAGTTAATTTCTCTTGGGCGATATTGGATTATTTTATCCTACTTCTGGATTTTATTGCACGTCTTTGAATTATTTCTTCCGATTTCCGAAATAGTGTGTTTTGGTGGATTATGACTGTTTTCATGCAACCTTCGGTAACCGAGATAGTCCATTAGAAAGGTTTTCACCGTTCGTTCTGTAATGGTTGATTTAATTTTTTAAATTTTCTACTCAACTACGTTTATTAATTGTTCTAAAAAGGTTTTCTGCCTTCATTCAGTAATTGTTGATGTAAGAATTTAATTTTCAACTGGCTTATTTCTTTAATTGATCAGAAAGGTTTTCAGCATTCATCGTGTAATTGTTCATTTTTAATATATTAACTTTGAGGTCGGAAATTTATAAATGATTTGAATTATTAAAGTTTTCTTCAATTTAACTGACGAATTATTATTTCAGCCATTTAATTAATTAATCTTAACTTTAATCGATTCGCCTGACCTCTTGAGCTCTTGCTTCCTGTATCAGCGACGACCTTTTTCTCTGGATAATGGTATGTATTCTGATCTTATTTTATTTGCTTGTCATTTTCTGAGGTCGTGCTAACACTCTTGCCTTTAATATTATTGTGTTGTGAGACTGGTGATACAAAGCTAGAACAGGTCAATAATTTCAAGTATTTAGGTTGTGTGTTCACCCAGGATAGTAGAGATTGAATCAAGGTGTAGTAAAGCTAATGCAGTGAGCTCGCAGTTGCAATCAACAGTATACTGTAAGAAGGAAGTCAGCTCCCAGACAAATCTTTGCATCGGTCTGTTTTAAGACCATTTTTGCTTTACGGGAGTGAAAGCCAGGTGGACTCAGGATATCTTATTCACAAGTTAGAAGTAAGACATGAAAGTAGCGAGAATGATTGCTGGTACAAACAGGTGGGAACAATGGCAGGAGGGTACTCGGAATGAGGAGATACGGCTAATTTAGGAATGAACTCGATGGATGAAGCTTTAACACATAAGACGGCTTCGGAGGTGGGGTCACGTGAGGTGAATGAAGGAGGATAGGTTACCTAGAAGAATAATGGTCTCTGTTATGGAGGGTAAGAGAAGTAGAGGGAGACCAAGACGACAATGGTTAGACTCAGTTTCTAACTATTTAAAGATAAGAGGTATAGAACTATATAAGGTCACAACACTAGTTGGAAATAGAGGATTGTGGTAACGTTAATAAATTCACAGAAGCTTGCAGACTGAAAGCTGAAAGACATAACAGTCTTTAATGATAATGTATGTATGTATGTATGTATGTATGTATGTATGTATGTATGTATGTATGTATGTATGTATGTATGTATGTATGTATGTATATTTCTTTACTGTGAAGATGACTGATAGTCTGCAAACTCTTTTGTAAATTTAGACGTATTGTTGTGTGTTTAATTTTAAGTTTTAGCTTGAGATTGTAATTTTGTGTTGAACTATTTCCTTGTGGCAGCTCAAATTTTCAGAGAAGTAGCTGATCCTGTCAAACAAATAATAAAATTAAGTTATAGCCCTAATAGTAAGTATTTACGCCTCTCACAATAGATATGATAAACAAGATTCCAACTGTCACTGGGAATGTGACCAATCAAGCTAGGGACCCCAAAAACTGTGTACCCAGCACAATTATAGGTCATTTTGGACATTTTCTTGTTCACCCCTTTTCAACCCCCATGCTGATGGAGACTGAACTTCGACTTCAACGGCATCCAGAGTGTCACAATTCATCTCAGATACCGCGAAAGCCATGGATTCAACACTAATATCAGCCGTTTTTACTTCTTTTTTTCATATCAACCCCTTCCCTACGGGTACCAGTGGTATCTTACCTTCACAGTATTTTTCCCAGATAGTTAAGTCATGTGTACCAAATTTGCTTGGGAGCTGTACTGGAGCTTACACACATTCATCCTTAATTTTGGTCACTTCGGACATTTTCTTTTCCATCCCTTCTAACCCCCATTCCGACTGGGGCTAAACTTTGACTTACGTGGCATCCAGAGTGTCATTGATCTCAGCGACACTGAGAACTATGGATTCGACACTATTTTAGATTATTTTTATATGCCACTCACTCAAACCTCTAGGGATGCTAGGAGTGGCTTACTCCAAAATTTTTGCCTCAAGATAGTAAGTCATAAGTGTACTAAGTTTGGTTGAAATTGATCCAGTGGTTTAGGAGGAGATATAATACAGTCGCATAAAGGGTTAAAAAATACCGACCATTCTTCACATCCTATTGCCCAAAATAATTGTCAGTAGTCAAAAACAGTACCCCTCACGTTTTTTGACTTCCCAACCAATCAAGATCTTGCACTTTGCAGCAAACTGCAGTTAAAATGTCCCTCAATAATATGACATAAATAACTTTAACCTATTAAGTGCTGAGTTACCAGTTGACTGTTTGGTACCTCAGTGCTGGTTTTTTTCATTCATATGTTAAAAAAAAAATTGTAACAGGCTCAATTTTTAACTTCTCAGTGGGGTGATTAGCTTAAAATGTTTATAAACGTTGGTTCTTTATAAATATAAATGCAAATGGAAAATCATACACTTATGTTCAATATTATTTTGAGAGAAAACAAAATTATTTTTGTGCCATGCGCACATCATCTTTATACCAAAAGTAAAGAACCCAAAATAGAATTATTTCCTAAAATCTGTAGACAGCTAATACATGTAACTCATTACAAGTACATAAGTTGATATTTTAACAAATTCAATGTAAACTGTAAACTAGTGGTTCTCATGGACATGACAACTACTAAATGTATGGGGATGTCTAATACAGAAAGATAATTACCATAAGTTGTAAATATTTCTCAGGTACAAATATCTCAGTATGAGCAGTCTGACATTTGTTACCTTCAGAAGGTTTTCTTTGTGAGAAACACTTCAAAACATGGCACAATGCATAGATCTCTGTTACACAATCGGCACCAATAGCGGCCTTCACAGGCTGCTGGGTGGAGTGAACACATACATGGCAGATCATCTTACCTGTTTTACGATATATTCAGCAAACTCTGTATCGCTTAACAAATAATTAAAATCATCTTCATCATCACTTTCTGCTGAAGTTAATAACCGAAAGATTCTTTGATCCGAAATAACATCGCGGTAAAGAGCAACTAACTTGTTTTTTCACCATGCTTGTTTACATGACAGATGAACTCCACAGACGTCTACAAAAAACTCTGTAAGTTAGTCCCACAAGCTATAAGCCACAATCAAATAGTTCTACATAATGCCCAACAGATGGCAGAACATGCCAGAGATCAAAGTGGCACTCAAGAGTGAACTGGGAAACTCAAAAAAATAAAGTTCTCGTGCACCGTCTATAGACAGGCGTAGTAGTGGTGGACTGGCCATGTCAGCCCGTCTATAGGCGGGTGTAGCAATCATCGGGTTAAAAGGGGAAGGAGGAGGAGGATGATGATTGTTAGCTCCTCTGTGGCAGTGTTGGCCTCTGCAACAATCGCGGTTCAAATCCAGCAGATCTGGTCAGATTTTTGAAGGATGAGATAAGTGAAAGATCTCTGATGACACATTTGATGCTTACTTGACAAAATTAATTAAAACTGAGCCATAAGTCACCCAACAGTGTTCTGGTTTCTCTGTTATCTGGTTGTGTAAAACAGAACTTCGAAAACGCTGGCAGTCTAAATGTCAAAAGCAAAATCCCTGCACACAATAGCTGAGACCATGTGTTGTTAACGTTGATGATAAAAACTGATTTAAAATTTCAGAATAAAACCAAGAACTCGCTGACTGGATGAACAATTGCATTCAGACATGTTACATACCAGAGATCTGGAGGAAGGCTAGAGTTATAGCTGTTCACAAGCCAGGCAAAGATCGAAATGATCCTAAAAGCTATCGACCAACATCCCTCATATACCACCTTTACAAAGTTCTGGAGAGACTTATTCTCAAACAACTGGTAGCCTAAGTAGATTAAAACCCTTCCTCATACCACAGCAGATTCAGATCAGGGAAAAGCTGCAAATCTGACATGCTGAAACAGACTTGGCACAATGAAGATGGTTTCGAAAGAAAAGAAAACAAACCACATGACCTCTTTACATAGATCTGACAGAAGCTTTTGATAAGGTAAATCATAAACTATCCCACGTTTGAAAAGAGATAGTAATGAAAAGCAAGTTGAAGGAAGTGTTGAAATAAGAAGCCAATCTTCTGTTTGGCCATCAGAGTGCATGATCAAGACTAAAATCAAGGAAAAGTCTCCTTATGTCAACAGAAGCACTAGTAAGGACAGTTTATCGAGCCTGAACTGATAAGTGACATCCAAGATACAAGACTAGAGAAATGAAATGGCGTATGGCTTTTAGTGCCAGGAGTGTCCGAGAACAAGTTGGGCTCACCAGATGCAGGTCTTTTCATTTGACTCCCGTAGGTGACCTGCGCGTCGTGATAAGGATGAAATGATGATAAAGACAACACATACACCCAGCCCTTGTGCCAGTGAAATTAACCAATTGTGGTTAAAATTCCCGACCCTGCTGGGAATCGAACCCGGGACCCCTGTGACCAAAGGCCAGCATGTTAACCATTTAGCCATGAAGCCGGCAAGACTAGAGTAGATAGGCTCATACCAAATGAGATTTATCCTCCTAGTCATACAGAGAAATGGTCAACATGGAAGTTGCTCAACAGGCTATGTTCAGGTGTTACGAGGTGCAAGAGTAAAAGCAGTGATGTGTGGATGAGAAGCCGAGCAAACATCTTGTGACAGTACATATATCACACCCTCGGACTATATGTAGAGGTGAAAGATATCATTGTCAGTATTCGATTTATTATTATTATTATTATTATTATTATTATTATTATTATCATCATCAGTATTTCAGTTGTATATTTTGTCACTAATATTTGTAAGCTGGGAGGTCTCCATATATGTAGTATGAGTAATTTGTTTTGTATGAGTGGGAAAACATTGCTTTAAGAACTCTGGTAATTTGTATGACTCATGTGTCTACCCCAGTGTTTGATGAGATGTACTTGTTGTTGTCATCGTCGAGAAGTTCGATGAATCATGTGAATAGCCCAGAATCACACGAGCTTGTTGTTGTACTAGAAAAGTTCTATGACTCATGTGAAACACCCCAGTGTTTGTTTATGTCTTGGGACCAAGAATGAGTTCACGGTGTGGTCTTGACAAGAGGATCACTCATGACTGGCTGGCAAGGATCAATCTAGGCGTATCATGTGAGAGGAAGGGGAATACTGAGGAAGGAAGTACACCACACACGATATGGGAATGAAGTAGTGTTAACACACGGGAGTGAAACTGGATATACGGTACGGTAGTGACACGGTTGCAATATACTGGACTGGACTTCAGACGTTCGTGGAACGTAGTCTTGTTATGTTCGTGGAAAGTGGCTGATCGACAAATTGTGGAGTGCTTATGCATTAAATATTGTAGCACTTGTGGCGGTCTGGCATTATATGTCGGTGAAAGCTATATCAGACTTTCCATAATTTATGTTCCGTATCGACAAGAGTGTGTTGCTCAAATGTATATATCTTTACAATAAGTGTTAAGTCAGTGAACACAGTATTACGAAGTACAGTATCTGTGTGATATTATAAGTGATGATTATGAGAATCGGCAAGTCGCGTTGATGCAGAGACAGTGAAGGGTTCTTATCTACATATATGTACATTGTTCAACGAACTAACTACAAATGGTGGCTTAGTTCTCGCTTTTGTTTTCCCACTGTTTTCAATGTTGTTGTTGTTGTTGTTGTAAATATGGAGTCATCCAGCAAACTTTTGTTTGTGTATTATAAGTGTATTTTGGTGTGTGGATGAGGTGCTCATGCATGGATTTTATTGAGAATATAGTTAGATATTTTAGAATCAGTGGAGTTATTGATGAGCCTAGGTGCAGTTCCTGGCTATTTAGTCGTTTTCAGAAGGTTAGGTAAGGCCTAAAGCAGATGTACCAGTACGCAGCATTATGTACATGCTCTGGAATATAATGAATTATCATGCCCTATCTAAATTCGAGGTAACCATTCTAGTGAACCCCGGCGCCCATACTGGGACATTTCGATTAATTATGTTTATTAATTTAATTTACTTCAAGTATTTTATGAAGTTTTTGATTAATTTAATTTATTTATATTTTTATTTTTGATAATTTTATTACTTACTGGTATTCACAATTTGTTACAATCTCACGTGCTCCAGTTCAGACAGTGTCCATATTCATGCTCTATGAAGGATCTCTTAGATGCAAAGCACGAGATGCACACAATGTTACAAACTTTTGGGCAGCAACAGTTTGAAATGGACTGTCAACTGTAAATATTGTAAATATATATTTAGATTTTTATTGTTGTTTACAATTTTGCTTCATGTAGCATAATACAGATAGGTCTTATGCCGATGATGGGATACGAAAGGGCTACAAGTGGGAAGGAAGCGACTGTGGCCATAACTAAGGTATATCCCCAGCATTTGCCTGTTGTGAAAATGGGAAACCATGGAAACTATCTACAGGGCTGTCAAGAGTGGCGTTCAAACCCACTATCTCCCAAATGATAGTTGACAGCTAGATGACGAAAACCACACGGCCATTCACTCGGTATATTTTTAATTTATACTAGTTTTCTGACATGCTTCCATGTACTGTACTGTACATGTAATATTTGAAAAGCTCAAATAATTATATCAGTCTCCAATAAATTCCAAGAAAGCTGCATGTTATACATGCTGAGATACACTACCTGAACCACAGCAGAAGTAACACAGCACTTTTGCTGCATCTAACTGAAGTTTCTGCATATCAGACAGAGATCTTCTCCTTGTAAGGGTGAGGTAACCTGGAAAATCGGAAAAACAAACATTAACAATAAATAAATAAATAAATAAATAAATAAATAAATAAATAAATAAATAAATAAATAAATAAATAAATAAATAAATAAATAAATAAATAAATAAATAAATAAATAAATAAATACATACATTATCATTATCGACTGTTATACCTTTCAGCGTTCAGTCTGCAAGCCTCTGAGAATTTACTAAACGTCGCCACAATCCTCGATTTGCAACTAGTGTTGTGGCCTCATTTAAATCTATACCTCTTATCTTTAAATCGTTAGAAACCGAGTCTAACCATCGTCGTCTTGGTCTCCCTCTACTTCTCTTACCCTTCATAACAGAGTCCATTATTCTCTTAGGTAACCTATCCTCCTCCATTCGCCTCACATGACCCCACCACCGAAGCCGCTTTATGCGTACAACTTCATCCATCGAGTTCATTCCTAAATTAGCCTTTATCTCCTCATTCCGAGTACCCTCCTGCCATTGTTCCCACATGTTTGTACCAACAATCATTCTTGCTACTTTCATGTCTGTTACTTCTAACTTATGAATAAGATATCCTGAGTCCACCCAGCCTTCGCTCCCGTAAAGCAAAGTTGGTCTGAAAACAGACCGATGTACAGATAGTTTCGTCTGGGAGCTGACTTCCTTCTTACAGAATACTGCTGATCGCAACTGCGAGCTCACTGCATTAGCTTTACTACACCTTGATTCAATCTCACTTACTATATTACCATCCTGGGAGAACACACAACCTAAATACTTGAAATTATCGACCTGTTCTAGCTTTGTATCACCAATCTGACATTCAATTCTGTTGAATTTCTTACCTACTGACATCAATTTAGTCTTCGAGAGGCTAATTTTCATACCATACTCATTGCACCTATTTTCAAGTTCCAAGATATTAAGACTGCAGGCTTTCGGCACAGTCTGCCATTAAGACCAAGTCGTCAGCATAGGCCAAACTGCTTGCTATATTTCCACCTAACTGAATCCCTCCCTGCCATTTTATACCTTTCAGCAGATGATCCATGTAAACTACGAACAGCAAAGGTGAAAGATTGCAGCCTTGTCCAACTCCTGTAAGTACCCTGAACCAAGAACTCATTCTACCATCAATTCTCACTGAAGCCCAATTGTCAACATAAATGCCTTTAATTGATTTTAATAATCTACCTTTAATTCCATAACCCCCAGTATGGCGAACATCTTTTCCCTCGGTACCCTGTCATATGCTTTCTCTACATCTACGAAACATGAACACAAGTGCCTATTCCTCTCGTAGCATTTTTCAATTACCTGACGCATACTGAAAATCTGATCCTGACAGTCTCTCTGTGGTCTGAAACCACACTGGTTTTCATCCAACTTCCTCTCAACGACTGATCGCACCCTCCCTTCCAAGATGCCAGTGAATACTTTGCCTGGTATACTAATCAATGAGATACCTCGATAGTTGTGGCAATACTTCCTGTTCCCTTGCTTATACATAGGTGCAATTGATGCTTTTGTCCAATTTGACGGTACCTTACCAACACTCCACGCTAATTTTACTACTCTATGAAGCCAATTCATCCCTGCCTTCCCACTATACTTCACCATTTCAGGTCTAATTTCATCTATTCCTGCTGCTTTATGGCAATGAAGTTTATTTACTATCCTTTCCACTTCCTCAAGCACAATTTCACCAACATCATTTTCCTCCTCCCCATGAGCTTGGCTGTTTGCAACACCACCATGATGATTTCCTTTTACATTGACAAGATGTTCAAAATATTCCCTCACCTCTCGAGTGATTCCCTGGGGTCTATTTGAATTTCACCTGAATTACTCAAAACACTGTTCATTTCCTTTCCCCCCCTTCCTAAGATTCTTTATTACTGTCCAGAAAGGTTTCCCTGCTGCTTGACCTAGCCCTTCCAGGTTATTACCAAAATCTTCCCATGACTTCTTTTTTGGATTCAACAACTATTTGTTGCATTCTGTTTCTTTCATCTACGTACCAATCCCTGACAGCCTTGGCCCTTGTTTGGAGCCATTTCTGATAAGCCTTCTATTTATGTTTACAGGCTGCTCTCACTTCATCATTCCACCAAGATGTTCGCCTTTTCCCATCTTTACACACAGTTGTTCCTAGGCATTCATTCCCTTGCTGTTTCTACTACAGCATCCCTGTATGCCACCCATTCACTTTCTGTATCCTGAACCTGCTTACTGTCTACTGTTCGAAACTTCTCACTAATCATATCCATGTACTTCTGTCTAATTTCCTCGTCCTGGAGATTTTCTACCCTTATTCGTTTGCAGACAGATTTCAATTTCTCTACCCTAGGCCTAGAGATACTTAGTTCACTACAGATCAGATAGTGGTCTGTATCATCGAAAAATCCGCAAAAAACTCGTACATTCTGAACAGATTTCCTGAATTCATAGTCTGTTAAGATATAGTCTATTATGGATCTGGTACCCCTAGCCTCCCATGTGTAGCGATTAATAGCCTTATGCTTGAAGAATGTATTCGTAACAGCTAAACCCATACTAGCACAGAAGTCCAGCAAACGCTTCCCATTCCCATTAGATTCCATATCTTCCCCACATTTACCAATCACCCTTTCGTATCCTTCAGTTCTATTCCCAACTCTCGCATTGAAATCGCCCATTAGCACTATTCTATCCTTACTGTTGACCCTGACCACGATGTCACTCAATGCTTCATAAAACTTGTCGACTTAATCCTCATCTGCACCCTCACATGGTGAATACACGGACACAGTTCTTGTCCTAATTCCTCCCACTGACAAATCTACCTACATCATTTGCTCATTTACGTGCCTAACAGAAACTATGTTGCGTGCAATGGTATTCCTGATAAAGAGCCCTACACCAGACTCTGCCCTTCCCTTTCTAACACCCATCAGGTACACGTTATAATCTCCTATCTCTTCCTCATTATCTCCCCTTACCCGAATATCACTTACTCCTAGCACATCCAAATGCATCCTCTTTGCTGACTCAGCCAGTTCTACCTTCTTTCTTCCATAAGCCCCATTAATATTGATAGCTCCCCATCGAATTCCACTTCGTTCGCCAAGTTATTTCCAAGGAGTCCCTCGCTTGTCAAATGGGAGTGGGACTCCATTACTCCCATAGGTCCGATGCTCGCTTGAAGTGTTCTGAGCTTGGTAAATTCATGAAGCAAGATGCTGCCCTACTTGCACATAGTCCAAGTGAGGATCTCTCCTCTAACGGCTTATGGACCACCGGTGAATTGTATAGTCCTAGCCGCCTGAGCACAAGGAGGGCCATGACTCAGAATATGTCCGAGATGCCCACTCCCATTCCATAACAACTGGTATCCCGACTATCAGGACCACTTACTAGGCCATTCAGCCGCTGCCCATGGTTCTCGAACTAGGACGTGACTACAGTAACCCACAAACATGAACAATAAATAAATAAACAAATCAACACATAAATAAATAAATAAATAAATAAATAAATAAATAAATAAATAAATAAATAAATATGTGACATGAAAATCGGCAACTGTATATATTTGGACATATTTTTTTCTGAATTGGGATTTTAATTCCGCCTAATCATCCATTGTTTGGAACGCTCATCTATTGGTGAAGTCTACTATGCAAAGTTATTTTAAATCTGCACTCGGTGATTATTACGTCAATTGCTACATCTTTCCATTCGATCAGTAAGTGAATTGATAGTGCGCGCATGCGCATACCTTACTTCTGCTCTGTGCGCTGCGGCTGTTTCTGAGTAGCAAGGAGTTATGTCGTAACCAGCCTCCATGATCAATCAATCAATCAATCAATACTGATCTGCATTTAGGGCAGCCGCCCAGGTGGCAGATTCCCTATCTGTTGATTTCCTAGCCTTTTCCTAAATGATTTCAAAGAAACTGGAAATTTATTAAAACGTCTCCCTTGGTAAGTTATTCCAATCCCTAACTCCCCTTCCTATAAATGAATATTTGCCCCAGTTTGTCCTCTTGAATTCTAACTTTATCTTCATATTGTGATCTTTCCTACTTTTATAAACGCCATTCAAACTTATTCGTCTTCTAATGTCATTCCACGCCAACTCTCCGCTGACAGCTCGGAACATACCACTTACAAGTAACTATTCTCATTTTGGTTCCGTATTGAAGTAGACGTATGTCTCAAGTATTATTACAATATTATAAGTCCACCTGTTCAATACAATACAATATGATCCACTATTTCATATGGTCAAATATTTTTTATACATAATACATAAAAGTCAAAGGTACATGTTTCACCCTCCTTACGGGCATCATCAGCCTATATCAATCTTAAAAATAATACATATACTTATAAATTATAGGTTAAAATGTTGAAAAATGATTTCGTAAAACATTATACAATAACATCTAAAACAACGATAATGCACCAAAGTATGTTAAAAGAGAGTGAATTAACAGTTTTGAAGATTAAAACGTGATTAAACATGAAATTTGAGAGTTTAAAACTAAAATGGATCCATATTTTTATAATATCATTAAGACTGTGATGGCCTTGAGTGTAAACACAATCATCAAAGGGGGATGTTTCTTCAATTCCCAAGTTGAATCCAAGGTGGTAAAATCACTGTCAATTATTTAAAACGTAAATGTGAATGTAATAAACAAGTTAAAATGTATATGTTTGGGATATCTGAAAGTCGAGAAGAAAATGGAACTTCTGGAGAGGCGTTGCTTATGATAAAACGTATGTCAAAGCTAGTGGAGTTCGGAAATTATGTGGTAGTCGAATGGATCTAGAAGATAGTCAAGTTGATGTTATAATTCCGTTGAAACATTTGTTGGAAGAAATGTTCAGGATTTTTCGTACGGAGCGTATTAAGTACGTCAGGTTGTTACAGCAGCGCTAGCTTGACTGGGTTTTCGACTTCTAGTATTATAACGGTGTCAGCGGAGAGTTGGCGTGGAATGACATTAGAAGACGAATAAGTTTGAATGGCGTTTATAAAAGTAGGAAAGATCACAATATGAAGATAAAGTTGGAATTCAAGAGGACAAACTGGGGCAAATATTCATTTATAGGAAGGGGAGTTAGGGATTGGAATAACTTACCAAGGGAGACGTTTTAATAAATTTCCAGTTTCTTTGAAATCATTTAGGAAAAGGCTAGGAAATCAACAGATAGGGAATCCTGAACATTTCTTCCAACAAATGTTTCAACGGAATTATAACATCAACTTGACTATCTTCTAGATCCATTCGACTACCACATAATTTCCGAACTCCGCTAGCTTTGACATACGTTTTATCATGAGCAACGCCTCTCCAGAAGTTCCATTTTCTTCTCGACTTTCAGATATCCCAAACATATACATTTTAACTTGTTTATTACATTCACATTTCTGTTTTAAATAACTGACAGTGATTTTACCACCTTGGATTCAACTTGGGAATTGAAGAAACATCCCCCTTTGATGAAAAAAAAAAAACAAACAAAAAAACAAAACAAAAAAAAAACAACGTTATAATACTAGAAGTCGAAAACCCAGTCAAGCTAGCGCTGCTGTAACAACCTGACGTACTTAATACGCTCCGTACGAAAAATCCTGAACGTTTCTTCCAACAAATGTTTCAACGGAATTATAACATCAACTTGACTATCTTCTAGATCCATTCGACTACCACATAATTTCCGAACTCCGCTAGCTTTGACATACGTTTTATCATAAGGAACGCCTCTCCAGAAGTTCCATTTTCTTCTCGACTTTCAGATATCCCAAACATATACATTTTAACTTGTTTATTACATTCACATTTACGTTTTAAATAACTGACAGTGATTTTACCACCTTGGATTCAACTTGGGAATTGAAGAAACATCCCCCTTTGATGATTGTGTTTACACTCAAGGCCATCACAGTCTTAATGATATTATAAAAATATGGATCCATTTTAGTTTTAAACTCTCAAATTTTCATGTTTAATCACGTTTTAATCTTCAAAACTGTTAATTCACTCTCTTTTAACATACTTTGGTGCATTATCGTTGTTTTAGATGTTATTGTATAACGTTTTACGAAATCATTTTTCAACATTTTAACCTATAATTTATAAGTATATGTATTATTTTTAAGATTGATATAGGCTGATGATGCCCGTAAGGAGGGTGAAACATGTACCTTTGACTTTTATGTATTATGTATAAAAAATATTTGACCATATGAAATAGTGGATCATATTGTATTGTATTGAACAGGTGGACTTATAATATTGTAATAATACTTGAGACATACCACTTAGTCGAGCAGCTCTTCTTCTTTCTCTCAATTCTTCCCAACCCAAACATTGCAACATTTTTGTAACGCTACTCTTTTGTCGGAAATCACCCAGAACAAATCGAGCTGCTTTTCTTTGGATTTTTTCCAGTTCTTGAATCAGGTAATACTGGTGAGGGTCCCATACACTGGAACCATACTCTAGTTGGGGTCTACCAGAGACTTATATGCCCTCTCCTTTACATCCTTACTACAATCCCTAAACACCCTCATAACCATGTGCAGAGATCTGTACCCTTTATTTACAATCCCATTTATGTGATTACCCCAATGAAGATCTTTCCCTATATTAACATCTAGATACTTACAATGATCCACAAAAGGAACTTTCACCCCATCAACGCAGTAATTAAAACTGAGAGGACTTTTCCTATTTGTGAAACTCACAACCTGACTTTTAACCCCGTTTATCATCATACCATTGCCTGCTGTCCATCTCACAACATTTTCGAGGTCATGCTGCAGTTGCTCACAATCTTGTAACTTATTTATCACTCTATAGAGGATAACATCATCCGCAAATAGCCTTACCTCCGATTCCACTCCTTTACTCATATCATTTATATATATAAGAAAACATAAAGGTCCGATAATACTGCCTTGAGGAATTCCCCTCTAAATTATTACAGGGTCAGATAAAGCTTCACCTACCCTAATTCTCTGAGATCTATTTTCTAGAAATATAGCAACCCATTCAGTCACTCTTTTGTCTAGTCCAATTGCACTCATTTTTGCCAGTAGTCTCCCATGATCCACCCCATCCAATGCTTTAGACAGGTCAGTCACGATACAGTCCATTTGACCTCCAAAATCCAAGATATCTGCTATATCTTGCTGGAATCCTACAATTTGAGCTTCAGTGGAATAACCTTTCCTAAAACCGAATTGCCTTCTATCGAACCAGTTATTAATTTCGCAAACATGTCTAATATAATCTGAAAGAATGCCTTCCCAAAGCTTACATACAATGCATGTCAAACTTACTGGCCTGTAATTTTCAGCTTTATGTCTATCACCCTTTCCTTTATACACAGCGGCTACAATAGGAACTCTCCATTCATCTGGTATAGCTCCTCCGACCAAACAATAATCAAATAAGTACTTCAGATATGGTACTATATCCTAACCCATTGTCTTTAGTATATCCCCAGAAATCTGATCAATTCCAGCCGCTTTTCTAGTTTTCAACTTTTCTATCTTATTGTAAATGTCATTGTTATCATATGTAAATTTTATTACTTCTTTGGCCTTAGTCTCCTCCTCTGTCTTGACATTTTCCTTGTAACCAACAATCTCTACATACTGCTGACTGAATACTTCTGCCTTTTGAAGATCCTCACATACACACTCCCCTTGTTCATTAATTATTCCTGGAATGTCCTCCTTGGAACCTGTTTCTGCCTTAAAATACCTATACATACCTTTCCATTTTTCACTAAAATTCGTATGACTGCCAATTATGCTTGCCATCATGTTATCCTTAGCTGCCTTCTTTGCTAGATTCAATTTTCTAGTAAGTTCCTTCAATTTCTCTTTACTTCCACAGCCATTTCTAACTCTATTTCTTTCCAGTCTGCACCTCCTAGTCCCTTTATTTCTCTATTATAATAAGGTGGGTCTTTACCATTCCTTACCACCCTTAATGGTACAAACCTGTTTTCGCATTCCTCAACAATTTCTTTAAACCCATCCCAGAGTCTGTTTACATTTTTATTTACCATTTTCCACCGATCATAATTACTTTTTAGAAACTGCCTCATGCCTGCTTTATCAGCCATATGGTACTGCCTAATAGTCCTATTTTTAAGACCTTCCTTTCTATCACATTTATTTTTAACTACCACAAAAACAGCTTCATGATCACTAATACCATCTATTACTTCAGTTTCCCTATAGAGCTCATCTGGTTTTATCAGCACGACATCCAGGATGGTTGTACAGTCGCATGTGCTTTGGAAGACATGTTGGTGTAATTGGGGAGTCTGAAGAATGGAATTAGACACTCCAGACTAAGATGTTGGAGCACTAAGGCTACGCCTTTAGATTTTTATTTACTGTGTGATTCAACTTATCTTTAGATTATTAAATTATTAGAAAAATCTTATGCGAGTGCTGACAGTTACCAGCGTGCCTAGCATATGACTGTGGCGTACGTTGTGAATTTGGATATTCTACCACAAAAATGTAAGTAGTCTTAATATTTTGGAAGCTCTCCCAATGCCATGGATTATTTGAAGTAAAAGATTTTATCATGAATTTGGCCTACATGTTAATGGACCTTTTCGACAATGGTTTGTTTATTTAATTGAACTGTGTTCACTTCTGCAGGTAGAATTTTCTTTAAAGGAACAAAATCGTCACCAAGATTTAAAAATGTAACTAGCTCTAAACGTTAGACCATGGTCTTTAGGTTTCAAGATCTAATAGTAATTAAATTGTGGGGTAATTTGAAATCGCTAGATATGCGCCTATGAAGCTGAGTGTTGTTCTATTTGTTAAATTTATTAGCTTATCGTTCGTACTGGATTTCCTTCTCATTTATTTTGGAAGATTTATTATTATTACTATTTATTTATTTTGGGTCAGCGTAATCCTTTCTAGTTTTCATTGATCTAGATATTTGATTTCTAATTGTGCTGTAATGTGTGTGTTGTCCGAAATTTTGTAATGGGATCGTTATTTTCATTTTTCTGGGGTCTAGATTATATGATACCTCATACACGCATCTGGCCCTGTCCAAAGCCTCCTTCCTCTATTTACAGTAAATTTGTTAACAAGGATTTCGGCCAACTGTTTAATGAAATGTAAAAATAATTTCATACAGTCGTCTATGATGGTAATTATTATTATTATTATTATTATTATTATTATTATTATTTATCGTCTATAACGACAAGCCTGTGGAGAATTTAAATTTGTTTGTCGTGTTTTATTTTTATTCAGTTAACATCCTCCTGTCCTATTCTTCTCATTGTTTGCTGTCTTATTTTTTTTATTTGTTGTGTCATCTCTTATCTTATCTCATCTCGTGGGTACGCATTGATTTGATGGGCCTTGATTACTGTTAATGAATGATAGCTCGGCTTGAGTTGCAACTGGTTCCACTTGTGTGTCGTGGTTCTGTTATTAACTGTGGAATTCTACTTTATTGGGAAAATTTTCTGTCATTTATTAAATGTCATTTAAATTTATTTATCCGTGTAATTTTATTTGCTGTTGGAGCCACATTTTATTTTTGTGCATGTGTTCGTGTTCTTGCCTTTGCTTAGTTATTTACACGGGAATATACCATGGTAACAAGTTTCATTTTTAAACAGCTTTATAGTTAGTTGTGGGCTTATCACGTAGGAATTAATTTTAGATGAACTTTATTTAATGATATTAACCTATGAATTTTCTTTATGGTCCAAGTAATTATAATTTATTTAATAGGTTGCAACGTTTTCAATTTCCTGATTTTTCAAGGTTTGAAGTAAATATTAATTATTTATTGATTAATTAATGAAAAATATCAGTTTTTAAAAATTTTTAATAAAATTTAAATTTATTGTAATAGACTATGAAGGTATCAATCAACCTTTCAGTATTCTTAGTTTTAAAACAAAATGGTTCAATTTAATATTATTTAGTAATTTATTTGCTTCTCAAATTTTATTTCTCATTGATTTTATAATTTTAAAAGGACAATTCTATTGTAAATATTAATTATTTAAAATCTTTATTCTTTAAGTAAATATTCATGAAATTTTAATCTTATTTATTTATAGAGTAAAAATTTTGATTTAACCTTTAATTTAGTTATTATTTGGTATTTAATGTCAAAAATTCCATTTTTGGTCCATATTGAAACGAAGTTGACAATCAAAGATAAAGGTAGGGTTTTCCACCTGTTGAATACTACCAAATAGTGAAATTATTAAAACATCACATTTTTGTTGTCATTTTTGGTACTGGTTTCAGCAATTTTATTTGCCATCATCAACCTAGGAGATAGTTGCAGGACATTTTGATAGCTACATTAAAATATTTGTAACATATATTCATAAACAGAACCTTCTCAAATAAGTTTTGTTATTTACAATTAGGGACAAAGAAAAGTGCTTGGCAAAAAGAATAGAGAAGAAGGAAACTCACCTCGAGCACCAAGTTCATGAGCGAAGAGTTAAAGAGGAATTACCAAGCAGAATGTCAGGCAACAAGCCACGAGCACCAGCAGGGAAATGGGGCGTGTCAGGTAGGGGGAGGGGAGGTCGCGGTAGCAGGAGAACATAGATCGGGGGGGGGCGTGGATTCTAGTCGGGGTAGTAAGCCAGCGTGTTATGTATTGTTTTATATACTGACTGATCTTTTGGTATTTTAAGATTATTAATAACTGAAATAAGCATATCAAATAAGATGGTAGGCTTTACGGATAGATCATCAAGATTGAAATTGGGGCTGTAGGATTAATCCAGTAGAATAAAACATTGCTCCGTTAGGTCAAGTAGAAGACCTTTATTCATTATTTCGACGATGTCTATATCATTATTGATCCCGTGGAAGCTGTGTTGTAGTCGTGTAATGCTGTCCTATTACCGAAAATCTTTTGTATTTGATAGCATTAACGTGCTCGTTGTATCTGATTTTGAAGGATCTCCCTGTATGCCCAATGTATACGCTGGAGCATTCGTTACAGTGAAATCTGTAAATGCCTGACTTATCAAAAGGGTTGGAAACCTTGACTAGGCTAGAATTATGGAATATGTCAAGATTTCTGTTATTGGTCTTGAAAGAAATTTTAGTATTTTTCTTTTTAAATATGTTCGTTACTCAGTAGATGTCAGGATTAAATGTAAAAGTTGCGTAGGTTTCTGATTTAGTTGTTTGTTTCTGTAAATTGGACCTAAGTCGGTGTTTAAACTTATGTATTATGCGTTCTATAAAACTATGATTATAGCCATTCTGGAGTGCAATGCTACGTATAGTGTTGAGTTCCTTGTTTAAATCTGATTTTGACATGGGTACATTGTAGGCACGGTGTACTAGACTGTTTTAAGTGGCACGCTTATGGGTTCGGATTCTATTGTGAACTTAATGTCTGCATCGATGCCATTGAGGTGCGCTAGGGTAGCAGATGCGTCAGTAATACGTTGGTCCATGATAATAAACGTATCGTCTACGAATCTGCACCATAAGATTATGTTATTAAATTTCTTGTCTTTTTCAATTTTAGTGTACTCTAAGAAATCTAGATACATATTGGCTAGAATGCCGGATGCCGGTGAACCCATGGCTAGTCCATCCTGTTTGTATATTACCTTATCTAACATGAAATATTTACTGTTGATTAGAAGTTTCAAATGGACATAAAATCAGCTATTTCAAGTTGAGTAAGTTAGCAATGAGTACTTCATGTTCGATAAGGTAATATACAAACAGGACGGACTGATGATGATGATAATGATGATGATGGTGATGATGATGCTTGTTGTTTTATGGGGCCTAACATTGCAGGTCATCAGCCCCTAATGGAACAAGATGGACGAGATTATATTTGATAGTTAAAATTTTAAAATGCATCCACTGACTAGAGTTTAAAAAAACTGGTGATGAAGAAAAATGAATATGAGATTACAACAATCAGTGGATCTCATTCGCAATGCCTTATTTTCTAATAAAAGAAGAGAAAATATAGGAAACAAAGCAATACGGCATTGTCTGGAAGTACATATATATAGATGTATATATATATAATTTACGTTAGACATTAAAATAACACATTAAAATACTCAACACAAACTAAAATGAGGTCAATGGGATAAAAGTGCAATTAACACAAATACACTGGACAAAGGACATCGTTACACACGATAAAAAACGACCACTATCCATCATAAAACGGATGACGAGGTCTGCTGACTGCTCGCCATCTTGCAGGATGAGGGAGATGGTACGTGGGAGTTTTAGACTACGGCGCAGATCAACCAGGTCCACGCACTCTGTAAAGATGTGTACCACGGTAAGATGATCGCCGCAAGTACACACCAGAGGAGGTTCTCCTTTCAATAGATGGGAGTGAGTCAGGATACCGTGGCCGATCTGAAGTTTACATAATACCACTGCTTCCCTCCGCAAAGCCCAAAGGGAAGTTCTCCATACCTTCGTTGTACCTTTTATTGCTCTCAGCTTATTTGGAAGAGGAGTGCCTTGCCACTCCATCTCCCAACAGAACATAACCAGATGTCTCAGCTGAGAGCGAATATCACTTGCTGGAACCTTGTATGGCAATGGGGGCAGTGGAACTGCCTCCTTGGCAGCCTGACCTGCTAACTCGTTCCCCTCTACACCCATGTGGCATGGGAGCCACAAAAACATGATTCTGGTTCCAGCATCCGAACACCCGGCCAGCAGGTCCTAGATCCGCTGCACCAGAAGGTGCAGAGGGGAACAAGTATCAATAGACTGCAGCGAACTCAAGGAGTCAGTACACACAAGAAAGTGTCGGCGCTCATCAGACAGTGCGTACCGCAGAGTTTCACAGATAGCATAGAGCACTACTGTGCACACACTACAGGTTTCCCAGAGAGCAAAAAGAAACCTATCAGTGTCGAAAACGAACGCACAGCCCACTTTAGTGTCTGTTCTTGAGCAACAGGACAGACTAGCCATGGGTTCACCGACATCTGCCATCCTAGCCAATATATATCTAGATTTCTTCAAGTACGCTAAAATAGAAAACAAACAAGAAATTTTACAACATAACATCGATACAGACATTAAGTCCACAATAGAATCCGAAGTTAATAAGGCCCTCAACTTTTTACATTTAACTAACACTATGCTCCCATTCTCTTTTAAATACAAAATCTATAAGAAACCAACGCATACAGCTACAAAAATTAAGCAAGACTCCGTACACCCCCCTACCCATAAGCGTGCCACTTAAAACAGTCTAGTACACCGTGCCTACAATGTACCCATCTCAAAATACGATTTGAACAAAGAAATCAACACTATACGTAGCATTGCACTCCAGAATGGCTATAATCATAGTTTTATAGAACGCATAATACATAAGTTTAAACATTGACCTAGATCCAGTTTACAGAAAGAAACAACTAAATCAGAAACCTACGCAACTTTTACATTTAATCCTGACATCTACCGAGTAACAAACATATTTAAAAAAATATATATATACTAAAATTTCTTTCAAGACCAATAACAGAAATCTTGACATATTCCATAATTCTAGCCTAGTCAAGGTTTCCAACCCTTTTGATAAGTCAGGCATTTCACTGTAATGACTGCTCCAGCGTATACATTGGGCAAACATGGACATCCTTCAAAATCAGATACAACGAGCACGTTAATGCTATCAAATACAAGAGATTTTCGGCAATAGGACAGCATATACACGACTACAAACACAGCTTCCACGGGATCAATAATGATATAGACATCGTCAAAATAATGAATAAAGGTCTTCTACTTGACCTAACGGAGCAATGTTTTAATCTACTGGATCAATCCTACAATCCCAATTTCAATCTTGATGATCTATCCGAAAAGCCTACCATCTTATTTGATATGCTTATTTCAGTTATTAATAATCTTAAAATACCAAAAAGATCAATAAGTATATTGAGCCCATGCTGGCGCGCTCATGAAAAGATAAATTTATAGATATTGAGAAATGTGAGTAGAATACGTGCTGTAATTGATAGTAATGAGACCCAATGACTTAGAAGGGCCAGGCTAGTGAGGGTCAACAGTAGAAAGTTGAAGCTTTGTCGGACATTGACAATGTGGCTATAAAACTTTAGGGTCAGTGCAAGACTTTAGAAAACGTCGATACAATGGAAATACAGGGTTCACTCAAGCCAAGAAGACAATGTTTTAGAAATCGAAAAAGGAGGGAGTTCTTGAAAGGAGTGTTGTATCAGGAAAGGTTTCTTTAAGAAATTTAAGACGGGCCGGATAAAGATTGTAAAACTGCACTATGCGAAAAATTAAGCTATCTGACACACACAACCCATGACGGAATGGAGGCGGTAAATCAATGACGGGATTGGAAAATATATGGTACAATGGAACAAATGTGGAGAGTTGAGCTCGAGAAGGATGGGGATACCATCGCCAGAGTAATCAATCAATAAGATGGGATCAAAAGAACGAGTGTGGATGTGATGGGAGGACGCATAGAAGCCAGATAGAGAAGAATTTATGAAAACGACGACTGAGAGAGTTTTTAAAAAAAAGGACAACCTGAGTATGGGGGACAGTCATTCATTCGTGTTCGTATGAGAAGAGACTTTCAGTTCGTATTGGCAGAGATATTCAGTTCATATCAGTGGAAACGTTCTGTTAGTATTCTGAGACATTCTAAATGTAGTCACATTGAAATTCTGATTGTCAATCTCATTTCTTAAGAGTTGCAGTGTTAATTCATGCGTGCCTTGCATCCGCTGAAGACAGTTACTGACTCAGCCTTAATCAAGTTTTGAACTCATTCTCAAACTTAATTTTAGAAGCAAACGTAGAATTATTGTACGGAGAGTGTCATTTGGAAATCAAATATGAAAACAATATTAAAGTATACGCGCAGCTCGTGTAAAGGTAATTCAGAAGGGACACAGTGTAATTGCGAGGTATTAGAAGCAGTAAACAGGTGTGAAGGATATATCAGTATGACTGACATGAGTGAGGCATATTACGTGTGCGTCCGAGTATCGAAGACCGTCGCTTTACAGAAACGAAACTGAAGTGCGGGAGTTTCTGACGGGCATCCGTGAACGGTGTTCGCTAGCGAAGATAAACATTAGAAAGACAGTAGGAAATAGTGGTGGAAACACAATCCACTAAGATAAAATAGATCACGATAGCCATTCTTAATGATTAATAACGCCTTAAGTCAAAGCTTAAATAATAAATGAGGTCCGAGTGACGTTACAGACTGCCACGAGGTTACCAGGCTTTTCGTGCAACCAGTACGAGTCCGGTTAAATCAGCGAAGGACAGCAGTAGGAGCAGTGTCGTATCCAGAACAGGAGATGTCATGATCCAGCCCAGCATCCAAGGAGCCGTTGATCCAATGGGACCCAGCGATGGCATCATGATGGAGTAGAAGCAGTAGGGAATGATACCCTATGCTGGAGGAGAAATGACAGCCGAAGGATGAGCAGAACAAATTTTAGCGAGTAAAACTCACGTAGATGTTTTAGAGGGAACGTTTTATTTTGTTAATATTAGACACTAGGGTTTTGTTCTTATAAAGATTTGAAAACCGTAGTTTACGGTACAGTAAATGATAAGAATTGGTAAAGAAAGATAAACTGAGTGGTTTCATTTTATTTCATCTTGTGTTATGACGGGTGGTTTAGTTAAAATACGTGGGGACCACTTGAGATAAATTATACATGTAAATACAGGGAAGTAAATATTTAAATGTTATGGGAGTCAAGGGATAAAAGCAGACATACATGGGACGGAATATAATGTCAAGCCATAGAGAATGTTGATTGTAATGCATGCATACAGGATAGTACGCATGAGTGAATTTGTGTTAGTGTGTAAGAGTCGACTCAGATATAGAAGTGATTATTATGTCATGGTATTTCAGAGTCAATGTTCTTTAGAGAAATTTATTAATAATGCATTGTATCATGGCTATAATAATCTAGTTAGTTTATTAATCACGGATAGGAAATTTAACGATTGTGAAGTTGATAAAGGCAGGTTATTTCAAGAATTACCGTATGCAGTTGATATGAGATGGAAATCAGTATCATTGTGAGTGTTGAGCATGGTTGAAGTTAGCATGATGACTGAAAAATGCATAGAATTTTGTTTATTAGTTAAATCGACATCATCTGCAGTTAGGCAATGCTATTGAGAGTGTGCATTTGATAATTAAAATAATAAGATAGGGATTTTTAGAGAGGCCATTGAGGTAAGATGGTATGAGAATGTCGACAAGCGTTGGGACCACAGGTATGTTATTACGGAACGGCGTTCTCCAGGTGTATGTGCAGGCGAGTGCCCTGCGAAATGAACGTATTTGAATTCCCGTCCCGGGAGATGTGTGGTATTGGTAATCGCTGTCAGCTGATGTTATATGCCAGCTGGACCGCGAATGTAGTTATATGGATCCCAAGGAGTGTCAGATTTGCAGAGGCCTATGTGAAGATAATATTAGCATCGCACTACTCACGAGTATCGATTATCGATTTCCATAACCGAGTATTTCAGACCAGGAAACAACTGCAAGAACGTCAGACTGAAGTAGGTTTGTTTAGTTTCTGCCATGATTATCAGTTTTATCGGCATGAATGGAGATCTACTTAATGTTGAATGAGAGTGTACGTGAGAGTGTATTCGCGATAACGGAGTGACATTATATTCTTAAGGGTCTGTGTGTGTTGATGTGTTTTAATTTGTGTTGTGATTAATTGCTTTGTGAATAATTGCGTGTGGTATATGAAATCCATGCGAGGGTTAAAATCCATGTTTATATGATGTTGCGTGTGTAGTTGATAAGATAACGATTCAGTCAGGATGTACAGTATTGTAGATTAGGTTCAATTGTAGTGTTCTCCTAAAACATCTGTGCGAGGTGGATAGGGACTCATCGAGGACAGGCACATCGTGATGAGAAATATGCAAATCCTTCGGCTAAGTGATCAAATATTCGGTGGTTAATTATGTTCGTAGTTTTGAGTGCACATATATATTGAATTGCAGACATTTGGGAGATGAATTTGAGTGCAATTCTATTCGTTTTTATGTCATGTGTTTTGGTCATAATTATAGTACGTTTTTGTCAAATTAATTGCTTGGATTTTCTCTTAAATAAATTAGAGTAAATTTACCCGATGTTGCCATTATTTTAGCATAGCTCCAACCTTATTCATGTCTGTCAGTGGAAGTATATGTTCCCCGAAAACTCAGCCTAGTACAATTAGTTAGACGTTCACGAGAGGGCGTGAACCGGTCACCCCTGAGATACTGAGCAAAAAGTCAGAGCAAAACCAGATTTTGGTGGCATATGGGAACAATATAAAATAATACCTAACACGCTGGCTTACTACCCCCGCTGGAATCCTTGACCCCCCTACCCACCCACCGACCTACGTTCTCCTGCTACCGCAACCTCCCCTCCCCCTACTTGACACGCCCCGTTTCCCTGCTGGTGCTCGCGGCTTGTTGCCTGACATTCTGCTTGGCAGTTCCTCTTTAACTCTTCGCTAGTGAACTTGGTGCTCGAGGTGAGTTTTCTTCTTCTCTATTCTTTTTGCCAAGCACTTTTCTTTGTTCCTGTTTTCGTCATACTAACACGTAAAGAAAGAAGTAAGTATAAATAACCACCTAATCGATACTTTATTCATGCCTCAGGCAAAATTGAATAAAATTAAAACTTACAGGACATGTTTCGACCACTTAGTGGTCCTCTTCAGCTGTATAAATAAAGAACTGAAAAGAAAAACATTGACAATAAGCACAAATAAAAGTTCTTTGGAGACTCCTTTGATAAAAATGGAGGTCGTCAGAATAGGTCATCTTGCCTTTCGTTCTTGTTTGGAAAAGATGTTTATTCTGCGCTGTCTAGAGGGTCTGTCTTTGAGCGCGACCTGGTGAAGTAACGATGTGATACAGTTTGACAGTTCATGGAAAGCTCTGGAGAGAAGGGATGTAGAGTTTCATCGTCATCTAAAATAACATGTGAGGGAGGAGGGAGATTGGGCTGTGCTTCTGCGATGTCGTGTTTGATTATATCTCTTGTTCGTCTAGTCTGTTTCATGTCTACCCATTCTAAGTATTTGCTAATATTCTCATATAAGATGTTTTTATGCTCGTTGTTTTCGTTGAGATTCTCTTCACCGTTTTCCAATTTATCAAGAACGATGTGGATGTTTTCCAGGTTGTTCATAAGATTACCTTTATTAATCATACAGATAATTTGAAGGTCCTGTCTTATATTGGTGAATTTGTGGTTGGACTCTTTCATATGGGATCCCATGGCAGAGAATCTTTTGTATCTTTCAGCATTGACGTGTTCTTGATATCTAATTGAGAAGTTCCTTCCAGATTGTCCCACGTAAGTTTTTTTACATTGAGCACAAGTCAGCTTATAAATACCCGATTCCTGGAATTCGTCATCTTTAAGTTTATTAGCTTTATTATGACTAAAGAACCTATGTTTCGTGTTGTTGTTTGTAGAGAAGGCTACCTTGGTATTGTGTTTCTTGAATAAGTTGGTGATTTCGTAAATCTTCGGGTTATTAAAGGTGAATTTTACATATCCTTTTTCTTTTTCTGAATGCTGTTTAAGTTTAATTTGTTGTTGGTATTTGCATTTAGTGATGATTTTATTGATGAATTTCAAACTGAAACCATTATGTAGAGCCTGTTGACGAATGAAAGAAAGTTCCTTTTTTCTGTCTGTTTCTGTTAGCGGAATTTCAAAGGCTCTGTTGACGAAACTATAATAAGCTGATTTCTTTTGCATGTACACGAACATTCCTATTAAGAACACCATTGAGATTATAAAGACGAATTTATTAATTCACAAACGTATCAGTATACCTGAAATAGAAAACTTCATTACTATCTTGGAATTCGTTTTGAACCACAATTTCTTCGCTTTTAATAATAAAATATATCAGCAAGATGGACTTCCAATGGGAGCACCGGCTTCTGGAATTTTAGCTAATATTTACCTCGACTTTTTGGAACACACTCAGATAGCAGGTCACATTAAAGGACTCGATCTCTGGCTTCGATATGTTGATGATACCTATGCCATAATTAACAAGGAAATAAATGATAGTCACAATATCCTTAATACTTTGAATAATTTAGACCCAAACATAAAATTTACAGCTGAAGAAGAAGAGAAAGGCATACTCAATTTTCTGGATATCCAAACAATTCGTAAAGACAACCATTTCCAATTTAAAATATACAGGAAACCCACTTTTACCTCGACTACAATCAAAAGTGATTCTTTACATCCCATCTCGCAAAAGAAATCAGCTTATTATAGTGCATGCACATCCATAGGACTGTCACAACATGTAAAACGATTTGTCACTTCACACAATGATCTTCCATTGTTCCAGAGTCAATAGTCAATGTGATTTGCGCAACTATAATATGCGGCAAGCGTTCAGTTTAGCAATCCCTCATTTAAGGGCCACAGCTTGCCCATGGAATCCAAGTGCACACACATCGAATGGTATGAGTAGGCTACTGCGATCACTTCTAGATGGCAATCGAAATTCTGTGACCACAGTTTCTGACAAAGTTTGCAGGTTTGACTACACCACATGCTGAAGGCTTCAACAGCCCCTATCTGTTAACTGTTTTGGTTTACCTGATCAAGGTGGGAGTTTTAGAACTTCCTGGAGTTTCATATTCACCAATACTTCACTCACTGCTGAATTGGTACCAGAAAACTCATAGATGGGATAACAGAATCAGTGGCCACAGATAATTATGCCCCTTTCAGCCTCTCTGAGGTTTCATCGCATGTCCATTTTGACCACTGTACCTAGTAAACATTTCTATCAAGTGCTCACAGCCTTATACACGCTAACGACATGCTTGAGTGACATGGGATCAGTTTACATCATTTTCAGGGTGTGGCCGATCATTAATGGCAATGTAGTGTACATACAACTGTCTAATGTCAGCATTTTACATGTAGACAAAGGTCCTACAGGTAAACTTTCTTTCACCTCTCTTTCAAAATTCTGTATCTGCAGTTCTGTTTACTGGCATCCCCCTCAGGTGTACAAACCACTTCAGTCTTGATCCCTGGATCTTGTTGAGAAAAGAATCTCTTACTCCCACTCTTCTCTAATCTTCTCATTCCCAGTCTTCTGTACCATAGTGCAAAGAAATTTCAATTCAAGTGCCTGGGGTTTATCCCAGTGTAGAAAGCCAAGAATAACGCCCGAGAGGATCCGTCGTGCTGACCACCCGACACCTCGTAATCTGCAGGCCTTCAGGCTGAGCAGCGATCGCTTGGTAGGCCATGGCCCCTCAGGGCTGTTGCGCCACGGGGGGGGGGCTGGTGTTTATAATTATCCCTGCTGGTAAGTACGGTTTCATGGCTGTATGTAAGAATTGGTGTATAATAAAACTTGTAGAGTGTCATCTTTGTTTTCAGAGGTACTTGTTCACCGAGGGTAAGAGAAGTAGAGGGAGATCAAGACGACGATGGTTAGACTCGGTTTCTAACGATTTAAAGATAAGAGGTATAGAATTAAATGAGGCCTCAACACTAGTTGCAAATCGAGGATTGTGGCGACGTTTAGTAAATTCTCAGAGGCTTGCAGACTGAACGCTGAAAGGCATAGCAGTCTATAATGATAATGTATGTATGTATGTATGTATGTGGTTTCCCTTAGCCATTGGCAGTCCCCTGCCTCACTGCAAGGCAGCAGCTGATGAATTTATGTGTTATTTCATTTATTATTTATTTCATACCACCAACAGAGATGTTTCTCCAATTACAGGCAGCTTAGTCACTATGCATTAATTATTAAAAATAGCAAATGTTAGAAAGAACTTAATATCTAAAAATAAAAATATACAATATTATTAACAAGTAGAGTAGCAAACGGAATTTACAGCACATTAATACTTTTTCAAGTTTTAATATACTTAATATCTAAAAATTAATAAAAAAGTAGACTTTGTCAGGTTCGAAGTGGACTTTTGACCTAAATTACTTAATATCTAAAAATGAATTAAAAAGTAGAAATACAGAAACATAAAATAAATTAGGAATTAGTATCTACAAAAGAAATAACTCCAATCTTAGACAGGCTCCAGTTAAAGAAACTGACATATAAAAAGAAAATTATGGAAAGTAACGCATGAAATATGTGTGTTTGGTAAGAGATGAGTTGTGGCAATCAGTATGAACAGCACATTAAATCTAAAGTACAAATAGATGTTAGTAATGACAATTTGTTTGCAGTTTTCCCTACATTTTCTTTATCTATATTTAAATTATATGAATTTAAATAAAATAAAACACTACAATGAAATACAAATTAAGCAAAAAGTAAGTATAAATATAGTACATATATACACCTATACGATAAACCTTCAGAAATAGTGAACTGAACTCAAAGTGCCCAGCATAGTGTGACCATTACTTTAACTGTGTGCCTTCTTCAATAATTTTACATAATAATTGTATCTAACAGCAAAGTCTAGATCAAGATCAGGAAATTTATGAACTGTGACGTTATAAGTAGTGCACATTCTGAACAGTAGTGAGCTTCAATAAAATAGTTTTAGAGATCGGAAGAAACAAGAGATGCCTGTGTCTTAAACTTCCTTTCTGGGTATTGAACGAGAATTGTAGAAAGTAACTGTTATCTACCACATTATTGATAACTCTATGGAGGTATTTTTGATCATTTATTATACGTCTGTTTAATAATGAAGTGAAGTTAAATTCTTTCAGGAGATCTTTATAGTGAATTATGCCGCTAGGAACAAACCTGTTATATTTTTTAAAGTAAAGATAATGTAAGAAACGTTTTTGAACTTTCTCCACATGGTTTTGATAAGATTTATAAACAGGAGACCATATTACCGACGCGTACTCAAGTTTGGACCTCACAAGTGTGTTGAACAAAAGTGTGAGGGCTTGGATATTATTCAGGTCTCTAGTGTGTCGGATTAAGAAGCCCAGTTTTTTGTAGGCATCATTAATTGTGTCATAAATTTGTGGGTTAAATGACAAATTGTTTGTGATGCGTACTCCTAGATCATTAATTGAATTAACCTGCATCAGTAATTTATTGTACACGTGTTCTTTAGGGAATTTTCTGTGTGTAATTTTCATGAAGCAACATTTCTTTATATTGAAATATAAATTATTTTCTATACTCCATTCGTCTAATTGATTTAAATCACTTTGTAGTTTTTCGATGTCTCCATCACATTTTATTTCTTTGTAAAGCTTTACATCAACCGCATATAAAAGGCAGTTTGAAAACTTAACCTTAGATGGGAGATCGTTGACATAAACAGCAACGGGCCCAGGTTTGAACCCTATGGAACACCAGAATAGACAGAAAAATGTCTGAATTACAACTGCGATATGCTACATATTGTTGCCTGTCTCTAAGGTAGGATGAAATCAGTGATAGCATTGGTGAAGTCATTTCAAATTCAGAGAGCTTTTTCAATAAAATATCGTGATCAATTTTGTCAAAGGCTTTCGAAAAATCCAAGTAAATTACATCAACATTTTCCTGCCTATGTAGAACATTAAAAGAATACTGCACAAAATTAACAAGATTGCTTACTGTTGATCTACCAGGCATAAAGCCATGCTGATATTCACTTATAGCCCTCTTTACATGAGCGAAAATACGACAATATAAAATTTGTTCTACGATTTTGCACGGAGCGCATAAAATACAGACAGGTCGATAATTCTCAATCATCTTATTGTCCCCAGATTTAAAGATTGGACAAACTCTCGATATTTTCCAGGCTTTAGGAAATGTCTGCTTCTTAAGTATCAAATTATACAGTCTCAGAAGAGGAATGAGTAACACTTCAGAACACGCTTTTAGGATGTAGGGAGGTATCCCATCAGGGCCACATGATTTTTTGGACTTTAATTTCATAATAGCTGCTTTATATTCACTTGTGGTTATAAATTCTACTCCTAGGGAATTGTTTACCAGTAATCGCGGTATATCTGGAATAGCATAAGAAGGTGGAGAAGAAGAGTATACAGATTTAAAGAATGTTGCAAAACCACTGGAAATACATTGACTATTATCTAACGTAATATTATTAAGTTTCATACTCTGTAAGGGTGGATCTTTTTGAGTTCGCTTATTTTTAATAAAATTCCAGGATGATTTAGTATCTTTCGTGATGTTGTTTTGAATTTCAGAGATATAACGATTGTACGCTTTGTTGATTAAGGTTTTAACATATTTCCTGAGTTGTTTATATATATGTTTACTGTGATCAGAAAATTTTTGTCGTCTTCTATGCAATTCTTTCAACTTAATATTATGGATTATTTCCCCAGTAAACCAAACTGGGTATTTCATTCTCGAAAAAAAAAAAAAAAAAAAAAAATGCTCTTTCGGGGACCGTGGCTTCAAATACAGAATTTATTTTCACGTAAAAATGTTCTACTGCTTCATCTACATCTTCAATTTTTTCCAACTCAGACCAGTCCGTTTCTCGAAACATGTTATATACACCAAGAAAATTTGCTTTCTGAAAACCATACGCTATAGTACGAATTTGTTTTATTCGATCACGTTCACCTCTTGGTTCTAGAAGAATTGTAAGTGCAGGGTGGTGTGGATCTTCTAGGACTAATGGCTATTGCTCTCTGCTCACAGTTACACCACTTACATTAGTTAAAACGAGATCAAGAGTTCTATCATTAATATTCAAAACATTATTGAGAGATTTCAATTGATACAGAGACATAAAATTAGCTAGGGACTTGTATGCAATTCCACCATTTAACATATCATAATCTGAACTAACTATTAATGGTAGGTTGAAATCGCCTACAAGTACGATATCCTGGCTTTGAAGTTTTTCATTAGTTTCAAATAAATTATAAAATGTTAAGTATGTTTCTATATCACTGGCAGGTGGAAAGTATACAGATACAATGTAGTATGTATGATGGTGCAACACTATTTTAACACATACTGCCTCAATATCCTTAAATTTTAAATCTAGTTGCTGTGACGTAATCTCCTGATTGACAGCAATAAGTACCACCCCTCTATCTCTACGATATACATTATACCTATTATCTAAGAGTTCACTATTGCTGACGTCACTACTTAACCATGTCTCGGAAATTAACAATACATCATGTTCTGAATCGGTACTATTTAAGCAAAATTCATTTAGTTTGGTATTGAGTCCTCTCACATTCTGATAATAAATAGAAATTATATTAGAGTCCATTATGAGTTTGAGAGATAAGTCATTTTAGTTCAACTTACTGACATCTTCAAGTGTTTTCAGGTTATACACGTACTGGTCCTCTTCCCGCTTGCGAAGCTTTATGTTGCCTGGCGGATCAACCCACAAATACGCGTAGTTCTTCTCATTCTTCAGTCTGCGCGCTTGTCCAAGAATCTTCTCACGATAAGGAGTTAAGTTCTGGTTTATGTAGATTATTCCATTACTTGGAAAGCCAAGCTGGGATGCGTTCAGATTCCTCTTCACTTTACGTCTCCGAATAAAATTTTCCCTATCTGTTCTCCGCACAAACTTCACAATGATTCCCGCTGTAGACTGATGGGGTTGTCTCTTTAATCTGTGGCAGGCATCGATCATTATGTTGTTCACTTCAATGTCCAATGCTTGACCTAACACCTTCACTAATTCCAGCGTGTCTTCTGTTTTCATTTCAGGAATTCCATGAATTTCAATGGAATTCTTCCTACCATACTGGTCTAAATCGTCAAGCTGCAATGTTACATTGTTAAGCTGCGTTTTAAGTTGAAGGTTCTCCTCTTTCAGTTTGTCAATGTTTTCTAAGCACATCGCTATTTCTTTTGATTGTTGCTTAATTAGCTCCGCGGCGGTGTCAAGTTTCTCATGAGTTAATTCTTAACTCTTGCCCAGTTCCCGTTCGGTTTCCCTGTTCTTTATTTTCACGTTCTCTAGTTCAGTCTTTACACTTTTTATCTCTGTTTTAACTTTCACTACTTCATTCTTCAATTCAGTTAGTAGTTGGTAGATATCACTAACAGATGGTGCCTGCGCTTTATCACCAATGGCTACAACCTGACATGTCTTACACTTCCATAACCGTCCCTCCGATTCTATTATGTCCACATCCTGTTCTGTTAAATCAACACATTTGCTGTGGTACCAACCCTGACATGCTCTGCACTTAATTTTCTGTGAACTACTCCGTTTGCCAATAGTTTTACCACATTTTACACATGAATTCATAGCGGAGAATTTGCGAAACGGTGGATCGATAGTTCAACGACGATAGTACTCCCTTAGTTTGATATTGTCTGTTGGTAACAGTGCATTTACTACTCTTTGTTTATATCTAACCTACACAATCCGTACTGACTTTATTTGGAATTTTACTGTTCTTTCAGAATTTCGATCCACACGTATTTATCAGTCTGATAGTAGAATGCTAATTGTTAAAAGTACATACCTTTCTAGTTGCATACACAAGGTATGACACACTAAAATTACACAATTTGAGGGAGCTTCACCGCCACACAACTTCCTACAACCACGCCATCACCATCCCACACAAAGGTCTCATCTTATCCAACCTTCTAAGGGAAAACTCCTCTGCTTGCAGGTAATGGTTTTCCCTTAGTTTGCCTGGTTTGGTATCGGCCGCCAGACCCTCGGCCAGAAAGTCGCATATAGTACCGTCTACTGTTGCATACGGTAGCAGAATATATTCTGACCCGATTTTTAAAATATTTTTAGACAATGAGACAGCAGCGTAATACCATCGTTGTTGGTGTATGTACATTTCCTTCCTTTCTTGAACAGAGGTACAATTATGCACTTCTTCCAGTCCTCTGGGATGGTGTTTTCCTGCCATATCATGTTGCCGTATCTCCGTTCAGCGCCATGTCATGGTCTTGAAAACACTAAGACCATAGAGGGGTTATAATTATTCCCCACTTCAGTATATGAACAGTGTCATTTTAATTATGTGTTACTCAATCTTATATTTATGTAGCTGAAGATGTCCCATAAAGGGATGAAACATGTCCTATAATTTTAAATATGCTTTGTTAACTTAGCGATCTAAAACGTCACAAATCGTATTGAAAAGGTGGTTCTAATACATCTTTCAAGAATGAAAATCCACTGCCTGTTTCCAGTCATTCGACCAGGTCAGGAACAGAATGACTGAAGCCCCATCTAGTGGCAAGGATAGGAATTTTGCCGGCTGCTTAAGCCTGTCGCACTCCTCTGGAGGCAATGATTAATGACTGACACAGGAAATGATACTGGAGAGTGTTGCCGGAATGAAAGATGACAGGGAAAACCACAGGAAAACCTGTCCCGCCTCTGTTTTGTCCAGTAGAAATCTCACATGGAGTGACCGGGATTTGAACCACAGAACCCACCGGTGAGAGGCCAGCACACTGCCGTCTGAGCCATGGAGGTTCTCTACAGTCTATACACTTTGTAAATAAGTGGTAGCTAATGTGTAACAAACTGACAACTCCCGACTATATCCCCATTTACTGTTTCTGGGGCTGCGATATCCTCTTTGTCAAATCTCTAGCCTGTAACCAGGCTGTACAGCACCTTCATGTTTGCTTTACTATCTTCTAGTAGTTTCTGAATAAATTCACTCCAGTACTTCTCCTTCTCTTCCTGCGCAATTCTTTTTACTTCTAATCTCTTATTTTGGTATTCTTGGTCTAGCTTTTGTTTTTTTCCATCTCTCCGTTCACTGTTGTCACTCTTTCTGGCTCATTCAACATCACTCACTTTGTTGGCCTTATTCTGTTTTTCTATCGCCTCCTTCACTATCATTCTTTCATTCATTACTTGCATGCTTGTTCTTCTGCACACTTCTTTTGCTCTACTAATGAAACTAGTTTTAAAATTATTCCATTCCACATCATTACAGCTGGATTCTGACATTGGTAACTTGCTTTTGATCATTTCTTGGAACTTGTGTTTACAGTCCTCTTCTTGCAGCCTCCAGTCTTTAATACTTGGTATCCTCTTCCTGGTCATTGTCTTCTGAACTTGGATTCCTGTCAGGTCAGCCACCAGAAGCTTATAGTTGCTATCAAGACATTCACTAGGAATAGCTTTCACATTTCGCACTCGTTCTCCACGCCTCAGATCTGTTATTACCTAATCTATTACTGACTTATAGTTACCATAGTACTGTACTATTTTATGACTTTCCTTCTTCTGGAACCATGTGTTCTTTATCAGCAAGTTATTCCTTAAGCACTGATAAAGTAGAAGTTCTCCTTCCGTGTTTGTTGTTCCATATCTGAAAGGCTACATAATCCCTTCATATCCAGTAGTATCTATTCCCATCTGGGCATTACAGTCACCTGGTTATAGGTTATTCTCATTTATACTGTCCTCAAGTTGTTGGAGGAAGTCCAGCTCTTCTTCTTCACTGAAACCTTGCTGAGGGGCATAGACCTAATTTCAAACACACCTTCACTTTAATGAATCCTCTCAATAATGAAAGTAACATAATCAAAATACAATGTCCTTGTGAAGAACAAAGCCAACTTCATTTCTTGCTTATATCCTGTTTCCGCAACAGTACAGTTTTTTTATTATTTTTTTTAAAGGGGCTTTACGTCGCCCCGACACAGATAGGTCTTATGGAAACGATGGGATAGGAAAGGCCTAGGAGTTGGAAGGAAGCGGCCGTGGCCTTAATTAAGGTACAGCCCCAGCATTTGCCTGGTGTGAAAATGGGAAACCACGGAAAACCATCTTCAGGGCTGCCGACAGTGGGATTCGAACCTACTATCTCCCGGATGCAAGCTCACAGCCGCACGCCTCTATGCGCACGGACAGTACAGTTTGCATCCATCATTCAGTAGTTTTGTGTTGCATCCTTTCCACTTCAACTCACTTCGATCCGACTTGTTAATGTGACTACGCTTCATCATATCAGTTCTTTCGTTACATTTTCCAGTCAGCATTAATAAGTTTAAGGTAGCAACTCTGAGGCTGGCTTTTCTGCTATTTTGTCTCCCTCTGGTGTTTCTTCATATACTGTTTGGATGAGCTTCGGACTCATTAGAGTCCTCATTATTTCCAAAGGTACTCGAAGTTTGGTCTTCAGTTGACCTAATTTTTGTTCCGAGGCTTGTTCCTTAGCTGAAAGCAATTTGCACAGTACTCTTCCAGCTGACTTGCTGGGTCTATCGCTGAAGAGGATTCTTCTTTCAGAGTTTTTCTTCCTTAGCCTTTAGCAGTTCCCTGCCACATCAGCAAGGCAGCAGTTTGTTTATGAATTTAAGAGTCATTTCCTACACAAAGGCTTCATCAAACCTCCTAAAAGGAACTCTTCCGCCCATAGCCATTGGTTCACCTTAGGTTGTTAGGTTTGGTATTGGCCACCCAACCCTCAGCCAGACAGTCGCAGGTCATACTGTGTACTGTCACATACGGTAGCAGGATTTCTCCTGACCTGAGTTCTTTTATTGTCTCCTGCAAAAATGTCTTAACAAGATTTTACTGTAACAAGATAAACACAATGACAGGTCAGCATTGAAAGATGGAGTACATATAAACACAAAAGGTCAAGGATAATCTCCACATTTTCATACACTGCCATCTTTAAACAGATGAATTGTCTCCTCAACAATCCCAAATTTTCTATATCTATTTCTTCTTACCCCCTAACAAGCTCATTTCTGCTTCCCAATTCCATCAGGAGGGTATAATACATCAACACGCATTTAGGGGCCATCTGGACAGATCTTCAGTCTTGATGAGTGAAGAGCAAGATAAGAAGAAAACCGGATAAACACAGGAAAAGGAAACAGATGAACATGAATACAGGTGGTAAAAGAGTAGGAACACAAGATAAACACAGGTGCCTATCTGGTTGGAACTGAATTTAGGCCTCCATACAAACAATTTCACTATGGAGAGTTTGCAGTAATAAATCATACCATTGGTAACAGTAATATCATCTACTCTCGTAGAACATTTATTGGTATGATGAACTCCTGTCCTTTCAGTTTTCTGGCTGAAGCTCATGCCCAAATCAACATCATCTACAAGAGAACAGAAAAGAAAACATGTTTAAAAAAAATATATAATGCTGTTGAACAAGAAAGAGCATTAAATTCTTTAAATACCTACCATCACCAGCATCTTCCTCGGCAGTTAGCCTAGTTTTAGCCATCTTGAAAAGTCCAAGGAGCAGTTCTTGAGATATCATTTCCCGAAGCGCTATAGACACAGTCTTGTGATAACTGGGCATGAACAGTTCTTTTAATTTATTTACGAGAATATTTGCAGTAGACAAATATGATTTGTGTCTAATGTTCTCTATCACTCCTACAATATAGACTGAAACATGGCCGAGAATATTACGTAGGTTCTCCGCAAAACTGAAAAAAAAAGTCATATTGGTGAAACAATTTAGGAAAGTGGACTCTAAACAAAAACCAATGAAATTAGATGTAAAAAGATGAAAACTGCATATCAACTAACCCAAAATATCTATAGCAAAACATGTATCCCCAAGCACACAAAACTAAACATTAAAATACAGTCATTAAGCCAGAATGTCTTTATGGATCAGAGACGCTAATTTTAAATAGGAAAGCAGATGAGTAAAACATTGAGAAAAAGGAACACAAAATCATAAGAAAATTTCTAGGCCCAAAACTCACCGATGGACAATACCAACTTAAAGGCAGATAGAAAATCAAACAATATACAAATATTCACAGTGACATTAACAAACGCAGGCTAAGATTCTAAGGACATATTAAAAGAATGCACCCAGACAGACTTACGAAACAAACAGTTGAATTCTATGAAAACAGGAGTAAAGCTAAAACAGACACAATGAAATGGATTGACAAAATCAGAACTGATTTGAAACAGGTAGGAATTACACCAGCACATGTCCAAAACAGGGTAATCTTCAGATCCAAAATTCACAAATGGCAAGTTGACCAAGAAGAAAGACCAAAGAAGAAGACTGGAACAACCTGGTCTGAAGACAGAAAGGAAGCCCACAGTAAAAGAATGAAAGAAGTATGGGCATAAAGGAAGGCAAATGCACGCCTCTAAGTATCTTGCGTAGTCCTAATGGGCTTATTTGCATGAATATAATAATAATGTGTATAATTTAGGTTTCCCCTCGTCCTAATTTTTATGTATACTGCTACTGACACAAATACAGAAAAAAGTATGACAAATAACATAATGACATCTCAGCGCTTGGTGGAGATGTAATGGGAAGGGGAAGGAGGAGTGTGGGTTCACAGGTATGCCTTCCTCTTGAACCTAATTCCTGCCTGACACTGATACTGTCACCGAGCTATCATGCCCACACATGTAATTCAATAACCTGCCACTTGTCAAAAGGAGAAAATACATACATTTTTCACGTAATCACTGATGTCAAAAGTTAAGGACTTAATGTTTTATCTGTACTGACATGTAATCAGAAATATAGATATGAGGTTATCCACCTTTCAATAAACTATAAGTAAAATGAGAGATTTTAGATCATTTCACTGTTTAAGAGACTGATTTCAACCCAACCAGGGGTCATCCTTTGCCTTACAATTCTAAATATCGGCAAGTTATAAAATGTATGTACAAATCATTAAAATCCCTTACTGTATACATTATCACAAGACATAAAACACACATTAAAATATATAACGACAAAATAGAACAAACTTAAACCACCAGACGTGAAATTTAAATAAAAGTTTTGGTAAACTGAACACTTCTAAACAAGTTCTGTTGGACTGGAAGTCTGAAGTGTGCCACTCACTTCGCATTAATCCTGTATATCCCATTTGTTGATAATACCAGTTTACACAAAGTTAAAATTTTATCTTTTTAAATAATGTTTTAAAATGTTGGCCGAAGTTATGTGATTAATTAGAAGTCGTCAGCGGTTATTAAAGAGAACCATATAATATACGGGCATTACCCTGTGATCAAGGTTCTTAAAAAATATAAGTTGTAGGCTAACCGCTTTAGGTTTTGTTTTTGTTTTTTACGCCACACCGACACAAATAGGTCTTATGGCAGCGATCGGACAGAAAAGGGCTAGGAGTGGGAAGGAAGCAGCTGTGGCCTTAATTAAGGTATAGCCCCAGCATTTTCGTGGTATAAAAAATGAGAAACCATGAAAAGACATCTCCACACTTATGTGAGTGCAGCTATTAAGCTCATTTTTAAGAAGCTTTCATCATGGGATAATATCCATGTAATTATGGTTCTCTCTTATAATCGCTGGTGACTTTTAATTAACCCCATAACTTCATATAACATTTTTAAACATTAAGAAGATAAAGTTTTAACTTTATGTAAACTGATACTGTCAACAAATGGGACACACGCAGGGAATAAACGTGAACTGAGTGACACACTTCAGACTTCCAGTCCAACAGAACTTGTTTACAAGTGGTCAATTTACCAAAACTTTTATTTGAATTTCACATCTGGTGGTTTAAGTGTCTTCTATTTTGTCTATTTAGAGTTTAAAAATTTTCATCTTGGATCCGTATTGAACTGAGAATAACAACGTTTGGAAGAAACATATTGGTCCACCTTTTTCAATAGAAAACAATTTGTTGTTTAGATTAAATTACAACAATTATTTATTCAATACTAGTTTCAACGCTGTTTGGCATCATCTTCAGTCGAACATAGATCATAGAAATTGGCAATCATATAAAAATTACATTTACACAATATAAAATACTTTCCAACAATACATTTAAAATAATTACTGAATAAAATGACTAGAATATTTATCTTCTTTTCAGCAAGTTTAAGACTTGCGGGTTGAATACAATAAGTTAAGAAGACATATCATCTTCAGTCGAACATAGATAATATTACAACATTACATTTAAAATAATTCCTGAATAAAATGACAAGAATATTTTCTTCTTTTTAGCAAGTTTAAGACTTGCAGGTCGAATACAATAAGTTAAGAAGACATATAATGAGTTTATTTCTGCCAAACTGGGATCTTGAGAGCCCTGGGTTCGACTTTTGTCACACTTAATATCTGATAAAAACAGTTTGATTTTAAGACATGTCCACTTTGTACAGAGTAAGGATAGTAGTTCTGTGAGTAATGAAATCAATCTTGATGGACACAGTTAACAACAGTTGCTTGTGTCTGATTCCATTTTCTTATTACTGCAGCATGTCAAATGAGGTGGAATAGAGAAGTAAAACTTAAAAGGTCCACCTTTTAAGTTTTACTTCTCTGTTATTCTCAGTTCAATACGGACACAACACGAAATTCTTAAATTTAAATGAGGTGGAAATGTGTTATGAGTGAAGTCCATGAGATGCTAAAAGAATGGTATTTCCCAGTTCAATGCGGGACCTTGGACGGTTGTTGAATAGCACGAAGTGTGGAGAGAGACTGTGCGTTATAACACAAAAAGAATCTGGATTTGTCCAAAAACACTATCTGCTGCCATTCCTATCTCCAGTGACATCGTTCCATACACCGTTGCAGTCTAGCATGTTTATGCACATTAGTCAAAGGTATATGGAGAAGTGGACGACGCGCCGGTAACCCAGATCGTAATAAACGGCAACAGACTGTCACTCCTGATAGTGTACAATGTGTTACACTGTTCCACTGTTGTGCCAGAGCTGCAGAGGACGCAGATCTGTCCTGCAATGCAATTCGGATGAGGTGTCGAACTTCTCAGGGGGGCGGGTCTGGGACCAAGGGAGATGTTCAATAAATTTCCAATATCTTTGAAATCATTTAGGAAAAGGATAGGAAAACAACAGATAGGGAATCTGTCACCTGGGCGACTGCCCTAAATGCAGATCAGTATTGATTGATTGATTGATTGATTCGTGCAACCAGACCCGTCTTGTCGTGTTCTATGGCCTTCTGTGAACCACTCTGTACACACCCGTTGCACTGCCGACACACTTTGTACCATACGAGCAGCAATTTCTCGGATGGATGCATCACGTTCTCTCATGCGAATAATGGCGCCCTCTTTCAAACTCACTCATTTGAAGGTACGGTTCTTGCATACGTCTGCAAGTCATCGTGCTAGTCTGCTAAGTCACACTGATCCATTACCTTCGGTTTATAGTGACGAGAGCCACTGGCACATTTTACCAGTCGGTGGTGGCGCACCGAGATATCAATGTGGACCTTGAACCTGAGAGCTGACATGGCTCAAATGCTAACCATTTCTTCAGAACATACTAATGCACATGTCCTGGGAATATGAACTTCCTATCTCTAGTCTTCTCAGGTGTCCTGGTTTTTATGAACATGAATGTACACTGTATAGCTAATGTTTAAGAATTATAAGGCTGAAGATGACTCCTGGTTCGGTTGAAATCGGTCCCTTAAATAGTGAAATGATCTGAAATCTCTTTTCATTTTACTTATAGTGTACTGAAAGGTGGATAACCTCATACCTATTCTTCTAATCACTGACAGGATTGATTACTATACATTTTTCTCCTTTTAATATTATAACAATCACACATCCTGGCAGTGGCGTGCACTGAACACCATCTACCCCAGCGCTGCTGGGGCAAATAACTTTGTATTAACTTATTATTCCTTCGAATGCTTTTTATAACGTTTAAAAAACTGCGAACATCTAAGCCAAGCCAAGTACAGCTGTCTTGACAATCCGCTCACACAACCGTGAGCTGGGTTTCCTTGCCGGTGCGAAAGAGAGCTACCCCAGCGAAATTTAAATTGCTTGGATGACGCATGCACTTGAAACTTCCCTTGTCCTGGGAGCGGGGTGGGGCTGTGGGCCCACCCCGACAGCAATTTACGACGACAGGCCAGCTAGATTAGGTAAGGCATGTTAGTTTTAATACTTGACACTGGAAGTGTTCAGCTCCACACGCTAGAGGCTACAAGAAAAATGTCAACATGTTAACAGTATAGCCACTTGCACATCGTCTTGCTAATAAAACTAGAGCCAGTTGAAATCAATTGTAATACAGAAGAATATATTTTATTTTTGGATTTCGGAATGTATAAAGCTTTTTCGAGCAATTCATTGATGGCATATGTAGAATATGTTTCCCGATAGCCACAGAAAAATATTTAGGTTGCCCAGTATGAACATAGAGTTAAGTGCGAAGTAAAATAATTATGTATTTGGTTGTCTGCGACGGTGGTATGTAGTGAATTTTTGTAGTGTTCGTCTTGGAACCTCGCAAGTCCTATGACATTCTTCATTTATATAAAATGTGTTACACATCGCCACGAATATTTTCCCACATTTGTCATACCCTCAATAAGCAAGTGAAACTATAAAATTTCGTTGATGGTAAAATACCAGTTAAATTTTACTGATTCAGTTTAGGTTAGGCTTTTTAAGTTAAAAACAAATAGTCCCAGTGTATTGTTGTGAAAACCATGACTGTATTATCACGAAAAGACACCGGGTGAAACTGTAAGTACATTGTTTAAAATCTGCTATAGATCAAGTTATGATGGTGTCATCGCTGCCGTGAATATCAATTTGGAAATATGTGTGAGTGTGTGGTTGAAAATATTCTTTAAGACCTTTCTCAGGTAGACCTTTCCACGAAATATGCAGCCTTATAAAATTGTAAGGTTGACTTTACAGAGGTGGGGGCTACGAATGCTTACATTAAAAAAAAACCATTTTTGTAGCTGGGGTAACAAATGTGTTCACCGCACGCCACTGCATCCTCCAATGGGAAGGAAGACAGTATAATATATCTTACTCTTACCTTGGTCTGCTGTTACAGGGAAGAATATTTAATTTCAACATCCATGACCAGATCTCGAGCAAAAGTATGATTTCATTAATCACTTCTGGAAACCTAGTTCCATCCTCACTTATGCACTGCAAGAAGAAGTAGCAGTCTCTAATTAACAGTTCTATCAGCTTGTCTCTAATACACATATTAAGCAGTGTTCGAGGAGTGCTAACTGCTTTCCCTGGAACTGTTCTGTTTGTGTGTGGCACCAGTAGCCCACCCTCAAAACAGCTCAAAACATAGTCTTGCTCAATTTCATATACACTAGAATCCAAAGAGCAGAGCCTACTGCTTTTATGCTCAGCTGAAGAGCTAATATCTGGAAACTGAGATTTGAGAATCAGCTGAATAAGAACCTTTGCTAGCAATGATGGCTCAAGGTCAACATTTTGTGACAGAAGTGAAGTCTGCTCTGAGCAGGTAGAAACTGTCCTATCTGGTAACAACCAATCGAGCAGGGCAAGTCGAACAACCTTCACATCACTGGAAGTCCATGGCACAAGCTTATCAGGCAGATCACATCTCATCAGTAGCAGGTTCAGAGTTTGTAAGCTGGGCACAGAGAGTCTGATTGTACCAGAAATGTACATGTGGACCAGTTCTACAGGACGTACAGCCTTATTGTGAGTTATTAATTCTTGCAGCAAATGATGGCTGTTCTTCTCACTCTGGTTCAATCCAACAGTCCTGAAAAATACAACAAAATTTTATACAAATATAATTGAAATTTAAATAAGGACTGAAATTCCACCCTAAGGTAATTTTAATCCTCAAATGTTCTTATGCTTGGTACATCTTCCTAAATCAAATAGTTTCAAACTACAGACTAGGTCTTCTAAGCAGAGAAGTAAATATGTATTAAGGATGCATGGATTTTTTTAAATTAATTACTTTAACTTTCAGTTCTGATAATTCTTAATAAGAAAGCTTACACATGATTGGAGAGACACTAAAACCATAAATAATATATTAATATGTGATAAAGTTTCTAAAGCTTTTCTGCTTCTCAATTACCCATGAATAATAATAATAATAATAATAATAATAATAATAATAATAATAATAATAATAATAATAATAATAATAATAATAATAATAATAATAATAATATATTTATTTATTTATTTATTGCAGCCAAATAAATATACAGAAAGAGAGAAAAATAATACATTTATATACACTGTACTTGTGCGCTTGCACCTTGGATTGCATATTCTTTAATTGTTTTTGTTCTTTTGATGCAGATTTCTAGTGGTAACGTTCAGACATGTATCCACATAGTTTGCACTTACCATGTCTCTGTCGGTTCATGTTATGAGGTGTTGGTACAAATTAGATGGTGGAAAAATGTCTTCTCTTTTTTTGTTGAGTGTTGCTAGGAGATTTTCTGATGCTCTGGTGTTGGGTAGGGTCAGGTGTGCTCTGAAGTCTTCAATGAGGAAGGATTCTCGTGCTAGAAGGTAGACGAGTCTTGATCTTGTTGTCTTGGATACTCCGATCGCTCTTTTTATGTATTAAGCTTTTACTCTTTCTAAAGAGGATAGGTTCTTTTCTGTGAGATACGGCCATATGATTTCTATCCCATATGTTAGTATAGGCATGATTTTTAATCTAAATAGTGCCATCACCGTCTCTAGGCTGAGTGTTCTGATGTAGTTGATTTCGTGCATGGCCCGTACCGCCTGTATTGCTTAATAGAGGGAAACATGGCACAGGGTTGTGGCACAACCATTGCCCAGTGAGAAACCATTGCAATCAGTCACCCAAGTACCAGCAGAAAAACCAAAGTGTGCGGTATGGAGGAAATGCCATCCCTAGCCAAACATCAGGTCCTATCCAAGGCTTACAACCTTGGCAGTAACTTGGTCGATGTGAAACACCATCGACCCCAAACTACAAGTTTTTAACTATAAAGCATGGAGGAAAATTCAATAGGAACTTGTTTCCCAGGTGGTAACGAATCCACCGTCACCTTGAGCAACGCATACTGGCCTTTGGATTCTGGGGAGCCTGCACCGACATGCATGGAGGTATCAGAGACGTCTAAAAACAAGATCAGCCTCAAACACCAAAACTTCTTTGTAACCTTCAATGCCAACTTCCACTTGAAGGTTGGTAAACTCAAACAATTCACGGACACCCTCTCTCATCATGAAATCATCATCGTGGCAATTCAAGAAACAAGGTTTACTGATGAACATGACTTTGAATCACAAGGTAATAGAATTTTCAAAGGGAAAACTGGAAAATATCTGATGACAACTGTTCCACACATCAGCACAGGACTTATTGTCAGAAAGAAGATTCTAGACTCTGTCACCGATCTCAGCTCTCCAAACAGCCGAGTCTTGATGCTTAGCTTCCAAAGTGTGAACAAAGTCTACACAAGCCAATTAACTAGGTAAACAAGAAAGACCCAGATGGAACAGATAAATTCTGGAAGGAGCTGAAAGATGTTATCTCGAAAATGTCCAAAAAGCACACAATCATTTTGCTTGGAGACTTCATTTTTATTTTTATTTTTTTGCTAGGGGCTTTACGTCGCACCAACACAGATAGGTCTTATGGCGATGATGGGATAGGAAAGGCCTAGGAGTTGGAAGGAAGCGGCCGTGGCCTTAATTAAGGTACAGCCCCAGCATTTGCCTGGTGTGAAAATGGGAAACCACAGATAACCATTTTCAGGGCTGCCGATAGTGGGATTCGAACCTACTATCTCCCGGATGCAAGCTCACAGTGGAGACTTCAATGCTCAAACTGGTGAAGAAAGGAAATTCAAAAACATTGTTGGAAACTACCCAGCCCACTGACGAACAAATCGGAATAGAGAAAGACATATAGAACTTTGTAAGGCATTCAATGTTGTTTTAAAATCAACAGCCTTTAAACACCTGTCAAGGAAGCAAAAGACATGGACATCCCCAAATCCTAACCTGGGTAAGTTTCAAATTGATCATGTCGCCATTGCACGAAAAGCAACACAAGAGATTCAAAATGTTAAAGACCTGAGAAACACTAACCTATACTCGGACCAATATCTCTCCAAGATCAAAATCAAGCTTCTTCCAAGAAACACCAGGAGAGCCCGGGCAAAGTAAACTACTATACTCCGCACTGCTTTACTTCTAAATTGACATTTTGGCTGATTTTGACTATCTGGTGGTTATGCGCTGAAACATAGACATCCAGCCAATCCCAAGCTGTCATTCATATCGACTTATATCAGGAGAGTGTGATCTCGAAACCTAGTTGCAAATCTTAATATTTACACTATCCTAAAGCCAGGAAAGCCTAATGATGCACCAGAGAGCTATAGACCAATAGCATTGCTTAGTGTATGCTATAAATTACTTGAAAGGCTAATCTTGAATAGAATTGCTACAAAAGTGTTGGACACGATCCTATTGAACAAGCAGGATTCAGGCCACAAAGAATCTGTACTGACCAAGTCTTGTCACTAACTACCTTCATTGAAGCAGGATTCCAGCAAGGACTAAAGACTTCAGTAGTATTTATTGACTTAAAGGCAGCTTACGACACAGTATGGAGAGAAGGTGTAATCAGCAAACTCCTTAAAGTGATTCCATGCAGGAGTCTGGCTCATTTTATAAATAGCATGCTGACTGATGGAACATTTCGTGTAGTCTTGGGGGATGGAATCAGCAAACCCAGCAAACTAAATAATGAACTCCCGCAAGGTTCAGTGCTTGCCCCACTCTTGTTCAGTTTATATATCTCAGATATACCATCCAAAAGATCCAGGAAATTTGGGTACGCAGATGACTGGGCTCTTGCCACTAAAGACCTATGCTTCGAGCAGACAGAGGAAACGTTGACAAAAGATCTCTCTGTTTTATGAAAATACTTTCGAAAATGGAGACTTCAACCAAGTATAAGTAAAACAGAAGTTTCTTGTTTTCATCTGAACAACCGAATGGCTTCAAGGGACCTCAAAGTATACTTCAATAACACTCTCCTCTGCCACAATAGACACCCCAGATATCTAGGTGTTACACTCGACAGAACACTGTCATTCCAAGAACATCTGAGAAAGAGCGCTTCCAAGATTCAGACACGTAACAACATAATTCGAAAACTGTGTGGTTCTTCTTGGGGTGCAAGTGCAACTACTCTACGCTGCTCAGCTCTAAGTCTAGTTTACTCTACTGCGGAGTATTGTGCCCCGTCTGGATAAACAGTCCTCACATGAAGAGAATAGACGTTAAGTTAAATGACACGATGAGAACGATCACTGGCACGATCAGATCAACTCCAATTCAATGGTTGCCCGTACTAAGCCATATTCCTCCACCCCACCTCCGTAGAAGCATTGCTCTGATGAATGAATACAATAAGATCCAGAATAATCAAAGATTGCCCATTCATGAGGATATCTCCCACCTACATATAGACAGACTTAAGTCAAGATGTCCACCCATCTGTACGGCGGAGAACCTTGTAGCCAGTCATTTCAATTTGACTGAGAGATGGTCTAATGAGTGGAGACAATTTGCTTCAGCAGAATCCTTAAATATGCCATGCATTACATAGAAGGTACCTGGCTTTGAACAATCGCCGAAAGTATGGTCCAAGTTAAACCGGATCCGGACTAATCATGGTGTGTGTGCAGATCTTCTGTATAAATGGAAGAAAAAGGCGTCATACTGCTGCGACTGTGGTGCTGAGAGGCAAACTGTGAAGCACATCACACAAGAATGCCCACTGAGACGTTTCAATGGAGAAACAAGTGAATTTTTCCTGGCGACGCCACAGGCGATTACCTATGTAAATAATGTAGATATAAACCTGTAATTTATTGTACTGTTCACGTGTATGCCATACGATAAATAAATAAATAAATAAATAAATAAATAAATAAATAAATAAATAAATAAATAAATAAATAAATAAATAAATAAATAACTAAATAAATAAATAAATAAATAAATAAATAAATAAATAAATAAATAAATAAATAAATAAATAAATAAATAAATAAATAAATAATATTTACACTCACCACGTGACTAACCTATCTAGCTCAGCGTGTATGATATTCGGTATGGTTTGTGACTTTTTGCATTTTTCTTCAGTAATTAGTGTTTTTCATATTAGTCGTTATCTTTCCAGTATACAACAGTATAGCGTAGTTTACAGTTTAGCACAGCACAAGTTAGTATAATACAGGTTTAGTAGTTGTGTAAACAAATAGCTGTAGTTTTATTTACGTAACTTTACTGGTTGGTGTACTTCGTTTGTGCGTGTTTAGCATGTCTCAGTGTAGTTCGTGAAAGACATGTGGCAAGAAAGTGACTCCGATATCAGTGGAGTGTTCCCTTTGTAGGCCATAACCGCCTTGTGCCAGCCACTAGCGGTGAGAAATGTATTCTCTTTTTAGTGCCGGATCGGATGTTGGAAGTAAGTGTAGTTTTTGTGAATTTGTTTTCAATCCTGATTCATTAGCTTTTCTGAGTACGGTATTAGGCCTACATTTAATGAGGGCTGTTTACAGCGGTTATATTGCATCAGCTGTTTTCGCGGGAGTAGCGCACTGGCAACTGAGTTAAGGCAATGCTCATTTGTTTAGCAAAATGTCAATTTAGAAGTTAAGCCATGCGGAGTATAGATTTGACACAAAAAAGCTGAAAATCAACAGAGAGTTTGTTCATAAACTTGAGTTCCTGGATTCAGAGAAATGGGATCAACTGAAAAACGCTGTTGTTAAAATGACTGAGGAGACGGTCTTACTAACGAAACCAAAGAAACACCTGTGGTGAACTCATGAATGTGATGAAGCAATAGCACAATGTTAACTTGTCTGGCAAAGATGGAACTCGCAGAAGAATCAAGATAGGTATGAGGATTTCCTAGCAGTGAGAAAATGTGCAGCAAAGGTCATCTGTGGGATAAAGCACTCATTTGACAAAAGCCAACTGATACAGATCAAACAGGATTTCAATAAGAACAACACCAGGGATTTCTATAGAATGTTCGAATGCAATCTCACTAAATACACCCCTTCAAATCTACATTTCAGAGACCACAAAGGTAAATTTGCTTACCACGACAAGGACAACTGTCAGATCTTAGCAAAATATTTTTAATCTCTTCTCAACTGTGAAGAACCAGAATCACAATCCACCTTTGAAAAAACCACGCGTCTCAACCCAGACTCTTCTCCACCCACAAAAGAGGAAATAAATGAGATCAAGTCGTTAAAGAACAACAAAGCACCTGGCAAAGATACGATAACTGCTGGACTCTGTAAGTCCACAGGTGATAAGACGATCGACAAACTAACAGAGATCATTCATGAGATCTGGGAAACAAAGAAAATTCCAAGTGACTTGACAGTAGTCCTGTAAATTCCCTTCATAAGAAACGTGACAAAGCAGGTATAAACAACTACCGTGGCACCTCCCTCCTTTCGATAACATACAAAATTCTCTCGAAACCCCTTCAGACCCAGGCAGAAGAGCAACTCGATTCACAATTGGATGAATAACAAGGAGGGTTTAGGAAAGGACGGTCATATGCAGAGCAGATCATGAATCTTAAGTCTGTTCTTTCCTGTCTGAATCTCAGAAATAAGAAGTTTGTGGTGACCTTCATAGTCTTCAAAGAAGCCTATGATTCTATAGATCGGCAAACTCCTCCGTATTTTAAAGGAGATCAATTTAGACAACAAAATGAGGGCAATTATCCAACAGACTCTAAACAACACAACCTCTAAAGTGAAATTCAGGGGAGAGATTTAGGACATCAAAATCAAGACAGGTGTAAGGCAGGGAGGCAGATTATCTCCTCTACTCTTCAATTGCGTACTGGAGAAAATCATTTGCGAATGGTACAAAGAGATGTGCAAGAAAGAATTTGAGTTTGGACTTCCAAATAGGATATAAGAGAACTGGCCTGATAATAGAGTGCCTAGCTTTCAAAGATAATCTTGAGATATTCTCTGATTCCGTAGATACTGCTGCCAAACAAATCAGCCAACTTAAAACCCAAACAGAAAAGGCTGGCCGCCAGATCTCATTTGAAAAAAATTGAGTTTATAACTAATACCAAGACAGCTCCTAGAGAGTTAATTGTAGAACAGGGGAAAATCAAACAAGCAGAAAAGTTTAAGTTCTTAAGTGAGTGAATAGTACCTAACAACTCTGAGGAAATAGCACTCACATCTAGGATCAACAAGATAGAAGTGGCACATCAACTAACTAGAAATATCTACAACAAAAGATCAGTGTCCACCAATGCCAAGCTTAAACATTATTGTTCAGTCACTCGCCCAGAGGCCCTGTATGCAGCAGAAAGCCTTGCATGAAGAGGAAGAATCTGAAGGAAAGTTAGAAGCCAAAGAAAGAAAACTGTTGAGAAGATCCTAGGACAAAACAGAGCAAATGGTGAGTACAGGAGAGTACATAACAAAGAACTGTATCTGCATGTGGAAAGGATAAGAGACCATTCAGAAATGGAGGATAAATTTTTATGGCCAGATAACATGTATGAGGTCGCAGAGATATCTTTTCCTACTTTGCAAATAAGAAAACCAAGGGACCCTCGTTCACTAAAGTTTAAAAAGACCTCTTAGAAATAGTGATCACACATGAAGATATCCAGGAACGTGTTCCTCCCCAGAAGAAAGTTTGAGCATACCAGCGATTCCAAGAAAAGGCGAAGTTGAAAACAGGCAAATAGCAGACTGATGAAAGAAAGGAGGCTCACAGAAAGTGAATGCGGGAATACTAGAAAAGAACTGAAGCTCAAGAATGCAAACCATTGTAATACCATGGTCCACAGCCTGCCGAAACGAAGCTGAACAGAATAGAGTGAAACAATCTACATGGAAAAGGAACCGGTAATCAGGAAGATTGATGCTTTCATGGCCCATTAATTATACATAATAAGAGGCTTTTGGACTTTTGCTGTGTAAGAAAACAAGGTGAATTTACATTTTGCAAACAAATTTGCTCTGCGTCTTCAGAAGGAAATGTTGTCTGTTCACGAACAAGATATCTCTGTGACTTGGAAACAGCCCAAAAGCTTATTGTCATGTCTACCATCAGGAAGAAACTATTCTCATTCTTTGGACACCTACTCAGGACACCAGAAAACAGGACATCAGGAGAATTTATAGAGAAGTTATGGAACAGTAAGGGCTACCTTAGATGGACTACAGAAGTCAAGTGTGCCATTTCACTGTTAGGAATGAACATCTTGGAACAAAAATGGACGCTATACCGTGAGAAAATTAAACACGACACGCAAATTTAATTGTCAATGTCGAGAAGATTGTATTCATATAAGAAATAAACCAAGAAATAGTATCAAGAAGACGGTGAAAAAAAATGAAGGATACAGGATTGTTACAAATTTATTATTTAAAAAAATTTACAGAAGAAATCATCTCAAGCTGCGCGGTAGAACATATTGCTATGTAAAGAAGACGGCATTGACAGCAAAAAGCTCAAATAGAAAATAATTCAGAATAACATCAAGAGAAAAGAGCAACGCTACAGGAGTGTTGCCTTGAATCACTTGACAACTTGTTGGGAATCGTTACATAACTGGCTATGTCACAAGACACCCCACAGAAGTAGCAGATATCATTCAAAGTCACTGGCAAGAAAATAATAAAAACTACAGCAATTGAAAACAAGATATAGAAAGCTAAATCGAATTATAATTAAGAATTTTGTAGACATATTAGTAGTCTGAAGACATTAACTGAATTTAATTGAAAGAAGCATTCTTTTCAATACATTTATGAATGTTAGAAGGCTTTGAACATTAAGATGACGGAACTGACCATGTTTATCTGTATATTTTTCCTAACTGCGCAAGATATTCCAAGCATCATGAACTAAGAAGACCAAGGCTAACTGTCTGGAGATGGTGATCTGAAGTCGACTGAGCTATCCCGAGATGATGGAGAAGTAGGGATGACCTGCCTATATGTTCCCAGAGACTGACACTATGTAGCAGACGTATCTGACTAGACGTCCTAGAGCATCTGGACACACCATCAAGGAAATACAGGGAAGAAAAGATAAGTCGATTGATATATTATTACAGTAAGTAACTTAAATAGCTTGTTTTGAAAAGTGCCTTTTTCTAATTGCATGTAATATATAATTGTGCAGTGCTGTTAATCAATCAATACTGATCTTCATTTAGGGCAGTCGCCCAGGTGGCAGATTCCTTATCTGTTGTTTTCCTAGCCTTTGTGAAATGATTTCAAAGAAATTGGAAATTTATTGAACATCTCCTTTGGTAAATTATTCCATTCCCTAACTCCCCTTCCTATAAATGAATATTTGACCCAGTTTATTCTCTTGAATTCCAACTTTATCTTCATATTGTGATCTCTGCAACTTTTAAAGACGCCACTCAAACTTATTCGTCTATTAATGTCAGTCATTGACTTAATTCAAGAAGAGCGAAATCATCTAACTAAAAATGACAATCCTTTGTTAGGATGTATTTGATCAGTGATAATCAAGTTATGCGTTCGTAATGCTATCTATTCTAAGTAAGAGGTTAATTTACTTCGGTTGTGGATATTATACCAACATTGTTGTTAATCACAAAGTTTACAGAAGGAGTAATTTTAATACCACCTATTCAATACAATTTATTTCACTACTGTGTGGTCAAATACACATAGAAATTACCAGAATTTTAAAGGTACATGTTTCGCCCACTATTTATACTGCATCATCAGCCTCGTTCAATCTTAAAACACACACTGGTCTGAGGAATCTTAACAATTTACAAAAAACGTACTGATGAACACTTACAGGTGTTGATACTGTGGTTCCATAATGATTACAGCACAAAAAATATCGAATAAAATAGATACATATAATAAAATAAAATCACTTTGAAAAAATTAAAACGTTTGTCTAAAAGTAATTGTGTCACGTATTTTAAAAATAATCCATGTCTGACACTGAAATGGATCTTTTTTGATAAAAAGCTTGAACTATATATATCACGCCTGGGGAACAGATTATCAAAACCAAGGCTTCACAGGATAAGAATAATACATGACACTGAAATGGATCTTTTTTGATAAAAAGCTTGAACTATATATATCACGCCTGGGGAACAGATTATCAAAACCAAGGCTTCACAGGATAAGAATAATACAGTTAAAAGATACAGTATATGATGAAGTTGAAGGCTAATATTTAAAATTAGGATAAAAATACGTAGTCGAATTACGGGCGGTATAGATTAAGACATCTTGGAATGTTGGATAAAAATCATTGTATGTCAAGAAGCGATAAAAAACATTGAAGAATTTGTCGAAAACGCTGCTAAAATTATCCAAATAGAAGAGGGTAGGTCAAATGACAATTTTGTGTAACCAGAAAATACCCCATGTAGACGTGGAAGTACGTTGTAAACAATGTTGTCATTCTGAAATGAAACAGAAAGCGAACTTGACGGCGGGTAATTTGGTCGAAAGTATATCACTGAAAACTATTTGTTGAATAATGGTTACTTACTCATTCATAAAATCAAAAACAAGTTATCCACGAATCCCATACTCGACAAACCAAAAAGAACTAAATACGCCACTTGAATTAAGCGGTTTACCATCTCGACCTTAGTCCCTCAGATATTTAAATCCTTAGAATTAAAAACTCCCTCTATTTCGCTAAATACTGACCCCATACTTGCTCTTCCAAATAACGCCCCTCCTATGCTGACAACAGCACGTGAAGCTCCGCCTACCCCCTCTTCCCCTCAGCATTCCCCAGCACCGCTACCGTATCGATACAATACTAGAAGTGGAACTTCAAACAGACCAACACTGCAGACACATTAGGACATACGTTACATCTTGAGAATGAGTAAGTACCCATTATTCAACAAATAGTTTTCAGTGATATACTCTCAACCTAATTACCCGCCGTCAAGTTCGTTTTCTGTTTCATTCCAGAATGACAACAATGTTTACTACGGACTTCCACGTCTACATGAGACATTTTCTGGTTACACAAAATTGTCATTTGACCTACCCTCTTCTATTGGATAATTTTAGCAGCGATTTCGACAAATTCTTCAATGTTTTTTATCGCTTCACGACATACTAGGATTTTATCCAACATTCCAAGATGTCTTAATCTAAACCGCCCCTAATTCGACTACGTATTTTTATCCTAATTTTAAATATTAGCCTTCAAATTCATCAAATACTGTATCTTTTAACTGTATTATCCTGTGAAGCCTTGGGTTTGATAATCTGTTCCCCAGGCATGATATATATAGTTCAAGCTTTTTATCAAAAAAGATCCATTTCAGTGTCAGACATGGATTATTTTTAAAATACAATGTGACACAATTACTTTTAGACGAAAGTTTTAATTTTTTCAAAGTGATTTTATTTTATTATATGTATCTATTTTATTCAATATTTTTTGTGCTGTAATCATAATGCAACCACAGTATCAACACCTGTAAGTGTTCATCAATACGTTTTTTGTAAATTGTTAAGATTCCTCAGACCAGTGTGTGTTTTAAGACTGAACGAGGCTGATGATGATGCCGTATAAAATAGGGCGAAACATGTAACTTTAAAATTCAAGTAATTTCTATGTGCATTTGACCACACAATAGTGGAATAAATTGTATTGAATAGGTGATATTAAAATTACTCCATGTATAAACTTTGTGATTAGCTATTTTCAATACGGAATAATGATGTGATTAATGGTTTGTGTTGTGGTTAAGGTTATGATTGAATTAGGATGTTATACCACTAAATGGATATGATGCGGTAAGATATACAGGTTATATTTGGATCATAAGAAGACATATGAGCAATATGAAAAGAATCTGGAGAAAATTGAGAAAGAAAGGAAATATATAAGTGGATAAATGATAGTTATGAATTCATATGTGTCAGTTAAGATATATATTACAGTTATTGAAATGAAAGAAGAGGTATGATGCGAAGAATATGAAACAGATGTTTTATATATATATATATATATGAAAAATGGTTGCGCAATAAGAAGAGTAATGATGGTAATAATTACTATTTCGTCGAGAGAGAAGAGATGGATGTATTTTAATGGTGATATTAAGTTAACTGACGCGATTTAAGGATAGGAATGCATGTGTTTAATTCCATAACGTATATTAATCCTTCAGTATTCCACATCCAGCATTAAATATGATCCATGTAGTTTACATATGTCGGATAGGTACAGGTGGATCGTCAAAATGAATCCATATAGGGAAGAGGGAGTGGAATTAGCCCACATTATCCATAATTCTTAACCACAATCATGTTTATTTTAATAAATTGAGTTAGAATGCTTAATTGCTCATTTCGATAATATCACTGAAGAGGTTCTCCATAATTAGATGATGAAGATACTGGTTATTTAAGTCTTCTTAGATGACAGACCACAGAATTTCCAGAAATGATATTAAATAAGGTATTATAAGTTAATGGTGACAAACTAACAGGTTGCACATGATATAAGTAATTGGCACTTACCGGTAACTTGATTTTGGGAACTTATTTTTATTTTAGGTAAATGATCTACATAAGGATTAGTAATGGTAATTTTTTATTATTCTAAAATGAAACAATGTTAAATGACTTATCTTTCATATTTTCTTCCTGGAAATTTTGAAGATAAAAGCCATTAAATCTGAAATACTCGAGAAATGAATAAGAAGACTAATGTTTTCCTTGTACTAACAATTAGTGAAGATGATATAAAGCATGATAATAAAATACTGACAGCTACATGCAGGCAAAAAGACTTGTAACTTCTGAATAGATCTGCAATATATTATATAAAATTTTTGAAAGAGAATTTAGGGAATTATTTTGTGTTCTGAGACAGGTATAGAATCCCTTGGAGGTGGAAAGTATTTGTAGAAGATTTTATTTGTAAATCTTTTTAAGTAGTACTTACTGTATGATCTGGAGTGTTGTGCTAGAATATTTTATTCGTATTCCATTCAGCTACCTAACTTGTACAGCGTGAGAAATATTTTTCTACATATGTTGGTTGTAACTAGTAGATTACATTTGTATATTAACTGGAACAGTCCAGAAAGTTTGTGATGCGAACTTTTAGAACTGGGTGTGTTGGCCTTTGTTACTTATGCATTCTCGAAATATGTTCTTACTATTCTGGAAATGGAAGTTTCGCGATTGTATGTATTCGAGAAAGTGATTTAAAGATCGCGACCGCAGAAAGAGTTGTGATTGGTCAATCCGAGCAAGCTCCTGTGTTCTGACTGGCTACTCAAATGCCAGATTTCCCTTTAAAAGGGGCTAGGCAGCATTTTGTGGGCTGTCTTAGTCTTTGAGCTGTCTTGGTCTTGGCCTGCCGTAGTTTTGACGTCGTCAGCATCTCTTCGCTACCAGAATGGACTGCCTTAAGGTAAGAGCTGTTGTTTTCTGTCTGGTATTAGGATTTGTCTTCCTTTCACTATTGGTGGATGTTAAGTTCCATTTAGTTTTCATTGGTGTATCACAGGAGATTGCCCTAATCGCCACTATTATGTTGTTTAAACATAGGAATTTCATTTTGTCCGTATTGAACTGAGAAATACATGTTATAAATAAATATAACATTTTTGTATTGAAAAGGTGGACCGTTTTAAGTTTTTCCTAACATACTATTATGTTGTTCAAATGTTTTGAAAGGTTAGTTTAACTTCACTCTATATTGTAATAGCGTATTGTGTTCCTCTTACCTTCAAGTTTGTATAGCCAACTTGGTTTGTAATTTGATGTACCATATTTGCTTGACTCTTTGAACTTATAGGAAGCTCTTGTCAAGGAATTTCTAACTTGTGTGTCTCTAAGAACATGTAGTCTGTATTTTACAAACTGTGTATCAGTATTTTCCACATTGGTGAAACTGTTCATAATTTATTCTGTAAGATACGTCTGGTAAATAATATTTTTGAAAATCCAAGATCACGTTGATTTTTCCGAAAACCGAAACCTAGACATCTCCATGCCTTTGGTAGGTTCCCAGCTCTGTCCCACGTTCCTTGTTTGTTATCCTCAAGTTGTCCTCACTGATATTTACTTCTCTTGTTTTTCGCCGCAGTTCATTACATGGCCATGGTGTGTATGGTGTTTAGATACCTTGTAATTTGGTTTGCTTTCCTCCCTTCAACTGTGTTTGTGTAACCCCTGAAGTACCGGTTACATGTTCAAGCAGAGAAATGAATAACTTAAACGTGATTTTAATTTTTAAATGTCGTAATAATGAGCATCTCTAGATTATTTTCTACTTTTCAACAGAAGCAATGTATTGTGCCATTTCACTGTTCTCAGTGAAGTTTATTTGGAACGAAAATGGAGTCTAGGCCATGAGAACATCAGTAATAAAACATCAAAGTATTCCTAAATATCAAAAGAATAATATTTTCATCAAGTACTTGAGGAGAAAGGAGTATAGAAGGCAGTGATAAAGAAAGATGCGAGGAGATTGTTAAAATTTATTACTGAAAAAAAAAATTCGATTTTCATTGAAGACACATAAGTAAAACGCCACTCGAGACATCTGGAGAGGAAGGCTAATCTGAAAGGAAGAAAGCTAAAGGCGTAAATAAAATAATAACAATTGTCTACGAGTTATCGCAAGACACCAGCATTTAAGGATATATTCAGCTCCGTAAAATTAAAACTATTCCAGCGGACTGGAAGATTTCCGCATCACTACGTCACAACATCCTAGTAAGACGACGTGTCAGATGACAGAGTAGATTTTAAGAGGCTACATAGTAATAACAACAGTAGCGCAAGACAGAGAAACCGCTATATCGTTAGTGAGATTGAAATATTCATAGACACACTGAAAGATTCTAAAGCATTATAAAAGATCATTTTTAAGAAGCGGTACTCGTAAATTATCAATAGATTATAGCAGGCTGTGTCCACAAGACGACGAAACTAACCATGCTGACATATTATTCTGTTCTAACTGCGCAAGATGCCGGAGACACCATGTGCTAAAGAAGTGGAGGCAGAGCTACCTAGGTTATGGCGACACGAGATGACAAATCCAGCCCATGATGACCGGCAACGACCCGAGACTGTCCCAGATGTTCCCGAAAGGATGAGGAGAATGCTGTGAACTAAGCCCGCATGTCTAGCTACGAGGACATGTGACGACAACGATGGAGCCGGAGGAAAGATAAATCATTATAGTTATTAATGTAAATTATATTTGTTTTCTTTTGGGGAGGGCTATTCTATATTTTTATTTTCATTTATCGAAAGATGAACAAAGTGCTATCTTAAATATTTCCAAAGGAGTGATGTTACATGAGAAAACAATTCCCGTAAATAAGTTAGAGGTTATTAGGTAATCATCTAACATGTGTCAAATACATTAATGTAGGAAGTGGTTAACCAGTGATAATTTAATATTCCATTCGTAATGCTGTCAATAGTGATTAAGAGGAGGTTAAGTTAGTTTCAATGTGAGTACAATACGACATTGTAGTAAACACTAGGCTTATGTTAGAACATGTGACCTGAAGTTAAGATGAAATGAGATTGTATATAGGATTTGATAACTTGCTAGTAAGATATGGTGATATTTTATGGAATTTTTAGAAAGGTTGAGAACATAATAGAATAATCAAATGGATGGTCAATGATGACAGTATAGTATGCGTCAAGTTGAAATAAACTGATATGTTTATTGTAATGTAGAGTGTAATACGAGAGGAGTAATGTGAAATGAATGATATATATGCGAATAATGGTAAGAGGTTATGATGAATAATGTTGGTGATGATTATTGTTATGGATTACTTTAGCGATTATATTATTTCAATTTACATATTTTGAGATGGAGATGGAGAAGGGTTATACTTTGTTCTCAATTGCCCGTTAATCCTTGGATAAGCCATATACAATAGCACTAATTACGATCTAAATAATGTTCTTATGTTGACACTTACTTAGTGGATCATCAGATAATTCCTGATAAGAGATGTAGCACAGAATTAGCCTATATTTATATGATTCTTCTAACCACAAGTATTCTCACTCAGATTAGGAAAGCTAGGAAGCTTATTTTACTGAGTCTTCTTACAAGCTAGATCACCTGATATCCAGCATAATGAATGATTGTCAAATATGGATAACAGCACAGTAACACAACACATATAATCACCGTATAAGCACTTAAATTAATTTTTAAGATTAATAGTTACCTCAAGTGAACAATTTGAGTAAATATTGGTCATGATATTTCAATCATGTTATTGTTAAGGGAATAATGACTTAATGAATTATCTTTCTCTCCATACAAAATGTGATACCAAGAGTTTTGAAATGAACTGGAAGCCACTAAATCTGAAATACTCAAGAAATGAATAAGAAGACTAACGTTTTCCTTGTACTAACGATTAGTGATGATGATGTAAAGCATGATAATAAAATATTGACAGCTACATGCAGGCAAATAGACTCATAACTTCTGAATAGATCTGCAATATATTATATAAAAATTTTGAAACAGAATATAGGGAAATATTTTGTGTTCAAGCAGAGAAATGAATAACTTAAACATGATTTTAATTTTAAAATGTCATAATAATGAGCATCTCTAGATTATTTTCTACTTTTCAACAGAAGCAATGTATATATTCAATTTTTTTTTCCATATCAAAGATCTTTGAAAATTTGTGTATATTAATTAGCTTAGTTAGGTGAGGAGATAGTCAGATTTCAACAAACTATTCAACTCCTATTCTATTTCAAGATTATTTAATTTAATAAAGTGATATTAGATGAATTTTAATGATATCTTAGGTTAAATATGTACTTATAAACATCCGTAGATTAAGTACGATAGATATTTATGATACCAATATAAATGGTCCGTTATTGGACATCATAAATTTTCCAGCTAACTCATTCCTGGTTGCCAGCGTTTTGCCCTCGTGTGCTAGGCTGGGCTCATCAGTTGGTACCCAGCACACCTACCAAGACACTGGCTAGTGCATACCATGGAGGCCACTGCATAGGCTAATTGTAGCCACCGGCAGTGCCAATGCACTATGAGACACTTTATCTCATTATCAAAAATTGATGCCTGCTTGGCCATCAGATGATGTAGATGTTGATTCCCAACGAACTGATTTGATGCGAATTTAGCCATTTAGCTCACACAGCGACTTTACTCTCGGAACCTATGACCTGAAACAGATACTTGATTGATAGATAATGATGAATTGAGCTAGTCAGGATTTCTTTGCGACCCGACCTGGACGCGGGAAACGCGCACAAGGAAGATATGAAAGAACTACAAATTACAATAGAAGATGTAAGAAACAAAACAGACAAAATCAAGCTAATTTGCTTTACTTCGCACCGACACAGATATGTCTTAAGGCGACGATGGGATAGCAAAGGCCTAGGAATTGGAAGGAAGCGGCCGTGGCATTAAGTAAGGTACAGCCCCGGCATTTGCCTGGTGTGAAAATGGGAAACCACGGAAAACCATCTTCAGGGCTGCCGACAGTGGGGCTCGAACCCACAATCTCCCGATTACTGGATACTGGCCGCACTTAAGCGACTGCAGCTATCGAGCTCGGTAGACAAAATCAAGAAACTCACAGGAAAAAAACAAACCAGACTACAAACCGAGGAGGAGGAGGAGGAAGAAGACAAAGGAATGGTACTGTAAAAATTTGGGAAACAAGGCCTTGTAACTGTAGAAAGCTTCAAGTATTTAGGAAGCAAACAGATACTAGACGCTGGATTGCCAATAATGTTATAGGTTTTACATGCCAGTAACTACTCTTACAGTTCTTAGAGACATTGAGGTACCAGACTTTTGTCCCATGGGAGTACTTTTACATGCCGGTAAATCTACCAACAAGTGGCTGGTATATTTGAGCACCTTCAAATACCACTGGACTAAGCCAGGATTAAGCTTGCCAACTTGGGCTCCACTGCTTCTACGATTTGAGCCGCTCAGCCTGACATGCAGGATTGGACATGGTGATCAGTAAATGGACACAACAGGAAAATGCATTCTACCAAACTGTGAGGAACTTTATCTGGAAGGAGGAAATAACCATGGAAGTGTGAAAAAGTGATGAATAAGATATATTACTGCCTCATACCTATATAGGTTTAAAAAGGTGATGTACAAGATATATGACTGCCCCATACTGACATCAGCAGAGACATGGACAATGAATAAAAAACAGGGAAGTAAAATCCAGGCCAGAGAGATAACATTTTTAAGAAGCTCACCCACCTGCTGTACTATTTTAAGCTACCTGCTTCCCTTATTATCTAGCATAATTATATATACTGTAGTCTGTACTAATTTGGAAGAAATAAGCTTTCTAAAAATGAAAGAATTACTGAAATTTGTTGAGTGGTTCCTGAGATTACCCTCCATATACAAACACTTTCTCTTTTTATAATATTAGGGAAGTATACACGACCAAGATTTTATACTCCAACGTATTTTAGCTTCCATTATAAATGATACAGAAGTATTAAAACCCTAACATCCTGATCTATTCATATACTGCACATGCTCATAAAATAGTAAGGTAATAAGGTAAGGTAAGGGTTTATTCTGCCCGAAGGCAGGTCCGAACCTCTGCAGAGGTGTGCCTGAGCCGGAGTTTACGTACGGTAGTGTGGCTAGTTCCTTTCCGCTCCTCCATTCCCTTACCCCCCACCAACAGCACGTGGCAACTCATCCAAATCTTCACCATGCCCAATGTTGCTTAACTTCGGAGATCTCGCGGGATCCGGTGTTTCAACACGGCTACAGCCATTGGCCATAAAATAGTAGAACATGAAATTATGTTTGTGATGCCAAAAGTCTCACTTTTTATGTAACTTTAAAATATAATCATTATTGCATAATGGTGCGCTGTCACAGATGGTCAAGAAGAGTGTGTACTTAGGCAGCACCATCAATGAGCACTGGGACCATTCTCATGAAGTAAAGTATCACATTGAGAAGGCCAGGGCAGCATTTACAAGCCTCCACCAAGAGCTCTGCAGCAGAGAACTGTCACTGCAGCAGAGGTGCTATATACTGAGAGTCAACTCAAGACCTGAGCGGTCCCTTTGATGGTAGTCAGACTTCTGGTCGGTGAAAAGGCTTCTGCAGCCCCAAATAATTCCCTAGGTTTGTTACTTGTTCCTGAAGTCAGGAGATTCCTTCAGTTTGATTAGTTATTCGGGTGAACTGACTTGACGAATTAAAAACTTTTGCCCTGTTTAAATATGGGAAATATATCATAGGTTGTATGTTATTCGGATTCGTTTCCAACTCTTACATTTCATACGTAGATGGCTATGAATCGTTACTGTTTCCAGTGGTGCATGTAGCAAAATAATAATTATTTAATATGAGATCGATATCTTATTGCACTGTGTACTTAGTAAGCTTTGTTCAAGTTCATTCCATTGCTGATAAGTTCGCATAATATTTGCAATGTTGAAGATGAATACAAGAAAACTGTTGGCAATACTGGTTGCAACAGGAGTTCAACATTCATAATGGCTGTCAGCTGTGAGCAACATGTGTGAGATGCTGTGGCGCTTGAGTCCCCTCTGAAATATTTTAAAGCTAACAAAAGTGGAGAAAAATTATGTAGGAAATCTAAACAAATTGTTTTAAACGTTTAAAGTAGCTTACGAGATTAGAATCCGCTGTGGACTGTGGAAGACATGGTGAAAAAGACTGTACAGCTGACAGGCGTTTCTGTGTACCCGTACAGTGTTTACGCAGCTCGCATGGAATTTAAACTCCACGGAAAATCCAAGTCTCCAGCGAAAGATTGAAAGGGAATTCTTATGTTTTTTTGTGGTACTATATCGTATGCTCTCCTGTGGCTGTTTATGTATGTCATGAGTCTTTCTGATGACACGTTTCTGTAAAGTCGCTGAAAATTTAGTTTTAAGAAAGTGTCTCAATATGTAAACAAGCAATCAAGGTGATAAGGAAAATGTCACTCAACTAAGGTGCATGCCACATTTTATGTGATAGAAAATGTTTGCTCGTTTGGCTGTTCGTCAGTAGGCCTATGTGTCAGCTCAGTTCGAATTATGCACTCGCCATAAATAAAACACGGCATGGGAATAGGATCCTTGGCGTATTCGATAATAATAATAATAATAATAATAATAATAATAATAATTTGTACTTTACTTTATATTCGTAACTGCCCTCTACCTGTAGAAATGTTGTCTTGAGTTCGTTTTTACCTTCTGAACGATGAGACTACAATATTAACAACATTCCTGGAGACATTGTATTTTGCAATCCCACTCACAGGGGGAATTTTCAGCTTGTTGAACTGTGAGAAACTGCCACTGACAGTCGTTGCACGAGAGCGGAATCGTATACTTATTACATGTAATAAATATCATTTTTGGTCCGTATTGATGATATTAGATTGAAATAATAACATTAAGTTATTTATTAGACCACCTAATCAATACAAAATCGTCTTGGATGATTTACATTATTAGCTAACAAATTTATGTAAATCATCCAAGACGATTTTGTATTGATTAGGTGGTCTAATAAATAACTTAATGTTATTATTTCAATCGTATACTTATGTTGGAAGTCTCCGTATGCCTAACACAAATTGCTTTAGAAACAAAAATAAACCTTGCTTCTCTTGCCTCGGTATTTGTCAGTAATCTGTAGGTTTTACATGGTCAATAAAGGAATAAATAGGTATGGTACGTAATCAAAATACAGCTATGTGAAAGGAAGTTATTTCTTTTGATGCTTCAGTATTTGAGAATGAAGTACAGTATTTGTCAAATAGATGCACGACGTTAATAATAAGCTGGTTTTGGCGGAGATGGAGAACAGAGACGGGAAGGGGGAAAAGGGGACGTGCTCACATGTGGAAGGATACTTTTCCTAAGCTCTTGACTTGACTTTTAGTATAGTGGTGTACAGAATTGAGTCCTGGACCATGACAAAATCCATATGAAAATACTAGAAGCATTTGAATTGTGGGTCTGCCATCATGTGCTTCATATGAACAGGGTAGACAAAATAGGAAATGAGAGGATATTGCACAAAGAAAAATAACTATGTAGCGCTGTTAGGATCTAGAACCTGTCCTATTTTGGTTATATCATGAGGAACCAGGAAACCAACAGACTCCTGCAAATCATTATGTGAGGAAAAACTGAGGGGAAGGGAGGTCCTGAGATATCCACATGTTTTGACTGGAGAACAGGAGACTGTGATTCTTGAGACAATAATTTACGATACCCTCATTTGTTGGACATATACATTTGTGTGTGGGGACTTTTACCTGCAATTCTCGGCCATTGTTTGCATTGCCGTTAAATTATGTGCCTGAAACTGTGGTGATTTAAAATGTATTTTCTTGCCATTGTTACGTCGGTTGCTTCGAAATTCTGATTGGCTCAATAACCAAATTTTAGACTTGAGCGTGCGCAGTGTCGATGTTCAACTGAGCGACCCGCAGCTTGACTGCACTGAACGCGAGTCTGTTCCTGGCAGATCGCCAAGATGGACGCGTTTGGAGGAGTTGTGTACAAAATGCGATTGAAAGTTGTTGGAGTGGAGTTTGATAAACCAGGCTAATAGCCTCGTTAATTAAGGCCTTGCCTTAATTGAAGCGCGATAATGTTGTGTGTTTCATATTTACAGTTTTTTTAATATTAGTGTGACCGAACTATCTGAAGGAGGGTTCTTCATTACAAAATGAGCTAGAATGTAAGCTATTGGATTACAGTATATTAAATTGGACACCCAAAAATGTAAGTACAAGTATCTACTTAATTGTTTCGAAACTGTTCTGCTGCCGGATTATTTGGAGAAGAACGTGTGTATCAAGCTATCTGCGACAACTATTATATTAGAAGAAATGTTTTGGCAACGCTGTTAATATTACTTCGTCTCTACTCCGCTACTGTAATTGAAATTAGGCCTATAGTTTATGGACCTGGCGACCACCGTTTATTCATTAAATTATGCTGGACTTTCTTCTTCATCGGACATTTTAATGATATAAATTGTATCTGCTAAATATTAAAATGTAACTTAACGTGATTTTGGTAATGTTCTATATCCAAATTATTCTTATGGAGTAATTCTGGAACATGGTATATGCGCGGGTGAGAGACCTATTATTCCATTACTTTAATTTAACTGAGATTATCTTTGTGCTGCCTTTTTCTGTTTCTTAAAGTTATTATTATTATTAATTTTGTTGGTGGATTACTTTTTACATTTCTTGGTTCATATTTGTGGCATCCGATGGACTGTTGACAACGTTTTGAAAGACGTTATGTACTAGTATTGTTTTCGTAATGGCTCATTGTTTAATTACTTAATGGGATAGTTTATTTCCGGTCTTATTCGGCCATTACCGTTTTACAAGGCCTCCTAAAATTAAAATTGTGTAACCGGCATTTAAATCCTTTATTAACATTTTGGTTGGAAGAAATGTTAAATTTAAAAGACTATACATAATTATTGTAATATTCTGGTTATAATAAACTGGAATTTGTTCCCTATTTCTTGATGATACTTTTGCCCTCCTCAGATTATTCGCGTCCGTTTTTCTTTCCTTCTTTTTTCATTATTGCGTGCCATGTTTTATCTTATCTCCGGTACGCTAATTTTGTGTGGGCTTTGCCTATTGTCTCCTTTAGTTGGATGTTGGCTTCGGTTTTCGGGAAGCTGTATGCTTCGTGTGTACCATTGTTTTGTTGTCGGTGAAATTTTAAGTGTTTCCCTTCGTAATTTGTAGTTTATTTGAGACATATTTTTATTCGGGTTCGTGCGATTTTCTCTGGTGTCCTTTCAATTATTTACGTGTGGAATTTTTTTTGGGTCTGCTATCGTTGCCTTAAATATTGTGTGTGTTTCCGTGTTTCGAGGTGATTCAAATCCTTGTGTACTGGTTCCGGAAGCAAATTCCAGTTTATTGTGATTAATTGTAGAATATTTACTTACCAAGAAAAGCTGGCCAGTTATGTAATTAATATTTAATGCACGGATCCGTTTTAACATTTGTCATTCATTTATTCTAAGGCAAACTGTAGCTTGTAATCTGAGTGTGTTTTCACGATTTTATTTATCCTAAAAATAGACACTTGTCTCCTAATTTAACGAGTTGAATTATTACAATTTTTATCTTTCTTCTATTTACTTATTTATTACTACATAAAAATTATTTTACGTTGTTATCCGAGTGCGCACTCATAGTATATTTTGCTTTGAAAATTGATTTTTATCTATAATTTAAAGACATTATTTACAGATTTATTTTTTTTTGCTCTGCAGTTTTCATTCCTAAATTCTGTTTATATTTTTCCTAATTTTAAGTAAAGTTCAAGTTATTTAAACATTAATCTTGCTTTCATTTAGCAATCTTGACCTGGCAACCCCTCAAGTAGTTAGCTCGATCCAGTCCTTTCCCTTATGTTCTGTGCCCTCCATGCTGGTTTTGTTAATACTGCTCCTGCTCGATGGTAAGTATTTTGCTCCTTGTGCACATTTGGTTATATTTATGGGGTTTTATTATCATTCCTGTTTTATCTTTGTCGGGTTGCAGTAGTGTTGTGGTAGCAATTCGCTGTGGTTGTTGTTGTTGTTGTTCTAACAACTTGATAAGTTGCCCAGGTCAGTGTTGCTGGCTGCTAAAAGTGACCAACCTTTTAAAAATTGTAAAACTGAAATGGACCAAAGTAATTCCTTCCTATGTATGTTTCATGTGTAATCGAGACTTGCTTGTTGCTGCCCTCTTGTACTTGGAGTATGGCGTGGCTCTGTATCTGTGCACTTGCTGCTTGTTTTATTTACCATGTTCCGTGGTCATGGAATCCTGTTGGTTTTGGGGTCTGCTCATACTATACCTGCCATGTAGGGGTAAGTTGAAGACCATTCTCACTTTTATTAATAATTAATTTGAAGTATTTACTTAATCTGCTTTCTGATTTAATAATTGAAAGTTTCTTCCACATTTTACCTTAATGATGTGATGTTCTTTGACCTTGTTATCTGCAGCTTCTTGGTATACTAGCCCTTGCTGGAATTGCAGTGCCTGTCCTTGGTGGGATTTACTTGGATTAATTTGTGTTGGGTTTTGGAACTGCTGTGGTCAGCCTGATTTAAATTCTAAGTGATGTTTTTATTCCAGTTTCATCCATGGTCCAGAGTGTGTGATATGAAATTGTATTGTAATAAAATTTTATCTTGCAGTGACTGTGTACCCACCTCGCTGTTTGGCCTGAACATGTGAAATTGATTTACAATCTTGACCCATGGTGACTCTCTCCTTCCACTTTTATTTTTACCGTTCTGCATTGTCCAGGTTACTATGTGTCATGTGTTATTATTCTGAGTTTATTTAATGTGGTGAGTTCTCATGTGTTGGTGATTCTTGCTTATGTAGGCCTATATTGGTTCGTATCTGGGTCATGTGCTGTGAGATTTCTTCCTATTTTACCTTGTGTGGTCTTGTGCATGTTCCCGTTCTTGATATGGTGTTGTTGTAGGTCTGTATTGAACTCTTGGATGATTATGTCATGTGATTATGGTGTATTGATGGGAATCTCACTTGGAACTGTTGTGTTTAATGCTATTTGTGTAACCTTGGGCAGTCTTCTTATTGTCATAAACTCTGAAAAGCTTTTCCTGATTGAACGGTGATAGGCTACGTCTGTATGGTTCATCTGAGATGGTATTATCTTTTTAATTTGATGTGTCCATGTCAGGTAGCTCTGTCAGTTCTGTTGTGGAGTGATTAATTTCAGTACCTGATGTTATTCATGTCTTAGTCCTTTTGGTACTACTCATCACCTTTCATTCACCTTTTCTGCTGTGTGCATGTACTTCACTCACGTGGTCTTGTTGTAATGAGGTGTGGTCTTAATTTCTTTGTGAATCTGTGGTTTATTTGACCTGGTTAATTGTAGTCATTGTGTATTAGCTTCTTCCCCTTGCATATTTTCTGTCAGGTGTCTGTGTACTAAACTCTTGCTCTGGGTTTCATTCTCTGCTGCTCATTATGTGTGACTAGTGTCACGCATGTGTGTGATCTTCTGGTGCTGGTTAATGATTTCAGTTTTGGCCGTGTGCTTGAGTGAATTTTCATTCTTCCTGATTTTTCATTGCTAGTCCTGGTTGGTTGCTCCATGTGTTGATTCTTGATCATCCTTATCTCTCGTCGCTTTACCCATGTGTTGTTACTGGTACTTCATGGCAGTTGTGTGGGTTCATTTCTGAGTTCTGGTGTGGAGTACAGCTGGCTTATCGCTTAAACGACCCTTCGTTTTTACTGTGTCTTCATGTTGGGATTTTGGTTGTGAGTTGCGCAATTGTTGTGTTGTTACTGGTGCTGTTCCTTATCTAATTATTGTGGAATCTGTCCTGAAATTAACCTTCTGTGTTAAATCTTCCTTCCTGTTCATTTTCTGTGGGTTATGGGAGTGTAATTGGTAAATCTTGTCATTTTGTGAATGTACACTGTCCTGATCATGTATTCATTTGATGTCTAGTGGTATGAGAGCTTATGTCGCTTTTGATTTGTATCCGTGGATCAGATGCTGTATGTGATCTGCTGTTATTGTAAAAAATTTGTGTACGAGAAATTTTCCTTGCACCTGGTGCTTGTCACTGTGTAACGTCTTCCGTTTTATCTTATTTACATAAGGTATTCCTTTGTTGGTGCCTTCCGTAGTTCCTCATCTGGTTTAGTAAGGTAACCCCTTGTAACTCAGTTGCTTCTGGCTCTACCCTGCATGTTTTTGCAACTCTATATTGTTGCCTGGTTGTCATCTGGCTGTTCTGGGTTCTATTCCAGTGAGTATGGGATCATTTGGGGTAAATCCGAAACTGTCGCTAAAATTCCTTGTCCGTCGTTGGGGTATGGGACCCAACTGATTGACTGAAGGTTCTTCTCCATCAACTTATGTGCTTTGTCATCGTGTAACCTATCACTTCTTCATCGTTTATATTTTATTATATCCCGTGTATTCCGACTGGCTGGTAGGGTGTCTGTGGTGATTGGCCTAATCACACAGGGTGGACTGTTGTTTTGCCATCATATTATTAGTCCTGGGTTATCCAGAGGTTCTTCTGAACACTTGATGGTTGTGATAATACACCTGTGCTCAGTATACTCAAAGATTATTTATATGGAGAGGTAACTTTCCCTGAATTTTGGCCCTTGTTATGCTGCGTTTAGCTGGTTCTGTTTCATGTAATGTAATTTTCATGTCTTGTCAGTTGTTCCCTATCGTTCTACCTGTAATTGTTGGCTGTCATGTAGTTGTTGACCTTGGTAATGGTTGCATGGTGATCTCTTGCGGACACACTTTGAGATCTCCCCACCGTCTGTTATTATGCATGCGAAGTCTCCAGTTATTGCCATCGTTGCTTCTTATTCTTGGTCGGTTATCCATGTGATTGCTACGTTACGGTTGCGGATGGTTGTGTTTATTGTGAACGTTTCTGCCTCTGCGTCTCCTGTTTTCCTAATCTTCATGTTCTGGGCTACCTGTTTTCTGTACATGGTTTGTCAGTATGTGCTCTGCTGCCTCCATTTAGTAATATCTTTTGCTCTGTTACCTCCCTGTACACCCTGGTCATTTATCTTTCCTGCTCTTGGTCTTAACGATCTTTCTGGTATCTGTACTGTCTTGTGGAATTATGTAATGTGTGGAAGAATGCTAGTATTTCATGTAAATGAATGTGAAAACTATAATGGTCTTCGACCTATCAATTTGTTGAGTCTATTGAATTTTACTTAACTTGCTGGGACTAAAACCACTGTAACTTGCCACTGGATTCCATGAGCCACCTTGAATATTCAAAATTATTTTTCTGATCTCTTGTGATTGGTCTTGATACTAGTATATTAAAGTCTTGGGATATTTCAGTTATTTTCTCCTTTTCTTAATATGTAAATCTTATTCAAAGGTTGGATGGGTAATACTATAACTCATAAATTGGTAATTCAAAAACAGGTGTATCTTTGCTTACTAGACAACAAAAGAATGTAAAATGATAAAATTATTTGGTGATTTCTCTAATGCCAATACAAACTAATGGTCTGGTGTAATGATGTTAACGGGGTTACCTATATGTTTAGCTCGGGTGCAAAATTGGAACTGTTATCTCTAGTAAATTTGGACATGTGGAACTTGTGTAACTCCTCGAAGCATAATGAAATATTACTAAGGTGTCCTGGAAACCTAGTTGGAAAAATTTTGTCTGTTCTAACATGTGTGGTTGAACCATTTTGGTTCAGTGTGGTCTGTAAATATGCACTTGGTCCCTCGCTTTTGCTCGTGTGTGTGGTGTTTCAGTTTTAATCGCGCGGCCTTACACCCATGCATCTGCTGAACGGAGAACTAGTGTATGAAATATCTGTGGTTGCTTACTACGCCATGTGCTGGTGTGATTAAACTATGTTGTGTACTGTCAACTTGTGTGGTGTGTGATGTGACGCTGGCCCCATTGTATCTCTTCGGTCACACTCAACGTGTTTATCTACCGGTATTTGGTGAAGTTCTGCTATCCCTCAACCAAGTAAGACCTTTCCATGTTACTGTACTTAATATGTTGGACTATCATCTCTGTATCAACGTGTGAAGATTTATTTTGGACATTGAAATTGTATCATATAATTTTGTATCCCAACATCTTGACACTTCGCCTCCCCGTGTTTTGGCTTTCGGAGGGGAGAACTGAGACAATAATTTACGATACCCTCATTTGTTGGACATATACATTTGTGTGTGGGGACTTTTACCTGCAATTCTCGACCATTGTTTGCATTGCCGTTAAATTATGTGCCTGAAACTGTGGCGATTTAAAATGTATTTTCTTGCCATTGTTACGTCGGTTGCTTCGAAATTCTGATTGGCTCAATAACCAAATTTTAGACTTGAGCGTGCGCAGTGTCGATGTTCAACTGAGCGACCCGCAGCTTGACTGCACTGAACGCGAGTCTGTTCCTGGCAGATCGCCAAGATGGACGCGTTTGGAGGAGTTGTGTACAAAATGCGATTGAAAGTTGTTGGAGTGGAGTTTGATAAACCAGGCTAATAGCCTCGTTAATTAAGGCCTTGCCTTAATTGAAGCGCGATAATGTTGTGTGTTTCATATTTACAGTTTTTTTAATATTAGTGTGACCGAACTATCTGAAGGAGGGTTCTTCATTACAAAATGAGCTAGAATGTAAGCTATTGGATTACAGTATATTAAATTGGACACCCAAAAATGTAAGTACAAGTATCTACTTAATTGTTTCGAAACTGTTCTGCTGCCGGATTATTTGGAGAAGAACGTGTGTATCAAGCTATCTGCGACAACTATTATATTAGAAGAAATGTTTTGGCAACGCTGTTAATATTACTTCGTCTCTACTCCGCTACTGTAATTGAAATTAGGCCTATAGTTTATGGACCTGGCGACCACCGTTTATTCATTAAATTATGCTGGACTTTCTTCTTCATCGGACATTTTAATGATATAAATTGTATCTGCTAAATATTAAAATGTAACTTAACGTGATTTTGGTAATGTTCTATATCCAAATTATTCTTATGGAGTAATTCTGGAACATGGTATATGCGCGGGTGAGAGACCTATTATTCCATTACTTTAATTTAACTGAGATTATCTTTGTGCTGCCTTTTTCTGTTTCTTAAAGTTATTATTATTATTAATTTTGTTGGTGGATTACTTTTTACATTTCTTGGTTCATATTTGTGGCATCCGATGGACTGTTGACAACGTTTTGAAAGACGTTATGTACTAGTATTGTTTTCGTAATGGCTCATTGTTTAATTACTTAATGGGATAGTTTATTTCCGGTCTTATTCGGCCATTACCGTTTTACAAGGCCTCCTAAAATTAAAATTGTGTAACCGGCATTTAAATCCTTTATTAACATTTTGGTTGGAAGAAATGTTAAATTTAAAAGACTATACATAATTATTGTAATATTCTGGTTATAATAAACTGGAATTTGTTCCCTATTTCTTGATGATACTTTTGCCCTCCTCAGATTATTCGCGTCCGTTTTTCTTTCCTTCTTTTTTCATTATTGCGTGCCATGTTTTATCTTATCTCCGGTACGCTAATTTTGTGTGGGCTTTGCCTATTGTCTCCTTTAGTTGGATGTTGGCTTCGGTTTTCGGGAAGCTGTATGCTTCGTGTGTACCATTGTTTTGTTGTCGGTGAAATTTTAAGTGTTTCCCTTCGTAATTTGTAGTTTATTTGAGACATATTTTTATTCGGGTTCGTGCGATTTTCTCTGGTGTCCTTTCAATTATTTACGTGTGGAATTTTTTTTGGGTCTGCTTTTTTTTTTTTCTAGGGGCTTTACGTCGCACCGACACAGATAGGTCTTATGGCGACGATGGGATAGGAAAGGCCTAGGAGTGGGAAGGAAGCGGCCGTGGCCTTAATTAAGGTACAGCCCCAGCATTTGCCTGGTGTGAAGATGGGAAACCACGGAAAACCATCTTCAGGGCTGCCGATAGTGGGATTCGAACCTACTATCTCCCGGATGCAAGCTCACAGCCGCGCGCCTCTACGCGCACGGCCAACTCGTTTTGGGTCTGCTATCGTTGCCTTAAATATTGTGTGTGTTTCCGTGTTTCGAGGTGATTCAAATCCTTGTGTACTGGTTCCGGAAGCAAATTCCAGTTTATTGTGATTAATTGTAGAATATTTACTTACCAAGAAAAGCTGGCCAGTTATGTAATTAATATTTAATGCACGGATCCGTTTTAACATTTGTCATTCATTTATTCTAAGGCAAACTGTAGCTTGTAATCTGAGTGTGTTTTCACGATTTTATTTATCCTAAAAATAGACACTTGTCTCCTAATTTAACGAGTTGAATTATTACAATTTTTATCTTTCTTCTATTTACTTATTTATTACTACATAAAAATTATTTTACGTTGTTATCCGAGTGCGCACTCATAGTATATTTTGCTTTGAAAATTGATTTTTATCTATAATTTAAAGACATTATTTACAGATTTATTTTTTTTTGCTCTGCAGTTTTCATTCCTAAATTCTGTTTATATTTTTCCTAATTTTAAGTAAAGTTCAAGTTATTTAAACATTAATCTTGCTTTCATTTAGCAATCTTGACCTGGCAACCCCTCAAGTAGTTAGCTCGATCCAGTCCTTTCCCTTATGTTCTGTGCCCTCCACGCTGGTTTTGTTAATACTGCTCCTGCTCGATGGTAAGTATTTTGCTCCTTGTGCACATTTGGTTATATTTATGGGGTTTTATTATCATTCCTGTTTTATCTTTGTCGGGTTGCAATTCTGACAAACAACTGTCTCACTATTCTGGACAGCCAGAATGATCGCCAACATCGTATGTCGAGTACACTGCTAGAAGAACATTGAAATCTGTCTGGTCCAACCCAAACAGTTCCCATGTCAGTCCGTCATTGTTTCCACTTTGATTCCTTTCATTTTATTTCTAACACTAATTCTCCATGTACTTTGTGACATTCATTTCTGCTGTACTTATTTTTAATCTTTCTTTGTCACTGGCCAGGTCAGACTGTCGATAGTTGCAAGGGAAAAAAAAAGATGCTTGTAGTTTTATAACCCCAGGATCTCCAGAAGTACATAGAAAGATGTGACATTTCATATCAAAAATGCTGCATGGATTATTCAGGATTGAAACTACAGTCATCTTGATAAGAAATCAGTGATAATGTCACTCGGCTAGTATTCCCCTCAACAGTTACATAATGACACTTTATATCTCAGTCATTCACAAGATCCATAGTGTTATACTTTGTTGATACAAGATAATCGCCTTCAGATTCTGGACATCTTTACAGACAAGTGATGGCTACAGTGGTACCATGATTGTTTGCCGGCAAGTAGTGTATCTTATACTGCTCCTTGTCATTGGCTATGGTATTCAGTCACATGGATCACTTGCTCCAAGTTGGTGTTGAGCAAGGTTTCTACAAGATCAGTCCAGGAGATTGGCTGCCTGCCACATCATTGCTCCAGCTTCTTCATGTGTCGGCTGCAAGTGATATGTCTAAAAACACAAGGATATAGCTGATCAGGCAAGAAATATTTTGTTGTGGTCAGACTTTCGCAAGGATGGATGTGTTAGATGTGTGTGCTGTCCATTGAATGCAAAGCACTACATCTAAAATGCCTCGACACTGTGACAGTCAGTGGCGCAGAGTCCATGTATCTAATGTCATAAGATTCACAATATTTCATCCCAAAAATCTTCATACGATCTCCACATGTTGTGAAATTACTCAAAAAGATTTGTATTGTTCAAACAAAGAATATCTCAAGAAATACAGAAGTATAAATTAGGACTAATAAAAAGAGAAGAGATAGACCTACCTTAGAGTGATTTCCCAAATCTTCTCCCATAGAGGATCCACAGTTTGTTCATCCAGTGTGTTTGCAATAAGGTTCTTTTCAACTTTCATAATGGATATACAGCATCTGAAATAGTATATTACATTCAAAACAAGAAAACTGCATATGGCCGAGTGCACCATTCTTGATGTAAAGTTCACCACGGCCAAGCTTGCATCTGACCCTCTTCAACTCAAAATTCTGACGCATGGACCATGATCAAAGTTGAACAAGGGAGAGACTGGTAATATTTGACAGTGGATTGACGTCTGTCATTCTCGACATGATATGGGTTAAATCTAGACACACATTAAGATGGGGGCACGTTTCAATGTTTTGGATGGCATCAAAGATGAAATTATTTATATAATGACAATCTGAATCATGGCCGAAATTGTATTGGAGTAATTGAGGAACAGGGAAATCGCTTTGATGATTACAGTGACAGGAAATTTGAAGAGAGATTTTGTCTGTTTAGAAAAACAGTGTGGTGGTTAAAAATAGGAAGCAAAAAGCTAAAAATGGTTCCACCTATTCAATACTTTTATTCATATAAGGACTACATAAAGTTGGGACTAGTTTCGATCTTCCCATGAGATCATCTTCAGCCAAAAATTATTATGTATACTTGACAAGTCGTGACATAGAAACAACGAACGTTAAAAATAGGTCGTACGTGAAATTAAAATTAACAGTCTTAGTTGGTATACACCTAAAGTAAATACAAAAACTTATTATTTCCACCTTCTCAATACATATCAATCCTGCAATGTTGTAATGTTGTAATGTTATTGTAAACATTGCAGGATTGATATGTATTGAGAAGGTGGAAATAATTTTTTGTATTTACTTTAAGTGTAATCTCAACTCCATACGGAACCAATTATGAACTTTATAACCTTATTTGGTATACACCGTCAAATTAAAATTAAAAAAAGGTGGGGGGAAAAAAAGAAAAAAGGTGGATCAATCAAATTTCCCCTTATTGTATGCTCTATCAGATGGTCCAAGAGCTCTAGTGGCAGTCGATCCCATTCCTCCGAAAGGGCAATGCGAAGGTCTTGGAGGGTCCTTGGTGGAGGCTGACGGGATGCAATTCGCCTCCTCAATGCATCCAGGCATGTTCTACAGGATTCAGACCCGCAGACCTCACTGGCCAGTCCATGCAATGAATGTCTTCCCCAGCCAGAAATTCATCCACTAGAGCAGCACGGAGCGGTCGGGCATTATCGTCCATTAAGAGGAAGTCTGGACCAACCGCACCTCTGAAGAGTCGAACATGTGGTCTCAGTACCTCATCCCTGTATCTCCGGGCATTAACAATGTTCCTCGGACCACCCATGAAGGTGTGCAGGTCTGTACGGCCGTTCAACATGATGCCGCCCGACACCATGACGCCACCACCACCACCACCATACTGGTCCCGTTCCACGATGTTCCTGTGGTTGTATCAGCTACCCGGTTCTCTCCAGATTAATGTGCGATGAGAATCGTGCTGCAAACTGAAGCGGGATTCATCTGTGAAGAGCACAGGTCTCCATTCATTCATGGTCCAGTTTCGATGTTGGCGGCTCCATAATAAACGGGCCCGTCTCTGTGCTGGAATGAGCGGTACGCACACCGCTGGACGTCAAGCAAACAGCCCTGCTGTTCTGAGCCTCCGGTACACAGTTTGCTGGGAAACAGCAACCCCTGAGATGGCTGCAATCTCTGTCGACAATTATCTTGCAGGTGCACTCCGATTTCATCGGGCAGTTAAGGCCAGATATCCGTCTTGCTGTGGGGTGGTTACCCTTGGTCGACCTGGTACTGGCCTACGACTAACATCTCCTGTGTCTCAAAATTGTCTCCAAAGCCTGGAAATGACACTTTGTGGCACATTCAAGGATACGGCGACTTAGGTCTATGTTTGGCCTGCTTCCAGGCGGCCAAGTATTCTACCCTGCAAAACAGGGTCCAAATGGCGTCGTCGTGCTATTATGTTGTCACGTTCACCACGAGGCTACACTCTGCACACAATAACAGGACAAACACGACTGAGGGTATGTAGGGTGCAGGCAATGGCTGTGTTTACCTAGCAGTTACTCCGCTAGTCAAAGCAGGGAACACTACTTTCCTATGCAGAGCGAACACGTAAGGTTGGTAGGTGTATATGTCGTGCGATTTGCGGTCTATTTCATGTTGCCCTGCTTACACGTAACTTATGCTTAACTTCTGGACAGTAGTGTAATTTTGTGTACGACCTATTTTGAACGTTCATTGTTTCTAGGTCATGACTTGCCAGTGTACATAATAATTTTTGGCTGAAGATGATCTCATGGGAAGATTGAAACTAGTCCTAACTTAATGTACTCCTTATATTAATAAAAGTATTGAATACGCGGATCCATTTTTAGCTTTTTGCTTTCCTATTTGTAGTTTGTATTTCGGTACGGATCAATATGAAACTCGTTGCTTATGAGTGTGGTGGGTATTAGACCAAATAAATACCGTAACCCTGTCCTGTCCATGAACAGACTTCAAGGACATACACAACAGGTTCACTAATTGGGGACATCGCTAATGTAAATCGCTGAACAGTGCAACATATCATTAGTGATTTATTGGAAATCATAGCATTATTGTCTCCTCGCTACATAAAGTTGCCTTCAAGAGGAGAATTATGCTCTCTGATGGAAGGATAAGAGTTGACCAATTCTAGAAGAACATCAAATTCGAGCTTGGAAAAATTAGGGGAATTTCCCCCCCCCCCCATTTATGCAGGCTTTAAGATCATGAAACGGAGGTTATGAATATAAATGAAAACAGGCCAGTTGAACAAAGAGAAGCGCAAGTGACAACTGAATAAGTCATTCACAAGCAATCATCAAGAGAACTATAATTCTATTATCATGTTTGCATCTGCATGGTTTCCTTTCTAATAAAGAGAGTTAATCTCAGTCAAATGCAGAGTTACCAGACCATGTTTTACAAACCAGCGGTAAACATTGGTGTGCTGCAGATATATTTTGAATATGGTTATCATATTACCATGTTCATGGGATCCTCGGTGATCTGGTTTTCTGTTTGAGAATGGTGCACTCAGCCAACAATGACAGAAACCTTCCAGACACTTAAATATTATAAGTTATTAAAAAATTCCCAAAATAACAATAATATTTAACATGCCACAACAACATATATTTCAACATAGCCCTTATAATAGCAAGCAACAACACCCAGCAATGACACCCCAAAACAAGAAAGACAATAACGAAGTCTACACACCAAGTCATGATACCACATAACATAGAACACATTTCTCATTCTACCATGATTCTAAACACCTTGCATATATATACAATACAAGCCTAATAATATTCTTAAGAACTGAGAGGAAACTATATCTGGTGCAAGGTTGGGAGGGGGTTTAAGTATGTTACTTTCTTAATACAGAATTATAATTTGATGTATTAGATATTTGTCCCCATCAAACACCGAGGGTATGCTGCACACTGATAGCTATTACAAGTTTTTAAAAAACTGCTGGTGTCAATGAAGCGTATCAATTAGGCATCAAATTATTACTGCAGTGTTCAGGTATATAGACCAATTTTCTACTCTTGCCATACCCAATTCCACAAAAATGGACGAGAAAATGTTCACGTCATAGATTCACATTTTCTGTATAAGTGGATACTAACATATCAGGGAAAGTATTGACACATTAAATACTGAAACAGAAATGCTATTCCTAATTTGTGAGACTTGTTTATATTGACAGAATTATTAGGATTTCCCTCTGGATTTCTCACTGTCATGAACTCTGCAACAGAACTAACAAAGCCATCTTGTTTTCCAGCAGCAAATGGAGGGATAATTTAGTAACAATTCATTATTTTGATCTGATATAAGTTGATACTCCCTGCATTTACCAGTCCCTTGAATGTCTTGAGTGTTGCTGTCAGTTCAGTGCCACTGTGGAGGCATGTGACCCTGATAAACATTAGGTGAAATTTGGGGCTTGAGCTGTTCGTCTACTCTTCAATATCTGTTAGGTAATGTCAGGGTGAAGAAGGGGATGGGGTCCCAAGGCATATAAACAGATGGTCTACAAATTCCAGGAAACCTGTATAATTAATTCATCTTTGTTAATGTAGATGCAAAATGAGGTATCTGAATGAATTCCACATACATGGAAATTGTTATTTATTCCCCATGTTTCAATTATTGTGAACTGTTACATGTTTTAGTTTAAAAGTACGTTAGTTCTAGCCCCAGTGTAAAAAGGGAAATCAAAAGAACCAAGCTTAGCTGTGATAGGGCGACTGCTCCTTTTCTATTGCAATTATAATTGATAATTCCAGTGAGAGCTGGACGAGAGAAATAAATGATGATAATGATGAATTCCGGAATTATTATTTTATGTAATCAGAGTGAAAAGACAAAGTCAAATATACAGGACAAAAGAGGCAGATAAGAATAGGATTATGAGGATGCAATTGTCTGATTTTTCATACCAAAAAATGCAACAAAATGTCAATACAGATAAGAACAAAACTAAGATACTACAACACCACTGTGATAAGTTCAGATGTATTACACACATTCCAGTGTCTGACTCATAAAAATTAAGCATAAGAAGAGAGAAAAAATATATTAGGGTCAAGAAAAGTAGATGACATATGCAGGACAAGGAAGAATGAGAAGTATTCACAAGCCAATGAATTGATGGACAAAATTAGAAAAAAGACATCTGATGTTTGCTGGGCATGCCCATAAAATGAGACACAACAAATTGACATACGACTATCTGAGGTTATACCAAGAAATTACAAAAGACCAAGATGAACTAGGCCTATCACAGAATACATGAAGGACAGGGCACGTACATGCATCAACACGCCGCACAGTGGGTAATTTCCAGCATCCAGCCGGCCAAAAATGATATTTTCAACCCTCGTCTTTGGTGCGCATTTTCTGTGAGTCGTGTTTATAAGACTCTTGGGTACAGTAATTAAGTATTGAAAAGTTGTGCTGTCTGATTATCTAATCTCAGCGAAGGCCCAAAGTGGGTCTTCTCCGTTAGGGCATCATATTCTGGCGAGGCGAGCGCGCAGTTATTATTATGTGAGGGCTCAGTAAAGACGTCAGAACTAAATATTTCTTTAGCTTGCAATGTGATTATATTAGATGAAGGTTTGTGTTTCATATAGTATGTAGCATTTTCTGAAAATTACTGTATTGTTGTCCAGAATTCAGGTACACTGTGTACAAGCGCTATCTAATTATACAAATTTGAGCTGACTTTCAAAATGGATTGCCTTTGATTTCCGCAATGAAAGTATTTTGGATGAGTTATCTATACTTTATTGAATAGAAAACTGTGACTTTTTGCTGCGACCAGGCGCGACCATGAGAGTAATAAATTTTCTTCAGAAGCCATGTACTCTGTAAGCCGGAGGTCGGTTTCCGAACTGTTGAGGAACAGCAGGGAATAAAAGCGGAACGATGATATTTCGAATGTTGTAATTGGACATTTAGGTTTTGAGGATTGTTTCGAGGATATATCCAAGTCAATAATGAAATCTGTCAGTATTTTGTGTGCTAACATTCGATCACGCTGGACAAAATATAGTAGAAAAAGGGACAAATTGCTGAAGTACAATAAAAGATGTTTCGATAAGAGAATGAGTTTTGCAGAAGGACATGCATCACAACAATGTCAGGATGAGCCTGCCAGTACTGTAGCTCATTCCATGTTAAGAAAACAGTATTGCTCTTATGACACCACGGTTGCCATATAGAACGGCTCCGCTCAACGCCATCACGGGAAAACGGCGGCACATAAATTTGTGAAATTCAGTATGTAAGTTCAAGACAAAAGGCTGAAGAAACCAAGCTACAAATTACTTTTATGAACTAAAGGGGACGTGGGGTTTACAGGGGCCACTTTTGGTTTGTACAAAATCAGGGGTAAGCTACGGCACATAAGAAACCTCAGCACTAAAATATAAGGCAAATTGCGAGAGAAAATAGACAAATAGTTTTATGGGCTCGAGGGGCAGGGGATGTATTTAATTCCATTTAATAAATTTATCCAGACAATAAAAGCTAGAAAACAGACGCAGTGAGTACAAAAGATCACAGTATTAATGTTAAAGAAATAAATCACGCACCTGGGCTTATCGCATAACTCTCATTCAACACAATACATTTACGCACTCATTTAAAGCCTAAAATACACACGCAATAAATAAATACTGTAGATGACTTCACTACAGAAGTTCAGGGAGAAAACGCTTCTATTGGTTGGTATCCGAAGCAAAATGCTGGCAATACCAATGATGGAAACCGCTAGAAGATTCTTCAGAGAGGCTTCCACTTCTGCGGATATTACTAGAGTAGACATAAATTCAATAAACCATCTACGTACCATCGTAGAAACTATTTTGTGTGGGTATGCCACTGATAAAGTGTCATTTGACATGTACGAAAAGGAAACTATACAATTATACTTACAAGAATACAAATCGTACTACATGCCTGTAGCTTTCCACAAACTCTTGGGTCATGGAGAGGAGGTCATTAGGCACTATACTATACCTATTGGACAACTCTCCCAGGAAGCCCAGGAGGCCAGTAAAAAGATAATAGGAAACCTTCCAGAAAGACAAAAATACTACCTTTTCCGTAGGCTGCTTATATCATCGGGCCCATTATTTTACCAGCTCAGGGAAATCAAGGAAAAGGAAGTTAATTCCGCTTTTACGAGAAGTGCTCAACTTACTGTCTGAGCCTCCTGTATCTGGTTTTGCCGAAGGAGATAATGACAGTGACGATAGCAATTCTGATGAAACTGCATCTAATGAATAAACTGTTTGGCAAGTACATGTATTCCTGTATCTGTTTTTAAACATACTAAACAGCATGTCCCACTATTAACATCTATTTAATTTCTTAAAGCTATAACGAAAAATGATTAAAATCACAAAGGTTTCTAATTCTATTCCTGGCGTAGTCATTTGTTCTTTGTGCTTGATTGACCACACACTTAATTATCTCCAATAATAGCAGTTACATACTAAGTTTTAAGTGAATCGGTCCATTAGTTCCTGAGATACGATTTTTGGCCGGCTAGATTCCTGAAATTACGCACTGTGCGCCGCTGCATTGAATCCCGGATGTGCTGATGTATCCCTGAAGTATTGTGTATACAGTAAAACCTCGTTAATTCAAAGTCGTTGGAATGCGAAAATCGGACTTTGAATTATGTGATTTTGAATTAACCGCCAACACATAATTTGGAAATATCAACCCTTGGGGCATCACAATATATTCTAAGACCCATTACTGGATGCAATTAACCTTGATTCACAGTTTAAACCTCTCAAATGCCATGGTAAAAAACTATTTCCAACATGCATCCAACAAAGTGCATTTACAGTATTCAAATAATGCACTTGGATAACTCACCGGCAAACATAACCTCACACAATGAAATCAAAAGAAAGAAAACATGATTCAAAGACGAGAAGAAATCTATACTGGCTCCCCTATGCAACTGCTTTATTCACTGGATTACTGTACTGTATGCATTTTAGATGCCTTGTACTTTGCACGGAAAGTACCCGATGCCCTTAAAACATCGCGGCTTATTGAACTTTACTATGACGGGGGAAGGAAGTCTCTTGCTTCGGTGTGCACTGCATAGCAACACAGTACATTTCCCAGCTGGCAATTCTCTCCTTTAAAACCATACATCCATTTGGTCTCAGCATTTAAAAAAATAAAACAAACAATGCAGTTTCATCGGCATTGACAATATTGTTTGGTGCTCTGCACTCAACCGGCATGCTTGTTTCACATTGCGCAAGGTTCATTTGGTTCCTATTGAATTGGGATTGCTCCTTTGTAACACAACAAGATTTCAATCTACCGCAAGATATCTCCAACAGTTTTGTCAACATTTAACCTCTGTTATGGATTTATTGGACAAAATAATTCCCTCTGCGCCAATGTTGAACTTCATATCTTCTAGAATTTGATAGAAACATTGAACATTGTTTAAAATCCGACTTAAACCAATTTTTAAATGTGCAACCTTAGACTATTCGTCAACTAGAGATTATTTTATTCAAATTTGAGATAATAGTTGTTTAATATTGTAATTTTACGAGACATATACCAAAAAGATTTTATTTGTCACTGTTCAACAACAGTTCATATTTTCACCATTTTATATGTACATCATTCCACCACATCCCCAGTCCATTCTTTCATCTCTCATCTCACCATATAACTCTGTTTTAGGACTATGGTATTGTCCCCGTGAAAATTGGCGATCTTACGAATATTTTAACAAGTGGAAAGCAAAGATTTTATTGTCTGCTTGAAGCCGCAACACATCACTTGGGAACTTGTGGCGAGCCGTGAACGAGTTTTTTTTTGTCGTTCAGAGGGGTGCGATACGTCATCAGCGAGACTGTGCCAAGGTTATAGCTAACCACGTGACTGCCTTCGCACGCGCGACCCAGCTTGTTTCTAAGATAGTCTGCGCAAATTAAAGGTGATCATCAGCCAATTACCGTTCTCGCTGAAGAACACGCCTCCCTGGGCTAATTAGATAAAAGGCCTTGCTTCGAGTGAATCGTTCTCTTCTCTTTACGCTCTTCTTAATGCTTGTTCGCTGTGAGAGACATCACATTACCGGACCACGTGGAAGGAGAAATTTCAAGACAAGTCGACGCCCGTTCTACCAGAATTTAGTCTGATAATTAGTGAATTTTGTGGAATAAAAACGTCTAGGAGCCAAGTTAAGTGTGACAGTGTAGACGAGCTGTTTATATTCTGCGTGTGTTTGTGCAAAATACTCAATTTTGTCATCTCAGTTACAGCTTGTGACCAGCAATCAACGAAGACGTCTTGGAATTGAAGATCTCAAGATGAAGAATTCCGCAACTACCAACATCATTTCATCGAGGGACATCCATCGCAGAGCCTCCATGGAGCTGTAAAAATGTAAGGCGTCTCTGGTAATTGGAAGGAGACTGGCCGGAGTATGCTGAAATAACTGACTGTCGACGGGAATCGAACTCTACAAAAACTTGAGTACCTTTTAATTTAATTTATCTGTCTTATCTTTTGTACAACTAGAGGTCTTTCTTCTTAAGTCGTAGATCTATCAGTTTGCTGTAGTTAGAAATATTTCATTTTCCTACTTCTTAAGGTGTCATGGTAGACTAGGTACGTGTGAATGAAATTTTGGAATCTATTAGAGTAGACATGTAGGTTGTCTTTGAATGACTTCCCATGCTTAAGGAGCTTAAGTTTAATAATCACTGACCACACGATAAATCCACTTTCTTTGTAATATTGAACGTTACCGGACGGAAAATTTGCGTGTACATCTTGAGTGAATAGGGTCGAACCTAGTGTCTTCTAAGATCACTTGTTGTTTTTTTTATGATGAAGTCATCTAATTTTACGACATTCCAGGAGAATCAGTAGATGTAATAATCACTTAAATAATAATAATATAGATTAAAGATCGGGTAAAACAGAAGTAAACGCTCGTGAGCCATAAAACTATTGTAGAGTTCCTAAATGTGAGATAGAATGTGCTCTGTTCATGAAGGGTCTGGAATATGGCCTATCCTGAGGGATATTCGTTGCATAATTGAGTAAATGATGAATTAGTGGTGATATTGACTTATTCTTGTGTATTTGGAGCGCAAGATAGATTATAATTAGTGGAGCACGTGTTTGCGAATGTATTTCACAGGTAGGAAGTAAAAATAATGCGAGTAAGGCTCACGCTTGCGGTAAATTCAACCTGTAGCCCACGTGATGGTAGTGCTTATGGATTTTACTAGAATCTTCCATTATAATCTCATGAATTAGATGAACTAGCGCTGATATGTGAAATGTATTTCTATCAAGTGATACCCATGACTTCGATCACTAGCCACCATTAATGTAAGAGAATTTCTGTGCACGAATTATTTCTGCGAGACATTACGCGTCCCGACCATCGATAAAAATCATAAATAAAATTGCCAAATCAGGATTCGATGTAAATAGTGTACATAAAAACGTGTTTCCCTAGTATGAATGTGTGTGTGTAAATGTGTATATTTCTCTTGTGCCATGTTGATTTCATTTAATTTTGATCTGGTCGCGCACTCGCTGTGACGCGGATCACATTCATCGTTGTGCGTTGCCTTAAGAAATAATTTCATGCCCTTAAGGGAAAGTTTAATTAAATTAAGTCAAGGAAGACTAGGAAGGAATTTAATTTTTTTTTTTAATAGCGAGATTTAAAAGGAAAGATCATCTCGTTACTTTGTAAAGGCACTCGATTTGTAAGAAAATTTATTTAACCAGCTCACACGTTGGTAATGTAAATTTCTAAAAATCTGAAATACTTTAAGATTAATTTGAATAGAAATGAAATGCAAAGATCAAAGGTAGAAATTTGTCAGCCGCATGATTGCTTTGAAACATTATGAAAAATAAGTCATTAATAATTAATCAAAAATCATTACTCTGAAATGCTAATGATGAACATTAGATAAATGATGCGGTGGAGAATTAGTAAGAACACGATCGTGTGACAATGAAACAGGTTAACTGTATGACAAAATAATAATAATAGTAATAATAATAATCGAGATAATAATTAATTAATTTTAAGAATTTTGGAAACAGTTTTTCTTTGCTACTGAAGTTCATGTTAGTGTCATTAACCATTATTAAATATTGTAAATGACTAATTCAGTTGTGTACATCGTAAAGACCACGTGTTGAGGCAACTTTAAATTGGTGAAACTTTGAACAGATGTTAATTTATTTAGTTCTTTCAGTCAAATGTTTGGTTTAAAAAGGCAAGTGGCCTAATTACTTCTTTGGTTTCATTTACAGCACAGTAGAGCTGGAGATATGAACACGTGTCACTCTAAATCGAGGAAGAAATCCGATATTATGAAAGCTCTGTTATGTTAAAAGAAAAATATCATCAAGAATATTTTGTTGTTTAATTGCTTATGTGAATAAATGTCAGAGTGTTGTTTTAATATTTCTTTTTATCCTGTTTGGTCATCAATCCTTACAACCCTTAAATGCCTCTAGAAAGTGATAGCCAACGATCGAACGGTCCACCTTGGGACTCATCGCTCGATGGCTGGGCTTAGCTCGGGAAAAATGGGGGCAGTATACACTTATGTATCTTGGCTAGGCTGATGATGTTCCGTATAGGACCAAAACTAGTACCTTGTAATAGCACATTGTAATGTTTTTGTAAACATCGCATGACTGTCAAGTATTGAGAAGCTGGATTAAAAAATTTGTATTTATTTTACGTGTAGACTTAACTCAATACGGAACCAACTATGAAATTTATAACCTTGAAAGATTCTACCTCTCCGCACACTGCCTGCTACGTGACATTGTGGCATTACTTAAGGCGCCGAATACAAAATACAGTAATTACAATTCCGCTCAAACTTGGCAGATATGAGGCACACTGTAGACAAGCTGAAGTGGGTAAAGTGCGCAAAGTTACCCCTGCAAATTCAGGAAGACACGTTCTTTCATGACGCGGAGAAAAATACTGTAAAAAACTAATTTTTTTTCAAAATGTAAAGGCAGTTTCGAATTAAAAGTCTGAATTTCGGTAACAGGACCAACATTGTCTTTGAATTATGAAATATCCAGATTTAGAATTAAACGATTTAAATAAGACGCAAAACCGTACCTCATGTTTCTGGGAACGAAAGCTGCTTCGAATTAGGCGAGATTTTGAAGTAACCAATTTTGAATTATCCAAGGTTCTACTGGACATGTATCAACGCTAACAGAACACATTTTCAACATTTCATGTAAAAAAAGAGTTTCATGTGGTATGATTCTTTTTATATTTTTTAACAAAAGCAGCCATCGCCTTAATTAAGGTACAGCCCCAGCATTTGCCTAGTGTGAAAAAGGCAAAACCAGGGCTGCCGACAGTAGGGTTCAAACCCACTATCTCCCAAATCCAAGCTCACAGCTGTGTGCCCCTAACCGCATGGCCAATTGTTCAGTCATGTGGTATGCTGATACATTCTGTTCCTGTGTGTTTCCAATCATTAATGAGAGAATGAGTTCTAACATGGAAATAAAGTACGAGGGTTGAGTCATAACTAATGCCAACAATTTTTTTTGCTCGCAAACAGGAGAAAACATGGAAAATCTAAGATATGCATTTAGAAATATAGGGCATGTACTTATGCATAATGCCTGAAGACAAATTCTAACTTCAGGAGATTCTCGTAGGAAAGTGACAGAACACAGCCATTGGTAAACATTGTTTTATTATGGTATAGACAGCAAATACACAAGACTATGTACAAAGGACAGGTCTCCACTGGTTACAGACCTTCAAAATAATCACCCAAGGTTTTCACTGTGCGTTGCCAGCGGTGGGGCAGGCGCAGAATACCATTCGCTGCATGTGTATTGCCAAAGTGTGACACCTCTCCTCTTTGTTAGCAAACCACTGTCCACGTAATGGCTTCTTGACTTTGGGGATTAGATCATAGTCACATGGGATCAGATCAGGCAAATAAGGCAGGTGTGGAAGAACATCCCATCCCCACTGTTGGAAGCGAAGCTGAACGATGGCTGCCGTGTGAGCTATCGCGTTATCGTGTAGGATAACGGGATTGTCCAAAATACCTGGACATTTGGTTCACACTGCACGGCGCAACTGATACTCGTACAACAAAAAGGAATTGTAATCAACTGCATTGACAGTGTGCCCCGCACACACTGGATGAACATCTCCCCCCACCTCGCCACTGTTCTATAGGGCATGGCATGCACACTTCATGCTTCCCACAGCTCTGCATGGCATTGGCATGCATTTCTGCCACACAGAACTGCTATTTTAATATACGATCGTTGCTCCTGCTTGTTGACTTCCATTTTGTGACCCACTCACACACTGAATTTGGGGGAATGCTAAGACCCACACTGTTGATTACACACACCATCTAGTCCCATCATACGAAAGTACATACTGTACGTTTCCAAATGCATATCTTAGATTTTCCGTGTTGCCTGCGTGGAATCGGAGGTAAGGCTTTTTGCGGATGATGTTATTCTCTATAGAGTGATAAATAAGTTACAAGATTGTGAGCAACTGCAACGTGACCTCAAAAATGTTGAGAGATGGACAGCAGGCAATGGTATTGTCCCCGTGAAAATTGGCGATCTTATGAATATTTTAACAAGTGGAAAGCAAAAGATTTTATTGTCTGCTTGAAGCTGCAACACATCACTTGGGAACTTGTGGCGAGCCGTGAACGAGTTTTTTTTTTGCCGTTCAGAGGGGTGCGATACGTCACCGGCAGGACTGTGTCAAGGTTATAGCAAACCACGTGACTACCTTCGCACGCGCGACTCAGCCTGTTTCTAGAATAGTCTGCGCAAATTAAAGGTGATCATCAGCCAATTACCGTACTCGCTGAAGAACACGCCTCCCTGGGCTAATTAGATATAAGGCCTTGCTTCGAGTGAATCGCTCTCTTAATGCTTAATGCTCTTCTCTTTACGTTCTTCTTAATGCTTGTTCGCTGCGTGAGACATCACATCACCGGACCACGTGGAAGGAGAAATTTCAAGACAAGTCGACGCCCGTTCTACCAGAATTTAGTCTGATAATTAGTGAATTCTGTGGAATAAAAACACCTAGGAGCCAAGTTAAGTGTGACAGTGTAGACGAGCTGTTTATATTCTGCGTGTGCTTGTGCAAAATACTTAATTTTGTCATCTCAGTTACAGCTTGTGACCAGCAATCAACGAAGACGTCTTGGAATTGAAGATCTCAAGATGAAGAATTCCGCAACTACCAACATCATTTCATCGAGGGACATCCATCACAGAGCCTCCATGGAGCTGTAAAAATGTAAGGCGTCTCTGGTAATTGGAAGAAGACTGGCCGGAGTATGCTGAAATAACTGACTGTCGACGGGAATCGAACTCTACAAAAACTTGAGTACCTTTTTAATTTAATTTATCTGTCCTATCTTTTGTACAACTAGAGGTCTTTCTTCTTAAGTCGTAGATCTATCAGTTTGCTGTAGTTAGAAATATTTCATTTTCCTACTTCTTAAGGTGTCATGGTAGACTAGGTACGTGTGAATGAGATTTTGAAATCTATTAGAGTAGACATGTAGGTTGTCTTTGACTGACTTCCCATGCTTAAGGAGCTTAAGTTTAATAATCACTGACCACACGATAAATCCACTTTATTTGTAATATTGAAAGTTACCGGACGGAAAATTTGCGTGTACATTTTGAGTGAATAGGGTCGAACCTAGTGTCTTTTAAAATCACTTGTTGTTTTTTATGATGAAGTCATCTAATTTTACGACATTCCAGGAGAATCAGTAGATGTAATAATCACTTAAATAATAATAATGTTGATTAAAGATCGGGTAAAACAGAAGTAAACGCTCGTGAGCCATAAAACTACTGTAGAATTCCTAAATGTGAGATAGAATGTGCTCTGTTCATGAAGGGTCTGGAATATGACCTATCCTGAGGGATATTTGTTGCATAATTGAGTAAATGATGAATTAGTGGTGATATTGATTTATTCTTGTGTATTTGGAGCGCAAGATAGATTGTAATTAGTGGAGCACGTGTTTGTGAGTGCATTTCACAGGTAGGAAGTAAAAATAATGCGAGTAAGGCTCACGCTTGCGGTAAATTCAACCTGTAGCCCACATGATGGTAGTGCTTATGGATTTTACTAGAATCTTCCATTATAATCTCATGAATTAGATGAACTTGCGCTGATATGTGAAATGTATTTCTATCAAGTGATACTCATGACTTCGATCACTAGCCACCATTAATGTAAGAGAATTTCTGTGCACGAATTATTTTTGCGAGACATTACGCGTCCCGACCATTGATAAAAATCATAACTAAAATTGCTAAGTCAGGATTCGTTGTAAATAGTGTACATAAAACGTGTTTCCCTAGTGTGAATGTGTGTGTAAGTGTGTATATTTCTCTTGTGCCATGTTAATTTCATTTAATTTTGATCTGGTCGCGCACTCGCCGTGACGCGGATCACATTCATCGTTGTGTGTTGCCTTAAGAAATAATTTCATGCCCTTAAGGGAAAGTTTAATTAAATTAAGTCAAGGAAGACTAGGAAGGAATTTAATTTTTTTTGCGAGATTTAAAAGGAAAGATCATCTCGTTACTTTGTAAAGGCACTCGATTTGTAACAAAATTTATTTAACTAGCTCACACGTTGGTAATGTAAATTTCTAAAAATCTGAAATACTTTAAGATTAATTTGAATAGAGATGAAATGCAAAGATTAAAGGTAGAAATTTTGTCAGCCGCATGACTGCTTTGAAACATTGTAAAAATAAGTCATTAATAATTAATCAAAAATCATTACTCTGAAATACTAAAGATGAATATTAGATAAATGATGCGGTGGAGAATTAGTAAGAGCACGATCGTGTTACAATGAAACAGGTTAACTGTATGACAAAATAATGATAATAGTAATAATAATAATCGAGATAATAATTAATTAATTTTAAGAATTTTGGAAACAATTTTTCTTTGCTACTGAAGTTCACGTTAGTGTCACTAACCATTATTAAATATTGTAAATGACTAATTCAGCTGTGTACATAGTAAATACCACGTGTTGAGGCAACTTTAAATTGGTGAAACTTTGAACACATGTTTATTTAGTTCTTTCAGTCAAATGTTTGGTTTAAAAAGGCAAGTGGCCTAATTACTTCTTTGGTTTCATTTACAGCACAGTAGAGCTGGAGATATGAACACAAGTCACTCTAAATCGAGGAAGAAACCCGATATTATGAAAGCTCTGTTATGTAAAAAGGAAATATTAGCAAGAATATTTTGTTGTTTAATTGCTTATGTGAATAAATGTCAGAGTGTTGTTTTAATATTTCTTTTTATCCTGCTTGGTCATCAATCCTTACAACCCTTAAATGCCTCTAGAAAGTGATAGCCAACGATCGAACGGTCCACCTTGGGACTCATCGCTCGATGGCTGGGCTTAGCTCGGGAAAAATGGGGGCATTTAAGATGGCTTAATCCAAGCGTGGGGCTCGAGATTGGCTTATCCAAGCTCGAAAATGATCTTGTGCTGTCCAGTGTTTATGACATTGACAAGATCAGATGACCAATTAAATTAGGCTGACTCTGACACATTTATTCGCCCAAATTCTTGTGGCTAACATAAGCACATGTTAAATGTAACTTGTATGAATATTGTTAAAAACAAATTCTTGCTGGTAATTAGAAATTTGAATTTGCTGCGATGATAATTAATTAAAGTTAGACTCATAATTGCGACCGATATTGGTGAAAATTTGGAACTTTCATGATATCGACAAATCGGTGCCTTCACAAATTTGATAGAGTTCGATTCCCAATATTTCAGTAGTCCGGTTAGAATCCTTCCAATACCAGAATAGCCATTTAATGAATAATTGTAACTATGGAGGACTTAAGGCAGATGTTGTTGGCTATGGAGGAGAGGATTAATGCCAACTTGAACATTAGTCAAGCTAACTTAGAGAAAACCTTAGAGGAAAAACTTAATGAAAATCAGGCTCACTTAGAGGAAAAACTTAGCGGAAATCAGGCTCGCTTAGAGAAAAGACTTAGTGAAAATCAGGTGAACCTAGAGAAAGGACTCTTTGAACTCAATAATAGTCAGGCGAACTTAGAGAAAAAATTTAGTGACACTCAGGTACACTTAGAAAAAGGACTTAGTGATCTCAGTGACGCACAAATAAACCTCGAAAAATCTCTCGGGGAAGCTATTGAAGAAAAGTTGACGGACATAAAAAACCAAACTGAAGAAGGTTTAGGAAAAATATGTTCGGACATTAAACTTTTTAACGGCAAGCTAGCCTCAGTGCAGAGCGAGCTCGTAATAGTCAAGAATGATTTCGCTACTATGAAAAAGGAGGTAAACGAAAACATTGCCAAGTCTATGGCGGGCATGTCCAATGAATTCAGTGAACGACTGGCAAACGTTCAGCAGGACATATTAACTGGAATCGACAAATACAAGGGCGAAGTTGAACAATCATTCCTGAATATTGAGGAAAAGATTGACACAAATTCAGAGGACCTTAAGGTTACGAAAACGGCTTGGGCGAAGAAATTCATTGGATTAAACGAGAAACTACAACAAGTCGAAAAGGGCATTCTCGACAAAATCGAGACATCCCAAGTCGATACCTCGGAACGGATGGATTATATCCACGAGTCACTGGAGGATAGTTGGGGCGAAATAAAAACCATCAAAACCACCCTGATGAATGCCATACATAAGGTCACGACTGAGTCAAAAACGGAAACCGAAGGGATTCGAAAGGAGTACACGGATGGAATTAAGGAGCTTGTACATGAAATGCATCTCCTGAAAATCCAGAACGAGAACACTAGCAAGGTCACCAACTCGTTGCTAGAGAAGCAGGCATTACTGGAGCAACGTGTAACCGGCACGGGTCTAACGTCAACTCCACTTGCAACTGCAGGGACAGGCGCTGCGAATACAATTGACATGTCTTCAGAGCCGACAGTAAATGCGTCTCAAATGAATACAACCGGCCAGACGCAAATAGTAAATATAATTCGTCTTCACGAAGACCAACCCAAGAAGTTCAATAACGTTAGAGGAAACGTGACTCCGAAAGGCTTTATCCGGGAACTGCAGGATTACTTTCGCGATGCGAAAATTCCACCAGAAAGGCAGCTAAGAGTCACCGAAAAATTCCTGGAAGACTCAGTTCATACCTGGTTTGTCGCATTTCGATTTTCGTTTGACGATTTCGAAAGTTTCAAGAAAGCATTCCTGGAGAAGTACTGGAATAGCGATGTCCAATATAACCTTAGGACGGAGTTATACGCCAGGAAATATGCATCATCTACGCCCACGAGATATGCGGACTTCCTGTCCAGCCAATTAAGAAAATTAAGGGAACTAGACTCACCGCCATCAGAACCTGAGTTGGTTAAGTTGATCACCCGACAGTTACCACCAGATGTGCAGAGGATCATGATAGCCTCAAATACACAATCTGCAATTCAGGCTGAGGCGTTGTTAAGACAATTAGACATGACGTCCAAGGAACCAGTTCGTCAGGGACGAAACTCGGAACCTCAGATCCATCAGGTAACAACGAATAAGGAGGAAGAATCGAAATCAGTCAACCAAGGGAGAACGTGGAAACGTAACCCTGGAGGGCAAGATTCACCTCGTGATCGATCGCCCGTACGCAGAAATAGACCCATTAGAAACTGGGAATATTCCAGACGTAACGAGAGGAAACGTCCATACTCAGATTACCGAAGGAGCTGGAACCGAAACCAGGACTTCCGCCACTCAAGAGGAAGGAGAGACTGGCGAGAAGAAGAAAAGGAGAAATATCTAAAAGACCTTCAAAACTCGACGCAGGAAAACGAACGATGGCGAAGAGCAATCCAAACCCAGGATACCAACACTGATATCGTGGGAGCGGAAAGCCTTCAATACCAAGAGGCCAAGGCTCGGGGAAGCCAACATAACAACTCGAGTCAGGAGCACAGCCAAGGTGCCATTAAGAAAAGACCTCATCTTCAATGAGAAGAGATAGAACGAATCCTGAAGGCAAAATCACTAAACTTCAAGAAGGAAGTGCGATACAGGTCGACGCATGGACTACCGAACACCTACACCACTAGCTGACACCGTGTAACCATCTGTTAAAAGGGAAAAATAAGTTACTGAAGATGGAAATAAAACTTGAGAAACACCCTGTATGGAGAGATTAGGCTACTGGATGCCAGGAGCGGAACGAGGAACTCCGAGTCTCACACCTGTCGCGAGCTCAACTGAGTTATTACCAGGTGATTCAACAACCAATTTTCCGGAACAATAGTAATGGACACTGTTATGTAATAATTTCATCTACAAATGAAATTATATTCCAACCAAGGGAGAGATGTCCCCGTGAAAATTGGCGATCTTATGAATATTTTAACAAGTGGAAAGCAAAAGATTTTATTGTCTGCTTGAAGCTGCAACACATCACTTGGGAACTTGTGGCGAGCCGTGAACGAGTTTTTTTTTTGCCGTTCAGAGGGGTGCGATACGTCACCGGCAGGACTGTGTCAAGGTTATAGCAAACCACGTGACTACCTTCGCACGCGCGACTCAGCCTGTTTCTAGAATAGTCTGCGCAAATTAAAGGTGATCATCAGCCAATTACCGTACTCGCTGAAGAACACGCCTCCCTGGGCTAATTAGATATAAGGCCTTGCTTCGAGTGAATCGCTCTCTTAATGCTTAATGCTCTTCTCTTTACGTTCTTCTTAATGCTTGTTCGCTGCGTGAGACATCACATCACCGGACCACGTGGAAGGAGAAATTTCAAGACAAGTCGACGCCCGTTCTACCAGAATTTAGTCTGATAATTAGTGAATTCTGTGGAATAAAAACACCTAGGAGCCAAGTTAAGTGTGACAGTGTAGACGAGCTGTTTATATTCTGCGTGTGCTTGTGCAAAATACTTAATTTTGTCATCTCAGTTACAGCTTGTGACCAGCAATCAACGAAGACGTCTTGGAATTGAAGATCTCAAGATGAAGAATTCCGCAACTACCAACATCATTTCATCGAGGGACATCCATCACAGAGCCTCCATGGAGCTGTAAAAATGTAAGGCGTCTCTGGTAATTGGAAGAAGACTGGCCGGAGTATGCTGAAATAACTGACTGTCGACGGGAATCGAACTCTACAAAAACTTGAGTACCTTTTTAATTTAATTTATCTGTCCTATCTTTTGTACAACTAGAGGTCTTTCTTCTTAAGTCGTAGATCTATCAGTTTGCTGTAGTTAGAAATATTTCATTTTCCTACTTCTTAAGGTGTCATGGTAGACTAGGTACGTGTGAATGAGATTTTGAAATCTATTAGAGTAGACATGTAGGTTGTCTTTGACTGACTTCCCATGCTTAAGGAGCTTAAGTTTAATAATCACTGACCACACGATAAATCCACTTTATTTGTAATATTGAAAGTTACCGGACGGAAAATTTGCGTGTACATTTTGAGTGAATAGGGTCGAACCTAGTGTCTTTTAAAATCACTTGTTGTTTTTTATGATGAAGTCATCTAATTTTACGACATTCCAGGAGAATCAGTAGATGTAATAATCACTTAAATAATAATAATGTTGATTAAAGATCGGGTAAAACAGAAGTAAACGCTCGTGAGCCATAAAACTACTGTAGAATTCCTAAATGTGAGATAGAATGTGCTCTGTTCATGAAGGGTCTGGAATATGACCTATCCTGAGGGATATTTGTTGCATAATTGAGTAAATGATGAATTAGTGGTGATATTGATTTATTCTTGTGTATTTGGAGCGCAAGATAGATTGTAATTAGTGGAGCACGTGTTTGTGAGTGCATTTCACAGGTAGGAAGTAAAAATAATGCGAGTAAGGCTCACGCTTGCGGTAAATTCAACCTGTAGCCCACATGATGGTAGTGCTTATGGATTTTACTAGAATCTTCCATTATAATCTCATGAATTAGATGAACTTGCGCTGATATGTGAAATGTATTTCTATCAAGTGATACTCATGACTTCGATCACTAGCCACCATTAATGTAAGAGAATTTCTGTGCACGAATTATTTTTGCGAGACATTACGCGTCCCGACCATTGATAAAAATCATAACTAAAATTGCTAAGTCAGGATTCGTTGTAAATAGTGTACATAAAACGTGTTTCCCTAGTGTGAATGTGTGTGTAAGTGTGTATATTTCTCTTGTGCCATGTTAATTTCATTTAATTTTGATCTGGTCGCGCACTCGCCGTGACGCGGATCACATTCATCGTTGTGTGTTGCCTTAAGAAATAATTTCATGCCCTTAAGGGAAAGTTTAATTAAATTAAGTCAAGGAAGACTAGGAAGGAATTTAATTTTTTTTGCGAGATTTAAAAGGAAAGATCATCTCGTTACTTTGTAAAGGCACTCGATTTGTAACAAAATTTATTTAACTAGCTCACACGTTGGTAATGTAAATTTCTAAAAATCTGAAATACTTTAAGATTAATTTGAATAGAGATGAAATGCAAAGATTAAAGGTAGAAATTTTGTCAGCCGCATGACTGCTTTGAAACATTGTAAAAATAAGTCATTAATAATTAATCAAAAATCATTACTCTGAAATACTAAAGATGAATATTAGATAAATGATGCGGTGGAGAATTAGTAAGAGCACGATCGTGTTACAATGAAACAGGTTAACTGTATGACAAAATAATGATAATAGTAATAATAATAATCGAGATAATAATTAATTAATTTTAAGAATTTTGGAAACAATTTTTCTTTGCTACTGAAGTTCACGTTAGTGTCACTAACCATTATTAAATATTGTAAATGACTAATTCAGCTGTGTACATAGTAAATACCACGTGTTGAGGCAACTTTAAATTGGTGAAACTTTGAACACATGTTTATTTAGTTCTTTCAGTCAAATGTTTGGTTTAAAAAGGCAAGTGGCCTAATTACTTCTTTGGTTTCATTTACAGCACAGTAGAGCTGGAGATATGAACACAAGTCACTCTAAATCGAGGAAGAAACCCGATATTATGAAAGCTCTGTTATGTAAAAAGGAAATATTAGCAAGAATATTTTGTTGTTTAATTGCTTATGTGAATAAATGTCAGAGTGTTGTTTTAATATTTCTTTTTATCCTGCTTGGTCATCAATCCTTACAACCCTTAAATGCCTCTAGAAAGTGATAGCCAACGATCGAACGGTCCACCTTGGGACTCATCGCTCGATGGCTGGGCTTAGCTCGGGAAAAATGGGGGCAGTATGTTGATAAACGGGGTTAAAAGTCAGGTTGTAAGTTTTACAAATAGGAAAAGTCCTCTCAGTTTTAATTACTGCGTTGATGGGGTGAAAGTTCCTTTTGGGGATCATTGTAAGTATCTAGGTGTTAATATAAGGAAAGATCTTTATTGGGGTAATCACATAAATATGATTGTAAATAAAGGGTACAGATCTCTGCACATGGTTATGAGGGTGTTTAGGGGTTGTAGTAAGGATGTAAAGGAGAGTGCATATAAGTCTCTGGTAAGACCCCAACTAGAGTATGGTTCCAGTGTATGGGACCCTCACCAGGATTACCTGATTCAAGAACTGGAAAAAATCCAAAGAAAAGCAGCTCGATTTGTTCTGGGTGATTTCCGACAAAAGAGTAGCGTTACAAAAATGTTGCAATGTTTGGGTTGGGAAGAATTGAGAGAAAGAAGAAGAGCTGCTCAACTAAGTGGTATGTTACAAGTAACTATTCTCATTTTAGTTCCGTATTGAAGTTGACGTATGTCTCAAATATTGTAATAATAAGTGGTATGTTCCGAGCTGTCAGCGGAGAGATGCCTTGGAATGACATTAGTAGACGAATAAGTTTGAATGGCGTTTATAAAAGTAGGAAAGATCACAATATGAAGATAAAGTTGGAATTCAAGAGGACAAACTGGGGCAAATATTCATTTATAGGAAGGGGAGTTAGGGATTGGAATAACTTACCAAGGGAGATGTTCAATAAATTTCCAATTTCTTTGAAATCATTTAGGAAAAGGCTAGGAAAGCAACAGATAGGGAATCTGCCACCTGGGTGACTGCCCTAAATGCAGATCAGTATTGATTGATTGATTGATTGATTGATTGATTGATTGATTGATGTGAGGAATGTCTTCTGAAAGTTTGGTCATACATAACTGTAATACCCTGTACCATTGTGAGCCAAGATACAAAGTGAAAGAATGATAAGGCTGTATGGGCCATCCCCTGCATTATATCCATACCGGGAAAGTCAGCAGCATCTTCTTGACCTGTCATTCAGTGCCTACTTACAGTCCTGCAAGTGTACAGTAGGGAGAAATGCAACATGAAATTTCTGTCTCAGTGAAAATGTTCGAGTAATAAGTGAAGTACAAAAAAGTTAGAAAAAGAAGAAGGTACCACTCCAACATTTACCTGGAGTTGAAATGGGAAACCAAGGAAAACTATTTCAAGGATGGATGATTCAAATCCACCCGTCCCCCGTGTGCAGAGCTAGCAACTAAAACTCGCTGTGCTGCAATGCACTGAGCTAAAATTTTCGGTACTATCTACAATATAATATTTTATAACTTTCATTTCCTGTTGACGTTTGACTTACATAACAGGAATCAGTCAAGGGATATTCCATCATTCAACACTTTACATAATGTATTAAGATTCGCCTGATGGTAGATGAACCACAATTTACACCATAGCGGAAGACACTGAAAACAATAAGTTTCTCAGAGCTTGAAGAAGCAAAGATTCGGGAAGTGACCCGTGTAAGAGACAAAAACATTCCAACCATCAATAGCTTCGTTCCTGAACAAGTAGAAAAATTCAATAAAGACCAGTTATGAATCTTTCTTCAGGCCAGCTTCTGGGTGACTGAAAAGACTTAGGGAAACTTCAGCATGGAATTTTGTGAATGGTAATGTCAGATGAAAGTGCTGCAATCAGTGAGTGATGTGGACAGCAAACATTACCAAGAAAATGTTTTACAGCACAGTTAGAGGACTACAGTCCAAATGATGTGCTTAATGCTGATGAGACTACTTTCTTCTACAAATGCTTACCTGGAAGGACAATGGTGTTTAAAAGTAAACAGTATTTCAGAGGTAAAGAAATGTAACAGTGATGCTAGATTACCAGTCAAGAACAAAAGTAACAGGATGTCGTCGATAAGAAAACTCCATTTACAACTCTTGGCTGCAAAGATTTGACAAGAAGTTTCAATGTGAAGGGAGGAAAATCTCCCTCTTGTTGAACAACTGCGTGCTCACTCCACTGAAGAGTTCAAGGCAGGGAGCGTAATCTCCTCGCCACCAAACTTTACATCTAAACTACAGCCCTTGGTCCAAGGGATGATCAAAATCTTAAAAGTACTACTGTACTACAGGAAGGTAACTGTTCAGAGAATCCTAAGAACTGAATCAGAGGAGACGTTAATGGACATCAATCACCTAGAGTCTATAACAATGCTGAGCAAATCGTCGACTGATCTGAAGTAGGAAACAATTGTAAACTGCTTCCCTACAGGAGGAATTTTGAAAGGTGATTCATGAACTGCAGAACATGAATAGAAGGAAGTCACACCTGTTTTTTAAGAATGAATGAAAGCTGATTTCGAGGCTTACGTAAATGTGGACTCTGACATTATAGTGGCAGAGTATACTACATATAGAGATAACATCAATTCTGCTGCTGAGCAAGAGAAAGAAGGAGATTATGATGATTTCCTACAAGACAACTTGCTACAGTTGAAACTGCATGAAGACTCTGCTGTATTACCAGCACTCCAGGTGCCAGGTGTTAAGTGCAGTGGCTATTCTTCCATCTTACATACAGAGCCAGTTGAATTTAAATGATAGTGTTTTTACAGCAATAACTGTTGCTGAAATCTTCATGGAAGAACAGTTTAAGAGTTTTTTTAAAAAAACTAACAGATTGTTTCTTAAACTGTTAACTTAGGAATACTTCATGTTCCACTGCTGTATGTAATCTATTTTCAACAACTTGCTATAATAAGTGTTGTAATTAAAGTAATAAAATATTTTGAGTTTGTTCCATCATATAGTAAAATAATAATGATACAGATACATATCATTGCTACACATGCTCAAAAATGGGAATTCTCTATATCTCAAAATAAGATTTTATTCCAGAGGCAATTTGAGATATCAAGGTTCAACTGTGAAATGTTAACTGGATGTGCTGAGTGAGTTTTTTTGAAATTATCAAATGAAAATATGAGAAAAGACAATGGTGCTGACCAGAAGAGGAAGAGAAAGGAAAGGTACTGTAAAAATTGGGGAACAAGATCTTGAAATTGTGGAAAGCTTCAAGTACTTGGAAAGTGAACTGATGCAGGATTGGACATATAGATCAGTAAACAGATACAACTGGAAAAAACGTTTTACCAGACTGTGAGGAACTTGATCTGGAAGGAGGAAATACGAAGAGGTATATGTAGCAAAGACCTGGACAATTAATAAAAGAAAGAGGGTAAAATCCAGACCAGTGACATGAAGTTTTTAAGAAGTATGACAGGGAAGACAAGAAAGGATAAGATAAAAAATGAGGATGTCACAAAGGAAATCAAGAGTGGGAAAAAGTTTTTGGATGGAATGGATAGAAATAGGAATATGGAAGAGGGATGGATATTGAAATGGATGAAGGAAGGCGAATAAGAGATAGAGCCAGGCTAAAGTAGCTGGACTCAATCAAGAATGGCATAACCTGGATTGGAACACAGTCGTGGAGAAGCAATGGTGGTTGGATAGAGAAAAATGGAAAGGTGCCATTAACATACCAACCTGACTGGAGCTGTTTACTGCCCTACCCCAACAAGTTTTTCAACGCTCCGGAAAGTATATTCATGTGAACTTATGACATGCAGCTTGATACTGCAATTTTAGCCAAGGACATTCTAATATTTTGTATGTTTAGACTGACACCTATAATGATATCCTCTTTTTATGGTTTGTAAGAGCAATCAGGATCCTGATTTTTCACCATACAGGTTTAAAACAGTCAAAGAAATAAACGAACCTACACATAACGTTATTTTTCTTCAACTAACCTTTCCATAACTGATTTACATCTTCACAGACGAAAGGACATCACACCAAAGAGCTCTATCAACGTCGATAAACCTTCGACTTTCGTCCTTCAAGTAAGATAAATACATCTATAGACAACCGAATGCTTTTTCCTTGCTCCCACAATTACGTAAGGAAGACTGTTATCTTATCATAACACATTCGACTTTCACTCCTTCAGCCAGTTAAATAGACTATAGGCAGCTGAACAGCCATTTAAGAGATCTGTTGTCTTATCACAACATACGATATTGACATCTGTAACAGTGTGTATCAGCTTTGCTTTTTCTTATCATCTTCAAGGAGGCACATTTCTGTTTCGTTTTAAAGACTGAGCTGTTTACTGCCCTACCCCAACAAGTTTTTTAACGCTCCGGAAGGTATATTCATGTGAACTTATGACATGCAGCTTGATACTGCAATTTTAGCCAAGGACATTCTAATATTTTGTATGTTTAGACTGACACCTATAATGATATCCTCTTTTTATGGCTTGTAAGAGAAATCAGAATCCTGATTTTTCACCATACAGGTTTGAATTTGAGGCTGATGATGCCCTTAATGTGGGCGAAACATGTCCCTTAACATTTTATAATAATATTTAATTTCTAAAAAGATCTCTTTGTATTGAATAGGTGGATATATAAATAAACACTTGTAACATACTTTGTATTTAAGGTAAAGTATTGGTGGCAGTGGTGATATCCAAATAGCGTTTTTCCACCATGTTATTCATTGTTTTTATTTTCATTTCCAGTTACAAAAATTAATTCTGTGGCATGGTTCTAAAAGGGCCAATGTCATTTTTTATCGAAATTGAGATATTAACTGATACAAATGCGTTTTATCCTGGCTTGCAACATGTTAAAAGGGCCAATGTCTCTGTTAAATACTAAACGAACAGTTAACGTTTAATTCAATAAGCCCTTGCCAATAATGTTAGATTACCAATAATGATTAGAAACCTGGCAATTTTTGAAGAATACGATAGAAAAAATTAGCGTTTAATAAGGTGACTTCCACAAAGGAAGTATAAAGTTACTTGAAGTTAGTTGTTGAAAACAATAATTGGAAAACTATAAGCAAAACTTCAAATACTCATAGCACAAAAACAGGTTTTTTTGACATTGGCCCTTTTAGAACCAAGCCACAGAATTATATTTTGCATTTGACATTCCAAATACTGTCAAACTACTTACTGAATAAATAAACAACAAATAGTAGCAAACAAACTGACATTTTATAATCCCAGCCATCACAGCACACATAATGCAGGTTAGTTACATCACTTACAAACACAGATGATCCATAACCAGAGTGTCCTTGCATGCAGTCAGTAACTCTACCAGCATTTGGAGTAGAGGTATAAAATCTACTTCCTTCACTGATTCTGGATACTTCAACATTAAGGCACTTAAAAGCGACAGCCTGTGAAAACACAATAACATTTACATACCACACATAACAAACACGATAAAATTATCATTAAGCAGAACATACCACGGAACAGCAATATTATCAATTCAGACAATTTACGACAAATTCTGATTTCTTTTAATTTTCAGAGGTAAATTTTTCTTAACCCTTTATAATCCAATGGTAAAATAATTTTCCACCCTTGTAAGTTATTATTTTGATCACTCATATGGAGAGTATCACATTCTTCATGTTGAAACCTACCTTATAACATTGGTGACATAACTGATGCAATACGAGAAGACTAGATGAAGAAAAAAAAAATATATACAGTATATATATATATATATATATATATATATTAGCTTCATGTTTCCATTGCAAGGTCCTGTAATAAACAATTACAAGCAATAGGTCGGACTGTACAGCTCCCACTGTGGGCGGTGTAGCGGCAAGCAAAATGTTACATCACATACAAACACAGTTGATCCATAACCAGAGTGTCCTTGCATGCACTCAGTAACTCTACCAGCATTTGGAGTATAGAAATAGAACTCAGATAATTACAGTAGGCAAAGCTTTATCTGACCCTGTAATAATTAAGAGGGGAATTCCTCAAGGCAGTATTATTGGACCTTTATGTTTTGTTATATATATCAATGATATGAGTAAAGAAGTGGAATCATAGATAAGACTTTTTGCAGATGATGTTATTCTGTACAGAGTAATACATAAGTTACAAGATTGTGACAAACTGCAAAATGACCTTGATAATGTTGTGAAATAGACAGTAGGCAATGGTATGATGATAAACAGGGTTAAACAGGTTGTGAGTTTCAGAAATAGGAAAGGTCCTCTCAGTTTTAATTACTGCATTAATGGGGTGAAAGTTCTTTTGGGGATGATTATAAGTACCGTGCCTAGGTGTTAATAACAGAAAAGATCTTGATTGGAGTAATCACATAAATATGATTGCAAATAAAGGGTACAGGTCTCTGCACATGGTTATTAGAGTATTTGGGGGTTGTGGTAAGGATGTACAGGAGAGGGCATATAAGTTTCTGGTAAGACCCCCAACTAGAGTATAGTTCCAGTGTATGGGACACTCGCCAGGATTACACGATTCAAGAACTGGAAAAAATCCAAAAAAAAAGCAGCTCAATTTCTTCTGGGTGATTTCCAACAAAACAGTAGTATTACAAAAATGTTGCAAAGTTTGGACTAGGAAGACTTGGGAGAAAGGAGATGAGATGGTCGACTAAGTGGTATGTTACAGGTCATTACCCTCATGGTTGTTTCGCATTGAACAATGTTATTCACAGCAATTATAATAAGAAGTATTTCTATCCACCTATTCAATACAAATCACCTTTATTGGTGTTTACACTTTCATACAATTAATTCTTCTAAGGGACATCTTTCGCTCTTATAAAGAACATCTTCAGCCATTAATTTTAATCTTAAAATGATGTTCATGAACAGTCATAAACATATTAAAAAGGCAATAGCCAAAATTAAAATTACAGTAGTCTAAGTTTAAGATTAAAATTAATGGCTGAAGATGCACTTTATAAGAGCGAAACATGTCCCTTAGAAGAATTAATTGTATGAAAGTGTAAACACAAATAAACGTGATTTGTATTGAATAGACGGATATAAATACTTCTTATTATAATTGCTGTGAATAAGTGGTATGTTCCAAGCTGTCAGTGGAGAGATGGCGTGGAATGACATCAATAGACGATACGTTTGAGTGGTGTCTCTAAAAGTAGGAAAGATCACAATGTGAAGATAAAGCTGGAATTTAAGACGACAAATTAGGGCAAATATTCATTTTTAGGAAGGGGAGTTAGGGATTGGAATAACTTTCCAAGGGAGATGTTCAATAAATTTCCAATTTTTTTGCAATCATTTAAGAAAAGGCTAGGAAAACAACAGATAGGGAATCTGCCACCTGGACGACTACCCTAAATGCAGATCAGTAGTGATTGATTGACTGATTGATTGATTGATTGATTGATTGATTGATTGATTGATTGATTGATTGATTGATGAGTCAACATCCATATAGCTCGCTAGAGAAGAAGAGATTTCAAACTGCACCACGTTACAAACTGGTCATGTAGGATTCAGGCTTTACTTTTGGGGCCTTAAATTGTAAAGAAGCTGCTAGTACTTTTGCAAGTGGTCTTCTCATAGTACATTATGTCATCTAAGTTTCAGATAGGTTTTGGCATGAAGGATGGGAAAGGGTAAGATTGGGAAGGTAGAGGCCATGGCCATATTTAAAGTACAACCCCAGCATTTGCCTGGTTTGAAAATGGGAATCCATGGAAAACCATCTTCAGGCCTGCTGACAGTGGGATCAAACCCACAATCTCATGAATGCACCTCAGAGATACATGACCATAGCCGCAAGGCCAACTCACTCAGTGCAGGGGATAAAGCATCCCAAATTAACATGCCAGGAAAGGTGTAGAAGTGATAGAAAAAAAGCTGGGAGTGTGGAAAACACATAGAAAAGGCATTTGACAGTGTACCATGAGACTTACTGTGTAAGATTTTGAGAGAGTATCTAATTGTGATGATCAAAGGAATGTACAAGGAATGCAATAGCTAGGTTAAGACCAACTTAGAGAGAATATCTTGGGGAGAACAGAGTGGGTTTGGAATGAAATTGGACTACTTTAAGGAAGTGTGCTTTCAAAACTGTTATTCATAATGGTTATGAACAAAATTGTGAAGGGAAACAAAGGTAAAATATGGGGACAGGGAGGCAGAGGTACAGTAATTCTGTTCGCAGATGATATTGTGGTGTGGGAAGCACACAGAGAGGAGGTACAAGGGCAACTCAAGTATGATTAATGAAAATTATGGAATGAAAATCAGTAGGGAAAAGAGTAATAATGATGATGGACATGATATATGATAGTTGAAATTTTAAAATGTATCCACTGACTAGAGTTTAAAAAATGGTGATGAAGAAAAATGAGTATGAGATTAAAACAATCAGTGGATCTAATTCACCATGCCTTATTTTCTAATAAAATAAGAGTAAATAGAGGAAACAAAGGAATACGGCATTGTGGGGTAGTACAGATATATAGACATAATTTATGTTAGACGTCAAAATAACACATTAAAATACGCAACACAAACTAAAATTAAGTCAATGGGATAAAAGCGCAATTGACACAAATACACTAGGACAAAGGACATCATTACACATGATAGAACAGATCACTATCCCTCATAAAGCAGATGACGAGGTCTAATGGATGATCGTCATCTCGCAAGATAAGGGAAATTGTACTTGGGAGGTTAAGACTACGGCGCAGATCAACCAGGTCCACACACTCCGGAAGGATGTGTACCACAGTAAGATGATCACCGCAAGTACACACCGGAGGGGGTTCTCCTTTCAATAGATGGGAGTGAGTCAGGATACTGTGGCTGATCTGAAGATGACATAATACCACTGCTTCCCTCCGAGAGGTCCAAAGGGAAGTCCTCCATACCTTCGTAGTACCTTTAACCGGTCTCAGCTTATTTGGAAGAGGAGTGGCCTGCCACTCCATCTCCCAATGGGACATAACCAGATGTCTCAGCTGAGAGGGAATATCACTTGCTGGAACCTTGAAAGGCAACGGGGGCAGTGTAACTGCCTCTTGGCAGCCTGATCTGCTAACTCGTTTCCCTCTACACCCATGTGGCTTGGGAGCCACAGAAACGTGATTCTGATGCCGGCATCCGAACAACCAGCAAGCAGGTCCTGGATCCGCTGCACCAGAGGGTGACGAAGGAAACAGGTATCAATAGACTGTAGCGAGCTCAAGGAGTCAGTACACACAAGAAAGTGTCAGAGCTCATTGGACAGTGCGTACCGCAGAGTGTACACACTACAGGTTGAGCAAAAAGAAACCTATCAGTGTCAACAACAGCCCACTTTAGTGTCTGTTCTTGAGCCATCCGTGTAAACGACGAAAGAGCCTGGATACCGGCCAACAACGGACAGGAAGAGCCTCCGATAAATCGAAGGGTCCGAGTTTTCCTTCAGGCAAGTGTGCAAATCCAGGATTATTTCAGGACGTCGTACTACCCACGGAGGTATCCCACTTGGTTGTCTGACAAGGCAAGGAACCGAAGGTACGTGAAACAATCTGTGACTGCTATCTAAATGTATTCCAACTAGCTGCGTTGCTCGAGGACAAGCAGCGTACAGCAAACGGTTGCCATTGTTGAATACGCAAGGATAGCTTGGATGAAGTGGCATCTGTCGCAAATTAGCAGCATATGAAAGAAGCATTTGCTGGCGCCTCAGGTGTAAAGGCGGCACACCAGACTCAGCGAGCAGGCTGGCAATGGGGCTTGTACGAAAAGCTCCCGTTACCAACTTAACCCCGCTGTGGTGGATGTTTTTTAGCTTCGCAAGGACGCTTGGTCTTGCTGAGCCATATGCTGCACTGCCGTAATCTAGCCGGGATAAAATATGTGCCCTATAGAATTGTAGGAGCACCGTACGGTCAGCACCCCAATTAGTGCTGCTAAGAAACTTCATGATATTCAGCTTCTTAGTGCATTGCACTTTTAACTGCCACACGTGTGGCTCCCACGATAATTTGCTATCGAAAAGGAGCCCAAGAAATCGCTAAAGTGTCAACAACTGGAAGAACGACATTTCCTAAATAAAGCTCAGGTTGTGGGCGAAGAGTATGGAGCTGACAATAGTGGACAACAGAGGGCTTTGCGGTGGAAAACTGAAAGCCATGTTCTAAGGCCCACTGTTCCACTCTTCTAATAGCTTGCTGCAATTGTCGCTCTGCGACTGCCATATTGTGCGAGCTATAGTGCAGAGCAAAATTGTCCACATAGAGCGACTGTATTATTGCTGAACCAGCAGCAGCAACAATACCGTTTATGACAATCGCGAAATGAGTGACACTAAGAACCGATCCCTGTGAAACCCCATTTTCCTGAACGTGGTATTGCGAATATGTCCTCCCTACTCGGACACGGAATAGACGGAGGGACAAAAAATTCGCAATAAATACTGGCAAGTTATCTCGGAATCTCCACTGATGCAAGACTGAAAGGATACCATATCACCATGTCGTGTTGTAGGCCTTTTTTAAGTCAAAGAAAACAGCTACCAAATGATGTTTGCAGAGAAACGCATCATGGATAGAGCTCTCCGGGCATACCAAGTGGTTAGTGGTCAATTGAGCGGCTCGAATTCACACTGGTACTTGGACAAGAGTCCTGATTTCTCCAGACACCACACAAGTTGGCGATTTACCACCCTCTCAAATAGCTTACACAGGCAGTTTGTAAGACAAATCAGTTCGTAACATCCTGCATACTTAGGATCTTTGTCAGGCTTGAGGACAGGAATGACTATGCCCTCTCGCCGCTGAGATGGAAAATCACCCTCTATCCAGATTTGGTTGAACACATGAAGGAGATATAGTGGACATCATCACTAAGGTATTTCAACATCTGGTTATGGATGTTGTCTGGTCCAGGAGATGTGTCCTTGCAAAGTGCTAAGGCGCTGCGGAGTTCCCACTCCGTAAAGGGCATGTTGTAGTCCTCTGAAGCTTGAGAGGCAAAACTAAGGTGATGACGTTCTGCCTCCCACTTTACAGCGAGGAAATCACAATGGTAATTCCTGGAGCCAGATACATCCGCGAAATGACTAGCTAGATGGTTGGCAATCGAGAGTGTGTCAGTGACGACACTGTCTGCAATGGAAATTCCCGGTACAGAAGATGGTCCTTGGATACCCGAAATACGTCGAAGCTTAGTCCACACTTGAGATAATGGAGTATGTGAAATCATAGACGACACATCTCTCCCACGAAGCCTTCTTACTTTGGCGAAAAAGAACTCGCGCCTTAGCGCGGAGATTCTTAAATGTTACCAAGTAGGCCACAGTAGGCTGTCTACGGTAACGTTTATGAGCGTGACAGCGTTCTTTGATAGCTGCTGATATTACTTCGTTCCACCAAGGAACGAGTTTTCGGCGAGGAGTCCCCTAGAAAAACGGAATGGACTCCTCAGCAGCAGTAAGGATTACTTGGGTGATGTAAGTTATTTCCACGCTGACGGTATCGTCGTTAAAGACAGCTAGTGATGTGTACTTTGGCCAATCAGCCTGTTTAAGAATCCATCGAGGCGGAGCCTTAACGGAGTTCTGTTCTAACAAAGTAAGAATGATGGGAAAATGGTCACTGTCACAGAGATCATCGTGTGTACCCCACCGAAACAGCGGAACCAACGTTCGGCTGCATAGACTTACGTCTATACGAGAATATGTGCCGTAACGTACACTGAAGTGAGTTGGATCCCTTGTGTTCAAAATACATAAATCCAGCTCTGTTACTAATCTTTCCAGCTCTCGTCTCTGGGGGCAAGGCGTCTCAGAGCCCCATATGGGTTGATGGACGTTAAAATCCCCTAATAAGAGGAAGGAAGGTGGAAGCTGATCTATAAGATCAGTGACATCATTTATGTTAAGAGGCTGGCCTGGTGGAAAATAAACGTTACACACTGTAGCTATGACATGCAGCGGTACCCGCACCGCAATTGCTTCCAGTGGGGTCCTTAGAAGGACCTCTTCACTATAAGTGTCAGAACGGACAAAAATACCCATGCCACCAGACGCCCGGTGGGCATAATGTCGTTCTGTCGAGTATAGTCTGAAATTTCTTAAGACCGTATGATGACCTGTTCTGAAGTTTGTCTCCTGAATACAAACTATACTCGCTGCATACTAATGAGCTGACATAGCTCAGCAAGATGCCTGTCATAACAATTCCACTGTAACAGTGCCATACTGTGAGTTTGGACTTCTGAGGTTTAGGTTAGAAGCAGCGTAATGCTCCCTAACCTACACTCACATCCCCATCCGAAGATGGAGATAAATGCTCCATGTGCATCACCTCGTCGGCGACGAGGTGATGTATGCCCCGAATTTCTTTGACGTAGTCTGGGGGCGGGGTTTCTTCCTACAAGGGGAGCGCACAGTTTTTCCATGAGGAAGACCCGCTGGCACAGAATCAGGCCCTCCAGATGGAGGGCGTGAGGCCCCAGTTGTAGGAGAAGTGGAAGAACGCCTGGTAAGGGCGCTCTTCTTCCCTGCCGTCGATTCTTATTTAGACGGGCTGGGAGGCGAGTTCACAGCCCTGGTTGACGATTCCACTTCTGCCAGCTTAGGCGCGGCTTTCACCGACCTCGTGGGGGGTCTCCTTCCCCTTCTGTGCCAGCGTAGGTTTCTCAGCCAGCACAGGCTTATTGGTGGTCGAAGGTCGGGATGGACCCGCCTTCGAGCTTGTTCTCTTTGCGCAGCGATATTTTTGGAAGGTGTGCCAATAGAAAATGACAAACCTGGGAGAGACTGTGCTATCATACAGAAGTCTAGTGTCTTGGCCGATGCATTCAGAGAATTAAACTTACGGCGCGCTTCTTGGTAGGAAAGACCATCCAGGGTCTTGATCTCCTGCATCTTTCTCTCACTCAGATAGGTCGTACAGTTCCGATCTCGAGGAGAATGAAGACCAGAGCAGTTAGTGCACTTGTACGGAGGTGTGCATTCCTCCGCGCCATGAGCTACTTTCCCACTTGTACCACACACAGACTGATTCGAACAATGAGATCCCATATGTCCGAATCTCTGGCATGGATAGCATCGCATAGTAGGTGGGATGGACTGCCTCACATCGCAACGATAGGTTGTTACCTTGACTTTCTCTGGCAACACTGACTATTTGAAGGAGACTATGAACACACCTGTGGCAACGTCTTCACCGTTGACTTTGCGCGTAATGCGCCGGACGTGTGTCATGCCACGGTGCTTCATGTCTTCCACCAATTCATCGTCAGTGTTTAGAATAAGATCACGGTGGAAAATAACCCCACAAACCAGATTCAAGGTTTTGTGCTCTTTCACTTTGAACGAGGATGTCACCAAAGTGGTCGCACTTAAGCAACCAATCTGCTTGGAGCGCAGTGCTCGTCTTCAGGAGCAAACCACCATTGCGCATCTTCTTCAGATCCTCAAGTTCACCGTACACACCTTCGATGCGACGACTAAAAAGAATAGATTTAACCAGCTTGAAATCTTGCCCATCGGTTCTGGTAGCAACCAGGAACCAAGGGAAGCTGGAACCCTGACCAATACACTACGCTTGTTCCCAAGGGGTTGTTCCCTTAGGGAATCAAAAGTTAAAGACTTGGGGTAGCGAACTACCCGAGGTGGCAGGCGGAAGTGTTTTCAACTCCATGCCCGAAATCATCTCCCCGTATGCCACCCACTCCGATCAGGGGTCTCTGTAGCTGAACCAAGCAGCCAAGGCAATACTCACCTGGTCATAGCACGTACTGCCAGGGGTCCGATGTTGGACGATGACTAATACGGTATGACTGAGGCAATAAGCACTAGGACTCCCATCCTCCAGTACCCGCAATAGCATGTACCCCATAGCGTGTACAGAGAACTAGATATAGCGGAAAAAAGAATAAATAATCAATAATATGTCCTTCTGGCATTCGGCTGTGCAGGGACCTGTGTTGTCAGGCGGATACTACTGCCTGGGTACATGACACTCCCACCCGCCGCTTCCTGGGTGGTTACTGACATGGGCTTTCGAGCGTAGTCGCACATGTAGGAGCTCCATTGCCGACCAGCACGCACATCAAAAATTTTGAAATGGTCTAAAACTAACCCTAAAAAAAAAAAAACAATAAAAAATAAAGAGGGGATATGGCCACATGACCCTTTAAGTCGGCTTCGACGACAGGCAGGGATTACCTGTGAATGTATTCAGCCCCTCCGATCCACAGGAGGTCGAACACATTATACCAAATCGCAATCCATGTCCGCGCCTAGGTCACCCCTTTTAGTCGCCTCTTACGACAGGCAGGGGATACCGTGGGTGTATTCTACATGTACGTCCCCCACCCGCAGGGGGTAGTGTGTTTGGTCAACGAGAGGTATTTTATTTCCCTCAAGTCCGCCGACAAGCCGGTAAGGACTCCCATATCCGCCACCTGAGACATGCCACGGGGGAGTATCACATCTGCCCCTGCTACGCCAGCGTAGTAGGTTCGTGGTAAAAAGAGTAAGAGACTGGCGCTGACTAGAGGAGAAAGACAATGGAAGGGAATTATAGAACTAAGGGGACAACACCTTGAAATTATGAAGAGCTTAGAAAACTTGGGAAGCAGACTGATGCAGATGAAGATTAGTGAAAGGATTCAACACAGAAATGTACTCTACCAGAGTGTGAGAAACCTGCTGTAGAGGAAGAAAGTTCCAATGAAGAATAAAGAGGTAATGTGTAACAGGTACTACTCAGGAGTGTACATTCTCGCTCAATGGGTTGCTATATTTCTAGATAATAGATCTCAGAAAATTAGAGTAGGTGAAGCTCTATCTGACCCTGTAATAATTAAGAGGGGAATTCCTCAAGGCAGTATTATCGGACCTTTATGTTTTCTTATATATATAAATGATATGAGTAAAGGAGTGGAATCGGAGGTAAGGCTTTTTGTGGATGATGTTATTCTCTATAGAGTGATAAATAAGTTACAAGATTGTGAGCAACTGCAACGTGACCTCGAAAATGTTAAGAGATGGACAGCAGGCAATGGTATGTTGATAAACGGGGTTAAAAGTCAGGTTGTGAGTTTCACAAATAGGAAAAGTCCTCTCAGTTTTAATTACTGCGTTGATGGGGTGAAAGTTCCTTTTGGGGATCATTGTATAAGTATCTAGGTGTTAATATAAGGAAATACCTTCATTGGAGTAATCACATAAATATGATTGTAAATAAAGGGTACAGATCTCTGCACATGGTTATGAAGGTGTTTAGGGGTTGTAGTAAGGATGTAAAGGAGAGGGCATATAAGTCTCTGGTAAGACCCCAACTAGAGTATGGTTCCAGTGTATGGGACCCTCACCAGGATTACCTGATTCAAGAACTGGAAAAAATCCAAGGAAAAGCAGCTCGATTTGTTCTGGGTGATTTCCGACAAAAGAGTAGCGTTACAAAAATGTTGTAAAGTTTGGGTTGGGAAGAATTGAGAGAAAGAAGAAGAACTGCTCGACTAAGTGGTATGTGATATAGATGTTGATTCCCATAGGGAATCTGGAATATTTGTCCTGAATGAGCAAATTTATAATACCAATATAAATGGTCCGTTATTGGACATTATAAATTTTCCAGCTAGCTCATTCTTGGTTGCCAGCGTTTCGCCCTCATGTGCTAGGGTGGGCTCATCAGTTGGTACCTAGCAACTGGTAAGTGTGCTAGGTACCAACTGATGAGCCCACCCTAGCACATGAGGGCGAAACGCTGGCAACCAAGAATGAGCTAGCTGGAAAATTTATAATGTCCAATAACGGACCATTTATATTGGTATTATAAGTGGTATGTACCGAGCTGTCAGCGGAGAGATGCCTTGGAATGACATTAGTAGACGAATAAGTTTGAATGGCGTTTATAAAAGTAGGAAAGATCACAATATGAAGATAAAGTTGGAATTCAAGAGGACAAACTGGGGCAAATATTCATTTATAGGAAGGGGAGTTAGGGATTGGAATAACTTACCAAGGGAGACGTTCAATAAATTTGCAATTTCTTTGAAATCATTTAGGAAAAGGCTAGGAAAGCAACAGATAGCGAATCTGCCACCTGGGCGACTGCCCTAAATGCAGATCAGTATTGACTGATTGATTGACTGATTGATTGATTGATTGATTGATTTACACCTGCTTGCCTCCCCTCACTCAGCCGCTAGCAGTCACCTTCACTCCTGCTTGGAGGGGCGGCAGTAATACCTATTGCTGCAACTACCCCGAGCACTCTTCAAGCCAGACGGTACTGGTAGTCATGCTTGAAACTGCTCAGTAGAAATAAAGGGAAGTTTTATTTTGTAAGTACATGCGGCTGCCATTAGGCACACGTCTTGCCTGCAGACTTCGGCCGGCTTCAGCGGCCAGCGATGTACACAGTATGATGAAGACGAGGACATTGAAGGTCAACGAATTTTGTGCACCGTGATATGGCCATTCCACCCTTGTTTGTGTTCTTTGCGCACATACTTCACAATTTCAACATCAACTTCTGTAAAGCGATCTTGTTGCGAGCCACTGAATGCATTTTTGTATAGTACCGGTACACAATTTTTAAACAATCTCTGGCTTCACGTTAACGCTAACGCCATACATTAGCTTTAGTAATACCGTATTTTCTTGCAGCTGCACTCTTATTCTTCATTTCCGCGTGTTTAATAACCATTAACTTCAAATTGGTATCATAATATCGATGATAACCCATTGAAAATTCGCCAGCAATACCTGTTCCACGTGTCTACAATACTATGATGCATCATCAAAATATTTCTGCTGTCTATAAAACGGTTACTTTCACTAAGCGTCAAATACAGTAAATGCATTATAACTCTGTCATTGAGTAATTGTGGCCTTTCTAAGAATTAAAAGGGTAGCATCCTTGCTATTCCAATTTGAATTATATTTCCTGCGCGGCTGAGTCTTGGGAGTACATTATGGTCGATCTTGAAATTAGCTCAAGAAAGTAGGCTTAATGTTTTGATGCCATTCTGCGGATTTGTAGAGGCTCGTATAATGTCATTCTGCCTTCACTATTTTCCGAGAACCAGTGACGTTATGAAGAGGCACTGTACAATCGACTGCCACAGCTAGTGAAGTACAGTAGAAGTCCGCTATAGTGAGTAAGTCTTATAACGAGAACCCCGTTATACCGACAATATTTTTATGTCCCTTCAAAATTCCTATATTAAACTGTGTATTATTCTTCGGTTACAGCGAGAGCCCTATCACTGACACATCCGTTATTACGAGCGATTAAGCGCGTGCGATTTTTTTTCCGTTATAGATATTTATGCACCCTAGCGATTATGATGCATACAATCAATGATCTTTGAATCGTTTCCTCGCTATGTCCACTAGCGAGTTCTCTCGTCGACATTTGAAGGCAATGGAAATTCTAAGTTCCCATGGAGGGAATTAGATATTTTCCACCATTAGAGCATATCAAAAATCAGATCAAAAATTAGATGTATGGCTTTTCAGGCGTTTGCTCTATTAACCAGCATTTCGTCTTAGGTCTGACACTAGACTCTTCAGAGTGGGATGTAGGTTTCTGATAAGTTCACCTGCATACACCCCAGCATCAGTGGGTAGGGTCTGACACATCCGACTCTGAAGAGTCTAGTGTCAGACCTAAGACGAAATGCTGGTTAATAGAGCAAACACCTGAAAAGCCATACATCTAATTTTTGATCTGATTCGAAGGCAATGTCGGAGTTTATTAGTAATACCTGTCGACTGCTGTTCCGTAAAGAAATGGAAGAGAACATATTTTCGTAATAAGTGTGTAAATAACGTGTCCGATAACAGTTCTTAACTCATTAAAAATAAAGGCTGACTAAATAATTGCTTAATTTTAATGCTAAATAATGCAATTAAATAAAAATAGGATACATCTCGAGATATGGCAGAGTGCATAATTGATTTCACAGGATAGTTTATATTAAATCGTGTCTGGTTAATTTACGGAAATATTATTATCATGTAAATTTATAGCGAGAAGGTTTATAATTTCTCTAGTGGCACCTGAAGTATGTTTTGTCATATGTACAGTACGGTTAAGTTAGGATAGGTGACGCTGTTTGAATAAGGAAACCGAAACGTTTGCCACAAAATGCGATCGATCATCTTTGGTATGGTATAGTTTTCTCACTGTGAATTTGCGAGCTCTCTCGTAGACATTCAAAGGCGATGTTGGAGTTAATTAGTAATACCCAACGATTAGTATTCTCTAAAGAAAATTCGAATGAAAGAGAATAACAAGTTTTCGTAATAAATGCATAAATAACGTAGCCGATAGCAGTTGTTAACTCATTAAAAATAATGGCTGAAGTAAACAACCTCTTAATTTTAATGCTATATACTGAAATTAAGTAAGAATATGATGTACCTCTTTTTCTTTTTTTTTTTGTTAGTTGCTTTACGTCGCACCGACACAGATAGGTCTTATGGCGATGATGGGACAAGGAAGGGCTAGGAGTGAGAAGGAAGCGGCTGTGGCCTGAATTAAGGTACAGCCGCAGCATTTACCTGGTGTGAAAATGGGAAACCACGAAAAACCATTTTCAGGGCTGCCGACAGCGGGGTTCGAACCTACTATCTCCCCAATACTGGATACTGGCCGCACTTAAGCAACTGCAGCTATCGAGCTCGGTGTGATGTACCTCAAGATATGGCAGAGTACATCACTGATTTCAGAGGATAGTTCATATTTTCTCGCATCTAGTTAAATTTAGGAAAGGCTATTCACATGTAATTTTTTAGCGAGGATAACTTATTTCTCTACATGCGTATCAAATATGTTTTCCTGACACATATACGGTTAGGTTAGGTGATGCCATTTGAAGAAGAAAACTCTACAGTGATACTGTATTTCTTCGAATCCAAGACAACGGTTTTTTCCTCAGAATCTCATGAGAAAAATCAAGGGTCGTCTTGACATTCGCAGCCTAACAGTAATGCATACCACTGGCAACTCTTGCGGTAACCACACTGCTTCTTTTCACCCCCGCACGCACACACACACAAAATTCGTTGACAATAAGCGACCGCTGTGACAACTGGATGTAGAGTGCCTGTGTGTAACCTCACTGGATCTCGGGAAATAGTGAAGAGAAAATGGCATTCTATCAGCCTCTACAAAAATGTTTCTCAAATCTGCAGAATGGCATCAAAACATGCGAGCCTTCGAATTCTTAGCAAGGCCACGGCTGCTCAGTGGCAGAGTTACTGTACCTAACTCTTGGTAAAATTACGTTTTATAGACAGCAAGAATATTTTGGGGATGGATAGTCGTAAAGATACGGTACGGTACGTGGAACAGGTATTGCCAGCAAATTGTCAACGGGTTCTCATCGATATTATGCCAATTTTAAGTTACCGGTAACGGTTATTAAACACTTGGAAATGTAGAATAATTGTGCAGCCGCAAGAAAATATGGCGTAGGCCTAACTAAGTCAATATTTGGCATCAGCGCAAAGACAAAGATACAAAAAATGCATTCAGTGGTCCGCAACAAGGACGCTTTTAAGAAGTCGAAATTGTGAGGTATGTGCACAAAAAACGTAAGGGCGGAAAGGCCATACCGTGGCGCAATAAACTCGTTCGTTGACCTTCAACGTCCGCAAGTAGGCCTAGCTATCCGCTGAAGTTGGTCGAACCCGGCAAGCGAGACGTGCGTATAGCGGTAGCCGGTTATATCTGACGCTGAGTAAAAGTACGGTAACATTTTTATACAGAGCAAGAATATTTTGCTGACAGATCGCCGTATCGAACAGACGCACGGAATAGGTATTGCCGGCAAATTTTCAACGGATTCTCTTCGGTATTAAGTTGCCAATTTTAAGTTAATGGTCATTAAACCCGCAGAAATAAAGAATAATTGTGCAGTTGCAAAAAAAATGCGGCATAACGAAAGCCAATGTTCGGCGTCTAAAAACTGTATAAAAATGCGTACTGTACAACAAAGGCATTCATATGATTTTGCAATGCACTTTTTGAGCCTGTTTAAAAATTTTTGAAGAAAAAAGTGGGGTTCGTCTTGGATTCGGAGAAATACGAAACTGTATTTTTTTTTTTTTTTCAGAATGAAATTAAACATACACTTTCACGTTGTATTGGATTTCGAAAAATAAGGAACAAGTAAGTCGTAGTGTGGATATCATCCACGGAAACGCAAGTTTTGAACAAACTGATTGCCGTTTCATACCGATTTTAATGTGTATGGGGGTATTCCGACTTTTATACGAAAATCAGATATAACGACAATCCGCCATAGCAAGAAAATTTCCCACTGTTGTGAATTCTTGCTATAACAGACTTCTACTGTATAATAAAGATGCGGACATTGAATATAGAGTTAGGTGTGTGTATGTGTGTGTGTAGGGAAGCAGCGTTGTTAGCATGGTAACTGCCAGAGGTGTTCGTTACCATTATGTCCCAAATACAAGACATCATCATCATCATCATCATCATCATCATCATCATCATCATCATTGTCCCACTCCAGTCGCCCGGGTGTAGTTAACAAGCCTCCTCCACTCCTTTCTGTCCTTCCACATTTTCTGCTCCATTACTTCTGCCACATCCAATCCAGCTTCTCTAATGTCCTTCCAAATCTGATCCTTCCACCTTCTTCTCGGTCTTCCAACGGGTCTCTTTCCCTTAACTTCTTTTTCCAATTCTCTTCTTGTTACCGTTCCTTTCCCGTTCTTTTTACATATCCGAACCATCTCAGTCTTGCTTTCTGTATCTTTTGTACTAACACTTCTATATTTAGCTCTTCTCTGATTTTAATATTTTGAATTCCATCTCTTCTCGTCTTTATAACCGATGTTCTTAAAAATTTCATTTCTACTGCTTGGATCTTACTACCTTGCCTCTTATTAGTTATCAGCGATTCTAGTCCGTATGTTACAAGTGGTATGAAATACTGTTTATATAATGTTAATTTCGTTCTCTTGGGTACTTTGTCATCTCATAAAAGATCTGATGATAAAATGTTGTACCTTTACTTAGTCTGTTATTAATTTCAGTGTTGATTTCATTAATTCCATTAATAATGCTACCCAGATATGTAAACTGTTCTATATTGTCTAACCGTTCTCTGTCTATGTTCACTTGGCTTCTCTTTTTCTTTTTTCCACAGTGCATGACTACAGTTTTCTTTTTACTAATTACCATTTCAAACTTCTTCTGATTTTCATTCCAAATGACCAGTCTCCTTTGTACTTCCTTTTCTCCCTTTCCCAAAAATCACCACATCATCTGCAAATACCAAAGTATTCACTTCATCACTACTGATACTCTGTTTTACATGTTTTATGATTTCATACATCAATATAATGAACAATAATGATGAAAGTGCACTTCCTTGCTTGAGACATTTTTTTCTTTTTGTATAAAATGTTTCAGAATCACCACTCCCCATTGTACACTGCTTTTACTTCCATCATACAACATTTTTATCTTGTTAATTAACGATTTTGGTACATTCCTTTTCAGTAGGCATTCTCATACATGTTTTCTCTTAATTGTATCATAAGCTTTTTCCAAATCCAAAAATACAAATATGATTTCCTTGTTCCTTTCCAGATATTTTCCATTATCGTTCGCACTGTAAATGTCAAGTCTATTGTTGATTTATCCGGTCTAAACCCATATTGTTCTTCCTCTAACTGTGTTTCTCTTATATCCCTCTGTCTTTTGTCTATGATTTTCTCCATTTAGCCCATGTGATAATAGGGTTATACCTCTATAATTATCACATTTCTTCCTATTTCCTTTTTTGAACAGTGGTACAATGCTTGCTTGTTGCCAATCTTCAGGTATCCTTTCATCCTTCCATATGACATTGAGGGCTCTGTATACCCACTGTAGTCCAATGCTTCCTGCTGCCTTAATCATATCAGCATTGAATTCATCTTTTCCACTTGCTTTACCTTTCGTCATTGCTTTCACTGTCCTTTCAAGTTCCAACCCTGTTATCGGGTTCTCTTCCTTTTTTCCGTCTATTATTTCCATTTTCTTATCTCCTTCTTCCTCCGAGCAGTTATCCTCATTATAAAGTTTTTCAAAATGCTTTGCCATTACCTTCTGAAGACCCTTTTCGTCAGTACTATGATCCATCTTCTCTCTCTAATGCCTTGATTTTTTCTTGATTTATTCTTTTTGATTTTATTACTCTGTACAGTGAAACCTCGATTCTCCGTTTTTCGAGGGACCATGAAAATAAAACGTACAATACGGGAAAACGGAAAATCCGGGAATGAATGAAAACCATCAACAATTTGGCTAAACATCACAAAAATTAAATATGTGTCATTATAATCTTACAAAACTCCTAAACCAAACCAAACTACAGCCCCAGTGGAACTTTGCCTGCCAAGCGACCACTGCTCAGCCCGAAGGACTCCAGATTATGAGGTGCGCATGGTCAGTGCGACGAATCCTCTCGGCCGATATTCCTGGCTCTGTAGATCGGGGTCGCCATCTCACCATTAGATAGCTCCACAATTAAAGGTAATCACGTAGGCTGAGTGGACCTGGAATCAGACTTATATCCAGGTAAAATTGTCTGACCTGGTCGCAATCGAACTCGGGCCTCTGGATGAGAGGCGGGCATGTTAGACTACGAAACCGCATTAATTACCGGTACGCGAGTTCAAAATCTCGATACTTTATATTCAGTTTTACAGGGGTATCTTCGTCAGTTTCCCGTGAAAACTTCTTTCAGTTCAGCGACTTTGATTAGGCTAGCCAAACTCTTCGAAAAATCTAATAACGCCAAGCCAAACGACAATCGACCACAAGTAGTTTTTAATTCTCTCATCTAATAAAATAAAGCACATTAGATACGAAAGCACCCAAAATGAATGCGAAATCCGTTCATTTCTTAATCTTTCATTGTAATTTGGTCTCCGGTATACTGTTCGTAGTCAGTTTCTGGAAATCTCGTACCGCGCAAATTAGGCCTACGTCGACTTTTAAAGGTTATGTTGAACTCGAAAACATGGTTTCGAATGTAAGTATCAATTCTTAAAAGTTCTCGAATGCATTATATTCAATTCTGCGCGTCACAAATCCAATCAAATTGGAAAGATAAAAGAAATATCAAAACTTCAGAAACTACGGTTATTCGTGACCTTGAGGTCATCTGGAAAGCACGCTCGCTGCACATGTCAGTACGAGTTTGAAATTATACCAACCATTTAAAATGTAACGTGCGCAAATAAAACGACTGCGGTTTTTTGGTATTTTAACACGAAAACGTAAAATTCCCAGTCTTACATTAGGACCTAAACAGTAATAGGCAATTCCAAGACCTCCCATGGCTTTCTTTTTTTTAAATGTAAGGTGCAACATCTGTTTTGGTCTCGCTAATATAATCATGTACGATAATATCAAAAATACTGAATTTGTGTTAAGAAGCAGTTTCGATTCCTGCCTGAAAGCCCAGTTACTCTGCAGTGCCCTGAGCAAAGTGCCAAAAACCTCTTCGGCAGTACGATCGAAAAAAGTAAAAATATAAACATCTAACCCTGGACGTTTTATAAGTGCGAACATTTGACGAAACTCGTTCCGTCTTCAAACAGAGCTGTCGAAATGCGCCGTGTCTCCTTGCAATTGTTGTCGCCACGCTCTGCTTTATGATTTTCCGAGATTCTCTAAACAATACCACCCGAATGCGATGCTAAGATGGTCCCTTATGCAAGGTAAGTGCCGATCGCTTTTCCAGTACCGGTACAGTACTTGCTTTAATTATCGCAGTGACGGGGTGTTAACGCCAAGATCCATAAATATGCCATAGCCGTCCTTTTGTAAGATACAGTGTATTAAAAAACGATTGATCGAGGATTTAGCGTTGATGGGACTGGAATTTCTGGACGGTTGATCCGGGAAATCGTTTCTTCGAGGAACGGATAATGCGGGACTTTTACAACGTGATTTAATTACGATGCTCGCGGGACCACGTAATTTGAACGCATATTCCGGGAAAACGTATTTTCCGGGAACGGATAATCGAGGTTCCACTGTACAATAGTTTCTGATTTCCTCGACTATCTTGCTCAATTTTGTTGGTAAACTCTCCTCAACATTTCTTCTTTTCTTCCTTGAAACTCCTCTTTACTTGTAGTTACAATCTTTTGTATTCCACATGTAACCTTTCTATCTTATTCTCATCCTTCTGATACATTTTTTTGCTTTTCCTTATTCATTTCCTTCTTCATTTTGTTCCTTTCTTTTATTTCTTTTTTTATTTTCTATGTCCACCACCATGTCTCCTTTCCCTTGTAACAATTTGACGACTACCAATAAATAATAAAAAAATATATAATAAATACCATGTAACCATTTGCAATCTATAGAAAATATGAAATGAATTAACGGTGAGTGAAATGAGTATAAATACCAAGACAATGGGCGCCACCTGTAAAACAATTACAGGAATATATAACTATGTAGAGCAATGAGTAACTCCCTCTCCCAAGGCGACGGTCATCAGGCTGACGAAGCTCCAGACTTACTTTATAACCTTACCTGTTTACCCCTGAAATTAGATTTGGGTAGCAAGCCAGGTTCATCCATACTCTACTGATAAAAGATTCACTGCAAGTTTCCTTCCATGACTTTACTCCCAAAATAAATAAAAATATATGAATTACCTCAATAATCATCACTTGATGAGACCAACACCTGTTCGCCGTTAACAAAGGGCAACTTTACAGACCACTAAAAACCACATACAAAAATAAATCATTTGACGAGACCAACTCGTGTTTGCCGCTTACAAGGTCTAATTACAAACATCTACAAACCACCAACATGAAGAAAGAAACATCACTTTACGAGACCAACTCGTGTTTGCCGTTTACAAGGCAAATTACAAACCACTAAAAAACACCAATTTAAAAAATCACTTAACGAGACCAACTCATGTTTGCCGCTTATGAAGGCAAATTACAAACGTCTACAAACCACCAACATGAAGAAAGAAACATCACTTTACGAGACCAACTCGTGTTTGCCGTTTACAAGGCAAATTACAAAACCACTAAAAAACACCAATTTAAAAAAATCACTTAACGAGACCAACTCGTGTTTGCCGCTTATAAAGGCAAATTACAAACATCTTCAAACCACCATAAAATTATTTTCACTATTTACATTTATCATACCTTCAGGTAAGAGTCGCACTGCACTCTACTGTTGCAGATCAAAATCGTATTCTGGTAAAGAAAAGTACGAGAACTTTCTCTACGTACGGATGCGATCTTCTTTGCGAAGAGCATCCCTAACCTTATTTACACACTTCATCGACGTCTTGAGTCCTTCCGGACTGCCGCACAGGTTGGTGTAACGCCTCAGGTTTCTCTGCAACTGAAACTGGATACTTGGCCGACGATTTCCTCGACCAAGAATCAGCTCTGTGCACAACCACACATCCACTACCGAATCTCGATTCTGTACGCATCACCACATCCACTGTACATAATCTCGTAGAAGAATTGTAGTCCAACTATTATACAGAGTTGGAGTTACAAATAAACACTTAAGTAGCGTCTTTGACCTAACAGCCACCAGAAACTCATTAGCAACAGCAACATATAGCGTGCTCACTCCGAAAACGATACTCAAGAACAATACAGCATTGCCTAGGACTATGCGCAAAGTAGCTCCTGCGCGCCGGTCTGAGTGAGAAACACACAGAATCAGAGACAGAAACACAATCAGAATCAGAGTCAGAATCCGAATCAGTATTAGAATGACTTGCCGCACACGCGTACCTGCATATATAGGCTTGCTACACGTGGTTATAGCGTCCAGAAAGGTTTACTGATAGCAACGCTCTCACAGGCACATCTTCACGCGTCACTTAGTCAACCCAACCTCGTTTAAAACAAAGCCCTCGTATTGGCTATCGTGCGTCTGATGTGACATCGAACATCCACTCACGTACATCCACATTGATCCACTCCAATTCTTCAGCCTATACCACCTGCCGTACCCCGTGTTTTCAAGCCACTTTGTTGCAACACATTCAACAGACTTCAACCGTCCTTCCCGATATAGTCGCAGTTTTCCCGGTTGCACAATCCTACGGCTAGGCCATATTTACAGACTCTGACCCAAACAGAAATTTATACAAAATATAATGAAGCACATATGCACTATTCCCTAACTACACATTCTTCTTATAATATTATGTTTTTACATTCTAAATAAACAAAATTACATGATTTTAACATTACAAACTATATACGAAAATTTCCTAACCTAAAAATTCGGGGATCGTACATACGTACGGTTACACCCTTAACCTTTGCTTGTGTTTTCCCGCATACCTCAATTGCTGCTTCCACAAATGTCTGCCTTAAATTGTCCCAGTCTTCTTCTCCACTTCATATTTTTGTGTTAGGCAAGATTTTAGGGATTTTTACTTGTTTAAATTCCACAATTAATAATCTATGATCACTTTCTATACTTTCACTGGGGATTATCTTTGTATTCATGACATATCTTCCCCATTCTCAGACTGTTATTATAAAATCGATGAGTGTTCCATACATACTGTCCATCCCAACTATATCGGCTGATCTTATGGCTATTCCTCTTCATAAACCACGTGTTCTTTATTATCAGGTTATTTCTACAAAAGTCCAACAGTTCCTCTCCATCTTCATTTCTATCGCTATACTCATGTGGGCCCAGAACATTCTCATACCCCATTCTATCAGTTCCCACATGAGCATTCAGGTCTCCCATTATCATGATCCCATCTCCAACAATGTGTTTTTTTCCAAATCATTAAAGAACTCTTCTCTTTCTTCCACACTATGTCCTGTCTGTGTAGCATACACCTGTACTATCTTCAGTAATTCCTTACGTGTATGTGCATTATTATAATTCTTTCATTTACATACTCAACTTCAGCTATTGGTTCAACATTCTAATTCACTACAAATCCCACTCCATTTCTTTTCTCTTTACTGTTACCCATCCAGTACAAGGTGTACCCCTTTCTTAGTTTCTTCATTCCTTTCCCTTTCCATTTTACTTCACTTAATTCCAGGATATCGAGTTTTTGTCTCTCCATTACGTCAATCAATTCATTTTTCCTTCCCACTCAATGTTAAAATATTTATTGTTAAAAACCAGGTTTTGTTCTCTGATCTAACACTTGTACGAACATGAGCATTACCATCATACTGTGCAACTGTAGTCAGAAACTTGTCAATTCAATTTTTTTTTTTTTTTTTTTTTTTTTTTTTTTTTTTTTTTTTTTAACTTCCGTCCAAGACTTGTATTATAGTTGAAAGCAAGTACAAAACTTTACTAATCTGCTGACCTGCTAAGCCTAATGCATCTGAGGATTTTCTTTTGGGGTTTACTCCCTTAGCCTTTGAGGATCCCTCTTCTCCATGAGGCAGTAGTTTCCTCTTCTAATTTTCCTCAGAGAGGATGGTTGCCTCATCCACCATCTTCGCAATTCCGAAGGTCTCCTTCTCTGCCTAGGATGTTGTTAAGTTCTTCACCCACAACCCTGGGCATAAGTTCCACGTTGTACCTCATGAGACTTGGTCCCTACCTGAACTTAGCTCTCCTTCACACCGCCCTACTGATGTGCAGGATACCCACCCCCGCAACGTGGATGCGCCAGACAAGAATTACTCGAGTGAAGGATAGGGAAGATGACCCTATCTCCCTTGAGCCGGGTTAATGGTTGTGTATGATGTCACAACCACAAGACAAATACGAATACAGGACGACCCTTGATTTTTAACATGAAATTCTAAGAAAAAATGTTGTCTTGGATTCGGAGAAATACGGTACTTCTTTCCTTCCTTGGTTTTTTGTCACATTCCTGCCAATTCATTTTCATATATTACACCTATACTTACCCCTCTCCTATTTGTGGTGTTACCTCTACTGCAGTGGTGGGGCCGATGACCTTCGATGTTAGACCCCTTTAAACAACAAGCATCATCATCACTACAGTGGTAACACCAAAACAAGGCACAAACACAGTTAAAAGGGGAAGGTAAGAGTAAACTACACAATGTAAGAAATCACTACACACTCGAAAAAACAGTAGCTGGCCTTACGCGGATCTCCAACAAGTACGTAAATATCAGTAGGGCCAACTAGTGAACAACAAACCGGGAAGATGAAAAAGACTGGGAATCTACCAAAGGCATGGACATGGCTTAGATAGCGGATTCCAAAATAAATCGCCGTGATCCTTGGATTTGAAAAATATTATTTACAAAATAATTTTACAAATACATTACAAATACAATTCCAAGTTACGAGCTATAAGTTCAGTGATATACATAGCTTATTTCGTAGCAGTGTAAATTCAAATTTCAAATCAACTATACATCTGGTTACCAATGCAGTTGTACAATGAAAATTTACAGTGATGTGAAACAGGTTATCCAAAAACTAGCGTACCTCAAGTGATACAGAACTACAATCTACATATTTTAGTGAAACAAGAAATAGGAATGCCTCGGAAATGAACAGGTAAGCCCAGCTGAAAAACTAAGGCGTCATAAGTAACTAATTTGGTCAATCTAGGCGAGGTTAGGGCAGACTCCAGTATGAAAAGCAAATCGGAACATTACGGAAATTTTAGCAGGAACGGAATTCAAGAGTGCTTACCCGAGGAGAGTGCCATCCCGGAAACCGGAGGACGTCAACCAGATAGGCTGCTCGCAGACAGATAGACCAAGACCGACAGAATTCAGGATACAGAATTTTTACAAACACTGCCTCGCTCTCTATATTTAGAAATTTCCGGCCTTTGATCAGCCAATCAGCGTACACGAGTTCCCTATCGCCACCTAGACTCACCAATCACAACCTTTCTTTCGATCGCGAACTTTGACTAACATTCTAGAATACGCCTGATCGCGAATGTCGTATTTCCAGAACAGTCAGAAATATTTTCTAGAATACATTACCCACAAAACAACACACCCTGTTCCATAATTCATGTGACTTTCTAGATTCTTCCAGGAAATATAGAACAGAATTCTACTATTTACAAATGCACGTCACCAACTTACACAGTACAGGTTAGGTAATTACGTTATATTATGGTCTACAAATAACAGTACAGGTTAGGTCATAATAAATAAAACATTATATAGTACTTCACCAATAAAGTCTTTAAAAAAAACACTTTCCACTTGCACTACATAGTTCACTTGTCACAGTGGCACAGTAAAGCATCTCACGGAAGTAGCGCACTTCCCTTCCATAGAGTACTTATGCGTAGTAGATCTATAAAACTCATTTACGTAAGATCTACACACAGACAAACAAGGTTAATTTTTCCTTTTATGTGTACTTGTTAGAGGCCAGTGCAGCTAGTTTCCTCCTTATAACTGTTATGCAGGCACCATGAAATACAAAATATCGAAGATAACTCGCATGGAAATGTTTTGTGTGTTAGTGAGATTGAACAAATCATGATTTTTTTTTTTTTCATGCAGCTATTTCTAGCCAGGTGCAGACCCAGGTGTAAGGCAGACCCTCCAATGAGGGTGGGCAGCATCTGCCATGTGTAGGAAACTGCATGTTATTGTAGTGGAGGACTGAGTTATGTGTGGTGTGTGAGTTGCAGGGATGTTGGGGACAGCACAAACAACCAGCTCCCCGAGCTATTGAAATTAATCAATGAAGGTTAAAATCCCCGACCCGGCCGGGAATCAAATCCGGGAGCCTCTGAACCAAAGGCCAGTATGCTCACCGTTCAACCTATGAGTTGGACAAATGGTGAATGAAAATCAGGTTGTAAAAATGTAAGCAGTGCGTAAAGAGCACTCAGTGAAATGGAAAGTGAAAATGACAGTGATGACAGCACAGTACACAGGGTAAACAAAAAATGCCGCAAGTGGAGGTCGGCATGCGGTTCCTCATCGAAATTCACGACAAAAGTTTATCTTGCAGAACTTAGTCCCACCAATAGGTTTAATAGAAATGCGAGTTAAGAAATAAGGCTCTGGCAACACTGTAACGGCATGCAGCATGGCCGAGCACAGGTCACATGAACTCGGCGCTCTGCCGAAGCTGTCTCATTAGCTCAGTGAGACGAGGTAATGCCATAAATGCCAGTTGTGCAGACGCGCCGATGTTCGAGTCACATTCGTGCCAATTTTTTTCAGTTAAAATATCAAATTGTATCCAATGTACACCTCCACTATGTAATACACTATGTTCTGTTTTACCGTTACAGTTACCTTTATTTAAACAATCAAACATAACATAAACTTCTTACAGACGTAAACGACCACTTTGTTTCGTCCATGGCACAAATAAAGCCAATATGTCCAGTCTTATCTTCACAGAGCCGGTACATACACTTATGAGCAATATTCACTTCACTGCAGACGTTCAAAGTGACCATCTTGCATTTGCAAATACTTCGCCACTCGCTGGAGCATACTTTGCCGGAGCCTACGCAACACACCTGCATCCACCATTGCTGATGGAGCATGCACGCGAGCTATTTGGTCTTGTACATCCATGGGTGGAGTACTATAAACATGTTCCTTTAAGTGTCCCCACAAAAAAAACTCTAGTGGATTAAGGTCCGGGGAACGTGGAGACCAGAACATTAGACCTCCATGACCAATCCATTTCCCTGGAAACGCTTCATTTAACCAGTTACGCACAGTCATTCCAAAGTGTGGCGGTGCACCATCATGCTGAAACCACAGCTGTCGCCGAACACCAAGGGGAAGGTTTTTTAAAACGTCCGACAATGTATTGCCCAGAAACATACAATAGTGGGGCGCATTCAACTTCTGTGGCAATAGGTAAGGGCCTAAAAGCACTCCTCCCACGATTCCAGGCCAGGAGTTTATGCCAAAGCGTGCCTGAAAGCCACGTTCATGGGTGACATGTGGGCTGTGGCCAGACCAATAACGGCTGTTCAAAGTGAAGCTACATTCGTCACTCCATATCATATTCTTTATAAAATCTTCGTTATCTTCAACTTGTTCCAAATCCATTCACAGAACTGTACTCGTGGAATGTGGTTTTCTGGCCGCTGGTGTTGAGTTAATGTGTAATGATATGGATGCATTTTTCGTCATGCAACACGTCAACAACCAGTGCCTGAGATACCTGGAACTGCCTTGCAATATCACGGGTACTTCGCTGAGGTGATTGGAGAATGGCTTCAAGAATGTCGTCCTCTGTTTGTGGAGTACGTCTAGTCCTTGGATGACCTCTGTCCACTACTTGTGGATGAAGTATACCGGTTTCCCACAGGCGTTGCTCAAGGCAATGAAAAACATTCTTATCAGGATGGCACCTTTGAGGGTACTGTGCTGCATACTCATGAGCAGCAGCAGAAGCTTGAGTTATCAGATGCACCCAACACTAAAAGCATATCGACGTATTTGCCATTTGTATAATCCAACAGGAAGCCGTCCTACATGCACTTGACAAGACCAGATACGGTTGTGCACTGCGTGGTTGGTCGACTCATGCATTCAGTCGAATGGATCACACTGTCATGTGTTCGACTATTGTCATGTGACAACAGGATGTCATGTTTACAAGTGCAGTTACACGACGGGAACTAGGGACCTGACGTCACAAAACACAAAAGAAAAAAAAAACCTGACGTAGATTCGAGCCGTAGCTCCATGGTGCATGTGGGTTTTATAACCCAGCCGTCTACACAGTGAGCTGCGACGGTAGGTACGTTAGAGCGGGATGATGCACGTTTCTCTATTACACTACGATACGCTGCAGGATGTGACAGTGTTGTCAGCTTCTCGTTTTCGACTTGTTTTCCAACAGCACCAGATCCGATTTGGCTACAGAAACTTTTGTCTTGCAATGGGATGAGGAATCGCATGCCGACCTCCAAGTGCGGCATTTTGTGTTCACCCTGTATATCACTATTCCTAACCTTCACACACGACTACACTAGTTCTAAACCTAATTTACAATGGACGGGAGAAACCCTCTTACATCGAGCCTGCGAACTTCTGTGCTGATGTAGGATCTCATCATTCTCTTCTTGTGGGTAGTATGAAATTAGAAAATTTCTTCCTTATATATGAACACAATATTTTCAGATTAATTGCCGCTCAAACCAAATATCAGCCCACAGAAATAATTACACCGAGTTCTGGAGAAAGGATCCTTTCAATTACAGAATTAGCTAATGCTAACAGTATAAACCATAGATAGAGCCCTGTGCGCATATACAAAATAATATCTGCATCTGCTCCGCATCCACACTTCCTTCATCCATACCCGCAAATGGTTATCCGCATCCGCACAATGGTTATCCGCGGATAATTTAAATATTTAACTACAGTACATTACACCCAAGGTATTGAAATGGATAGATCTGTTAACATAATACAATTGGCCTGACAACTGCCACCAAAACCCCTAAAGTCACAGGTTTGAGGGATTTTGTCTTGCGACAATTACCGACGTATTAACCTTTGTTCCTTCCTTCCATTAATTGTGGGCAGGAGCCAGTTAGGCTTAGGTCAGATTTATGGCTTCATGGTCTCAAGGCTCTTTATATATCACGATTCTCCCCTGCCAATGTGAAGGGTCGCCTAACCACAAGCAAAAACAAGAGTATACCTGAGTGAAAATCAATAAACGTCATTATTTAGAAATTATCAGCAAAATTATCCGCACTGCCATACAGTTTGCATCCGCCATTACACTAACTTTGCGGTTATCCGCGGATATCCGCAACCGTGCAGGGCTCTAACCATAGACGTATTTGGTTTTGGACATATAAGAAAGTGAATACGCACCAAGGCCACATGTAATGAGGATCACTGACTGTCCGTATAGTATCCATGACAGCCTGTATACCAACAAGAACTCGTCTCCTTTTAGGAGAGGGGGTAGCAGACGCCTCTTCATTTGTTACCATCACTGTGACATCCAGTGCAGAACAATTATTGAAGAAAACCTGAAATAAGAAATAAGTAACACACAAAAAGTAAACAATTAAAAAATACGAACTTAATAAGTGAGAATGTAATAAAAACAATAAGCATGAGGTTCAAAGATAGAGCAAAGTTAATGACTATATTATCAATCAATATTCTAAAGGCTAATGTCTTGTCGATGCAAACACTCGTTTCTTTCACTGGCTGTTCGTTTCAGTTCCATGTAATTGACACAACCTAACCTCTTCTTGATGTCGTCCAAATACTTCATCCTAGGTCTTCCTCTGCCTTTCTTTCCCAGCACATTCCCTTCAAGTATGTTAGTGATGAACGTATTGTGTCTGATGACATGTCCAATAAATTTTAATTTCCTGTTTTCCATTATGTTTAAAAATCGTCTCTCTTCTTTAACTTCCCTTAAGACTTCCAGGTTGGTTTTTCTTTCTGTCGACTATACAATGAATATACTAAGCTGAATTTGAAAGTAAAGAATGTTTTGCCATAAAAAAATTGTAGTTATAATGTCAAAATCAAATCAAATCAAATCAAAATCTCTTTATTTGCAAATGAGGTGTCTACCTCGGTGGCAAATGGTACACTAAAATACATTATTGTCAAGCACTAAATATTAAATTAACAAGAGAAGAAAATTTTTCCTATAATACAATATTATACAATTTACGCTAACAATGTTTTCTATTAAACACACAGCTCATACTTAATAAATTTATATTGTTTACAAAATTCTAATTATAATATCTCCTGTACTACTTACAAATATAGTCAACTGATATACAGTATGGGGAATTGCTTCAAATGATACTATAAAACTAGTATAACATTAATATTTACATTGCATTTATTTATTTACTTTTTTATTTACCCGTTCTGGATCCTAAATAGCATAACGACCTGCTGCGTCTTAACCAGAGCCCCTTTTGCCACCACTTTTCAGAGTTCCTGAAGGGCCTTCACAGCTACCGTAGCGGTCCCAGGGCCCTCGAAGTCCCCACTGTACTTCACCCCTACAGGCAGTCCCCTACTTTGGCTGTCCAAACTCCTTAGACCAGGGGATGGAATTAATTTATTCACACACATTTTTTTATTTACAATAACCTGCACCGGTCGAATGCCCTCTAACACTTCATTTATTTTCTCTGTTGCTGTTTATTCTCTTCTTGAATATCTGTACAGATTTTGGAAAAGGATCAAACACTACCCCTGGTAAACTGTTCCACTCCTTCACACCCTTCCCAATGAATGAAAATTTACCCCAATCGCTTCTGCTAAAATTCCTTCTAATTTTATATTTGTGGTCAGTCCTGCCGATATAATTATTTTCCAACTGAAGCCTCTCACGGATATCTCCCCATGCTTCTTCTCCTGTATAGGCTTTATATAATCCTGTAAGTCTAGTTTTCTCCCTTCTCTTACTTAAAGTTTCCCACCCAAGTTCCTTTAACATTTCTGATACACTACTCTTTCTCCTGAAATCCCCTGTTACAAATCTTGCTGCTTTCCTCTGCACACTATCTATTTCTTTTATTAGGTATTCTTGGTGAGGATCCCAAACACTGTTTGCATATTCCAATAATGGACGAACCATACTCAAGTAACTTTTATTTTAATTCTTTGTTGCATCCTTTAAGTAGCCTCATTATGACATGTAATGATCTGTATGCTTTCCCAACAATGTCACCAATATGACCCTTCCAGTGCAAATTACTTTCAAATCTCACACCTAAGTATTTGCACTTGCTATCTTTTAGGATAACTACCTCATCCAAAGTATATTCAAATTCAGTTTTAAAGCTCCTGTTTGTAAAAGTTGTAACAGTTGATTTGCCTCCATTAACCTTCATATTATTTTCTTCAACCCATTATTGGATACTTTCAAGGTCCCTTTGTAATTCTGAACAATCCTCAATGTTGTTTATTTCTCTATAAACAATTATGTCATCTGCATACAATCTTATTTTTGATGTTATATTGTTCCCTAAATCATTTGCGTATATTAAGAAAAGTAACGGACCGATTATACTACCCTGTGCAATTCCCTTCCAAACTTTCTCTTCCTGAGATACATTATTTCCTACTTTGACTTTCTGAACCCTTGAATTTAGAAATGCTTTTATCCAACGTGTAACCCTTACGTCCAATCCTATTCCCTCCAATTTCTTTAATAATATTCCATGTTCCACTCTATCAAAGGCTTTGGAAAGATCTATGGCTATGCAATCTAACTGACCTCCTGAATCCAACTGATCTGATATGTCCTGCTGAAATCCCACCAGTTGTGCCTCACAAGAACATTTCTTTCTAAATCCATACTGGCTCCTCATGAACCAATTTTTATCATCATATATCCCTCTGATGTACTTCGATATTAAACTCTCCAGAATTTTACAAACTATACTGGTCAGGCTGATTGGTCTGTAGTTCTCTGGTTTCCTTTTATCACCCTTTCCTTTATAAATTGGTATTATTATAGATTCCTTCCATTCCTTTGGTATTACACTATTATTTATGACATAGTCAAAGAGAAATTTTAAATAAGGCACTATGTACCACCCCATTGTCTTTAATACCTCCCCAGTAATTTGATCACTTCCTGCTGCTTTTCCTTGTTGAAGCAGTTGGATTTCCCTGAAAATATCTTCATTTGTGAATGAGAAGCTTCTTGTTTCCCTCTGTGTCTCTTCCTCTCCATCTTCCGTTTGGGTTTCCAACTCCTGACAATCATCTACTGAATTCCTTACTAAATAGGTTTGCTTTCTCAGTATCTGTTAAACAGTGTTCACCCCCTTCTCCCACCATTGTAGGAATTTGGATTCCTTTTCCTTTTTGATTCCTGATATATGAATACAGCTTTTTTCCATTTCCCTTTGTGGTCATTACCCTCTTGAAGTATGCCATACATATAATTCTCTTTTGCTTCCTTTTTCACTCAATTCAGCTCCCTCATTAGCTGTTTTCTAGTTTCTCTACTCTCCCTACCCTCTTTGATTTTCCTGTTTACTATTCTACATTTTCTTTTTAATTTTCTTATTTCCCTTGTATAATAAACAGGGTCTGAGGTCATTTTACCCTTCTTAACAGGTACAAATCTCTTCTCTCCTTCCCAAATAATTCCTTTAAATTTAGCCCAAAGTGTATCCACGTTACTCCCTTCACTTATCCAACAACTGAATTGTGATTTAAGGTAAGTCCCAAATTCATCAACTTTAGTTTTTCTGTACAATTTCTTGTCTTGTGTAACCCTCTTATTAAGCCTTTTTGGTACGTGTCCCACATCCATTATTACAGCCTTATGGTCTCCTATTCCTTCAATTACCTCAGTTTTATCAACAATTTCCCATGGTTTAACCAAGAATACATCTAGTAAGTTATTGAGACGAGTCGGTTCTTGTACTACTTGTGTAAATCCACCCTCCCAAATTAACTTATTTGCCAGTTTCTGTTCATGGGCTTCACTTGCAGCTCCTTTCCATTCAACTTCAGGCAAATTTAGATCTCCCCCAATTATTACCATATCATTATTATTGTTTTTATGAGTATAATCTATTATTTTTTCAAAGATTTCCATGTCTCTTTCCTCTCTTCCAGGCCTGTATGTTCCTATAATTCCCACCTCCTTCATATTATCACAAACTAATTTTATCCCTAATATTTCATCCCTTTCATCGGTAAACCATTAATGTGAACAGTAAGTTTCCTTCACCAGAATAAACACCCCCCCCCCCTCCCTTTTTATCTCCTCGGTCTCTACGATAGACTGTGTACCCTTCTGGAAATACTTCTCTATTACCCACCCCTTCTTTCAACCACAATTCCACTCCTATCACCACATCAGTCTCATAAGATTCCATCAATGTACCGAATTTTAATTGTTTATTTACTACACTTTGACAGTTTACCAAGAGCAATCTCAGACCCCCTTCCTCCCTAAAACTTGACTGTTGCAATTGGGTAACTTGAAATTCCTTACTATCCTGAGTTTCTTTTTCTAGTTGACTGAGCCAGCTTGAAGTACAGCTGGCTCTTTCTACTAGTTTTCCTGGTGAGTATTATAACTCAAGGGAGTTGCCTGTTTTAAAGTACATATCTTAAGATTAATAAAATCTAGAACAATATTTGCTAACTTTCGTTTACCTGAATTGTTTAGATGGAGGCCATGTTTTGTATAACAGTATCTCTCAAAACTGCTGCATTCAATAACCTGAGTATTCCGAAAATGTTTACAAATTTTAACAATATCTGTATTGACCTTGTCCACTTCAATGTTCACACACGAGTCTCTACTCAAATCATGCCTGTGGGGCACGTTCACTACAAAAACGTTAGTGTGGGTCAGCTTTCCTAGTGTATGTTTAAGTTGTGATCTTACATTCTTGGCGTCGTCGCGAGCTACGTCGTTCGTCCCACCGATGATAAGCACTGCATCGCCTCTCCCGAAGTTCCTAGTTGCTGCTTCTACGTTTTCCACAACACTGCTGATAGAAGCTCCTGGATATATTTCTCCGGTTGCTGCTATATTCTCGTCGTTAATCACTCCCGCAATTCCCCTTCATTGGCTATCACCAAACACAGCTACCTTCGCTGATTTAGGCCTAACTGGGTCTTGAATCTGAATTCTTAGGCCTAAATTTTAAACTCGGCACGGCAACGGATCGCGATGATTTGGTTTCACGCGCGCGATCACTTTCTTCCAGGATTAAATTATTTAGGGCAGAAAACCTATTTCTAATGTTTATTTCCGGAAATTCAGTTGTAGATTTCTTCTTAGCCGACCATCCACGAACTACTTGACACCACGTGCTCGAGTTTGTTACTTGTACCGGTATATCACTCGAAGAATGGTCAGTCCCAAATTCTAGCGATCGCAGTCTTTCTTTTAAGTCTTGATTTTCAACTTTAAGAGTCTCATTGTCCTTTTTTAGAATGTTTATAATTTCTAATGCACTTTTATATTCCTCATCGACTGTTTTCGGTGCTTCGTCAACGCCGTCCCCAACAACAACATTCCGAACACACTGCTCACAAATCCAGTCAACATTTTCATTAGTTTTTACGTCTCTAGGGCAATTTCCGCACTTATAATGCCACCATCGATCACATGAATCACACAACATTCCATTTTTCACTAATTTTCGACATTTTCCGCACTTTTCGTCACATTTTACGGTTAATTTACTCGGAGAATATAACACTACGTCGTCATTACCGGGCGCCATTTTGAAAAAAAAAATTAATACACAGGTATTCACCTTAACCTACTCTTCCACATAGCTGTATCTAGATACCAATTTAAGTATTCCCTGATCACAGAAGGATACTGCCTGTTGCTTTAACCAGTCTGTGACAGCGTCCATTATGTCATCGTTATGAAATCATTCTTAAGCGAGATGCACCTTCATTACCAGAAAAAGGTTAAAATTTGTTGAAGTGCAGATTGTGGAAAAGTCTCCCACTGAAATTTCCACAGAAAGTTCCGCGTACTATATGGAGTTTAGCATTTTCACGGAGAAGAACAATTCCGTTATAGAATCGACTGGGTAGGTGTGTTGTTTCAGCCATGCAAATGTACGAGACACTTCTGGACATTGTGCATGTATCTCAGTAATCATACAACATAAATTATCTCAAATGATGTGATCAATCATGTTTCAGTTCATTTTGATGACATAGGGGCAACTTGATCTCTCCGCTCATGAAACTTTGCTCTCCCTGTTTGAGGAAGACTCATTCAAGGTCTCGGAAAATAAATGCCGTCAATTCTTTCAATGACGCAGTATGTATGACTTTGTGCGACTTTTCTGATGACTCTGGATGATTCCGCTCGTGACTGCCATTTCCTTTCCGGGATTTTGTGCAATTTAGATCACAAATGTACGAGGTACTTCTGGACATTGTGCATGTATCTTGCTCAACACAGCTCATGAGAGACCGGCTGCAACAACATTTTACAGTTTGTATTGAAAAGGTGGACCTTAATAATAAAATATTTAAATGCTATTGCAACAACCCAGATGCACAGTCAAATGTTGTGATCAATCTTTTGTTTCAGTCCATCAGTGATGACATATGGGCAGCTTAACTCTCTGCCCATGAAACTTCATTCTCTGTTTCTGAACTGTAAGCAGCATCTCCTAAAACTGGCCTTATTTGTAACACCTTCTTCACAGAATGCAACATGTTCCCTATGAATGTCAGTAAGTCTAATATTTTCAGCACATGAAAAACAAATTGTTGTTAACTTCACTGTCAGCAGAACTATCAATATGCATGTTCATTCTTAAATGATTATTATTAGCGCATGGCAAGGAAATTATATGCATAATATAAAATATATACACAATAACAAAAAACTTTTTTTTGGTCATTTTTAAAGATCACTACAATGAACAACCTGAATATGTTATGTGCCAATAAATGCATCGGGAATATGTCTACATCAAGCTCAACACAGCTCGTGAGAGACCGGCTGCAACAACCCAACTGCACAGTCAGTATCTGCAAATGTCCCTTGTTTTCCAAATCGCCGAAAAACAGACTAACATTATTTAAGTTTACAAGCACTAAGCACATTAATGCTACACTTTTTTTCAATAAATGCAGACAGATTATTTTCCAGAAGTCAAAAATTAGGGCATACCTTCAACATTAAATTTAAAACCTGGGAAGCCTTTCTATGAAATTTAATACTGGTTAACTGGCAAATTTACTACCCTTGAAAATAATCAACCTTTTCTGAACATATTCAACATTCCACTAGCTGTAAATAACAGAAACAAACAAGTGCCAAATCAAATCATAAATAGAAAAAGTAAGAACATGAAAAGGAGCACACAAAATGACAGATCAATAAGGGAATTTTTGTTTTTTGTTTTTGCTAGTGCCTTTATGTCGCACCAACAGAGATACGTCGTATGTCGACGATGGAATAGGAAAAGCCTAGGAGTTGGAAGGAAGCGGCCGTGGCCTTAATTGAGGTACAGCTCCAGCATTTACCTAGTGTCAAAATGGGAAATCATGGAAAACTACCTTCAAGGCTGCCGACCGTGAGATTCAAACCCACTATCTCCTGGATGCAAGCTCACAGCCACGCATTCCTAACTGCACGGCCAAATCGCCCGATAATGTGAGATTAGGGAGCAACAAAAAGAGAAGACAAGGACAAGTGGTCTTTTCATCATTCCCAGTTCTTCACAGCCCCCAGCAAGTCCATTTCTGTATGTTTTCCACCAGACTGTCTTTCTTTGCGCAACACAAGACCTAAACATTATCATATCAATTAGGATAAAACATTAGTCTTCCCAGACTTCTGAAACTACTCTGAACCAAGATTTCATTTGTTCATCATTTCATTTTTCTCATCTTGTTTCATTTGATACCAAGCCAGGTTTAACCCTCTGGAACCCAATAATATTTTCGCTTGCATATTCTGCAGGTCCAATTTAAAATCATGCCAACAAAAAAATTATTTTACAAAATTAACACCTTAGAAGTAAATCTGTACAAAATTGTATGCTGTTAATCAGTCCACAACACTCGCAGTGACATTTTCTTATCGTGTGGTACTTGGGATATTATCCTGGTTTCCTTGAACAGGATCACAGAAAATTTACGTCTAGCTTCTTCTACCCTTCACTTTCCTCTTTGACCCTATAACATAATCCTTTGTTTTCTAGTCTTTTTGGGCATCAATGATGTGCAGCTCCCCACTGAGACAAAAAGTGAACATCAGAATCACTAATATCACATAACTGCTCATAAAAATTATTGGTATGCATACCGCAGCTAGTAGACACCATGTTGCTGCAAAAGTAAACATTATTCCATAGATAATATATTTCCAGAGATAACACTTCTAAAACAAAATGAATTGTTGATTGTACAAAGCAACAGTTGTACTATATACAAGGTAACGCATGTCCACCATTTCTCCGCAAATTTAAGAGAAATCTAACCTAAAAGAGTTTTTTTTTTTTTTTTTTTTTTTTTTTTTGCTAGTTGCTTCACGTCGCACCGACACAGATAGGTCTTATGGCGACGATGGGACAGGGAAGGGCTTAGGAGTGGGAAGGAAGCGGCCGTGGCCTTAATTAAGGTACAGCCCCAGCATTTGCCTGGTGTGAAAATGGGAAACCATGGAAAACCATTTTCAGGGCTGCCGACAGTGGGGTTCGAACCTACTATCTCCCGAATACTGGATATTGGCCGCACTTAAGCGACTGCAGCTATCGAGCTCGGTCCTGAAAGATAGGTCGGACCAGGTGCGAGATACGACCTCAACTGCTTATTATAAACATACGGCTGAGTTCAAAAGAGGACCCCACAGGGTTAAAGGCTGCATCATTAATAAGTCTGGTAGAGTTACAAAGAAAGCATAGGTATAACAAACTGCATTTGAATTATAGTACCTGTTTGCAGACTTCTACAGCAAACTGTAAGAAGACGGGATGAAGAGATGTCTCCCTATAAAAATCAGACTTTATCTCGTGCATCTTGTTAATCTTGGATTCAATTAAAGCATATAGAGAATTGAGTTTATGCTGCCATTGGTCCCAATTGAAAGCATATGCTGCTCCTTCTGATGAAGTAGCACCTAGCGGATGGTGTAGATGCATTTGTAACAAGAGAAAGTTGAATACAATGTCCTGCAAATAAAAATGAAATTGTATCAAATTACATACAGAACACTTGGGGGGGGGGTGATGATGATGATGATGATGATAATAATAATAATAATAATAATAATAATAATAATAATAAAACAACAACAACAAAAGACCTAGGATGGACCCGTGATGGATATCTGAGGTCTTGTTTCACAAGCCTGAACTCACATTTCCCATATAACGCACTGCTAAGGATTTTCACGAGAATGGCTAAAATATTGAAGTGAAAATATAGTAAACTTTAGCTCTCAAAGTTCCTGCAATAGTAACTGAGAGCTGACAGTGTCGGAGGCATTACTGAGATCTAAAAGTGTCGACAAAGTTGTCTCGCTGGTCCATTGCATGTCTGGATCGTCTGTCACTCACAGCAAAAGTTGTCATACTGCTATACCCTTTCCTGTAGCCAGGTTGAAAAGGATTAAAAAGGGAATGCTTGATAAGGCATGTGGTAACTTGTGTGTATGTACTGGACATTTGAACACCTTCAAAAGGGGTGGTAGACTAGATACTGGTCAGTAATCTCATGGGATGGGTCTAATAAAATAACTGGAAACAATCTGTTTGTCAGGCAAGAGTTAAACATATGAGTTAGAACTGGAAGAACAGTTCCAAGATATCTTTGATCAGCAATATAGGTATGTCATTACTACAGAGCAGAAAATCTTGAAAATACATTTCTTATATAGTAAAAAAACTTTAAAAAGTGTTTTGATTCATTATTATTATCATTTTACAAGTTACTTTACATTGCACTTACACAGATATGTTTTATTGCAATATGATAGGAAAAGGCAAGGGGTGGGAAGGAAGCGGCCTTGGCCTTAATATAAGGTACAGGTGAAAATGGTGTGAAAATGGAAAACCATGGAAAACCATCTTCAGGCCTGCCAACAGTAGGGTTCAAACCCAATATCTCCCAAATGCAAGCTCACAGATGCGCGCCCCTAACCGCACAGTCAACTCTCTCGATGTTTAAATAGTACACAACTTTACAGTACGTATTATTTTTAAAAAACTACAGTTTTATGTGGAATTCAAACCACAGGGAAGTGACTTTTCATATGCATTGAGCAGGATTTTAATCATGGCTGCCTTGGTGAGAAGCCAATGACATTTTAACTTCTATTAGGAACAATATCAATAAAAATACAGTACCTTCTTTTCCTTCGACATTTTGTCATAAAGGTGTATCACAGGAACAAGCACATTCTCTCCAAAATGACAGCAAGCCATTCTGCTTTCTCTGGCCAGCTGTCAACAGGTAAACACACAACAGCAGAATGAGTATGTGATGAATAAATTCTGTCATTTGATGAATTTGTTAAAATATTCCTTACCTGAAGGCACATTGAAAACAGTAAATGAAGTAGCCACTCATGGCATGAAGTAGTATTATAAAATCGTGGGTCATTGAAAGCTTCCGCTATAACAGGAAACCTACAGAAAAATGTGTCTGAATTATTATCCATTAAAAGATGAAATTATCAGCAAGATGCATTTATAAAATGAAGCATTATGTTTACAGAACGTCAATCAATAGGCTATTAAGCCACAGCCATGTAGTTGAATCCTGTTAACAGTATAGTTTAATTCTTGAACCACAAGAATGTTATTTATTTAGCTTATGATAAATTATACACAAATTTAGGAAAGTAATTATACAGCATGCATACAAATGAATACCTCCGGCAAAAATGTGTAACCCAAACTTAGTCTCAAAGTCAAGTTTAAATGGGAAAAAGTTGTAATCAAGGCGAGAGTTGCCCCTGACAGGTTAATGTTGGCAAACCTGATATATTTCCGTTATAGTTTTAATGATACAGTGTAGGCCGGGAGCAAGAAGGCTGTAATAAAGGCAGACCAAGGAAGCATGACTATGAGTCCAAAGTTCTTAAATGATAGAAATAAAGGGGGAAAATGTAAAGTGAACTTAAGAGAGTGGACAAGAAACAAAAGAAAACATAGGAGGAATACAGGACAACCATATACACAGTGTCCTGGGAGGAAGGAGTTACACGTTAAGAGGTGAAAGTTTTGGTCATTCTAAAGCGAAAACATTATATGAACATACACTTTATTTTCAATAGTTTCCGAGATACAGACCGTATTGGGTAATTGTACTAAGGTGGTCATGGTAGCAAAGGTGGTTGCCATGGTGACGTTTGTTGACAAAATGATCATATTTCACAGTTTGTACATTTTGTTTGTTGCAGTGGTACAGTATCTCAATCTAATTTATCCTGGACGTTGTGTCAGATGTGATGTAGCATGGCCATCAAGGGCACGCCACTGGATTATTGTTTCTGGTGTTGGCTAAAGAACGAAGTCTACAGGAAAAAGTGCAAACAAGAGAGGACTTGCTTGCTCGCATTGTAAATGTTTGCGTGCACATTAAAGAAGAGAAACATCAGCTCCAATTAGCAACACAGCATCTGTCTGCAAGAGCTGCAAAATGCATTGAATTTGGTGGGGATATTTTTGAGCCCTATTACATTACTGTGTATTTAATTTCAGATGGCTACATTTAAGTGTCCCTATCAGTGCAAGAATTTAAGGAGGACTATAAAATACTGTTTGAGAAATTCTATCTAGTGGATTATAACCAACGAACTCATCATCTAGCTGCAGAAAGTGTAGAGTTTGTGAATATTAAGCGAAAGTCTACTTCTGAGACAGTTTCTACATGACATTGCACTTTTAAGTATTATGTAAGGGTACAAGCACTTAAAATTCAGGCAAGTCAGCAAACTTTATGTAGAGCATAAAGAATTACTCCAAGCCAATTACAGAAACTTCAAGAAAAATTTAAAAATGGTAAACTACTGGATGATGTCAGAGGATGGCATAAAAATCATTTAAATAAGCTGAAAGATACTGTTAAGGATGCTATTAGAAAGAATATAAGTCAACTTCCTAAGCAAGAAAGCCATTATTCTAGACACAAAAGTGAAAAGTCGTGTTTGAGGCCAATATAAGTATTAGCAAAGCATACAAATTTAAAGCAGAAAATCCAGGAATTAGGTGTAGTGAATGAGCATACAGAGACATATGTAATGGAGAATTTAATTTGTCCTTTGGCTTGCCATGTTCAGATTGTTCTGCTTACTGCAACAAACTTTACATTCAGTAAATTGCCTGTGACACCGAGGAGGGAAGAAAGAAAGAAAGAAAGAAAGTTAGAAAGAAAGAAAGAAAGAAAGAAAGAAAGAAAGAAAGAAAGAAAGAAAGAAAGAAGATAGAAAGGGAAAGTACACTACATCATAGGAGAGCAGAAGCAGGTTACAAGCAGTTACAAGAGGATAAGGACAAAGCAATGGTAAATGAAGATTATGCAGTTTTGTGTACCAATATGCAGCAGATGCTTTACCGTCCCACCATCAATCACTCAGCTGTGTTTTATCAGCGGCAGTTGTTAACATACAATCAGGCAGTACACAATCTTGGTGACAACAGCATTTATATGTTTGTTTGGCTTGAAACTGTAGCAAAAAGGGGGTCTGGAGAAGTAACTGCCATGCTATTAAAATATATAACAAGTACTTTCAAACCATTGGAGCGTGGTAGGGATAGAAGCTGATAGTGTGGTCAGACAGGTGTACAGAACAAAATAACAACTGGAAGACTATTGTACAGTATTAGTAGGCCTATTTTGTGGGTCTTCAAATATATCACTTCTTTTGAACAAAAGTTTCTTATCTCGGGGCACAGTTTCTTACCCTGTGATAGGGATTTTGACCTCATTGAAACAAGAAAAATTATGTAGTGTATGAACTTTTTGAATGGATTCAAGTGATTGCAACTGCTCGATGAGTAATAGTTTCCTTGAGTGCTACGTGACTATGAAGATTTTGTGAATATTAGTATAATTAAATCAGGTCTTTGCAAAACACCATCATTGAAAATAACACAATATGTGTGGTTCAAAATCTTGTTGGATTTACAAGTAGCCTTCAAGACACATAACACTAATAAAAACATATTTTTCAACAATAATAAGTTAATTTAAATAACTATAAATATCAGGGATCTGGAATATATAGATTGACATACACACAGTGTAATTTCTTATATGTTGGCCAAACTGGGCGCAGCTGTTTACAAGATACATGGAACAGTATAACGCATTAAAACATAACAAGTATTCCGCAAAGGGCAATCGCATGAAAAAGACTGGCCATCAATTTAGTACAATAGACAGGGATCTCAAGATAAAAAGGATCGAGAAAGTGAAGTTAATGACCAAGTATGAGAACATTTATATTCATTTGGATCAGCATTTCAATAAGGAAAAACATGTAAACGATGCAATTGAAATAAAAAGCTTGTAAATAGAACAATTATTACATGTAACTCTTCTCATGTTTAGACCTGTATTGAAATTTGCTATAATTTGCATACAAATTTTTATTTTTTATTTTTCTATTCCACCTATTCAATACAATTGATTTTGTGTTGTTAGAAATTCATTTTACTACAACACTACATTAAAAGGGATATGTATCACTCGGTTTCTGAGCATCCTCAGCCTTTGTAACTTATCTCAAGGTTAAGACTTGTCATTGTTAATTTGCTTATAACTAATTTGTACTTATTTATGATTCTAAAAAATAAGTGGTAAAATACATGAACATAGGCATTTGTAAACACAATGGACAGTTTAACAATTTAAAATGACAGTGCTAAAATTGGGATAGACATTGATTCTAATAACACTGACATCCAAAACACAGTAATATCCTCACAGTAATGAGATTTGGCTAAAATTCCCTAGTTCTTTGCGTTTTCAGAACAATTGTTAGTTAACTTAATATATTGTATACACTAAAATTTGAATCATAAATCCTGTTGAAACTCAATAGTATCTAAAGCTTAAAGTCTTACCGTGTGTGTCAAAGACGTTGGAAAATTCTGCATCATGTATCGGTTTGAGGCATGCTTCTGTAATTTATTAATTGTAAATGGTAAAATGCAACTAGTTGGTAGTTTCCTTGAACTGGTCTTGATTTGATGAGCAGACTTTACATTGGAAGCAGTTCGTTTTTATGAGAGCTTGGTCAAAAGGGACGTCAATCTGAAAATCTTGAAATGTTGATATATTATACTTTTCACAATCTTTAAGTGATGGTGTGTCTGTAAGAAATGAAATTACGTGGTAATGTTGTGTAGACAGAGACCTCAAAATAATCAAAAGGATTGAAAAAGGAAAGTTAACGACTGAGTTTAAATTCATTTGGACCAATATTTTAATAGGGAAAAAAATCTGAATGATGCGATCGAAATAAAGAGTGCGTTAATAGAACAACTGCCAATATTACTACAAACTTTCAAATCAAATAATAGTAAATTCTTCAAGACATTTAATCTGAAAACTCCCACCACAAAAATAGACACAATTACTACTCTGACAATGCATAAAGACTCCCCTCCATACAATACGCCAAGGTCCAATGCCCCACCTACCATTTCTTCCCCTACTTCTACTTTAAGAACGCATAAAGACTCCTCATTGCATAAAATGAATTTCACTGTAAAGCCTCCACGCAGTCGCTCCCCGCCTATTGGTTCCAGCCTTCCCCTACTCTCCCCTCATACCAGCTTCCATCACACAAGGCCTCCACAGTTCGCCTCCAGTCAGCCATAAACATCCATACACGCTGAGCTAGCCATTCTTAAGTAGGCGAGAACATAAGCAATCAGATGTGCTGCATTTTATTTTTATTCATTCTTCTTTTGTATTACAAGATGCTTCATAAACATGCCTACTTTTAACGTTAATAATAGCCGTCATTTCCGTTCTAGGGCACTCCGCTGCATATTCCACTCATGAAAATACGATCAGATATTCCGCCTACTTTTTAATCAAGAATTGTCAACATCATCACGCCAATAAGACGAACTCAATATCATTTTATTGGAATCCTCACTCATGTTTAACATATGTTTATCAATCGTCTTCATTCTACTGGAACTAAACATTGTGCTCCATATCATCAAGTTTTTACCGACGCATCAGCAGACTGTATGTTAACACAGCATCGTCAAGTTAAGGAGGACTCTAATACCAATTTTATTGAACCATCTCATGTGCACAATATTTTAATTTTCACTTTTAACAGTACTCAAAGGCAAAGAATTTGGCCAAGAAAGTAGTGGAGGAAGAAAAGAGGAAAAGCTGGGCCTTATTCACACAGACATTGAGCGATGATATGCAGAGCAGCAAGAAATTACTGTATGGTATCTTAAGAAACAAAAAGAGAGATCAAGTAAACACCAGATTTGTGAAGGATGAAGGTGGCATAATTTTAACAAAGCAAGAAGAAATAAGAAATAGATGGAGAGAGTATTTTCAGAAGCTGCTGAACATAAGAACGGATGACAGTCATTCAATGGACAACCAGGAAAGGCAATTAGTTGACGAAGAAATGGATAAAGAAATTACAATGAATGAAATTGAAATGGCAGTAAGAAAGATGAAGAATGGAAAAACTGCTGGAATAGATGAAATTTCAGTGGAGATGATAAAGGCAGCTGGAGCTGTAGGCCTGCAGTGGACATATCGGGTTCTCAGGAATGTCTGGGAGAATAAGGAGGTCCCTGAGGATTGGCAAAAAGGAATAATCATCCCAATTTTCAAGAAAGGTGATAAGAAAGTTTTAGAGAACTACAGGGGAATTACTCTAATATCCCATGTTGCTAAGATAATGGAAAGGATACTGGAAAGTAGAATAAGGTTGAGGGTTGAGAAGCAGATACAGGAAAATCAGTTTGGTTTCAGAAGTGGAAGGTCAACAATAGAGCCCATTTTCATTATGAGACAACTAATGGAAAAGCATTGGGAGTACGGGAATGATATGGTGATGACATTCATTGATATTGAAAAGGCATCTGACAGTGTCCCGAGGACGAAAGTTTGGGACAGTCTGGTGCAAAAAGGAATTGGACAGGGATTAATAAAAATGATCATGGCATTGTATAAGGAATGTTGTAGTTGCGTGCAAACACAAGTTGGCAGGACAAGTTGGTTCAAAATAACTAGTGGGCTGAGACAGGGAAGTGTTCTATCACCAATCCTGTTTACAATAGTAATGGATGACATCATGAGAACGGCAAAAGCAGCATATGGAGGAAGAGAAATGAACATGATGTTATTTGCAGATGATATTGTGATTTGGGGAGAAGACGACAGGAAGGTTCAAGAACAGTTGAATGTGGTGAATGGGAAGATTGAAGAATGTGGATTGAAAATAAGTGTAGAAAAGAGTAAAACTCTTGTTATCACTAGAGGGGAGAAAGAAGGGAAAGGTCAGATTAGACTTGCAGACAAGCCCCTGGAAGTAGTGGAAACGTTTAAATACCTGGGGAGTGAATTAATGGAGAATGCTCGACTGGATGCTGAGATTAGTAAAAGGATTCAGGCTGGAAGTTGTTTCTATCATAGTGTAAGAAATATGTTATGGGACAAAGATGTGCCAATGGAAGCAAAGGATACTATGTACAAGATGTATTACGTACCCATAACAACTTACGGAGCAGAAACTTGGACAATGACAAAGAAGGATGAGAGTCGAATACAGGCAGCCGAAATGAAATTCTTGAGGAGTATGATACAGAAGAGTAGAAGAGACAAAATAAGGAATGAGAAAATCCGGGAAGTAATTGGAGTGGAAGAAATGAATGATAGAATAGAGAAGAGCCGGCTAAGATGGTTTGGGCACATAAAGCGAATGAGCGACGAAAGAATGCCAAAAAAGGTGATGGAAATGCAAATCCAAGGAAGGAGAGGCCGTGGACGACCACGATTGAGATGGAAGGATACCATCCAACGCAGCATTATAGAAAGAAACCTGGACTGGCACACTGTTGGAGGAGGAGTGGTGGAAAGACCGAAGAAAGTGGAGAGGAACCATATTTGCCCCTACCCGGCTACAGCTGGATAAAGGGAAATGATGATGATGATGATGAACAGTATTCAAGTGTTGTACTCAGAACATTTCAGCACATTCTTCACCATTTCAGTGACACATTTCGCAGTCCGAATTATTTTAATGTGTTTTTTTCCTTGTCCTTTGTGCTTAATCTTAAAACTTTTCAGCTGATGATGTCTACAAGATAGATGAAACATGTCCATAATTTTTAAATGTTATTAAAATAATTAAATAAAATACTTTTAGTATTGTGAAGGTGGAACATTTTTACCATACCTTTTAAGTAAAGACTCCTCTCCACACGATACGCCAATGTCTAACGCCCCGTCTACTGTTTCTTCTGCTAAGTCCCCTACTCGCCCTTCACAACAGCTTTTCATACGTACAACACAAGAAGCAGAAACACGAAAGCAAGCAGTCACCGTGATGTAACAAGCACCGCGAGGCATTATAGTAGCAGTCAAAGGGGTAAATATGGCACATCAATACAATCACTGTGAAAGCAAAATAACACACAACATTATCACGTATTCTCCTTGGTCTTACTCTTGGTCTCATGCCTTCCACATTTCAATCCAGCCATTATCTTACTAGTCTATTTGGTATCATTCATTTTAAATGACTAAAATTTTTTTTTTTTTTTTTTTTTTTTTTTGCTAGGGGCTTTACGTCGCACCGACACAGATAGGTCTTATGGCGACGATGGGATAGGAAAGGCCTAGGAGTTGGAAGGAAGCGGCCATGGCCTTAATTAAGGTACAGCCCCAGCATTTGCCTGGTGTGAAAATGGGAAACCACGGAAAACCATTTTCAGGGCTGCCGATAGTGGGATTCGAACCTACTATCTCCCGGATGCAAGCTCACAGCCGCGCGCCTCTACGCGCACGGCCAACTCGCCCGGTGACTAAAATTCCTCAGTCATAATCTTGCAATGAATTTCTTTAGAGGTCCAATTATCTGTGCCTAAATCTCAAAAATGTTTGTTTCTGATTCCGTCCAGTCTTATTTTTTGGACTTCATTTCAGCACTTTGCAGTCTTATAATTATTGTCTCTTCTCCAGATTGCACAGGTCCATATAGGATTCTTCTTCCTGGCATTGTTCAACACAATGGCAGGATCCATTTGTCGGCACATATGTCTTCATTTAAACCGAGCCAAAAGATCTTCTCACGTGGTGTTCACATATTCCATGTCATACTTGAAGCAATCCTTCCATCGATCCATGGCTATGCTTGCTACAAGGCACTCTTCACAGAAAACAATGTGTTCATACCATCTAAGCTGTAGTTTCGCAACAACTGGAGTAACTCCAAGACATTGTTGGATACAACTGTTCCTTGCATGGTCGAATGGTATTAGTCCAAGGCTCCATCACAGCATTCTCATTTCCACAGCATGCAGAACTTGTTCAGGCTTTGCATTCACTAGCCAGCCCTCCAATATAAGAATATTGGGACAAAATAATTGCTGAAGAGCAGATGTTTAGCTTTAGATAATACCTTGTAGTACCAGATAAAATTCCTTACTTGGTGGTAAAACTGTATCCCATTTTGTATTCTGTTCATTATTCAGTTTCTTGAATTTTTTTTTTTTTTATATCGCATGACACAGGTAAGTCTTATGACGACGATGGGATAGGAAAGGGAGTGTCCGTGGCCTTAATTAAGTTACAGCTCCAGCATTTGCCCGATGTGAAAATGGGAAACCATGGTAAATGATCTTCAGAGTTACCGACACTGGGGTTTGAAACTCCTATCTCCCGAATGCAAGGTAACAGCTACGTGACCCAAAGCATACAGCCACTCACTCATTTTCCTTGACCTGTGGTTCTCAGTCAATATACTGGCAAAGTACATGAAGTATTCCACTTCCTCTGGCTTGGTTCCTTCCAGGAAGATGCCAACTGGATTCTTACACTTTGGTTGTCATAACGCCTGCTTTTGATGTAGTTATTTTACAGTCCAACACTTAAATTAACAAATACACTCATTAAACATATGTCGTACCTTCTCTTCTGGTGCTTCCCCAGAGAAAATTATAATCACTGCAAGCTGAAGCATTAAATTTCTTTAAATCAAATTCATTATTATGTCCATTACAATTCTGAAGAATATGCACTATCTTCCTGCACTCATTTTATCACCTTAATCCAATCTTCTGAAAAGTGTGAAAGATATGCAACACAGCCTTTTAAAAACAAAAGCCTTCAGTTGTTATGAGGAATAATTTAATGTGAAAAAAATTAATTTTGGCTGCATACTGACCACTAGTTAACAAAATGTAACTTCAATTCTAATAAAGGTTATTAAAAACTGCTGGAGACGATATCCATAAGGAACTGTACTTACTTGCTCTTCAATTTAAGGCCCAACTGTGAGTTCTCGGTGCCATGTATTACAATCCTGTTAAGAACTTCTACAACTGCAGAATATTCTGCCTGAGGTGGAGGTGTTTTCAGTATCCTGAGGAATGTTTCAAGCAAACCTAGAATAACAGTAAAGCCATCAAATGAATATGTAAATTAAACAGGAGGTCATACAGTGAAATCTTAGCTTTCACAACATTGTACTAGACTTTCAGCTTATAAGATCATGTTGTTGAGTGCCTAATTATAGTACAAGCCGAAGAATGCTTGAGTACAGTACAAAAATGGCCAAACAGACACAGGTATGAAACACAATCTGAAATTTGACTTCCAAGAGAGATTATCTTCTCTTTACTTCTTCTCCAGTTTCCACAACTCTTCTACATTCTAATTAACTGAGGCTGATTGGAAAGTAGCTAAGGCATTGGGAAGAGGTACTATCTGAGTAGAAAAAAACACACATTGATGTGACCTACTGTATACAATAAATTATAAAACCTCTCACACACAAACTACTTCCTTTATGTGGTTCATCTACTTTTCTAACATCATATACACTAGTTTTTATTTGAGGCTACACCTTTTCCAATCATCTTTCTTACATTCCTCTGCCCAATGGATACTGTAGCATTTTAATAGTCCATGTCGCTGAGGGATTTATCAATAAAGATCTACATCTTATTAGCAGAGTTAGGAAGTAATGAAGTAAAAGTAACTGATTACTATTTTAGTGTTATTACGAACAAGACATAACGGAATAATTTGAACTTTCAGTGATTTACTGCTCATTCATAATCATGTAACACCAGGAACCATTCGGTTGCTGTGCAGTGCCGTATCGTTACAAAAATGTTGCAAAGTTTGCGCTGGGAAGACTTGGGAGAAAGGAGACAAGCTGCTCGACTAAGTGGTATGTTAGGCATAGATATCAAGGATAATTAAATTAAAAAAAAAAAAAAAAATAAGTGGTATGTCTCACTTAGTTTACAAAAGGAGTATATTTATTACCCCACCTATACAATACAAGGTGGGGTAATAAATATACAATACAATTGTTTTGAATAGGTGGGGTAATAAATATAATCCTTTGTAAAATAAGTGAGATCGCTGTTTTCAATATGGAACAAAAATGAGACTGATGGTTTGTAAGTAGTATGTTCCGAGCTGTCAGTGGAGAGATGGCGTGGGAGGACATCAGTAGACAAATAAGTTTGAGTGGTGTCTTTAAATTAGGAAAGATCACAATATGAAGATAAAGTTGGAATTCAAAAGGACAAATTGGGGCGAGCATTCGTTTATAGGAAGGGGAGTTAGGGATTGAAATAACCAAGGGAGATGTTCAATAAATTTTCAATTTCTTTGCAATCGTTTAAGAAAAGGCTAGCAAAACAACAGATAGGGAATCTGCCACCTGGGTGACTGCCCTAAATGCAGATTATTGATTGATTAATTGATTGACTGATTGATTGATTGATTGATTGATTGATTGATTGATGTGGAAGCAAATGCTTGCATATGATTCCACGCTAATACAGACACCCCTCGCACACAAGACTACGTAGTAGTCAAGCTAAACATTTAAACTTCGATGTGATAGACACAATTACGCTGACAATAATGATTTACCATTTAAATAAACAGCTTTACAGTATTTACGTTTTGATTTAGAACATCCAATGTCTTGAATATGTATTAATATTATGTAAATTGCACATACATCTAGGTAATGTTAGCCGGGTGGTCTGTAAAAACGGTCAGGTGGTGCCCATCAAAAAGGTCCTAGGGAGAACACTGTAATATCATCCAATTTCTTTTTTTAGCAATCCATTATATTCTTAGCCTGCTTTCACCTTAATCACTTACCACCTTTCTATTACCCTCTCTACTTGAATTCCTTGTGTTTCACAAAATAAATTTCCATTAATATAACTGCACCTGGCTTGCTGGAATGAAGAAATTATGCTGATAACCTTTTCAATGAATATTGAATTTTCACGACTGCATTGTAATAAAAATCGACTTTCAACCTATTAGGTCGTGTACATGTGAAAGAGATGTTAAGTACAGAACAAAAATGGCCAACCAGACACCAGTGGGATCCAAATTTTACTCAAGTTGATCTACAACATAGAGCACCTCATTGTACTTTTATACCCAGACATTTTAACGTGTTTGATGTACTCATATTATATATTGCTCACTTATGTCATTCCTACTATTTCATTTTCATTTGCAATATTTTGAGCTCCACAGCACTTTGCCTAATTCAACCACACATCATAGTGTTAATTATATATTCATAATGTTCTTACTGCTTTGAAACATGTTTTAGGATTTTGTCAAATATTGTGTATTGTTTAAATACGGCTGATGATGACCCCGAGTATGGTTGAAACTAGTCCCATGTAATGTAAATACATGCATTGTAAATATAATTATGTATTGAATAGATGGAAAACTTTTCTGTTTATAATTTTTATGTAATCTCAGTTCAATACAGCCCAACAACATGAAATATCTAACCCTTGATGATGCAGCTTACCAGGCAAAACAGAAAGCCTTTCAATATCTACAATAGAGTAAATTAATGTATTATTTGGGTCCACCTTTTCAATACAAAATGTAAATAGTTTAAATTACATAAATGATTAGGGACTAGTTTCGACCTAGTACTAGGTCATCGTCAGCCTAAAGCAAAATTAAAACACAAAATATCGAAGAAATTAAACAATGTAAAGACACGTACGGTTTCGTAAAAGTACATACCATGCGAGATATTGTGCAGCACTATGTTAAAAAATAACTCTCTGAAAGAGATTCATAATAAGTCCAGTGCATATTAAAAATATGTTATAGAAAGGAATCCTTGAGTTGCTGGAATATGCTGGCTCCTTTAAGATGCAGGTATCCAATTGAAGAACCACTGAGCCGAAGTTACGTCATTTATTTATGAATAAAGTCCAGTGCGCACTAAAAAGATGTTAAAGAAAGAATTCTTGAGTTGCTGGATAAGGAGATTAGAATATGCTGACTCCTTTAAGACACTGGTATCCAATTGAAGAACCACTGAGCTGAAGTCACGTCTTTTATTTACGATTAAAGACCAGTGCGTCGTGTAGGATTAAAAAGTTGTTAGGGATGGAAATATTTCAGTTGTTGGTCAAGGAATTCAACATAAGCTGGCTTCTTAAATTTGTTGCTGTATATTCGAAGAACAACAGAGATGAAGTTACGTCGTTTTTTAAGATATTCATAGACGTAAAAACACATGGATGCTGGAAAGGCGCTTCAGTTTTTTGGAACATGAAGGAAGGTAATTGTTCGCGGAGGCTTAGGAATCCAGAGATGCGCTATATTATGTTAAAAAATAGAGATCCATAAAAAGGTCCCGTGCGCCGAATAAAAGTAACAAGTTGTAAAAGTAATACTTAAGTTGTTGGTCATGGAAATCGAAAAAGGTTGGTTTTCAAGCGATGCTGCTGTTCATTCAGAGATCAATTGAAATTACAGTATCATAACATTGTCTTCTCAAGATGTTTATAAACTTCAAATAAATGTCGATGCAAAGTAAGATGCTAGAAGAAAGCTCTTCTGTTTCTAGAATCTTGAAGGACGATGGATGTTACGCGAGGAGGATTAACATATATTGTACCGGTAACGGCGGTACAAACTAAGTCCCCGTCATAGAAATTTTAAAACTTACGTGTTACGCTCCGGGCCGCTTACGAAGGACTGACTGGACGGCGAGCAACAGCTGTGCACGTGTGACGTAGTGAGCGGGTGACGTCACAGCATGCCTCGCCGCACTACAGAGCCTAGACTGATGTAGAATGTTCTTCGAGTTTCGACGGGTAATAACTTTTCCCACGATAATAATTGAACAAATTGAACAACATCACCATATAACTTGATCCCTTAGCTATGTTCCTGCCGAATTTCACGTGAATCTGACTTGGGACGATAAAGTTATGGAACAAGGGGTGGAGGCCCGGATGAGATATAAATACGTACTGCTTCGCTCAGCAGACCAGTGTGTGTTCCAGCATGTTAGAGTGCGCTGCAGTGCGCTGCAGTGCGCTGCAGTGTGTTACAGCATGTTGCCAGAGTGTGATGCCAGTGTGTGGCCGGAGTATCTATGTGCACGCTAGACTATAGTGTTCGCACAGTCGGTTCGCGGGCACCGTGTTCGAGCGTGAAGCCGCTATTAAGTTTCAAGTCTGTGGACTTTAACCTAATCGTGTTGAATATGGACTTATGCAGATTTCTTTATACTGTGACAACTTTTTACTCCGATAGGACGTGAGATGAATTGTGTATCGTCTGGATATTATCTATTGACTGTTACTCTATACGAGTGTCTAAGACTCGCAAACGTTTTCGAGTGCTTGAAATTGAAGTTTTATGTTATGGACAGGACTTAGAACTGATTGCTCCTTACCGAGTACTAAATACTTCGAGTTATAAGACTGTGTTTGAATCCAAATTTAATTTACCATTCCATGAACTGTGTCAATATTTTAGGTCATGAACTGTGAACTGTGCATGTGTGAACAGTGCATTTCAATTCTAATAAACAGCACATTTCAATTCTGCGAACATTCAGTTTACGAACAGTCGAACCAAGGACTGTCAATACTCGATTAATTTCGTCTTTTGATTTCATGTTATTTTCAATACGTGAATGAGTTCTAATTCACGAGTGGAACATCTTTATTTTCAATGAATTATGTTGAACAGTGCTTCAAAGAACTAAGTCATGCGGTATTACCTTACGTTGTACCAAGTGCCACAAACTTTAAGTGACTCTGTTAAACTCGACGATAAGTTTCGAGTGGACTTTTATTTTATGAGTATTATCTTACATGCTTATTCGAGTCTAGTGGCATTCTTTCACTTAACACGGGACAAAATTGAGTGACATTTCACCGTGTGATAAAGATACATTTTGTGTTTGAACTTTGTTAAAACCATTTATAAACGTTCCTCTCATCTGTGCAGAAGCAGCCTTTACATTAACTCGCCCCAGGGCTTAACGATGTTCATTCATGTTCACCATTCACAAGGACTACCTCGATGCCATTCATTAACATCACATGGATCTTCAAAACATCGAATGGATTTTCTAGAACTTCCATCGGGGGACGAATGGTGGTTCGCTGATATGGAAAATGGAGCTGCCGGAATCCAAGGACATCGCCAGCCATACGACGAGGAACATTTTCTACTGTATCCGCTGTACAGAGGTGACATTACTTTCAATTTCTTAATAAACTCTGGAAAAAAAATTTTAAGATTTATTTAAACAAACCCTCTCCCTCTGTATGCACTTCAACGAATGGTACACGCCCTGCGTTTCATCTCTACCGAAGTACCACATTTACTGTTACAATATGGAGTTAAATAAAGGTGGATAGAAATTCGCAGTTCAATGCGGACCATACATTTCACTCTGAATAAATGACAGCAAGGAAAGAAAGAAAGAAAGAAAGAAAGAAAGAAAGAAAGAAATTTGGTCAAGTGGAAGAAAATATTTAAATAAAATATGTCAAAAGGGAATTAATGCGTGTTGTAATAAGCTGAAGAGAGAAATGGGGGAAGGTGAGGTTCAAAGGAAATCTTGAGGAGGTGAAGGGAGAAAAATAATGGAAGGAGAAGAAAAGGGGAGGGGGAAGAGGATATTAAGGTGGGGCTGAGGGATGTGGGAATATGGAAGATTGTTTAAGAAAAGTACTATAAATAGAGTGAAAAATCGGACCTTTAATATTATATTTTGATTGTCTTAAATTACCTTCCTTCATGTTCCAAAAAACTGAAGAGCCTTTCCAGCATCCATGTGTTTTTACGTCTATGAATATCTTAAAAAACGACGTAACTTCATCTCTGTTGTTCTTCGAATATACAGCAACAAATTTAAGAAGCCAGCTTATGTTGAATTCCTTGACCAACAACTGAAATATTTCCATCCCTAACAACTTTTTAATCCTACACGACGCACTGGTCTTTAATCGTAAATAAAAGACGTGACTTCAGCTCAGTGGTTCTTCAATTGGATACCAGTGTCTTAAAGGAGTCAGCATATTCTAATCTCCTTATCCAGCAACTCAAGAATTCTTTCTTTAACATCTTTTTAGTGCGCACTGGACTTTATTCATAAATAAATGACGTAACTTCGGCTCAGTGGTTCTTCAATTGGATACCTGCATCTTAAAGGAGCCAGATATATTCCGGCAACTCAAGGATTCCTTTCTATAACATATTTTTAATATGCACTGGACTTATTATGAATCTCTTTCAGAGAGTTATTTTTTAACATAGTGCTGCACAATATCTCGCATGGTATGTACTTTTACGAAACCGTACGTGTCTTTACATTGTTTAATTTCTTCGATATTTTGTGTTTTAATTTTGCTTTAGGCTGACGATGACCTAGTACTAGGTCGAAACTAGTCCCTAATCATTTATGTAATTTAAACTATTTACATTTTGTATTGAAAAGGTGGGCCCAAATAATACATTAATTTACTCTATTGCAATCACAGTTCAATACGGATCTATCATTATGGAACTTATTTCATTTAATTTCAATATCTAGACCTTAAATTAAAGATAGCCAAATTACGCAAAGACGTCGATTTCCTAAAACAATGTATATCGCTTGACTCGACACCTATTTTCTAAAAAGCAATAAAAAGAAACATCGGATCTCACCCCAAACCATCAGAACTCAAAACCAACAAAATATGGTTAAGGAACAAAATTAAATTTTTGTATAGGAAGAAATCTTTTTTAAATCAGAAATTATATGACGCTCACCTCGCAGCGACTAAACTACTTTCAAACGCACAATGGACACTTTTCTATCACCAAGTAGAAAATAAATGATTCCACAAACTAGCCAGGAAACAACAAATTTGGAGAAAAACTTAACAGGTTAAAAAACTCCAAACTACATAACAATCAAATTAGAAACTTCAACAGAAACATGGACGATTGTAAGCAGTTTCACCCACCTATCGTAAATCTATCAAACACACCCTTAAGTGAATTTGAACACTCAACTTTAGCCAAAGGACCTAAACACAACTGGCCCAATTTGAACATCCTCAACATAGCCACCATTATGATTACAGAATCAGAGCTAGCCATCAGCAAAATGCGGAAGATACACAAAATGAAGTTAGAACCGATGTTAAAAGGAAACTAAATAACATCCTCTCCAATTTAACCAACCCCACGAATGATCTCAAAAATAGGGGAAAAATAGCTGAACAAAAGCACGTATACGCCCTCAAAAAGAAAATCAAAGACAACAAACTTATTGCAACCAAAGCCGACAAAGGCAATGCAACAGTGATTATGGATAAAAAAGAATATATTAATAAAACAAACAAACTTTTTCACAGATAGCTCCTTCTCTATAATCAAAAAAGACTCCACCCAAATTTTCAAAGACTACTTAAACTCTTAAGAACACTTCATTTTTATTTACTGAACAGGAAAAATCCAAACTCATAAATATGAACCCATGTCTCCCCAAGTCCCTTATACAAAATAGCACAATTCATCCAAAGTTTCTTAAGAAAAAAATTTCAATTTTTATCTAAAAAGTCTATTAAAAACGCATCAGAGCTAGTAGGTAAACTAAACAAGTTCAATATGCAACCTGATTACTCTATTCACTCTTTCGATATTGTAAATATGTACCCAAGCATACAAGTATCAAAACTAATTCCGATAATTGAAAACAATTTGAACAGAAACAGCCACTTCAGCAAACTAGAGATACAAGATTTCATCACAGTATTAAATCTAGTTGTAAACAACACCTTTTTCACTTTCGACAATGTCATATACTAGCAGGACGGTTTGGCAATGGGATCATAAGCCTCAGGCATCTTGGCAGAAATATACCTAGATTTCCTCAAATACACCAAAATTGACAATGAATTTGTAATCATTCACTTCTGGGCCAGGTATGTTGACGATGTTTCCGAAAATATGTACGAAAAATCAATTAACGCTTCCTCCACCCGCCTAAGACTCAAGTATTGATCCTCATATCAAATTCACACTAGAAACTGAATCAAATAAAAAAAAAAACCTTTCTAGATTTAACTATCACTAGACACTCTGATTCTTTAAGTTATAAAATATTTAGAAAACCTACTCAAAGAGCTTCCACCATTTGCCAAGATTCAATGCATCCCCAGTCCCAAAAACAAGCTACATACAATAACCTAGTTCTTCGAGCTTTCAGCATGTCCAAGAAGGATCTAAAGAATGAACTAAACACAATCCGCGGAATTGCAAAATCCAACGGTTTCAGCAATCATTTTATAGAAAGGATTTTCAATAAACACAAACATCGCACTAAACCCACCCTCAAAAAAGAAATAACCTGACATCTAACATTTTCCACCTTCACGTTCAACAATGATATTTACAAGATAACTAAAATCTTAAAGAAAGAAGGCATTAAAATAGCTTTCAAAACCAACAATACGAACATGAACATTTAACACAATACCTCACATATCAACGAGACCAGCCAAACCAAACCAAACCAAACCAAACCAAACCAAACCAAACCAAACCAAACCAAACCAAACCAAACCAAAACAAACCAAACCCCATGGCACTACAGCATTTGAAGGGCCTTGGCCTAACAAGCGACCGCTGCTCAACCCTAAGGCCTGCAGATTGCGGGGTGTCGTGTGGTCAGCATGACGAATGCTCTCGGCCGTTATTCTTGGCTTTCTAGACCGGGGCCGCTATCTCTCCGTCAGATAGCTCCTCAGTTCTAATCACGTAGGCCGAGTGGACTTCGAACCACCCCTCAGATGCAGGTAAAAATCCCTGACCTGGCCGGGAATCGAACCTGGGGCCTCCGGGTACGAGGCAGGCACATTACCCCTACACCACGAGGCAGGCCAACGAGACCAGCAATTTTTTTAAATCAGGAGTTTATAGGATCAAATGCAATACCTGTGACAAGTCCTACATTGGGCAAACCAGAAGAAACTTCAATATAAAATACCATGAGCACACTAATGCGATAAAATATAATTTCTCAGCTGGACATTATAAATTTTCCAGCCCACTCATTCCTGGTTGCCAGCGTTTCGCCCTCGTGTGCTAGGCTGGGCTCATCAGTTGGTACCTAGCACACCTACCAAGACGCATGGCTAGTGCATACCGTGGAGGCCACTGCGTAGGCCAATTGTAGCCACCGGCAGTGCCAATGCACTATGAGACACTCTCTCTCACTACTAAAAATTGATGCCTGCTAGGCCATCAGATAATACAGATGTTGATTCCCATAGGGAATCTGTAATATTTGTTCCGAATGAGTAAATTTATAATACCAATATAAATGGTCCGTTATTGGACATTATAAATTTTCCAGCCAACTCAATCCTGGTTGCCAGCGTTTCGCCCTCGTGTGCTAGGCTGGGCTCATCAGTTGGTACCTAGCACACCTACCAAGACGCATGGCTAGTGCATACCGTGGAGGCCACTGCGTAGGCCAATTGTAGCCACCGGCAGTGCCAATGCACTATGAGACACTCTGTCTCACTACTAAAACTTGATGCCTGCTAGGCCATCAGATAATACAGATGTTGATTCCCATAGGGAATCTGTAATATTTGTTCCGAATGAGTAAATTTATAATACCAATATAAATGGTCCGTTATTGGACATTATAAATTTTCCAGCCAACTCATTCCTGGTTGCCAGCGTTTCGCCCTCGTGTGCTAGGCTGGGCTCATCAGTTGGTACCTAGCACACCTACCAAGACGCATGGCTAATGCATACCGTGGAGGCCACTGCGTAGGCCAATTGTAGCCAACGGCAGTGCCAATGCACTATGAGACACTCTGTCTCACTACTAAAAATTGATGCCTGCTAGGCCATCAGATAATACAGATGTTGATTCCCATAGGGAATCTGTAATATTTGTTCCGAATGAGTAAATTTATAATACCAATATAAATGGTCCGTTATTGGACATTATAAATTTCCCAGCCAACTCATTCCTGGTTGCCAGCGTTTCGCCCTCGTGTGCTAGGCTGGGCTCATCAGTTGGTACCTAGCACACCTACCAAGACGCATGGCTAGTGCATACCGTGGAGGCCACTGCGTAGGCCAATTGTAGCCACCGGCAGTGCCAATGCACTATGAGACACTCTCTCTCACTACTAAAAATTGATGCCTGCTAGGCCATCAGATAATACAGATGTTGATTCCCATAGGGAATCTGTAATATTTGTTCCGAATGAGTAAATTTATAATACCAATATAAATGGTCCGTTATTGGACATTATAAATTTTCCAGCCAACTCATTCCTGGTTGCCAGCGTTTCGCCCTCGTGTGCTAGGCTGGGCTCATCAGTTGGTACCTAGAAACCTACCAAGACGCATGGCTAGTGCACACCGTGGAGGCCACTGCGTAGGCCAATTGTAGCCACCGGCTAGGTGTGCTAGGTACCAACTGATGAGCCCAGCCTAGCACACGAGGGCGAAACGCTGGCAACCAGGAATGAGTTGGCTGGAAAATTTATAATGTCCAATAACGGACCATTTATATTGGTATTATAAATTTACTCATTCGGAACAAATATTACAGATTCCCTATGGGAATCAACATCAGTATTATCTGATGGCCTAGCAGGATCAATTTTTAGTAGTGAGACAGAGTGTCTCATAGTGCATTGGCACTGCCGGTGGCTACAATTGGCCTATGCAGTGGCCTCCACGGTATGCACTAGCCATGCGTCTTGGTAGGTGTGCTAGGTACCAACTGATGAGCCCAGCCTAGCACACGAGGGCGAAACGCTGGCAACCAGGAATGAGTTGGCTGGAAAATTTATAATGTCCAATAACGGACCATTTATATTGGTAATATAAATTTACTCATTCGGAACAAATATTACAGATTCCCTATGGGAATCAACATCTGCATTATCTGATGGCCTAGCAGGCATCAATTTTTAGTAGTGAGACAGAGTGTCTCATAGTGCATTGGCACTGCCGGTGGCTACAATTGGCCTACGCAGTGGCCTCCACGGTATGCACTAGCCATGCGTCTTGGTAGGTGTGCTAGGTACCAACTGATGAGCCCAGCCTAGCACACGAGGGCGAAACGCCGGCAACCAGGAATGAGTTGGCTGGAAAATTTATAATGTTCAATAACGGAACATTTATATTGGTATTATAAATTTACTCATTCGGAACAAATATTACAGATTCCCTATGGGAATCAACATCTGTATTATCTGATGGCCTAGCAGGCATCAATTTTTAGTAGTGAGACAGAGTGTCTCATAGTGCATTGGCACTGCCGGTGGCTACAATTGGCCTACGCAGTGGCCTCCACGGTATGCACTAGCCATGCGTCTTGGTAGGTGTGCTAGGTACCAACTGATGAGCCCAGCCTAGCACACGAGGGCGAAACACTGGCAACCAGGAATGAGTTGGCTGGAAAATTTATAATGTCCAATAACGGACCATTTATATTGGTATTATAAATTTACTCATTCGGAACAAATATTACAGATTCCCTATGGGAATCAACATCTGTATTATCTGATGGCCTAGCAGGCATCAAGTTTTAGTAGTGAGACAGAGTGTCTCATAGTGCATTGGCACTGCCGGTGGCTACAATTGGCCTACGCAGTGGCCTCCACGGTATGCACTAGCCATGCGTCTTGGTAGGTGTGCTAGGTACCAACTGATGAGCCCAGCCTAGCACACGAGGGCGAAACGCTGGCAACCAGGATTGAGTTGGCTGGAAAATTTATAATGTCCAATAACGGACCATTTATATTGGTATTATAAATTTACTCATTCGGAACAAATATTACAGATTCCCTATGGGAATCAACATCTGTATTATCTGATGGCCTAGCAGGCATCAATTTTTAGTAGTGAGAGTGTCTCATAGTGCATTGGCACTGCCGGTGGCTACAATTGGCCTACGCAGTGGCCTCCACGGTATGCACTAGCCATGCGTCTTGGTAGGTGTGCTAGGTACCAACTGATGAGCCCAGCCTAGCACACGAGGGCGAAACGCTGGCAACCAGGAATGAGTTGGCTGGAAAATTTATAATGTCCAATAACGGACCATTTATACTGGTATTATAAATTTACTCATTCAGAACAAATATTACAGATTCCCTATGGGAATCAACATCTGTATTAAGTTCTCAGCTATCGGCCAACACATGCAAGATTATAACCATAATTTCACCAATATCAAACAAGACATGGACATTCATGAATTAGCAAATAAGAGTCCTTTACTCAGCATAACAGACAATTACCACATACACCTAGACCAATTTTTAACGCCAATTACAATCTTAATGAAATCCAGAGAAACCCAACATCCTTTTTGATTTATTTATCATTTTTTTCAGAAACAATTTCAGCCAACCAGAATTCAATCCTAGGTTTAATTAAAGGTACTTTTCCGAAACAATTACCCTTTCTCCCACAGCCTTTAGCTCCGCCTTAAATTCGCCCCTCCCCCCCCCCATCCCCTCCCAAGCCACCTACACTCTGCCCAAACCGCTAAGCTGCACACACCGCCGTGCTAGGTGATTGTCCGTTCGCCTTGTTGTCATCTATTCTTCTTTCTGCTACTTTACATTTTTACTGGCTTTTCTGAATTTTAATAGGTCCCATTTGTTCTGCTATGAACTGAGAGTTCCACCCATTAATATCACGACGCGCAATGCCTACTTACAACTCCAGAAGAACTCTAAAACTTCATATTCAGTCTGCACAGTTCCAACAATCAACCCTGCAGTCTTATCAACATAGCATGGTTACCTAATACACCAAGTATCAAATTTGTAGTGTTTTAAAGGAAAGAAAATGTGATTTGGACTTGAATGACTGTGAGGAATTTTATATCATGTGTTTATTTATTGGTTTGTTTATATTTTCTGTGTGGGAATATTTGGAATTGTTTACGACACTGCTTCAAGATTGTTTGGTTGTTGTAAAAAGAAATTAATCTTAAAAAATATTAGAGATATTTGAGAAATTTGTGGGACATACTGTAGTACACGTGCTAGATCGGGTGTAGGATGGTTCTAGGATTTTCCGGTTGCATCATATTGCATCAATTTTGAAACTTCTCGATGCTACTCGATGTTCTTTATCAGATTTTATTCCTGGGCTCCAATTGTTGGTCATAATAAAATTAGTTGTGATTGGCAGACGAAGGAAAATAACGGACGCTCATCGGTTGTTTTACGATTTCCCAATTTTCTGGAGAGGAGCTCTTCGCTAGAGCCAAGTTCTTCCGAGGCGTCTTTGAATTGTGACCACTGAAGGGAGAGGTTGCCTTCTTGGCCGCTCCAACAGGTAAGCACTTTGCTTTGTCATCTTTCTGGTAGTTATCTTCAAATGTAGCGTTCCGTTTAATTTCTTTTTGCCGGAGCTTACCCGTTTTTCCTTCAGTCGCCAAATTTTATTAATATGACTTAGCCTTTACGGCAAGTCACGTCACTTATGTTAAGAGACAGTTCCCATTACTTTGTTTTGTAAATTATATGTTCAACGCCTCTCGATGTAATTGTAAACTGTAAATTATCCCTTTGGGGCTGTCTCATTTGTTCTGCGTCATCTTGGAGTATTCAAATTAAGGACGGGCACCCTTTCTCAGAAGTGTTTTTGAGGGGGCTGCCTCCTAAAGGTGCTCTGCACTAAGATTATCATTTTAAAAGTTGTACTTTATTCCTTCCGTGTATATCCTTTTGACTATGTACGTTGCTTAAATTTTATTCATTTTGACAGTATTAAGTCACTTAAATGTTGCGCCATGAAGTTTGTACATTGTGTGAGATTTTCCGTATCACAGAATTTGACCTTGCTAGGTAATTTGTAATTATTGTTTGAATTGTTTCAGTTTCTTAAAAGTGTAGTTTTGTTGATTATTTGCGCTATTATTTCCATCTAAATTGTTAAGTATACTGTTTACTGAATTGGAATCACCATTGATTTCGCTTCTTCAGCAATGTCAATACCTTTCACCGCCTGGATATGGTTCCTATCCGCTTTCCACGTATCCTTTCTTAGCCATCATGTTGCTTAACCTGATCATTACTGTTTGTCTTCTGTGCTAAATATGCGTATGGTTTTAGTTTGTCTTTATTGCGTCTAACATTTCGTGTATGCCATTATTATTATTATTATTATTATTGTTGTTATTATTATTGTTATTATTATTATTATTATTATTATTATTATTATTATTATTATTATTATTATTATTATTATTATTATTATTATTATCTCGTCTCATTACTAATTTGAGTTTGTGTGTATCAACGATATTACATAATGGTAGCAGGTATTATTATTATTATTATTATTATTATTATTATTATTATTATTATTATTATTATTATTATTATTATTACTTGTAAACGTATTATCCCGATTACGGCTACAAAATTTTCTGCTTGAGCTGATACAGATACTCCTCACAGATTCTTCTATAGAGTGTCATCTACACATTTGTTACTCAAACATTTGTACATACTTGTATACTTTTATTACAAGTGTCACGTTATATTGTGTTCATTCTTAGTACCATAGCACTCGGTCCACAACCGTAATGTATTACCAGGACCTACTGAATTCTATCTGAAACACCCTGTGTCTAAAATTTTACTCAAGTTGATCTACAACATAGAACATCTCATTTGTACTTTTATACCCAGACTTTTTAACGTGTTTGATGTACTTGTAGTATATATTGCTCACTTATGTCACTCCTAATATTTCACTTTCATTTGCAACATTTTGAGCTCCATAGCACTTCGCCTAATTCAACCACACATCATAGTGTTAATTATAATGTTCTTACTGCTTTGAAACATGTTTTAAGATTTCATCAAATACTGTGTATTGTTTAAATATGGCTGATGATGACCCCGAGTAGGGTTGAAACTGGCCCCATGTAAATACACACATTGTCAATATAATTATGTATTGAATAGGTGGAAAACTTTTCTGTTTATAATTTTTAATGTATTCTGTCACCATTCTCATCACACTTATCATATCCCCATAAACTGTGGTGGCTGTTAAGTCTCCAATGATTATGTTATTTTCTGTACGTACATGATAATGATAATGACCGACATGATGGGATCTGACCAGTTGACTGTAGGTGGTTTATATACATTGGTTATCATAACAGTTTTTCATTTGTATGGATGAGGAAGGGAAAGTTTGATTCACAACATTTGCAAGAACATCATAGTTCACTATATCCTTCCTGACCTGCTGCTGCTAATTGGTATCCTGGAATTTTACCCCTACAGTCGAGTCGGAGGTCATCTTCTGTACGAGTTTCCTGAAGCACACCTACATCCACGGAGTGGTCCAGGAGGTTTTTGTATAAGTATTAACTTTTTGCTTTACTGATGCCTTTGATGTTTAGTTGGCAGATTGTTAACTGAGAGCTGAAGATTCAGATATGGACATGCAAGTCCTCAGGACTGTTTTTACTATTATTTACATTGATTTCTCAATTGCCATAGCTGTGAGGCTCAGTAGGGCAGTACGGCAGCATCTTATTGTTGTTGTTGTTGCTCTATTAGCACCACACAGAGCAAACGTGCAGGGTACTTTAAGGTTAAACGTACAGACGCCGAGCAACATTGTTCCCCCAAGCACAAAATATAACACTTTACCATACCCGAAAAGAATGCATTAATAACAGAATTTTTAAAAAAACAGAAGAAATGTCTGTTTTAACTAGTGATACAAATCACAATAGCTGAGGATATCCGTCCTTTGGGTCGTGACCTGTCCCAAGATATCAAAACTCTTACTCACATACAGACCAACCAGTCTAGGATAATATGGGAAGGAATGGAAATAAGCAAAAATCTCAATAATTTTAACAGGGACACAAGCTACCTAGTAAGCAATACCTGGCTGCCAGCTATGAAGGATCTGGATAGGTGGTTTTCTTTTCCGTCCTTCATTATCTCTTTTTCCTTCTTCAAAGTTTGCACTTCTGACAACTACAAAGTTGAATCAATATACACACTGCTATATTACTGGAGGCCCAGGAGATGACCTGGGGGAAGTCGCTAATTCCACCTTGTGACTCTGGCTAACAAATGGGGGTGAGATGCGAATATAAGAACTCAAACAGAGAGTTCTCTTAGCCTCTCTCACCCTAATTCTCCACAATTGTACCTACATATGGTGCCCCTGTTAAACTGAGCAACCCAGTGGAAGGTTGGGTACCAACCCAGTGGGAATCTGGGTCAGCCAGCGACAGGATGTGGAGGACAGTGGAAGGCAACGGGAAACCATCACTGGCATTATCTCCCAAGACATTCATGAGATGGAACTCTTTGTAAAAGATTCCGGAGGTAAAGATTCCCCTCATTCAGATCACTGGGAGGGGTATACAACGAAGTTTTTAAAGTATGGAAGGGAGGAGAAGAAGAAAGAAGAATTATTGCAGATAGGGACGTGGAATGTTCTAACCCTTTTACAGGAAGGAAAATTAGAAAACGCTAAATATGAGATGAAGAAAAATAATTTGGATGTACTTGGAATGTGTGAAATAAGATGGGGTGGATGTGGAGAACTAGAAAGCGGCAACTTTTGAATGAACTACTCGGGCGACGATAAAAAATGGACTGTATGGAGTTGGAATATTGACTGGAAAACGACTGAAGAATAAAGTTATGAAGTATATCAATAGAAGGATTATGATGATAAGACTGAAAGGAAAAAGAAAAGACTTAGTGATCATACAAGTTTATATGCCGACCTGTAATCATTCTGATGAAGAGATAGAAGAGTGTTATGAGAAGATAGATCAACTCATCAAGAAAGAGGAAAAGAATGCAATTGTTGTATGGATGATTAGAATGCAGTTGTTGGTGCAGGATCAGGTGGTAAGACCATTGGTAAATTTATACTGGGAGATAGAAATGAGAGAGGAGAAAGGTTGATTGAATTCTGTAATGAAAATTGCATGATGGTTGGAAACACGTTTAACAATCACAAAAGAAGAAGGTTTACTTGGATAGATTGATTAGATGACAAGAAATATCAAATTGATTATATAATGATACAACAGTACAGGAACTGCCTAAAGAATGCTAAATGTTACCCAGGAGCCAACGTTTATTCTGAACATATATTGGTTGTAGCAGAGGTACTAATTAAATTGAAAATAACATGGAAAGGAAAGAAGAGAGAGAAATTAATGCTGAGAAACTGAAAGAGAAAGCTAAGTGCAAAGAGCTAAAGGATAAGTATCGTGACAATATTGAGAAAACACCAAACATCCAAGTAAATTGGTAATATGAACAACTTCTCTGTATACAATGGTGCATAATGAGCAATGAACAAAGTTACCATTTCATCAACCACTCAACCTTACTGAAGTAAACACGTGCTTGGTTCGCCTGAATGGACATGGGTTTGCTTCCCCACCAGATAGTCAAAATATTTTTGGAAAGGGACATTCACTTCTGGAGAAGCCAGCCTCCACCAGGTTCATTCCTGGGGGCAAAGGCAACGACGCTCAGAGATAAACACTGTATCCCGACTTAGTGCTAAGGTCGCAATTGGTAGAAGCCTTTACCTTTCTCTGTATGATCTATATGCAGATGACTTTTTGCATTATTAAAACAGTCGTAATTTTCTTCTGAGGATGTGGAGCAAAGTCTTTGAGAAACAGAGTTTTCCTACAGCTAGTCTTTTTTTGACATTGCATAAACCCAAAAGAATATCAAATCTACGAAATATTACTCCTTTTGTTATGTTATCAGGCATTCAAAGTTATTGATTGAAATAATAACATTAAGTTATTTATTAGACCACCTAATCAATACAAAATCGTCTTGGATGATTTACATAGATTTGTTAGCTAATAGTATTAGCTATTAGCTATAGTATTAGCTATTATTCTGTATTAGCTATTAGCTAACAAATCTATGCAAATCATCCAAGATGATTTTGTATTGATTAGGTGGTCTAATAAATAACTTAATGTTATTATTTCAATCAAATATCATCAATACGGACCAAAAATGATATTTATTACATGTAATTCAAAGTTATTCCGAGAAAAAGAGCCCACACAATTCTTTCATACACAATTTACAATACAACGATAATTTTAAGTGTATATTTTGGTTGCCCTAACATAACAAGCGTTATCTGTTCAAAGTGTTGGTAGAAATCATTAGCCAATTTAAACCAACAGATGTCAGAAAGAGGAATATCAAGTGGGAAGAGATAGAGGAACAGAAACTATACTTAGACAGGAATAAGTGGCGAGTGCTTGTACGTCACACCCAGGAAACTGGAGCTGGAAAATGATGATGATGATGATGATGATGATGGTGGTGGTGGTGATGATTACTCAGCCTGAAGGCTGGCTGGATCCTCAACAGCTCCACCATCAGTGTCATAGACAGCCTAATCATTACTGAAGAGGCATACAAGCAAAATGAGAAGCAACAAAGTTTCCCGTTAATTTCCTCACTAGGCTAGAGGTTGCCATTACATATAAGGTGCCAAACCTACTGAAATGCATGCACCAGCCCTATGAGCGATATTTTCAAACCATTCAACGTTTATGCCAGTCACTTTCAATTTGTCAAAGCCAAGGATGAGACTGACATAGGTCAATGAAAGTAACAAATTTGTTCTAGCCCAAACCAGGTCTCGACAGCAAATACAGGCGGTTATAGAGAAACCATAATATACAAGGCAGCAGAGGAATGAGAGAAGTGCTATAGCAGCACCACTGACCCTACAAGTAACATCTTCCACAACGAAGCACTGCATCTGCGCCAACCCTAAAATCCTGGTCCATTGCATCAATGTGGCCACAATGAAGTATTGGCCTAAGCCCACACATATTACTTAACTCCATAGTACATAGTAGAGTAGAGTACAGAGTATTTTGCATGCAAAAAGACTGGATTTAGAGTTCATCCATCAAACCAAAAAATGACAGCAATAGGGAGAATTTTATCATTATTATTTTTGTATAGGGATTTAAAACAACATCCAGACAGATTTATTTTTTGTTGCACGAGAATGACAATTATTTAATTCAATTATATCCCAGACAAAATTAATTGATTCAGCATTTTTCATTAGAACTCAACCCTTGAACAAGAGGTGCTAGCTTAAGCAAATGGAAGATCAACTTGCAAATCCAGTGCCATGGTCGGCACACAGCTTGCTATGAAGGTCAATGGTACAGTGAAGTTCTGGTGTGACCACTTCCGTTTAATAACACACCTCATTTTGCAGTTAAGGACAGTGTTCTGTTACGATTAGTTCCATCTGATAACACATCACACTTTACAATTAAGGGTGGTACTTGGTTATGACCATTTCCATTTGATAACATATCTCATTTTGCAGTTAATTGCAAGACTAAGGGTGGTGCTCTGTTATGATCACATCCAATTGATGCTGAGCATTCTATAGTTCAGTGCAGGATTAATGGCAGTATAAGGTATGATACTTCACTGTGGATGAGCCCTTACTCAGCACTGGACATGCCTCATAATTCATCCATTCAGTACCAGCACAACCAATAATGGGACACTGACTGCAGCAACAGGTACTGTTTACTCTGGTGTCAGTCACTGGACAAATATAAAATCAGTATTCTCTAATTAAAAATAAAAAGCAAAAAATACTATTAAATGAATTTAAGAGTAAAACAACTAAAGTAAAATTAAAAGTTAAAATATACAAATTCACTCCATGATTAAATGATACTAAAATTAAAAGATACTCACTCATCCATAACTCAGATGACATGTCACTCCAGTATTTTCTAAATGGCATCACTCTACTTCGAAGGATCTCAATGAACCTGACTCCATAATTTTCTCGGTAGTAATCATTGTCAAGAATCTCTAATATACACCCTAATAATGCACTGCATTTTATTTTGGGAATATCTGGAAATAATATACAATACATTAGTTAAAAATATTTAACATGATCATTACTTCATAGTCACTTTACAGTTATATTCATCTAGTGTGCTGAATTCTTAACTCACAAGCAAAACCTGGTCCTCTATTAATATCAGGTCTCACTTGTATGAGTCCCTCAATAGTAATTTTCTGAAAAGTCACATTAAAATCCACAGAAAATGTGTCATGAAATCTGAAGGAACTTTTTTAGCATTCATTGTCCTACACTACAACAATAACTCAACAAGCTTGTTACAAAGGTCAATGCTAAGGGCAGTGTTCTCTTATGACCACTTCCATCCTTTCCAGTACAGAAAAAGATCTTGCTAAATAAATTCATCTCTAATGTGGATAAAATCATTTCGTAGTACAGTATTGATAGTTTTATAATTATCATCACCTTCATTTATATTCTCATGATTTACAATCTATAATTATTTCTATTACTATCTCCATATTTGCTATTACTAATATTTTTATTTTTTATTTAACATTCCAAGACTTTAGTCAATTATACAATGGATTTTCCAATTTTCTCTCAGCCTAGTACTTCTTCATTCTCTCGGATCTTGATTTCCTCTCCTCGTCTGAAATTACTCTTCCCATGGTTTGTTGATCTTGGTCTGACCGGGCAAGTTGGCCATGTGGTTAGGGGCGCATGACTGTGAGCCTGCATCCGGGAGATAGTGGGTTTGAACCCCACTGTCAAGAGCCTGAAGATGGTTTTCTGTGGTTTCCCATTTTTACAGAAGGCAAATGCTGGGGTTGTACCTTAATTAAGGCCATGGCTGCTTCGTTCCTACTCCTAGGCCTTTCCTATCCCATCATCAACATAAGAATTATCTGTGTCAAGCCAATTGGAAAAAAAAATCTTGGTCTGTAGTCTGGTGTCTACGTTTTAGGGTGTCTTGATTCTGTGGGGCTTGTTTTTTATAATACTCTACTTGATATATTATATAACTTTTCTTAAATGACTTCTTGTATTTTTAAAAATTAATTTTCTGTTAAATAATTTTTTAAATGTTGTAGTTAAGTGTAAGAGAGGGCCTTGAGACCTAACTTTGCCACGAATAAAGACGAATTACTTACTTAAAGGATGTAAGGATATAATTCTGTACACACCACAGAAATTAAGAGGACTGGGAGTCCTACAATAAAACTCATTGTCATGTATATACTTTCTACAAAATAATGTACTGTTTCAAATTATGAGAGCAAATCAGAACGTCACGCACGATTATTTTATTCTCCCCTGGTATTGCAGATGGAATGTTGAAATTCACGACAATATAGCTTGAAGTTTGCGCATAGAGGGTATTACGTTTTCATGAGCAGCTCTAGAGAGAGTAAGCTGAACTACGAAACAAACATGGCAAGCATGTTACTGTCGTCCACGTGTGAAGAGCAGCAAAGTATAGTTCGATATTTGTGGGTCAAAGGGCATACACCGAGTGAATTCACAGAGATGACTGTCTGGACCGTAGTAATGTCTCCAGTTGGTGTGCATTCTTCCAAGAGGACATGTGAACCTTAATGGTTCGCCACGCTCCAGGTGGCCAGTAATAGCTTCAACTCCGAAGAATGTCCACGCCATTGAGGCAGCAATTTTGAACGACCAACATGTGCACCTGCGAACGTTATCACAGACATTCAACATTTCCTATGGTGAGGTAAATGACTTTGTTCATGACATGTTAAAATTCCATAAAGTTAGTGCTCGCTGGGTGCCTAAGAACATGACAGTCAACCATAAGAGCCAGCGAACGATGACAAGCATGGATCACTTAATGCGTTACACTGCAGAAGGGCATGACTTTCTGAAAGGAATCAGCATTGGTGGTGAGTCGTGGGCGTACCACTACACACCCAAAACCAAGCAGGAAGCCTCTAATGAGTGGAAACATGCTGGTTCCCCAGTACAAAAAAAAAATGAAGTGACTCAATCTGCTAGGAAAGTGCTTGTGACAGTGTTCTGGGACAAGTTTGGTGCATTATTGGCGGACTTTGCTGAACACAGGACCACTGTGAATGCCGAAGCCTACATTAAAACTTTGGTGAAGTTGTGTTGTGCCCTTCATGTCAAACGCCACAACATTAATACTGACGGTGTCAAACTTCTTCATGACAATCCCCGTTCCCATGTTGCTGCACCTGTTTGTGAGAAACTCGCCAAATTTGGGGTGGGAGGTGCTCCAGCATCCACCACATAGTCTGGACCTGGCACCGTCGGACTTTCATCTGTTTGATCCCAAGAAGAAATTTGTGGCCGGCAAACACTTTGCGACAGATGCGGAAGTGAAATCAAGAGGCTACACTCCAACCAAATGGACTTCTATGAACAGGGCATATTCAAACTGGTACTACAATGGGAGAAACGTGTTGAGAAACTTGGTGACTATGTAGAAAAGTAGGTCAAAGATGTAAGTTCATTTGTCATTTGTTTCATTTCGGTACATACTAAACTTTTGGGAAAAATATTATTGTGCGTTACTTTCCGATCTGCCCTCGTAATTGGTGTTCAATCTATATTTTTTGCATCAGCTAGTTTATCCTTTCCAGTGCAGAGCTCTGAAAGATCTTAATACCATATTCCTCACTGACATGGATAAAATCTTCGCAATGCTGTAAAGGAAACCATTGGCTTGCCAACATATGCTCTTGATGCAATTCTCTAGACACCTCAGAAATTAAGAGGGCTCTGAGTTTTCAGAGCTCAATGATAAACTTCAATTCAACATATAAATATATGCTGAACATTAATAACAGAAAACAACCTGTACGTTCAGAGAACCAGGGACTTTCAAAGTGAAATTACTCAAAGTATTAGCCAATTACAATTGCCACCAGAAACAACTGAAGATTTCTGGCTAAAACATATTAAGAAACAACTTCACAAGGATTCCTTCAAGAAATGGAGCACATTACCCAGTACAGGGAAAGAAATAACTTTTTACTCACAATGGAAGAAGGGAAAATCCTGGACGTTCACAAAAAAAGGTCTGTCTTATGGCCAACAACCTAAAGCAATCAAAATGATGATGTAGATGATGATGATGATGATGATGATGATGATGATGATGATGTTTGCTGTTTAAAGGGGCCAAATATCTACATCAACAGCCCCAGCAATCAAAATGAACTGCAACATAATCCCTGGAATATCTCTCCGCAGTACAAGTCTTTGCAGTACCCACTGCAGAAGATGCAAAGAGCATGAAAGTTTAGCCCATGTGCTAGGCTCCTGATGCAAGGGAAAACTGTTAAGAATCGACCATCACAACAGAGTACACTCAATGACTGCTGACAGCCTTAGTAAATGTGACAGTCTTGATCTATGCAAAAAGGTACGATGCCTTCCCGCAGATGGTTCAAAAGAGTCGACATCTTCATCAATCGAGTAAAAGATTTTATTCTTCTTGCCGCCCTACAATTTGCTTTGAAATCAAGGACGATCAGCAACATGAATTATGCTGTTAAAATCTCGGGGTGAAGTACAACATAAATCAACAGGAAGTTGTTGGGGTGATGTTTGGTGTGAAAGGTACTACTCCTAGTGAAATTCTGGAATTCCTGGAAAGACTGAAAATTCTAGAGAATATGATTGAGGCAACTGCATTTTCAATATTAACCTTCTCCTCTGATATTATAAATCATCACTTGACTAATTGCCTCTGTGGATCAGTGGTAGAGTGTTGGCCTCTGGATCCCAAGATAACGGGTTCAAATCCGGCAGAGGTAGTTGGATTTTTGAAGGGCAGAAAAAAGTGGTCGGCATGTAAAAGATCTCTGGTGACACATTTGGTGTTTACCCGTCAAAATTCATTAAATCTAAGGCACAGACGCCCAAGAGAGTTTTAGTTTACACGGTTTCCCATCTAGTAGGCCTAGAGTAAAACAGAACGACAAAATTGACGAGCAGAGAGGCAAATGGCGTCAAATTGAAATGTCTGCGCATGGTAGCTGAGGCCATACAATTCTTCTTCTTCTTCTTCTTCTTCTTCTTCTTCTTCTTCTTCTTATTATTATTATTATTATTATTATTATTATTATTATTATTATTATTATTATTATTATTATTATCATCATCACTTGACTGATGAGGAGGCCAATCCACTGAGAACCCCTTGTTTGGGCAGTCATCACTATGAAGATATACCATCATGATAATCATCATCCATTCACATAGTAAAACTAGTGACCTATTACAGTCCTGTAAAGCATTTTCTCACCAATTTTTCATTGGAAAAATCAATGGATTTCATTCCTTTAGGGTAGTTCCTGAAAAAGGTATAGCTTTGAACTAAGGATGACTTCATAACGTGATTTTTAACTCCTAAATATCTTGTATATTTTGTGATTTTATTTGGTAAGTCACCTTCTTGTCTATACTTACTCCTCGGCGCTACAGCCCTTATAGGGCCTTGGCCTCTCTGACGATTCAAGCCCAATCTTCACGATCTTCTGCACGCCTCCTCCATCTTCTTATTCCCATCTTTCTTAAATCCTCCTCCACCTCATCCAGCCATCTTTTCCGGGGTCTTCCTTTCCATCTTCTACCACCTGGATTTCCTTTGTAGATCTTCTTGACGCCCTATTATCCGGCATTCTCTCCACGTGTCCCAACCACCTTAATCTGTTTCTTTTTATTTCGGTTACGATACTTGGATGTCCATAGAGTTCTTCCAATTCCTTGTTTTTCCTTATTCTCCAAAATTCCCCTTCCTTCACTGGGCCAAAAATCTTTCTCAGTATTTTTCTCTCCCATCTGTTCAACAGTTCATCTGCTTTGGTCAGTGTACATGTTTCAGAACCATAAGTTAACACTGGTCGTAATACTGTTCAGTAGATTGTCAACTTTAATCTTCTACCAAGGCTGCGTGATCTAAACACTTTCAGTAAAGCTAAGTAAGCCCTATTGCCTGCAGCAATCCTCGCTTTTATTTCCTCTTTCATGTCATTATCTTTTGTCACCAGCACTCCTAAATACTTAAACTTTTCACATCTCTCGTAGTTAATCCCATTCAATTGTATGCACTTTCAACCGCACCATATCATTTTATGGTACGTTTACTTTTTCTGATGTCTTCACGTTCCTAGCGAACTCTTGTATCTTATCTATGAACTATTACTCTTTCCCATCATGTGTAGTTACTATGTAATCTTTCCCTATTCCGACAGATGGCATCTCATAAGATAGGATAGGTCAAAGCATTTCTTGTTGGATTATCTTTCTGGTTGCTTTTTTGGAGATTTTTGACTTGAGAAGATGGAAGGCCGGGATTTCCAAGTCGCCTTTGTGGCATATAAACAATATTTTAAGAAATTCAAGATGTCTTTGTACACATCTCGACCTTTAGAGAATGTTTATTGCTTACATAATCGAGCTATTTATTTTTCTTAAATCTTCTTTTAGTTGGGTTAGAAAGGCTTCCCTCATTACGTGTTTTTTATAATTTATTCGTGTGTTAACCTTGATTTTCTTTTACTTATCCAATATGTTTATTTTGTGAATTGAAGGTAACACGGATTCATGTGTGTGTATGTGATTGTTTGCTGTGTGCCGGCAGAGACAATTTTCTCAGGTCGCTTCATTTACATTCCGCTCGAACTCATGTTGTATTATTTTATCGCGTGTTCTGCATAATTCATGTCCATTTCATAGACCTGGTATGAATTCAAGCTAACTACGCGATTTGCCTGCTTCTGTGTGTTTCGGTGTTGGAGACACTTCGTCTCTTTGATGGAACACTTTCTGATTCACATTGTCTGAGCTCGAGAGCGGTTGTTTATTTTATTTATGTGCTGTGCGTTGACGCTCTTATAGATCCCTTTATTTGCGACGACCTGACACCTTGGTCTCTGTGTGAGCATGGGTGGTTCTGACGCTTAATTCGTGATACCTTTAGTGCCTAATTTACTTATTTATTGCTCGTTTCACATTGCCATCATTGGCTTTCCTTACCTGTTTTCTAGTTTAGTATATTTTATTCCTTGAGGGTTGCCTTTCCATATTTTTGTTCTTTTGTGTGAAACCATGGTAACCGCCCCTTTTCCCTTTTTTCCTCTCTGGTTGAATTTTAAGAGCTCGGTGCACCCTTCCCTCTTCTCCCATTTTATGCTCCTTTTATTTTATGTGATTGTATTCTCTGGGGACGTGATTTTATTGTTGGGAGTCTCTGTGCCTTAGCTGAGGAATTGAATGAGAGTATGTTATGATGAGATGCTATTAAGTAAGTAAGTAAGTAAGTAAGTAAGTAAGTAAGTAAGTAAGTGATATGTTTTATTTATCCTGGCAGTCTTAACCTAGAACATTTAATAATAACTACTGATGATAATAATATGATAATATGAACAATAATAACAGTAATAGCATTAACAAAAGTAACCACACTTACAAAGATCATATCATCTATATAATATAAATCGTACGTAGAGTACATTAAGAATATAATTATGAATGAGTTCTATAACAACTACTTAAGAAAAAGTTTAGAAAATATATACATTTCTACAGTACACCAAAATATCGCCTTCAGTTGAGAGGTGAAGAGAAGGATTAGTAAGAAGGAAAAGAAGAAGAAGAAGATCTGTGAAAGGAAGAGGGAAATGATGATGAAGAGGCAGTAGGAGTAGGTGTTTTCAGGTCATAATTTGATGATTCATGCATGTTTACCTAGTATTTTGACAGAGGCATGTTTAAAAGCTAAGCTGCTGGACATGCTTCTGACGTCCACTGGTAAGAGATTCCATTGTCGGGCTGCGGTAACGGTGAATGATTTAGTGTAGATTGCTGTTCTGTGTACAGGAAGGGATAAATACATGGTGCAGCAGGATCGGGTATTTTTGTTATGGTCTGTGGAGAGGAGCTTCATTCGATCACGGAGATAGGCTGATTGAGAACGTTTAAGAATAGTATGCAAGAAGCAAAGAGTATGAAGTGTGCGTCGTTCTTGCAGGCGAAGCCACCCGAGCCGCGTTTAAGACGGTGTGACATGGTCAGCGTAACGAAGTCCACAGATAATCTTACACAAGCATTCTGAGCACACTGTAATTTCCTTCCCCAGTCTACTCCTAGGTTGTTGTAAACTATATCGCAATAATCAAAATGAGGTAATGCGAGTGATTCAACAAGAATTTTATTTAGTTTAAAAGGGAAAGTGAGTTTGAATTTACTGAGACAGTGTAGCGTTCCATATATTTTTCTACACACAGATATAGTTTGGGCAGACCAGGACAGATGTTCGTCAAATATTATACCAAGATTTCTTACATTTTGGCTATACTGTTTCGGAGTACCACTTATGGACAACTGTGGTAACGCTGTTCAATTGAGTTTGCAAAGTAATTTAGGATAACCAATAATTATTGCCTGGGATTTTGATGGGTTTAATTTTAATCCGTGATTTCAGGCCCATATATCTATGGTCATCAAGTCTTCATTCAGGTGACGTGTTTCTGAGTGTAGGTTTTCGGGTTTGCTGTGTATATATATCTGTAGGTCATCAGCGTATAAGTGGTATTTACAGTGTTTTAATCAGGAAGATATAAAGTCCAATAACGCTAGAACTCTCAGTTGCTTGTTGTCCATAGCTTGCCTTATATCATCAGTCACATGTGTTAATGCACTGCAAGTGCTGTGTCTCGGTTTAAAGCCGGACTGGTGGATATCAAGAAGATTGTGTTGAATAAGAGTCGGTAATTTGCTTGTGAACTATGAATTCTAAAGCTTTTGACAATATGCATAAGATGCTAATTGGCCGAAAGTCACCAACGTCCTTCGCCAGTTTTATTTTCGGAAGCGGGCGAACTATGGCCATTTTCCATATTTCTGGATAAGTCCCCTGTTACAGTGAGTAATTAAAAATATTCACCAATGGATAAATGATGTGGTGGAGAATTTTCATGAGCATTTCATGGCCTATATTATCTACACCCCTACCCTTGGTCTTGATGCGTTTTATTGAGTCAATCAATTCTTGCGGTGTGACGTGACTGAAGTAAAATCGATCTCTTTGTGAAGATGGCGTATTATCATATGTATTAATAGTTTTCTCCTTTATGACCGGATTAATTCCCGTTGGTGAAAGGAAATGGTCGTTTAATTCATCGTTAACATTTAGTTCATCGTTAGATTTCTGGTTATTGATGCCAAAATATTTCATAGATTTCCACATCGTCGCAGGGCGTACGTCAGGTCTAATCAAGTTGTGGGCGTAACGTAGTCTAGCGCTTCGAATTTTAGAGGTCGTTTTATTACGCAGTGTTTTATAAGTCTGGTGGTTCACTTCCGTTGGGTAGTGCTTGTATCGTCTATGAGCAGCGTCTCGTTTAGCCATTAAGTGGTGAATTTCGTCATCTATCCACGGTTTAGGAGCTCTGGAACCTTTTCCCGTACGCACTGGGGCGTGCCGATCGTAGAGTTGCGTTACTAGGTTGTTAAATGTTGAGACCATTTCCTGTAGATTATTGGCGTGATTTATCTCCATCCACGGCACGGAAAGAGCATCTTCTTCTAATTTATCTGCGTCAATTCGTCTGAGGTCCCTGAATGATAATACTTTTGACCTTGGTTTCGGAGTTTGTAATTGGTAGGACAGGTAGATTATGTCATGTCCAGATAGCCCCGGGGCTGATGTCTGTCCATGTTGCAGGACTTTCGCTGAATTGTTTGTTATTATTAGATCGAGAAGCGTGTGACTGCTAAGTGTGGTGGGTTGGTCCGAGAGGTAAAATTGTCATGTTACATGCTTCGAAAATGTTATGAAACTGTTGAGTTGAAGCTGCGGTGCTGTCTAACAAATTTGTGTTGAAGTCGCCCATTACAATAACATGTTCATAGTCTGGCAGAAGGTTTAGTATTTCAGTCTCAAGGTCGGTCAAATACCCTACTTTCGGAGGCTTGTAAACCAATCCTAGCAAGCATTTCGTTCTAGACAGTGTTATCTCTACAAACAAAAACTCTGGTTTACGTTCATACTGTGAAGGTGAATGACTAATTACTTGAGGGTTGAGGTCTCTGGCAACATAAGCAGCCACTCCTCCACCGCCTTTCCCCTCGCGGTCATTTCGTAGAAGGACGTACCCGTCTATGTCAACAGCTGAACTGGGGCATTTGCTGCTCAGCCACGTTTCAGATATAAGAATTGCATGGAACTGGCGCGAAGAAAACAGGTTATGCATTTCATCCATGCGCATTTGGGAGAGCAGAGACTGCAAATTACAGTGACAAACATTAAGAGCTCTTGGAAATTGTTCCACAGTTTCCTTCAAGATAGTAGCGGCTGAAATAGGACCTGGGTTTGCTGTAGCACCTATGTGAGTGAGGGGAGCGGTTAACGGAATAGGGGGCAAGGGGATGGAATTACAGGAATGCGTTTAGGCCTGCTGTCGTCAGAAGCATGTCCTTGTTGTGTTAAAAGGTATGCCAACTTCGGAACAGAAAATTAAAACTAAAACAGTACTAATGAGAGGACTACGGTTAAATACAGTTCAAGCAATACTGATTACTGGAGAAATAAAAGACAGTGCAAAGCTAATAACAATGACAGAACACACTACAAACAGATTATACAAGGTAAACACAAATGAATCTAATTTTAAATTAGAGGGTTCTAATTAGCGATGTTATACTCGGAAAACAGATACCTGGTATAGTAAAAGATGTGATAGGAGGTGTGTTATGGGAGATTGAGTGAATGGGAAGGAGGGGGGGGGGGGGGAGGGAGAGAGAGAGAGGAGAAAGAGAAAGTAAAAGTTAACTGTAGTGAATTCCTACTATGAAAGCAAGGGAAGACAATATTTCGGTACTCACATTAAAAGCGAATGTAGTTCTGTATTGATGTGGTGATGTTTGCAGATTACAATCTAGGAATATCACACATGCGGTTAATACGACACCTTGTACCATCTGCCAACTTAATTATGATATCCCCGTGATCAGTCCAAGTGTTCCTTAGCCCATGAACAGTGATGGCTGCCTTCAGAATTGCTAGACGAGTTGCAGTCAAGTCTTCTCGTATCGTGGTAGGTGCTCCCTTCAGTTGGCGCTTCCGTGTGAAAACCTCTTGCCTGGAGCGGAAGGACGTGAACTTCACAATGATGGGCCGAGGTTTTCCAGGCACTCTCGGTCCTACTCTGTGGCTCCTGTCAATGTCAGTTTTGGTAACCTTGGCGTCCAGTTTATTGCAGAGGCTCACAACAATGTCGTTTGTGTTCTCACCCTCACTTTCATCAATACCAAACAGATGTAAACTTGACATCCTCTGGTACTGTTCCAGGGAGTCGCACTTTGCCTCAACTTTTTCTTTGAGATGTTTTATTTCTCTTTCATGGCACTCGAGTTTTTTGTTTAGGTCATTCACCAATTCGGCATTGAACTGGAGACTACGCTCAAGTTACTCTCTAAACTTATGACTGTCTTGACCTGACATGCTACGAAGAAATGTTTTGTACCTACCTAAATTCATATTCTTCAACTAATTAATATAGATGCCAAATCCTTATACCCAACTTTTCGTCACGTCCTTTACAAAGGTAAGCGTGTGTGAAGATACTATTATCATTGAGTCTGGTGTATTTTAATCACGGGCCACATATTATTGATATTACCTATTTGATTTTTGGCCCCCTTGTTTTACTTATACTAATTTCTTTTGATTTTTACTCCATAATAAATTTATGTTCTTACCCTTATTACTGTTATGTTTTTGTTTCTTTGCGTCTCTTATATGTTTTTTATCTGTAAGAGGCCCGAGTCCAGTTCCTGGCAGTTTTCTTTTCACTAGTTTTGACCGAATCCACTGCACTGGGTCTTCGTCGCGCTCTTAGTGTCAGTTCAACTTGTCTTCCCTAACTATGATCCTCCTAGATGCAAACAGGTAATGAGTTTTGGCATTATTCACTCTTAGGCCCATTTCTCCTCCTTCCTTTTCTAATCTATCCAGTCCTTCCTCTAGGTCTTTCAATCTTCTACAAAGCATATCAACATCATCAGCATACGCCAGATTCTGTGTTACACGGTTGAATAGCGTACCGCCTGGATTACTGACCTCCACCTTTCTCATCACACACTCCAAAATCACATTGAAGAGCAGGGTAGATAACACATCCCCTTGCCGCAAACCTTGGTTTACTTCAAACTCTTTAGTAAGATTTCCTTCTATTTTAACCATGCATTTAGTACCCGTTAGGGTCATTTGTACCAGTCTTATCAATTTAGTTGGGAACTCCATGTCCATCATTGTTTGATACAGTTTCCTCCTTTTCACACTATCATAAGCCTGCCAAAAATCCACAAACAGCTGATGCACATCCACATTTTATTCATAGCATTTCTCCATTATTTGCCTGACAGTGAAGATGTGATCTGCTGTTGATCTACCCTGTCGAAAGCCACTTTGGTAGTCTCCTAGAATCTGCTCAACCAGTGGAGTGAGTCTCATAGACAAAACCTTGGCTAAGACCTTATAGACCACACTAAGCAAAGATATACCTCTATAATTTTCACAATTTGCTTTATCTTTCTTCTTATGAATTGGACAAATAATTGCTAAGCTCCAGTGCTCTGGCATTTGTTCTGTTTGCACATTTAGTTGGTGAACCATTTGTGTCAACTGTTCACCCCCGTATTTAATCATCTCAGCTGAGATGTTATCACTTCCTGGAGCCTTATTATTCTTCAAGTACTTAATTGCCATCCTCACTTCTTCTATAGATGGTACAGGCACTGGTTTAAAATCTAGGCTAGGATCTTGCCAAGACTGCCCATCCTCTTCTTCCTCTTCTTCCAATCTTACCGTCTCTGCCGCCATATTCAACAGTTCACTAAAGTATTCCAACCATCGGTCAAGAATCCGGTCTCTTCCCCCAATTATGTTTCCTTCTTTATCTGTACAGAATACAGCATGTGGTTGAAAACCTTTCTGTAAGTCCTTTATTTTCCCATAGAACTTCCGTACTTCTTGCATATCATATTCTTCCTCCAAATCTGTAATCCATTTCCTCACTGCCTCTCTCTTCTTTCTCCTACAAATTCTGTCTGCCTCTTTCCTCTTCTTCCTAAATTCTTCTACATATGTTCTTGTTTTCCTGCTAAACATTTTCTTCCTTGCTTCATTTCTCTCCTCAATTGCTCTTCTGCAATCATCATCAAACCATCCTTGCCTTTCAGTCTTTGCTTCCACTCCTAGTACTTCATCCGCAGTTTCCTGCAATGCATCCCTCAATAAAGTCCACTTTCCTTCGATGTTTTCCACTGCCCAGCTTTGTTGTTTAGCCTCCAATTTCTTCTCCATCCTGGATTCATATAACAGCGCAGTTTCGTTATCTTTCAATTTTGAGACCATATATCTCCTTGGAGCTTTCCCTTTCTTAGCAGATCTGTAAGTTGCAATACACTGCCTGTATTTTACCCATACCAAGTAATGGTCCGAATCACAATCAGCTCCCCTACAACTGTCAACTTGTAGTATGTCAGATGCATGTCTCCTATCGATTACTACATGGTCTATTTGATTAAAGGTGACACCATCTGGTGAACACTAAGTGGCTTTCCGTATATTCTTTCTCTGAAACCATGTACTCTTCACCACCATCGAGTTTTGCATGGCAAAATCAATTAGCCTCTGTCCATTATCATTTGACTCATCATGCAAACTTTCCTTCCCAACTGTCTCCCTATAGGCTTCTTCTTTACCCACTTAAGCATTGAAATCTCCAAGTATGATTTTTACATCTTGTCTTGGGATGCATTCTATTTCTTGTTCCAATTGTCCATAGAACATATCTTTCTCTTCATCCTCAGCCTCTTCTGTGGGTGCATACACACACACAAAGGTGATATTGAAAAAAATGGGCTTTCATCCTTAGCGTGCACATTCTTTCATTTACAGGTTTAAAATTCAAAACTGCTGACTTATATCTGTCATCCGCTAGGAAGCCTGTGCCACTTACTGTACCCCTGGCTCCACCACTATGCAGCACTGTATATCTACCACTTCTAAAAACACCATTTCCTTTCCATCTGACTTCCTGAATTGCTGCTATTCCAATATTATATTTTTCCATTTCTTGTTTCAGACTGTTTAGGGCTCCTGGTTTATTCAGGGTTCGTACATTCCAGGTTGCTATATACATATCATATTTCCGCTTGCATCTTCCATTTCCTCGCATGGATCGTTTACCATTATCATCAGTCCGGCTATTCTTGTCTATGAGTTTCGTAACGAGTTGATTTTTCCGACATAGGGTTCTTAGCCCCATGATCAACCCCCAACCTGGAGGACCAGGGTATCCCTCTTAGTCTGGCCTATCACCTTTGACCTTTCCGGCTTGGGTGGCCCTACCAGGAGTTTTCACTCCTGCCGGTATAGCTCTCAGGATCACTTAGGCACGCAAGCTCCCACATCACGACAAGATGAAGATCCCAGCGTGGGAGCTTCTTGTCTATAAGAGAAAGTAAATTTGTTTATTTATTTCAGCTATATTTATATTCAAATAATCTCTTATAAAATGCATACTCACTCAACAGAACTTACGAATGAATAAAACTCATCCTACCTCCATCAAAATAAAATCACCATTCTCAGAACCAATATCCAGTTTCTTGAGTGTCTTATGAACCTGCATGAGAAAGGGCTACTTTAAAGCAATTGAAGACCTTCTCAATGGATTACTGGCTTTGCTGGTCATTGTTTGAATATTGTAACATACCACAATTATATTACACTTTGCTATAAACTACTGAGTTTCCATAACACATCATTATCTTCTCTCTTTTAGTGATAAGAAATGATTCACAATAAAATTTATTTTTTTTTTGCTATGGGCTTTACGTCGCACCGACACAGATAGGTCTTATGGCGACGATGGGATTGGAAAGGCCTAGGAGTTGGAAGGAAGCGGCCGTGGCCTTAATTAAGGTACAGCCCCAGCATTTGCCTGGTGTGAAAATTGGAAACCACGGAAAACCATCTTCAGGGCTGCCGATAGTGGGATTCGAACCTACTATCTCCCGGATGCAAGCTCACAGCCGCGCGCCTCTACGCGCACGGCCAACTCGCCCGGTCACACAATAAAATTAGATTATCAATTGTTTACATTCAAAAGCTAACAGGAATATCTGTAAATGATTACAGAAAATAGTGCTTACCAATAATTTATTAATGACTCAAATTACATTCTTAACTCATCAGTTTTCCTTATTCAGAATAACTAGTAGTAATGTTATTGTTTTTAAGTCCCATTAACAAATTCTGACGGTTTTCAGAGATGATGAGGTGGCGGAATTTTGTCCTACAGGAATTCTTTCACGTTCCGGTAAGTCTACCGACACGAGGCTAGCGTATTTGGTCACCTTCAAATTCCACCGGACGGGCCAGGATCAAACCTGCCAAGTTGCAGTCAAGAGGCCTGCACCTCAATCATCTGAGCCACTCAGCCCAGCATTCAGAATTAATGTACATTGCAAAATATAAATATATAAAATGTGACAGAGATTATACAACTTGTGAAAGGGCCCGCTTTGGGTTGGCTTTACCATAAATTCTTGAGTATACACCAACCTTGTTATCATAGGTCATTATGAAACATAACAGAACATTCCTAAAAAGAATCTCCTTCTCTTTCTGGTTGTGACATAAATGAGAGTTTTGGAGGGTAGAAATGTACTTAACCCTCTTGGAACCAGGAGCCAATCTGATCGGTCGTTCGCCAACAGCTGGGAGAGGCCAGCGCTCTGCCTCCACTCCACTACTGTAAAGTGCCAGGTTGTTTTTAGTGGAAATACATGTATTTTAAAATTTGCATGTTTCTGTTCGTGTATTCTGAGGAATGTGACAACATTACTTCCATCTATAACCACGTGATAGATATCTTAGTGTTGACTTTGGAGAATGGCATCTAACATATTTTGATCATGGTTACTTCTTTGTAGGTATTTATGATAGAGATATGATTCAGGGAAGTGGAATTTTACATGCTTAGTACTTTCTTAATAAAATGCCTTACATTCAGTAAGGTGAGATTGTTGTTTAGTTGCACGTAACAACATTATCATCATATAATGGCCTCATCATCATCACCACCATCATCATCATCATCATCATCATTTCCCAACTCCAGTTTCCCGGGAGTGGTGTACAAGCGCTCGCCATCTCCTGTCTTCATACATCTTCTGTTCCAGTACATCCTCCCATTTGTGTCCTCTCTCCTCCACATCTTATCTTACAGTCTCTATCCAGCTTTTTCTTGGTCTTCCCTGTGGTCGTCTTCCTCTGAGATTAAGGTCAAAATATTTTCTGGTAGGTCTTTCCCTAAAATCTTACCGACTGCTTTGAAGATTTTGTTGTACGTAGTTGCATAGTAGACAATGTATCTATTTATCCAATTATTTATTTCGGTATCATCAGATTTATCATGTGAATAGGGAACATGCATGATCCGGGGTTTTTATTAAAAATATGCTAATCTGATTCAAAATTTCATGCAGAATTCAAAAATGTGATCAGAATGTACAAATAATAACTCCAAACATGATAAAAATCTACGAAAATGTCACGTCACGCAAGTACGCAATCTCATTGGTCTGACGTCATCGTACAGGTTGACTGAATTAGCAGACGAAATAACACATAGTGTGCTGTGAGAAGCAGGATACACTTCGCGTATTTCTACTTTATATTAGTGTCTAGTATGGTTAAATTCAAGGTCTATACATTGGATAATAATCTGAGTGGTATATTTTAGACTTAAAATGAATCCTGCGCAGACAGTGAGGCAGAAAACTTATAAATGGTGTAGAGTTCCGATGTGCAATAGCACATCGCATACCGTACCAAACAAATTGTTTATAAATGTTCCAAAGACGCTAAAACTAGGGAGAAATGGATTTTGGCAAGCCGGAGAAATGCTGGTGATATATCGGAAAAGTCTACAGTTTATTTTTTTGAAGATTTTAACGTAAGATGAATTTGTTTGAATTTTCAAATCACTTTTCCATGTCAGCTGTTCTAGTGGTAAAACTTTAAATTTTAATGTATGATGCTTTATTTAAATGCTTCAATTACATCTTGGAATATGAAAGTAATAAACAGTGCATTAAATAATGCTGATTATTAAAGTATTCTCCAAACCTAACCTATGTTTTGGGTGATCCATGTCAAGATAATAAATCAAAGGGGTTATGAACCATTTTGACAGCTCTAATTCTATCTTGCCATGGGACAGTTATGTATGTCTTTATTGAAGAGCTTAATTGGTAAAGAAATTTAGGCTATATCTAAATACTCTATAATGTAACAAAGAATAGGCGTGTACATCATGAAAGGAAACAACGTGAATTTAACAAATGTATAACTCTCCACAAAACCAATGCTTGTCTGTTGGGGTCTTATAAGTTAACAATGCTCAATTATAATAATTATCATAATATTAATGAAATAAATAACATAATTGCACACAGGTGAAAATAGTGATGTAGGTGTTTAAAATATTATCCAAATTCGCCTAAGTTTTAGGTTATACAAGCCAAGTCAATAAACCGAAGGGTAAAAATACTGCGCGAGTTGGCCGTGCGGTTAGGAGCGTGCAGCTGTGAGCTCGCATCCGGAAGATAGCGGGTTTTGAACCCCACTGCCGGCAGCCCTGAAGATGGTTCTCCGTGGTTTCCCATTTTCACACCAGGCAAATACTGAGGCTGTACCTAAGGCTACGGCCGCTTTGTTCCCATTCCTAGGCCTTTCCTGTCCCATCGTCGCCATAAGACCTATATGTGACGGTGTGACGTAAAGCAAAAAAAAAAAAAAAGAGTAAAAGTCACAGCACCCAAAGACATTCCTGTATTGAGCGACTAAAATGTCACCAGGACACTTTTCTTTCTTGATATGCGCAGCTTGTTAAAAGCCAAATGTAATTAATGTTATTGGCTTCACGCCCCGCTAACTACTTCTACGATTTTCGGAGACGCCGATGTGCAGGAATTTAGTCCTGCAGGAGTTCTTTTACGTGCCAGTAAATCTACCGACACGAGGCTGACGTATTTGAGCACCTTCAACTACCACCGGACTGAAGCAGGATCGAACCTGCATAGTTGGGGTCAGAAGGCCAGCACCCTAACAGTCTGAACCACTCAGCCCGTCTTGTGAAAACTAGATGAAGTCATATTTATCTTTATCATGTTTAACTTTTTCCCTCCACAAAGATATTTAATTCTCTTTCATGGGCCCCGGAATTGGGTAGGCCAGTTGTCCCAACCATAAATATATATTTTTTTGGGAATGATAGATAATAGCCCTATAGTACTATGATCTTTCTTTCTTTCCTTCTTTCTTTCTTTCTTTCTTAATCAGTTTATCCTTCAGGGTTGGTTTTCTCTCGGACTCAGCGAGGGATTTCACCTCTACCACTTCAAGGGCAGTGTCCTAGAACGTGAGACTTTGAGTATGGTGATGAAACTGGTGAGGAGGGCCATTACCTCGCCCAGGCGACCTCACCTGTTATGCTCAACAGGGGCCTTGTTGGAGGATGGGAGGATCGGAAGGGATAGACAAGGAAGAGGGAAGGAAACGGCCGTGGCCTTAGGTGCCTGGAGGAGAAGTAGGAAAATACGAAAAACCACTTCGAGGATGGCTGAGGTGGGATTCGAAACCCTTCTACTCAGTTGACTTCCCGAGGCTGAGTAGACCCCGTTCGAGCCCTCGTACTATTTGTTTTCAACTTTCATGGCAGAGCCGAGAATCGAAACCGGGCCTCCGGGAGTGGCACACATTAACCACTACACCACAGAAGCGGACTAGTACTATAATGCTACCTATATGTTTATGTTAGTGCTGAAATCCGATTTCTTACTTTACTAATGCTGAAAGCCCGAAAATGTAATGTTATTCTTTAATATGGGAATCAGTCTAGAAGGAAATTTTGAAAGTGATGTTATTTCTATCCAGGTTTGTTGTTATCCTAATACTATGGGTTACAGTACATTGCACGTACATAAAAGACGCCACTTACAAACTTGCTTGTTATCCGCGAATTTCTGCGGCCACAAAAGTCACATTTTTCAAGAATGATGACATCTACACATGGTAGATTGTCTGACTGTGCTGTTTTGAACCTTTCTTCTGTCATTTCGAAGTTATTCGCGATCATGAATAATAAACAATCGGCTTTTAACAACGGCTGATGCACAACGGCTGGTAGAGCTCCATGCGGTACTGGATCGTGACGTCACAGCGCGCCGCTTACGTCAAAGGCCGTTTCACTCGCCTTGCGGAAAGGCACTATTAAATATGTTTTTAATGGTAGAAAACAAGGCAACATACCACAATGCAATAAGTTTACGTACTATTTCATTGGTGTACTTTTCAAAACAAATATTTTTGAAAATGATGCATGTTCCCAATTAGAATCCAGTGATCATTTATCGGAAGGACATGTCTGTTTCAAATTTCCATTTACTTTTCAAGTGGTAATTTTGACCATTGTAGATATGCTGGACAGTGTCACAGAATTTAAGAACTTGGGTAGTATAATGTCCAAGGATAACTTAGCTAAATATGAAGTACTATCTGCGCACTTTTTAGTGATAGATTTTCACCCTCGTGCTCAATAGGTCGATCATGGCAATCTTCGAGATTTGTACTGACAACTTTTGAACACAAACTATGACTCGATTATTCATCGCCATGCGACATCTGGCGTACACTTTACGTACTGGTGTTGTTTACATAACAAAGCCACCATTATATTAGGTTAGAAGGAATATGAGTGAGGAAAATAAGCCTAGTACATCACAGGAACCACCTGGTACTCCTAAACGGAAACGACCAGCCAGAGCTATACACAGCGAGGGACGGAAAATTACAGCACACGTCACGGAGTGCTGTGCTATGGAGAAAAAAAATAAAGAGCTGCTCTTCTCCCTAAGTAAGTCTATTCAACGTGCTGCTGCGTATACGGGGAAATCCGTGGCCACTATTCAAAGGATTAAGGCATTTACTGCCTCTCACCCCGGCAAATCTCCACCCACACCTGGAAAAAAGAGGTACTTAAGTGCGCCCAGTATCCAGTATTCGGGAGATAGTAGGTTCGAACCCCACTGTCGGCAGCTCTGAAGATGGTTTTCCGTGGTTTCCCATTTTCACACCAGGCAAATGCTGGGGCTGCACCTTAAGTAAGGCCACGGCTGCTTCCTTCCCACTCCTAGCCCATTCCTGACCCATCGTCGCCATAAGACATATAGTGTCGGTGCGACGTAAAGCAACTAGCAAAAAAAAAAAGAGGTAGGTCTGCCTAACCAGTCTACCTAATCTGTTCAAACCAATATCATTATGGATAGTAGTAGGCTGTGTCATGCAGGTAGCAGGTAGGGACCCTCTTCGGAGGCAGCCCTACCCAGGGAGTGGCGCCCCTGCCTATGTGAGTCCTAGAGCACACTGACCCGGTGTGTAACATCTGGTATGGGTCCCAGCTCAGGGTTACGAGTGAAGACCTCAACGGCATCCACGGCAGAGAAGGTGGACTTCAGTACGGCGGGGATGGTGGAAGGGGCATACCCGTAGCGTCTGTACTCCAGTGGAGCGGCTACGAAAGGCGTCTGTCTCCATGTTAGGGGCGGCCTAATTTTGAACCTGGCAGTAGGTATAAAATGCCTTTGGGTGTGGCGAGCCCATCGTAACAATAGCCTATATGGACAAAGCAAATATAGTGCCTCGGAAAAGGTTAGGGCGTCCCCTGCTAAAAGCGACGCGCAGCTCTTCAGGTGCTGGGGGAACTGTGAAAAATGGGCAACCAGCACCAAACTACATCAAAATTGCAACAGTTAATGTACTGACACTGACGGGAAAGACAGAAGAACTGGTTGACTTCATGATAGAAAAAGATATAGCCATACTTGGACTGTGCGAGACCAAGAAGAGGGGTACAGGGGAGATCCCTCTGAGAGAAGGATACAGGCTGTATTACAGCGGAGGACCTGAAGCAAAAAATGGAGTGGCCATCATACTTAGAAGAGAAATCCAAGAATATCTGGAATATACAAAGTACGTCAGCGATAGGATGATGATGATGATGAGACTCCAGTTTGACAATGGCGTGAAAGATCTATTTCAGTTGTATGCCCCACAAACTGGTTGCATAGATGAACATCTAGAGGACTTATTAGAGGAAGTGGAGAGACAGATAGAAGATAAGGAAGTGCTATTGATGGGAGATTTAAATGCACAAGTTGGAATGGAAAGACAAGGAAAGGAAGATGTTGTAGGGCCATTTGGATATGGAAATGTAAATCCAGAAGGTGAGTTGTTGGTGGATTTTTGCATGAGGAATCAAATGATTGTTGGAAACACCTGGTTTAGGAAGAAGAACAGTCAGAAGATTACAAGGTATGGCTGGGGAGACAGACGGACAAAGACCATGATTGATTATATAATCATAGAGAACCTTGTAGATGTAACAGCCATGCCTGAAGAAGCCTTTGGTGGAGATCATAGAGTTGTGATAGGAAAATTGAAAGTTGGAAAGATTGAAAAACCCCAATTAAGAAGAGAGAAAATAATTAAAGTATGGAAGTTGAAGGAGAAAAGCATACAAGAAGAATTTCAAAGGGAAATAATACCCTTGGTACCCAGGACAGAGGTGGGGAATGTTGAAGAGGAATGGAAAAGATTTAAGGAAGCACTGGTTGGATGTGCAGAAAAGGTGTGTGGTAGAACATCAGGAAATGTGAAAGACAAAGAAACACACTGGTGGAATGATAGGGTAAAGATTAAAGTGAAGGAAAAGAAAATGGCATGGAAAGCATCTAAGACTGAAGAAAGTAGAAAATATGTGGAGGCAAAGAATTTGGCCAAGAAAGTAGTGGAGGAAGAAAAGAGGAAAAGCTGGGCCTTATTCACACAGACATTGAGAGATGATACGCAGGGCAGCAAGAAATTACTGTATGGTATCTTAAGAAACAAAAAGAGAGATCAAGTAAACACCAGATTTGTGAAGGATGAAGGTGGCATAATTTTAACAAAGCCAGAAGAAATAAGAAATAGATGGAGAGAGTATTTTCAGAAGCTGCTGAACATAAGAACGGATGACATTAAGAATGGACGACCAGGAAAGGCAATTAGTTGACGAATAAATGGATAAAGAAATTACAATGAATGAAATTGAAATGGCAGTAAGAAAGATGAAAAATGGAAAAACTGCTGGAATAGATGAAATTTCAGTGGAGATGATAAAGGCAGCTGGAGCTGTAGGCCTCCAGTGGACATATCGGATTCTCAGGAATGTCTGGGAGAATAAGGAGGTCCCTGAGGATTGGCAAAAAGGATAATCATCCCAATTTTCAAGAAAGGTGATAAGAAAGTTTTGAAGAACTACAGGGGAATTACTCTAATATCCCATGTTGCTAAGATAATGGAAAGGATACTGGAAAGTAGAATAAGGTTGAGGGTTGAGAAGCAGATACAGGAAAATCAGTTTGGTTTCAGAAGTGGAAGGTCAACAATAGAGCCCATTTTCATTATGAGACAACTAATAGAAAAGCATTGGGAGTACGGGAATGATATGGTGATGACATTCATTGATATTGAAAAGGCATATGACAGTGTCCCTAGGACGAAAGTTTGGGACAGTCTGGTGCAAAAAGGAATTGGACAGGGATTAATAAAAATGATCATGGCATTGTATAAGGAATGTTGTAGTTGCGTGCAAACACAAGTTGGCAGGACAAGTTGGTTCAAAATAACTAGTGGGCTGAGACAGGGAAGTGTTCTATCACCAATCCTGTTTACAATAGTAATGGATGACATGAGAATGGCAAAAGCAGCATATGGAGGAAGAGAAATGAACATGATGTTATTTGCAGATGATATTGTGATTTGGGGAGAAGACGACAGGAAGGTTCAAGAACAGTTGAATGTGGTGAATGGGAAGATTGAAGAATGTGGATTGAAAATAAGTGTAGAAAAGAGTAAAACTCTTGTTATCACTAGAGGGGAGAAAGAAGGGAAAGGTCAGATTAGACTTGCAGACAAGTCCCTGGAAGTAGTGGAAACGTTTAAATACCTGGGGAGTGAATTAATGGAGAATGCTCGACTGGATGCTGAGATTAGTAAAAGGATTCAAGCTGGAAGTTGTTTCTATCATAGTGTATGAAATATGTTATGGGACAAAGATGTGCCAATGGAAGCAAAGGATACTATGTACAAGATGTATTACGTACCCATAACAACTTACGGAGCAGAAACTTGGACAATGACACAGAAGGATGAGAGTCGAATACAGGCAGCCGAAATGAAATTCTTGAGGAGTATGATACAGAAGAGTAGAAGAGACAAAATAAGGAATGAGAAAATCCGGGAAGAAATTGGAGTGGAAAAAATGAATGATAGAATAGAGAAGAGCCGACCAAGATGGTTTGGGCACATAAAGCGAATGAGCGACGAAAGAATGCCAAAAAAGGTGATGGAAATGCAAATTCAAGGAAGGAGAGGCCGTGGACGACCACGATTGAGATGGAAGGATACCATCCAACGCAGCATTATAGAAAGAAACCTGGACTGGGACACAGTGTTGGAAGAGGAGTGGTGGAAAGACCGAAGAAAGTGGAGAGGAACCATATTTGCCCCTACCCGGCTACAGCTGGATAAAGGGAAATGATGATTATGATGATGAGTAGGTTGTCATGTGCAAGTGTTATATGATGTTCTCCTCTTTCTCGCAGGAAGAGAACGCAAGGGAAGATAGAACTGGACGATAGCGAAAAACGTGTGATAAGGGACACCATCGAAAACTTCTATACCGTCCAAAAAGTGGTGCCTACTCTGAAGAAACTGATCCCTGTGCTGGAGAAGGAAATTAAGTGGAAGTGGAGCCCAACGTCTCTCCGAAAAGTGTTGAAAAATATGGGTTTTGTGTGCAAGAAGGTCCAAAACAAACGTCTTTTATTGCTGGAGCGGGCAGACGTCGTTGATTGGCAAGCACGATTCCTCGTCCAAATAAAACATGCTAGGGAAGAAGGCAAGAAAGTGTTTTACTTGGACGAGTCCTGGATTGATAATAATATAACAACTGGAAAATGCTGGCAGAGAGAAAAAGATGTTGTGGGTGTTACAGAATGGGGATGCTCTTCGAAACGGCTAATTATTGCAAGTGTTGGATCTGAGAAAGGGTTCATTAGAGAAGCACAATTAATATTTGAAGCCAGAAGTACCCAAGGCGATTACCATGGCCAAATGAATTCCGATAATTTTTAGAAATGGTTCAAAACATCTGTGCTCCCTAATTTGCCTCCTGCATCTGTGATAGTGCTGGATAATGCACCATACCATTCTCGACAGGTGGATAAAGTACCATCACGGTATGATACACGAGTGACAATGGTCCAGTGGCTACAGGGGAAAGGCATTGTCTGCGACACAAATCAAAGAAAAGAGGCCCTGTATAGATTAGTTCAGGAAAACAGGCCTCCTGAAACAAGTTATGCTGTTGACGTCATGGCTGCTGAAAACGGTCACGTCGTCCTTCGTCTTCCCCCATACAACTGTGATCTGAACGCCATGGAATTGGTATGGGCAAAAATAAAACAAGAGTTCAGAGGACACAATATAACGGGAGACATGACAGCAGGAAACCTACGACGACTGACCATCAAGGCATTCAACTCAGTACCTGCCGAAGATTGGAAAGGGTACTGCAGAAAGGTGCACGAACTGGGAGAAGACTACTGGAGGCACGACGGTGTAATGGAATTAGCCCTGGACGATATTGTAATTAATAGTACGGCAGAGAGCAGTGACGATTGTGAGAGTGCTGTTTCTGAGGATTCAACTGAATAAAGTTGTAACATATACATATCGATTCAATCATATCGATTCAATTCCCACTTCATTTCCATTCAGTTGGCAGTACTTCCGGAACTGCGAGAGCTCGCTCTTTACTCCTCACCTCGAACAGAAATCTATCACTAAAAAGTGCGCAGATAGTAAACAGTCGAATCAGCAAAGCAATACATTTTTACCTCCAAGTAAGACAGCTACTATAGGATAAACAAGTACCACTCAAAACCAAGATGACACTGTATAAATCATACTACACCCCTATCCTCACATACAGCCCGGAAACCGCTACATTAACAAGAAAGGACAACTCAAAACTCCAAGCAGCAGAAATGAAATTCCTATGCACAATGATCCAGAAGACCAGGAGAGATAAAATCAGGAATGAAAAAGTCAGAGAAGACGTAGGACTAGAAGACTCCTTACTCCAGAAGATCCAAAAGGCAAGACTGAAGTTGTTTGGTAATGTGAAAAGAATGAGTGCCAACAGGTCTGCAATAAAGGAGTATGAAAGAGAAATCAGGGGAAAGAGACCAGTGAGCAGACCTAGAGAAAAATGGACAGACTTAGTGAAGAAGGATGTAGAGGAGAGAGGTCAGGATTGGGAGCGGATTGTGAACGAAGAATCGTTCATGGACAGAACAAAATGGAAGGGCCTCGTATACCGCACCTGGAAAACTGGAGTTGGTCAACAATGATGATGATGATGATGATGATGATGATGATGATGATGTAGATAGGCTTGCAGCTAGTACACAAGAAAAAACAGTGAACATGAATGCAATTATTGTTTCATAGTTCAACATAGAATTTACAACCACTTTGCATATTCACAATACAGTATGCACAAGAAAATTTATACAGCGGAGTCTCTTTAATCCAAAATTCTGGTTAATCCAAACAAAAGTGGGGAATAAAAGGTAATTTTAAAATACAATTTATTGTAATAATACGAAATAGCAAAAAGAAACAATGTACAAATTTGCTCAGTTTGTTTGTCTTTCATGAATGATGCAAATAGCTTATTCTAAGGTACTTACAACAGTAATTAGTACTTACTTTACAATAGATATATTTGGCATGTTCGTAAAATCAGTAATTCTTGTTTGCTGTAATGAAGTAAACAGAGAACTCACATCACTCCATCTTCATCTCTCAATGCTCGCGAAGAGCATGCACACCCATTACACCTTACAATGACATTTTAATTTACATTAGAGGAAAGACCTTGGTTAATCCAAAAATCTTGTAATCCAAATAGGTCTTGGTCCCAAATTAGTTTCGATTAACAGGACTCTCCTAGTTTATGTGATGTTGCATCATCTAATGTGAGTTCTCATTTTGATGTTATTCTACAAGTTGCTAAATACTGCTAAATATTTTTTTATTTTTTTTTTACCTTGGTTTGCTTTGTTAACAATGATAGCAGCCAATGATGAACAGTCATTTTTCCATGTCGCTCTTCTATTTTTTACTGGTGCAGTCATTGAACCCTTGGCTTCTTCTTGCTTTATCTTTTCTGACTCCTGAAAATGAATTCATAGATTACAGCAACAATTGGTAGTAATTTCTTCTATAAAGTAAGTTCTCCAGACAAAACATTAGACACCCCAGAAAAACATAGTAATTGCAATACAAAGCAGCAACAAAGAGAAAACTCTGTTATAAATCTTAAACACTTACCTGAAGAGTAAATACTGATGTGACAAAGTAGCAAAAAACGAGTCATTATGTATGGCAGCGTCCACAGACAAACAAGAAAAGTACCCCAATGGAACGAGTGTCAAATTGGACTGATCGGAATGTAACTTGAGGAAAATATATAGTTTTAACCACCTAATCAATTCATGACACTATAAGCTGAAAAGATTATTTATGTTTATGTACCATCATATCTTTTACTTATATGTAAAATAAAAGGTTTAAAGATATTTCTTATAAAATGGAATAGTGGATCGTTATTAAATGATTAGGTTGGAACTTGGCTGAAAGAAGTTGGGGTGGAGGGGGTGGGGTAAATATTTTAAAGGTAGGGGATATGAATTGGTTATGGATTGGATATTTTTGATTTGAAGTTGTATTGGCGTTGATTTTATCTGAGATTTAATTTAGATTAAGGGTGGGTTATGTTTCTCGTCAATGCCAATAATTAAGTTTACATAAATATTGAGTAATTTGCCTTTTTTTACTGTAGTAAAGAATTTCCATATCTTGATCTATAGTAGAAAAGGAATGTCCATAATCAGTCATGTATTTGCTCCTAGCTGAATATTTATTATATTTATAGAGGCGTTAAAATGTTTGAAATATCTTTTATTGACTATATGACTTGAAACTTTAACAAAGTTTGCTAATAATTTATTTTAACCGCCCTTGTGTATAAAAGTGTTTTTAATTTGTCTTACCAATGTAGTAATGTAATTTTTGTATCTGATATATTGTGTGATTTATTCTAGCTGATGATGTCGTTTAGGGGAAGAAACATGTACTAGATTTATACATGATATAGGCTTTTGGGCTTATGCCGTGTCAAGAAAATAAGGTGAAATTCTTTACGTTTCGCAGAGAACTTTGCTCTGCGTCATCAAAAGAAAATCTCGACTGTCCACAAGAAAGGCTTCTCAAACAATGAGGTGTTTCAATTTAGACGATGTAATAGAAGTGGAAATGGTATGTTCATTTGTCACCAGATGGCTCCCCGGACATGGTACAGCGCTAGCATTCGAAGCGGAAGCTGACGAAACCATCAGAATCAGTCTGAGAGGGTCACATAACTTAACATGTGTACGCACATATGAAGGTATGACATTGACACAAGCCTGGAATGAAACATCTGGCGATGAGGAATGTACGAATTTTGAAAACACTGAAACAAAATAACAATAGTGAAGGGAACTACCTATGTAAATCCTTAATGGTTGCTATCCAGATAGGGAAGGGAACTAGCTACGTAAATCCTTAATGGCTGCTATCCCTTCACTGTTATTTCATTTCGGTGTTTTCCAATTGTAGTAGTAATTGTAGTAATAATTTATATATTTTCTCTTGAGTTTTTGTTTGTTTAATGTCGTCAATCTTATGTTAATTTTAAGGACACTTCCTCTTAAGGATTACTTTGTCAATTTTATATATTTTTCATCTAAACAGTGTTATGTGGCTGAAGATGTTGATAAAATACGAAACATGTACCACTTTTAACCATTAAATTGCCTTAAGCAATCATTGTAAACATGTGGAGAGCGCGATGTATCGCGTCTAGTGATATATGATATATGAAGTTCATTTGAGTGGCTTGACGCTTTAGAAGGTTCTACATGTTATTGAACAAGAGGATACTGATACTGAAGCCGTATAAATTGAACCACCAGAATGTAATGCATTATCTGAAGAAGATCCAGATGGGGAAGATGACGGGGGTCTCGCAAATTGCCTTGCGGGAGATGAACTCCGAGCACCAATTAAAGTAGTGCTGAAACAGCAAATTCCGCACAGGAGTAGAGAATCCATGTCCAATAATGATTCCCCGGCCCGCAAAGAGAGCAAAATCATCACATCGTCCACCAACTATCTGGATGGTGGATGACCTAGTTCCCACAACAGCCCACTGCCCTAGTGCAAAATTTTCCACTTTTTTAAATATGACGCCGACCGAAATATTTTTTTGTTGTATTTTGACGATGAAATTTTAAATTTCTTGTGCTCTGATGCCAGCAAATATGTGTTTTTTTGTGGTTTTTTAATATTTTTTTAATGAAGAAGATCCTATGGTAACCCCGAAGAAAATTAAAATATTCATCACCATTTCAATTTTAAGTGGCTATGTGCAAGTGCCAGCCTTTGGTTGTGGCACCATACACAACCATTAACTCTGCTCAAGGGAGATGGGGTCACCTTCCCTATTCCTCCACTTGAGTAATTCCTGTCTGGTGCGTCCACGTCGCGGGGGTGGGCACCCTACACTTCAGTAGGCCGGAGTGATAGGATGGCTGAGTTCAGTCGGGGACCCAGTCCTGTGGGGTATAACACAGAACCCATGTCCAGGGATACGGGTGAACACCTCAACAGCAGTGAAGGCAGAAGTGAAAATCACTGGTACGGCGGATCTGGAGAAAGAGGCAATATCTGATCCCTGAGATCTGACTCGGGGCCTTCTGCCTTGCAGGTTGATAGGGGACTATTAAAGGCTAAGGGAGATAACCCCGACAGAAAAATCTTCGGAAGTGATAGGCCCAGCAAGTCAGCTTCTGAATAATTTGGAATTGCTTTCAAAACTAAACGAGGCCTCGGATGGAAATATTGTAATCACCTGAATAATGACTCTAGTTCCCTCATTGGTAATGATATTAATGACGGTTCAATACCCGATGCTCTATCACAACCAAAGAGGGGAACACACAAAACTCGATATGAGACTGAAATCAAAATTGCCACGCTGAACATTCTGACACTAACTGGCAAAATAGAGGAATGTGTAGACTTAATGAAAACAAGGAACATAAACATACTGGGACTCAATGAAACCAAGTGGAAAGGAAAAGGATCAAAGGAACTCAGAGAGGGATACCATCTATTTTGGTCAGGTGGAGATCAAGCAAAAAATGGAGTTGGTGTTGTTATGGATCATCAAATGAAAGATCATGTAGTAGAAGTAAAATATGTTTCTGATCGGATTCTTCACATAATGCTGAAATTGGATTCTTCCCAGAACATCAACATCATTCAGTGCTATGCACCACAGACTGGTTGTGAAGATGAAGAAAAAGAACATTTTGAAGAAGACATAGAGGAAAGAATAAGAGGAGATGGAACAATTATCATAGGGGATATGAATGCTCAAGTAGGAACTGTGAGAGATAGATATGAAAATATTCTAGGAGCACATGGATGGGGTCCACGAAACCCAGAAGGAACTAGACTATTTGACCTCTGCCTGAGGAACAACCTTATAATAGGGAACTCATGGTATCAAAAACAAAAAAGCCATAAGGTTACAAGATATGGATGTGATGGAAAAAGTGAATCTCTTATAGATTACTTTTTGATCGAGAAACAACTACAAAATAGACTGTTAGATGTAAAAGTGATTCCTAGTGTCTCCCTGGAAAGTGATCATAGACTCCTCATTGGATACTTAAAGTTTAACAAGTTAAAAGAAGTAAGAACCACACAGGTAAAGAAACTCAAGACCTGGAAGCTGAAGGACAATGATAGAATAATAGAGTTCCAAGAAAATATCAAAACAGTGATACCAAAGACAGATGAAAGAACAGTAGAGGAGGAATGGAAGGATCTGAAAGAAAATCTAGTAATGATAACTGGGAAGGTTTGTGGACGAACCAGTGGCACAAGAAGATGGAAGGAAACTCCATGGTGGAATGACAGAACAAGAACTGCTGTCCTGAACAAGAACAACATGTTCAGAAAATATTTCAAGAACCGGACTGATCATAATAAGAAACTATACAGGGTTGCTGAAAAACAAGCAAACAAAGTTGTTACAGAAAAACGAGAGAAGTGGTTGAACAAGTGTAGTGATGAATTGAAAGAGGATGTTAATGGTAATAAGAAAATGTTATATGGGATGATGAAAAATAGAAAAAGAGATAAAGAACACTCCAAATACCTAAGAGATGATAATGAAAATCTGATCACTGAAGATGAGAAGATCAAAGAGACTTGGAGGACTTACTTTGATGAATTACTAAATGTGAACTGCATACAGCCTATACAAAAAGACAGTACCGGTACTACCTCCTGCAAGTCTGCTCTGACAACAGGTTAGAATTAACATGGAGGATGTAGAATATGTCTGGAAATACATCAAAACTGGAAAATCAACAGGAGCTGATGAAATTAATGGAGAAATTATGAAGGCAATGGGCATTTCTGGAAAACATTGGATCTACAGACTCTTTCGTAAGATCTGGAAAATTGGGGACATACAAGTCGATTGGAAAACAGGCATCATAATTCCAATCTTCAACAAAGGAGACAGAAAGAAATGTTCCAACTGTAGAGGCATCACTTTAACATCTCAAGTTGGTAAACTTTATGAAAGAATTATAGAGCGTACAATCAGACCCCTTATTGAAGAGAACCTCTTCGAAGAACAGTATGGATTCAGGAAGGGGAGATCAACAACTGATTTAATCTTTACAGTCCGTCAGTTAATGGAAAAATACTATGAACACAGCCGAGATTTGTGGTCAGCCTTTCTGGATATCAAGAAAGCATTTGATGCAGTGAATAGAGAGAAGGTGTGGGAAGCACTGAAGAAAATTGGAATACAGGATGACATGATACACCGGATCAAGAATTTGTATGAAGATACCCGAAGTAAAGTCAAAACACCTGTAGGAATGAATGAAACCTTTGATATAAAATCTGGGTTAAGACAGGGTGGTGTTCTATCTCCTCTTCTTTTCATCACTGTGATGAACGAGATTCAGAGAAAAGTTCACCAAACCAATGGAGGTAAGAAAATGAAAGTTATATTGTTTGCGGATAATATATGCTTGTGGGGAGACTCTAAAGAAGATCTTCAAGGACAAATAAACTCCTGGGCAGAATCTGCTAAAGAATATGGACTCATCTTCAGCTAAGAGAAAAGTGAGGTTATGGTCATGAAGAGATACAGGCAACCAATGGGACACATTGAAATGGAGGGGAAACAGCTACGGATGAACCATCAATTCAAATATCTTGGAAGTGTTATCTCTGATACTGGTTCAATAGATAAGGAAATTTCCCACAGAATTCAGGCAGGTAGCAACTTTTACAAAATAGTTAAAGACGTAATATGGAACAAGAAAATACCAACAAAATGTAAGAGAGTCATATATGAAACTTATTAGGTACCAATCCTGACCTATGGTTGCGAAACATGGACCATAAGAAACAAAGATGGTAGTAGAATCCAGGCAGCAGAAATGAAATTTGTCCGTTGCATGATCAGCAAAACACGGAGGGACAGAGTCTGTAGTGAGGAAATTCACAAGCAGGTTCAAGTTGTAAGACTGCAGGACAAAATAACAGTTCAGCGACTGAGATGGTATGGACATATGCGACGCATGGGTGATAACAGATTACAAAAAAAATGTACGATCTAAAACTTGAAGACAAAAGACCAAGAGGGCGACCAAGACTCAGGTACAAGGACATGGTGAAGATTGACATTCAACAGAGAGGACATACTTTGGAAAGCATTGAAGAAGGAGAGAAGTTCAGGGACCGCAACTGGTGGAGAAGCCCCGTTTACCAACCCATCGCTGAAGATGGAACGACGTGGGATATGTATGTACGTATGTGCAAGTGCCACCATCAGAATTAGGAAGATGCATAATATTTATTATAATGGTATATAAATACAGTTGTTCACACTTCTTTTCTTTTCAGAGTATCTGACGTTGGGATTCAATGGCCTACATCACTGTATCACCCCAACAAACCAAAGCCGGCGCTGTGCGGTCGCTGGATGAGAATCCCGTGGCCGCACAGAATGCATCAAGTGTAATGTGTAACTACTTTCTGCCACTCCAAACTAGTGAAAAGTGGAAAGAGGTGACTAAAAACTGAAGCCTATAGTAGTATTATACGTATTTCCCAAAGATATTGTACCAGGAACGCTGGTCCAGCATTACAGTTTTTAAGTACATCAAACTTAAAATATGCGCCGCGTGCCAGCATAGCAGCTGGCGACAGCAAGCATGTTGCGAATGACGTTGAAGCCAGTCCCGGCTCGCCAAGGCCAAGTTGTATCATCCATAGAACCTTCCAAACATTCTATCATAAATAACTTGTACAGGAATTACAATACAAATATAACAACATCACCATATAAATCACGTTAATATCTCCAATACAATCAAGTTTAGTTAAAATCCACCTCGGATTAAGGAAGATATTGAAAGAAATGAAATAGCTGCAATCTCCACAACTCTGCTATAAAAGAGGAGCGAGAATTCAACACGACACAGTTTTGTCCCAAAGTCGAACCAGGACGGTTGGCTGATGGAAGTTCGTGCCACGATGTGACAGTACGGAATCCGAATCTACAGCCAACTTTACGAAATTACAGTGAGAAGTGACTGAAACATTTCAATAGCCTTGCGAACTTAGAATCTTGAACAGTGCATTAGGATTTGAATATCACAAAGTGATTGAAATATTTCTGCTGATGAAGATTGAACAGTGCATTAGGACTTGTATTCAAAATGAGTGAAATATTTCTGCTGAGAGCGAACGTAGAACATTGAACAGTGCATTAGGACGTGCATTTTTCAAGTGAAATCTGAATGTTAGGAAAACATCAAAACTTCACGTGTGAATTATCTTGTAATTTCACGGTATCTTTCCATGAAACCAGGACCATTAGTGAATGGAACTAATTTTCACTATCGAAGTATTCTAAAGCCTTACCAGTGTTATTATTCATGTTTGAACATAAACAGGACAGTGTGAGTGAACGGGAATAATTTCACTCCTGCATTGATAGTCTAGTAGTGCTACTTCTTGTCATATAACAGTGCGTGTGAGCGGAACTAATTTCACATGTAAAGTATGTAATTTCTTCTAAAAAAGTGAAGCAAATGCCATTCATAGTGCCATCAGTGCTAAATAAACTTTGTAAATACATGCAAAGCAATCATAAAGCAGCAGAACTCTACAAATAATTGTGTTATATTCTTCGAACATTAAAAGCAAACTATTTGTGAACAATATCATAATTTCTGCCAAGTGTCATGTACATTAAAAAGAATGTGGGTTCGATTCTATTGACATTCGGCCGCATGAAAATTTCTTTATTTTCTCAAGTGTCCAGTTTATGTGCGGGTTCGATTCTATTTTACAAGTGACTATTCTCATTTTGGTTCCGTATTGAAGTTGACGTATGTTTCAAGTATTATTACAATATTATAAGTCCACCTGTTCAATACAATACAATATGATCCACTATTTCATATGGTCAAATGTTTTTTATACATAATACATAAAAGTCAAAGGTACATGTTTCACCCTCCTTAGGGGCATCATCAGCCTATATCAATCTTAAAAAATAATAATAATACATATACTTATAAATTATAGGTTAAAATGTTGAAAAATGGTTTCGTAAAACATTATACAATAACATCTAAAACAACGATAATGCACCAAAGTATGTTAAAAGAGAGTGAAATTAACAGTTTGAAGATTAAAACGTGATTAAACGTGAGATTTTGAGAGTCTAAAACTAAAATGGATCCATATTTTTATAATATCATTAAGACTGTGAAAGCCTTGAGTATAAAAACAATCATCAAAGGGGGATGTTTCTTCAATACCCAAGTTGAATCCAAGGTGGTAAAATCACATTCAGTTATTTAAAACGGAAGTGTGAAAGTAATAAACAAGTTTAAAATGTATCTGATTGGGATATCTGAAAGTCAAGAAGAAAATGGAACTTCTGTAGAGGCGATGCTTGTGATAAAACGTATGTCAAAGCTAGCGGAGTTCGGAAATATGGTAGTCGAATGGATCTAAAAGATAGTCAAGTTGATATATAATTCCGTTGAAACATGTGTTGGAAGAAAAGTTCAGGATTTTTCGTACGGAGCGTATTAAGTACGTTGCAGCAACCTGACGTACTTAATACGCTCCGTACGAAAAATCCTGAACTTTTCTTCCAACACATGTTTCAACGGAATTATATATCAACTTGACTATCTTTTAGATCCATTCGACTACCATATTTCCGAACTCCGCTAGCTTTGACATACGTTTTATCACAAGCATCGCCTCTACAGAAGTTCCATTTTCTTCTTGACTTTCAGATATCCCAATCATATACATTTTAAACTTGTTTATTACTTTCACACTTCCGTTTTAAATAACTGAATGTGATTTTACCACCTTGGATTCAACTTGGGTATTGAAGAAACATCCCCCTTTGATGATTGTTTTTATACTCAAGGCTTTCACAGTCTTAATGATATTATAAAAATATGGATCCATTTTAGTTTTAGACTCTCAAAATCTCACGTTTAATCACGTTTTAATCTTCAAACTGTTAATTTCACTCTCTTTTAACATACTTTGGTGCATTATCGTTGTTTTAGATGTTATTGTATAATGTTTTACGAAACCATTTTTCAACATTTTAACCTATAATTTATAAGTATATGTATTATTATTATTTTTTAAGATTGATATAGGCTGATGATGCCCCTAAGGAGGGTGAAACATGTACCTTTGACTTTTATGTATTATGTATAAAAAACATTTGACCATATGAAATAGTGGATCATATTGTATTGTATTGAACAGGTGGACTTATAATATTGTAATAATACTTGAAACATTCGATTCTATTGACGTTCAGCTGCATGAAAGTTAATTTCTTTATTTTCTCAAGTGACCAGTTTATTTGCGGGTTCGATTCTATTGATATTTTGCCACATGAAGGTTAATTTTTTTTTGTTTTCTCAAGTGACCAGTTTATTTGCCTTAAAACATTTGAGTCGATTTCACTGACATTCGATACGGCATATTTGCATTTATTTTCTTATCCTTTCATGGTTTGATTAAAGTGTGAGTTCAGAACTTACACCTCAGACTAATATGCCCAATATGTACAAGGGCTTCAATGCGTGTGTTCACGCTATCCTTCAGAGTGAGTGATCTTGGCAAAACGAACTCCCAGACCACCAAGATCTTCAAGAACTTCAAGAATTTCTAAAACTTCTAGAGCTTCCCTCGTTGGAGTGGACGTGGTTCCATGGTACCGAGAGCTGATCCACGGTGAGGACGAGAGGAGTAGTGGAGCAACGCGGGACATTGCCAGCCGCATGACGGAAAAAGGTCATGCCCAATCCATCATCTACTGTACTGAGGTGATATGAACTGGAATTTCCACAATAAAACAAACGGTTTTAAAAAAATGTTTAGAATCTCATTCAAAGCAAATCCTCACACTCTCTGTACCACTCCAATTTAATGTGCCATACATGCCCTGCGTACCATCTCATGTTCTTCAAGCTTTAAGTATGGGTATTTCCTATTACAATATGTCACGTCTGAGCTAATGTTATTTTTCGGAATTCCCAAAGGGAGGTCACATATGAACCTATAAACACCGTTTGTTCTTTTGTTTATTGCTAAGTAATTTGTAAGCGATATTCTGTAACAATATTAAGCATTAAATTTCATGGTATTCTACGAGGTAACAATGTTTATGTTTCACCCAAAAGGTATGTCAAGCACCGTGCAGTACTGTACGGTACGGTACCAGACCCTCATTAGGAAACCAACCATCCAATTTTAGAAAACTGACTTTTAAATGTTTTCTGATATGTGAAAGCTGGGAATATTAAATTAAATAAATGAGTGACTTGATAAATATTATTATTATTATTATTATTATTATTATTATTATTATTATTATTATTATTATTATTATTATTATTATTATTATTGAAAGTGAAGATTGCTTTTTTTTTTTCTCATTTAGTTGTGTTAATTAGTGTCGTTTTAGGTTTTTATTTTTTATTTTCTTTATTATTTTGTTAACATTGTTTCTACTATATATTTTTCCTGCAGAATATCTTGTTCTAATTCATATGGTTCAACACTACATGGTGGAACAGTTTTACCACTGTGGAAACAATGCTGTTCAGTTTGTTCTCTCCTTTGTTTCCCGAGTCTAGCTCTACGACTTTTATGTCCAACCTCCAGTTAAAGCATCGACTTCGGGATCCTCGTTCTTCCCATTCTTTTCATGTGCTCATACCTCAGCCTTGATCGTTCTAATCTCTCTCCCACTCCGTGTACACCTAGTGTATTTCATATTCGGTCCTGTCTTGTCTTGGCCAGCAAACTTCTTATGAATTTCAACACACTTGCCATGATTATCTTTTCCCCGCTTAAGTTTCAGCTCTATACGTCAAGATTGGTACAAAGTAGTACTTGTATATGATTTCCTTGCATCGTTTTTGCACTTCCTTACTCCATAGTAATCCCCTCATACTCTGGTAAAACCCTAATTGCACTCATCTGAAATAAATACAAATTACACAGGAAATCAGGCATTATGATCTAATAAAGTTTCTAGTAATCATATAAACAACAGTGAACAACGATACCAGCAACACAATTTGCAGGGATTGTATCCTGATATAGATCACTTTTTTAGCCACTCACTGATTTTAACACAAGTATAATCATACATTATTACAGAAGTCTTGCTTGTGAACAGACAAGATTATTTCCTGAAGACGCAAAGCAAAGTTCTCTGTAAAACAATTTCACCTTGCTTTTTGATGTGGCAAAAGTCCAAAAGCTTATTATCATATCTACAATTATGGGCCATGAAAGCATCAATCTAAATATAATCATATTGTTCATTCTTCAAAAATACATGCTGTCCCTTTTGCAAGACTCGTCTATGCCTTGAAACCAGGCTGTGGACTGTCGTAGTTCAACACATAACAGCTATCAAACAGTAGACAACAGATTCTGGACCTTACATATGCCAGGAACACTGTTCAAAAGAAAATTTTTTTTTAAATAATAGCCAATTCACTGACAGACCCTTGATTAATGACATAGGGCCACGCCAAACACAAGTTTTGTATAGACCTCCAACTTCCCCCCCTCCTACTTGTACGCAAAATGCTGTCCAATTCAGAGAGCAAGATTACCCATGCTAACCCTCCAACATAGTTGTCCCTTGAAGACCACCCTGAAGAAGCACTTTGGATCCATGGCTACTATGCTGAAGCAATCATCCTGGCTGAGTCCATAGTTGCAGAAGTGACTCATTTAAGTTCCCAATGTTTTGTTTATCTTCTGTAAATAGCTATGTATTTCCCAAATAGTGTACAATATATATATATATATATATATATACACACATATACTATATCTTCTATGGACAACTTTCCAGCTTCTGCATTAATGAATGAACTGAAAACTTTAACACAGTATAAATGTAATAATAGAATGTAGGGGATGTAATATATGTATTATCACATAATGCCTCCTTGTTTCATCATGATTAAACATAAAACAAACCTTACAATTATAAACTTACATCAAATCAACTTAAATTACTATTATAATAAAGATATTTACATTGCATCTACTTCATTGTATTCATACAGATGAATTTGCAGAAATAATAATCATTGCAAATAATATACACAACTACACTAATTGTTTCAGACATATCTGAATATTATGTTAAAGGGAGAGAGGTTCCACCTATTCAATACATGAAAAACAGTTGCACAAATTTATGTCATAACATGTTTAATTTGGTTTGGGACCAGTTTCGACACATTTATGTCATCATCAGCCGATAGAAAAAACATGGCAAGAGGTATACAATCAACAACACATTAAAAAAAAAAAAAAAACACATTAAAGGATAACTGTAAAACATATGCTGTAACACTTTCATGAAGAAGTGAACAATTGATGTTCATGTAGTTTTTACACTCTTGCTGTGAGTGTTAAATGAACTGAAGGATACAAGTGAAATGTAACACTTTTCCATGAAGATAAATTTTTGTAGAGATCATAAGCAGTGTACAACTGTTTTTCATGTATTGAATAGGTGGAGCCTCTCTCTTTTTAACATTGTGATTCTCAGTTCAATATGGGCCAATTATGTTTTTAACTTTAAAACATCTGAATACTGCTGATGCAACATATAATACAAATAATAGGTCACAAACTAGTAAAATGTCCACTCAAATGCAAGGAAGAAAAATTGGGCATTGAAGAAGATGACTTTAAAAAAAATATATTTGTGTGAAATAGGAATAACATATTGCGCAGATGGTAGGATTCCAAGTATCTTACTTCAACCAGTGGCCATCCACAGTTTAGAAATATCCTAGCATTTTGAGAATGTACAAAATTAAGTATTTCTTCGTTGACCAATTTTTGTGTGGTTGAGTGTACATCTAAGGTGCAGACGCCATTGCTTGTATGTGCAAAGTAAAATGAGAGGCTTTGGGCTTCAATTGGTGGTATGATAATTCATTTCATAGCTCCTGAAATGAAGATTCAAAAAACCGTACCTGAATGAGTAGCCGGTGAACAGCATTAAGTAGATATGTCCAATCTATACCATCAGCAGCACCAGACAATGAGTTACGATTCAGGAGCTGAATTATTCTTCTGTCATTTACCAGTTCACGTAATCGATCCATTGATTTCTGCAGAATATATAATTCACATCAAGTACATTTCAATTGCAACATACAATACACCAACTTGTGTCCCTCATTAATCTTCTCACATGCACAAACCATATGAGGTCCTTACCATACGTCTTATTCAACTGCACCCTTTGGTACTTCCTTTTAAGAATGCATGCAAAATAATGACTCCACACATAACTTTAGATAAAATGTAGGTGAGTTATTAGTTCCACCTAAATCTAAGAGATGGAAGCCAGAAACACTGCGGTGGTGTCTCCATCTACTGTCGTTTTACATGTGTCACACATGTTAAGTTACTGAAGTTAATACAGCCAAATAAATTAACTGCAATTGGCGAGTAAAAATGTTTTCTATACTAGAAACACACGTTCTTTCCAATGATATTGCTTTTTTTCAATCATGCATATAATATACTTGCTCACGTACCCATGCTTCGTTACGGAATTCTACATAGTATATGGAATTCTAGGTACAATACCATATACATTGTGAGTAAGATTGAGTTAGTTTGCATTGCTCTTAGTGTTACCTGAGAAACTCCAGGGGAGGTCACCATACGTTGTTTCTCATGTGAAGTCCGAGTTGGGGAGTTTTCATTGAAATGGCAGGCCCCATTTCCTACTGCCAGTCACAGTTTGGGAGTTTAATTATAATGGCAGACCCCTTTGCCTACTGCCAGTCACAATCAATATGGGAAGGTTTCATTACAAAGGCAGGCCCCCGTTCCTACTTCCAGTCACATTCAAGTTAAGGAGTTTTCAATATAATATCAGTTCCCCTTGTCTACTGCCAGTCACAATCGAGTTTGGGTGTTTTCATTATAATGGCAGGCCCCTTGCCTACTGTCTGTCAAACTCAACTTTGGAAGTTCTCATTATAATGGAAGTGTCCCATGCCCACAGCCAATCACAACTGAGTTGCGTAGTTGTCATTATAAATGCAGAACCCTTTGCCTACAGCCATCCAGGGTTGTTGAAGTCACGATCCAGCTGGGGAGTTTTCATTAAATACTGATTAACCCATATGCATCCACCCGCCCTTTGCTCTGACATTGCTAGGAATCCGCCAACTTTCTAGTATGCAACCTGGGTGTTGCAAGCTTTCGGTTAAAACAGCACAGTCGGTGATCGACTGCGCGTATTATCACGGGACCTGTTGTACATTATTGAGAAATTCCACACTATTGCTCATGACACCAAAAACAGAACTTTACAGAAATATAACACATAAAAATCCCTTTGAAATCTTAAAATTTTCATTACCTTATCTCACCTCGGAAGTTCTTTAGTGTGTGTTATGGCCTTAATTATACGGCACGAACCTAACATTTGCCGATTTGAAATAAGGAAATAATAGGAAACCAATACGACATGAGCCTAACATTTTCCTGATTTTGAAATAAGAAATTAATGGGAAACAAATCACGAGTAAGTGAATGAAGAGATTCGAACCTATATCCCAAATACAAACTTACAGCCGTATGTCTCTCTCGGTGTATTATTATTATTATTATTATTATTATTATTATTATTATTATTATTATTATTATTATTAAGTCTGAGGATCAGTGGTAAAGTTTTCACATCCAGGTACCAAGATCGTAGGCTCAAATCCGTCAGTCGCAATCGGATCTTGAGGGGCGGGAGAAAGTTCATTCGGCATTCCATGTCGTACGATATTACTACGCGAAAGATCTCTGGTGATGTATTTCGTTTTCATTCATGCACAGGATCACTAATACCTTCTTCCTCACTAATACTGCTGAAATCAGAGTGTAAAACATCAAATATGCTTTGAATTTCGCTACTACTGAGCATTTCGCACGAGCAAGCAACTTCCTTCTCAGTCAGGCCATCTAGTCAACAACAGAATACAGATTTCTCGATCGATATTTTAATCAATTCTCTTTATTTAAAGTTAAGAACTTCATATTTAGGTTCCGTATTGAAGCAGAATTCACATCAAAGAAAAGTACAATAAGTTCCACCTTTTCAATACATTATATTATGTGACAGTTTTACGTTACAGTTAAACCTTCACATTTTTATACACTCGGGACCGGTTTCGACAGTGTACCTGTTATCATCAGCCAAGAACAATTAATCGAGGACAATAAACCTTATAATACTTCAGGTATGATATAACAGTGAATATAAAATTATACATTATCTATCTACAAAAAGGTGTGAACATGTCCAGGTAAAAAATCACGATTTAAGAAAAATCATAGTCCTGTAGGGTGTACACTTATAAAATTTCTAATTAAAATAACGTGTTAAAAACCTGCTGTTATATTATAGCTATAGCAGAGATGTTTATAGGTGTAAATCTATGGAGTTTTGGCACTCAAGACATATAGCTATGTTTGACAAGTTAAAGTGTTCAAACATTTAGTTAAATGGTGTTCCACTTAGAATATGTGATACAGTTCAGCTGAGGTTATAGTAATATGTTTGTAGGCTTAGTTTTGGTATTTTTAACACTCGGGACATATAGCCATGTGTGACAAGTTAAAAGTTGATAAAACATTTAGTTAATGGTGTTCCACTTAAAATATATGGTAAAGTTCAGCTGAAGCTACAACTTGGACTTGAGGAGCAGATAATTATGTAAAATATCAATATAAGTAGAAATGAACAATTTGAATGGGTCACTGCTTGTTGATGTAGATGATCAGCGAGTCCTATTAAACAATTATACATGTCGACATGTGGTTGTATATCATCTTGCTGAGAAGTAACAAAGGTCCTGGCTAAAATGGTGCTTGTAGATCTTATGTTGTAGGTTGTGATTACATAAATTGACTAGAAGGGATCCTGATCCAAGTCGGAACCTATAAGAAATAAAACGCGATATAAAGTTACCGTATTTAAGAAACGAAAGGGAGTTAAATTTCGCGAAGTATTGGTGAATGAGAAACTCACCTCAGGTGCCAAGTTGATGGTAGACGGAACGTAGTGGAACTGACAGGCTGAGGAGAGACGAGGCCTAGAAGGGAGCAGGGAGGGGCGGAGTTACTGAGTTAGGGGAAGGAGGCAACGCGGTAGAGGCGGGACTGTGATCAGGTGGGCGCGTGCGATGGTAGGGGAAATATGTAAGCGTGTAAACTTTTAATCAATAACAACTATTTCACCTTCGATAAAACAATATACAAGCAAGACGGCCTAGCCATGGGATCCCCAGCCTCCGGCATTTTAGCAGAAATATACTTAGATTTTTTAGAACATACAAAAATTGACAATAACATAACATTTAGCAATATACATCTTTGGTCCAGGTATATCGATGATGTATTTATTATTATGGACCAACGCACTACAGACGCAGCTACCACCTTAACGCACCTTAACACTATTGATACAGACATAAAATTTACACTGGAATCCGAAGCCAATAATACTATTAATTTTCTTGATCTCACTATCACCAGACTTCTATCTTCCTTCAAATATAATGTCTACAGAAAACCTACACATACTGCCACTACAATACAAGAAGACTCTATTCACCCCCTAAGCCATAAACGGGCCACTTATAATAGCTTAGTACATCGAGCATTTAATGTCCCAATGTCGAAATCAGACCTCAACAAAGAATTAAATACCATACGCAATATCGCAGCTCATAATGGATACAACAAGAATTTTATAGAAAATATAATCAGTAAATTCAGACATCGCCCAAAATCGAACCTAATTAAAGAAGCTACTAAATCGAAATCTTTTTCAACCTTTACCTACAACCGTAATATTCACAAAATTACAAATATATTTAAGAAACAGAAAATTAACATCTCCTTCAAAACTAATAACAGAAATCTAGATATCCTATACAATTCTAACTCAATTAATACCTCTAACCCTTCTGACAAATCAGGCGTCTACAGATTTCACTGTAACGACTGTCTCAGCACCTACCTTGGACAGACCGGTAGATCGTTCAAAATTAGATATACTGAACACGTAAATGCGATAAAATACAGAAAATTTTCCGCAATAGGCCAACATATACATGATTATAAACATAAATTTTATGGTATGAATAACGACATAGACATCATTGAAATAATAAACAAAGGCCCCATACTCGATTTCACCGAACAATTCTACATCTCACTCGATCAATACCATAACCCAAATTTTAACCTTAACGATCTCTCCGAAAAACCTACAATACTTTTTGACACTTTTATCAAAATAATGAACACTCTTAAAATACCAAAAAACCGATCCATCTTCAAAACAATACACAACACGCTTACATATTTCCCCTACCATCGCACGCGCCCACCTGATCACAGTCCCGCCTCTACCGCGTTGCCTCCTTCCCCTAACTCAGTAACTCCGCCCCTCCCTGCTCCCTTCTAGGCCTCGTCTCTCCTCAGCCTGTCAGTTCCACTACGTTCCGTCTACCATCAACTTGGCACCTGAGGTGAGTTTCTCATTCACCAATACTTCGCGAAATTTAACTCCCTTTCGTTTCTTAAATACGGTAACTTTATATCGCGTTTTATTTCTTATAGGTTCCGACTTGGATCAGGATCCCTTCTAGTCAATTTATGTAATCACAACCTACAACATAAGATCTACAAGCACCATTTTAGCCAGGACCTTTGTTACTTCTCAGCAAGATGATATACAACCACATGTCGACATGTATAATTGTTTAATAGGACTCGCTGATCATCTACATCAACAAGCAGTGACCCATTCAAATTGTTCATTTCTACTTATATTGATATTTTACATAATTATCTGCTCCTCAAGTCCAAGTTGTAGCTTCAGCTGAACTTTACCATATATTTTAAGTGGAACACCATTAACTAAATGTTTTATCAACTTTTAACTTGTCACACATGGCTATATGTCCCGAGTGTTAAAAATACCAAAACTAAGCCTACAAACATATTACTATAACCTCAGCTGAACTGTATCACATATTCTAAGTGGAACACCATTTAACTAAATGTTTGAACACTTTAACTTGTCAAACATAGCTATATGTCTTGAGTGCCAAAACTCCATAGATTTACACCTATAAACATCTCTGCTATAGCTATAATATAACAGCAGGTTTTTAACACGTTATTTTAATTAGAAATTTTATAAGTGTACACCCTACAGGACTATGATTTTTCTTAAATCGTGATTTTTTACCTGGACATGTTCACACCTTTTTGTAGATAGATAATGTATAATTTTATATTCACTGTTATATCATACCTGAAGTATTATAAGGTTTATTGTCCTCGATTAATTGTTCTTGGCTGATGATGACAGGTACACTGTCGAAACCGGTCCCGAGTGTATAAAAATGTGAAGGTTTAACTGTAACGTAAAACTGTCACATAATATAATGTATTGAAAAGGTGGAACTTATTGTACTTTTCTTTGATGTCAATTCTCTTTGCCAAAGTTGCATACCAGAGCACTCTGGTGACACTTTGAGACACCAAGAACAGATTTCAATTAGAAATGTTTCCGGAAAATGCCAACAGATGTCACAAATGTCTCCAATATGCGACCTTGCATCCCGGCGTACCGGTCCGCTTGTGAAGTCCTGGCCCAGGCGCTCGAGCACGTACCAGTCCGCTTGCGGGTGCATAGGGGTTAAGGAGACTGCAATAGAGTAAGGTGTAGTTTTCTTGACCCCTCTTTCCATGACTCAGTAAAAATCTGAAGCAGAAAGCGTTTTAATAAGAGGGGCTTTAGTATTTGGATCAAGCTGGAGAATGGTAATGGAGTATACATTTTCTGTATGGCACAACATAGGAGAGTACAGAAGAGCGTCATAAGCAATGATGCAATATAACTTACGCATAATCACAATCCTTATTTACGAGATTTTAAAATAGCATTGTACAATGTCCCAGAAGGTCACGAGTTTGAAGTTGTGATTCATGCAGACTGGCAACCACCTGCTGAACATTGGGGTCTATATAACACACCCACAAGTGAGGTGGCTTTGCTGATTATGGGGCAGTTATTTGAAAAGCAGGTATGGAGTTGGTGCGAATCACTGTAACATACTCCACATGTCCTAGGTAGTTTTTTTAAACAACTGACTCAGTCAGTGTGGAGGTGAACACTGACCCAACCTGATCTATATAAGAATAGGGCTGGAAGAAAGAGGACATCCTGGCTATATTTGTATTCTCCGTGATGCAATATAACAGATTTTTCAAAAACTTCACTCCATTTCCGGAAACATGACAAATTAGAACATCTGTTTTTTTTGTTTGTTTTTTTTTTCTAGTGGCTTCACGTCGCACCAACACAGATAGGTCTTATGGCGACGATGGGATAATAGGAAAGGAATAGGAGTTGGAAGGAAGCGGCCGTGGCCTTAATTAAGGTATAGCCCCAGTATTTCCCTGGTGTGAAAATGGGAAACCACAGAAAACCATCTTCAGGGCTGTCGACAGTGGGATTCGAACCCACTATCTCCCGGATGCAAGCTCACATCTAACAGTCTTCACAATTCTTAAGTATTTCCTCCAGCCAACCAATATTGTATTAAATACCGTTGGACCCACACTTACAACTAAATTTGTCCAAGTTTGAATCCTGTACATTTTTAACATATTTCCATTGTATTTGCTGAGAGTATTTTTAATAATTGTATTTGTTGAGTGTATTTTTAATACTGAAGCTATGTACATTTTAACACAAACTCCCATTGCATTTGTTAATAGTATTTTATCTCAAATTTTTTATGTATCACTGGTTTTGTTATATGTCTTCCTCCTTTATGCTATTTTAGCTGATGTTGACCTCTAGGCTACGTCAAAACATGTCCTAGATAGTTTTTTTAAACAACTGTGTAACTTTTTAAACAGACCATTCATTAAATGGCAGAAGTGTATTGAACAGGTGGACTTTATACAATTAAATTCTTGTAGAATTTCATCTTAGAAAGTTGTTGAAGTTGCAAAATTAACCAAGCTTTGACAACAGGGAAGATATTGGACCAAATTTCCAACTCTTTTACATCATTGCCAACAAAATATATTTGTAAAAGCAAGTGTTTTTCTAGTGATGAATGTAACAAATGTCCTATTCTGTGGTAAACTTGGCCTTCAACTTTAAAAGCTGGTATAAACTTTTCCTCATGTAACTCCTTAGTTCCAGAGGATATCATTTGAAAACAACCGCTATACTTCCTAATGTCCCTCAAAAAACGCTCAGACTCACGATTGTCATTAGTAAGGAGGTTGTGTACAGGATGAGGAAGCTCTCCACTCCAATAAAAAGACCAGAGCTTTCTTCTTTCCATTTTTAGTGTGCCACCACTTGCAATCGACTTTCTAGCCAATAGCAACAACCATATCATTTTTGTAAACTGTATTGCAGTTGAACTTGAATCCCAATGAATATTTTCTTTTCCACGGGATCAACAGTTTATTTTCCTTGTATCTCCTAATCAACAGTTCATTATTTATTTACAATGTTTACGCCCACATTGGAGCATTAAAATCAATCTTATACAATAAAGTTTTCAAAAAATAAGTTCATTTTTTAAAACTTGATAATTTCCTCTTTTCCCAAAACTTATTAATTCTAGATGATCTTGCAGCCCGTTCTTCTGCTGACATAACATGCTGCTTACATTCTGATGTTTTAAGTGATAGTTTTGTATATTTGTTGTTTAGAATCTTTTTCACTTCTCTGTTTTCAATTTGCTCTGTAGTAATTTAAGGGTATGGCGGTAATGAAGGTGTGAAAGTGCTGCTCTGGAAAATTGGTGATTTCTTCAGGTAAGACCAGTGGATTGGACGTAGTTACTGATGTCAAGGTGCCATGTGGTAAAAATCTGATGTACAATTGGTGGCCAGTGGAGAATGAAGTAAATAACTACCCAATCTATGCACAGTTATGCTGAGGTATGGTAGAATCCCATCAGTGAGGTTAGACAAAGCTTGCAGCTTATCGCTTACTTTGACAGGGAACTGTACATCGTCAACACAAAAGAAAATTAAACGGCAATCGTTAGGTATTGTGTGTAGGGACGTTCAGCTTTATTTACACGATATTTAACGTATATGAGCAACGACGCACAACGCGCCTAAAATCCAACTCACTTAGAACTGAAATGGATTTAAATGGTGCTAAATGCACTGACATCCCCTGGTGTGAGATCAAGATAAACTGATTGCGATATCTAAATGCCAACATGCGCTACACAGACTTCGACACCAGGTAAAATTTACAGTGGTAATTATTGTTGAATATCACGTAAGTGATAAAAGTGATATAAGTATTAGTGGCTAGTCTGCGAATGTGGACTGTTGTTTGGCACCGGCAGTTACGATACGGTTAGTACCTACAGGCATGATGTCTGAGAAAAACTGCAAAGAAGTCAGATAATACCAAAATAAACAAAAAGGACTTTCATAAGTCAGAGAAAACACGTTGCTGCGGTAGAGGTGAAGTCAAGTCAAAAGTAAGACAGCGCAGGGAGACCAAATGCAGACCACACACTTAGACTAGAACACCACATCCGTGAAAACTTGTTACCAACAAGAACTGAGGATCTCGCCAAGGAATAGGAAAGCTATCACGCCTAAAAGGATAACTTTCAACATACACCAAAGTCCCATGAGAAGATAAAAGGATAACAAGATCATCTCACAAAATACCTAAAACACAAACAAGACAACATGCCACCCAAAACACAGCCTGCAACTAAAAACACAAAACACAAAGGGAGTATCAATAAAATACCACTCTCAGAAAGCTCTGGAGAAGAGGATTCCGTAGTCAACGTACAAGACCAAGGAAATGATATTAAGGGTATGTTTGCTGAAATATTATTAGAATTAAGAAATCTGAGAAAACAAAGTGAAGACTTCCAACAAGAAACAAGAGAAGAAATTTTACGCAAAAGAACAAAATCGGAAAAAGTGATGAATACTATGAAAAAGTAAACGATGCCTTAGAACAGAAAATCACCAATGCAAACAACAAAACACAAGAAAAGATAAACGCACTAACAGAAAGAATAAATATTCTAGAAGCACGAGAAGAACAGAGGGCAAAAAGAGAAACAATATAGTGATCAAAAGCAAAGAACTATCTTGTGAAGAAGGCAGAAAAGACGAACTGAAGGACAGAATCAATAAAATAATAGACAGAGTAGACGCAGGAATGACAGCAAGTAATACAACCTATGTGGGCAAGGACAAAAATAATAGCGGGATAGTGAAAGTCAGTTTTGAACATTTTTCTGACAAATTAAAAATTGTCAACAACAAACACATACTAAGGGGACAAGATATCTACATAGATGATGACCTCACCAGACATGAGAGAGCAATCCAAGCATCACTCAGACACAAAGCTAAGGAAGAAAGGGACAGGGGTAACAGTGATGTGAGGGTGGGTTACCAGAAAATACTGCTGAATGCCCAATGGATACACTGGAATGACATGAATTAAAAAAACGGGGGAAAGTAAAATTGCAAACCTCGGAGCACAAACAGTCAACATGCAACCAGGACGAATTAATACTAGCTATGTTGAACGTTAGAACCCTAAGAACTGAAGACAAGGAACTGGAACTCCAAAATGCACTCAAGAACATAAGCGAAGTCTGACAATACGGCGAAGATATAATAGAAAAAGAAAACGGCAACATTTTTAGCTACATAGGGGAAACAAGAGGACAAAAAGGCATAGGTTTCATAATTAAAAGCCATTTAAAACAGAATATACAGGAAATAAGAGGAATCTCAGAGAGGCTCATGGTATTATCCCTAAAAATAACAAACATCAAAATCAAAATAATCCAGGTATACGCACCCACAGAGGCAAGCACAGAAGAAGAGATCGAAGAATTCTACACTCTAACAGACTACAAAGCACACAGAATATTTGTAATTGGTGACATCAACAGCAAAGTAGGGAAAAAAGGAATACGAAGACGAAGAACCCATGGGACTATATGGATATGGAACAAGAAATGAAAGGGGAGACAGACTCATACAATTTGCACTAGGACAAAGATTAAAAATTGTAAACACCTTCTACAAGAAACACCCGGAAAGTACATGGACGTGGATCGCTCCGAATGGAAAAACCAAAAATGAAATAGACTACATCCTAGCTGATAGCCTAGAAGTTGTAAAAGACATCCAAGTAATCAATGGTCTAAAATTCGATACAGACCACATAATGGTCCGACTGAAAATGAGAATAAAGAAGGAAAAGAGGCACTACTTCAGCAAGACGCCCTCAAACCCCGAAAGTACAGATCGAACAGAATACACAAAAGCACTACAACACAACCTCCAAGAGCTTAGTCAACAAACAGACCTGAAGGCACAAGAGTATTATACACAGCTCGTAAACTGCATATCCCTCTCAGTCAAGCAATCCTCGACACCGGGAAACAGAAGAAGAAATAGAATAAAACTAAAGGATAGTACTAAAAGACTGAACAAGGAAAGAGAACGTCTGAAATCACAAGCCAAAGAAAATGAACGCACAAAGCTGGAATATACAAACATCAATAAACAAACAAAAAGGGAAATCCGAAAAGACATCAGAGACCACAACACGGAAGTAGTCAAAGAAATCATGGAAAATAGAAAATCAATGAAGAAGATTCGAAAGGAATTAACTCCGGACAAACATTGGATACTGGGAGTGAAAGACAGTAATGGTAAAAGACAAGCCAAGAGAGAACAGATAGTGACACAAGTGACAGAATTCTACAGGAAATTATATACAAGTAATTCCCAAAATGGCACACAGTGTCATAAGACGACAAAAGAGGACATTGAGGAAGAAATACCACCCATTCTTCCCAGTGAAGTAAGAGCAGCCATAAGGGAAGCAAAGAATGCAAAATCCCCAGGGGAAGATGGAATCTACAATGAATTCCTGAAATGGGGTGAAGAAGACATAACCCTATTCATCACTAAGCTATTTATCAAGATACTCGAATCAGAAGACATACCAAGGGAGTGGAAACAAAGCATCATCATACTTCTGCACAAAAATGGAGCCAAAGACGATATAAATAACTACAGACCTATCAACCTATTTGTAAATCTTTACAAACTCTTCATGAAGATCCTAACTAAGAGAATGGCGAAGACAATAGATGAACAACAACCAGTGACACAAGCAGGATTTAGAACAAATTACAGTACATCAGACCACCTACAAGCAGTGAATCAACTGATCGAGAAAACACAAGAATTCAATTTGGATGTCTATATAGCATTTGTGGACTACAATAAAGCATTCGACTCCGTGGAACGGGAATACCTTTTAGAAGCACTGAGCAAACAAGGGATCCAGAACAAATACATCAGACTCCTGAATAAACTCTACGAAGGCAGCGAGGCCAGAATAAAAACAGAAAGAGAAGGAAAGAATATCAAGATAGAAAGAGGAGTTAAGCAAGGGGACCCTCTCTCACCAAAATTATTCACGTGCTTACTGGAGAAATCAGTTCAGAAAACTAGATTGGGAAAACAAATACGGCATCAAAATAGATGGAGCAAGACTAACGCACTTACGATTTGCAGACGACATCGTATTGGTGGCAGAGTCGGCAACGGAGCTAGAACAAATTATAACAGAATTAGACAACATCAGCAAAGAAGCGGGCCTGACAATGAATCCAAGAAAAACAAAATTGATGACTAATGCGCTGGAAACTCCAGTTAGCGTAAACGGAGAAATACTGGAATACGTAGAGGAATGTGTATACCTTGGCCAGAACATATCATTCTCAAACTGTTCAGAAAAAGAGGTCAAACGGCGAATAGGACAAGCATGGAAGAGGTTCTGGTCTCTAAAGTTCATACTGACAAACAAGACTCAGAAACTCACCCTTAAAGCTGAAGTCCTAGAAAAATGTGTGATACCAGTCCTACTATATGGATGCCAAACCTGGGCACTAACACTAAAACAAAAGAAAATGATCCATATATGCCAGCACAAAATGGAAAGAAAACTACTCCAGGTCTCATTGAGAGACAGAATACGGAACGAAGATATACGAAAAAGAACCGGCATGAAAGACGCTCTGATGACAGCCGATCAGCTAAAGTGGAAATGGGGAGGACACGTAGTGAGACTGGAGCAAAATCGATGGACCTACAAAATGACAATGTGGGATCCCAGACAAGGAATGCAGAACGTGAGAAGGCAAAGAACTAGATGGGCAGTCTTGTTTGCGAGATGGGGAGGAAAACAATGGACAAGAACAGCAAAGATAAGGCAAGAGTGGAAAGAGCTGGGAAAAACTGTGTGCAGAGATCACTGACCTTATGGGATACACCTTTGCTCAAGCCCTGTGATAACATAGGTCGATCAAGACACATTTTATAGATATTGTGCAGCAGTGAAATATGCAACAGTGCGCTTCCACAAAGAGACCTGAAGGTCACCTCTCTAATCACGACGGCATAATACAGTAAAATTGATAAAAAGAGGTTTTTATGAAGTGGTGAATATAAAATTATCATCCTCGCATACACTGCGGAAAGAAGCCGTGCAAGTGTTTTTTTTTTTTTTGCTAGGGGCTTTACGTCGCACCGACACAGATAGGTCTTATGGCGACGATGGGATAGGAAAGGCCTAGGAGTTGGAAGGAAGCGGCCGTGGCCTTAATTAAGGTACAGCCCCAGCATTTGCCTGGTGTGAAAATGGGAAACCACGGAAAACCATTTTCAGGGCTGCCGATAGTGGGATTCGAACCTACTATCTCCCGGATGCAAGCTCACAGCCGCGCGCCTCTACGCGCACGGCCAACTCGCCCGGTATCCCGTGCAAGTGTAAAATATGTTTAAGTACACTCTCAGGACAGAGGCGAAGAATACAACATACAATCGTACGCTTCGACGAAGAGGATACCGTGATGGTCATCTTCTGTGCACTCAGGAGAATAGCAAGACGAATGTCAAACAGACAGACGTTTGCATGAAGTAGTGATATGATAACTCATCACGTAACACTTAGTGGAAGGAGGATATGCACTTGCAATGTATGTCAAGAGAATTTCAACGGAGGATAAGGTGAAGAAATTACAAGAAACGTCTACAACATTCGGAGAAGAAGCTATGCAAGAACGAAGAGTGCAAGTTTACGCTTTCACCTAGAAGCAACCTGAACCCTCCCTGGGATAAAAGTGTACACGTGTCATTTATGCAACAGTGTGCTTTTGCAAATTCTTGTTCCAGAAAAACACCATTACATTCACTCGGGGGTGAGACTACACAAGTGTACAATATGCGGTAATACTTTATCATGAAACAAACTACAGATTAACCAATATAATAATGCTCTTCAGGACCTGCTCACCTGATGAACTAAACTGAGCACTGTCCCTGCATTGCAGGAGGCCATAGCCCTTAGGGGATTCATACAGCTAATTTATTTATTTATTTATTTATTTATTTATTTATTTAATTTAAATTCAACCAAATAAAATTGTATTTCTTTAAACCAAGTGTTTTTTGTTTTACTATTCCAAAAGAAATCAAAAAGCTGTTTTAGGAGTCTAAAATTTGGCAAACGGTATGTGTGTCCAAATAATGCAATCCTCTGTTTTCTCATCATGTCAATAATGAATTATTGATTCACTGTCCTTGTAAATTACTAAATTGGGTAAAAGTCTCCACTGGCCATCAACCACACGTTTTTTTATTAATAATTGTCCGGAGAATTCTTCTATCCACTTTCTGCAGTTTGTCTGTTGTTGCTTGGGTATTAGGACTGAATAATGTTTCACTTGCATACGTTGCTTCTCGTCTGATGACGGAGTTATAATGGTGAAATTTAGCATTAAACGAAAGAGACTGTCTTTTGTAACTCGGCCATGAAATTTGTTGTGCTTGTCTCAATTTTAGATTTCTATTACCTATGGATGCTTTTCCATTAGCATTCCAAGTGACAATTTCACCAAGATATTTACAACTTTTATTATCTGAGTATTATTTAATATAATACATGGAGTGTCAACTTTAAAGGATGGCATCATTTCTGTTTTCTCAAAAAGTATTTTCAACTCAACCTTCCCTGCTAATCTTCCTAGTTCCTCTACTTGAAATTTTGCACCAGATCATCAGCAAATGCAGGACAATTTAGTTGAATATTTCTTCCAATCTTAACAGTTGGAGGACATGCCTTCCTCCATTCAGGCATATTTTTTTCCAGCACACAATTAAACATCAATGGGAATAATCCATCTCCCTGCCAAAGACCAGTATGAATTTCAAATGGCTCGGAGATTTCATTTCTGAACCCAACTTTAGACTTTGTGTTTCTCAGAGTGGCCACAATAAGGTTAACAAGTTTCCGATGTAGACCAAATTCAGTAAAGATATGTAATAATGATTCATGATGGAAAGTATCAAAAGCCTTTTGAAAATCAACAAAAATGATCACTAAATTTTTGTTCCTAATGCGTTTATGTTTTATGATCCATTTGAGACATAATTTGATCTGGACAACTTCGTCCTGGATGAAAACCACTCTGGTATTCACACAATTCACTATCAAGCTGGTCATTGATTCTGGAATACAGGATCTGAGAGAAAATTTTACAGGTGATATCCTGAAAAGAAATTCCCCGATAGTTACTAGGATCTGATATATCACCTTTTTTATGGATTGGGTGTATAATTGCAACATTCCACTCTTCAGGCAATTATTCTGTATTCCAAATGTCAATGAGATGTTTATGTAGATTCTGAATAGTTATATTCACATTCTTCCAGAGTTCTGCTACTAATTGATTTTCTCCTGCTGCTTTAAAAATTTTCGGTAACTCAATAGCTGCAATTACTTCATCGTAAACTGGTGGTGTGATCTTCTCCAAAGGTTTTATTTCTGGAAAATAGATCAAATTCATAATATTTTTCAGGTTCATCACTATTAAGTAATGCTTTGAAGTATTCAGCAAAAATTATTGCATCTCATTCAGTATATGAAATGACAAGAGAAAACTACTTTATTGAAGATCTTCAGATTCAGATGCATCTGCCTTACACTACGAGCTATGGAGACCTCTTGGACGAACTAAAGAGGAAGAAAGAAGAAATATGGGAAGAATTCTACTCTATTAATGCAATGACAACGACAGAGTGAACAGATAGCGGTTACGAATTGAGACATTCAGAGACCCACTTTGCTATTCATGGGTTTCATCATAAGTGCTGCCAACATAAGGCGTATCATGTACCAGATGTGCAATGTGTGTGCTTGTGGTGTAGCAAGCGATGTGATAGATATCATGCCTCGCATTGTCAGGAAAGAAATATGTCCTTGACTGAACGAAGTAAGGAATAATTCAATGTTTATATCCTGTAATTACTTTTGGCCATTCGCCGCATTAAACATCATTATTATTATTATTATTATTATTATTATTATTATTATTATTATTATAATCACTATGGGCCACCTTTCTGTTCTTCTCTTTCATCAGAAGAGTAGGAGAAGTATAATTTCTTTGGTGTTGTTTGAATGTCCTATAATAGTCTTTTGTTTTATTTCAAATGAAAGCTTCATCAATAGATTTTAATGTGTCCTTCTGATAGTTTCTTTTAACTCTTCTGATTTCTTTAGCCGTTAATCGTCTAGCATTGATTAGCTCTTCTCTAGAGCTTTCTGTTTTTTGTTGTTGAACATTCACCCAGGCTTTATGCTGACACAGAATTGCTTTTTATTCACTTCAGGATTTTTCTTTGTTGTAGTTCCTAACAGCCACCCTACATAAGGTTTTCTTTCTTTGGTTTTCATTGGACGATGGAACTTTTAAACAGTTTTTTGAGTCAGAGGGAGAATTTAGATCATCAACAGAAAGACATATTTATTAGGAAGAGGATGATAATCAGTGAAAGGAAATTGTCGATTTTGTCATTGGCAGTGCACTGGGTAAAAAAAACTTGCAGGGCTGATTACATTACGTAACAAGCGGGCTAGAGACAGAGGTTGATAATTGGTGAGGAGGGACATATTGAGGCATGAGTGGTTCAAAATGCAATGACATCATGGGACCAGAACACTCGGAATGTAATATAGTCCGTTCCTCAACAGGCTCTTCAGACTGTACAGGATTATCATCTTACCTTTCACACCACCAGATGGTGAGATTATATTTCACCAGCAGCCACAATTTTGCAGTGGATGGCGTATAAGGTGGGAAGGGACATCTAAACCTGGTACTCAACAATGGTTCCATACATGTTTCACATGGCATCATAGTAAATACTTGAAACCATTGAAAACTCATATTGAAAACTTTTAAATCAGAGACACTTTTAAAAATGTTAGTAACAGGACATTGAGGAATTATATTCCAGAAACCTTGATGGCGTGATATTACGTAACATCCTCTGGATGCCTCAATTAATAAATTATAACACTGTGGAAATATCTATTTCATGCAGATGCAAGGAGATGGGTATGAAGTCAGGGAGTCCGCTGAATGCCGATGTACTGCAACACCCAGTATTTTTCCAGCAAGCAGTGGACTTTTCAAATACAAATCTCGAGTCGTTGGCTTGGTATCTAGACACGCCGAGCCCACTCCACCTTTCAAGTTTCAACCGATGTGAGCGAGAGAGAGAAAATATTTGAACGTCGGGAACCCCAAGACAAATAATTCAGGTTGACCAACTTTATCTTCGCAGGACTGGGATCTCTGAATTTATATAGAAATATTTGCCACCTAGCTAAAATTCCACAGGTCTGAATTAATAAGAGATTGGCTAATAATGGCACTTGAGAGCTCTCGTATTAAATTTATTTGAATGTGAAACCGGTGGACTGAAGGAGAGTTGCTAGCAACCCGTCGTCTCTGTTAGTCGGGGATTCACCTGATGCTACAAAGGGACTGCGAGTCTATTTAAACACCTGTGGTGGGGGAAGCAGCCATTCGTCTGAAGTATTTTGAGTGAACTGCACATTGTGCGTGAGAGGTGATTTTTCTTTGTATTGATCAAAGTCTGTTACACGCTATGTGCACGTGCGTAATTAACATTTTGCTTATCTCTAGCAGTACTTTCAAAGGATAGTTACTCATATCCTAGCATTATTTCAAATACTTTGAAATACCAAGTGCGGTTTGGTACTGTGCAGATGTAATAACTTAATTAATCTGAGATTTGTAACAGCTCGAGACCAGCGAGTGAAATAGAAGTACAATTTAAACTGTAACCACTATATCATATCGGTACATGCTCGCGGGATATGTATGAATCGTGTGCGTTTCATTTATTCTGAGCCGCAAAGATGATGATGATGCCTGTTGAGCCACAAAAGAAAGACTAATTTTGATTGGGCCTAGACCCTTAATCTAATGACGTCTAAGTCAAGATTAATTATTTGCGCATAGGCTAAGCCAATTGTAGCCTAACATTAGAATCAGCGTTGTGTACTCGTGCACGCAAAGCAGTGAAGAGCAGTTCTTGATCCACAATATATCTGCAGACTTTTCCAGGGACGTGAAGAAGACACCATGGCTGTACGAGGAGTCGATGCCAGGACCAGTCAACCTTTGCTCACCCCTGTCACGATGAGCTAAGCAGATGTGACAAAGCGGATATGTAATCTGTGGTGAATGACAGCTAGTTGCAAAAGATAAGAAACAATATCCATTTAAGCATGTTCCGGAAAGACTAATACATTAGGATAGGGAAATTTTCAATATGTTTTGTGTAATTACATGTAAGCCACTTTGGCATGAGTACTGTTCTAGTTCATTTAACGTTAAATGTTTGGCCAGGGGCTGGTGTGCATTTAATAGCCCAGGCGATGTGTTTTCTTATTGTAGATAGATGGGATAGAGGGAAATTATTAGGTGTGCAGTAGTTAATTTGCTTGTTTAGTGCATTCTGCTACATTTTATGTCATTTTCATAGAGATTATCGGGTACAGTTCCTTAAAATTCAAACAGGCTATACGCCCACTGCGTTGGTATAAATTACGACAGTTAACAGTAAAATTTTAGTCAGGTTTCTTTCTTTGCATGTGGAATGTATTATTTTCAGCTTCTACAAGATGTGCTGTGACTACATGTCCATCGTTGGGACATAAGAGGATCATTTATATTAGCAAGAAGGCAAGTCCGGGAACAAGCACGGGATCGAACCAAGGATATGCGAAGTGAAAGGCTTGAAATGCCAGAGGGATGATTTTGGGGGCCAAATATGTGTGATTAGGCAAGATATGCCGTGTTATTGCTGGGAGCCGTGTCTGTATATGCGATAATTAGCCAGCTGATGAGTTGCAAAGAAAGCGATGGCTGAGCGAAGAAATGTGAATGTATATTTGTTTCCTTGTTTGAGAGGAGTGTTGTGGCCGAGGCCAGGCTCTTTGTGTCAGCTCCCCAGCCACGGAATGTGCCCGTCTGACAGCGGACCGCTGTGTTCCCTCGTGTCAAGAGAAAGTGCAATTTATCAGATCCCGTTACACTTCCCAGACCTTGCCTGTCAGCGTTGTTTTTATTCCACAACAGCTGATTGACCGAAGTACGGAGAGAGAGAAAGAGTGATGGACCATACGTGTCTGTTTTCAGACGCAAGCGTTCATAGCCTGCTAACGTCAGGTTCAATCCCCAATATCTCTTTGATGTACATATTTGTATATGCGTATTTGTCCACAGGTGTGTTCTTTTCGAGTGTGCCATGTATATGTGTGTTTGCTTGTTATTATTTGCCCTGTGTTGTTTTAATTATGGGTTTATCAGCTCGATAGCTGAATTTTCTTGATAACCAGTTCTGTCTGGTATAAGTTTGCATATGAGTACGGACTCATACAGTAGATTCAGTGTTATTTATAAGTTAGATAAGGGAGCCTCTCCGGGCCAAAGTGCTTATTTATTTGTGTCCGTATATGTCAGAATGTAAATATAGAGTGATAGATATTGCACTAATGTATTAGTATTCCCGGTTCATCCCATGAACGGTTTTACAGCGATGCCTACGGGGCAAAACTGGATTTCGATACTTATCTGGCGCAACTACAAATTGTCACGTAACACAAATAAAAATTTCCATGTAATAAGACTTCGTAATTTGCTTTTCGGGTCATTGCTCGAGTTTCTGTCTAGATTTTCATTTATTGTAATGTATTTTCATCACTGCGCGTAGCACAGTTTACGACCGATTTGGGGTCAATATTTTAATTTTTGTTCTTAATTTTGAAGTTAGTAAGGACCATTTTTATGTTTTTGGACCAATAAATCCACTCTACACCTTATATATATTTCTCATTTCAAGATATGCCTCAATATCTTCTGTTCATATACTCGTTAGTATAAGTTTATTTAGATTTTTTCTTTCGCCCACTTTCGGACAGCACCGTGCGCTCTACCACCCCCCTGAGTTAGTTGGATTCAAGGACAGGATAGGGTGCAATATGATATTTTATTATAACATTTTATCTGTATGAAATTGTATAATGGTTCTTGATTTTAATACTGTATTTGAAAAATGTAGTGTATAAGAAAGGCATTCATATGATTTTACAAAGCACTTTTTAAGCCTGATTAAAATTTCTGGAAGAAAAAGTAGGGGTCGTCTTGAATTCGAAGAAATACGGTTATATACATTTTTCAGAATGAAATTAAACACACATTTTCACGTAGCATCGGATTTCGAAAAGCAACAAACAAGTAAGCCATAGTGTGGATATTACCTGCGAAAACGCAAGTTTTGAACAAACTGATTGCCATTTCATACTGATTTTAATGTGCATGGGGGTTTTCCTGACTTTTACAAAAATTGGATATAACGACAATCTGCTATAGCGAGTAAATTTTTCGCCATTATGAATTCTCGCTATAATGAACTTCTACTGCATTTTAAGCTGAAGATGACGCCATGATGAGTTGAAACTGATCCTCTAGTGTAATAAAATTAGTTCAGTAAGTAACAAGTGTTGATTTGGTGGAACATACTTTTGAGGCAGTTTTGAATTTTATAACCCGAGTTAACAATGCTAATTCCTCTGTAATTTTCACAGTTTTCTTTTTATGTTTTTCACTGTTTTCTTCTGGAACCTTTCCCACCGTCCCCCATGACTCATGGGACCATGTGACAACAAACCAACCCTTTCGGTCACGAACACATGGGACCATGCTCCACGGAAGTCGATAGTCAAGGGATCTTTTTGGTCTGTGCCGATTTCTCCTCATTGGGATCGTATACTTAATCCACTCACATGAAAAGTTATCGACCATTCGACTCAGCTAGATCAAAGCTACTCTCCCGTTCCTGAGGTCTGAACACAGACTCCTCAGGGCCGAAGAACGTTCGCGGCATATAGAGGCTATCAAACATAAACTATCTTAAAGGCCTACAATGAACGGAAGAGGATTCTGGATGCATGTTTTTCGGTATAGATAGGCATGAAATCGTTTAGAACAATTTACTATTCACTCGGTGAAATATACAAAATTTAGATACACTCTTGATACTTCTTACACAGTTGATATCAGCAATCACTTATTTTAGCAGCGGAAAAATCCGGGCTGCCATTGACATCAGATGTTACCTCCACATTCCACAGACCAAAATCTATGTGGACGGCAACGTTAACTGGTACTTTCTCTAATCCAATTAAATTTCCCTTTTGACACAGATGTAAATATCCATATCCCTCTCTACCAAAACAGAGAATTACCGAGAGGTTATTAATATGATCTCACTTTTTCACATACTATCACTTTGAATTGCCTGTGTCCTATATTGCTTACATAACTATTACATTAGTTTGGATGTATGCTACACAAATTGTTTTGTGTATTATCGCGATTGTTTTGTGCGTTCTATCATCCGGTTACCATAAACCACTTGAGTACGACATACACAATAAAATGACCCTACCATATTCACAAAAAAACAAAACAAGCCATGTTCCCCCCAATGCGAGTATTCCATGGGACTGAATCCCGTATTACACATTAGACTCTATTTACACAAAAGAAAACTGTCCGCTTTTTGAATGGTCGGCTAACTTAAGAAATCATTAAAGTAAATATTAAAACATAATTAATCCGAACATTCTGACCATATCAGAAATCCGTCACTAAAACACGGAGAAGGAAAATAAAAACAATGGACTCAAGTCTTCCATATAAAATTAAACAGACTTGAACAACGAATTATCATTTGCAATCACTACCAGTGGACTTTCACGAAGTCTAGATTCAAATCGACATCGATTATTAGTAAACAAAACACTTCCTGGAAAAGAAATATATCAAACACATGTATCAATAAAGACAATAGCTGTAATTAACCCGTTGTAACCCGCTGTCTTAGCGAGCTGTTGATCCCTGCTGTGCCCACACGAGGTTCGAACCTGAGACTCTGGTCGTCTCCATCCAGGGTACTGTAATCAAGCCCTAATTAATCTAATCATGTATCGAACAGTCATAACAAAAATAAACATCTATATTGCTCTGTGGGTCATGGTCTACGGCGTGGCAATTAAAGAACTTGCTGTCTTTATTCTCAAAAGAAAACAGACTGTTGGTCAGACCAACCTTTCTGCTTGTATCTATTCCTCCCTGTTCCAGATTCTCCCCCTCTCAGCCATAAATTCACGGCTGACACTTGTCCCACGGTCCGGAGACTAAAGACACTATTCAACCTGCTTCCCGCTAGGATTTTTCTTTCTGTGTCCATCAAATTAATTCATTAGAAAACTGGCACATTTCATTCAATGCTCGGGCCAGCCCACATACCTTCAGTACACGAGAATCATTTCTCAAATTCGACCGTTAATTCACATTTCATTCTCTCATATCTCTGGAGGTCTGGAGTTCGACTCGTATCTTCTCTCCTTCCAAAAGTCCACCCTCCGTTAGCCACTGACCACAGCAATACTCCTATTTCTCCGCCTCTGAGGCGAGAGTGTGTACCTATCAGATACTACCCTATTGCTCGAAATCTATCGGTATAAATTATCAATCAAAATACCTTTGGTAAAATAATAATAATAATAATAATAATAATAATAATAATAATAATAATAATCCTCTAACCTTTTGCTTGAAATGTATCGGTATCAAAACACTGATCAAGTTACATTAAGAAAATAATAATAATAATAATAATAATAATAATAATAATAATAATAATAATAATAATAATAATAATAATCAAAATTAATTAAAATTATTAAATCCTGCCAAAAACACTAACAGACCTCATTAGTGTAGTGGGGGACAGGGGTTCAAACCTCGGCACTCCAATCCTTGAACATCTTCCAGTACTGCCACAACTTATATTATCATGCAACAAACTATATCTTTACGAACATAGTGCTGATTCTAGCCCAAGCCTTTCCTTTTTATACGGGCACTTGTTGATGACTCTGTCACCTCGCTAATCCCTGCGTAACTTAGGCAATTGCTCAGATGAGATCTACATTATTAATCTACATAGCATTCTACTCCTTTTCCCCCTCAATTCCTTCTCAGCACTAAATAAACAAAATATGATAACATGCAAATGTAGCCACTAAAAGAGGTCCCAAATTCTATACATAAACAAAGGATCACTCCCTTCCCATATCTAATTAATTAAAACCAAAATGAATAAAAGGATTCCCGACCATTCTCAGGCGGATTAAGCCTATTTATAATGTTATTTTTAACCCTATACTTCATGACTTATTTACAAAGGGAAATACTAGCATTGGAGAAGAAACAAAACTTTGTACTCAACGGTTGATGTCTTCGGCCCGGTCCGGAGGTCCGGAGGCCTACCCATGTTGGATTACTCCATGGCGTTGGATCCTGGAGTCCTGGAGTTCAGAAGTTCCATATCTTGTCTCGCGTAATCCATTTTAGTAGCACATGGATCACTGAAATTAGATTGTAATTTACACAATTTATCAATTTCTTGCACACGTGTTACCATTCACTCCTATTACTTCTTTGGCTACCCACTGCCAGTTACATGGAGATGAATATACCGGCTACTTTCAGCTAGTCTACCCGAATTGCACTGTTAAGCCGGACATTCCCAGCATCCGTATGATGCAGAACTCTCTACCCCTATCTTCTGTATGGTTTAATAGTTCAGGAACACTCCTCACTAGATGTTAATCAGTTAATAATCTGACCTGCACTTTGTTCAGAAACAGCGTGGATTTATACAGTTTTTTGTTCTCCTACAGAAATTCTGCGTACTATCCAGTAGTTGTTATACAAAATCCTACTTCATATTTCACGCAGTCTTAGTCTATTTCGCAACCGATATCTTAAGTACATCTCATTACCGTAATCGTCTGTTGCTTATCACAAATTATAAGCAAAAAAACTGAAAAATTTCACTCCCGCTTTGTTCACATAGTATACAAAGGCGCAGTAATTCGATAGCGAACTGGCCGTCGTTTCCCGTCGAAAGCTCCTCAGCGAATGCTGAAGCTCCCTGGAAGTGCGAAAAACTTAAACTAGCCCCGGTGGTAGGGGCGGTTTAGTGAGCTCATCCCCACTCTTATTTCGACTGCTCCTGGATAAATCAGCCTGTCGAAATTAGCAATACGCTAGACTGTGTGACTTGGTTATGCACAAGTGCGCTGTGCCATGTGGAATTGGATATGTTCGGCGGATCTGTAGTAATTAATTAATCATCTTGGAGGGGAAGTAGGGAGTCCCCGAAGGCATCTGGTTTTTCACTAGGCGTACGTACGCTAACGGAGTTATATAAGTTGTTTACCAACGCCTTTCGCTTGGAGAGTACTTTCTATCAGAACTCCTGACTTTATAATTCCACCAAAATTCAGCACACGACTCTGACGGGTGCAGTTTTGTTAATCAAGCCTTATTTACACCGAAAATGCATTAAATTTAGCCCGATCGCTTTGGCATTGCTGTACGCTGGCATTTGTTTTCCAATATGGAGTCGCTAAATAGTGTTCTTCTCCTGCTTCTTCTATGACGTGTGCCTAGTTCGGGGATTCTTTAAGCCAACCAGTGGGCGGGTGAGGGCGCCTCTCTGGCGGGCGTCTTATTGCACAACCTGATGATACTCCCAACATCCACACAAAGAGAGCTCGCTGCCGGCTTCCTTACCAAGCATATCACTTGAAATAAATATTAATTGTGCCGATACGGTCACACTTCCAACTTTCTGGTGGATTGTCTTCATTCCAAATTTGATTTTAAAAGCTGAGGAATCTTTGTTTGAAAGTTTTACTTGAATATTTGAACAGTTCAGCAAGTATTGCATCCTCTCCAAATGCTTTACCATTCCTTAGTTTCTTCAAAGTTTGGGCTAGCTCTTCTAATGTTACAGATTCCAATGTATTGTTGTTAGATATTGGCAAAGTTAACACTTCATTTTTTGAACTTGTCCAGAGTTTTTGAAAATAATTAAGCCAGTCATTTGGTGATATTGTTTCAAGTTTTACCTCTTTCTTAACTTCCCTGTTTAATTTCTTCAGAATTTTATAAGTTTGCAGTTGTGGTCTTGTTAAGTTTGTTTCCAATGCAGATACAAAATTATTCCAACTTTCTCTATGTTTTCATCTAACTTCTCATTTAGCTACTGCTCTCTAATAATTGTACTTTAGTTTATCTTCTATTTTACCAGTTGATAGAAATTTCTTGTAAGCATCTCTTTTTTCTGATATGACCATTTTTAGCTCTTCATCCCAGATTCTCAGGCCCTTTTTTCTCTTCCATTTTCTTTTTATTCCTAAACTTTCAAAAGCTTCCTGTTTCAAAGCTAAACTAATATTTGACCATTCTTCCTCTACATTGGTACTCACTGGTTTTGCTTGAATTAGATTATTAAGTCTATTTTGGCATAGCCATTTTATGCTTGGATCTCTTAAAAGACCAATTTTATAAGTTGTTTCTTTTTGTTCCATGCAGGGTATATTTTTCTTCTTGTAAACTGGTGAAAGTAATAAGAAATGATCTGTTTCCATTTCAGGAAAATTAATTCTGCTAGCTTTTGGTTGCAGATGACATAATCAATGATAAGATCGCCGATTCCTATCTGACCATGTGAACTTACGACTGTATTTATGTGGAAACATGGTGTTCATTATTTTTAACTGATTGAAGAGAACAAAGAAAGTTTCCTTCCATTACTATTGCAAGTTTCCTCCCCATTTGTTCCTATATTCTGAATTTTGCGATTTCCTACTCTGGCGTTAAAATCTCCCAGTAAAAGTATCATATCTTGCTTATTCATTTTTTAATTACTTTCTGTAAATTGTTATAAAAACTATCATTGTCTTCTAATCGTCCCTCTAATGGGGCATAAATACCTATGACCATGAGACAGCCTCTGGATAGCTTTAGCCTTATCGAAATAATTCTTTCATTCCAGAAAGTATAGCTATCTATTCTTGATCTTAGTCTTTTATGTATCATGATCATGACTCCCATTTGGCCTCTATTCTCTTGTTTGACGCCACTAGAGAATTGTAGGTAATTTACCGTTTCTTTTGAGCCTTGTAGTTTACATTTGGTTTCAGAGATCGAAGCAATCGAGATGTCCTGTTTTGAGAGAATGTCATCTAGTTGATCGTCTTTGTGTGCTATTCTCTTTAGCACACTTAAATACAGTATATTCTTTTTCTTCCACTTACTATCTTTATCATTAACCTTTTCTTTGCCATTTCGTCATCTTTAATATCCATCTGGTTTCTTTTCCTTTTGCAAGACTTGAAAGCAATCAAATATCCTTCTGACTGGTTGCTAGCCTGAAGGAAGTAAGACCATTGGTGGGGCTGCCATCTCTCAGCTAACGGACTAGCTGAAATTACAGCATTTTCTCCGTCATAGATGTAACGGTTATACCACCATGACTCGGTCGACAGAGCCTTGTCTGTGGAAAGAAATACCCGTATCAAAAGGCACGTAACTAAACCAATTAACAAGTCATGGAGATAGGTAGCTGTGTCTCTTCTACAGGGCATAAGGTAATGATACCACCACACTCCATGATATTATTCCACATGCCAAAAATAAGAAAAGGTATTGGATAAAGCACCATTAAACCAGGAAAAAATACTTGTCAAATGTCTGTAGTCCACTCACTGTTTGTAAAGTAAGGCAAATTACTCTACAAAGGGAAAGATAAAACCTACCTTAATAATGACATACTGGGCTCTTTATTGTAAATGCACACAGTAGCTCGAAATAAAACGTGAAATACTGCATAAATTGCCTAATTACATCTTGCAATGTTATGACCAGTATTGTGTGCCTTCCCATAGCTCAGGCGGGCTGGCAGCCAGCAGAGGGGCAAACCAGTTGGGCAGCCAGTGGAGAACTCAAAAGAGGGGAAAAGGAACCGAGTGAAGATGACACTACAGGATGAGCTGTTGTTTACATATGACGTGAGTGCTTGGCCACAAGCCAGCTGGACGCATCACAGACGGCTGGCACCTGTACAAGTTCCCAGTAGCAGTGACAATGCAATTTACAATGCAGAACCACCATCATTTCCTTGAAATCTATTGAAGCTATAGACAAGGAACTTAGCAATGTTCATTCCTCTTGCCAATATCTACTAGTAGTTTTATTCTGGTGGCAGAAGTACCAACTTGTAAAATGATACTGTACTTACCTTCCTTTCACTGATGCTGTTTGAATCAAAAGCAAAAATACAGTTGCGCAGGTCATGTTCGAGTGATGCCATTGTATCTCCTTTAGCCTGTAAAATAATAGTACAGTTAATCCTAAGAAGCACGAAGTATTCTTTTTGTCACAGATAGGTCCAGGGAGGGGCTCATCAAATTCACCAACATGTTCTACTTGTTAATAACTGTGAAATACAAATAAATATGGATTTTACAGACTAAGAATAACTTGCAGTCTACCAAAAAAAATAAAAAATACACATACCCCATCAAATGCACTAGTTTTCGTGTTCAAGTGTTTGTTATAAGTTGCTACACTTACAACATACACTGTGCTTGGTACAAACATGCTTTCTACAAATAGCACATCTTTGTTTGGGCATTGAAAGAACTATGTACTATTCTTGCATTTCACTTCATCCACACATCCTAATGTCTGTAAATTCACTTTCATGGACAGATCTATTTGGTTATTGAACAGTATTATCTTCAACCAAAAAGAAACACGGTCTGTAATTTAGAACACTATTTGTATGCTCCAAGGTACATAACTCTGAGAACTGACAAATAACATCAGATCAACATGCCAATTTAGAATCCGCATAGGCTATGTGACTACATGAGGTTCCTTCTGCCAATGATTTTCTTTTTATTTTTTTTATCCATTCCAGAGCCTCTAAATAGTTTTGGCAGGGCTGGGGATTCAACCTGGGAACTCACTGGTGACCGTTAAAAATGCTAACCTCTATTCAGCCAGATGGCGTCAAATTGAAATGTCTGCACACGGTAGCTGAGGCCATACAATTATTATTATTATTATTATTATTATTATTATTATTATTATTATTATTATTATTATTATTATTATTATTATTATTATTATTATTATTATTATTATTATTACCTCTATTCAATGAGGCACTCTGTGCATATTACACATTATTGTTATATTTCCAGAAACTCAGCCTAATGTCTGCATCACTGCAATTACCTAGCCAAGTGATTCCCAGGATGAGGAGTTCCGTTTTACCAGGGGGCTGCATCAAACTCAGGTAATGTCATCGGCTCTGATTCTACATTCTACTCTACTTCTTGGACATTCTCGGCATTTCTAGTGCCGTGTGTCATGACTTCCCCTCTCCAACTTGCATATACAACCGGCTCTCTTTGACAGCTAATTCGAGGCATTCTTCAGCTGTTGGAGAGAGGGCAACATCTTTGTGCTATGTTCTGGTATAAATTTTCACCTAATATAGGACTTAATTATTCGACCATGAGATACTGTAAATTTCAAGACTATGTTTTCGAGCGGTTGTTCTCGATTATGCATTTATAAGGGAGCAGGTGGGTCTCTAATTCTTTTATTTGGAACCCTGTTGGAACCTATGAGAAAATGAACTTTCTATTTGCCAATACTCTCAAAAACTTCTGGTACTTCAAAATCTGTTTACATTTTTCTACTGCATCAAACTCAGGTGATGTCATCGGCTCTTGTTTATGTTTATCCTGTTGGGCTAAATGCAACTGTATTACATCCAGCATTTTCTAGAATTTATTTGAAATAGCGCATTATTTTCTAGTCAGGTCAATTCTAACAGAATGCCCAGACTTTGTAATTTAAAATACTGATCTTTAATTCATTCTCCTATTCTACTGTTATTCCTATTTTCCCTAATTTTTCTTATTTCTTGGTGTACAGTTGTTCGGCAAACATCTGTCCTATCTCATGTATGTGTTTGTTTATTTTCATCACCATGATCATCATTTCCCATTGTCCAACTCCTGCCAGGTCAGGGTATTGATGGCACTTCTCCACCGGTGACTCTCCTACCACCACTCTTCTTCAGCAATTGTATTCCAGTGCAGTCCAGTCTTCTTTTTTTAACTATTCTTGACAAGTCATTCCATCTTGCTCTAGGCCTCCCTCTTGCCCTCTATCTTAGCCTCCAACATTAAATTTAAAAAAAAAAATGATATCCTCCCCTCCTGCATCCTCATAACATGTACAAACTATCTCAATTTATTCTTCTCCATCCTATCACTCAGTTTTTCTACCCCTATCTCTTTTCTGACCTCAACATTTCTTACACTCTCTCCTTGTCCTCCCTACCATACTCCTCAGGAACTTCATATCACTGGCATGAATTTTACTCTTGTTTCTTGCTCTTTAAGTCCAAGTCTGATGCATATGTTAATATAGGGATCTTTCTTGTACATTATCTCTTTACATTTCATAGGAACTTCTATGTTCCACACCAGATTCTTTACGCTAGTAGAATGTATTACCCGCTTGTACCTTTCGGCTGATCTCCTTATCCAACCATGCATCTTGCATTATTTCACTTCCCAAAATATTTGAAATATTCGACAACTTCAAGGTTTTACCCCTGATACTAACGATTCCTTTTCCTTCTCTTTCCCCTCTTGTCATCACCACAGTTTTGCTCTTCTCCACACTGATTTTCATACCATATTTTCCAATATTGTCATTTAAAGCCTCTAGTCAGATTTGCACTTCTGTACTGTTGACTCCCCAGACCACTATGTCATCAGCAAAGAATATTTTCATATCCCTTCCATATCTTGCCTTTGTTTCCTTTCGAATTTCATCCATAACTATTTAAATTATGTTTGTGTAAGTTTTGGCTAACAATCAAAAAGTACTGATCGGAGCAGTTTATAAATGCCCATTCATAAGCGTTGGAGAGTTTGAGGGAGATAATTAGGATTCTCAGAGAAGACAGGAAGGAAGATAGGATTCCCTCAAACAATGTACAGGTTACAGTAGGTGTACAAGAAGAAGGGGAAGGAAAGGGGGGAGTTGTAGAAGACAGGTGGTCTAATGTTCTAAGGGGAAGGAGATTGCAGGCTAAGGGCTCTATTCAGGATCAGAATTCAGGACAGGTGTCTTTGCGAAATCGGTACGAGTCACTCCAGGTAGAACAACAGAGGGAAGATGAGGGACAGGGAACTGTTGCTGAGATGTTTGGAAGTAGGAGAAAGGGAAAAGGTAGGAAAGGGAAATGTAGAGTAAAGGATAGGAAAAGACAGGTGGAACAGGGTCATGCGAAGGAGAAAAGGGATGAGGAAGTAGCTTCTGCAGCTATCAGGAAAGATAGGGCTGACCAGGAGGGGAGGGGATCAATTTTTTTTTTTTTTTTTTTTTTTTTTTTTTTTTTTTTTTTTTTGCTATTTGCTTTACGTCGCACCGACACAGATGTCTTATGGCGGCGATGGGATGGGAAAGGCCTAGCAAGTGAAAGGAAGCGGCCGTGGCCTTAATTAAGGTACAGCCCAGGCATTTGCCTGGTGTGAAAATGGGAAACCACGGAAAACCATCTTCAGGGCTGCCGACAGTGGGGCTCGAACCCACGATCTTCCGATTACTGGATACTGGCCGCACTTAAGCGACTGCAGCTATCGAGCTCGGTAGGGGATCAAATGAGGTGGGTAGGGTTGAGAGTCTGGTCATGGGGGATTCCATAGTTAGACATGTAGGGAAAGTGTGTGGAGGAAAGGGAACCAGGGTAGAATGTTATCCAGGAATTAGGTTGAGGCAGATGTTGAGGAAAGTAGAAGAGAGGGAGGAGGGGAAGGAGAAGGTGGTAGTGTTTCACGTTGGTACCAACAACGTAAGGCAAGCTGATATAAGTACCACCATAGTTGGAGATGTGTGGGATCTGGTAAATGCAGCACGGGTGAAGTTTAAGAAAGCGGAGATTGTTATTAGTGGAATACTGTGTAGGAGGGATACTGACTGGAGGGTGATTGGGGATTTAAATGAGACTATGGAGTGGGTATGTGGGAAACTGGGAGTGAAATTTCTAGATCCTAATGGGTGGGTAGGAGATAGGGATCTGCACTCAGATGGCCTTCACTTAAACCGACATGGTACGTATAAGTTAGGAAATTTGTTTGTGAGGGTAATAGGGAGGTACATTCAGGGAAACAGGGTGGCCTAGGGAGCGGTGATAAGGGAACAGGGAACTGGAAATCAAGAAGGGATGACATAAAATTGTTAGTGTTGAACTGTAGAAGTATTGTAGAGAAAGGAATAGAATTGAGTAATTTAATAGATATATATATTTACCAGATATTGTAATAGGAGTTGAATCATGGCTGAGAAATGATATAATGGATGCAGAAATTTTCTCACGGAACTGGAGTGTGTATCGTAGAGATAGGATAGGAGTGGTGGGAGGGGGGTTATTCATTTTGGTGAAAGAATAATTTGTACGCTACGAAAAAGTTAAAGATGAGACACATGAAATTCTATGTGTAAGGCTCATTTCTAAAGATAATAGGCAACTTGATATATTTGGAGTGTACAGACCGGGAAAGGGTAGCACTGACATGGTTCCAGAATTATTTGATGAGATAATCAGCTATGTAGGAAACGACAAGGAAAGAAATGTGATTGTAGCGGGAGATCTGAATTTACCCGATGTCAATTGGGAAGGAAATGCGAATGACAGGAAGCATGTCCAACAAATGGCAAATAAGTTAATATGGGAAGGACAGCTGATTCAGAAAGTGATGGAACCAACCAGAGGGAAAAATATCCTGGATGTGGTGCTGATGAAACCAGATGAGCTCTATAGAGAAACTGAAGTAATAGATGGTATTAGTGATCATAAAGCTGTTTTTGTCATAGTTAAAAATAAATGTGATAGAAAGGAAGGTCTTAAAAGTAGGACTACTAGGCAGTACCATATGGCTGATAAAGCAGGCATGAGGCAGTTTCTAAAAAGTAACTATGATCGGTGGAAAACAGTAAATAAAAATGTAAACAGACTCTGGGATGGGTTTAAAGAAACTGTTGAGGAATGCGAAAACAGGTTTGTACCTTTAAGGGAGGTAAGGAATGATAAAGACCCACCTTAATATAATAGAGAAATAAAGAGACTAAGAAGGAGGTGCAGACTGGAAAGAAATAGAGTTAGAAATGGCTGTGGAAGTAAGGAGAAATTGAAGGAACTTACTAGAAAATTGAATCTAGCAAAGAAGGCAGCTAAGGATAACATGATGGCAAGCATAACTGGCAGTGATACAAATTTTAGTGAAAAATGGAAAGGAATGTATAGGTATTTTAAGGCAGAAACAGGTTCCAAGAAGGACATTCCAGGAATAATTAATGAACAAAGGGATTGTGTATGTGAGGATCTTCAAAAGGCAGAAGTATTCAAGTCAGCAGTATGTAAACATAGTTGGTTACAAGGATAATGTCTAGATAGAGGAGGAGACTAAGGCTAAAGAAGTATTAAAATTTAAATATGATAACGACATTTACAATAAGATACAAAAGTTGAAAACTAGAAAAGCGGCTGGAATTGATAAGATTTCTGGGGATATACTAAAGGCAATTGGTTGGGATATAGTACCATATCTGAAGTACTTATCTGATTATTGTTTGTTCGGAGGAGCTATATCAGATGAATGGTGAGTTGCTATAGTAGCGCCTGTGTATAAAGGAAAGGGTGATAGACATAAAGCTGAAAATTACAGGCCAGTAAGTTTGACATGCATTGTATGTAAGCTTTGGGAAGGCATTCTTTCTGATTATATTAGACATGTTTGTGAAATTAATAACTGGTTCGATAGAAGGCAGTTCGGTTTTAGGAAAGGTTATTCCATTGAAGCTCAACTTGTAGGATTCCAGCAAGATATAGCAGATATCTTCGATTCAGGAGGTCAAATGGACTGTATTGCGATTGACCTGTCTAAAGCATTTGATAGGGTGGATCATGGGAGACTACTGGCAAAAATGAGTGCAATTGGACTAGACAAAAGGGTGACTGAATGGGTTGCTATATTTCTACAAAATAGATCTCAGAGAATTAGAGTAGGTGAAGCTTTATCTGACCCGGTAATAATTAAGAGGGGAATTCCTCAAGGCAGCATTATTGGACTTTTATGTTTTCTTATATACATATAAATGATATGAGTAAAGGAGTGGAATCAGAGGTAAGGATTTTTGTGGATGATGTTATTCTATGTAGAGTAATAAATAAGTTACAAGATTGTGAGCAACTGCAACGTGACCTCGAAAATGTTGCGAGATGGACAGAAGGGGTTAAAAATCAGGTTGTGAGTTTCACAAATAGGAAAAGTCCTCTCAGTTTTAATTACTGAGTTGATGGGGGTGAAAGTACCTTTTGGGGATCATTGTAAGTATCTAGGTGTTAATGTAAGGAAAGATCATTGGGGTAATCACATAAATGGGATTGTAAATAAAGGGTACAGATCTCTGCACTTGGTTATGGGGGTGTTTAGGGGTTGTAGTAAGGATGTAAAGGAGAGGGCATGTAAGTCTCTGGTAAGACCCCAACTAGAGTATGGTTCCAGTGTATGGAACCCTCACCAGGATTACCTGATTCAAGAACTGGAAAAAATCGAGAGAAAGCAGCTCGATTTGTTCTGGGCGATTTCCGACAAAAGAGTAGCGTTACAAAAATGTTACAAAGTTTGGGCTGGGAAGAATTGAGAGAAAGAAGAAGAGCTGCTCGACTAAGCAGTATGTATGAATGGAATAATATCAATAAGTTAATTTATTGAATTTACCACCTAATCAATACAAAATGTCTTATTTTAATTGGTTTACTTTGGCATGTTAACTAAAATGGTACATGTTTCGCCTTGAATTCAGGCATCATCAGCCATTATCTTAACTTTAAAATAGAAACAAGCACCTGATTTATATATACATGAAATAAAACATTTTTTTTTAAACCCTGGAGAGGCTAGAACTACAATTAACATATGGTAAAAGATTATAGTTAAGTTGGTTATAAATAGCAGCCTTATTTTTTGGTGAAATAAAACTGTTGATTTCGGTGTTAAAACTGACACTATTTCGGTAGGTATTTCGTGAAATAAATTGTTATACTGATCGATGTTTCCTGCGAAATCTTCCTTGTAGTAGCATATGGGGTAAATGTAACTAACTTTTTGATAAGGGGTTTTAAAGTAAACTCTTGTAATGTATGATTATTATTAAATTTTAGAAAAACCAAATATGCAAATTGTTATAGAAATAAAGATATAAATTGCTGATAATTTGAAATGAACTTAGGTGAACTGCCCTGTGATATACATTTATGCAGAGCCTACATTTTTAGACGTTGAATTACTTGTCTCCAAAGTACAAACTAAGCATGGTTTCAACATTAACAGTATGCAGATTTGTGCGACAGTCAGGAAGTGTCTTTGTGCAAGCAGAGAAGCTCCTCTCGCTGACCACATTAGATAATTAAACAATTAAAAATAGGAGAGGATTTCCACCAATCAATACTTATTTATTGCATATATTAAACTACAGGACCGGTTTCGACCTCATATACAAGGTCATCTTCAGCTGAACCATACATACATATTTATATAATGAAGCTTTGATTAAGATTGTGTTGTTAAAGGAATGCTATATGATGATGATGTACATTTAGTCACATACAAATGGGGCACGTTTTAGCATGAACTGGCGTATATGTCATTCTGTACAATTTTGCAACTGTATGTCTAAAATGTTGAAGGTCTTAAAATTAGTGTATAAAATATGTCTTTACTTTAACTTATATTTATATATATGTACAAGATAAATACAACATATAAATACACTTCATGCATATGAACATTCGTTCTTGCTTGTTGGTCAATACATCGACTAACTTCCGTATTTAAGTCTTATTTACAGTTGTACACTTCAGCTGCTATTCTTGGAGTTTGTAAAATTGCATGGGTAAAAAGTTTTGTCTTCCTGTGTATATGTGGGATAAAACACTTTCAATTTTTAAAAGGTGCCAAATATATGGATGAAATTCAACTAAAATATGTTCAGCTCTGCTGTGTGTGTTGCCCTTTTATTGGAACCAATTCATGTTGTCCTGTGGTGTCCGTAAATTTGGATGACATTGGGTTCAAAGTAGTGGCTCCTTTCCCATTTGTAGCTGTGCAATGATGTTATGTTTATCTGTGGAAGATAAGATTGAGTTATAAGTGATATCGTGTTGGAGGAATGTCTAAGGGTTATATGTGTGAATTAGAATATGTACTTACTGTTGTTGATGTAGCTGAGTTGTGTTTGACGTGCGAGCCTGTAATGTACTACTTCGTGTTCTTCTTGGGCTCATACTAGCTGCTGTGAGGGGAAGGAAAGGAGGGGTAGGGAGAGTTGTTGTTGTGGGGGTAGGGGTGGAGCTGAGGCCCCCTGCTCAACATAACAGAAGAATTTTACATCACTCTAGATTAGTACACCAATCCAAATTACAACATAAATGAAATCACAGAAAAAACTAACATCAGCTTCAATACAGTTATCCCCGCCCTAAAAAACCCTTACCTTAAGTTAATCGATAAACAGAACGCGACACGCAACAGAAAAACACCAAACAACAACAGCTACAAATGGGAAAGGAGCCACTACTTTGAACCCAATGTCATCCAAATTTACGGACGCCACAGGACAACATGAATTGGTTCCAATAAAAGGGCAACACACACAGCAGTGCTGAACATATTTCAGTTGAATTTCATCCATACATTCGGCACCTTTTTAAAATTGAAAGTGTTTTATCCCACATATACACAGGAAGACAAAACTTTTTACCCATGCAATTTTACAAACTCCAAGAATAGCAGCTGAAGTGTACAACTGTAAATAAGACTTAAATACGGAAGTTGGTCGATGTATTGACCAACAAGGAAGAACGAATGTTCATATGCATGAAGTGTTTTTATATATTGTATTTATCTTGTACATATATATAAATATAAGTTAGTTTAAGTAAAGACATATTTTATACACTAATTTTAAGACCTTCAACATTTTAGACATACAGTTGCAATATTGTACAGAATAACATATATGCCAGTTCACGCTAAAACGTGCCCCATTTGCATGTGACTAAATGTACATCATCATCATATAGCATTCCTTTAACAACACAATCTTAATCAAAGCTTCATTATATAAATATGTATGTATGGTTCAGCTGAAGATGACCTTGTATATGAGGTCAAAACCAGTCCTGTAGTTTAATATATGCAATAAATAAGTATTGATTGGTGGAAATCCTCTCCTATTTTTAATTGTGCAATTCGTCAATACGGAAATGAAGATTATAGATTACGACCACATTAGATGTCGGAAATCATAATGCTTGCGAACACTTGGATGCAAATTCACTGTGGTCTTTTATAAAACCTCCTAAAACTTTGCTAACACTTTCTTCTTTCACTTCCTCAACCAGATGTGCTGTCATTGCATTTTGCAAAGTCATATAGCTCTGGAAGATGTTCATGGATATTCTCTTTTTCCCTGGTCGGGGATGAGTATCTCAGATGGTTAAAGCGCTGGTTTTCTGACCCCAATTTGGCAGGTTTGATCCTGGCTCAGTTCGGTGGTATTTGAAGGAGTTCAAATATGTCAGCCTCGTGTCAGTAGTTTACTGGCACGTAAAAGAACTCCTGCAGAACAACATTCTGGTATCTCGGCGTCTCCAGAAAACGTAAAAGTGGTTAGTGGGACATAAAAACAATAACATTATTACTACTCAAACAAGCGATTTATTTACAATAGGCCTACCAATACCGTCATATTTTACAGTAAAGACAGTATTATTTACCTTTCCTTTTATATTAATTCTCTTCCTAATCCAGGATTATCCTATTATTCTAGAGGAATGTTGGCTTGCATGAATGCATTTTTTGTGTCTATTACAAATTGCTCTCTATAATTTTTCAACACCTTTATGATCTGTAAAGTATCGTCGATTGTTATTTGCCGCTTAGAATTATGTTCATTTGCTTCATTCTGATTCTCTGCAGTGTATATCGCACTTTCCACTTTACGAATATTACCGGTACACTATTGGTACATTAGAATCTTTCTTGCCGCATCAAATATAGTACGCGAACCTTTTCTTGAGCCCTGAACTCCATAGTGCTGAATGGGAACTAGGGCTCAAGAAAAAGTTTGCGTACTATATATAGAACCCTTCACTGTTGTATTCCTCGGCCCTCGAAAAACCTGTTGCGACTTCAGTTTTCGGCGTTTTAATACTTAATTGTTAGACATTTGCCGGTAAATGTTTGTAAGTAACGAACTCTCATTGCGCACTGCTGTATCTACGACCGGTCTTGTATCTTGTTATGACCACAGCGCTATTTGCTGTAATCGATAACAGATACTGATTTTTATCGACTGCTTTAGAGATCACAGAACTAAGTACACATACTTTCTATACACAGTGCGTACCGCTTTGTGTGCATTTGTGAGGAGAATATACAGCGCTATCAAGTAAATGGGAAGGAAACTACAATAGTCAAGTTCTCAGAAGCGTTTAAACATTTATTGGAGAGCTCTTCCGGTGCCATTTTGCATTTTTCGCACCAAGTGGTGTATATTTCATGATTATTTGCGCAATTCACGCAATAAATCAAATTTCACGATATTTTGCGAGTTCATTTTGCTAAAATCTGGTGTTTTTAGTACCTGGGAAGGCATATATAGACAAGAAAGAAGATTTCAAAAAAACTCGTGCATATCGTTATTACCAAAAAATACGGCCCCTAGTTATAAAGATATTATAATGAGTAAGTAAACTTACAATTGGTGAAAGTGATGGTGAATATGACATTAGAAGGCTTCTATTATAATTAAAATGAACAAAGCAACAGTCTGTCAAACGAGTGATAGGATTGCTAAAAATTATGTTGGCCGACCAGCGGTTACAACGAAAATGAGAATGATAATCATATTTAATAAAAATGTAGAACAAAATAACAGTGAAATGTGGTCATGTGACCATCAATATTTGTTTACAAGAGATAAATCGAAAATCAATGGCATATGGTGATGTGGTTCAGTTTGATAAAAAATACGAAGTTGAAGAACGATGTTTAAATAGGGCCTTTATGGACCATCTCAATTTGTTGCAATGCAGCAATGTTGTTAAGAATGTGTGGTAGATTGACATTCAAGCCGAAATAGAAGTGTTGCAATTGAATCTGTAAAAGGAAACAAAAAACGTGGTGTTAATTGAGGGAAAAATCATAATGAAATGTTAAAGTGAAGATTGTGTACACTTACCATTGGGCAAAGAGAGGGTAGTTTGTTACGTTATTAACCGAACGTTATTGTCAACTGTCTGCTTCTTTCTCCGAGTGTTATAGCTGTATGTTTGAGTTGGAGGTGGAACTGTTTGCGAAGGTGTGACTATGGGCTTGTTTGGAGAGAGAGAGAGAGAGAGAGAGAGGTGTGTGTACTGCTGCACATATTGTAACGGTGAGATGCCGTTGGAGCGAGCAATATTACAGTGGGTGTGGCTAAGGGTCTATTGGTTGCATTTGAATTAGAGGTACTGGCGGTGAGGGAAAGGGAGGGGATTGTGTTAGTTGTAGAGGAGGTAGGGGGGGCTTATTGATTTGAGGTTGAAAACTTTTAGGAATATATTGGTGAGGGGAATTGATTCTTGTAATAGACATAAAGTCTGTTCGTACAAGGGGCTTTTTTTATCAATGATATAATTTAAGTTCTTATCTTTGTTGAAGTGTTGGTTGAGGAAAATGAATAAATTTTCATATTCAGTCATAAGTTTGCTTTTGTTGACTCTTTTGAGGATATGAAGGTCTTGAGTTGGAGGTGGAACTGTTTGCGAAGGTGTGACTATGGGCTTGTTTGTAGTATTTGGAGGGGAGCTGCTATTGGCGGGAGAGAGAGGGAAGTGTACTGCTTTGTTGCTGTTGCTTTGTTCATTTTAATTATAATAGAAGCCTTCTAATGTCATATCACCATCACTTTCACCAATCGAAATTTTACTTACTCATTGTAATATCTTTATAACCAACTTAACTATAATCTTTTACCATATGTTAATTGTAGTTCTAGCCTCTCCAAGGTTTCAAAAAAAATGTTTTATTCTGTTGCTATTTTAAAGTTAAGATAATGGCTGATGATGCCTGAATTCAAGGCAAAACATGTACCATTTTAGTTAACATGCCAAAGTAAACCAACTAAAATAAGACATTTTGTATTGATTAGGTGGTAAATTCAATAAATTAACTTACTGATATTATTCCATTCAAGCATCATCAATACGGATCAAGAATTATATTTATCACATGTAATAAGCGGTATGTTCGGAGCTGTCAGCAAAGAGATGGCGTGGAATGAAATTAGTAGACGAATAATTTTGAGTGGCGTTTATAAAAGTAGGAAAGATCACAATATGAAGATAAAGTTGGAATTCAAGAGAACAAACTGGGGCAAATATTCATTTATAGCAAGGGGAGTTAGGAATTGGAATAACTTACCAAGGGAGATGTTCAATAAACTTCCAATTTCTTTGAAATCGTTTAGGAAAAGGCTAGGAAAACAACAGATAGGGAATCTGCCACCTGGGCAACTGCCCTAAATGCAGATCAGTATTGATTGATATATATCTGACCTTGAACTTTGCTTAGCCAATTTAAATCCACTGTACGAAAATATACTTGGAGATTTTAATAGAAATCTGCTTAAATCTTACTATCTTGTCTCTTATTAGTTACCAGTGTTTTTAGTCCATATACCGTATTACAAATGGTATGAAATACTGTTTATATAATGTTAATTTTGTTCTCTTGGGTACATTGTCATCCCATAAAAGCTCTCCGACTTGATGATAAAGTCTTGTACCTTTACTTAGTCTGTTATTAATTTCACAGTTGATTTCAGTTCTTGCATTAATAATACTACCCAGATATGTAAATTTTTCTAAATTCTCTAACCATTCTCCGTCTAGGTTAACTTGGCTTCTTCTCTTTTCCACAGTGCATGACTACAGTTTTCTTTTTACTAATTACCGTTCCAAACTCCTTCAGAATTTCATTCAAAATGTCCCGCCTCCTTCGTACTTCCTTTTCTCTCTTTCCCCAAATCACCACATCATCTGCAAATACCAAAGCATTCACTTCATCACTACTTATACTGTGTTTTACATGTTTTATGATTTCATCCATCAATATAATAAACAATAAGGGTGACAGTGTACTTCCTTGCTTGAGACCTTTTTTTGTATAAAATGTTTGTCGCCACTCCCCACTTGTACACTGCTTTTACTCTGATGATACAACATGCTACTAATCATCTACTGTACCGGTTACGATCTGTACATGCCGTATTTTCTGACGAGCAAGACATTCAGAGCGAACTTGGTTTGTTTAGTTCTGAGGAGCGAGCAGGCGAGCCGGCGACAGCTGTGTGTGTGTGACACTACCAAGTTATACTATTAACTGTGACATTTTTGTTAAATCTCAGTCAGCAGAATTTCATTAATAAACAAAGGCGTTTATGAAAATGTTCGAACTTTCACATGAATGTTAATGCAAGTGATTACCATAATCGTGTGATATGACACCAAGGTTTCACTCTGAACTCAAACTGTGTTCTTTATCCAATTACAAAATTGTGTATTATTTCTTCTGAACAGTGTGTAAATTATTTGTGTGCCTGACAGCAGTGTCATTGATAAACTCTCGAACAGTTGCCAATTTTTTTTTTAATGTCAAGTGCGCCTAACAGCAAAATGTACTTTTCATTTCAATCTTATTTCTTCATTAAAGTGTTTAGTATTATTTCATGACTGACATCAGTGTCTTTGATAAACTCTAGAGCAGTAATATTTTTCTTTCAATGTCAAGTGTTACTTTATTTAGTGGAAAATCACCACAAACTGTACCAAGTGCGTGAACAATTTTCAGTTTCATTATTTCTATTCATGAACTGTGCTTTATTTTCTTCCAATCTCGATGCTACTCGCATCTTCATCTTTAGTGAACTTAAAAATTCTATCTACAAGATTAAGAGTGAATTCAATAGCATATCCCAACCATATTAAATTAAATAGTGCTTTTAAACCAAAGTGTCGGGAGTGTGTAAATTTGGACACTCGTGTAAGTTATGTGATGAGTGATTACCCCACATCACCGGAGAACGTCGGAGATTGTCCAGAACGTCGAAAGTTCGAGACTCAAACCAACCTGGATGTTCCGGCCTTATCTCAACGTAATATTGGCAACTTGCAGAATGTCTTCCAGCCCTGTTCAGCCTGGTGAACTGGGAGCACTGGTCATCAAAAGGCGATGTTGAAGACAGCGACAATCAACAGTAATGTGATGTGCACTTTAAAGTGCATTTTCTGAATAAAAACTATTATTCAATCTATTTTAAAATGTTCTCGTAGATAGGACCCTGCCTTCTGTACCAAGCCCTAGCTAGAAATCACTCAGTATTGCCCTGAGACCTACTTCGTGCTAACTTTTAAAATTAATTCATAAAGTCGGGCTATTTTACTGGTGCAGAGAGGAGGGTAATATACGTGGCGCCCACCGTGATGCACGATAGCTAGGTTAACAGTGCTATCAAATTAACAGACAATCACAACACCCTGAACGTGGTGTTTATTTTTGCAAAGTGAAATTTATGTGTTGGATGTGGCAAATAATTTATGTGTTCTTTTTCTATGTGCTAATATATGCTGAACTGAGTGTTTTTGAACTTTTAAAGCCACTGATAGTTCCATTTATGATTGAAAATTTTCTAAGTGTCACATTTTAAGGTATCAAACCTGCCATAAATATGGAAAATATACTAGCAGCAATTGAAGCCCTTAGGCTTAACTTAGAGCAGCGTATCACAGAGACTAATAACAACCTCTCTAGCATAGCTGAGTCTAATGTACAAACATGTGCTAACTTAGAGCGACATCTCACAGAGACTAATAGCAATCTCTCTAGCATAGCTGAGGCTAATGTTCAAACTAAACTAATCTTCCCAACCTAGACAAACATTTAAATAACTTGGCTGAGTCAAATACTAAGCTCAAGCGAATGCCGAAGCTAATGCTAATTTGTCTAAGTTAGATAAGCGTTTTGCCAAATCTAATACTCGTATGGACCAGCGCTTAAACAATTTAGCTGAATCAAATACCAAATTAGAACTGTGGTTACATGATGTAATTCAATCCCAATTTAATTAAATGAATGAAAACTTAGAATCACGCTTCAATCAAGCAAGTGTTAGGATAGAAGAAAGATTCACAGAGTCCAACAAGAAAATTGATGATCGATTCACTGAAATCCATTCTCAACTAACTTGTAATGTGGAAGAAATTAAAAACACTATTAAGGATCAAATTATAGAAGTTGTTAGGGAAGATGTGAAGAAGGTTCTTCCTTCACTCCAACAGCTTTCGCAAGACACTGAAGCTTTCAAGAAACAATTTCAGGAATCACATGGTCAGCTCTCGCAAATGCAGGCTAAAATTGTTTCTGTCCAAGATTCTCTTAGGGACACGGTTAAAAATGACATTTCTAGAGTTGGAAACAAAGTCGCCTTATTAAAAGCTAAGCAGGGCAAGTTTGACAAACTGTTCACTCAGCAAGCCGATAATACAACCACACAAATTGGTCGTATTTGTAAAGATGTGGGTGAACTTAAAATCGAATTAAAGAGTGATAAATAAGTTGAAGGAATATTCCAACTTCAGTTGAAGGATGTCAAGAATAATCTCGATCAACTAGCCACTAAAGTTATTAAACTTGAATCTCGAGATATGTCCAGACCTATTCATAGTTCGATAGAGTTGGAGAAACGTCATACGAGACACTTTTGTTAAAGTCCAAGAGGAAAAACCTCCTAAATTCTCCAGTAAAGAAGATTACACAGCTAAGGAGTTTCTGATTAATGTAGAGGAATATTTTCAAGAGCACAAAATTAGCGAAGATAGAAAACTAAGCACATTCGTCCAATTTTTAGAAGGCAAGGCTCTTTCCTGGTACATCATCTTCAAATTTAATTTTAAGATATACTCTGACTTCAAGGAGGCTTTAAATGAGCGGTTTTGGAACGCAGAAACGCAGCACCTTATAAATCTTCAACTGTATTCGAGAAGGTATAACACCTCCATCAACACCTCTCAATACCCCGATTTTTTACTATCTCAGTTGAAGAAGATGCAGTATTTAGATCCTCCTTTGCCCAAGAAGGAACTCACCCAGGTCATTACGTTACAGCATCCTTCTCACGTTCAAGAGATCTTAGTAGCAGCGAACATTCAGAACTTGGATCAATTAGGTGCTGTATTACGACATCTTGATACTGCTCATGCGCAGGGTACATTGAAACCGAGCAAGAGTAAGGACGTAGCCACACATCCAGTTCAGGTTAATACTTCTGAACAATCGCGACAAAGTCCTGAATGAATGGATAGAAGGGAAGAGAGGGATACTCAATCTTCACCTACGCGATATAGAGGGTATAGGAAACGCCCATACCGTGGCCAGGCGCCGTACCATACTAAACCTACCTGACTAAAACAAGAGAAAAGACAAGAAAAGAGTAGAGACTCAAACAAATCCGACTAGCACAAACGGTGGAAGGAAATGCAGGACTACCTCCATCAGAAGAAACAAGAGGTTCAACAATCTGGAGCGACTTCTCTTGAATACCAAGAATACCATAAGAGAAACAACACCTTTGGTCAGAATCCAGAGTCCACAGGTGCTGTTGCCAAAAAAAACTTAAAATTTTTGGAAATAAGATTGCCTGAAAATGAGGTGGTCGGGTCATTCCATGTGGACATAGTTAATCACTGGCACATTGATGATGATAATTTATTATTTGAAGACGAACTACCCATTCGTCAACATGTCCAACGAAGTTTACCAATAATCAATATTACCATTGGGGAATTTCAAGTGCCACCACTAGTGGATTCGGGAGCGCCAGTTTCCCTAACATCTGACAAGTTGATAACATTAATCAGGGACAGATATAACATTCTCATTTTGCCGGTAGCGCAAGTTAAGATCAAGGGCATTATTTCTCACAGCAATATCAAATGTAAGCAGCAAGTCTTCCTTGAGTTTGCTATCAATGAAGAGGTGGGTGAGCATATTTTTCTAATAGTCTAGCCTATGAAGTTTAACCTTATCTTGGGTTCAGACTTTCTATCTAAATATAAGGCTACCATTGACTAGTCTGCCAACACTATTCATTTATGTAGGATTGTATCTGTAGAGTTACAACTGGTAGACGGTGAAGATCTTAGACTTCGAGGGATTGATTTACCCTGTACACAAGTCGATGGTGTGATCGGCGATGCTGCCCCAGTCGACCAGGTACAGAAAGAAGAGAGTGATCCCGAAGAGGAAGAAGAAGAAGAGGGATCCGTGTCAAAAGAAGAGGGTGATCCCGATGAAGAGGGACCCATCGATTAAATTTTGAACGACAAAGGGCCTGATTTTCTCACCTACATCACCAGTGTAACTGAAGCCTCAGATTGCCACCCTAACATAGCAGCGGCGGAAGAAGAGATTTATCAGATATATCCAGACGTCTCTGATCAAAAGCCTGGAGAGATTAAGAATTTTAGACACCACTTCAACGTCAAGGATACTTCGCCCTATAACCGCAAGCCATACCCTGTGCCTGAGAAATATAAGGATGAAACCAGGACACTGATTCGTCAGATGGAGGCTGACGGAATAATCTCCAAGTGCGTTATGCCCTTTATTAATCCGCTCACCATAGTAAGGAAACCCAATGGTAACCTGCGATTATGCTTGGACGCTTATGCCTTCAATGACCGACTGGTACTTGAGTACGATCATCCTCCTCCGCTTAAAGATGTCACTAAGGATTTTATGTAAAAAGAAAAATTCAGGCATGGACATGATATTATCTTGCTTTCATATTATGCCAGATGAGCACAGAGGACTCTTGATTGGATTTCTTCATTGGATAATGTGCCTCTGATCTCAAAAAATACTTAGAGTAATATGAAATCAAAAGAAAATTCTCATAGTATATTCTTTTTCCCTGAGAGGGAGGGATATGTACCGGTTACGACCTGTACGTGCCGTATTTTTTGACAAGTAATTGTATTCCACCATCACGCAAGACATTCAGAGCAAACTTGGTTTGTTTATGTTCCGAGGAGCGAGCAGGCGACAGCTGTGTGTGTGTGTGTGTGACGTAGCTGCAGGGGCAAGATAGATTACCCGCCTGATGCCATGTGTAGCCTGCCAGACCTGGTATGTTCTGGATATGAACGTCACCCTTTCGCGAACATTCGATTGAAAAAAAATTTTAAACTTCTGTAATAATAATCGCAGCGACTTGAGCGATATGTCATTTTGAAGAGGATAACATAAACGTCTCAAATTGTGAATCACAAGAAAATCCATTAAGGGATTCGCGAGATAATCAACTTCAAAGAGATCACGTTATCTGATTACGTAGGAGCCCCAAACTGAATATAAGCCGAGCACTCTTGACCCTGATCAGACAGTCATAGCTGGGTGTCCAGTCTGACTCTCCACGCTGCAGTGTTCGTCAAAGTGCTGACAGAAACTATCTTCAAATATTCTAAGTCTTCATGTGGGACTTAAACTCTCATAGTCGTGTTGAAATTATAAATTGTGCACGTGTGAACTCTAATGTATAACAAAGTCTTTATAATGAACGTTGAGTCTATCAGTTAGGTTGAACTTGTAATTTTTGCGTGTGATGAAGATCAAATTATTCAAAGTCTTTATATAGTGGACTCGGATTATATCCGTCAAATAGAACATATAAATTTTGCATGTGTTGGAACTCTGATTATCACAAGTCATGTATTGGACTTAGGTGACAACAGTTGAGCTGAACTTGTATTCTGTGCGCTTGTAGAACTGAGTTTATTACCACGTTGCCTGTGTGAAGCTTAGTCTCTGAACCAACATTATTGATTTCAATGTGACACTACTGTGACATTCTTTTTAAAATCTCAGTCAGCAAAACTTACCCTCTGAATAAACATATCATTAATTTCAGTGTGACACTACTACGTTATACTATTAACTGTGACATTTTTGTTAAATCTCAGTCAGCAGAATTTCATTAATAAACAAAGGTGTTTATGAAAATGTTCGAACTGTCACACGAATGTTAATGCAAGTGATTACCATAATCGTATGCAACGACACCAAGGTTTCACTCTGTACTCAAACTGTGTTCTTTATCCAATTCAAACAAAACTGTGTATTATTTCTTCTGAACAGTGTGTAAATTATTTGTGTGTGACTGACAGCCGTGTCTTTGATAAACTCTAGAACAGTCATACATTTCTTTCAATGTCAAGTGCTACTTTATTTAGTGGAAAATCACCACGAACTGTGCCAAGTGCGTGAACAATTTTCAGTTTCATTATTTCTACTCATGAACTGTGCTTTATTTTCTTCCAATCTCGATGTTACCTGCATCTTCATCTATAGTGAACTTATAAATTCTATCTATAAGATTAAGAGTGAATTTGACAGCATATCCCAACCATATTAAATAAAACAGTACTGTTAAATCAAAGTGTCGGAGGACTGTGTAAAACTGGACACTCGTGTCGGAGATCGTCCAGAACGTCGAAAGTTCGAGACTCAAACCCATATCAAACCGACCTGGATGTCCCGGCCTTATCTCAACGTAATATTGGCAATTTGCAGAACGTGTTCCAGCCCCGTTCAGCCTGCTGAACTGGGAGCACGGGTCATGAAAAGGCGATGTTGAAGACAGCGACTATCAACAGTAAGGTGATGTGCACTTTAAAATGCATTTTCTGAATAAAAACTATTATTCAATCTATTTTAAAATGTTCTTGTAGATAGGACCCTACCTCCTGTACCAAGCCCTAGCTAGAAATCACCCTGTATTGCCCGAGACCTACTTTGCACTAACTTTTAAAATTAATTCATAAAGTCGGGCTATTTTACTGGTACACTACATACACTAAATCAGACGACTCACACTTTGATTGACTTGATCATAACTAACAATCTCCAGAAAGTTTTAAATCATGGACAACTTGCTGTGTCAGGTATTTCTACCCATGATCTAATACATTGCTCAAAAAAATTAGAGTGACAACATGTTAAACCCCTGCATTATATTTTCAGTAATGGTTGGAGTGAAACAGAAAATTAAACCTTTATTTAACTGAAATGTACATACCCTGTTCACATCTTATCACACATGTTGGTGCTATGACCAGAAATTCAACACAATGTCGGAAACCAAAGTGGAAAGACCTTCAATTAATTCTCATAGAGCACAAAAAGAAACATTTCATCTGGTAGGCCTTTCATGTGCCCGTATTACTACCTCACATCTTCGAGGCATGCTCCTGATAAGTATGCGAACAGTTTCTTGTGGAATTTTGTCCCACTCCTTTGTAAGAACCTCTGCATGTTGTTCAAGAGTGTGAGGTGCTACAGGATGGGCCCGAAGTTGTCTGTCCATCAGATTCCATAAATGCTCAATGGGATTGAGGTCAGGACTCAGAGCAGGCCAGTCTAATGTTTGAATCGCGAAGTCCTGTAAAGTTTCCATGGTGGCTGCTGATAAATGCGCTCTTGCATTGTCGTGTTGCAGGATAAACTGAGGACCCATTACAACTGTAATGGGCATAACATGATCCAGTACAATCTCTTGATGTACCTCTGACCATTAACCCTTCCCTGCCCTTAGCGCCCGACTGTTCACTCTGCCTTCCGGTCCTTAGTGCCCGAAAGCGCCTGGCTATATTATCATTACACGTCTGCTATCTATGCGATAGTTTTGTATTTTTTTCTAGCAGTGAAGTGTTTGTAAAGCATTTATGAACACACAGTACAATCTACAAGTCTTAGAAAATAAAAAGAAGAGCGATAATCTGTCGACACTGCGTAGGCAACGGTCTTGAACTTCCTCGAGCGTGGGTCAGCTGCTTCGTTCATAAACATGGCGGGATTCAATACTGCCGGCATTGAAACTGAACTAAATATAGGTGAAGAAAGTGACATAGAATCATAGAGTAGGGCTGTAGGTAAATTTTTAATGAGTGAATAACATATCAATGAAGAAAATTTTAGTGTTAACACTGATATAAGTGAAAACGGATTTTGAGAAATTGGACCTGATGGCGATGCCACGGCATTTCAGGTAACGCAAACATTTTGTTTCATTACTCCTAATGATTATATGGATGATGTTGTACCTGACCATAATTTTGAAAGAGTATTACGAGAAACAGATTATTTTTGCATATGCTAGGAGACAAACTATTCAGTGACATAGCCAATTGCATATATATCCATGCAGAAGTCAAACAGGCACATTCTGGTAAAATAAATACAGAATGGGAGGACACTTGCTCAGAGGAAATAAAAGCTGATATACACGGACATCATTCCACTTCCAGAATGACGTAACTATCGGTTTAGAGGGATTGAGACAACATAAGAATGTGGCAAATACAGCCTACCTCTGTGTAAGGTATCATCAGCAGGGGGTGGAGGTTTGATCCAACAACCGTATGACTCTATGAATAGAGAAAGGGATGTGATTTATTGTTTTCTAATATTATTGAAAATTCAAATATATTGTGATCAATAGTTTTTATTATGTTTAACCTTTAAACAATGTCCTCTGCTTCAATTTTTCCTAAATAGGTTGAAACCTGGGCATAAGCGGAATGAAAATGTGGGCGGGAAAGGGTTACGTCAGCCTGTGATTATCTGAAGGTCCGATCGGCCATCAATTGTGATGCCACCCCACACCATGACTGAGCCGCAGACAAATATGTCCATTTCCTGGATTTCTGCTTCATTATAACCTTCACCATGACAACGATATAAGTGTATACATAGGTCGCAACGTGTTAGATCAAAGCTGGACTTGTCTGTAAACAATACATTGCGGACCTGATGAGGCCTTCTTGGTCTTAAACCTGTCTCTCGGAATCTGTTGTGTACTGTTGTCACTGACACTGCAATCAGTTGCCCGTGGAGCAGAAAGAGGTTAAAGAAGGTGCTGGGGTGAATGGGTCTATCTACAATTCCAAAATCAACTTAAAACTTGAACTGAAGGTTATATGTTTTCAAAAACACAATGACTCAACAAATAATAACATGTCAGGTAAAGAAGCAATCGTGAAACAGGACTAAGAAAATCCAAAATTGGTGATTTTTACAAATTCTGGGCTTCAAGCCCCTAGTTTTACAATTTAAAGATGGAAGAGGAACTATTTAGTTAAGGGCAGAAATCCCTTAATTCAAAAGCACTTGCTCCAAAGCCTTCCAGAGGCAATCAAAACTCTTACCAAAATTTTGGAAAAAGACCTCAGCTTCTTATAGCCCACTCAAGGCAACATTACAATTTCACACTCTCTGGCCTTCCATGGCCCAACTACTACAAATTGAAACAGGGGTATCTAGTACCCAACCTAATGGGCCTTCATGGGAAAAGAACAGGTTAGATAACTGGCCCAAACACAAAATGAATGGAGGCGCACACTGCTCTCCAAGATAATGAAAACTTAAAAACCTACAGGGCTCTAGGCCGATGAAACAGGGGCTATTCCCACACTACTGAGGTGGCTTGGATGGAAATAACTTTAATACATTACAGAAACGAAAGGTTGCAAAAACGTAGCCACCTCAAACCAAGATGAAAGGGAGCTTGAGAGGGTAACTCACTCTCTATCCCTGCTTTACAATTAAAGATTTTATGAAATTTTTACATAAACCAAAAGAAAGTCACATATTAGAAAAGTATGTTAGATGATTAAAGACTCGGACCTTCCCCTCGAACTAAACTGCGGAGGTAGCAAGAAAGAATGAAGTTATGTGGCCATTACCTATAGATGTTCTGCCGACTGAAGAAAGAGGTGGCCCCGCCTCCTGCCTTAACATCCACACAGATTGACGATGAACAATTGGCCAGGAAACACGAAAAACCGCAGTTTATAAACCCTCAGGGAAGGTTCGAGATCATTCAAGACTAATCAGGAAACACGAACTTAAATTTTATTGGCAGATTCAAAGTGAACAAGAAATGCAGGATTAGTTGAAAATTAATTACAAAAATTTGTGACTGGCTAGATTCAAAACTGGCGGAAAGAAAAGGAAGTATTGCCAACCCAAAAATAAAAGAACATAGATCAGTTATGGAAAACCTAGAAATACAAAACTTCTTTAAGTTATAAGTTCTTTCACCTTGCACCAGAGTGCATGATCATAGTTCTTTGGTGGTGTCATCTGTAGAAAAATGTTCAAACTTCTTGATAAATAGCAAAACAAAATAAGGAGAAATTCAGTCAGTTTAGGAAACTTCACAACAAAACAATATTTCAATGGCGACATCTTCTGAGTAAAGTTCCAACTTGTTGTGTTACCAGTTTCACTGTCTGAGAGGAGTTCATTTAACGCTAATTTTGAATGTGCGGCGTTGCGGTGTACCTCCGGTAACTTTTTGATGAATACTAATAAATAAAATCATGAATACTATATAAATAAAATATGTAAATATATAACATTACTCAAAAGCTTCATAAAATACTTAAAATAAATTAAATTAATAAAAATAGTTAATCGAAATGGCCGTAGTATGGGCGCCAGAGTTCACCAGAATGGATCCCTCGAATTTAGATAGAGCATGATAAACTTTATATCCCAGGGCGTGTACATAATGCTACGTACTGGTACATCTGCTGTAGGCCTTACCTAACCTCCTGAAAATGACTAAATAGGTAGGAACTGCACCTAGGTTCATCAAATAACTCCACTGATTCTAAAATAGCTAACAATATTCCTAACAAAATCCGTGCGTAAGCACCTCATCAACACACAACATTATACATATAACACACACATAAAATATTGCTGGAAGACTCCATATTTACAACAACAATGAAAACAGTGGGAAAACGAAAGCGAGAACTAAACTACCATTTGTAGATAGTCCGATGAACAATGTACATATATGTAGATAAATACCCTTCACTGTCTCTGTATCAATACTACTTGCCGATTCTCACAATCGGCAGTTATCACATCACACAGATACTGTACCTTGTAATACTGTGTTCACATATTTTAACACTTGTTGTAAAGATATATACATTTGAGCAACACACGCCTGTCGATCCTCAACATAAATTATGGAAAGTCTGAGATAGCTTTCACCAACATATAATGTCAGACCTCCACAAGTATTACAACACTTAATGCGTAATCACTCCACAATTTGTCGATCAACCACTTTCCACGAACATAACAAGACTACATTACACGAACGTTTGAAGTCCAGTCCAGTATACTGCAACCGTGTCACTACCGTACTGTATATCAGCACTACTTCCTTCCTGTACAGTTGGTCCGCACTACTTCCTTCTCGTGCAGTGTGTCAGTTCTCCTTCTTGTCCGTACTGAGTCTGGTTCCCTTTTTTTTTTTTTTTTTTTTACGGGTGGCCCCCGTAGCCCGCTCCCCAGCCGTGACCATCGACTCAATCTACATGGCCTCCGACATGCTATTAATTTCTAAGAAGAAAGAGATAGCTGGGTAGAGTGGGAAGTGATACAAAGGAGTATCTGCCTGTTTCCATGTTGGAAACGTTACCAGGCGAGATTGTGTTGGTTGGATAGTACTAAGGTATGGTATTGAAGGGTCGGGGAAAAACCACATAGGCAGAAAGAAGAAAGAGCCTACATGTAAAACCCGACTTCTTTTGATAGCACATGCAAGGATGTGGGCTGGAGATAGAGCAGAGGTTGTGTTAGTTAAGAATATGCGTCATGCAAACATAACCATTTCCTTGCCATTTTCTGTTTATTATGGGGATCAGTCCTTCTTGTCACTGCCTGGTGCGGCTGATTCCCGCCGTTTGATCAACCTTTATAGGCATCAGCATTCCCCTTCCTCTCACATAATACGTCTGGATTGGTCCTTGCCAGCCAATCATGAGTGATCCACCGTTCAGGGTTGCCCTGAACTTCTTCATGCTCCCAAGACATAAACAAACGCTGGGGTATATCACATGACTCATAGAACTTTCCTAGTACAACAACATCAACAAACACATCTCATTAGACACTGGGATGCCCGCATGAGTCATACGAATTACCAGAGTCCAAGATAGCAATGTTTTCCCACTCATGCAAAACAAATTACTCATACTACATATATGGTTACCTTCCAGCTTACAATGATTAATGACAAAATATACAAATGGAATACTGATAATAATAATAATAATAATAATTATTATTATTATTATAATAATAATAATAATAAATCGAATACTGACAATGATATCTCTAACTTCTACATACAGTGCGAGGGTGTGATATATGTACTGTCACACTCCCGGTACAATTTTGTAGGTGCCAGGCAGTAGCAGAGCGCCGGTGGAGAGAACAATTCACCAGATATTGGTCTTCTCTGGCTGATGTTTTCAGTTTTCTCCCTTGCCCTGGCTTTCGTGTGTATGTACCAGCTTCAGGAAATTGTTTCCAAACCCTCCCAACAACAGATGAAGGCACATCACTGTAGACACTGCACGAGTAGTCCAACCTTCCTGCAGTTATGTCACTGCCCGAACACGCTCTGCCTCATTCACCACCACCAAGAAGTTGTTTTTTACGTTGCACTGACACAGATAGGTCTAATGGCGATGAAGGGACAGGGAAGGGCTGGGAGTGGGAAGGAAGTGTCTGTGGCCTTAATTAAGGTACAGCCCCAGCATTTACCTGACGTGAAAATGGGAAACCACGGAAAACCATCTTCAGGGCTGCCGAAAGTGTGGTTCGAACCCACTGCCTCATCCAGATATCTCTCTTTGACTGATGGAACGTACACAAAGAGTATAGATACGTACTCCTTACTTACACTCACTAGATTACAGTGAGACATTGCTCGCCAACAACATTTGACTACTGTGAGAAAGCTATGGCTTTCCAACGAAACGTGGAGGATTGCTATCATTCTTAAAACATGTATGAAGAATAAGAGCAACAGTATATATCTTAATCAAGGGCTGCTTATGTAGTAGATGCGAGCAAATTCTTGTACCTCTATTTTTTTTTAGCAGTGTATATGTCTACTATTCATTAAAAATGCCAGTTTGGTTTCTACACCAAACTGTTTTCCCCACTGGAGTCTGGACAGAAGTGAAACAATTCTTATACATTGCTTTCACTAATTCCCATGATTGCCTTCCACATCCTTTTCTTTGCAGAGTTTCCCACCTTTTCTCTATTAACACTATCATATGCCTTCTCTAGATCAAGGAATACCATCACTAGATCTTTTCCATATTCGCACCGTTTTTCCACCAGTAATCTCATTATATATATATGGTCAAGGGACATAAAAAGTCTGGACAAGGAAAGAATACGACACAAAGCATATAATCTGCCATGGAACAATATTTTACGCATGGATGATACTGAACTAAGGTTAAGTTAAAAGGAGATTCCCACCTTCCAATACTTGTCAATTTCTTATAGCCAGTTTATTGTTTACATGACATAATCCAGCTTAATTTCTAGGTGTATACTAAATAGAACATGTTTCGTTCTGATTATGGAACATCCTCGGCTAAAAGATTAACAAAAAATGGCAGGACAATTTCAAAAAAATGTAATGATTATGGTGATGAAATAAAATGTTAATTCATGTTGGGTTAAAATTTCCAACAAGTCAATGTCCAAGTAACGAATAAAATCGGCGTAAGGGGTCTTCTTTATGCTGGAGGCGTATATGCTTGTTGATCTTGAATATAAAATTGAGAATATAAAAGATTTTCTTAAAATATGGTTGTCGGGGGAACTCTTGAAAACAACCACAGTTGAAGTTGAGTTTTGAAGTTAGACTGTTAAAATGAGTCTGAAACAAGAAGAAATTATGTAAGGAGGGAGATATTTTTAAAGGAGAAAACCTTGTAATAATGTATGTTGGTGAAGTGTATAAGGATATATGATATATGACCTCATAGTCAGTCATGTTGTATTTAGCGTCCTCCCTCATACCGTGCCGTCAACTGACTACGTTCCTCTGTGTGTGTGGAGCTTGCGGTAGGCGAGGAAAAGCGGAAGGAGAGGTAGGGGAAGTGGGGGAAGCAGGGGGAATGGTGTGTACGGTGGAGCTAACTGAGAAGTGGTGTTGTGATAGGCGAGGGGAAAAGAAAGGAGAGGTAGGGGGAATGTTGTGTAGGGTGGAGCTAACTGAAAGGAGGTGTGTTGGATGATTTTCTGGATCTATTTTGATGGCTTTTCTTGATAAATCTAATTAGGCAGCCTCTTCTAACAATATATTGATATTCTCTGCTCTTTCGTTAAGGGTAATGTTCAGGCTGGGGTTTTGTTTCTGATCAATCTCAATATAGTTATTTTGCAAAATATTCATTAAGTGACCTTTGTTTAACGTTTGCAGAATGGTCAAGTCCTTTTCTATTGTCGTAAAATTATGTTTATATTCACTCATATGAAGACTCATGGCCGAGTATTTCCTATGTTTCTCAGCATTAATATGTCCCTGGTATCTTACTAAGAAATTACGTCCTGTTTGCCAAATGTATGAATTGCCACAATTTGAACATTTAAGTTTATATATCCCTGAATTTGAATATCTGTTATTACTTGCAATGCTTTGGTAATTGAAAATTAAACATTGATTGTTATTATTTGTGCGAAAAGCAATTTTGAAATTCTTGTTTCAGACTAATTTTAACAGTCTAACTTCAAAACTAAACTTCAACTACGGTTGTTTTCAAGAGTTCCCCCAACAACCATATTTTACAAGTGATAAGTATCATTATTGATCCGTACTGAAGATACTATATGTAGGATGCTAAAGAGTTTATTATGTCACCTATTCAATACATTAGAAATTTTAAACATTTAGGAATCTATTATTTCCATATGAGACATGTTTCACTCTTCTTTGAGGGCATCATCAGTCATAGTACTACCTCAAGGCATGAATCAAGTACCTGATTTGTAATTTGCAAGTAATCACAGATATTCAAATTTGGGGACATATAAACTTAAATGTTCAAATTGTGCCAATTCATGTCAATTTTGTATCTTAGTATTTACAATTTAATTACAAATCAGGTACCTGATTTATGCCTTGAGGAAGTACTATGACTGGAAGTTTACACGACAGACAAGGGAAAATTATTGTTAATCAGTTGGAAAAAATGAATACTGGTACCTGGAGAGAATATATAGTCAAACTTTTTCAAGATTGAACGTTTAACAATCTGCCAATTACTGAAGAGGAAGTACGGATGCTCAAAGATGGCAAAACATCCAGGCCAGATAACATTCATACAGAGTTCCTGAAATTATTTGACGAGGAAGGCGTTATACGGTTGACAAATATCTTAAATTCTACAGAAGTAGAAAATTTCCTAAGCCATGAATGAAATCTGCATTCATATTGCTGCCTAAAAATTACAAAGTGAAATACTGTGGTGACTTTTGAACTACTAATCTAATGACATTAATTGTGCAAATGCTGGGGTTGTAACTTAATTAAGACCATGGTCGCTTCCTTCCAACTCCTAGCCATTCCCTATACCACCAATGCTATAAGACCTATCTGTGTCAATGCAACATAAAGCAAATTATAAATTTTTAAAAAAATCTTCTTTTCATTCTTCTCATAGCTGCCAATTTTTAGAAATCAAAAATAGGAAGATTTTTTAATTCTTGGATTTCATCACATATATTGCACCACGGTCTAAGTGAAAAAAGGACAGGATAAAAAGCATACATATCAATCAATCACTAGTGATCTGCATTTAGGGCATTTAGCCCAGGTGGCAGATTCCCTATCTGTTGTTTTCCTAGCCTTTTCTTAAATGATCGCAAAGAAATTGGAAATTTATTGAACACATCCCTTGGTAAGTTATTCCAATCCCTAACTCCCTTTCCTATAAATGAATATTTGCCCCAATTTGTCCTCTTGAATTCCAACTTTATCTTCATATTGTGATATTTCCTACTTTCAAAGACACCACTCAAATTTATTCATTTACTGATGTCCTCAGTATAAGATATTACCAAACTTTATTAAATACAACTGAGTTTCCAAAGTTAGGATTTACATCTTATTACACTAAAATTTGAAGGGACATGTTTAGCCCTTTATAAGGGCATCATCAGCCTTTTTACACTCATACCTCAAAGATAAAAATCAGGATCCTGATTGTCATGGTAAAAAATATAAAAATTAGAATATAAGATTGGAAATGAGAATTATACAATGTGAGAAATTGTTATGAGTTCTTAAATAAATTTTGGTAATATCTTAAACTCATGTACATTTCAATACGGACCAAACATGAAATTTGTAACATGTACTGATGTCCTCCCACGCCATCACTCCACTGACAGCTCGTCTCCTTTCTCCCAAGTCTTCCCAGCCAAAACTTTGCAACATTTTTGAAAGGCTACTCTTTTGTCGGAAATCGCCCAGAACAAATCGAGCTGCTTTTCTTTGGATTTTTCCGGTTCTTGAATCAAGTAATCATGGTGAGGTTCCCATACACTGGAACCATACTCTAGTTGGGGTTTCACCAGAGACAGTATGCTCTCCTTTACATCCTTACTACAACCCCTAAATACCCTCATAACCATGTGCAAAGATCTGTACCCTTTATTAACATTATAGAGGTAATTTTGCAGTTGCTCACAATCTTGTAACTCATTTATTACACTGTACAGAATAACATCATTTGCGAAAAGCCTTATCTCTGATTCAACAGTTACGATATCGAAAGTTACAATGTGAATTGACCATTAAATTTAAAATCTTAAACTAAAAAACATTTGAATGGTTACAAGAAAATGTACCTAATCATTCTCATTTATGACACATACATACGAATAATAATACAGTCAAACCTTGATATCACTAACATCCATTACGAAACTCGGCTGCGTGTATTGACAATAAGTTTCATCGTGAAGGGAGGAAAGTTTAACCGCAACAAACAGAAGTGACTAACGGATTTTGTTTTTCCAAACGTGTTAACGAAACTATGTTTCTTGTTTCACTACTTTATGTGTTCAATCAATCAATCAATCAATCAATCAATCAATCAATCAATCAATCAATCAATCAATCAATCACTACTGATCTGCATTTAGGGCAGTCGCCCAGGCGGCAGATTCCCAATCTGCTGTTTTCCTAGCCATTTCTTAAATGATCGCAAAGAAATTGGAAATTTATTGAACATCTTCCTTGGTAAGTTATTCCAATACCTAACTCCCCTTCCTATAAACGAATATTTGCGCCAATTTGTCGTCTTGAATTCCAACTTTATCTCTATATTGTGATCTTTCCTACTTTTAAAGACACCATCCAAATTTATTCGTCTACTGATGTCCTCCCACGCCATCTCTCCACTGACAGCTCGGAACATACCACTTAAAAAAATTAGATGGATGGCTTTTCCGGCGTTTGCTCTATTAACCAGCGTTTCGTCTTAGGTCTGACACTAGACTCTTCAGAGTGGGATGTGTCAGACCCTACCCACTGACGCTGGGGTGTATGCAGGTGAACTTATCAGAAGCTTATTTATGAAGCACAGTCTGATAACTGCATATGGGAGATAAAACTCCACAATGGAATTAATGCCCGCCTAGCAATTCCAAATGGAAATTCTAAGTTCCCATGGAGGGAATTAAGATTCTTTTCCACCAATAGAGCATATCAAAAATTAGATGGATGGCTTTTCCGGCGTTTGCTCTATTAACCAGCATTTCGTCTTAGGTCTGACACTAGACTCTTCAGAGTGGGATGTGTCAGACCCTACCCACTGACGCTGGGGTGTATGCAGGTGAACTTATCAGAAGCTTATTTATGAAGCACAGTCTGATAACTGCATACGGGAGATAAAACTCCACAATGGAATTAATGCCCGCCTAGCAATTCCAAATGGAAATTCTAAGTTCCCATGGAGGGAATTAGATTCTTTTCCACCAATAGAGCATATCAAAAATTAGATGGATGGCTTTTCCGGCGTTTGCTCTATTAACCAGCGTTTCGTCTTAGGTCTAACACTAGACTCTTCAGAGTGGGATGTGTCAGACCCTACCCACTGATTGGTGGAAAAGAATCTAATTCCCTCCATGGGAACTTAGAATTTCCATTTGGAATTGCTAGGCGGGCATTAATTCCATTGTGGAGTTTTATCTCCCGTATGCAGTTATCAGACTGTGCTTCATAAATAAGCTTCTGATAAGTTCACCTGCATACACCCCAGCGTCAGTGGGTAGGGTCTGACACATCCCACTCTGAAGAGTCTAGTGTCAGACCTAAGACGAAACGCTGGTTAATAGAGCAAACGCCGGAAAAGCCATCCATCTAATTTTTGATATGCTCTATTGGTGGAAAAGAATCTAATTCCCTCCATGGGAACTTAGAATTTCCATTTGGAATTGCTAGGCGGGCATTAATTCCATTGTGGAGTTTTATCTCCCGTATGCAGTTATCTGACTGTGCTTCATAAATAAGCTTCTGATAAGTTCACCTGCATACACCCCAGCGTCAGTGGGTAGGGTCTGACACATCCCACTCTGAAGAGTCTAGTGTCAGACCTAAGACGAAACGCTGGTTAATAGAGCAAACGCCGGAAAAGCCATCCATCTAATTTTTGATATGCTCTATTGGTGGAAAAGAATCTAATTCCCTCCATGGGAACTTAGAATTTCCATTTGGAATTGCTAGGCGGGCATTAATTCCATTGTGGAGTTTTATCTCCCGCATGCAGTTATCAGACTGTGCTTCATAAATAAGCTTCTGATAAGTTCACCTGCATACACCCCAGCGTCAGTGGGTAGGGTCTGACACATCCCACTCTGAAGAGTCTAGTGTCAGACCTAAGACGAAACGCTGGTTAATAGAGCAAACGCCGGAAAAGCCATCCATCTAATTTTTGATATGCTCTATTGGTGGAAAAGAATCTAATTCCCTCCATGGGAACTTAGAATTTCCATTTGGAATTGCTAGGCGGGCATTAATTCCATTGTGGAGTTTTATCTCCCGTATGCAATTATCAGACTGTGCTTCATAAATAAGCTTCTGATAAGTTTACCTGCATACACCCCAGCGTCAGTGGGTAGGGTCTGACACATCCCACTCTGAAGAGTCTAGTGTCAGACCTAAGACGAAACGCTGGTTAATAGAGCAAACGCCGGAAAAGCCATCCATCTAATTTTTGATATGCTCTATTGGTGGAAAAGAATCTAATTCCCTCCATGGGAACTTAGAATTTCCATTTGGGACATACCACTTAGTCGAGCAGCTCGTCTCCTTTCTACCAAGTCTTCCCAGCCCAAAATTTGCAACATTTTTGTAACGCTACTCTTTTGTCGGAAATCGCCCAGAGCAAATCGAGCTGCTTTTCTTTGGATTTTTTCCAGTTCCTGAATCAAGTAATTCTGGTAAGGGTCCCATACACTGGAACCATATTCAAGTTGAGGTCTCACCAGAGACAAATATGCTCTCTCCTTTACATCCTTACTACAACCCCTAAATACTCTCATAACCATGTGCAGGGATCTGTACCCTTTATTTACAATCATATTTATGTGATTACCCCAATGAAGATCTTTCCTTATATTTATGCCTAGGTATTTACAATGATCCCCAAAGGGAACTTTCACCCTATCAACGCAGTAAGTAAAACTGAGAGGACTTTTCCTATTTGTGAAACTCACAACCTGAATTTTATCCCCATTTATCATCATACCAGTGCCTACTGTCCATCTCACAACATTATTGAGGTCATTTTGCAGTTGCTCACAATCTTGTAATTTATTTATTAATCTGTACAGAATAACATCATCTGTGAAAAGCCTTATCTCTGATTCCACTTCTATATACATATCATTGATATATATAAGAAAACATAAAGGTCCAATAATACTGCCTTGAGGAATTCCCCTCTTAATTTTTACAGGCACAGATAAACCTTCACCTACTCTAATTCTCTGAGTTCTATCTTCTAGAAACAGAGCCACCCATTCAGTCACTCTTTTGTCAAGTCCAATTGCACTCATTTTGGCCAGTAGTTTCCCATGATCTACCCTATCAAATGCCTTAGATAAGTCAATCGCAATACAGTCCAACTGACCTCCTGAATCCAGGATATCTGCTATATCTTGCTGGAATCCTACAAGTTGGGCTTCAGTGGTATAACCTTTCCTAAACCCAAACTGCCTTCTGTCAAACCAATTATTAATTTTGCAAACATGTCTGATATAATCAGAAAGAATGTTTTCCCAAAGTTTTTAATTAAAATGATGCCGTAAAATAGAGTTTCTTTGTATATTTTAAAGTACCATTAAGCCTAATGCATTCAGTAAAAGCCTGTAGATATATATGATTCAATTATGTGCTATACATGCTCAAAAACGGTATTCTCAAAATTTCGATAACTCGAAATAAAATTTATCTCCCGAGATGATTCGCATAATAGTTTCCTTTATTAGACAGTAAAACGAACGGAAATTTAATTTTATATGTATCTCTAAACACTTGGAGATAACTTTTGTTTTCTTTCTTTTTTTTGGCCATAACGTGAAGAGAAAATACCAGAAACTGTCACCGACACAACTCTCTGAAATACATTCAACTCATTAAAATTATGAAGTAAGAATAAACAAAAATGCACTGAAATACGCGAAACTACCACACACAAAACAGGTCGGTACGTCTCATACATCATTAACATATGACTTTGACACAGGGAAAAGCACAGAACCGCTATAAAAAACATGACATACAAGTCCAACGAAATTACACACAGAAACAATGTTAATAGTGCGCAAACCACACAATTAGCCGGTTTCTGGTACACCACAGTTACTTGTGAGTTACCTAAACGTGCTTGTAACTTTAACTGCGCTGTTAACTTTAATGAGTTTCCGGAAACTTAAATCAAGATTTATAACCCCTGGTAATAAACAGTACAGTTACCGTCATGTTTAGTATCTCTCGTCCTCCAATAGATGTCTATACGCAAATGTTTTTAGGGTTATTTTGGTAATATCTAGTTACTTTTACTAGCAGAAGTTTTCTATAATGAAAATTGGTTGGCAAACGTGTACATAGACATCTCAATCGCAATGCGATTATAAGAAGTCAGTGAATGATAGATATTTGGTGCGACACAATACGGAAATGTTGGATAATTCTAAACGTTACAAGTAACTATTCTCATTTTGGTTCCGTATTGAAGTTGACGTATGTATTGTATTGAACAGGTGGACTTATAAATATTGTAATAATATTTGAGGCATAATTCTAAACGTGCGAAAAATTTCAGTCCTTTCGAGAGGAACTTGTTAATAGACCTCGTTCTTCAAAGAAAAGAAGTGATTGAGAATAAGAATACTGATGGGGCAACAGTAGCTCAGAAAAAAAGTTAAAGTAAAGTAAAACAGTTAAAAGAACTGTATTTCGTTATGAAAAGGAAAGCAAGAAAGCACAATAACGAAGACAGGGTAAGTACTGATATATCCTCTAACTGGTAACGTGCACTGGTGACGTGAGGTCTCTGAGACTTGTGACAAAAATAGAGTTCAATGAGAAACATTCGGCATCTTATACAAGTACTACTATTATTTTATCAGATTCAGCATGTAATAATCTCTCATAATATGAATATATGTAGAACCTAATAATGCAAAAATTACATATATATTCCCTTCTTTGTTACTCACAGTACGTAGACATCCTTGTAAATTTCAACTGATTGTTGTCGTCACTAAAAATGTTCTTCAAATTACCAAACAGATCACTTTTCACTGATCCAAAACAAAACGAGTGTAAACAAATGAAAACGTGTAGCACACTTTGGAACCTAACATTCCGGCACTGAAGTTTTTTACTGATGTGACACTCATTCGTCCTTGATGTAACTGGTGCAAATTTTTTTAGTACACTGCGAACAAACTGGCAACTTACACTTTTCTTTTATATGTAATTTTACTTGATAAGCTCCCAAACCCTTCAAGAAATCCACTTTATCCGGTCTTTCAGGCTGCAACTTGAACAACATAAAGCCTTACAAACTGCAATCTACAATAGCCGAAAGAAATTAGCCTTATCACTATATTTTTCATAGTAGTTCCCTAATGTACTCCTCGAACTGAGGATTTGTAATCTTAATAACTGCAATGGACCAGCCATTTGATATGTTTTACTTCTGCGGGCCACGCAACATGCATTGACGAAATACTCTCCTAACTGGTGACATGAGCTCTGGCTGTCCACTTGAGAATTTTAATCGTAGTGAGCTAACCCTGACCTTGGGTATGAAGTGTGTTGACACAGATAAGAAGGTAACAAACTACAGCTCCCTGCAAGATTTATAATTAAAGAAGTCCAGATGTTTTATATTTCGTGGGAGTATATGAGACCTCACATCACCATTTAAATGATATAATAAAATTAAAAGAGCAATGAAAAATCTGTATTTATTACTCAGCAGGCTTATATTAAATGCATACCAGAAACTAAGATGTTGATTATTTAGTATAAATGTAAATATTAATGGTGAATGTTCTTTAATTTCAGATTGGGTGTTCACTAACTGGTGGTGGGACTCATGAAACAAAGGCTGGCGAAATAGATCTTAAGATTATAGGGCCGGGCTGAGTGGCTCAGACGGTTGAGGCGCTGGCCTTCTGACCCCAACTTGGCAGGTTCGATCCTGGCTCAGTCCGGTGGTATTTGAAGGTGCTCAAATACGTCAGCCTCGTGACGGTAGATTTACTGGCACGTAAAAGAACTCCTGCGGGACAAAATTCCGGCACCTCGGCGTCTCCGAAAACCGTAAAAGAGTAGTTAGTGGGACGTAAAGCAAATAGCATTATTAAGATTATAGGTGCACTGTAAGATCAATTTGAACCAGGTGAAAATCCATTTGATTCCAATTCTATTTTGTTTAATGATTCAGTTCCCGTATTCGAAGATACGTCTACAGTAGAGGCGTCATGTACCGAGGAGGTTGTAAGTGAAACAGCTAGGACATATGACACCATCCAAGTGGAATCAGTGACTGAAGCCAATGATAAGGTGGACATAAATGTAGTGAATGAAATGTTGTCGACTCCAGCACTCCCTAGGCCTAAACCAGCACCTAAAAGAAAATCGGATTATGTCCACAGCGTCAGTGAAAGCATTGTAAATAGAAAGAAAGCCAAAACTGATATAGATGAAGAACTTGCAATAATTAAAAAAGAAGGAATTTGAAATGAAGGAAGTAAAACATAATAAAAAATGTGAAATATTAGACATTCAAAAGAAGAGTGCTCTTAAGCAGTTGGAAAAACAAGAATATGAATTTAAAATTAAGGAACTTGATTACAAAATAAAATTAAAACAATTTGAAATGATGTATGAAAAATCTAATACTATTTTCCTTTTTTGCGTGTCATATTAATGTGAAAATTAGCCTATGTTAATACATTATAATTTGTGGTAATCTATAGTCTAATACATCAATTTATATTAGTATATAAATTTCATATTTACATATTCTGAAAATGCTTTCCACAATTGCGGCACGAACAGCATTACCCTCATTATCAGGTAGGTTTTCTGTGGGTACTGGGTCGTCGTAATCTGCATCCATTTCCATGAACGGCATATCCACTTTTTCTTCTATCGCTAAGTTGTGTAATATAGCAGCTGCCACTATTGCTGTTAAAGTTGTTTGTCGTTTGGTGCGAAATCCCAAAGCCAGGATAATAGGGAAACGTCTCTTAAGAACTCCAAAGCACTGTTCAATGCAATTTCTTGTTCATATATGTGCTGAATTGTATCGTTCTTGCGCATTATTTTGAGGATTTAGAATCGGCATAAGAATGAATTTCTTCTGCTGGTATGCACTGTCAGCAAGTAAAAAAGAGTTTGGAAATTCTCCTCGAACAAATTTGAGATTCAGTGCAGATGTACTGAAGATTGTGCTGTCATGGGTTGAACCTGGCGAGCAACAATATCCATGATGCGCAGATTTTTATCGCAGACTACTTGAACGTTATAGGAAAAGTAGGATTTTATATTTCTATACCGTTCTGCATTTTTACCACCCGTGAGTCCCATTAATGCATCCTATTACAGAGGGAAAGCCAGAAATGGCATGGAAAGTTCTTTTCGTTTCTGCAATTTCTACTGGGTTTCTTGGCATGTAAATAAATTTGTTCCGCAAAGCAGCAATTTGAGGGAGCACCTTCTGCAATATGCGACATGTCGTTGATTTATGTAGGTTAATGTCATCACCTAATAAAATTTGGAAAGCTCCTGTTGCTAGAAATCTTAGGGTAATCAGAATTTGATTTAATGAACTTACAGATTGGTTTTGGTGTGTTTCAGGTCTAATATTTTGACCAATTTGATGTTCTAATCTCATCACTGTCTGTTTTCTTATCCTGTACCTCATCTGAAATTCGGTTTCATTAAAGTGATCGAATGGATTTTTCGAAGCCCTGAACACTCGTGGCATTGGTAGAGCACCCAAAACAGCCAAATCATCTTCGTCTGACGACACAGAATTTGATGATGACGAGGAAGACGAAGATAATAATAATTCCATTCTGCTCATATGAACTAGTATCGTAATACCACCTACAATACTATAAACGCAGGCTATCTACCGTAACGTAAAAAAGAAAAGAAAGCACGTAAACACTACAATGAATGACTGAATATATTATAATCAGATTATTATCACTTACTAATGTTTACGAAACTAATACAAGACCTTGTACGAAACAGGAATGAAGTGGCGCTGCATATCGGTATTTGTTGGGATCAGTTCTAACATAGAGGTAACCACAGCTTTAGCTGCAGTTACCAGTCACTGCGCAGTTAACTGTGAAGAAGACGGTAACTGTTGTTTCGGAAACTCATTTTGAACATATCATCATCTTAAGTCACTGATAACTACGCATCTAGAGGTAACTGTCGTTCCAGAAATCGGCCAAATATGAAACTCATTCTTTCGTCCCGATTAACTGAGTCGCTAGACGTCCGAAATCCCCAGCCGTAAAGCACACATGCTGCTGTACCGAGCAGGAAACACGATACACAAAGGCGACGGATGATACACTCGCGAAATAAAGCATCAAACAAAAACGCTTGAAAATGAAGTTGGGTAAATTACACAAGCACACAAGAATTTATCCTTTATCCTAGGGGAAGAGTATTGACTGTACTGGAGGTTATATTGGTCAAAAATAGGAAAAAGAAATTTTAAATTGGAAGAAGTGCTAAAAAAACGGAAAGTTTCCGGGTAAATTGGAAGGGTTGGCATGCATGTACTTCTTCATGGTGTGCCTATCCATTATGGATGTTGATGATCAGCATGGCAACACTTCTTTTAACCGTACTTGATCTGAAAAGTCCATCCGAACTTGTACTGAACCATATTCTCAAGTTCTTAATTCAAGAAATTCAACTGCTTCCAGCTTCTCTATTTCCTTCTCTCTTCTCACGGAAAATCAATAGTAGTAAACCATATCTTTGCCTGTCACTCATGATATGCCCTAAATACTGCAATTTACAGGCTTTTAGTGTCAAAACAATCTCTTTCTGCATTCCTATTCTTTCCAGAACAGTGTCATTGCTGATTTGGTCTGTCCAAGAAATCCCGAGTATCCAACAGTACAACAATATTTCATGGATTTCCGGTTTCTTACTCAAAGTTTGTATCAAAACCCAGGACTCAACTTCTTATAAATTATGAACTGTCACTCAACAGGGGGAAAAAAAAGTCAAAATACAAGATTGTTATGAAGAATAAATAATCATCCTGAGCATTCGATGATTAATAATTACCCAATAAAAAGTGTTTAAAAATGTACATACCCGAGGATATCAATTAACAGAAGATTGAGATCAGTCATCAGTAGAGCTTGGATTTCCATGCACTATCAAATCTCAAAATATGCATGCATTCATGCGCACTACCATCTGGCAAAACATGCACAATAAACTGGAAAATGTGTACTATCAAAATTCAGTTCCTTTTGAAACATTGTACAACACCTCATTTCTTCAAACTGTCTTGATTCAAGCTCATCCATTTATCTGTCAGCACATTCTTAAGCACAGAAAATGACATTTCTACGTCACATGAAGCGACAGGTGCATACTTAAATAAAGACATTTGGGACAAAGTGAGGTCAACTAGTACGTCCTTTGCATTTTCATCACAATACATATGTTATAAGCTTGACAAATTCAAAATTAGGATTTGAAGGGGTCACTTGGTTCAACCTATCTCTAGCTGCCGCAGCTACTTCTCCGTACAGTGACTGTAGACACATTTGAATATCCTCAATAACTGGTAACGATTGCCCGCTGCGATAACAAAGACATGTTCCGAGTAGAAAATTCCAAGATAATAACGGAAGAAGGTTCGGTGTAAAACCAAGGTTTGTAAGCTGCTATCTCAGTAACGTGGCATCACAGAAGTACGATACAATTTTTGTTTTGTTCGTCTAACATAGGCTAGATGAAAAAATGAGCCGTCAATGATTAATGCACAATTTATGGTTCAATTTATAGCAATGTATAACTAGGACACCTTATTTCTAAGCCTTCCGGCTTACGTCAATGTTTACTAAAAAGATAAGAAGGTGCATAGTTAATTGAATTACAGGACCTCTACCGTATGTACTAACTTTGGTTGTCATATTAGGATGCTAGGAATACATTCTCACCGTCTCTCAATAATAAACATACGGTGTAACGTGAAGAAATGGTTCCAAATTCTGCAAACTAACATTCATAAAGGCATTATCTTGCAAGTTAACATTTTTTGTACGCCAAACACAGAATTATGCATGAATTTTCTCCTAAAAAGACAAAACATGCAAACATGCAGGGAAAAAGAAGGGTTATTTGGACTTGTTAAGCCATAAAACGAATACATGCAAAGTTTGAGAAGTGCAACCAGCTTATTTAGAAACATGCATTTGCATGGAAATCCGGGCTCTAGTCATCGGAGATTAAATGGCAAACAGAAAAGTCCAGGGCAGCGTTTCTAAAGATGTTAAAACTATTTAAGTGTCACGATCTATCCTTCCAATGTAAAATAAGACTGTTGAGATGTTATATCTTCCCAGTACTGCTGTAAGAAGTTGAGTCCTGGATTTTGATACCAACTTTGAATAAGAAACCAGTTGCTGTTGTTGTTGTTGTTGTTTGAGTCATCAGTCCATAGGCTGGTTTGATGCAGCTCTCTGTGCCACCCTATCCTGTGCTAACCTTTTTATTTCTGCATAACTGCTGCATCTTACATCTGCTCTAATCTGCTTGTCATATTCATACCTTGGTCTACCCCGACTCTTCTTACACCCTACACTTCCCTCAAAAACCAACTGCATAAGTCCTGAGTGTCTGAAAATATGTCCTACCATTCTCTCTTCTTCACGTTAAATTTAGTCACAACGATCTCTTAGCAGAAGCCAATTAAATATGGTTGTATTATTGGATATTCAGGATTTCATGGACAGACTACATCAGCAATGACAGTGTTCTAGAAAGATCAGGAAAGCAGAACGAGATTGTTTTGACAGTAAAATCCTGTAAATTAGAGTCTCTTTTTTTTTCCTTGCTAGTTGATTTACGTCGCACTGACACAGATAGGTCTTATGATGACCATGAGACAGGAAAGGCCTAGGAATGGGAAGAAAGCGACCGTGGTCTTAATTAAGGAACAGCCCCAGCATTTGCCTGGTGTGAAAATGGGAAACCACGGAAAACCATCTTCAGGGCTGCTGACAGTGGGGTTCAAACTCACTGTCTCCTGGATGCGAGCTCACGGCTGTGCGTTCCTAACCGCACTGCCAACTTGCCCGGTAAATTGGAGTATTTAGGGCACATCATGAGTGACAGGCAAAGATGTGCTTTAATATTATTGATTTTCCAGGGGAAGAGAAAAGGAAAGAGAGAAGCTGGAAGCAGAATTTCTTGAACGAAGAACTTGAGAACATGGTTCATTACAAGTTCAGAGAGACTTTCAGATCAAGTACAGATAAAAGAAGTGCTGCCATGCTGATCAACATCCAAAATGGATACCCACCCCAAGAAGAAAAAGGAGAAGATTTTAATTTTTTTTTTTTTTTTCAGTTTGCTTTACGCTGCACCGACACAGATAGGTCTTAAAGCAATGATGGTATAGGAAAGGGTTAGGAGTAGGAAGGAAGTGACCTTGGTCTTAATTAAGTTACAATCCCAACATTTGCCTGGTGTGAAAATGGGAAACGACGGAAAACCATCTTCATGGCTGCCGACAGCTGAGTACAAGCTGAAGTAACCCAAAAAGTGCGACCACTTGATCAGGAAGTAGAAGAAGAAGAAGAGCATTAGTGACTTGGGAGTATAAATTTTGTGTAGCTCCTGAAATTCATAGCTTTTGGTGTTGAGATTGTATTTGATTCACTGTACGATTTTTTTTCTCGCTGGCAGTCTTCTAATATATGTGTACAAATAAGGACAAAAAAATAACAAAGGTAATAGAAAGTGTAGAAATGGAACTGACTCAGGAAGAAGAAATGAAAAGGGAAGCAGGGGCAGTTAGAAGACAAGAGTTCATTGAAGAACTTAGCAAGCTACTGGGTAGCATTCAGTCAGACGATGAACAAAGATATAGTTGAAGAAGTTGAGCAAAATACAGATTTGGAACTATCAGCAGATGAAACAGAACAAAGTTTCTGGTCCGTTTTACACAAGAAAAGACTGAGAATCAAAACTGAATATGCACTGCCCACCACAGAACAGATCAGCTGCCGAACACAATTAGTAACATTTATGACCGGTTAAAACTGATAGTAAGAAATACATCCACTCAATTAGAATGTTGGAAATTATTTTTTACTGATGCTATCACGAAATCGTCCGACTTGGTGGCTGAATGATCAGCTTACTGGCCTTCAGTTCAGAGAGTCCAGTGTTCGATTCCAGGCCGGGTCGGGGATTTTAATCGCTTCTGATTAATTCTTCTGGCTCGGGGACTGGAGTTTGTGTCCTTCCCAACACTCTCCTCTTCATATTCACACAACACACTACAGTACCAACCACCATAGAAACACGCAATAGTGATTACGTCCCTCCATATAGGGTTAGCGGCAGGAAGGGCATCCGGCCGTAAAACAGGGCCAAATCCACAGTTCGCACACGCGACCCCACACGTATGGAAAAGTGGTAGGAAAAAAGAAGAAGAAGAAGTTATCATTGATGAAATCATTAATTTTACTAATCAAAGCATTAAAAAACTGTGTTCAAATTTCAGCTGTCCTAGAGATATGCACAATACTATGAGAATTGAAACTGAAGCTTTCATAAGACTTCTCTACATGCTGGGCTGAGTGGCTCAGATGGTTAGTGGTGGTGGTGATTGTTGTAGGAGGAAGTACAAATATTAAGGGTTATAAATTTCATGTTGTAGGTCCATACAAATTAGCAACCAACCTCTATTAACACTAATCAGAGAGAAAATATGGAAGGGATCCAATACTTCAAAAAAATGAAGATATCGGCCAAAGGAAGACAAGGGCCATGAAGGGTATGAAAATGAAATACTCCCTAGGCCCCGACACCTAATACCGTCAGGATAAAAAAGAACAAGAGTTGGCCAAGTGAGGTCAGAAGTGAGGAGCCTGGCACAAGTAACTGGAAGCAATGCCAGGACTCAGCTAAGGGCTCCGTGGTCCCCAACCCACGCTCCCAAATCGAGAGGCCTTTTTAGTCGCCTCTTACAACAGGCAGAGGATACAGTGGGTGTTATTCTACCGCCCCCACCCACAGGGGGAACTCAGATGGTTAAGGCCCTGGCTTTCTGAGCCCAGGTTGGCAGGTTCAAAAAGAAATTGATGAAATTGACTTCAGTTCCTCTTGCAAATTAGCTTCTAGCCTAACAATGCACAAGTTAACATTGGTTGGAATGCTACAAAAAGATAAAAAGAAGGTGCCTCCTTTATTTTCACCAAGCCACTCTGCTGGAAACAGCAGTATTTTTGGGTTCATCAAAGAAAAACTCTACTTGTTCTTATCCTGTGACGCCTTATTCTGTTTTCCAAATGTAATATATATTGTTCAACCTTTTTATCAAAAAGATCCATTTCAGTATCAGACATGGATTATTTTTTTAAAACAATGTATGACAATTACTTTTAGACGAACATTTCAATTTTTCAAAGTGATTTTGGTATAAGTTCTGTTTTATTCAATATTTTTGTACTGTAAACATTTGCATCCACAGTAATAACATTTGTAAATATTCATCAATATGTTTTATGTAAATTATTATGACTCGTTAGACCACTGTGAGTTTTAAGATTGATTGAGGCTGATGATGCCCAATAAATAGTGGGCAAAACATGTACCCTTCAAATTTCTGGTAATTTCCATGTGTATTTAACCACACAATAGTGGAATAAATTGTATTGAATAGGTGGTATTAAAATTACTCCTTGTATAAACTTTGTGATTACCCATAGGGCTTACCGAGTTTTGTTCTTCGTATCAAGGGGCTTAAAATTAGCTTTGTCTCATCCTTTTACGACAAATTCAATATTTCGCCTATATTAGCTTGTTATTTTTATATCTCCCCCTGACGCACCCCCTTCAATTGTTTTGAAAATAAAACACAGCCCATGTTACTCACTGGCAATGTATCATTTTTTATAGGTGAAGTAATTTGTAAAATCGGTTCAGTAGTTTTTTAGTCTATCCGTTACAAACAAATATACAAATTTTTCCTCTCTATATTAATATAGAAATACTTGGTGAGTTTAAACACATAAAAATATTGGAAACATATATGTAAAAAACACGTGTTAAATTGAAAAGTTCATGTCTTGCAATGTTCTTTCTTCAGGCTTCCCTGTTGGGTTCTTATACACCTATGTTTACATTGTTTGATTTTAAGCTCGTAAACAGTTCTTGAGGAAGTTCATTTGACCAATTACGTATTCATGTATGTTTGTAGCGAAACCCAAGTCGTTGGATGGTCAAGTATTGTTGGTAGAGATGATATGTAGCTCAACTGTTGTGTTTTAATGAATTTGAGCGGATTATAAAGTCTTGAATTTTAGGTTTCTTCTTACCGAAACAGAATCCGCAAAACTCATAACAATGAACCCTCAACTACAAACCACAAAAGCCTACCCTAAAATACATAAAGAAAACTTACTCATGAGACAATCATAAATTACAGAGCTAGCCCAACTTATAAACTTTCACAGTTCATTCATAAATACCTTAAAGAGCATTACTCATTTTTAACACACAAAACAGTACAAAACTCAATAGAATTTTGCAATAGAACTAAAGAATTAAAGATTGAACAACACCATACTCTTGCTTCATTTGATATAACAAACATGTATCCAAACATTCCCACTAAACAAACAATTGAAATAATCGAATCTAACCTAAAAAAAAACTATAGCAATTTGAGCACCCTAGAAATAGAAGAATTCATGAATTTACTTGAATTTGCCATAAATAATAATTACTTTAAATTTCACGAAACCATGTACCAACAACAAGGCCTACGGGATACTAGCAGAAACTTATATAGATCACCTAGAATATACATCAATCAATAAAATAGAAAACATATACTTCTGGTACAGATTTGTTGACGATATATTTGTAATCATAGACGAATCCAACCAACGAAAACACCATATTAGACAAACTCAACCCATTGGACCCCCAAATAAAATTTACTAAAGAGACTGAAAATAACTGTACTTTAAATTACTTGGACCTAACAATAACCAGACATAGCAACTATTTATCTTACAAAATCTACAGGAAACCCACATGTAATTCAAATACCATAAAAATCAATTCCATTCACCCCATCACACATAAAAAAGCAGCTTACTATAGCATGGTATACAGAGCCTTCAACATACCAATGACAACAGAAGATCTAAATAATGAACTACAATTAATCTATGACATAGCCAAATACAATGGATATAGCAAAGAAATGGTCAACAAAATCATTCATAAGATTAAATTCCAACCCAAAACCAAATTAACAAAAACAGAAAAAAACTTTATTTACCTTTAACAACACACACATATACACCATAACTATTTTTAAGAAGTACAACCTTAAAATAGCATTTAAAACCACGCACAACAGCACCAACATTATACATAACGTCAGGACAGTTAACAACAACAATAAATACAACCAATCAGGCGGAAACTTCATAATCCGTTACAACGAACACCTAAACGCAGTAAAACATAACCACTTTTCATCAATAGGTCAGCATGTAGAAGAATTCAAACACAGGTTCACGAACATTGAAAAGGATATGAAAATATTAAACAAATTCTAAGGGCCCCCTGCTCAACATAACCGAAGATCTCTATATTTCCCTGGACCAATACGCCAATCCTAATTACAATATTAATGACATTGCGAAAAAAACCAGTATCATTTTCAATAAAGCTATTCCCACCCTAAAAAATGATTACCTTAAAATAGTAAATAAACAGAACACAGCACGTCCCAGAAGACCGACGAACAACAAGCCCAGCTCCACCCCTACCCCCACTATTGCCACTCCCCCTTCCCCTCCATCCATACCCCTCACTACAGCGAACATAAGTCCCAGACGTACATAAAGCAGTGCACAACAAGCGCTTAAACAGAATGTCGCTCAATCATAACAACACAGCAGTAAGTACCTATTCACTTCCACACACAACTTCAGGCATTCCTTCAAATTCACACTGTACTCATACTAGTTTATCTTTCACAGATAACAGCAGCTCCTATACAAGGATACAGACAAGGGGAGGTCACCACCAATAGCTTATATTCACCAAACCTAAAATTCAAGAATTCATAATCCGCTCAAATTCATTAAAACACAACAGCTGAGCTACATATCATCTCTACCAACAATACTTGACCATCCAACGACTTGGGTTTCGCTACAAACATACATGAATACATAATTGGTCAAATGAACTTCCTCAAAAACGGTTTACGAGCTTAAAATCAAACAATGTAAACATAAGTGTATAAGAACCCAACAAGGAAGCCTGAAGAAAGAACATTGCAAGACCCAAACTTTTAAATTTAAGAAGTGTTTTTTTTTTTTACATATATGTTTCCAATATTTTAATGTGTTTAAACTCGCCAAGTATTTTATATATATATATATATGTTTCATGTGTTTTTAACGTGTTCAATGTAGATGTACAATTCATTTTAAGTCTAGTTAAGATTTTTACTGCCATATTGGCCTCAGATATAGTTTCAACCCCACGTAAACATAAACGATATGACGAAAACATCTAATCCACAACCCCATTAGACATCCGGATGCGCTAATGGATGACGACATCTTTGTGACACATACCAATGCCTAATGGTTGTAATATTGTAATCTATCAGCTGATGATGACTGTAAACAGTCGAAACCGGTACTGATGTGAGTCTGCTTCATAATAAACAGTACTGATAGGTGGAACATCTTTCTTGTCAATATAGGTGGTACTGTATTGCGGTCATCCACAATGCATCATACCGATGACAATAACCCAGACTCTGGAGAGTCTCAACTTGATGTTTTGAAATCAACAAAAGAGGAGCAGACATGGTGGATGAATGTAATGGTGAGTACATGATAGCAAGGACCAGTAACCGCTGGCATCTAACTCTATTCTTCATACTCCTCAACGTAGGCTAGTACTGTAGACATCAATTCGTTTTATTGTATTCAAACACCCTGGAACCCTGAAAAGTAACGGCTAACGGGGCTCTGGTGAAGTCCTTAACGGCAACTGAGGCGGAGAAGGAGACCTTTGGTACGGCAAAGTTGGCGGAGGAGGCAACCCTTCCTCTTGGGGTAAAATAAAGAGGAAAACCACTGCCTTGTGGAGAAGAGGCATCTTCAAAGGCTAAAGGAGACTACCCCAACAGAAGACAGCAGGCTTGGAGGCGTAGGTGGCAGCCCCACCACCAAGCTCAGGTGCTGTGGGCCAGTAACTCGCACAACCTTAAATTACCTTATTACAGAAACATCAACAATGAGAAACCGGACTGATCCAAAGATGACGACCTTTGGCTTGAAAAGGCTAACGAAAATTGGGCTATGGAATGTCAGGACTCTGCGGGAAAGTGGAAGGCTACAACAGGCAGTGGTATGTATGAGTTATGGCCTGAACATCCAAGGAGGCCAAGAGGAGCCTTATGGAGTGGTACCCAGTGACGGAAAGGATAACAGTGGCACGTTTTAAGACCAATATTAGAAACATTGTGTTGATAGTATGCTATGCACCTACGGAGTCGGCGGAGGAGGAAGACAAACAGGCGTTCTATGGACATCTTAACAGAAAGATTAAGAAACAGAAAAGGAAGGATATCATCCTAGTTGGAGGAGATTTGAATGCAAAAGTGGGACAGGACAACGAAGGACTTGAACATATTATGGGAAGGCATGGTTTAGGAGAACAAAATGAGAACGGACAGCTGTTTGTGGACTTCTATGCAAGCCACGATTTGGTTATTGGTGGTACTATATTTCCACATAAAGACTGCCATAAGGTGACATGGGTATCACCGGATCATAGGACAGAAAACCAGATAGATCATGTGGCTATTGGACGAAGGTGGAGGAGTTCATTGTTGGATGTGAGGAACATGAGAGGTGCGGACATTGGTGGTGATCACCATCTTGTTGTGGCTACCTTTAGAATGAAGATCCAGACACAAAAGAGAAGGATAGAGCAGATAACGAAGTGATATGATGTTGGAAAGCTAAGGGATGACAAAAATGTGAAAGAAGCCTTCAGGATAGAACTAAAGAATCAATTCCAAGCACTCGCTGAGGTGGAGGATGGAGGTGAAGGATGAAACTATTGAGGAAAAATGGGTGAAGACTAAATCTGTATTTACTGAAGTAAGTGAAAATATCCTGGGCTTTAAGGACAGGAGGAAAAAAGACTGGATAACTGACCGTACATGGGAAATTATCAGACAAAGGAAAGAGATAAAGGAAATAATGAATGCATGTAAGACAGGCAAGGAAGGCAGAATTGCAATCCAAATATGCTGCGAAGGATAAGGAAGTAAAGAGAAGTGTGAGGAGAGATCAAAGGAAGTGTATAGATGACCTATCTCAACAAGCAGAGGAGGCAACCAGAAAGGGAAATCTTAGAGAACTCTATACCATCACCAGAGTTCTGGCAAGGAAGCAGATGCAGAAAAACCGTCCAGTCAGAAACAAAGATGAAGTCCTCCTAACAAACTCCGAGGATCAACTGAAGTGATGGCAGGAACATTTCTCCGTGGTGTTAAACCACTCCTTATAGGAGCAAGTAGATGCAGGAGAAGGCGAAGAAGAATAAGAAGAAGAAACCCAGCCTGACTCAAGGATTAAAGTCTGCATTCCAACAGTGGAGGAAATCAAGCGGGCATTGAGAGAGTTGCATATTGGTAAGGCAGCAGGTGTTGACAATATTCCTGCAGAAGTCATGAAGGTTGATATGGATACCACTACCAATATGTTGCAGCCGCTATTTGAGAAGATATGGGTTAATGGAGAAATGCCGACAGATTGGAAATGTGGGTTGCTGGTGAAGTTGCCAAACAACGGCGAACTGTCAAACTGTAACAACTGGAGGGGCAATACTCTTCTTTCAATCCCTAGCAGTCTTCACCAGGGTTCTGTTGAACAGAATTAAGGAGTATATCAACTTGAGGTTCCGACGGGAACAGGCAGGCTTTTGATCAAATTGCTCGTGTGTAGACCAAATAAACACCTTGAGGATAATTCTGGAGCAGTGTGCTGAGTGGTCATCTCGCCTCCATGCAGTGTTCATGGACTTCGAAAAAGCTTTTGATTCGATCAACAGAGAAGCTATGTGGAAGGAAGTGAAGCGGTATGGAGTGCCATCACAAATTACCAACCTCATTCAGGAAACATACCGTGATTATGCATGCAGAGCCATTCATGAGGGCCGTGTATCTGAGCCTATATCTGTACGTTCAGGAGTACGTCAAGGTTGTATCCTCTCGCCAACCATGTTCCTGGTGATGATTAATGCGGTAATGCGGAATGTAACGCAAAGTTTGAAACGTGGTATCCAGTGGGGATTGGCTAATAGGTTAGAAGACCTAGACTTCGCTGATGATGTGCGTCTCCTGTCTGAGGCACATGGTGAAATGCAATCAAAGATTGAAGACTTCGTAAAAGAAGGAAAAAAGGTGGGACTAACGATCAACTCAAAGAAGACCAAGGCCCTAAGGATGAACACCAAAAAACTAGACCCTTTTGTCTTCAGTGATGAACTTATAGAGGATGTGGATAGTTTCACCTACTTGGGCAGTGTAGTTACCAAAGATGGAGGAGCAGCACAGGATGTTTCTCAATGTATACAAAAAGCAAATGGTGCCTTTGTTCGGCTCTATCCGGTATGGAAGAATAACAAAATATCTATCAGGACCAAACTTTGCATTTTCCGAGGTAATGTCAAGGCTGTTCTACTATATGGGTCCGAGACCTGGAAAGTGACCAAAGTGATTACCTCCAAGTTGCAGACCTTTGTCAACCGTGTTTAAGGAAAATTCTAAACATCTACTGGCCGGAAGTAATCTCCAATCATGAACTGTTGAGAAGGACGGGTGAAACCGAGATGGCCACACAGATAAAGCGGCGGAAATGGAAATGGATAGGGCATATGTTGAGGAAAGGGAATGAAGCCATTGAGAGAGAGGCACTGGATTGGAACCCACAGGGTAAAAGGAGGAGAGGAAGGCCCAAACAAACGTGGCGAAGATCTGTACACATGGAGGCAACGAAAGAAGGCAAGACCTGGAGAGAGGTGAAGAGGTTGGCTGGCAACAGGATCAGATGGAGATGCTTTGTTGATGCCCTAATGTTCCACAAGGAACAACAGGAATTAAGTCAAGTAAGTCATCATATTCAAACACATTCAGTTTGATGACATATTTCCAAAGGAAAATTCTTACAAACCTTCAGCAAAAAATTGGGCAGAAAGTATCTGCTTGAAGACAGCAACTGACAAATCTTCCATGTCAAGTGCCGAGAAACATTAGAGAAATGAACGGAACTGGAAAAGAAAGAAAAGCACCTCCACCTGAAAAAAAAGAGGGGTCCAGGAAGGTGTCACCTCTACAACTGAGAAAAGAAATCGCATGTTCAAGACCAGATGTAGTGTGTGTTGCCACTACATATTATGAAAAGACCATACGCAGTCAATATGCACTGCTTGTGCTAATCCTCAAGAAAGTGCCAAAAGTGAGGGAGACGTGTAATACACTAGCAAAACATACAATATTTTTCACAGCAGATATAACAGAATCATGTGCACAATCTGGAGAATATAATGTACGATAGGATCATAGTTTTTGCTTTGTTTTCCAATTTCACTTCATTATTTTTACACCCACAGAGTTTTGTAATGAATAGACTAATACTGAAATAATCAGTTTGTATGTTCTGACCAATAAACGATAGCGTACTGTATGGAAAAGTACAAATTTTGTTATAGAGTTTCAGAATTTGTTATCAAGAGATTACTACTGAAATTATCCTACTTAGTATGTTTTGACCAATAACCAATAGAAAAAAATACAAATTTTGTTTCGTTTTGTGCTGATGATCAATTAGACAATGTGCAATACATAGTTACTTAACCTTTATATGTGCAACCTTTCCAGTGTTAAGAGCATCTATTTTGCCTCAAAAAGAGAGATCATACATGGAACCTGTAATAACTTGACAGTAGGCACACTGTGTGTAGTTTGTGCAACGGCAATGAAAGTTGTTTTGCTGAACTTTCCTTCCTCCTATGGCCAATAACAATTCTTGCAAACACTGTGGCAGTTATTCTGCAAGAGTAAAATGACAAGAATATCAGCTCAATCACTATCTAACTTATGTACATACATAGATCAAGAAGCAAATGTTACTAAAAAGGAAAGAAAGGATAAAAAAAGAGATCATTTAGTGCATTTGCTTAACAGGTGAAGTCTATTTGAGAATATCATTGAACGGAGGCTTATCACCACTCTGAAATAGGCCTAATTCTCATTAGCAAGTAAACCTTCATGAAGTGGACGTTTATATCACACAAATTATCAAAACATTTTCACATAGCCTCATGTGTGCCAGGTTGTTTAGAAGTGATGATGCTTACTGGGATGATCAGCCCCAAAAGACAAGCCATTCACCGAAGTACGCTCGTCTCCAAAATTGGATGTCAAAAATTATTGAGAATCAAGTTCTAATAAAATATTTTTTCTATACCATCTGCAACCAACACGCGGTAATTTGCAACAAATATACAGATGTTATGCATATACTTACCCAAGGAGGAATATCAAATTTATCAAAAAATCAAATATTTTTTCTAGTTTTCTTTATTGCATGACTGTCAGCAAGAGACCACTCGTTTCGATGGAGATGTCACCTACAAAGGAAAATACTATGGGGAAGTGTCATTCCCTATAGCAGCCGGTCGCATGAAATGCAAATAAGACCTGCTAGTAGGCAAACTAGCATGAATTTCTTTTCTTTCACCGCGATACGTCGCGTTGATCAGTTGTGATTGTCCTGAGCTTCCCGCTCAACATTTAAAAAAATGTCAACACATCAGAAACGAGCGATTACGTACAACGGCACATGTTACATATTACTACACAATCAGCAGAGCGTAATCACATTCCCTCATTTCAATGTCACCGTAGTCCCGCTTTCGAAGTCCCTTGTCACTTGTTATCTAATCCGCAGTGTAGCCAATAGCCATACTGAATTAAAAGAAAAGCTTACACCAGCATATGTATCGTATTAGAAAAATAGCATTAAAAGTTATTTATGGAATCACTTCCAACCTGTATTTTTATTTAGATCGATCAACTTTTAATATATTTTCCACACGGCTGTAGTTTACACTCTCAACAAGCCGAAGTCCACTGCTGGTTGTCGAGTGTCGACAGAAACAAACGAGTTGCGAAACGTTTTCAATCTCATGTTTTGGATTCTAACGCAAGTGAGAATAATGCATACGTAAATGAATGAGTCTGTTGATTTTTACTTCCAAAATGATAATTAGTGTGACAGTGTACATTGTGCAGCGCAAGTAATGAAAAGTTACGGAGTGTCACCAATCTGAGGAAATGAAGCTATTCTATCCTTTTGTCACGGGTGCTTTGTACATTGGGTTAGGTATGAAAATTACTGTAGAATTCGATTTTCATGAGAATATGAAGTTGTCATAAATATAACATTTCTTTAAAATATTTTTAATTGTACCTATATGCGTCACTTTTAATAATAATAGTATTGCAACCAAATGGTCATGATATATACACTTAAATACACTTAGATAGTGATAATATGCATTCAATGCTTGCAAAACATGGTCAGTTATTTACACAGTTGTGTCAAGCTTCCTTTTCTACGGACACATTCTATAGCATGGTATATGCCGCATCGTTGGTCACAGAAGACACACACGCAACCCGGTCCTGGCTTGTGAAATTCCATGGTTCTGCACACCTTATGGTGGAACCCGTGTACGGCAAACCTGGTCACTGTATGCCTCAGGTCATATCCACCACGCGTCCAGTCCCTGTTTAACATCGCATCAGTTAAATAAAACTCGTCCCATATCATGGCCCTCTTTGCTTGCAGTTCATGTAGCAGCTCTCTGTAACTCCTTGTCACTGATAGTAGTAATCTAATTCTTATGTCTTCAATGAAGTACGTCTCCTTTGCCAGAACGTATACTAGCCTTGATAATGCATATTTAGAAATGCATAGAACTCTCTTTAAGAATCTAGCCTTCAAACTTTCCAGCTCTTGCGTCACTTTTGGATATATAATAAAATGCTTGTATAATGTAACATTGCTGAATAGGAATGTCTGTAATATTATAGGGATAGAAGAACAACTGGAGATTAGCTCTTACATCTTTTTAGCGATTGCTCTACTGTGTCATTTAAAGTCCCCCCCCCCAACACGCACACACACTTTTTTATTTATTTTGAGACTCGTTATTGAAGTTGACATTCAGGCCATAGTGAGAATTCCTTAGTTCAAGGTAGTTACAGGAGTTATACAAGGCAGTATTCTTTCATCTTTGTTGTTCATAGTACCGGTATAGGCCCTGCAGTTTTAATGGCAGACTGTGCTGAAAACCTACGATCCAATGGGTGGTTCTATGATAGCCATTTCGAATTTTGGAATCATGGAACATAATGAGGAAGTTCATAGAAAGATTACTGCTTGAAATTGTCATTTTAAGGAATTTCGACTTAAAATCAGCCTTATGCAAACAGTTGTTATGACAGTTTACAGACAAATGGCAGGAGCAAATATCATAGTAGACGAACAGAAATTACAAGAAGTTAACCACTTCCAGTACCTCGGTATTATCCTGACTGAAGATAACCGATCAAATGCTGAAACCACAAACAGAGTTCAAAGACCTGTCCTTTACTCTCAGGTTAGAAACGTTATCTGGGACAGCCAGATTCCATTACAAGCCAAACAAACACTTTATCAAGCTTACTTCTTGCCCATAACAACCTATGGCCTTGAAACTTATATCATCACACACAGAGATAAAAGTAGACTCCAAGTTGCAGCAATGAAATTCCTCCGGACAGTGGTACAAAAACCAAAAGAGATAAGGTTCGCAGTGAGAGGATTTGCCAAGAGATTCAAATAAGAGAAACGTTATATGATACCAAAATCAGAAATGGTATGGCCATGTAATGAGAATGGTTTCTTGAGGGATAAGAATTTCATATTGGTCCATATTGAACTGAGATTAGGCCTACATTAAAATTAAGTATCTTTTGTGTTTCCACCTTTTCAGTACAAAATTTGGCATTTGAAGAAAATTTGTATTGAAAAGGTGGAACCACAAAATATACTTAATTTTAATGTAATGGATATTCTTGCTCAGTAACTAAGGAATGGTTGGAGAAAATCTTAGCCGGCAAAAGACCTAGAGGCAGACCTCGAAGGAGATGGATCGAACAAGTCAAACAAGATCTGGAACTTACGTGATGTCAACTACGGTTGACTTTTACGCACTTTACATGCCAACGGCGCATCCTTTTTTCTTTTTTTTAAATCTGACTTTACCTTCACATAAGCTGAGGAATATATTACTGTTCATATAATTACATACACACTTGATCTACAGGTGTTGTAATGTTATTCCTAGTAATAGGGACAGCCTTTATAGGATATGTTCTCCCTTGAGGTCAAATATCCTTCTGAGGAGCAACAGTAATTACGAATCTCTTATCAGCCGTTCCCTATTTAGGTATTGATTTAGTCCAATGAGTTTGAGGTGGATTCGCTGTTGATAATGCTACCCTTACTCGATTCTTTACTTTCCATTTCGTTCTAGAGTAGTGGATTGGAACCAAGTACAGGAAGAAGAATGGTACCTGAATCGACTGAAGTGGCAAGCGCTCATACACCGCATCTGGGAAACTGGAGACGGTTAAGTGATGAGAAACATATATATTTGATGATTCCTGAAGTAGCAGAAAGGAAGAGTTCCTTCCTTGATGCTTGCCAGGCAGCCATTAATCCAGCCCAACAATTATTCTTACTTATACAGAAGAATTAAAACTGAACAGCCTGAAAGTACAAAGTGCAACCATTTTCTCTGTTTCTATTGGCCATCTGTGATCAGCTATGATTAAGGTAATGTTCATATTTTTTCCAATAGAACTCACTTGCATATGTGGTTACAGGGTTACCACATTTTGTGAATATAATAATATAAGAGCAGCGTTTGAAGAACCAGACGTGGCTTGTAAGTGGATGCGATCACACTGTAGGCCTATTCGATGTGAGTGTGCCAGTATTGACTGTTGAAGAACATAAATTTTGTCACGGCTTAATTAAAGGATTTATTCCTTATACATTGTATCCCCCGCGCTAATAAAATTAAGATATTGATCATTAATTCACATTTAATTGCCCAGGCCAATCTGTCCCAAAACTCTCTTCGGGAGGATCTTCTCTATGGTCGTAGCGCATAATGTCCACATCGCCAAAAAAAAAGGTATTTAGTAGCCTAGCTCTAACTTATCTTTTATTTTTGTTGCAGGCCATTATCTGTCACAAAACAGTCTAATTGAGAGGCTCTTTTCTGTGGCCACAGTGGCGCATACTGTCAACACGGCAAGCAAAAGAAGGGCATTTCGTAGCTCTAACCTGTTTTGTTATCTCTGTCATTCATATTTCATGTTATTCAGTAGCTGAGCGTAATGCGCCGACATTGACAAGCCTGTGGGTTCATCGGAGCTACCACCATCTTGGATCTCTAACCTATGTTTCATGAACCAACAACCAAAGTTTTATTGTCTAATGTATTGGAGCTAACTGGTTGAGTGTTTTTTTTTTTCAACTTTATTTACGTCGCACCGACACAGATAGGTTTTATGGCGATGATGGAATGGGAAATGTCTAGGAGTGAGAAGGAATCAGCCGTGGCCTTAATTAAAGTACAACCTTGCCTTGTGTGAAAATGGGAAACCACGGAAAACAATCTTCAGGGCTGCCGACAGCGGGGTTCGAACCTACTATCTCCCGGATGCAAGATCACAGCTGCGCACCCATAACCGCATGGCCAGCTCACCCAGTGCTTGGAGCTTAAAGAAATTCAGTGAATATGATATGAAAATAAGTATTTCCAAGATTAAAGTGATGTCAGTAGGGAAGAAACTTATGAGAACTGAATGTCATGTTGTTTGTTTGAGTCCTCAGTCCATAGACTGTTTTGATGCAGCGCTTCATGCCAGCCTATCCTGTGCTAACCGTTTAATTTCTATGTAACTACTGCATCCTACATCTGCTCTGATCTGCTTGTCATATTCGTACCTTGGTGTAGGCCTACCGCCTACTGTACATTTCCCTCAAAAACCAACTGAACAAGTCCAGGGTGTCTTAAGATGTGTCCTATCATTCTATCTGTTCTTCTTGTCAAATTTAGCCAAATCGATCTCCTCTCACCAATTCGATTCAATATCTCTTCATTTGTCATTCAATCTATCCATCTCACCTTCAGCATTCCTTTGTAACACCACATTTGAGAAGCTTCTACGTATTCTCTTTCTTTCTGAGCTAGTTATCGAAATTATTTAGAAACATCTTTCGAATTCCTATATCAATGTTCAACGTGAGCAAATTTCTTTTCTAAAGAAAGTTCTTTCTTGCTTGTGCTAGTCTGCATTTTATGTCGTCCTTCTGCCGTCATTAGTTATTTTACTACCCAAGTAACAATACTCGTCTACTTTCTTTAATACTTCATTTCCGAATCTACTATTACCAGCATCACCTGCCTTTCTTCGACTGCAGTCCATTACTTTGTTTTTGACTTATTTATTTTCATTTTGTACTCCTTACCCAAGACACCGTCCATACTATTCAGCAACTTCTCAGCATCTTCTGCAGTCTGAGGTAAAGTAACAATATGATCGGCCACACTCCACACAAAGCACTTCACTAACCTCTTCTTAAGGTCCTTATTTAGAGGCCCACTCAACAGTGCCCTTTGTTTCATAAATGCTTCCTTGGCCATTGCAATTCTAGTCTTCACTTTGTCCAAGCAATAAAGATAATTTCTGATTATGCTTCCCAAATATTTGAATTTAGACACTTGTTCAATCTCCTCCCCCGAAAGTATTATTTTAGCTGTTGAGTCCTTTGACCCCATGATCATTGCCTTGGTTTTTTTCCTATTACCGAGCTCGATAGCTGCAGTCGCTTAAGTGCAGCCAGTATCCAGTATTCGGGAGATAGTGGGTTCAAACCCCACTGTCGGCAACCCTGAAGATGGTTTTCCGTGGTTTCCCATTTTCACACTAGACAAATGCTGGGGCTGTACCTTAATTAAGGCTACAGCCGCTTCCTTCCCACTCCTAGCCCTTCCCTGTCACATTGTTGCTATAAAACCTATCTGTGTCAGTGCGACATAAAGCAACTTGCAATTGCTTTTTCCTATTAATTTTCATGCCTAACTTCCTACAGGATCTGTACAAGTTTTTCAACGTAGCATTCATCATTTTCTCAGTTTCTGCTAGAACCGCCATGTCATCTGCAAATCGAATGCATTCAATTCTTTTTTCCTCCAACTGACACTCCTTGTTTTCTTTGAAAGCAATTTGCAATTAATTCCTCCAAGTATATATTAAACAGCGTTGGTGAAAGACAACAGCCTTGCCTCACCCCTCTGCCAATTCTGCTCCCTTCTGACAGATCATATCTTATTCTGATTTGGACAATTTGGTTTATGTAAAGGTTCTTAATTAGCCTTCTTTCTGTCCAGTATACTCCATTCTTCTTCAGTATGCCCATCAATTTCTCCCATTGAACTCTATCAAAAGCCTTTTCCAGGTCAATAAAAGTCACAAATACCAGTCTTCCTTTTTCAATGTATCTTTCTCCAATAGTTCTTAGTAACCCAATAGCATATTTTGTACCTTTTCCCTTTCTAAATCCATACTTCTCTTCCTTAATCGATTCATCTAATTTTTTATATAACCTTTGATTCAGGACTCCCATTAGTAATTTTGTGCATGGGAAACCAGACTTATGGTCCTGTGATCTTCAAACTTACATGCATCCTTCTTTTTTGCTATAGGGATCATTCCTGTGGTTAGAAAATCTTCAGGCCACTGACCTGTCTCATATATTCTGTAATAAACTGTGCGACATGTGCCCGTATTATAGATGTTGCTATTTCTTTCAAAGGGTACCGTATAGATTTTCAGCAGGGATTGGTTTGTTTTAGGCATCCTGTACTACCTCATTAATAGAGACTTATATATGCTTTGCATGAGCAGAATTCTTACATGTAGGTTAACGTATCCATAAAGACATACACGAGATGCTGTCAGTTGTACAGTTTTTATTCACGTCTATTTACAAATTAAACACACACATAACCTTAATCACTGCTGTCAAAACAAAACACTCACATCACAAACCGCCTTTTTAAAAAATACCAATCGCTGCACATGGAGATTACAACCTTGAAACACAGTTGAAACAGTTGATTACCGACTGCCTTCATCGGCATGTCAGTTAACCACAACACGTGTTCACCAGTGAAACTCTTAAACAATAACTTATCGTTACCATCAAGACCACCTCCTTATATATGTGGCTGGACAGGCTTCTAGAAAGCTACATTACAAAATATACCTTCTCGAAAATTTGAGAATGCCTAATAATTAGATTATAATGTACAGAATATTCTCCATCATTCTCGTCTACCTATACCATTTTGGAAGTTACAGTGTGTTTCACATTTATGGATTACAAATTTTATACACAGGTTCTTACATTAATTGAACTGGTATAAATGTCTATATACAGTGCATGTTTCATGACATAACCTCACAAACAACGTGATCATATCATCATAATAATAATAATACAAACACTAACTGGATGTAACACTTCATTGCCATACATACAAGTAATAATAATAATTGTAAAATAATAATAATTCATTCGAAACCAACTTTCAACGTATTAGGTCATGTTACGTACATTTAGTACGTGTTGAAGAGATGTTAAGTACAGAACAAAAATGGCCAACCAGACACCAGTGGGATCCGAACCCACAACCTCTCGATTTCGTGTCGGTTGCTCTACCAATTGAGCTATGGTGGCCTAGGCCATCTTTGTTCTGTTGGAAAGGATCTAAGCTACAGGTCTGGTACTACTACCATCACACTGTAGAGTGCGTTTAAGTTGCCCGTTGAGAGCCAAGTCAATGAATATTGAATTTTCACGACCGCATTGTAATCGAAACCAACTTTTAACGTATTAGGTCGTGTTACGTACATTTAGTACGTGTTGAAGAGATGTTAAGTACAGAACAAAAATGGCCAACCGGACACCAGTGGGAGGTTGTGGGTTCGGATCCCACTGGTGTCCGGTTGGCCATTTTTGTTCTGTACTTAACATCTCTTCAACACGTACTAAATGTACGTAACACGACCTAATACGTTGAAAGTTGGTTTCGATTACAATGCGGTCACCTCCCACTGGTGTCCGGTTGGCCATTTTTGTTCTGTACTTAACATCTCTTCAACACGTACTAAATGTACGTAACACGACCTAATACGTTGAAAGTTGGTTTCGATTACAATGCGGTCGTGAAAATTCAATATTCATTGACTTGGCTCTCAACGGGCAACTTAAACGCACTCTACAGTGTGATGGTAGTAGTACCAGACCTGTAGCTTAGATCCTTTCCAACAGAACAAAGATGGCCTAGGCCACCATAGCTCAATTGGTAGAGCAACCGACGCGAAATCGGGAGGTTGTGGGTTCGGATCCCACTGGTGTCTGGTTGGCCATTTTTGTTCTGTACTTAACATCTCTTCAACACGTACTAAATGTATGTAACACGACCTAATACGTTGAAAGTTGGTTCCGATTACAATGCGGTCGTGAAATTCAATATTCAATAATAATTCAAGCTTGTTCTTGTATTATCTACCCATGGGTGAGTGAATATTGTTTTCAGGTTATATCCGTTTATCGCACTTGAGTCAAGGTGCTGCTTATTCTGTTGCTGATAAACTAAGGGCCATAGCTGACATGCAGTGAACATGAGGACCGAGCAAGTGGCTGTGCAGTTTGGGTCATGTAGCTATCAGCTTGCATTCGGGAGATAGTGGGTTCAATTCCCACTGCTGGCAGCTCTGAAGATGGTTTTCTGTGGTTCCCATTTTCACACCAGGCAAATGCTGGGCTGTACCTTAATTAAGGCCATACCGGGCGAGTTGGCCGTGCAGTTAGGAGCGCACAGCTGTGAGCTCGCATCCGGGAGATAGTGGGTTCGAACCCCGCTGTCGGCAGCCCTGAAGATGGTTTTCCGTGGTTTCCCATTTTCACACCAGACAAATGCTGGGGCTGTACCTTAATTAAGGCCACGGCCGCTTCTTTCCCATTCCTAGGCCTTTCCTGCCCCATCATCGCCATAAGACTTATCTGTGTTGGTGCGACGTGAAACAAATTATAAGTTAAAAACTTCATTTTCCCGTATTGAACTGAGATTCACAATTAAAATATCAAGGAAGGTTCAACCTTTTCAATACAAAACGTGTTGCATAAGATGTTCACAACATAATATTTATTAAATAGTTAGAACCGGTTTCGACGCTCACTGCGTCATCATCACCTACAAAAAATCAACAAATGGGCAAAGTACATGTCATAAAAAATTACATTAATAACTCTTGCATGGCTGAATACAAATGGTAGACTGCTTTGTCTTAAAAGCTAGAAGAAACTTGAGTAAAATATGATAATGTGATGTGACACATAAAAACGTAGTAGTTTGATGGGTAAGTGTTGTGCATAAAATTGAACTGATGCTTTGAACATAAAAGTCTGAATATGATGATAAAACTATGTGGTAAAAACAAATAGTAAAATTGTCCACTCTTCTATTGTTCACTTCAGGCACATAAGTCCAGGTCCGATGTTATATAGCAAAACCAATAAAAAGATTTTTGTCGAGGCCGGGACACCTGATGTTGGGCAATTGAATAAGGTTGCTCTTCGAATTAGTCTCAGCTCAACAGGGTGGTGAGTCTTTAAAGAAAGGAAAGAAAAAACTAAGTTAGTGAAATGGAAGTCTAAATCGAGTCGCGGCCAAGGGTGATAGAATATGAGACTCACCTTGTTTAGCGTGCTCAAAAACATAAATAAAGGCCCTTTACTCGATGTTACGGAGAACTGTTTTATTCACCTAGACCAATTTTTTAACCCTAACTTATATCTTAACGAAATCTCAGAAAAATCCAGCATTCTTTTCGACTACCTAATAGAAGTCTTTAGAGGTATAAAAACCACGAGAGAAAAATCGATCTTTCACGCTCTCCACAGTACTCTTTTACGTCCCACACCACTGCCACTCCGCCCTCCTGACCCGCCTTAAACTCCGCCTCCCTACCCCTCTCCTCTCCACTTCCCCTCCCCCCCCCCCTTTTCCACCCCTCTCACTCTAACTCCGCTACTCAGTCGCACCATCTCACTTGTCCACAACTTTTCTTACATCACACACTCAGCACGCTAAACAAGGTGAGTCTCATATTCTATCACCCTTGGCCGCGACTCGATTTAGACTTCCATTTCACTAACTTAGTTTTTTCTTTCCTTTCTTTAAAGACTCACCACCCTGTTGAGCTGAGACTAATTCGAAGAGCAACCTTATTCAATCGCCCAACATCAGGTGTCCCGGCCTCGACAAAAATCTTTTTATTGGTTTTGCTATATAACATCGGACCTGGACTTATGTGCCTGAAGTGAACAATAGAAGAGTGGACAATTTTACTATTTTGTTTTTACCACATAGTTTTATCATCATATTCAGACTTTTATGTTCAAAGCATCAGTTCAATTTTATGCACAACACTTACCCATCAAACTACTACGTTTTTATGTGTCACATCACATTATCATATTTTACTCGAGTTTCTTCTAGCTTTTAAGACAAAGCAGTCTACCATTTGTATTCAGCCATGCAAGAGTTATTAATGTAATTTTTTATGACATGTACTTTGCCCATTTGTTGATTTTTTGTAGGTGATGATGACGCAGTGAGCGTCGAAACCGGTTCTAACTATTTAATAAATATTATGTTGTGAACATCTTATGCAACACGTTTTGTATTGAAAAGGTTGAACCTTCCTTGATATTTTAATTGTGAAACAAATAGCAAAAAAAAATTAAGGCCATGGTCTCTTCCTTCCCACTCCTAGCCCTTTCCTATCCCAATATTGTCGTAAGACGTATCGTGTCTGTGCAACGTAAAGCAGATTATAAAAGTAAAACGTCAGAGAGAAAGGACATGATGTTCCTGTTAGTTCCCGAATTATGCTAGTCCTTGTGCAAACCTTCTGCGTGATGCACCTTATGATGAGAATGATGGCTGTTATAAACAGGTGAGAACAATGCCAGGAGGATACTTGGAATGATGAGTAAGTTAGGAATGAACTCAATGGATAAAGCAGTAGGCATAAGCCAGCTTCGGTGGTGGGGTCACGTGAGACAAATAGAGGAGGACAGGTTACCTGGAACAATTATGGACTCTGTCATGTAGGGTAAGAGAAGTAGAGGGAGACTAAGATGACGATGGTTAGACTCGGTTTGTAATGATTTAAAGATAAGTGGTGTGGACCGGAATGTAGAATATTAGAAAAACTTGACAGAACAGCCTAGATATAAACTTCTTCTGGCTGTGAAGTTTGAACTGGTTTGAAGTAGTTCAAAACGCATGCAGTTAAATAGACTTTCAGTTTGCTATCATTTATGCTTGTATATAAATTTCTGATTTCATTTCCTAAGTGCATCCCTCCTTTTCTGTTTCAGCTCATTTTAATATCTCAGTAAACTCAAATCATAATGTACAATTCTCGTGTTACTTCAAACTTCATAAAATTATAAAGACAACGAACAGTCTGTAATATTCTGATCCAAGCTCATGTGCCCATGTGTGTCTGTTGATTTCAACTCGGGCAGCACAATAACTCAACTTCAAACAAACAGTAGGACATCGTTCACTCATGTGTCAGTATATGATATTGACATTTTCACTTGCAACAAAATAACAATTTTACCTTGCTGAATAAGAGGCATTTTATCAACAAAAAAAACAACCAAACATGTAAGATGTCTACATCACCTGAATCATATATCTAAAATGAAAATACCTTCAATGAAGCATTCACCATAAAAACGTGTTACATGTCGTTCCCCAATTTCAGCAGTAAGAGTTCCATCTCATGCTTATTAGGTAGAAGTAGTATGCTACCTTTTTAATCATTAAGATGGTGATTATTCATTCTTTCCACATAAAGAAGGTAATTTCCTACAAACAGTTGAAATATGATGGTCATTGTATTGTTCTTGTAACCTATATCTGGTGCCAGTTTCAGCCTTCCAAGCGGTCTTGTTACCTCAGTATTGCTGTGAAAGGTGAAATAACTCACAGTTGGAGTTGAGCGTAGTCTACCCAGCTCTCAGATTCAGGAATCATGTATATTCTAGCACAGTTTAAACCAATAGGATCCTTAACAGAGTGCGAGAAATTACATATGTTGATGTTAGGCTTAAGCCTAAGATGGTCTTGTTATTGTGCCTTGTGAGAATACTGTATTGCCAATCCTATCCGTGACAGATTGTAGGTATGGCAAGAAAGCCAGACTCAAAGGAAGAGAACCATGTGACAATCTGTCTTTCGGCTTAGGATGTAGCACTTTGTCATTCTGTTTCATTGAATAGCCATTGCTCAGGAATGTTCTCTTTAGGAATTCAAGTTCACCGTTTAACTTATCCTCCTCATAAACCTTCCTTGCCATTGGTATCTCTATATTCAGGATTTTGAAGAGCAGTCTTCAATCTTCATACCTGCCAACTTTCCCGATTTAGGCAGGAGACTCCCGGTTTTCGACAGTTTTTCCCGCCTCCCGATTGTTCTATTATTTCTCCCAGTTTTAACTTATATTTTGGTGAACTTCAAACATTTGATTTCAAAGCCTGCCATTTCAGGTTTTTTATGCCAGTGGCCGAAATTCCATAACTCTTTGGCCGCTTTCAAACGAAATATATACGTTTATTAATGCGAGGTATGTGCGCGAATGTGCAATGTTTATTGAAACCTGTATATCGCGACGCGTATATCGATTGCCAATCTCTCGTTCTCGCGTGCTATGTTCATGTTCGTTCACATCAGTCTACGTGTCTAGTCGATTCTAGAGACAAGTCGCTAGATATGGAGTCTTTTTTAGTAATTTAGGGACAGAATTTCAATGATAATGACTAGTGACTTTTCTAGAAATTTTAGGAGCCATTTGGAGACAATTCTGACTAATTTTAATTTATCTCAATATAAATAAGAGTGTCTGTAGATCGCTCAAAATTGAAAAAGAATGATATTTCTGTACTGGTCGTGACCACAGTAACAAGGGGAAATGCTCGTTTTAATTTTCTGTAATGTCTGTCTGTCTGTCTGTCTGTCTGTCTGTCTGTCTGTCTGTCTGTCTGTCTGTCTGTCTGTCTGTCTGTCTGTCTGTATGTATGTACGCGCATCACGAGAAAACAGCTGAAGAGAATTTAATGAAAATGGGTATATGATGTCGAGGAATAAGTCACTACAATCTAGGGCATAAATAATTGTGTTCACGTTGAGTGAAATGGTAGTTTAGGGGAAGGCCTAAAATTTAAATCTCACATATTTATGTTGTTATTGCCCTCTCGATAAATACTACATATTTAACTTAATAAATTATTAAATTTCCTGTCATTTATGTCATACATTTTTACCGTGCCAGCTGTGATAATAGAGATTTCATGAATTTGGACTTTTGTTGCTAAGTCCATATCAGCGCCGAAGTACGAGAAAATGGGTGAACAGAATTTAATAAAAATCGTATGTAAAGTTGGGGAATAAGTAACTACAGTCTACGCTATAAATAATTTTATACACCCTGTTCGAAATGGTAGTTTAAGGGAAGGTGCAAAAATGTACTTTTTAATTACCTAATTGGTCATATCGAAAAGTACTACATAACGAAGGAGGGAGTATCATTTCTGATTATTTATGTCTTATTCAGTTTTACCGTACCGACTATAATAATATTGTGAAGATGATTATAAGAGTGAGAAAAAAGGAACGATCACTTGAATAATAACACGAGGGAGTCATAAAAGAAAGGAGGGCTCACTTTACATTAGATGCTCTAATATCACAGAGTCGGAAGAAAATTAAATCTGAAGGCCTGCAATATTGACAGCTCACAGAATTGATCAACAATAACATTACATTGACCATTGTTTGCTGTGATGTGCTTTGTGTATTCTGCTGCCATTTATCTCCGATAGATGAGATTACTGCTGCGTACCTCGTACAACAGCCTGCCTGAATACTGCCGGGAAGTAGCTGGGGAGTTAGATCTCTCTCTTCTTTAGCATGCCATTCCTCTGGTTCATAAATTTTCTGATACTACTGGTACGTAACACACTGGATCATCATAGTATTCCAGCTATTCAATCCCTACTCTCGGGCAGTGATTGGAATGAGCAGTATGCACACTTAAATGGGATAAACATGAACCTACTATGCTGGTGTAGCAGGGGGAGAGGTGATACTCCCACATGGGGGATAGGGGTCCTAACCGGCTTGCCGGCGGGCTTGAGCGAAATAAAATAGCTCTCGCGGACCAAACACACACACACACACACACACACCCCCGTGGGTGGCGGATGCAGGTAAAGAATACACCCACGGTATCCCCTGCCCGTCGTAAGAGGCGAATAAAAGGGGCGAGCTAGGGATATTTCAATGAGAACCATGAGACTACTTTTAATTAGGACCACCATGCGGGGAGCACCATGGGTCGATTTTACCTGTGCCTAGTACCACTATGTTAGGTACACAATAGGTTTGTGATTAGTAGCGACAGTGTGTGAATCAGGGTGAGTTTTACAGTACCTGTGATTAGTACCACTCTATGAGCCATGGGTCTGCCTTACCTATGATTACTTCCGACTATGTGAGGAACACCACGGGGTAGTACGAGTCCCTGTGATTAGTACACTTATGTGAGGAACACCATAGGTTTGTGTTGCCTATAACTGGTGCCGCAATGTGAGAAACATCATAGGTCTGCGTTACATGTGCACATTGCATTGCCTGTGAGTAGTACCATAATGTGTGGAATACCACGAGTCTGCACTACTTTTGATTAGTACCGCATACCTGCCAAGTATTCTGGTTTTTCTGTAAAATGTATGGATTTTGAGTGTGTTGTACGGATGAACAACATTATTGTACGGATTTTGAATATCCGCACTTGGTTTCGCTTTCTGCGGTCAAATCGGATTTGTTTGACTTTCGATAGTAGCTGGTAATACGAGATGCGGTGTTTGAAATTCAACCGATAAATGTATCAATTATCGATTATCACCATGCTTTTGTCACCTGTTCGACCTCAACTGCTACTTCATTCAGTGAGATGTTCCCAAACAAGTAGCAGGCTGCGATTTTGAAGAAAAGAAATCCGTTAATAGCAGGCTGTGAATTTATATAAAACGACTTTAGTAACTGTGTCGTGCTTCGTAGCAGCTGAAAGGCTTTGTTTTTAGTGCGTGTGTAACATTGGCAATAGTCCTGAAACTCATGGAATTGTGTGACAAATTTCTAAGCAATTTAGTATTTTTAATGGTGTATATAACTGTATGTGGAACATTTTATGACTTCTAGAACTTTATAAGGAGGTATTTAGGAGGTATTTGTTTTTCAGCTATCCAAATGTTTTATGATATAACGCAATTGTAAATTACAAGGTATTTTAGAAAATTGTGACCGAGGACAAATAATTTTTCAACGATCGATGTGATAAAACGATAGTTCGAGAAACAATAAATGCGGGGAAATTTAACATTGGTTTATATGGAACATTTTTGGGACCGAATAAATTCAATGATGAATACGGGAGACGATGAATCGAGGTTCTACTGTATTTAACTTGTATTATTATTGTTTATAATCTCCTCCCCCCCCCCCCTTGCCGTCCTTTTTCATTATACACTGACTGACAGAGCAAATGCAACACCAAGAAGGAGTGGTCAGAACTTTATGCCAATTGCAGGGTAGACTGACGTCACTGAGGTATGCTCATGATGTGAAATGCGCCGCTGTGCTGCGCGTGTAGCGAACGATAAATGGGACACGGCGTTGGCGAATGGCCCACTTCGTACCGTGATTTCTCAGCCGACAGTCATTGTAGAACGTGTTGTCGTGTGCCACAGGACATGTGTATAGCTAAGAATGCCAGGCCGCCGTCAACGGAGGCATTTCCAGCAGACAGACGACTTTACGAGGGGTATGGTGATCGGGCTGAGAAGGGCAGGTTGGTCGCTTCGTCAAATCGCAGCCGATACCCATAGGGATGTGTCCACGGTGCAGCGCCTGTGGCGAAGATGGTTGGCGCAGGGACATGTGGCACGTGCGAGGAGTCCAGGCGCAGCCCGAGTGACGTCAGCACGCGAGGATCGGCGCATCCGCTGCCAAGCAGTGGCAGCCCCGCATGCCACGTCAACCGCCATTCTTCAGCATGTGCAAGACACCCTGGCTGTTCCAATATCGACCAGAACAATTTCCCGTCGATTGGTTGAAGGAGGCCTGCACTCCCGGCGTCCGCTCAGAAGACTACCATTGACTCCACAGCATAGACGTGCACGCCTGGCATAGTGCCGGGCTAGAGCGACTTGGATGAGGGAATGGCGGAACGTCGTGTTCTCCGATGAGTCACGCTTCTGTTCTGTCAGTGATAGTCACCGCAGACAAGTGTGGCGTCGGCGTGAAGAAAGGTCAAATCCGGCAGTAACTTGGAGCGCCCTACCACTAGACAACGCGGCATCATGGTTTGGGGCGCTATTGCGTATGATTCCACGTCACCTCTAGTGTGTATTCAAGGCACGTTAAATGCCCACCGCTACGTGCAGCATGTGCTGCGGCCGGTGGCACTCCCGTACCTTCAGGGGCTGCCCAATGCTCTGTTTCAGCAGGATAATGCCCGCCCACACACTGCTCGCATCTCCCAACAGGCTCTACGAGGTGTACAGATGCTTCCGTGGCCAGCGTACTCTCCGGATCTCTCACCAATCGAACACGTGTGGGATCTCATTGGACGCCGTTTGCAAACTCTGCCCCAGCCTCGTACAGACGACCAACTGTGGCAAATGGTTGACAGAGAATGGAGAACCATCCCTCAGGACACCATCTGCACTCTTATTGACTCTGTACCTCGACGTGTTTCTGCGTGCATCGCCGCTCGTGGTGGTCCTACATCCTACTGAGTCGATGCCGTGCGCATTGTGTAACCTGCATATCGGTTTGAAATAAACATCAATTATTCGTCCATGCCGTCTCTGTTTTTTCTCCAACTTTCATCCCTTTCGAACCACTCCTTCTTGGTGTTGCATTTGCTCTGTCAGTCAGTGTATCTCAAGACTGTCACGCATGCACGTGTTGTTAAAAAATTTCCGCTTAAGGATCTTCCGGATTTCTCTTTTCGAAAGTTGGCAGGTATGGTACCGCAACATGACAAATACCATGGTTCTTCTTTCCTAGCAATAACTACCATTATGAGGGGCTGATGACCTGGATTTTTGTCCCCTTTAGACTACAACCGTCATTGATTCAGGATTGTGCTCTAGAAGCAGTCCCTTGATCAGTAATACTGTTGATTAATGCTAGTTTCTGGCAATGTGGGGCATTGCAGATCGGATCCACTGATTGTTTTAAATTTATATCCATCCATTCATTCTTTACATCATGTTTTGAATTCTGGTTAGTGGATGATATCAGACTTTTAAATTGTCATTAAATTTTGTCTCGTTTAAGGGCCGATGACCGAGATGTTAGATCCGTTTAAACAACAAGCATCATCTTAAATGGAATAATGACACAGGAGTGTTCGCGGCCTGGTCATTCTAGCTCTGGAACTTTGAACTGTTAGATTGACACTATAGTACTTTTCTTTATATTTCGAATATTTCATATGATAGCATTACTTTTAATTGTGACATTCGTACTGACCTTTGTTGACTTCAGTTAGGAAAACTATAAGGACAGTCTTTCTAAGAATTCCGTAGCGAAGCACGGGCATAACAGCTAGTTATTTGATACAAATAGCATTGTGCTTTGCATAATCACACGGTCGCTTGATGCAATATATTAATGTATGCATTTGCTAAGTAATGGCATTTAAGTGCATGACCAATTCACGCGTGTGGGGCATGAGTTCATACTATTTTCGGAAGGCTTATCAGAGACCGATCATCTCACTCGCATACTTCCTGTGAGGTAATAGAGATGTGTCATTTTTAGCCTTGTAGCCTCGTTTCAGCAACAGCCGGGCTTTGAGACAGTATGAGTTATAAATATATCATAGTACTGTATTACGCAAGACATGTAGAATAAGCAGTTTTCACCAATTGTATCTCCTGATTTTTCCTGATGTTCATATCGAAAGCTCCTGATTTCTGGTTTTGTAAATTTGGCAGGTATGCATCTTGCACACTCAACCCTTCCATCTGGTTGAGGTATGTCACATTTATTATCCCCTATGTCAAACACAAGTTATCCATATTTTTTAATCACTTTCTCACAACTACCTTTCTCTTAGACAGTTTTAGGCTTTTCTGTCACCCAAAAAAAAAAAAAGGACAGTATGCATATTTACAACCTCATCTACTCAAAAATATGCTTCATCAGAGAACTACAAGTTGAAAATGATTTCTTCCCTACCCTTCATCCATAAACCATGCTGTAAACTCCTCTCTCTTTGTGACTTTGTCGTATTACATCAGCTTACATAAAACAGTAATTTTTTATGGGAATGGTTTCTGATCACTGTAATATTCTCTGCAGTGTACATAGTGAGAGATTTTCCTTTCCTTTAAGCTTCTTAAGTAGACTTAAATGGATTGAATTGCATGGGTAATCGCAGCGCTTCGACATTTAAGGAGAATTACCGTAATTGAGGGATGTTCCAATATTCAACACAATGTATAAAACATAATATTTATCGAGCAAAAACTGGTTTTGATTCCCTTGGAAACATCATTAGTTCGTGATATATAAATAAATCAAAGGGTCCTAATAACAATCAACCTGAAAACTGCCTTAAATAATTATGATTTAAGGAGAATGCATTGCTGTTGCCTGAGGTCTTTTTTCTTCCTTCACATTACCTCTTTGCAAAAATGTTCTGTAAAAATGAAAAATAGTGTTCCATGCAGGGGCCTATTGAACCTAAAACACAACTCAAAATTTTCATCACATCATGGTGGCACAATAAAAGAGCATACCCAGAAAGTAAAAGCATTCATATACACGGAAGATATGGCACTAACTTCGGATAGCAAAGATGAACTACGGACTGTAATGGACATCATTACTGAATGGGCTGAGGAAAATGAAATGGCTCTGAATACAAACATGAGAGAGCTGGTAATCTTCAGAAAGGGAGGAAAATTAACAGACAGCGACTTCATCTTATGTAAAGGGCAAAGACTGCAAATCAGTAACCACGACAAGTACCTTGGGATCACTATCCCAGTAGCGGGATGAACTTCCTCAATCCATCTGAAAGACAGAATTATAGTGACCGTGGCATCCATCAACGATATCAGACATCTTCCTCTGACAGCTATGAGTCTATTTGAGGTGAAAGTGCTGCTGATAGCCACATATTGTATAGAACTAATATGGGAGTACCTCTCAAAAACGCAACTATAAGAACTTGAAAACCTGAAGTCACGGTTCCTTAAACGAGTTTTGAACATGTTTAAATACCCGCTATCCAGACTGGTCTGCGTATTGCGAAGGAGACATTCCTAGTGGAAGATGTAAGACTCCAGTTCCTCCTGCTAACTACAGTAAGCTATAAGGAGCTTCATACGAAGAAAGCTTAATATGGGACAACTTCTACACAACAGATGCAATGATAAATCGAGATTGGACACAGGCAGGATATGACATACGGTCCCCAGGTTCGCCATGCATGGATTTCACCATAAAGTGTGCAATACAGAGCCCTGGGACCTAACGCATGTGAAAAAGATGTGAGCAAATACGTGACAAATGTGTGCTATGAACTGTATACGGCGAGAAACCTTGACACAACTATGGCAATGAGTCTCTCTTTGTAAATAACTCTCTCCTTGTATGTATGGCCATTCGCTGCATTAAAAATTATTATGTATTAACATGATGCAAACAATATGTCAACGTTTTTATTTCAAATTGTTACTTCAGCTACAGTACAATATCATGGCTTCAAAAAGAAAGCACATTACATTAGTGTTCTCCCCAGAAATTTTCGTCAGCCAGATGTCAGGAATGAGTAGCCGGGCGGGAAATAGGGCGTAAAAAATGGATACGATAAAATTTCAGTTTATTCCCCCTAGGGCATTAGGCATTAATAATATTAGACAAGTATACATTAACTGCAAAATTGAACTACTTTAGTGTTATCACAAACAACTTGAACTTCTAGTGTTCTGCTGTTCGTTCATAATCATGTAACACGGGGGCTTACCATTTCGTTACTGTGGAGTGGCATTCAGGTTTGTGACGTCATGCGGAATCGCATACGATTCCACGCTTATCCAGGCACCGCTTGCGCACGACACTGTGGCAATCAAGCTAAACCTTTAAACTCCAATGTAATTGATGCAATTATTTTGACAATATTGGAGATTTATCATTTAAATCAACAGTTTTACAGTATTTAAATTTATATTTGGAACACCCAATGACTCAAATATATATTATTATGGAACTAGCACATATCTAGGTTATGTTAGCCTGTTACAAAGGTTCTAGGGAGAACACTGCCTTAGATCTGAAGCAGAAACCAGAAATTTTTTGAGAAGTTGGGCCAAGGTTCTTTGAAGGAAGCCAATCTGCTGAATACAGTGTTGTATGTACAACGTTTCTCCTCCTCCTGCTCTCTGCTCATAATCCCAATTTATTGGAGCTGGCATTTGATATGAATTTGGCCCCATTTTACTGATGAATATCTTTCCTAATGCCAATCCTAAACATACTTGTATGGTGGTTAGTAGTGTAGTGTGTTTTATGTGTATATGGAGAAAAGTATTGAGATGAACATAAACAGCTAGTCCCCAAACCAGAGGAATTAACCATATGGAGCTAAAATCCTCAGCCTGGCCAGGGATTAAACCCGTGGCCCTCTGAACCAAAGACCATTCAACCAAGCAGCCAGGCTGTTTGTACAATTATTTATGGTATTTTTATTATTATAATTATTTACTTTCCTTAAATTGTACATGTGCAATTTTGGGGTGGTAGATGGAGAAAGGGCAAGCGCCTCATACACGGAAGTGCCTCCATCCCCACATTTATGAGTATAGTACGCAAACCTTTTCTTGAACCCTGAGCTTCATAGTGCGTAATGGGAACTTGGGCTCAAGAAAAGTTTCGCGTACTATACATAAACTCTACTGAATATTTACATGTATGCAGACAATTTAAAATTTTCGTATTTACACTCCAAACACTGTACTCGTAGAATAATAATTATCATCTTGATTTATTCTATACATATTAGAGTAGGAAGACCCAGCCATTTATACTCTTCACTCATATTCCTGTATACACACTCATTCACGGCCACTCCCACACGGACACGCATACACATTTGCCCACATTCACCTGTACTTGCACCCATCTTTCTTACAAATCTAATTTATACAGAAAGAAAGTAATGGAAAGGAACAAACAAGTGCAGATCAGTTTTCTCGGGGGGGCAGGCTTCAGCACTCGTTGAGGGGCTCTTGGTGTGGATAGTGTATGATAAGAAGAAAGCTGTAAAAACCACAAGAAAAATTTAATTCTATTTATCACCTGATTATTCTCTTACGATAGGTAATTAATAATGAGAAAGAAAATAAAGCACATCTCAACTATTCTCTATTACATAAAATTACTTATTGTAGTTGGTATCTTACAGATCAGTAGCAGATATACAGTACAGCAATTACCATTCATTCACAACAGTCTACTGCCTCTTTGTGTAAATTTAACATGTATCAGCGTTCTGATTTACTCTGTTGGCTGTCGTTATGTACCAGAATTTGTTATTCTGAAATGATTTAACAATGGGAATTTTTAAAAATTTTGAACCACTTCATATTTTGATGGAGGAGTATAGAGATTATTTTAATATGGACATGTTTTTGGGCTGGGGGTCTATCTGGAATTAGCATCATTTCCCAACCCCATTGTAACTATGACAACTAGTGTTCATCATCTCTATGTTGCCATAAGAACTCGGCTACATGAAAAAGCATACAATTGTGGATATAAACTCGCTTTCTAGTCTTCTATGCCCAAAAACATTCATGATTCTATGCCTTTGTATGAAGTGGAAAAAATGTACTTTCTATACTTTTCTTTCTCTGTGGTTTGTATTGTTGCTGTTCATTTAATTTCTAGTAGGTTGTTGCTGTATAAATTGTTAACAAGTCAGTATGAAATTGCTTAATTATCTTTATTTTTTTTTTATCTAGTTTTGCAGTGGACTAAATCCGAAGAGCTCGGTGAATCTCCTCTGTATGAATATGGAGAAGATTCACATGTACCAGAAGATGTGCCTGCTGTGAACAGAAAACTTTCCGAGGCTGATGCGGAGTCATCTCACCCTTTATCTCTGGACAAGTTTATACAAGAATTTCACGTATGTCATTTAAAATGGTTCACACTAAAGCCAGTTATGATAATTAGTGCATGAATATGTGATCCACCAGTTCTCTATCATTTCTTGGAAAATATATCTTTCTAGATGTTATTATCATCAGTAATTTCTAGTTTTAAGCTTGTTGGCAACATTGGAGATGGCAAACTTCAAAGGTGGTTGTCAGTAGTGTTAATCTGACACGGGGTGTTGCAGAACTCAACATCTCAGGCAAATGACAGTGGGAATTTCAAACAATATCAGCATAAGCATACTGTGATGTGGTGAAATTTTTGATGGTCCTATGCATGTGCATGAAAACTCTTCTGTATATTGCTTTTGGTAATGTTGATTTGCTGAGAGTCTTTTTTTTTACAACAGTCATACAGCTTTTCATTGATATTATGTTTACATGACATGTTATTTTTATGTTGTTCTTCACTTCACGAAATTAGATGCTTGCATATGACATGACTTTGCAACAAAAACAGGCATTGGAAGTAATAATCAGTTCAGCCACCTCGTTACTAAATCGGAGGTCACTATAAATAGCCATTCTGCTCGTTATTGAGCGTCGTGACCTTATTTACTTTATAATTTCTGTGTTACAGCTTTGACGTGACATCTCTAACCAGAGTGATCTTCAGCTTTTTGTAAAGGTGCGTTTTCCAAGGTGCGACTGTAGCCGCCACGGCGGCCACAGCCGCAACGACTGGGGTCGCCATATACGTTGACGACAGCAGCCGCAAGCGACGGGCACGTGGGGTGTTTTCTTAGACACGACTCTAGCCGCCAGTCACGCAGTCCAGTCCGTCAGAGGACGAGAGAACGGGCGATTTCGTTAGTGGCAGGGCTTTCCTTGACATTTGAATGGATGAAGGAGAAGAAGAAGAAGAATTGTTAATGTGGTATATCGGCCCAAAAAGAAGGAAAGTCAACAGTATATTTTCATCGCACTATGAGGAAGGACGCTATAACAATTTAATTAAGAGGCATCTTTTAAGTGATGAGACAAAGTTCAGGAAGTATTTCAGACTGAGTGTTTAGTTATATTCTCTAACTTAAAAAAAAGTGACATTTTGAAAACCCCATGCAATCGGTACTAGAAGCCTATCAGCCCACCTGAGAAACTTGCACTCACTCTCAGGTACGGATATTTTAACCTTATTTTAACAGTGTTTAGCTCAACTGAATAAGTGTTTTTACAGTAAGACATAACGATCAGTAAATCTATGGTCGTAGTAGACTTCAAGATTTTTTTGCTAGTGGCTTATGTCGCACCGACACAGATAGGTCTTACATAAAATCAGTTTCATGGTCCGTATCGCACTTCAATAGATTCACAATTAAGTATTTATTATTTTCCACCTAGTCGATACAATGATTGCTTAAGGCAAATTTAATGGTTAAAAGTGGTACATGTTTCGTATTTTATCAACATCTTCAGCCACATAACACTGTTTAGATGAAAAATATATAAAATTGACAAAGTAATGCTTAAGAGGAAGTGTCCTTAAAATTAACATAAGATTGACAACATTAAAACAAACAAACTCAAGAGAAAATATATAAATTATTAATACAGTTGAAAGCAGTTGTCAAGGAAACACTTGTACAATATTCCATAAAGAATATGTCCTAAATGAATAATCATTTCTTAATAATTCATGAAAAAAGTTCAAATTATAAATTATAAATTATGCAGTTTATAAGTAATTGTCGAAATGAAGAAAACCAGATATCACAATGTGGTTCTTATTATTAATGCAGATGAAAATATAACTACTGTAATTCCTAGTTGTCAATTCTTATTAAGCCTGCTTTCCTTTGGAACAGTAACTCCTGTCATTCTTTCACAGTCTTGTGTCTGGTGTAATATTGATGATGCGTTCTTCCTCGCTCTTGCACCTGAGGAGGAGGAGGAGGAGCGGGGGATATAGGTGTGTCAAGAACCTCCATGCTGCCACCTATAGCTTCAACTGAGGAGGAATAAGTTGTTTGTTTTAATGTTTTCAATCTTATGTTAATTTTAAGGACACTTCCTCTTAAGCATTACTTTGTCAATTTTATATATTTTTCATCTAAACAGTGTTATGTGGCTGAAGATGTTGATAAAATACGAAACATGTACCACTTTTAACCATTAAATTGCCTTAAGCAATCATTGTATCGACTAGGTGGAAAATAATAAATACAGTAAAACCTTGTTAATTCGAAGTCGTTGGGACTCAAAAATCGGACTTCGAATTACATAATTTCGAATTAACCTCCAATTCGCAATTCAGAAGTACCAACCCTTGCCGCGTTACGAAATATTCTAAGCCCGTTACTGCATGCAGTTAACCTTGATTCACAGTTTATACCTTTCAAATGCCATGAAAAAAGAACTATTTCCAAAATGTATCCAAAAAAGGTGCATTTACAGTATTCAAATAATGCACTTGCATATCTCACTTCAAATATAACCTCACGCAACGAAAGAAAGAAAAAAAAAAAGCATGATTCAAAGACGAGGAGAAATCTATGCTGGCTCCCATGTGCAAGTGCTTTATTCATTGGAGTACTATACTGTATGCATTTTTGATGCCTTGTATTTACACAGAAAGTACCCGATGCCCTTAAAATCAAACTTTCCTATGACTCTATCCTTGTACGATTTCCCGCCATGGCACTTTTTTCGTGCTTCAGAAATGTAAACACTTGCCGCGTCACAAAGTATTCTAAGACCCATTAATACATGCAATCACCTCGATTCATAGTTTAAACCTTTCCAATGCCATAGAAAAACTATTTCCGAAATGTATCCAACAAGGTGCATTTACAATGTTCAAATAATGCACTTGGATAAATCACTGACGAACATAACCTCACGCAACGAAAGAAAAAAAAAATCACACAATTCAAAGACGAGGATAAATTATGCTGGTTCCCCTGTGCAAATGCATTATTTTTTGGATATCTGTACTGTTTGCATTTTTAGATGCTTTGTACTGAGATGGAAAGTGCCCGACGCCCTTAAAACGTAGCTTATCGAACTTTTCTATGACGAGGGGATAAAGTTTCTCGCTTCCATGTGCATTGCAATTGCAACGCACTACAATGACCCCCATCCCCGACCCTTGTACGTTTCTCCGGCTGGCACTTTCTCCTTTAAAACCATAAGACCGTTTGGGCTCGCATTAAAATAAAGCAATGCAGTTTCATCGGCAATGACAGTATTGTTCGGTGCCTACGAATTTATTATATGAGCCACGCTTTTTCGTCAACTGTTGGCATCGCCAGTGTACGCGCATTCTGTTTTCCCGCACACTGCCTGTTGCGTGATATCACGGCGTTCCTGAAAAGGTTGAATACAAAAGAATTCCGATTTCATTCAACTTGGCAATCATGAAGCGCCCTGTAGACCCACCAAAGTGAATAAGTGCGGAAAGCTACCGTACCCCTCCACGTTCCGGAACACGCATTCTATTATGACGCAGATAAATTTCGAGTTGAAATTACTCTTAACATACTATTGTTTTAAAATGTAAAGGCAGTTTCGAATTAAAAGTCTGAATTTCGGTAATGGGGCCGACATTGTACTTCGAATTACGAATTATCCGTATTTCGAATTAAACAATTTAAATAACATGCAAAACGGTATCTCATGTTTCCGGGAACGAGAGCTTCTTCGAATTACGTGGGATTTTGAATTAACCGATTTCGAATTATCGAGGTTCTACTGTACTTAATTGTGAACAGATAGGTCTTATGGCGACGATGGCATAAGAAAGACCTACGAGCTAGAAGGAAGCGGCCGTGGCTTCATTAAGGGACAGCCCCAGCATTTGCCTGGTGTAAAAATGGAAAATCACGAAAAAACCACCTTCAGGACTGACGATAGTGGGATTCGATCCCACTATCTCCTGGATGCAAGCTCACAGCTGCGCGCCCCTAACAGCACAGTCAACTGGCCCGGTAAACTTCAAGTTTAACAAACCCGCAACTTAATTGAGTGACACAACATTAATTGCACCAATATGTCAATTTACATGCCATTCCATCGGTGTAATCTAGGGAATGAAGGAATCAATAAAAACGCATAAAAATGATAATGCAGAGTGGGATTTGCATTTTATTTAAAAGTACATATTACACTGTATATTCATTCCTATAAATTATGACCCAGTAATCTTGACAAGATATCAAGACTGTTTAACATCTGTGCACGGCTCGGCTCTTATCGGCCCTTGATTGACAGAGGAGAATGCTTGTGGAGGATGTGTTGAGCAATTGTCACTTCCGTCGCAGCGACTGCGGCCACCAGCACTGCTCACTGCACCAGTGTGGCGGCTCAAGCCGCAATCGCAGCGAGTTGCAGACCAAATTCAAACTGCGCATGCGCGGAGATGGAAGACTGCTGTCGCCGTGCGGCTACAGTCGCCGTTGCGACTACAATCGCACCTTAGAAAACGCACCTTAAGAGGTAGGCTAGATCATCTTTGCTTGATCTGTTATTGTTTAAAGAGGCCTAACATCTAAGGTCATCGGCTTTGTTTGATCTAACCATGTACTTGCTGTTCTTCCTCATGGTGCACTGCCGTCAACTTTTCCTTGCAAAGTAGTCTTTTGCAAATCCTGTCCTCTTCTGAAACTGTAACCAAGGAACTGGAGGTAATACTCACTTACACAGATAGACGTTTCTTGATACTTAGTTCATCTATAGTGGAAGTATTTCTTCTTTCCATCCAGGATATACATAGCATTCTCTACCAACACCATATCTCAAAGGCATCAATTCGATATTTTTAATTTGCTTTCATGGTCCAGATCTCACAGCTGTACTAAAAGACGGTGAACACTAGTGATTCAGCAAAGTGCATGTTCTTAGCTTTAGATATTGCCTGGTTCTGCCACATCCTAGCAAGTTACATTGCAGCTCAGCACAGGACAGTAAGTCTTTTTATCATAGGCAATAGAACAGTTATTAAGCTTATGTGCTGGGAATTTGTATTCAGTAAAGATGTTCACTCGTAGCTGAAGGTTATAGACAAATGTAGCCCATCTCATAATTTTTTTTACAAATGATTTTTTTAATGGAAAGTCTACAATGTACACATTTTTTCTTCTTCATGTTTGTAGGAGAAATGGAAAATAAACAGTATTTGGATTCATAAAATCTTTAGCGATCATTTCTGCTTCCATATTGTGAAGTATATGTGGGAAATCTGTAGAAACTATGGAAAATCCATAGTAGTTGGCATCCCTGCAACATTCATAAGATGTTTGATGAGGGACAAAGTACAGATAGAGGTGACACTAAGGTATTTAGGGAACATGTTGGATCTCATAGGATGGTTTCCCATTTTCACACCAGGCAAATGCTGGGGCTGTACCTTAATTAAGGCCACGGCCGTTTCCTTCCCACTCCTAGCCCTTTCCTGTCCCATTGTCGCCATAAGACCTATCTGTGTCGGCGCGACGTAAAGCAAATATCAAAGAAGGATCTCATAGGCCATAACCTTAGGTTCTGCAGTAACTTGTTGTATATATTCTCACCAACAGGCAAAAGAAGAGCAGGAATCAGCTCTGATAGCTAAAGAAGGTCACGAGCCGCTTGTAGTAGAAGAATTGGAGAGTACAAACCTCACATCAAACTATTCTGATGATGGAGCTTTGTCATCAGAGGACTCAAATAACAACAGCAACAACAACAACAACACAACTACTCTTGTGGTATGTGCCACTGGAAAAGAGTCCGGTGGTGAACCGGTCGAGGTAAGTTTCAGTCATTATTTCCCTTTATGTAGATACAGCCAGGATGGAACAAATAGGCCTATTGATCATCTCCATTTTTTTACTGTCTCTCATCATCCATAATCCTGAGGTATAATTTTGTAAAGAACACAAAATTGCAGGAGTTCAGCACATCACATGACCGTGGTTAGTGTTTCATTCTTCGTAATTCCAGGACTAAAGTAAAAGTTCCTCTAAATGTCATGCTTCATTAAATAAAGAATAAATATAAATTGTTATAACCACTGAACAGATTTCCATGATGCCTAGGGACCTCAGAAAGTGGTGATTAAAATGCTTCATTATCGATCAATAAGCTGAAATAATATTAAGTTGTATTGCATCATAAAGTTATGTAGACACTAGCTGATGTACCCGTGCTTCGCTACGGGATTCTCAGAAAGACTGACTGTGGTTTTTCCTAACTGAAGTCAACATAGGTCATTGCAAAAACGTCAGTAGAAATGTGGCGATTAAAAGCAATGTTATCACATAAAATACTTGATCAAATGAAAAACTACACATTTTCTCACTTTTAACGAACAGTAGTACGGTGCCGATCTAATAGTCCAAAGTTCCAGAGCTGCAATGACCAGGCCGCAGACAGCCGTGAACACTTCTCTGCCATTATTCCGTTAAATATGCACACTTCTCATTCCAGTCATTGCTTCAGAGTAGGGATTGAATAGCTCGAATGTTATGATGAACCATTGTGTTACGTACCAGTAGTATCGGAAAATTTATGAAGCCGAGGAATGGTATGCTAAGGGCCTGTACTACAACAGCCAGATAAAAGTGCGGCATAAATTTATTTGGCAGTTTGGACATTTATCTGGAAGTTCAGTTGAAAAAGTGTACTACGACTTTCATTTATGTGCAATCTGGGAGAATATTCTCGAGGTTAGCTATGCCGAGGTTGGAGAGGCTGTTAATGCTCTTATCTGGGACTTCGCTCCTATCGGGGACGCTACTGTAAGAATCAAGGTGGCTACACATCAAGATGAATCTACATCTCCATGATGCTGTGCGAAATTAAGTTGTTACAATGTAATCTACTGACTATATCAGTAGCACACAAGCAGCCAACGCAAGCTTCATGGGTAGCCGTTGTCGTTAGGGTAATATCGCCTGCTGCTATGCAGTATTTCGTGGGTTCGAGTCCCAATAGTCTTAACATTTTTTTTACCTTCTAAATGATATTACATGTAATAAATATCATTTTTGGTCCGTATTGATGATACTTGATTGAAATAATAACAGTAAGTTATTTATTAGACCACCTAATCAATACAAAATCTAGTCTTGGATGATTTACATAAATTTGTTAACTAATAGTGGTACATGTTTCGCCTTCCCTGAAGGCACCATCAGCCATAGTCTTAACCTTAAATTAAAAATAAGCGTCTAAATAACATGTAATAATGAATTGAATTTTAAAATCTTGAAGAGATTTGAAGTAAAATAACATTAAAAATAACAATGATGGTTTAAAAAAATACAATGTGATGAGATATAATAGTGGAAGTGTTAACAAAATTAACATTAGAAGGCTGCTAAAATAAGTGCAATGGATAAAACAACAGATTGTTATACAACAAGTAGTAAGATTGCATAAAAATAAAGTTGATAGTCTGGCGGTTATAATTAGACGATGACGAAAAATCGTATATAATCAAAGTAAAGAAGAGAGAATAAAAGTCAAAGGTTAGTCGAGAGATCCGAAGTTAATCATGTACCACTATTAGTTAACAAATTTATGTAAATCATCCAAGACTAGATTTTGTATTGATTAGGTGGTCTAATAAATAACTTACTGTTATTATTTCAATTCTAAATGATAGTTGGTAGGGTACTAGAGGTGATAGTACATATTTCCTTATCATTAAAATGCATGTCAGAAGCGTGGGTTCTATTCCAAATCTATCCGCGACGCACATATGGAGTAAAGGTATACGACATTGTTCATGGCGATTCGTCCTTCGAATGAGAATGTTAAGGAGGTTATATTTCTTTTACTTCATAACAACTTGCTACAAAAGTATTCACGCTAAAGTGAGATAAATGCTTGCCAGTTACTATTCTCACATTGTATTGAAGAGAAAGAAACTAACTACTTATTCAATTATACGACATTGTTCATGGCGATTCGTCCTTCGAATGAGAATGTTAAGGAGGTTATATTTCTTTTACTTCATAACAACTTGCTACAAAAGTATTCACGCTAAAGTGAGATAAATGCTTGCCAGTTACTATTCTCACATTGTATTGAAGAGAAAGAAACTAACTACTTATTCAATGAGCAAACAATAAATTGAATTAATAATAAAATTAATGATCCTACGCTGGATCAGTGGCATTAATCACGAATATAAACTTTACTTTCGCCGTAATGCGCATCCTTGTAAATAGTACCAGACAAAAAAGATACATAACCTGAATCTTAACTTTTGCGTCCAGGTTACATTTTCAGTGTTTTTATTTTCTATAACAGTTTCAGTTTCGTTATACAGTTAATTAATTTTAACATTACTTCGTATGTGTATATTTAAGTCCTAATTCTGTTTTTGACCTGAACTTCCACATTATAGCTTAATAAGAGTCTGATATTGGATTCTAGTGATACAATTTCAAAAGGAATAGAGCTAAACAAACGAAAACACCAGGGAACACGTATACCACTGCGCTAAATTTCACTATATTTTCAGTAACCTTATTACCAACCCAATAAAAATGTTACTACATCTTCCGCATTATAATACCGTCGTTAAAATCCGTTGGCAGTACGCAAGAAAATATTTAACTTCTAGTTTGCAAAACTGCAGCCTGCGTATCTGACTGTTTACCTGACAGTCGTAGTACAGGCCCTAAAGAAGAAAGTTGCCTAATTCCACAGCTACTCCCCACGAATATTTAGGCAGACTATTACACTCGTACGACTGGGAGGGTTGGCCGCGTGGATAGGGGCGCGCAGCTGTGAGCTTGCATCCGGAAGAGAGTGGATTCTAACCCCACTATCGGCAGCCCTGAAGATGTTATTCCATTGATTCCCATTTTCACACCAGGCAAATGCTGCGGCTGTACCTTAATTAAGGCCAAAGCTGCTTCCTTCACACTCATAGACCTTTCCTACACCATCGTCACCATAAGACCGAACAGTGTTGGTACGACGTAAGGCAAATTAAAAAAATACTCGGTACACAGCAGTAATCCTATCTATCAGAGATGAGTGCCAACAGAAGACGAAGCAAATCACAACAAACAATGGTCCTTGTAATGTTATTGTTGATCAATTTCATGAGCTTTCTATATTGAAGGCCTTCACATTTAGTTTCCTTTCGACTCTGTGATATTAGGGCGTCTTATAAAATTATGTATAGCGTAGACTGTAGTTCCTTTGTTCCTTATTCTCCGACTTTACAAACCGATTTTCATTAACCCCTCAGCGTCGCAGCCATTTAAATAGCTTCCTACCCTGCGGCCGGATGAGATTTCAACTACGCGCGACTGAAATACATCGATTCACTTAAAGCGTTACTACAAGTATAAGAGTAGCCCGATTTTCACGAAATTTGGAATACCTTATGACAGAACTATGTACATGCAGATAATTACATAATTGTTTCACATTTCCTTAGTAATATAGTTCCATGTGATAGAGTTCGAAGCACTCTTTGAGACAGGGACTCAAGTCACACTCCTGGAAGCAGTACACTGACTTCTTCTTTTCGCCGTGTTTTGAACACAGGATACAATGTCTCTGAGGTTTGGATTTCCAACACTTGGGTGCTAATTTCCTGATAAAATGTCTTTCCTGCAACCTTGGAACTGTATTATCTGATGCACGCCGGCCTTGAATATTTCGTTCCCCTCCCGAGCGAGCGTATTTTGTAAACAAACCTTTCACCAGCTGAACCCGATAAGGTAATTGCTCAATATTTGTCTCTGTGGCCTGTGTGAGTATTATTAGAGAATTTAGCAATCAGAATTCACCGTTGAAAACTTCTCTTTGACCTGTATAATTATCTAGTCTCTTACACGAAATTTCCAAGTACTGTTTCCTCCTCATCGTCACTCTCATCATTTACCACTGCTACATCATCTATTTCATTATCATTGCTGCTAGTACTGTCACTACTACTTCCGACTAAACTCTCATCTGAATTATACAATATTTCAAGCACGTTACTGTCAGTCATACCACGGCTGAGCGCGGCGCGTCACACGGACTGATGAAGCTGCAGCGAGACCGAAAGCAACAGGACGAAACTGAATGAGGGGAATAACATTTATGACGAAACAAACCAACTCGATACATATTTCAGATAAAAGGTCGAGACATTGTCTTCAAGCGAGATATATACCATGAACAACTGGTTCTCGTATCGTATAACAGAAAGCAGCACTAACTGATGCCTACACAGAACGCTCGTGGAGAGTTACGAAAATATTACAAGCTGAGAAATAAACACAAATATAATAAATAAACCGCACTCCCAATGTACAAATAGAGCAAAGAACATCACACGAAAAGACAAACTTCTCAGATCATTTTTTCTTTATTTTATTCTGTGGGAAAGAATGAAGCAAACAGACTTTTAAAAAGGCAAGAGATTAGTGCTCATACTTATTTGACAAATAATTATCCTTGCAAAAACAACTACATCATAACGATTTTTCAGTTCTTATTTACAACGCTGATAAACCCGAAAATGTCTTCTTGGAAACAAAACAATTTGCATATCAATAACTCCAAAACTCTTCGTGCTATAGCCGTAAATGTGAAACCATGTATGGGTCTATACGATGTATAGAGGACGGCGGCTACGGAAGAAAAGAGGGTCTATACCGCATATAGAGGTCGGCGCTGAGGGGTTAAATCCTGTTTAGCCTACATATTTTCTTGTGACTCGGCGCTGATAAGGATTTAGTAACTAAAATCCAAATTAATGAATATCTCTGATCATAGCCGATATGGTAACAATGTATAAGACATAAATGATCGGAAATACAATACTACATAACTAAAAATGTATGTAGTATTTATTGATACGATCACTAATAACATAATTAATTGGGAATTATATTTTACGACTACCCCTAAACCACCATTTCATTCAGCGTGAATAACACTATTTATGGCCTAGATTATAGCCACTTATTCCCCGACTTTGCATACCGATTTTCATTAAGATACGATCATTAATAACATATATATTTCAGAATTCCATTGTAGGCTTTCCCCTAAACTATGATTTTTCTCAGCGTGAATACAATTATTTATGGCCTAGATTGTAGCGACTTATTCCTCTACTTCCCCTACCGATTTTCGTTAATATACGACTATTAATAACACATTCTTGAGAATTAAATTTTAGACCTTCCCCTAAACTACCATTTCACTCAGCATGTGTAAAATTATTTATGGCCTAGATTATAGTGACTTATTTTCCGACTTTGTATACCAATTTTCATTAAGATAAGGCCACTAATAACATAAATATTTGAGTATTAAAGTTTGGGCCTTCCCCTAAACTACCATTTTAGTCAGCGTGAATAAAATTATTTATGGTCTAGATTGTAGCGAATTATTACCCGACTATGTATGCCGATTTTTATTAAATTCTCTTCAGCCGTTTTCTCATGATGCGTGTTTATACATACAAACAGACAGAAATTGTGGAAAAGTAAAAAGTGCATTTCCTTGTTACTGTGGGCACAACTGATACAGAAATACCATCCTTTTTAAATTCTGAGCAATGTACAGACAAAACTCTTATTTTATATATATAGATAATAGCAATAATATTAATAACTAGGTGATATACCTGTGCTTCACTACGGAATTCTACATTGTATACAGAATTCTAGGTTAGGTAGCGGACTGTATATGGTTTGAGAAAGATTGTATTGAATTGCATAGCTCTTAACATTACCCGAGAAACGCAACAGAGAAGTCACCAAACGTCTTTTCTCATATGAACTTGGTTAGAGAATTTTCATTGTAATGGTCGGCCCGCTTGCCTTCCATCAGTCAGTCAGGTTTGGAAGTTTTTATTATAATGGCAGGCACTCACTCTTCACCTGCCTGTTATATCCTCAGAAAGACTGTCTTAATGGTTTTTCCCAACTGAAATGAGCATAGGTCATTACAATGACGTCAGTAGGAATGGCGCGATTAAAAGCAATGCTTTCATATGAAATACGCAATCAAATGAAAAACCACACATTTTCTCACTTTCAACGAAAAGTACTACACTATTAGTTATTGGAATTAATAATTTTCTTCTGTATTGAGTGTCATTTAAAATTTGACATGATGAGAAAAATAGTTCGTAGTGTGTGTAGTATTTTTCATATCTGGTAGAGTTTTTGATTATTCAATTGTTTTATTCAGAGATTGTGTCTCCAACCTTCTCACACCGAAACCGTGCTAAATTTATATTTACTCTGTGACTAAAACTGTGATTCTTTTGTTTTTTACTTGTGCTGAGTAATGGCGCGATGTGTTTTTGAGTGTTGAGTTGAGTTGAGACAGAATGTTTTAATAAATTTTTCTAATCAATTATATTATTGAGAGTTGTGCCCGAATTTATTTCTGATATTAGTAAGTTCAATAGGGCAGAAACAAAAATTGGTCTTGTGCAACAGTACTACGCTGCTGATCTCACAGCTGTGATCCATGAACACACTTTCTCTTTTTTCCATGGGGGTGGGGGATGTGTGGTTGAATAGTGGAGAGTCTCAGGGCAAAAACTGTGCCTTTTTTACTAATCTGTTTTCTAGAAGTACCTGATGAGTCGAAAAATCGCAATTCACTACACTGGTGGCGGAAAAATCTGACTTGGAGGCAAATTTGTCCTCCAAGCCAGAGGAAAAACCCCCTCTTCACTGCTAATTTGGAATAAAATGAATGTAGAATTTAATAAAAGTGAAGAGGAAGAAGCTTTTCTTCAGAAACAGCTCCTTTTAGTGTTGAATTTTGTGTTGTTTAGTGAATTGTGGTACTATAATTTGGAATAGGCCTAAATTGTAATACTAGACTACTAAGTGAGCCTCTGCCTTAAGTATGCACACTGCTCATTCAAAACAGCGCGTCAGAGTAGGTGTCGAATAGCTGCAATACTATAATGTACCTATGTGTTACGTACAAGTAGTATCAGAAAATGTATGAACCAGAGGAATGGCATGCTAAAGAAGAAAGTTTTCTAACTCCTCAGCTATTTCACGCAAATATTCAGTCAGGTTGTTATACTCGGTACGCAGCAGTAATCCCATCTATTGGAGTTGAGTGGCAGCATAAGAGACAAAGAGCATCACAACTAACAATGGTCAATATAATGTTATTGTTGCTCAATGTTATGTGCTTTCGATATTGTAGGGGTTCGCATTTAGTTTTCTTCCGACTCTGAAATACCACTCTTATCATAGTTGCTACGTTAAAACTGAATAAAACATAAATGATCGGAAATGGTATTTTCTATAACTTTTGTTATGTAGTACTTTTCAATTGGACCAATAACAAAGGTATTTAAAAATTAAATTTTAGGTGCCTTCCCCTAAACTACAATTTCTTCCAGTGTGAATACCGTATTTCACGGCATAATCGTCGCCACCGCGTAATCGTCGCATCCTTTATTTTCAATACAAAAATCGGACTTTAAACCTTTAATTACATAATCGTCGCACGCCAAATTTTGTTCACTAATCTGGTTAAAAGGTAAATGGAACTGCAACGTAAGTTGCACATGAATGCGCAATTTAAATACGTGTATGGTTTATGGGCAATTTGGCAACACAGTCACGTTTGCGACATGTTGCACAACGTATAAATAAATACTACCGGTATATGTACGACGCATGGCTTACCGGTAGACTATCGGCAGTTTGACAACGTGGTCGCGAGACAGTGTACTATTTATTCACCACCTACATATTATGCTTACCGGTAGGCTATCGGCAGTTTGACGACGTGGTCGCGAGACAGTGTACTATTTATTCACCACCTACATATTATGAGTTCCCATTTGAAATACGTAAGGCTGTAAGTTATCGCTTATCGGCAACGTCGCCAGGAAATACCGGCTAGGTAGGTTGAATGGACCTCGAACCAGCCCTCAGATACAGGTAAAATTCCCTGACCCGGCCGTGAATTGAACCCGAGGCCTCCGTGTAAGAGGCAAGCACGCTACCCCTACACCATGGGGCCGGTTCCTGTGTTATTGCGCACAAAGTGAAATCCAAGACGATAACGCAGATTTCCACGGAATTATTCAGCCGAATTATTTACGATGTCTCAGTTGTCATCGCTAGACTCTTATCTTACTACTACGTCATACGTGTCCGGGCATGGGATGAAAACTTTTATCCAAGCAGTCAAGATAATTATTATCCAATGCTATTAAAGTTTTATTTTATAAACTCGTCAGTAATGTAATGTAAAATCATCAATAACTGGGAAGAAATATTAACCTAATTATCGTATGTTTAAAAGAAATTGAAGAAAATGAATGTTTGTTACTGACGTCTCGGAATACAGTCAACTATACAGTAGATCAAAGAGAATAAGTACAGTAGATCTACACCACGCTAGCTTGAGCTCCGGTTTGCGAGCTTTGCGCAAGCGCAGTAGTGTGTCGCAACCAACGAGCTAAACTGAATTGTTGCATGCTTCCTTGCTGCCTAACAGTATTGGCTGCTCTGGAATGGACAGATCACAGATGCATTTATTTGTTTCAGATTTACGTGATTACTGTAGACATGTGTGCGTGAGAATTTAAGTTTTTAATTTGTGTTTTGGGTGTTTGCAGAAATAATTTGTTTTAATAGTGAACAATTACGGAAAGTCATTTATATCGCAAAACATTAACGTGCGAAGCATTTATAAGCGATTATGGGTAAATATAGAAACTATTCTGCGGGCTTCAAGCTAAGCGTAATTGCCTTCGCTGAACAGCGCGGGAACAGAGCTGCAGAAAGAAAATTTTCTGTGAGTGAAAAGTTGGTGCGTGACTGGCGGAAAGTAAAAAACAAGCTAAAAAGCACAAACCCTTCTAGACGCGCGTTTAGAGGTCCTAAAACAGGGAAGTTTCCTATAATTGACGAAGAAGTGTTTAGGTATGTCTGTGAAATACGTAACAATGGCTGCAGTGTATCATATGAAATGTTACAAATTAAGGGACAGGAGGTAGCGCGCAAACACAACATACCGGTAACTCAGTTTAAGGCGACTCGTGGGTGGATTAAGGGGTTCATGCGACGACACAATCTGTCAGTGCGAAGGAGAACAACACTAAGCCAAAAGTTGCATGCTGATTACACGGACAAGATTGTAAATTTTCACCGATTTGTCATACGTTTGCGCAAGGAAACTTCGTACTTGCTTTCTCAAATCGGTAATGCCGATCAGACTCCAATCTTTTTTGATATGCCTCGCAACAGCACTATTGCGCTAAAAGGATCACGGAGTGTATTAATGAAAACCAGCGGTAGTGAAAAGTTGCGATGCACGGCAATGCTAGCCATTACAGCTGACGGGAGAAAGTTGCCGCCGTACATCATTTTCAAGAGGAAAACGATGCCTAAGAATATACAGTTTCCCCGTGGAATTCATGTACGAGTGCAACCAAAGGGTTAGATGGACGTAGAACTCATGCTGGACTGGGTTAAAACTGTGTGGAATAGAAGACCTGGTGCACTACTAAAACAACCAGCTCTGCTTGTTTTAGATAGTTTCCGAGGTCACCTCGTGAACGAAGTGAAGCAAATTCTCACTACAAATAAGACACGACAGATAGTCATTCCTGGTGGCCTAACATCTGCTTTGCAGCCACTAGACGTATGTGTTAATAAACCCTTTAAAGACCACTTACGTCGATTTTACAACGAGTGAATGATGAGCGGCGATCAGCAATTGACGCGCACCGGAAATATCAGGCGTCCACCCTTGGACTTGTTATGCTCGTGGGTGAAGAAGAGTTGGGATCTTATACCACCTGAACTAGTCTCCAAGAGCTTCAAAAGGACTGGGATTTCGAATGCACTAGACGGTTCCGAAGATGACGCAGTGTGGCAGGGAGATGAAGAATCTGATACTGGTATTAACAGAGGCGAGGACGGCGCGTCAGATAGCGAAACCTGCGATAGCGACACCTAAGATTTGGAATAAATTGCGTACCGGTAAGTCCGCATTTCACAACAAAGCGATAATTTTTTGCAAGTGTAATATTTTAACTTTAATACTCAAATTAATGACAAATTAACTTAATACGTTCATTTTTATTTTCAGGTTGGAAAAACGTTCGCCGAATTGTTGCGAAAAATTATGAATTTTGTTTTAGACTATTTTAATTATTTTGATGTATAAACGCGAGTATTACGTGCATCTTAAATTTGTTTCAAATACAATTTAGTTATAAATACATTTTTTGAGTAATACAAATACTGGTATTAAATATTCATCGTATAATGGTCGCACCCTAAAATTTTTTTCGAAAATTTTGGTATAAAAAGTGCGACGATTATGCCGTGAAATACGGTAATATTGTTTATAGCTTAGACTGTAGTTTATTATTCCCTGACTCTATATACCGATTTTTATTAAATTATTTAACCCATTATCTCGTTGGTACTTATATTTGGTATTGGAACATTTTTGGCAAAATCCATACAAATTGATTCCATCTTCTTTGATTTCATAGATTTGTTCTTTGCATCTCTTTTACATTGCTAGAATGATTCAGCCTTTTTTGTGAAGAATATTCAAGGTTGTCAGATCTTTAATTACTTTTTTATCCTCTTCTGGGGACAGCGCTTTTAGTTTGGCTGAAAATTTGTCACAACGAATGCATGTGTTACTACATGGGTATCCAAATGATATGTTATAAAGTATTGTGTAATAACCTGCACTAATAAACAGAATGCAAAAACACAACTGACACACAAGAGTTACAATGAGATACTCATGGAATATTTCAGCGATCACACTGTTGTCTATTGGGAGGCAGATGACTTGCCTGGTTTTTTCACTGTAACAGTTGAGTTACCTGCTTCTTTTCCTGTACGCCAAATCTTTGAAGGTAAATAAACCCATGACTAACCTGTTTCTTTGCCTGTTTCATATGTATAACAGATAGTCCTTCCCATGGAGAATCCAATGGCTCCTCAAACTAAATTTCGATTAAAAAGTGACTTACCTGGTTTTTACTCTGTACCCTTCATATATAGAGTAGGCGAGATCATTAACAAAGTGATTGTTTAATATCTCGTAACTCGAGCCAATATAGGTGGGGTTTTTTTTAGAATTAGGTTTAAAACATGATAAAGATATCCAAATAACGATCGTTTTACTCGCCAACGTACCTAACAAATAATAATAATAATGACGTGCACAAACAATACTTTTTCAGAAAAAGCATTTTGACTTTTAGAACTTTCCGGGATGTGAAGTGGACAACTGGGGCAAAGTGGACGCATGAACGCCGTGCTCAACACAGTGAGCTAATGAAAACCTACTGGATCAGTCGAAAACTGAGTAAACACCAGAATGTATAATGAAACTTATTATGGTCCCTAGTTGGCTGATTAGCGAATAATAAATAAATAATAATAATAGTAATGATTTTACGTTTCCGCTTACTGTAAACGATTTTCGGAGATGCTAAACAAAACATACTAGGGTATACGTTAATAAAAAGAATGGAGACAACGAACGTACAAAATTAAACATCATGATGATATAACGCCTTACCGCTACACCTGTAAATTTCCATAAATACGGCAAACTTTCCTGTTATTTATTTTTTTTCTTTTCGTTGTGGAACTTTTGGCGCTATCCAGGTAATAGTATACCTAACCTAAACAATGCTGTCTCTCTTATCTCATTTACAGTCATTCAGGTAAATCCTGTTGTGATAAATGTAGAGAACATTAGTATGAAATGTACTTAAAAATAAGGGTCTGGCTTTCAGCGTCCGCATTTATCAAAAGAATGCTTCCAGTCACTATGTATTACATTCGGAAGTACAACTCGTAGCATACGCTAGTTATCAGCTGGTGGTTTAGCACGCTTTCTACATGGCTTTATTTGAAAGGAGTGGCTTCTGCTACACATACACCAACTGGGAATATCAGAGACCATCTCCAAAAACCATTTGGGAATAGATTCACACTGTTTGAACTCTATAATCAGCAACAAAACTATTTTTAAAAGTAAAAAAACAAACCAGGACCTCGAATGCTCTCGATTGCAGTGCATGGCTGATGAGATAACAGTGAAGATGACGTTACTTGGAATGACGACACGCCGGTAACAGAGAAGTTGGTGGCACAAAATGATAATTCTAATAAAAGCCGTGACCAGGTTTACTCAGGTTTACTGTGTGGTTGGCTACTGCTCAACTCACAAAGACAAATGACTGGCTATTTAGTTATTTTGTATCAGTATTGCATAATATGATATACTTATCCCTTTTCTCTATGGGATCGAGTATGAAGCGAGACAAATATTCGTAGCGAGTTTTTATGACGTCAGCTTTATCAGAGGAATTAATGAGATGTAATGAATTATATAAGAGTAATTAAAACTGACTATATTTAATTTTATATGTAGGCCTAGGGCTAAAAGTTTTGTTCTCCATTTATTGTTTTTTTTTTACATTATTTAGAAATACTGCTTTCCTTCAAAAATAGCCAGTATAACTCAGATACATTCATAAGTTTGTTAAAGAATAGTGTAAAATGTTTACATGTACGATTTATAGCTCTTTATAGCCTAGAAGTCGTGTTCATTGCACAAAATTTGAGGTTATCGCATATTGGACCACACTTTTTTTTTTTTTCTGTAAAAAAGTGGGGAGAAAAGGGGTCTAATATGCAAGTAAATACAGTATATATGTTGAGTCCTCAGTCGGAGGCTGGTTGGAACCTCAGTAAATCCACCATTAGCTGACATAAGTAGCCTATATGTCACTGAAGAGGCATACTAAGGGAATGATGACTGATGTGGTTTCCCGTTGTTTCCTTGCTGGGCCAAAAGTTACTGTTACATATCAGTCTTCCAAGCCCACTGAAATACATATCAACTGATCCTATGAACAATACTTTCGTACCATTCATCACGGAGACTGACTTCTAGCATTGCCTGTACCTCAGCCACTTTCTTATAATCAAAGCCAAGCATGAATTGAAATGAAAGTAACAAGCTTGATCTAGACATGATATGGGCTTTTGGGCTTATTCCATGTCAAGAAAACAAGGTTTCATCTTGTTTCACGGGCCGTGAAAGCATCAATGTTAAACTTGATCTAGCCTCTACCAGAAGTTATACAGTACTCTCTGCACTCTGTATCTCACCAAAGACGGATCTGGGCAGATAAATAAATATAATCTGCAAAATGCTCAAGTATTTTAGGTTAAATACTATTTGCAATAACGGAAGCTGTTTCTATCAAAACATTCTTTCAAGAAGCTTAATGGAAAAATTCAAAAGATGTTAACACAGTACTAGCAGTTTCTCGCTGGCTCCGCCCGCAATGTACAAAGGATGGTGTTGTTCGTAACTATCCTCATGGATGTATGTGCAAAGTTTTGAGTTAATGAAATAAAGCACGTGATCTGCTGTGGTAATAGAATGTAATATTATGTCAACAAACACTTGAAAATACATCACACAAAGAAATTCAATTTAAATGTTCCTTGGAACAACACTACGCGCCGAACTGTTAAAAAGTCCTTCGTCATGGAGACAAATGTACTCATAACTTTTCTCAGAATCTACCAATTTAAGTAGTTATTACCTCAAAAGAAACGCTTGATCCACTGAGTGTTTTTAGACCAAAGCGAAGTGCGTACCTCAATTAGAAAGAAAGATATGGTTGCTTCAATGAGAAAAAATGTTGAAGAAATGAGACGTCAAATTGAATGTGCACTCATAACTTTCCTCAGAATCAACCAATTTGAATAGTTAAGAACTGAAATGAAAGAGCTTGATCCACTGAGTGTTCTTAGGCCAAAATGAGCTCTGTACCTCAATTAGAACAAAAGATATGGTTGCTTCAAAAAGAAATTGAAAAATCAAATAATTTGAGGAAGGGGGAAGTTAGGTGATTTATAGTGCCTGATAACAAATCTGTGCATGAATACGTTTCAGTTAAAAACAAATGAAGGAAATCGAACGGAAAGAATAGCCGGAATGACTTACTTTAGTTTTCGTCATTATTTTTAGTATATAGATTCTGAGAATCATTTTATAATATCAAATACTGAACACTGTATATTCTAAGTTACACCCAACTATATTTATACATGCCAAAATAAATAACTGATGAGCCCACTACCCAACTTATAATTTCATGATTGAAAAGGCAATTTGCAATTGGTAAATTTATGGTTCCCTTCTGGGAACTTAATTTTTGAAATAAATGACTGTATAAGAAATGTCATATGAAGTCTTAACATACATTATAGGCTCCTGGCACTAAAAGGTTTAAAAGACATGCATGTAAAGTCACAAAATAGCATAGCAGGATATTGATAGTCAATATGTTGAAATAACTATTAGTTTAACGTCATAAAATTTCATTATTGGTCCGTATTGAAACGAGATTTACAGTCAAAGATAAGGGTAGGATTTTCCACCTGTTCAATACTATTAAAAAATGTGAAATAATTAAAACGTCACATTTTTATTGTCATTTTTAGGTACTGGTTTTGGCATTGTATATGCCATCATCAGCCTTGGATAAAGTAACAAGGACATTCAGCTAGTTACATTAGAATATTTATAATATATGTATATACAAACATAAACCTTCTAAAATACCTTGTAATTTACAATTGCGTGCATACATACATACATGCATACATACATACATACATACATACTGCACCCATAAGCGAATGTGCGTAAATAAATGCATGAATTAAATGTTTAATAATTCGCATATTGGAATACAGCAGTAGGCTGGGGAAAGCTGGCAGTCTCACAAAGCAACATTCAGGCGCCGTTCAGACTGCAAGAAGATCCGCAGAACACGTCTTAAGGCACGGACAGCATATAGCTGGCCTAAGTGGTACATCCAATAATGTTTTATGATGCCGACGAGAAGTGGAAACTTTCTACTCGGTTCCCACGGGAATCGGCGCGTTGGAGCTTGAGCTACTTAGATGTGCGAGAGAGAAACCAATAATACCCGTCATCCCTTGGCAGAAAATGGAAGAATCCATGCTGCGAAGAGCGCGAACGTCTCAGCCAATCACAAAATTGCAAATTGAAATGTTTTGTCATAGCGGGAATCTAGAGCCAGTATTTAGCGATATGGAGCGCGGAGTAGTTGTGGAAAATGGTGTCCTGACTCCCTAACAATATTTGAGGATTTATCAGTGCAAATGTGTGATTAATTAGTGGTTAATTAAGAAATTTTTAACTTTACATGGAAGGGTGGTATCGCCCAGGAAGTGAACCGTAATGGCGGGAAGACGCCATCCTCTGGAAGAAAATAGAGCCAGTGACGCGCGCCGTCGTATGAATTACCCTGTGATCGTTTCTCGTAGCGCAGTGTAACACGTAAAACGGACCAAAATTAGGAATGTTTTGAACATATTTCATAAAACTTTAACCTACGGACGTATGATAAATCGGTCCCAAGTGCAAGATTATTACGCCACATCCCTTCCACAGAACTATTTTCGAAGTGGGGGAGGATTGTTTACAAAACCAACGAGCAGTGTGGTGAATCTTCAGTGTTTTTAATTCAGTCTTGTACGGAGTTAGTTCAGTCAGTTCGTGTGTGTTCTTTCAGTCTTGTATGTACGTTTTTCTTGTGTGAATTCTGAGTCTTGTAGGAACGCGATCAGAGACACTTGTTGGCATCCGAGTGAGCAAGGTATTTACTTGTGAGTAATATGCTAGGAGAAATGAACACTTTGACAAACTTTTATTTAATTTGAACTTATGCAGAGATAATCAGGCAATTGAAGGATCAAATGACAATGATAGTTATATTTTCAACACTTGCCTTAAATGAACTTACACAAACAAACCGAGAGGGACAATGGATCACGTCGTAACACGTAACTGCATAAAATTTCCCTAATCCACGTGTAGTTTGGATTTTTGTTGAAAGGTCATATTTTGGAGGATGATTAGTATAAAAATTCTCCACACATCATTGGGAACATTACATTTAACTTTTTTTTTTATCACACTCAAAAAATTATTATGGCAAGTGAGATATTACGGGAGCAAAATTAGTTAAAGCAGTTACAGGGAGGAGAATGACTTTGTTTTCACTAATGGAAGGCCGCGGTGTTAAGACCTTGACTCCAATGTTATGAGGAGGTGAACAACCAATAAGCCTTTAAACAAACAAACTGAGAGGGGTGTGAGAGACACAGCAGGAGGCCAGGCAGGTAGCGGAGAGCAGACTTTCGACTTCACGTCAGGTGTTTAATGCAGTGTTATTGTATAATCTTCATTGGAGTGCTAGAAAATGCGAGTGTTTATGTAAATGTGGACGTGTGCAACGCCATCATAAAAATGTATCAAGTATGTACGTGTGATATTTCGGATTACCACATCAGCTTCAAGATGGAATACTAATTCATCATGACAGAGCCCGGAGGGTGATCCAACCTGCCTCCAGCACTAAGGTAATGAGCAACAAAATGTATAAATAAATATGTAGGACTATGAACCAATCGATGATCAAATGTAGCTTAGACTGTTAGATAAGATTGTAAATAATTCACGTAATAATAATAATAATAATAATAATAATAATAATAATAATAATAATAAGAGTGAGCAAGTGTTATTTGCGTACTTTCTTTAAGTAAACATGTTTTGCGTATAATTTCTGGATCATTTTGAAGTAAGTCATTTTGACAGATTAGAATCCTATTTTACTAGAGATTTAGATAAGTGTAGTGCAGATTTGTAAATGATGATAATAATAATAATAATAATAATAATAATAATAATAATAATGTTATTATAACGTTGGTTATGAGCGATATTTTTGTTGACGTTATGATTTGTAGATGCCACCTTGTTGATTTTAATGTTTACTTTTGCTACTAGCGCATTCAGTTTATTGTTTCATGTTGTAATCATTATTCAGATGACTGCTTCTGGTAGCTCTCGTACCTTGTATTTTCGCGACGATTTGGTTGACACGCGAGTGTTTATTTCTGTGTAAATGCGGTTACACTTTTCTATAGCCGTGTTTTTGAGAGGCAATCTCGTTATTTCAATAAAATAGTTAGTGACAGGAAGCCATTGATAAGTTAGCTCTGATATTTCATAATATGTGAAGTGGAGGATGATCAAAAGATCGAGCAAAGTGAATAGCAATATCCCTGATGATCTGCGTTGAAAATGGAAATGTGATATTTGGACCATGTCATGAACAGTGTCGTAAGAAATAGAGATGTGAACGACAGATATTTCGCCCGCCTGATACGAGCGAGGCCGTATTATGAGTTACTACGTCGAGAATATTGATGAATAAATAGAATTGAGAGATGAATAATTTAACCGAGAGTGTTAAATATATGACGACATGTGAGGTGGTCGTAGGTGTAAAGCCTGTATTGTTTCAAAATAGTTTCCAGGGAAAATAGATGCTCGGAAAATATTCAAGCTAGAGCATGAGGTAATGTGTGAACAGAGCGACGAATCAATGTGTATTTTGACAGTCATGTAGAATCATGGATGACATGTAATACCAGTAATTATTGTCCGTAAAGGTTGCATAGTGTCGTGGCCAGACATTTTTTTTGTCTGAGGTTAGAAGATTGCCATCAAATTCACATATTGTGTTACTTGAAGCAGGGTAGATTTTTCTTTATACTCCGATATTTGCGCTTTTTATCCTTTTTTTAACTTTCAGCAGGCAGCGATTTTTGGGATCTAGATTTTGTTATTATTATCCTTTCATTGTGTACATTTTATCACCATAGTATTGTAGAATCTGCTCATACGTGAATTGTTTGTATTTGATTTATGTAAATAAAATAGTTGTAGTCAGGTTATTATTTTTGATTTCAGTAATTTTGGAGCAGTGTATCTCCATTGACATGTTCATTTATGTAAATAAGATTTCATGTGTTAGGGTAAGAGATCATCGATTAGTTCATAGTCAAAACCGTAGTAGTGGTATGCTCATACCAGACAGTCAGTAATTACCAAGCCTTAGAAATCCACTACATTTCAGTTAGGAGAATGAAGCGATCTTTAATAAGCAGTTGTATCATAAGTGCCGCAAATGAATTATATAAATGAGATGGGATCTGCCTCCATCTAGTGGTGGTACCACAAATATGAATTCGTAATGAAAATGCAGGCAGCGGCAAATTAAGTAAAGTTAATAATGTAAAGGGATCGCTTTCATTTGAGATGTAAACATGAGGCACTTGGCCTAATTAATTTTAGTATTTTAAGAGGTCCAGGCTATCACAGTCATGCAAGTGAGGTTTAACTAATTAAATGAGTGATTGTAGCACTCAGGTTCATGTTTCGATAAATTTTCTTGGTTTCAGCCACGAGTAGTTTTAAAATGTGGCAATGGTTATGTGGTAGATGAAGTACGATGTTCATGGTTGTTTTGTTTTTCTTTCTTTCTTTCTTTCTTTTATTTGTTACACATGGTTAGTGCATTCCATGATTATATTAGAGTTGGGTGTTTCCCAACTGAATTTGAATATGGGTTAAATATTTGATAAACACCTCTGAGACAGTGTCGATTGGATGACTTAACCAATTAATTAATTAATCTACGCAAGTTTATTTTGAAAGACATTTCCAATGTATTACAAATCAGTTATTCAAATGAGGTGGTATTTCTGACCAGTGTTTTGAATTTGTTCACGTCATCGTCATGGAGACAGTGCTTCGATGTAATCTAGAATATTTAATTTGATCGACCTTCAGTCAAAATTTATTGAGGCAGATAATTGAGTTATTGTAATGCAGATCTTTTGATTGTTTTAAATTTTAATTTCATTTCACTTTGTTTTTATTTTCACCAGTTACTTTCAATTTTACACTTTGCACGTTGTTCAATAAATCAGTTTATTTATTTAAATTTTAATTCAGTCTTTGGGTACCGTCATTTATAGTTTAGTTTACCCCATCTTTCATTTCCTCACCCCCCCGATTCGACGTGTGGCCCATCAACCCGTGGGATATTTGGGACGCACCACCTCTGAGGAAGAAGAGTCTACATGCAGCGGTAGTTTTTTTTTTTTTTAATGTCATTATTTACAGGAGCAGCCGGCGCACATATCAAGAAAGAAGACCACCGCATTGGGTGCCTTTACAAGGGCACAATACATACATACATACATACATACATACATACATACATACATTATCATTATAGACTGTTATGCTTTTCAGCGTTCAGTCTGCAAGCCTCTGTGAATTTACTAAACGTCACCACAATCCTCGATTTGCAACTAGTGTTGTGGCCTCATTTAGTTCTATACCTCTTATCTTTAAATTGTTAGAAACAGAGTCTAACCATCGTCATCTTGGTCTACCTCTACTTCTCTTACCCTCCATAACAGCCCATTATTCTCCTAGGTAACCTATCCTCCTCCATTCCCCTCACATGACCCCACCACCAAAGCCGGTTTATGCGTACAGCTTCATCCATCGAGTTCATTCCTAAATTAGCCTTTATCTCCTCATTCCGAGTACCCTCCTGCCATTGTTCCCACCTGTTTGTACCAGCAATCATTCTTGCTACTTTCATGTCTGTTACTTCCAACTTATGAATAAGATATCCTGAGCGTTATATCATAAAACATTTCGATAGCTGAAAAACAAATACCTCCTTATAAAGTTCTAGAAAGGATATAAAATATTCTATATACAGTTATGTACATTTCTATCTCCTGGCATTGTTAAATGCTTGTAACTGTGCTTAAAATTAACAGTAGCATCAAGTTTCAAATAAAATCTCCTTTTTTAATTATATCTAAACAACTGTTAAAAATAGACTACTGACCTTGGAACGATATATAAAACCTTTTAAACATTTTGTCTAGAGAGATCTTAGCAAGAATACACAGTCAGCTAATTTTGTTCTAGAGTATTGATATATTATATAAATGGGTAGAAGACTATTTTATTGCCCAATTTTGTAAAAAAAAAAAAAAAAAAAAAAAAAGTTCCTCGTGGATTATGATCAATGAGCCATCATATATTTGTTGGATTGTTTAGTGTGGAATTAAAAACTTTCATGGCATATATCTTGCATGGATTTTACTGAAATAGTTTGACTTAGTGGTGTGTACAATAGTTTTAAATCTATATTTCAGTATTATATTCAATAATGTGAGGTGAACTTGAGACCGTAAGTTGACAGGCGAGATTTTGTGAAAAACAATGTTTTCAGGTGGATAATTGTAACTCTGGAAAGATCTCGAATCAAACGGACCTAAAAGAAAAATTTTGAACTTTATGTTAGTAGGACAAAAACGGGGACCAAGGAAAGTTCTAGGCATATAGGATAGAAACTCACCTCAAGCACTACGTTCACAAGCGAGGAGTTAAAAAGGAACTGCTGAGCAGAATGTCAGGCAACAAGCCGCAAGCTTCAGCGGGGAATCGGGGCATGCCCAGTAGGGGGAGGGGAGGTCGTGGAAACAGGCGAGCACAGGTCAGGGGAGCGTGGATTCCGGTAGGGGTAATTTGCCAGCGTGTTGCATACTGTTTTATATATTGGTTGATCTTTTGGAATTTTAAGATTGTTAATAACTGAAATAAGTATATCAAATAGGATGGTAAGCTTTTCTGAAAGATCAGTAAGATTAAAATTAGGGTTGTAGTATTGGTCCAAAAGAATGAAACATTGCTCCGTTAGGTCTAAAAGAAGACCTTTATTCATTATTTCGACGATGTCTATATCATTGTTGATGCCATAGAAGCTGTGTTTGTAATCATGTGTATGCTGTCCTATTGCTGAGAATCTTTTGTATTTGATAGCATTAACGTGTTCGTTATATCTGATTTTGAAGGATCTCCCTGTTTGCCCAATATATACGCTGGAACAGTCATTGCAGTGAAATCTGTAAACGCCTGACTTATCAAAAGGGTTGGAAACATTAACACGGCTAGAGTTATGGAAAGTATCAAGATTTCTGTTGTTGGTTTTAAAGGCGATTTTAGTATTTTTCTTTTTGAATATGTTGGTTACTCGGTAAATGTTAGTGTTAAATGTAAAGGTTACATATGTTTCTGATTTAGTTTTTTCATTCTGTGAATTGGTTCTGGGTTGGTGTTTAAACTTATGTATTATACTTTCTATAAAACTATGATTAAAACCATTATGAAGCGCAATACTACATATAGTATTGAGTTCTTTGTTTAGATCTGCTTTTGACATGGGTACATTGTAGGCACAGTGTACTATGCTGTTATAGGTGGCACGCTTATGGCTAGTGGGATGTAAGGAGTCTTGTTGGATGGGTATAGCTGTATGTGTTGGTTTCCTGTAGATTTTATATTTAAAAGCTGGTAATAGTTAAGTCTAAAAAACTGAGGGCCTTATCAACTTCGGATTCTACAGTATAGTGAACTTAATATCTGTATCGATGTCATTGAGGTGTGCTAGGGTGGTAGATGCATCGGTGATAGGTTGATCCATGATAATGAATGTATTGTCTACGAACCTAGACAATAAGATTATGTTGTTAAATTTCTTGTCTTTTTATATTTTAAGAAATCAAGATATATGTTGGCTAGAATGCCGGATGCCAGTGAACCCATGGCTAGTCTGTCCTGTTTGTATATTACCTTATCAAACATGAAATAATTATTGCTAGTTAGAAATTTCAAAATGAGCATAAAGTCCGCTATTTCAAGTTGACTAAGCTGGCTATAAGAAGGTAGGTTTTTTAAAATAATTGTATAACTTTTTCCGGTTTAATATTTGTATACATGTTGGTGATATCGAAAGAATGCATTATATGATATGGTTGTAATTTAAAGTTATCCAATCGTTGGATTAAATCAAGGGTGTTTTCAATGGATTTGTTTGCCTGAAAAGTGTAATGCTTACTCAGAAACTGTTGAATAAATTGAGCTGTTTTATAAAGTGGACTCGGTTAGGTGACACCGTTTGACGTAAGAAAATGGAAATGTTTGCCACAAACCTCTGAAGTGATGCTATTACAATTTTTAAGAATGAAAGTAAATATGCGTGTTCAGACTATTGGAATTAGAAAATACATGCTAATGAGTAAGCTGCCGCTTGAAAAATATCCACGAAAATCTTTAAACGAACCAAATGCTGTTTCATACCGATGTTAATGTGTTTTTATGTGAGTTTGGTATCTTTAAGTAAAATTCTTTCAAGAATAAAATTTACTGAGTCCGCCTATTCAATATAATTATATTCTGTAGTGATTAAATCCTACATGAATTACATATACTAATTAGGTACATGTTTCTCCCTAATGATAGAACTTGAAAGAATTTTTCTTATTGTTATCTTCAATACAGAACAGATATGAAAATAGTTACTTGTAATTTGGTGTCTTCCCTGAATTGTATGGAAAATCACGTGTAACATTATAAGAACAATCTTAAACCGAAGCAGGTTTGCATTCACCGACAAAAATCTGTCAAAATGAAGCACAAACTGTAACTACAGTACAGTGTGTAGGGTTGATATATCCTTGTTTTATTGCTGTCACTGTGTAAATAATGTGTGAAGGTACAATTTATGTTAATACAGGCAAAGATCTCTGGTAAAGGTGTGCTTTTTACTGAAATCTTAATTTAGGGTAAGCCCCCATTTAAGGTTAAAAAATCATGTCCCTGTAAAAACATTAAAAAGGGGTTCTACTGTATTATCGCAACGAATATGCTACACACCAGGGTAATCCCTCAAGCACTAAAACAAACTAGGATTGTATTGATTTGCAGAGGTGGCAAAACTACCGACCCTTGAAACTGGAGGCCCCTGACAATTTGCTCTGTGATTCGTCATGTGATAGAGAAAGTTCTCAACTGAAGACTTCGAGAATTCGTCAGCCTTAACGACAATCGGAGAGGATTTACAAACTCCTCAGGTATGCACATCAGTTCAGCCGTACTTGATTCGATTCTTCGTGATGCTAAGTCTAAAAGAAACTTGAATTGTCTGTCATATTTCTGGCCTTTCAGAAGGTGTTTGACGACATAGGCCATAGATACCTAGAGAAAACCTTAAAGGCATCACAAGTTCCCTCTAAGCTCAGTATTCTTGTCATTAATTTACAAACAGACAACATTATAAGGATTCAAACATGAAGAGGATCATCACAACCCATTGTTATGAAAAGAGGTGTCATGTAAGTCAATCACCTACGCTATTCAGTCTCTCAATAAATCATGTAATGAATTAATTGAGTGAAAATTCAGTGACATCTCACTATGGCTTTCGGTTTAGTCCTGAACTAGAGCTGTTAACAGTCACGTGGTATGCAGATGACATATCGCCAGTAATAGCAGCATTGGTACTTGCAAACTGTGCTGTCCAACTGTTCAGCGAGATAGGTCTTCGTATTGTTTGTCCAACCCTTGTCCTGTTTGTCTACAGGGCGGGGTATGAAATGAGATGAATCTGTCGTGGCTGTTTTTATGACCGGATGCCCTTCCTGACATCAACCTCATCAGAGGAGTTAATGAGATGAAATGAATGACATGATATAGGATAATATGAAGGATGAGGGTGAAAGCCAGTGCCGGCACATAGCTCTTTAGCTCCTACCGAATAGCGCCCAGGGGTCTGCTGAAGGCTTAACGTTCCCATCCGATGGATGAATCACCATGTGCCCGTTCGCACGTCCACGACAGATTACAAAATGGCGCCGACCGAGCAAGGAATAGTCACCTGCTATGATGTCTCAGAGGGCCATATACTTCATGGAATGGTCATGTATTCGAGTAAAACGGACAGTGGACGGTCTACAGTATTGTTTTCAAAAAAATAGAAAGAACATTATTATTTAAAAACTTCATCTTGAATTTTCACGACATCGAGAGCGGACGCAATTACCGTCATCGGAATATTTCTTTTGGAGAAGCAAAGGATCGCGTATAAGAAAAGAAAGAATACAACGATTGAATAAGAATAAAGTATAAGTCTTCGCCAAAAATTCAAAATCAGTTGAGACGAAAATAAACGTATTGAAGTCGTTACGTAAGAAATCACGGATACGTCGAAGAGCTACGAGGAAAAATAAAAATAAATTAAATTAAGGAAACGACGTCAGAGAAGAATAGTAAAATGGCTGTATATTGCAATATTATCTTCAACTTTGAGACTGTCAAGAAGATGATCAAGATGATGTGCTAAATTCGCATGATGGACCGACCTGGGAACATTTCATCTTACCATACGACCAGGAAATGACGAGCAAAGCGACGGTAACCATCCGACCGAGCCACGACGAAGGAAGGCGTAGGGTAACCAGATAGTACTACCAGAACGAAGGAGCGGATGACGTTCCAGATGTCTAACCCGTGACTGAACCGAAGACCCATCTACATCCAATGGGAATTGAACAGCTGGACCAGGGAGAACCATGAGCGAGCTAAGTCATTCATAACATTTTATTGCATAATTTTTGGTTTGCTTACACATGTACCTTAGGTATGTGCTGATGGCTAATTATAGACCGATAATATGGCAATGCAAGTGTTGATTACCAACGATGTTTGAGATAATTAAGTCATAGTTACGATTTAATAACATAGCAAAGTTATGCTATATCGACCAGAATACTTGTGGGAAGCGTGAGGTTTGAAGAGAAATGTGAAACAGCTGATTGAAATGACATACTGGGAGATTATAGAGATTTCACTGAAGTAATGCATAAAGTTGACGTCACGAATGGTTGTGCGCGGTGTAGAAAGAAACATGGAAATACGCATTTGTTAGGTTCAAAGAAAGGGCATTGAACTCGTCTGTAGGTTATGAGAATATGCGACTTGTAAAATTATTAAGAAGCAGTGTGGTATTGTAACGTAGTCGTCAAGTTGGGAACGCGATATATTATTATGGAGGCTACGGTGTTTATATTAGAGTGATGTGGTAATGAGTATATGAATATGGTAATTGGATGAAAGTTTCGAGTTATGTATAGTGATTTGAGAAGGTTTTACGCGATGTTGAGCCATCGTGTACCTGCAAGTTAAGTTGTGCCACACTGCAAGTTTATTTTATGATTTATTTGCGTAAGAGTGCCCACACCGCTGGAGCTACACAAGCCAAGGTACGAACTGGATTTATTAGTATAGATGTATGCTCGTGACGTAATTGTATTTCAGTGTAGATGTCTTATTATGAATATTAGAATACTACGACTTTGAATAGCTGGAGTTAACCAGAAGCATTACGACACCGATATATATGAGATTATGTTTTTCCAAACCTCGCAGCTTAGCGCTTCCATATTAATTGCAAGAGAGTAAAGTACCTTGCATTGTGGTTGAATGTTATTGAAAGATAACTATTAAAAGGGACATTGAACCTATAAGGGCATGTGTGAGACAGCCAAAGATTATGCTGAAGTTAGGTAGATAGCTAGATTGATTAATTTTCTCTGTTTTGAACGTACATTTCTTTAACGAACTTCAGCTAGGGAAAGGCTAGAGTAGGAGCCGTATTTAACTGGCACTAGGAAAAAATGCCTTAGTTCGTAAGTAGTTTCCATGCACAACGAGATCGTTGCAACAAAAATCATGATTTCGGATTTTACTAAAACTTAACTTCATATGCTCAGATCTATTTTCGATTTCCTATAATTCATTCAGAACTACTTAAACGAATTCCAATTTATTCACATTTAACTTATTAGTGTATTTGAGAGGCATTGCGGCTGGATATTGTATCCAAGTGAGACTGTTTAAATAAGACTAAAGAAAGTGAACTATCAGAACGAGTTTATTGTATCGATGTTAAAATTATATTTCAAATCCGAGGTGGACCTCAGATGTGTCCAGTGATCTATTGAAAATGTGTAAATATTGAATTTCAACTTCACAAAGGAACTGATCATTTTAAATAATTTAAATACTGAATATTAATTTTATTTATTATACGAGCCAGCGCTGACTCATTTTCCATACATATTTCCAGTCAAACTTGAATAATGCGTTGCATAATATGCAAATTAGTAACTTAATAATTTATTAATAAATATCTTGTTATTTTTCTATAATTGCTGGTATCATGAGTTCTTTAATTACTGACTAGATTGTAAGTTAATTAATAGCTAAGAAAGGTACCGAGTAATTAAATGTTCATTTAACCATGGTAAGTTCTCTCATAGTCAATATTCTGATAAGGTTGTCGGCGATGATTATCATTATGTCGTGAGTAACGACAGGTATCACCCGTGAGTTGGAATTCTCTTGGACTCACGTAAAGCGAATTCTACAGTAGGATTACATGTCTTACTTACCATAAGTAAACCCTGAGGTATCTGCTGAGCGACTCCATTTCGTCAAATAGGCTGCCCAACGACAAGTTAGAAAATGGAGGTATCGGGCAAAGAATGTTTAATCCGAGTGGTTACAACCATCAACAGCGCCATATGCCCTCACTCCATATGAGCACTGCGGAGAGGTTTGGAATTTAATCCAGACTTTTGGCACACAATCTCACGACTAGAAATTGTATCCCACCACCTCCCCCACCCTACTGGCCAACATTCTGACAGTGAAATTTTTTCGACAAACGAGCCTTGAACTGGCTAACCATGGTGTCGGCCATTTAGACTTCAGCGCCTTAACGATCATGGCCACCAGGCAGGCTCAGGTCTTGATATTAACACAACAAATTCAAGGGGATATGCATTGAGAAGGGTTAACTGCATGAGGTGAACCTAGCCATCACACCTATGAAAGAAATAAAATGCTAAACGAAAAATGACTTGATTCGCTACCTTGGCATTAACTATTCACAAGAGATAGTATTCAACTCAGAGGATGTACTGAAACATTTACAGTCAACTGTGGAGTTCCTCGTATCTTCGCCACTTTTACAAGTGGATCAGAAGTTCTCCGTCTTGAACATCTCAATATTCCCAGGTCTAATATATTCTTCACAAACAGTTTCTCCTAACAAAATCCCGCAAAGTTTCATTAAAGATTCAGGCATCTTGATGAGAGGGACTCTAAAAGAACTGCTACAACTGCCTGCCGATGTCGCCAGTGATATGATAATGTGGACACAAAATAGAAAGGCTGGGGTCTATTTTGTTTAGCCTGGGAAGTCCTATTGCAACATATCCATACATGCAAGATTCTTTAGCTCACCGATAATCACATCCTTAATAGGTACAACTAGAAATTTCCCTCAAGAAACTTCTGACCGTCTTACATCATTTGGTATTACAGACTGTGAACGAATTCTGGCCAAGTGGCTCGGGAGAGTTGACACAAGCAAAATAAGACCAGAGCTACAACTCAAAGCGTTCGCAAACTGGAGTAATAATCCTCATAAAGGTAAGGGAGTGAGTAATCCTTTATAAGCAACATTCTCCAGCTAACAAATGGATTAGTGACCACAAGGAATGGAGAGAAGCGATCAAGGTGACTGCAAATGTGTCAGCCATATGCTTTGTACCAGGTAGATCTCAGGACAGTAACCTCTGTCGACATTGTCATCGTCGTTGCGCATGTCCAGTCCACATGATGAACTGCTGCGCAATTCTCGCCATCATACCATCAGACCCCTGATTGCTGAAGGGCCAAGACTGAAAAGCTATGCAACCATTGAGGATGTGCATGGTCTTTCAACTGATGAAAGCTACAGACAAACGGACTTCATCGCCATCAAACCTCACACATCAGTAAGCTACATAATCGAGCCAACTATCTGGTTTGATTACAGGCTATAAATCTCATGTTTAATCCGTGTTGTTGACGGTGGAACTTTTTACAAATTGTCAGATTGTATTCATTTATCCTCCTGATCAATACATTAATTAAATACAATTTGAAAATTTGTAAAAATATCTGGTTTGAGATAAATGAAAACCAACCTGAAGAATTTGACCTTGAAAAAAGACAAATCTATGAAACCACAATACTGTCCTACAAAGCCAAATACAAGCTCGAGTCCATGAGCATCACTGGCCTCATGATTGGTGCTCAAGGGACTATTACGCAGCTATGCATGGGCTTCATGAAAAGATTTGGACTAAGTGCTGACCTTCTGCACCCAATTGTGTCAACCGCATTAAAGGGATCAATAATCATTTGCAGAAACCACACCTATAGACCATAACAACCTCCTTGAAGCTACCCTGTTTTCAATTAAATATTAAATTGTTGTGAAATAATATCTTTGTCCTTGTAACAGCCTGCAAGTGTTGTAGGAAAATATCTAAAGAAATAAACACAAAATATTTTCCATTTTACCTTTGAATGTGCCCATACCATCTGAACCCAGTTTCTTTTACTTTCTCCAAGATTTTCACCATCTTAATCCTTCCTCTCACTACTTCACACACTCTGTCCACTTTTATGCATCCACTGGCAAACCAAAACATAACATTTCAATTTTGTTTGAAAATAGGTAAATCATTGCTATTTAATATTGTAATATTCTTTTTCAGTTGGTTAATTCTACCAGACTGATGAGCATTTTGATCACCGAGTCTAATGTAACAAGTAGAAGATCAGTGGCCGAATGTACAACTGTATTGTTCTACGCCCGCTACTGTCCATTTAGCTGTATGGCAGCTCCGCATTTCAATGCTCTTCCTCGTGCTTTTCCTGACATAAAAATGGTTGCAGTGGATGCTATGAAACATCCCAGGTAAGAGTTGGAAAATGTGCATGTTTATATCTGATACTACAGTAAAATACCAGTATAACAAAATTTTGGGGACCTCTGAAATTAATTTGTTATGCTGAAATTTTGTTATTTCTTAAGAACTCGCCTAGTATTATATCCGTTAGTTATTGTTGTTTTTAGGGGCGGAACTACGAGATCATCTGCCATGTTGTATCAGCTGCAGGATCTATATAACTTCAAAATACCACTATAATAATAAGATTTACAGTACTGACAGATGTTTTGAGAAAATCTTTTTTTACATTGTACCAGCAAGTCTACACATTGTTCCAGAACCTCATTTTTTGTTAAGTCTGTGATTTTCTTCTGAACAGATCCAGACACAAAAGCTCGTTCCAAATAGTCACCAACCACTGCACATGAATTTAAAACAGATTCTGGCACATCACTTCGTGACACAAGAAAACCTTGAAGGTTACATACCATGTTCATTGACTGCTGAAGAGTCAAGCTCTGTCGATCACAATCATTTTGGGGGTTGTCTTCCTCTTCCTCCTCATCGCATGGATCTCTATCATTCATATAATGTCCTCCACAATTTCCTCATTGGTGATTTCTTTGTGGACTATTACATCACTGTCTACATTGATGTAAGTCATAAATGAAAGAGAAGTTCCACCTAATCAATACTATTTTATTGTCACATGTAGGACCGGTTTCAACCTCTCAAAAGGTCATCCTCAACTACACTAGAATTGCATTTTCATATTATGCCTCATATTGAGAGCTAATGACATACTCTAGAATTCAACGATTTTAAAGTGGTTATACCCATGTTGAGAATTTCAATATTATACAATTACAAAAATTAATTGCTCTTATTACACTCAATGTACATATGTGAGAAACTAATATGAGTTCGTCTTTTCTTTAATGTGATGAGTATGTCAGAGTATTTTTTAAACATAGGTATTTGCCTAGTCAGTTTAATTGATCTCCAATCTTTTGAATATTTAGTCCTGTATGAAATGAACTTAATTGAACAATTGTAAAATGATCAGTATTATAGTTGTTTTAACAATAATTTACACTAAATGTAGAGATATACATGTTGATAGTTTAATAAAACAAATGACTAGCCAAAATAAAACATTAGAAATATAGTTCAACGTGCTTGACTGCACTGTTGATTGTCTAATGCGGCAGGTAATATTGGTTCTTGCGTTGTACAGTTCGGGTTATATTAGAATAATAAGAAGTTAGCACATAAACAAACACTTAAACACATTAAAACAATAAAAGTCACAATAAAAATTAGTGGACATAGTTTAACTTAATTGCACTGTTGACTGTCTCAAGCGGCAGATAATAGTAGTTCTTGCATTGTTGCAGTGCGTATTATGTTAGAATTATGTGAAATAGCTCATAAGCAAAACTCTTAAACACATTAAAACATTAAAATCACTGTAATGTGCGTTGGATGTAAACTTCAGTTGACAGTCCAAATTAATAAGAGACAGACACTTTCTTATGTTGTTTGCAAGTTTTAAGCTTAAATTATTGTAATCATTGCCAGTATGTATTGAATATTACTCAACCACTTCCCAATTTAGTATTTGTAACTTTTGGATAATCTATTTGTTTGACGTTGATTAATGTTCTAGAAATTGTTCACTTTTTGAATCCAAGGTCGTTAATGGTGGCTCTTTCCTTTCTTATGATGGTGAATATCTGCAAGTCGAAATGATTGAATTAGAAATTCTGATTGAAATAAAAGTTGAATACTAGTGTGAGTTCTATGAAATTTACTTACTGCTGTGGGGTGGTTGAGATGTTTGCTGTTTGGCTGTTGATAATGTTGTCGGCTGTTGTGGAGGGGTTGGAGAAGTGTGTGGGGGAAGCCTTGTTGTGTGTATGGGCGGGGCCGGGTGTGTCTGCTATCTGCGCTATGGCTTGCGTATGACGCTGTTTGTTAACTAATTTGATGTAATCATTCTTTACAATTTGATATAATTTTATTAAATAAAATGTTGGTTTTCTCAGTTAGTTCGTTGATATTATAATTGGGATTTGTATATTGATCAAATGTTATGTATAACTCCTCGTATGTATTAAGCAAAGGGCCTTTCGGATTTGTATTTAATATTTTCAAATCATTATCTAAATCCGTAAAATTATGTTTGTAATTGTGCATGTGCTGTCCTATTGCAGAGAAATTATTATGCCTAATAGCGTTGACATGTTCATTATACCTTATCGCAAAATTTCTTCCAGTATGCCCTATGTAACTTGTTAGGCAGTTGTTACATCTAATTCGATATACTCCTGATTGAAAATATTTGTTGTTATTGTTGACTGATTTGGTATTATGTATAATATGCCTGCTGTTATGTGTAGTTCTGAAAGCTATTTTGAGATTATGCTTCTTAAAGACATTAGATAGAGAATATATGCACGTGTTATTAAAAGTGAAAGTTGCGTAATCTTTTCTAGGTTTATCTGGTTTCAGCAGTGTAGTTTTGGGACGGGATTCGATCTTACGAATAATGGAATTTATCATCTCTTTTTTATAACCATTTTTTCTGGCTATTTCATGAATTAATTGTAACTCTTCGTTGAGGTCTGTTTTTTATAACGATAAATTAAAGGCTCTGTAAATCATGCTTTGGTATGCTGCTTTCTTATGGGAGTCAGGATGAACGGAGTCCGTCTTTATAGTATTTATTGTGTGAGTGGGTTTGCGGTAAATTTTGAACGTCAGGTGTTTTTCATGGCTAGTAATCGTCAGATCAAGATAGTTTAGCTTACAATTAAACCCACTCACACAATAAATACTATAAAGACGGACTCCGTTCATCCTGACTCCCATAAGAAAGCAGTATACCTAAGCATGATTTACAGAGTCTTTAATTTACCATAATCAAAAACAGACCTCAACGAAGAGTTACAATTAATTCATGGAATAGCCAGAAAAAATGGTTATAAAAAAGAGATGATAAATTCCATTATTCGTAAGATCGAATCCCGTCCCAAAACTACACTGCTGAAACCAGATAAACCTAGAAAAGATTATGCAACTTTCACTTTTAATAACACGTGCATATATTCTCTATCTAATGTCTTTAAGAAGCATAATCTCAAAATAGCTTTCAGAACTACACATAACAGCAGGCATATTATACATAATACCAAATCAGTCAACAATAACAACAAATATTTTCAATCAGGAGTATATCGAATTAGATGTAACAACTGCCTAACAAGTTACATAGGGCATACTGGAAGAAATTTTGCGATAAGGTATAATGAACATGTCAACGCTATTAAGCATAATCATTTCTCTGCAATAGGACAGCACATGCACGATTACAAACATAATTTTACGGATATAGATAATGATTTGAAAATATTAAATACAAATCCAGAAGGCCCTTTGCTTAATATATACGAGGAGTTATACATAACATTTGATCAATATACAAATCCCAATTATAATATCAACGAACTAACTGAGAAAACCAACATTTTATTTAATAAAATTATATCCCAATTGTAAAGCATGATTACATCAAATTAGTTAACAAACAGCGTCATACGCAAGCCATAGCGCAGACAGCGGACACTCCCGGCCCCGCCCATACACACAACAAGGCTTCCCCCACACACCCCTCCAACCCCTCCACAACAGCCGACAACATTATCAACAGCCAAACAGCAAACATCTCAACCACCCCACAGCAGTAAGTAAATTTCATAGAACTCACACTAGTATTCAGCTTTTATTTCAATCAGAATTTCTAATTCAATCATTTCGACTTGCAGATATTCACCATCATAAGAAAGGAAAGAGCCACCATTAACGACCTTGGATTCAAAAAGTGAACAATTTCTAGAACATTAATTAACGTCAAACAAATAGATTATCCACAAGTTACAAATACTAAATTGGAAAGTGGTTGAGTAATATTCAATACATATTGGCAATGATTACAATAATTTAAGCTTAAAACTCGCAAACAACATAAGAAAGTATCTGTCTCTTATTAATTTGGACTGTCAACTGAAGTTTACATCCAACGCACATTACAGTGATTTCAATGTTTTAATGTGTTTAAGAGTTTTGCTTATGAGCTATTTCACATAATTCTAACATAATACGCACTGCAACAATGCAAGAACTACTATTATCTGCCGCTTGAGACAGTCAACAGTGCAAGTAAGTTAAACTATGTCCACTAATTTTTATTGTGACTTTTATTGTTTTAATGTGTTTAAGTGTTTGTTTATGTGCTAACTTCTTATTATTCTAATATAACCCGAACTGTACAACGCAAGAACCAATATTACCTGCCGCATTAGACAATCAAGTTTTTATTTCAATCAGAAATGTTTGATCAATATACAAATCCCAATTATAATATCAACGAACTAACTGAGAAAACAACATTTTATTTAATAAAATTATATCCCAATTGTATAGAATGATTACATCAAATTAGTTAACAAACAGCGTCATACGCAAGCCATAGCGCAGACAGCGGACACTCCCGGCCCCGCCCATACACACAACAAGGCTTCCCCCACACACCCCTCCAACCCCTCCACAACAGCCGACAACATTATCAACAGCCAAACAGCAAACATCTCAACCACCCCACAGCAGTCAAGCATGTTAAACTATATTTACTAATGTTTTATTTTGGCTAGTCATTTGTTTTATTGAACTATCAACATGTATATCTCTACATTTAGTGTAAATTATTGTTAAAACAACTATAATACTGATCATTTTACAATTGTTCAATTAAGTTCATTTCATACAGGACTAAATATTCAAAAGATTGGAGATCAGTTAAACTGACTAGACAAATACCTATGTTTAAAAAATACTCTGACATACTCATCACATTAAAGAAAAGACGAACTCATATTAGTTTCTCACATATGTACATTGAGTGTAATAAGAGCAATTAATTTTTGTAATTGTATAATATTGAAATTCTCAACATGGTTATAACCACTTTAAAATCGTTGAATTCTAGAGTATGTCATTAGCTCTCAATATGAGGCATAATATGTAAATGCAATTCTAGTGTAGTTGAGGATGACCTTTTGAGAGGTCGAAACCGGTCCTACATGTGACAATAAAATAGTATTGATTAGGTGGAACTTCTCTTTCATTTATGACTTGTGGTGACTATCAATACGGAATAAAAAATGAAAAAAAAATTAAATTTATCAATCAAGATACATTGATGAAGTCGGTAAGATGTACGTAGATGGCACATCCAACGTTGTACACAAACACTTCCAATTCTCCTCGGTTTCCACATCATCCAACACTTCACTTTCTGTGACGTCTTCTGTAAAAACCACTCCAGCTTTTCTAAAGCAGTTTGTGATGATGTCTGCATTCAAGGATTTCCATGCAGCATTAAACATCCGCATTGCTTCCAACATGTTGATGTTAATGTCTCTATTCGTGGTAACGTTGCACAGCATTCGACGGACCACACGAGCTCGGTAATGCCGCTTTACTGCATGAATTATACCCTGATCCAGCGGCTGCAGAATTGAAGTTGTATTTGGAGGCAAAAATAAAACTTTTACATGCTCCAAATGGCGTGGCACACAATTATGAGAAGAGCAATTGTCCAATAATAGAGGAATTCTCCTCTTTTCAGCGTTCATCCGACGTTCCAAGTCCAACAACCACTCTTTGAATAGCACAGATGTCATCCATGCCTTAGAGTTGTGCCTGTATTCACAGGGCAGATGTTGCACCCCCGTGAAGCACCTTGGCCTCCCAAACTTCCCAATTATGAGAGGCTTCAGTTTGTCCGTCCCTGTGGAATTGGTGCACAAAAAAGCCGTGATATGTTCTTTTGAACGTTTGCCCCCAAAACACTTATTTCCCTTAAAATCAAGGGTTTTGTTCGGCATTCGTTTAGAAAATAATGCAGTTTTGCCTGCATTATAAATATCCTTTAGTATCCAGTCGCCATGAAGACGCAACTTCCTTCGGGGCATCGTTAGCTTCACCATTTATAATTTTGTGGGATATGCCATATCCCTCCCAGAACCTATGAAGCCAACCAGCACTACCCATAAACTCAGGTGACCCAAGCGAACGTGCGAAAGATCGCGCACGCTCACATAACATTGGGCCATTTATTGGAATGTTTTTACTCTACATTTCCACAAACCACATATAGACGGCTTGGTCCACCTCCTTGTAGTCGGCTGTCCTGATCTTCTTACGCTGTGGACCTAGGGCATCAGCATCAGTGTTTTCCTCTATCTTACTTTTCTGTTTAAAAAAAGTAGAAAGTGTTGCCGGGCTAATGCCATACTTTTTCGCTACATTTCCTTTCTTTCCGCCTTTCCTTACTTCGGCAAGTATATTACGTTTTTCACTCAACGAGAACTGCTGTCGCTTCTGCTTATCCATTTGCGATGATATGAACTTATTTATTTAATGAAATGCACACAAACTTTGCACGTTTAATGATATAACCTTAACAGCAAGAAGAAGTAGTTCTCCAAGAGAGAAAGAGAAAACAAGCAGAAATCAGCCTGGATTTTTATTCAGCTGATGCTATGATTGACCGCAGCTGGACCGGTCCAAATAATGACATGAGAAGTGCTTTGAATAGGCTTTGCGAATTAAATACGAAAAAGAAGCATGCTAACAGCTAATAGAGTGATGTCTTACATTAGATGACGGGCGAAGCATATTTTTTATTCAATAGCGCACAAATGTGCATTCAAAGAAAAATACATTAATTTTTTGCATATTCTAGTGAAGATTTTATTCTCTTGTTGCACTTGCTGAAATGATAGCGATCGCAATGTTTATCAAACAACATACACACACAATCTAGGGGCGGTTCATGAAAGCCTGATCGCCGGCATAGAGGTGAAACCCAAGTACCGTCAGCCTATTCAAAGCACTTCTCATGTCATTATTTGGACCGGTCCAACTGCAGTCAATCATAGCATCAGCTGAATAAAAATCCAGGCTGATTTCTGCTTATTTTCTCTTTCTCTCTTGGAGAACTACTTCTTCTTGCTGCGTATGTGAAAGCTGCATTCTTATTTTCAAATCTTCCAGTCATGATGGTGACATCTTGGAGATGCCCAGTGTTCGTTTCAGAAATCTGGCCTTTACATTTTCAATAGTTCCAAGGTTGGACACTGTTAGTCTTTCCCAAGTAAGTTCCATACCATATGTGAGAACTGAGCGAAGCATATTGGTTACACAAAAGCGATTGCCTTCTCGATCGCGTACGGTGCATATATGGAAAATGGCGATCATATCGTCTGAATAACGAAATAATGTAACAAGAAGAAAATGGTCATAAAACAAGTTGAATTTTGGTTTTAATTTGAGAAAATATGGTCAAACTGGTAAAGAAAATAGCTCAATTTTAATTCATTAAACTGAAACTACGAAATTCGTTAAAGTGAAATATTTTAACATAGGCCTACAACAAATAGGGAAAAAGGAAGGGACCAAAAAAAAATATTCGTTATTTTGAAAATTTCGTTATACTGGTGTTCGTTACAGCGGAATTCTACTGTATATGGTTAACATCTGTAATTAATTATCGCTTGCAAATAACGGCTACATTAATGCAACTAGGAACTTGGAACAAGAACGTACAATTTGTTTGCAAGATCTAGGCATAGAAATGAATGATCGAGTTATGTCCAAAAATAGCTATCTTCCCAATGTAAGGAAGGTCCGACAGATACTATGACACAGAGTAGTTCAGTCATGGACGAAATTGCCGCACAGAGGAAAGGTCGTTGGACTCTTCCAGGGAACAAATGGATAAGAGATCACCGAGGCTTATCCTGTGCGGAATGGAGAGAGGCCATCAAGATGACAGCGAATGTGTGCGCCGCTCGCTCCGTGCCAGGAAGGTCCCCGGACAACACCCTCTGTCGGCGTTGCCACAGAGAGCACGAAACTCTTGCCCATATCCTGGGAGCCTGCCCTCACGGGGAGGTATTGAGAAATTCCCCCCATCATACAATACGACACATGATTGCAACCTCGCTGAGGGATCACGGTGCACGAAGAGGTCTCTGGCCTAGCTACCGACGGGAGTAAAAGGCGTATTGACATGATAGCCTTTCAACCAGCTAGCAAGCAAGGACTAATCTTAGATCCCACAATACGCTTCGAGTCGCACGTTGGCAAGGCCGAAGAGGTGGACGCCAAAAAGAAGTCAATTTACCAGCCAACTGTAAACTACTATAAAGATAAATATCACCTAGACAATATTTCCGTCCATGGACTCATGATCGGAGCTTGAGGCACAATCCCTAAATTTCTTGTACAGCTATGGGATTCTTTCGGTCTCGGCCGGACAAGACTTCACGACATCGCTATCGCCGCAATACGAGGTTCAGTGACCATACTCCGCAATCATCTATATAACATCTGAAGAACCGTATTGCAAATTTATTCCTGAGCCTTGTGGTGATTTTTCTACCTGACACACTAGCAAAGTCAAGAGTAACTTAGAAGACAAAATACTGTGTAGTCGACATACTTTGTCCTTGTGGCAGCCTCTGCATGGGGGAAGTTGTAATGATAATAAATTAATACAAGTGCCTTAATACCATTTAAGAATATGAAACTGAATAAATATTGATATCTTCATATCAGTATCAGTTGAGATCTGACATCTCGAGAGTGCCTGTAAATGGAGTCTGTGCAGATCATGGCAAGACAACCTAAATTATCAGCTTTCAAATGGGATATGTTAATAGGTGTAACAGTTCAAATCCTGTTACAAGATGATATCTGTATTATTATTATTATTATTATTATTATTATTATTATTATTATTATTATTATTACTCTTGAGCATCAAATCATTGAATAAACTGAAAGAATCAAACGTCTCACGAGATACCGACCTAATAATCCTGTCTACAGCTGTACAACAAGGTGAGGGAGAGGGGGAAGATGACCCAAACATGGTCGAGACGGCAGAAGCACAAAACAAAGAGCTTGTATTTGTAACATTAGTCAGCGAGATTAAAGAATGGGACGAAGTGAAATGGATCGAAAGATTGCAGCAGATGATCGATGCACAGTTTAGCAGGATGCCCTGAGGATGGTGGCCGAAAATAACCGAAAAGTTTCAACAACGCTTTCACTAAGGAGCTCGTCAAATTGATGTCAGGAATTTATACAATCGATTCAGGCACAAGAGTCAGAGTATTAATGAATGTGAAACGGACAACCTCAAAGAAAATAATACAGTACACATGCCATCTATGCTGAAGAACACAGACTTGTTTCTCAAAGTGAAACGAATGTTGTTGACAAATATTGATGAATATTGTAAGAAGAAAGAGACAAAATCAAGAACTAAGAATGTATTTAGCCAGGAAATAAATCGAGAAATACTCGAAATGATGAATACAATCATAAAATCGGAACGAGTAGAACAGCAAATAATCACAATCGCTGAAATGAATAATGTGTTGTATGCGTGCCAACAGACGTATGAGATGGTGGCAGCTAAAGAAAAGAAGGTATCTGGCTAGAAAAGCTCTATCGAAGCCAAGATCAACAAACTGAATAGAAAATTGGAAATAATTGATGCCCACCTCCCAAATGAAAGAGCAGGTAAAGAGATGATTAGAATGTGTAGAGAAAATCAAATTCATTCAAACAAAAGTGGTGATATTCAGAAGATGCGTGATACAATTCTTGAGAAAATAGCTGTTTACAAGAAGAAGATAGTGATAGCTGAAAATCATATACCATCTAGGAACACAAACAGAAAGTTTGAGTTAAATAGGAAGACCTTCCATCATGACCTTGAAGGTGATAGATTTACAGTAGTTGAAGATATTAATCTTGAAGAAACCAAACGCTTTTGGAGTATAGTTTCGAAATATGATGAAAGACTAGATTATGAACAACTGATTCAAGAACTAAGTCCAGTGGAAGTGGAGGTAGACATGGATAGAGATAAGATAAAAGAGGTCATATCCTGGTGTATAAAGTACTTAGCGAACTGGAAAGCAACAGGACTTGATTTTGTATATAATTACTTTATTAAGAGGATGTATGCACTACATGAGAGGTTAGAACAACTAATCTATGAAATAATTCAAATAATTCAAAACCCAGACTTGATCGATGAAGAGTTTTATTCTGGGATAACATATTTGATTCCAAAAGTCCCGAATGCAAACATACCGCAACTCCTGGGGCCAATTACTTGCCTTTCAAATTTATTCAAATTAATCAGCAAAGTGTTCGCGGTAATAGTCAACGATTTCTGTGACATGAACAATATTATTTCAAGTAATCAAATGGAAACACGCAACCAATGTCAAGGCGCTAAGGAACAAGCATTTATAAGCAAAACCATAAACGAAAAATACAATAATAAATTGTGTACTCCTTGGGTGGACATTCAGAAAGCATATGATTCGTTGTCACATGCATATTTAATTGAATGCCTACGGAAGATACATATGCCAGAAGACATCATTAAATTTGTCAATAGGACACTTGAAAAACAGAGAACAACGTTAATATGTGGAAATAAAGTGGTTGGTGACGTGAAAATAAATAGAGGAATATTACAAGGAGATGCTCTATCACCCAAGTTGTTCGTAATTGCTATGGAATCGTAAAGCAGAATCTTAAATAAGAACTGCGAGAAGATCCATGCAGTGGAACATGGAAGAATTGAGTGCAACCACATCATTTTCATCGATGACATTAAATTGTTTGCCAAAGATGCGCAGACATTGAACGAGCTGAGCCAGTGGACGAATCAATGTCTCAACAACATGGGTTTTACAATCAATCGGCAAAGGTCAGCAAACAATATCAATTCGAATCATATCTTTGGAGAGAAGGTAAATGACTTGGAAGGATACAAATACCTAGGAATATTAGAAGACTCCAGAAATGTAATTAAGCCGGAGAATAAAGTTATCTTAGCCAACAAAATCGAATCATGGGTAACAAATATATGCCAAAGAAAGTTGAACACGAGAAACCTGTTTGCAGCAATAAATGAGTATGCATTGTCAACCATTAACTATTATATTGGCCTGATCCCATACGATCACGAAGGATTTAACAATGGTGAGAGGAATCTTGAGAGAGCATGATATTGTCAGAACAGCTGGTAATATGGAACGATTGTACCTGAAAAGACATGAGTTAGGAAGAGGACTACAAAATGTTTCTGAGAAGGCCAAATTGATTTTACTTGAACTATGTAAATATTTGTCAACAAACACAAGAACGAAGTTTATTACAGAAAGTGAAAGAAGAAATGCAACACATCTTGGACTGATTGAAGAACATTTGAAACGGAAGTACCTAATTGAGGAAGGAAACGATGTAACGGTAAAAGTAGTTAAGCAGAAACAAAAACATATGCGAATGGATCGAGTCATGGCTAAGTCGATGCCTTCCACATTGTTCCGTGAACAACAGGAGAAATTTGTAGACGTAAAACAGTCATTTTTTAAAAAATTTTTTGCTAGTTGCTTTACGTCGCACCGACACAGATAGGTCTTATGGCGACGATAAACAGTCATTATTATGGCTAATGAGGGGGAATATATCTCCGCAGGAAGAAGGAATGTTCTGTAAAATACAAAGACAGAAACATCCTCTTTAGTCATGGGAGTATATTTCAGAGGTGCCCACACTGCAACCAGGGCAATAAGATAGTAGACCACTTGGCAACACAAAGTGGACAAATGCTTAATTTGGACTAAAAGAAAACCCACAATGACGTTGTCAGATGCTTGCATTTCATGTTCACCAAAAAGTATGGGCTGAATAATTCTAAGGAGATAAAGAACTATAAAGAGGAAAAGGTCACATCCACTCAGCGGATTAGAATAAAGTCAGACGTCGTCATACAGACTGAGCTTCGCATTGAACACAACAAACTGGATATGATACATGACCTTGTAAAGAATGAAATCCTATTAATTGAAGTTGGAATCACAAACAAAAATATCCTGAAACAGACTGAAACCACTAAAGGAAGAAAGTACAAGATGCTAGCCAACGAACTTTCACTTATGTATAATAGAGGCAGGGTGACGATGGTTCCGTGGTAACAACATGGGATGGGCTAGTGTGCCGAACCAAGCCTGCCTTGTTGATGCACTTCCTTTATTCCTACTTCTCCTTGACTGTCGTTGTCGCCAATAGTGATAATATTACCCGAATATGACGTGAAACTTATAGTTTCTCATTGAAGATGGCGCCCTAGCCATCTGTGTTGATACACAGTCTGTCTCTCGCTCTCCGAGTGTTAAGTTGGTCCGCTCAGACACCAACAATGGAGGGATCGAAAATAATGAACAAAATGGGATTTAAAATGTGCTTCTTGATCTTCGAATTGCTATTATCGTTGATTTACTTGTTTCATGGCTCGGCTCTCTGCTGGGAGTCATTATTTTGATTGATGTGAATATTTCGAGATTCCTGATTGCTGCTCCCAGGTATTCATTCATTTTATTTATTTATTTATTTTTAATTTTTTTTTTTTAGCTAATATATTTACAACCCGTGTTTCACCTACAGGCATATCATGGGATATTTACAGTTATGATAACAACATATGGATAAATTATTGAAGTGAATGGAAGATTTTCTTGAGGAATTCTGTTACTTGGACAGTGTTCCAGTGCTATTTCACAATCGTTGGCAGGGGAGTTGATCGTAGCACAGCTGGTCGTTCTCTCGAGTACGTGGTGCATTCAGTCAACAGGTGTCGAGCAGTCTGTGGAGATTTTTCCAGGCAGCTGCAGAGTGGTTAATCCATTATGTTCATTTTGTGGAGATAGGATTTGAAGCGACCATGATTTGTAATAAACTGGGTGGTTATGAAGTTGGGCCAGATAGATGAGGACAGCCTGTGTGGTATATTAGGAATGAATAATTTTGTATGGAAGGAATCTTCGGAGCTGGTATACATGGAGTTCCAAATTGTTTACGTACCATAGTTACAAGAACGGTTCTATGTGATTGTATTTCAGTAGTCTTTTATCACCTGTCTTTGCAGGTTCTTAGTTAATTTTGTGTGTGTTTTAACCTTTTAAGTGCTGAGTTACCGGTTGACTGTTTGGTACCTCAGTACTGAGTTTTTTCATTCGTATGTAAAAATTTTTTGTAGAAGAGTCAATTTGTAACTTATTAGTGAGATGAATGGCTTAAAATGTGTATAAATGTTGGTCGTTTATAATTCTAAATGCAAATTGAAAATCCTACACTTATGTTCAATATTATTTTGAGAGAAAACAAAATTACATTTATGTGCCCATGCGTGCATTATCTTTCTACAAAGTAAAGAGCCTAAAATAATAATATTTCCTAAAATCTGTAGGTAACTAATACATGTAACTTCTTAGAAGTATATAAGTTGATATTTTAAAATACTTTCCAAACCTGGAATGTGGTGATAGTTAAATGTTTTCTACTGGTTGTTTGTGATGCCGATTTGTTCAACTATCTGCACCAACTCTACTGGCACAAAAGTTTCTAAGAAATCAATGATTTTCGGGTTGTCATCAAACAGTGCTTGGGCCCTCGGAGCCTGTCACAGTTACCTGAAACTCTGGTGAAGAAGAGTAATCCATCTGCCACAAAATTAGCGATAAAATAGCTTTTGTACTCACCGTGTTTTTCTTCTTTCATTTAGAAGGACGCTCGGTTTCTCTCTCACATACAATATTTTTGGCACTCTTTCTATCACTCTCACTTTCAAAATCGCTTAACAATTCCTTAAAATTATTATCTCCATCATCACTTTCCGCTGAGGTTAATAACTGAAAGATTCTGTGATCCAAAATGACATCGCTGCAAGAGCAAATACATTGTTGTTCTGCCATGTTTGTTTACATCACAGATGAACTCCGCAGACGTCTACAAAAAGATCTGTAAGTTACTTCCCGAAGCTATAATCTCTGATCAGTTAGTTCTACATAATGCCCAGCAGATGGCAGAACATGACAGAGATCAAATTCGCACTCGAATGTGAACCAGGAAACTAAAAAAAATTAAAATGTTTGCGCACCGTCTATAGACGGGCATAGCACTAGTGGACTGGCCGCGTCAGCCCGTCTGTAGGCAGGCGTAGCACTCATCGGGTTAAATTTTTCTTTCTTTGTTTGTGTTCACACGCGCGAGAATGGAGAGTGGTATTTACCTATCTGTTTGTTTGGGCCTGTGTGCTTGTGGGTTTTGAGACCATGCACTTCCGTTTCCTCATCGTTTGGAATCATGGCTGAGCTTTGGTATATTGTGTGATTTGACGCTACGGGGTTTAATCCATGTTTGTCCACGTGAGGCAATTTGGATGTCCTGGGTAGCGGGTCGACGAATGTTGTGATTACTGCGATTATATATGGATCTGCCTTGCCTATTTTTGCGGCGGTCTAGCATTGTATCTGTGGTGTTCGAACCATGCTCTTGAGTCCACGATATCCGTCGCTATCCTGTGCGAAAGTATACGTCGCACCTTGACATACCGGCCTGGTCTAGGTCAATTTTATATTGGGTCTCTCTTCTTGTTCATACATGTGTGCGTGTCTGTGCTGTTTGCCTGTGTACGGTTTATAGTACTCTCCGTATCTCGTAATTTTAATTTTTGTTTCTTTTTTCTTTTCTTTTTCGTTTTAGTTGGCCGGTTCAGGCCATGTGTGTTGCGCTATTTTATATTTTACGCCATTATCTGCTCCATTGTCGACGATTAGTTGTTGTTTTTGTAACTGTGGCAACATCTTCTTGTTCTTTTGCTTCCGCTCATTTGGGAGGCTGTGCTTTGGTATTGTTGTTGTGTCGCGTTAGCATCGAATGGACGCTCGTTTGGAGCACAGATGCTAACTGTTGATATGTGCGTGGTCCGCATTTGTACGTCTTCATTATCCCTTTCGTGGTTCCATTTGGATTCCTTTGATAACGTGTTCCATGTCACATTATTTTTCCGAAACGAATTTGTATTTTTATGTGGTGGTACGGAAGTGAATAGTGCGATCGTGTGTACTGTCGCCGTGTAACACAAAACTTACTATGTCATTGAACGGCATACTACTTGATGTTCTATTTTTCTGCAGTTATGTAAGTAAATTTTAATGAAACTTCCCATTTTTGCTCTCACTGTAATATTCTGTGTGTTTGTAATAAACCCCATTTTCTTTGATCCATTCTTTTATTCATGGGGGTTATAGGTTCCTGCCTTTCTGTTCTTTCGCTCCCCTTTTATCTACGCACGGGTCCAGCTCCGAATTGTTTTAGTTCGTTCCAGTCCATCTATGGCAATTTATGAAGAGAGATAAGTGATGTTAAGTATCTGCGTGTATATGTCGTGTATTGTGTTGATGTGTTATGGTAGCAGGGTAAGGGGTGGTAGATTAGTCACCTTGTTCAAGAAGCACATGGACAAATTGGAAGTGAACATCAGCTACAGGCCTACCTACAGACTATCGTACTAAAAAGAACGTGTGAGAGTGTGCTAATCGACTTCAGACGAGGCAACTTGGATAACGGTTTGTGGATGGAGGACTTGCAAAGAATGATGGACCAGATGGAGGCGGCCCTGGTACCATAAATGGTGTGCAGAAAGTGTGTATATAAATGTGTAGAATCATTGGATGTAACATGCACTTGAAAACAAATTGAATAAATTATTATTATTATTATTATTATTATTATTATTATTATTATTATTATTATTATTATTGTAACTATTACAGAGATGCCAACTCTTACGATTCAGTCGTAATAATTATGAATTACCCATCATAATTACACCTTTACAATTCACACACCACAAATTACGATTTTTTGTTGATTTTTAAATCGAAGTGTATGAAGTGTTCAAAAGGTTACACAAGGTGGCTTGAATTCTTAGAATATTATTTTCGGATTTCTCAGTAATAATTTATACCCCTTTCCTGTCCCTCGTTTAAGAATATTTCGAGTTTTCACGCGCCGAATGCAGTGTGTGCTTCCAGTAGTGGAAATATAGGCACCTGTGATGTGGTATATCTTGCGGAGTTGTTGTCTTTGTTCGTCACATGATCAGTCTTCCATGCAAGTATGCGAGTTCTTTTGTCTTTGTTTAGACGATAAAATGTTGACAAACTCCTTTTAATTGTTAATACTGTGTGCGTGACTGTTGAAGAAATATTTATTGCGATTTTGGTTGCCAAATTTACATATATTGCTCTTCTAGGATATACACTAATCGTGTGTCACGAAATGCGAAAGGTTTGAAATAATGAAGCGATTTCTTGTGCAGGAAAATACGTGTGATTACGTTACCGTGACTAGTTAAGCTAGTAATAAACCAAATATAGTTGAAAAATTTAGGGTGGTATACTCGAAAGAATGGCCCTGTTTACTGCGTTCACACGTGTTTTGTAGTGTGTGTAGCCACGATTTTTCGGATGAGGAAGAACAAGACTGAATTTCATGCTAATATGAACTCCGAATTTTAAGTGCTCTGTTTGTGCAGAGGATGCACATCATATGAAAAGGAAAAGCATGTCACCAATGTACGTTTACCAAACAGGAACTACAAGCTTTCAATGATATGTAAGTTAGTAATATCACGAAAAAAATTCTACGACCCCCCCCCCCCCCCTCCCCCGTGCTCTAACGGCTGCATTACAAATTAACTTTCTTGAAAGTTCGCATGTCTGCTATTATTATTGTTCAATTCAGTTCTGTAATGATTATCGCTTGCTTGATTGTAGTTAATTTGTTATGTATATATGTGTGTGTAGATTAACATTAAAGACATGTAGAGTGAGTGTTGCTGTATGATATCAGATGTGGATGTTTTGTGTGAAATAACTTTTGACATTGCAACACATTGTGCAATACTGCTACTGTAACTGTTGAGTCATCGCTCATGTCATCGTATACATTTTGCAATGAGCTCATTTTTTGGGAGTTTCTAGAGTGCCCCAGGCAATTTCACAACAACCTGTAATATTTAGGGGAGTAACATCATAGTTATTTTTGGAAATTGCGTAGGTGTGTCAACTAATGGCTATATATACTAGGACCAGCGTCTTATAGCATCAGTCATATGGATGGAGAGGCCTCAGTCGGTCAGTTTGTTGGAAGCAGTTGGATGAAGGAGTTGAACGGAGAGACTTGCCATGAAGTCAGTGGGATACAGAGCCTTGCTATACGGAGTACTACTGAGATGGTAGTAGTCAGTCAGGGAGATGGAGAAGCAGCAGTCACATGGATACTTAGTCGTCAGTCACCAAATGGATTGAATGTTCGGAATGTGTCTCGTATATCTGTTCGGTCGAATTTTTGTGTAGTGCTGGGACAGCCGAATATAGAATCGTCATAATGCAGACTAATAGTTATCGGTAAATTACTTATATATTTGATTGTGAAGTGTGAATCTAATTTCAAGCCATGCTATATCTCGTCAGTGAAACAAAAGGATACATCACCCTATTAGGCTTGAGATACCTACAGGATACCAATTCAAAGGAATACATCATAATAACACTCAAAGTGTTGAAGGTACTGTTCGTGAACTAGTGAGAGATAAATTTCTTGTACAACTTTGAAATGTCTGGTCAAGAGGAATAGAAATTTAATGCCTAGCTTCTTTCAGTTGTAATGTCATAATTTTATATTCTCATCTTTTTTATCGCAGCAAGTCTTTAAAGACTATATTTTGTTCAATATCAAATTAATTTATCATTTTATTTCAATGGTAGAATTAGATAACCTCAAATTTAATGGGAAAACCAAACGCCAATCTCCTTTTCCCAGAACCTATATGGTATGTTGTCAAAAGTAAGCTTATTACCTCACACCCTTGAGATATTCAAGACTCTCATGTTGTTATTGCGGCGTTGAGTTGTAGCTGGCGCCCATCAACAATTGTATGTGTAAGTAATCAGGTAAGAACTAAGTGTGAGTACATAATCCGACGATTGAGTATTTTATTTCATTTAATGTTAATTTTTTTCATTTTAATTCAATTTCACATTTTTAAATAAGTGAGTGAAGTAGTTGCAAAGTGTCGCCAAAACGTGAGGCCTGAATAAATTCAGAATTTGGTCTGAATGACAGGTTCATTTTGGGAAGAGTATGCATAAGCCAATGGAATTCTAACTGGTAAATGTGAGGATTGTAATTTTGTGTTACAGTAGAGTCTCGATTATCCGATCTAAACGGGACCTGGAGTATGTCGGATCAGCGAAAATGTCGAATAATACAGAATTACTTTGAAAATTAACTAAAACAAATAGGAAGGCCGTGCTGTATTACTAAAACAATAACATGTTTTACAGCACTCTATTTATTGAATTATCAGTTCAGTTGTACAGTACATGCAGTATTGAACGAAAACATTCCAAGTATCTTACGAAAAGAAACTCGCCAACAATCAAAGATGAAAGGAGTTTCCGCCGATATTTCCTCTTCAGTGTTTCCAGCACACCTTGGTCCACTGGCTGGCATAATGACGTCACGTTAGGAGGGAGGAACATGAATTTGATGTCACCACTTCTAAGTTGCTGTTCATTTGGGTGTGATGGAGCATTGTCTAGTTGAAGAAGAGGTTTTCTAGGGAGAGTGTTTGAAGCTAGAAATTTTTCTACGTCTGGAACAAACTGTGTAACAAAACAGTCTTTAAAGATGTCAGCAGACATCCAGGCAGCCTTCTGATTCGTGTAATGGACTGGAAGAGCATTAACAGAAATATTTTTAAATGCCCTAGGCTTCTTTGCTTTACCAATCTTAAACAATTTTCCTTTTAAGTACCCAGTAACATTACTAGAGGCAAGAACAGTAAATCTTTCCTTACTACGCTTGTAGCCACGTGCAGACGTCTCGGCTTGGGCTGCGAGAGTTTTTGATGGCAGCTTCTTGAAATTTCACCCAGTCTCATCACAATTAAAAATCTGATAACCGGTTAATCCTCCAGCAAGTATTATTACTTGACATTCCTTTTTAAATTTCACAACCTCATCGGATTTAGCTGACAGTTTTTCTCCACAGATATTAAGCTGCCTAATGCCGTACTGTTTTTTCCACTGATGAAGCCACCCAGCACTGGCAGTAAATTTAGGGTCCCCTTCATTAAACTCCTTCTGGAAATACACCGCCTTTTCTTGCAGAATGGGGCCAGATATTGGCAGGTCCTTTAGTCTCCACCAAAAGTTAAAAATTAAGTCTACCAGTGTCGGATAACACGGAAGGTCGGTTGAGCGAGACTCTACTGTACATATTTTTATTTTGGGGGTATGTCAAGGGATTTGAAGAGGGAAATTAATTTTAGATCGCGTACTATTACTAGTGAACTAAAGATGGACATGGGAGGCTCTGAAACGAGTCAGGAAAGTGCAGAAATTGAAAAGCACACTGAAACTCGAAAGGAAGTCACAGGGGGGGATGAATCAAGATATTTTTAAATTTGCTCTTGGCCAGAATGACCGAGCTCAATAAAGAAAACTGCAAGAAACTGATTGATACTAGTAATGAAAATAGTAAACAGTTAAGTAGCAAAATGTAGGAAAAGTTTGATATTAACAACGAAAATAATAAGAAACAGATGAAAGAATTAATTAGTAGCAGTAGCAAAAATAGTAATAAACAGATTAACCTTATAAGTAGAAAAATGGAAGAAATGATTGTTAATAGAAATGAAAGTTGTAATAAACAGATTAACTCTATATAAGTAGCCGATGTGTGAGGTCACTGGTTCAAGACGTCCCGCGATAATCCTTGTGTAATCCATGGCGTTTGCTTTGTAACACTGAAAAGATACTGTTTACACTGATTTCACAAATGCTTCTTCTGCACACATCACAGTCAAATTTCCCTTTTCCTCTAACAGAACGAAAGTTGCGTCTTTATTACCCCGATGCAGGACACAGCTAGTCTACCTCAGTCTGGCAGAGGCAATACCGAACTCACGGTCTCGTTACTGGAATAGTTTATTACTCCAAATTAACGTGATATGGGGTACTTGTATTTTTTACAGAGCCCTGTCTCGTGCGCTTGTTTCTGCGCACTTCTAATAATTACGCCATTATTCAGCACGATAAATAATCTTGTTTATGTGATAAGACACTGATTATTCGTGCTACCCCTATTCACACGCCTGCCTTCACAAAGTTTCAATATATATACTACAATCGACGGGCTCTCTGTCTCTACTACGGGATACTAATCGAAGAGTAGCATTCTACGTCCAATATACGGCACATCATAGCTTCACAGTTCTCGGTTCGAAAATACAACGTAACTCACGTACTTTCGTGCCACATCACAATCAAACTATAATTCACACATCGCTCTCACTCAGTTCAGATCTTTACTGATAATTCACATGGAAACTATACTTATTGCACTCCCGTTTACTGCACGTTTATTATACACAGAGCTAACTGACCGTCTGGTCACGCCATAGACTCCCTGAAGACTGTCCTGCTATCCTCTGAAGTGCAAGCATATATGGATACACATGGAGTGGGGGTTGAGCTGAGGAACTCCTCCCCACCATAATTTTAGATCTCCAGATCCACTGAATTTATGTAAATCAGCAATGTTGCAAATTGTGTGGCCCGCCACACAGAAATAGAAGATGTAATGCGAAACTCAAAACGATCAGTGGTTTTATCATAATTCGGTCATATAAATCAGAGTGTTCCGGGGAATCCCTGTTGGCTGTCTGGTTTCATCGCTAGCATGGGGAAGCCAAACCATCTTACGTAACACTTTAAAAAGTAATTTCAGGACTGATATTATTTTATTATATTTCATAATTTTGTTGATGATCCAATATTCCGACTGTTTCTTCGCCGTGTGTATCGAGTTTAATTTCAGCGTTATTATGCCGAAAGTCCATTCAAAATCACATCCTCATGTTGGCATTACTGTAAGTCGGCATTTGTTTTAGGGGCGAAGACAACAGAAACTATATTCTTTTTCGCCTCTTTCCTTCACGCGCGCTCACTTTGAGGGTTTTATAAGCCATCATCTGCGTGCGTTAGGCGCCAGGCTGGCGAAAGGTATTGCGCAACATTATGCAAGTGAGCTCCCACACAAATGAAGAAGCTCCAAGCGTATATATTCCCCACATATTCATTTACGAATGACTATTCAATGTGACGATACGATCACAGTACTAAGGAAATTTTGAGTAATTTGAGATTATTTGTTCGTCGGGCTACCCCTAAAATTGATAATAGGTTGTATAGGGGTCTCAGTCTTATGAATTTTTGGTAACGATTTCACTATGGGTAACCTAGAGTTCATGGCAGCGAGTTTTTTCTTTTCAGATTCATTGAAAAGGAAAGTACTATTATTGATTTTAATTCTTTTTGCAGGTTATTTAAGGGATTCTTCCTGATTACGTCAAATTTTTTTCCCGCAAAAAACGAATGCGTTTTATTAATATAATCGTTCCTCTCCATGATTACTGTTGAATTCCCTGTATCAGATTTAGTTGCATGGTTCATGTTTGTGGGTTACTGTAGTCACGTCCTAGTTCGTGAACCATGGGCAACGGCTGAGTGGCCTAGTAATTGGTCCTGAGAGTCGGGATACCAGTTGCTATGGAATGGGAGTGGGCATCTCGGACATATTCTGAGTCGTGGCCCTCCTTGTGCTCAGGCGGCTAGGACTATACAATTCACCGGTGGTCCATAACCCGTTAGAGGAGAGATCCTCACTTGGATTATGTGCAAGTAGGGCAGCATCCTGCTTCATGAATTTACCGAGCTCAGAACACTTTAAGCAAGCCTCGGACTTTATGGGAGTAATGGAGTTGCACTCCCATTTGACAGGCGAGGGACTCCTTGGAAACAACTTGGCGAACGAAATGGAATTCGATGGGGAGCTATCAATATTAATGGGGCTTACGGAAGAAAGAAGGTAGAACTGGCTGAGTCAGCAAAAAGGATGCATCTGGATGTGCTAGGAGTAAGTGATATTCGGGTAAGGGGAGATAACGAGGAAGATATAGGAGATTATAAAGTGTACTTGACGGGTGTTAGAAAGGGAAGGGTAGAGTCTGGGGTAGGGCTCGTTATCAGGAATACCATTGCACGCAACATAGTTTCTGTTAGGAACGTAAATGAGCGAATGATGTGGGTAGATTTGTCAATGGGAGGAATTAGGACAAGAATTGTGTCCGTGTATTCACCATGTGAGGGTGCAGATGAGGATGAAGTTGACAAGTTTTATGAAGCATTGAGTGACATCGTGGTCAGGGTAACAGCAAGGATAGAATAGTGCTAATGGGCGATTTCAATGCGAGAGTTGGGAATAGAACTGAAGGATACAAAAGGGTGATTGGTAAATGTGGGGAAGATATGGAAGCTAATGGGAATGGGAATCATTTGCTGGACTTCTGTGCTAGTATGGGTTTAGCTGTTACGAATACATTCTTCAAGCATAAGGCTATTCACCGCTACACATGGGAGGCTAGGGGTACCAGTTCCATAATAAACTATATCTTAACAGACTTTGAATTCAGGAAATCTGTTAGGAATGTACGAGTTTTCCAGGGATTTTTCGATGATACAGACCACTATCTGATCTGTAGTGAACTAAGTATCTCTAGGCCTAGAGTAGAGAAAGTGAAATCTGTCTGCAAACGAATAAAGGTAGAAAATCTCCAGGACGAGGAAATTAGACAGAAGTACATGGATATGATTAGTGAGAGGTTTCAAACAGTAGACAGTAAGCAGGTTCAGGATATAGAAAGTGAATGGGTGGCATACAGGGATGCTGTAGTAGAAACAGCAAGGAAATGCCTAGGAACAACTGGGTGTAAAGATGGGAAAAGGCGAACATCTTGGTGGAATGATGAAGTGAGAGCAGCCTGTAAACGTAAAATGAAGGCTTATCAGAAATGGCTCCAAACAAGGGCCGAGGCAAACAGGGATTGGTACGTAGATGAAAGAAACAGAGCGAAACAAATAGTTGTTGAATCCAAAAAGAGTCATGGGAAGATTTTGGTAATAACCTGGAAAGGCTAGGTCAAGCAGCAGGGAAACCTTTCTGGACAGTAATAAAGAATCTTCAGAAGGGAGGGAAAAAGGAAATGAACAGTGTTTTGAGTAATTCAGGTGAACTCATAATAGATTCCAGGGAATCACTGGAGAGGTGGAGGGAATATTTTGAACATCTTCTCAATGTAAAAGGAAATCATCATGGTGGTGCTGCAAACAGCCAAGCTCATGGGGAGGAGGAAAATTATGTTGGTGAAATTATGCTTGAGGAAGTGGAAAGGATAGTAAATAAACTCCATTGTCATAAGGCAGCAGGAATAGATGAAATTAGACCTGAAATGGTGAAGTATAGTGGGAAGGCAGGGATGAAATGGCTTCATACAGTAGTAAAATTAGTGTGGAGTGTTGGTAAGGTACCTTCAGATTGGACAAAAGCAGTAATTGCACCTATCTATAAGCAAGGGAATAGGAAGGATTGCAACAACTATCGAGGTATCTCATTGATTAGTATACCAGGCAAAGTTTTCACTGGCATCTTGGAAGGGAGGGTGCGATCAGTCGTTGAGAGGAAGTTGGATGAAAACCAGTGTAGTTTCAGACCACAGAGAGGCTGTCAGGATCAGATTTTCAGTATGCACCAGGTAATTGAAAAATGCTACGAGAGGAATGGGCAGTTGTGTTTATGTTTTGTAGATCTAGAGAAAGCATATGACAGGGTACCGAGGGAAAAGATGTTCGCCATACTGGAGGACTATGGAATTAAAGGTAGATTATTAAAAGCAATCAAAGGCATTTATGTTAACAATTGGGCTTCAGTGAGAATTGATGGTAGAATGAGTTCTTGGTTCAGGGTACTTACAGGAGTTAGACAAGGCTGTAATCTTTCACCTTTGCTGTTTGTAGTTTACATGGATCATCTGCTGAAAGGTATAAAATGGCAGGGAGGGATTCAGTTACGTGGAAATGTAGTAAGTAGTTTGGCCTATGCTGACGACTTGGTCTTAAGGGCAGACTGTGCCGAATGCCTGCAGTCTAATACCTTGGATCTTGAAAATAGGTGCAATGAGTATGGTATGAAAATTAGCCTCTCGAAGACTAAATTGATGTCAGTAGGTAAGAAATTCAACAGAATTGAATGCCAGATTGGTGATACAATGCTAGAACAGGTCGATAATTTCAAGTATTTAGGTTGTGTGTTCTCCCAGGATGGTAATATAGTAAGTGAGATTGAATCAAGGTGTAGTAAAGCTAATGTAGTGAGCTCGCAGTTGCGATCAGCAGTATTCTGTAAGAAGGAAGTCAGCTCCCAGACGAAACTTTCTTTACATCGGTCTGTTTTCAGACCAACTGTGCTTTATGGGAGCGAAAGCTGGGTGAACTCAGGATATCTTATTCATAAGTTAGAAGTAACAGACATGAAAGTAGCAAGAATGATTGTTGGTATAAACAGGTGGGAACAATGGCAGGAGGGTGCTTGGAATGAGGAGATGAAGGCTAATTTAGGAATGAAGCTGTACGCATAAACCATCTTTGGTGGTGGGGTCATGTGAAGCGAATGGAGGAGGATAGGTTACCTAGGAGAATAATGGACTCTGCTATGGAGGGTAAGAGAAGTAGAGGGAGACCAAGACAACGATGGTTAGACTCGGTTTGTAACAATTTAAAGATAAGAGGTATAGAACTAAATGAGGCCACAACACTAGTTGCAAATCGAGGATTGTGGCGACGTTTAGTAAATTCTCAGAGGCTTGCAGACTGAACGCTGAAAGGCATAACAGTCTATAAAGATGATGTATGTATGTATGTCATTAACCTTTAATTTTTATTTGAGGCTTTTAATTTTCTTATTAATGGATCGGTCTGAGTTATGATTAAATACTTGTTTAATAAGATCAAAGTTTGTTTTTTATAACGTATTTTATCTCTTCCTGTTTATATAAGGGTAATTTGTTGACTGCTATTTCTGTTTCTACTAAAGTGGTATTTAACTATCATGTTTGGATGTGGTGTACCAATTATGTTTTTCCGACAAGGGCATTTTACGTTGCGTATCCGCGGGTACCGTTAAAACTATAGGCCTGTTTACCATTTCTAAAGATGAGAGAAAACTGTTGAAAGGTGTGAAAAATACGAGAGAACAAAATTAAAACCTTTTAAAATAAAAGTACTGGTACACTGAAAGGTGTGAAAAATACCAGACAACCAAATATGAAAACATGTGCACAGGGGCCAACAAAAATATCGAAGTAATATTGTTGATCACACTCTTTCTAAAACAAATTTTAGTAGAAGACTTGTATTTTGCAGCAGTGGGTTATTACACATTATTTTCTGGTCACACTTTTAGGTAGGTAGATTTACTGGCACGTAAAAGTACTCATGTGAGACTAAATTCCGGCACCTTGGGATCTCTGAAAACCATCAAAGTAGTTAGTGGGACATTTAAAAAAATAAGTTTATTGTTAGAATTAGTGAAAAGGTGGGAAGTCAGTTACATAAGGGCAATTTGAATTCAGAAGTGGAAGGTCAACGTTGGAACCCATTTTCGTTCTGAGACAGATCATGGAAAAGAGCTGGCAATACATGGTTATTGGCAAGCAGCTAATAACAGTAATTTAAAAAAACATATAATGGCCGTGATTATATCATTACATATATGAGAATCTCTGTATTAGTTCTATTATAATTCTGCTTTTTCTGATTTGATATAGATTTGATGCTGTTGTTATGAAACTTATGTCATCTTTGAAATATACACTTACTGGTGTCCTGAATTTTATAGTAGTTTTTTTGGAAAATATGAAAATTATGGTGCTGTGAAGGATTAGTGAAAGTTGCTATGGTTATTATAAACAAGTCATTTATATTCTTTGAAGATTGAAGTTTCCTTATATGGTGAATATTTTAAAATTATGAAATTTTATACACTTTATATGTATTTTATCTATACTATGAAGAACTTGACATATTAACCTATTTGTTATTGTTCTGTATATTATCCAGAATTAACTTTATGTGGAACTTATAACCTCTCCTGGCAAAGAAAAGGACAGTGAAATGGACAAAGATTGGAAGAAGAAAAATACTTTTAGATGTGCTACCTGGAATGTACAAGGTATCTCACACAAAGATGACCAGCTGGACGACATTCTCGCAAAAAAAAGACATTTTAATTGCAGCAATTTCAGAATTTCAGGGATCAAAAGAGACAGTAAATTATTTACAGTTTTACAGTGGGGTTGACAGAGATACTAGAGCACAGGCGGTTGTACTGCTCATGGTACACCAAACATTAAGATCAACAATTGATAGCTACACTAAGATTAAAACTATCCAGGGGTTATCTTACAGTTATAGGGGTATACACTCCAGTGGAGGGCAATTCCAAAGAAAGTGATGGGTTCTATAATGATCTGCAAACGATAGTCAATCAAATTAACAAACAAGATATGCTGCTATTACTGGGAGGCTTCAATGCCAGAGTTGGTAATGAGAAAATTCAGAATCACATCGGAATCCGTGGAGAAACAACCCGTAATAACAATGGAACGAAATCTATCCTCCACCACAATAACACGCAGTTACCTACAAATAGCAGATGCCGCCCACCCTCATCGGAGGGTCTGCCTTACAAGGGCTGCACTTGGCTAGAAATAGCCACACGAAATTACTATTATTATGGAACGAAATTAATAGATTTCACTGTCTTCAGTCAGTTAAAGATTATGAACACAATGTTCCCACACAAGGACAGCCACTAGTACATGTGGTCTGCACAAAATCAGAAATCGATTATAGATTATATAATTTGTAATGGTAAATTGGCAGATTTAGTCTTGGATACAAGAGTCTGTCAAGGCTCTGAATTGGAAACTGATCACTATCTATTAGTAGCACCTATTCGTCTGAGGCCTAGATGGTATAAAAGAAACAAACAAACAACACAAGAAATTAAAACTTCTTACAAGGTTAACCTATTAAGAGACCCCAATATAAAATGGCTGTACCAGAACAGACTTAATAATCTTACACAGATGACACCAGTTAGTGACAACGTGGAAATGGAGTGGTCTAATTTGTGTTCAATTTTAAAGCAGTCTGCTTTTGAGAGTTTGGGAGTTAAGAAAAATGGCAGAGGAAAAAGGGTTTAAGAATCTGGGGTAAAATTGAAAAAGTTATTTCAGACAAAAGAAATGTTTATAAAAAAATCTTGTCGACTAGTAAATTAGAAGATAAAATAGAGTATCACCACAAGAGAGCAATAGCAAAAAGGGAAGTGCGGAAAAAGCACAGAAAGAGTTGGGAAAACTTTGTTTCACACCTGGAGACTGATATAACAAGACCACAACCACAGACCCATAAAATACTCAAGAAATTGAATAATGATGTAAAAGAAGACATACGCATTAATGCAATACCTCTAACAGTGTGTCTCATTTATTTTTAGAACCTTTGGAGAGGTTCAAATATTGAGCCATTTCTTCTGCCAACATCTTTTAACAAGTCTTCGGAAACCATTACACTCAAAGAACTGGAGCTAGTACTCAGAAAACTTAGAAATGGAAAAGCATCTGGAGAAGACTCAATAAATGCAGAACTATTCAAGTACTCCAGTGACATCTTCAAGTAAAGATTTCTCAGATTCATCAATTTAATTTGGAATGCCAACAGACCACCAGAGAATTGGCAAAAAGCTATAGTTATTCCTCTTCATAAGAAGGGCAGTGTGAAAGATTGTGGAAATTACAGAGGGATAAGTATACTCAGTTCAGGTTATAAGATTTACTCTAATATTGTCAGAGAAAAATTATTCAGGTATTATGAAAATGTGATTGGAAATGAACAACATGGATTTCAAAAGGGACGCTCATGTGCTGATGCTTACTTTACCTTGAAAATCTTGGTAGAAAAATGCAGGAAATTTAACTTGGAAACTCACATAGCATTTGTTGATTTTAAGCAAGTCTTTGACCTAGTTAACAGGAACAGACTTCTTAATATCTTAGCAGAAGATAATGTCCCACAACAGTTAATAGATAACACATACAACATGTACAGTGACAACCTTATTGCAATAAAGTTAGGTAATCATCAGACTGAATGGGAACCGATCAGCAGAGGTGTAAGACAAGGTTGTGGACTTTCACCTTTGTTGTTCATAATCTATATCAGGGGTTTCCAATTAGTAAGGGCTCAAGGGCCACATTGGAAACCTTGGGTATGATCGCGGGCCGCACTTTAATAATAGGCCAATTTTTGTAAAAGTCTACAAATAGAACAGAGGTACCAGTATGAAATAATGTTCATAGTTCAACTGAAATGAAGGTTTGATAATTTTAATTGATTAAAACACTATTGTACATTAACACTATTAACACTATTATACCCAGGACAATTGAATTATCAAGAGGAGCACCCAACAATGACAGTTCATTTGAATTAATATTTGACTAATGACAAAAAAAGAAAAACTGCCTTAAGAATAACTGAAATTAATGTATTCAAAACAAAAATTAAAGAAGGACATTTAGTGGGAGTAGTGGGGTCGATCAGCTGCATCTACCAATGAACGAATGTCTACCTCCAGCTCTGTTGTTTCTAATCTCAAAAGATGCAGCAAGAAAGAATCCGAAAGTCAACTTCTGTATTGATTTTTAATGAATTTCAAAGATGAAAAAAAAACACTTTCACATATGTACGTGCTCCCAAACATTGAAGTCATTTTCAGTCCAAATTGTCTTAACTTTGGGTATTTTTCGAAGGTAGCTTTTTGAAAAAGGTGATCCCTTTTTCTTTGTCTTGTCTGTAGGAACGTATCGCCTTGTAGATCGCACAGCTCAAGGTGTAGTTGTGATTCTTGTTCCTCGATTGCAGCACCAAGAGGATTCACGTAAAGTTATATACTGCTTTTCAGAATTTCAGTTTCCTTGAACCGTGTGTTGAATTCTTCAATGATCTCTTGAATGTGTGAACTGAAATCTAAAAAATGTATGGTTTCTTGGTCCTTCTCCGCTGCTAATTGTAGACAGTTCCCACCAAATCTGACACCTCATGGTTTCTTCCTTGAAGATTCAGGTTGAAGGTGTTGAGGTGATTTGTCATGTCTGTTAGGAAAGCTAACTGCTTTAAAAACTCTGGGCTTTGAATTTTCTCTTCTAGTTCTGAGGTATCTGATGAGACAAACTTATTAAGAAATTCGGGGATTTCCTTGCGAATTGCAAAAAAAACACTTGAAGGCTTTCATCAGGCATAGCGAGAAATATGTGCTTTCCTTAACAAATTTAATGAGTGCTTTTTCTACTAGTTTTCCCATATCAGTGACCCTTCTCTGTACCGTTTGGTTGGAAAGTGGCACTGATTCAAATTTCTCAGCCAATTTAGCATCTCCAAAAGCCTTTGCCATTTCCATAATGCACTTTTTAACAATACTGCCTTCAGTGAAGGGTTTTTTTGCCTTTGCAAGTTCACGGACACTGCGTAGCCTAGAAGGCGTACAGAGAAGATGACTGATTTTGTAAGACCTTACCAAACATACCTATTTGCTGTTTTAATTTCTTTTTGAAGTCTTCAGCCAGTGCGTGTCGAGCTTCTTCCTTATATGCTGCATACTTTTCTTGTGCATTGTTGAGTAATGTCGTTTAACATTGTACTCCTTCGGCACAGACACTATTTGCATGCAAACCAAACACTGAAGCTTCCCACTATTGTTAGTAATTAGTCACTCTCCCAGCTTTCCTTGTCAATTCTGTTTTCATTTTCAATTCTGTGTTTCACTGAGCTTCCGCTCATTTTCTATTCACGTAAAAGATGCAGGCAGTTTTCACTGAACACTAAACAAAGCCTCCAAAATGGACAGTACGGTAACTTGTGAAACTTCACTACATACATGTCAAGCAAGCGCGACTGTGTGTGTGGAGACGGGAGGAATAGCCAACAAGTCTTGCCGGGTGAGTCTATTGTTGCGTGAGTGGAGGGGATAGAGGACAGTGGAGGGGCCCACGTCCTCTTTTGCCGCATCCTGCACTGAGATACGGCGCGTCGCTCGTAGAACAGCTGACTTAATTCTTTATCAACTTCGTTTCCTCATTTTTACTGTATCTTTTTCAGACCAACCAATTGCTGTTATGAGTGTTTTTACATTTCATTAACAATACCGATTAGAGTTCAGTTTCTGTGTAGTTGGGACCACTTTCACATGAATGTGAAGATTCTTTGTGTCAAGTAGGCAGTGCATTTATACAAAAACATTTTTTAAAAGGTTGGAAATTATGAAACAGATGAATGTTGCACATCGTATATGTCTGCATGACAATTCAAACCTTTTTATGGCATCATTAAGACATGTATGGCAATATTCAAACGTAAGTTATTAAAAAAATTCTCAAATGTTTAAATATTGATTTTATATTGATTGTGGCAAGATATTCATGCAAGTGAAAATGATATCCATATGAAAATATATACTCTCGCAAGAATGAGGGTTTTACATTTAAAAAATAATCTATTCAGATCAAGTGAATACTTAAAAACAGGAAAGAAAATTAATTAGTTCTGACTTGGGATATTTTTTGAATGAGCTATGAAATATTCTGTGGTACATTTTCTTCAAATTTCTTTTTAAAAAGTTATAATTTTTGGAAAGCTCTCGCGGGCTGCACAAAATGACTTCGTGGGCCGCCTTTTGGAAACCCCTGATCTATATGAACAACATAATACAGGAATGGAGGCATGAAAGGCATGGATCAATCCCAGTCAACAGATATCTCGCACATCTAGATGCCATACTCTTTGCTGCTGATGTTGCATTGTAGCATCATCAGAAAATGATCTTCAGTGGTCAGTATTTAATATCCAGAAAGTCTCTTTAAAATTCAACATGATCATTTCATCACAAAAGAGCAAAATAATGGCCTTTAAGGGGAAGGACCCTATGCCCAGTAAAATCTGTTTAGATAATAAAATTTTGGAAAGAGTCAACGAATTCAATTATCTGGGATACAGTTTATCTTACCAAGGGGAAATTGATATCTCTGCAAAAATAACCAAATTTACCAGAACAACAGGAATCATAAATCATATCATGAAGCCATCTCTTGTCCAAAAACACACTCTTTATAACACACACATCTTTATAACACTTTAGTCAGACAAACCCTTTGCTGCGGCAGTGATGCATGGACAATAAGAACTCAAGACATTTCCAGAATTACAGCACGTGAAATGACGTTCATGTGCAGAACAGCAGGCTATACGAAATGGGATCATATAAGAAATGAAGATGTGCTTAAGGGACTGAATGTGAAACCAGTAATCAGTTACATCTGTGATTACCAAGAAAACTGGAAACGTCATGTTCAAAGGATGGAATCTGGAAGACTACCAAAGGAGATCCTACGCTATCAACCAAGAGGACAGAGATCTATAGGGCGTCCAATCAAGCGATGGAAAGAAAATGCAAGACCATAACGGGCCATATGGCCCAGTACTTGGAAGGATGATGATGATGATGACATAACCTCTCCTGCCCAAATGCCAACCTCACAAACCTGTTCCCACAGACGAGTCCCTGTCGACCGAGTCACGGCGGTAAAACCGTTACATCAATTACAGAGGAAATGCTGTAATTTCAGCTAGTCCATTAGCTGAGAGGTGGCAGCCCCACCAATGGTCTTACTTCCTTCAGGCTAGCAACCCGTCGGAAGGACATTTGATTGCTTTCAAGTCTTGCAAAAAGAAAAATGCAAGACCGTAATGGGACACATGGCCCAATATTTCCAAGGAAGATGATGAAAAAATATATAACTGTTGCAGCTGTGTGAAGGTAACAGTGGGTAGATCAGAATAGTTTGGAATTCACAATAGACTAAAACAGAAGAGTTTGCTATCTCCTTTACTGCTCATGATGGTGATGGATGCATTGTAAAGGCAGGAATAGAAGGTTATAGACAGGGAAAGAATGTAATGCTCTAATGTAATGAATGTTTTGAATGTAATGATGTTTGTGGATGATGTGATCTGGGAGGAACATGAGGAGAAGGAGGTACAACAATAGGTGAATGTACTGAATAGAAGGATTGAACAAATGGGGATTGAGGATCAATGTGGAGAAGATCAAGAAAATGGTAAAAAAGAAAAGAAAGAGAGAGAGAGAGAGAGAGAGAGAAGCTATCATAATTGGAGACAGGGAACTGGAAGTAGTAGAACACTTGCAAATACTTGAAGTGAACTGACAGAAAATGGACAACTGGATATAGAAATTAGTAGAAGGATAAAACTTGGGAGTGCCTTCTGCCACCAGGTACGGAGATTAATATGGAATAAAGATGTACCAATGAAGACGAATGAGTTATTGTATACTGTAAGGTATATTACATACCTATAATGACATATGCAGCAAAACCTGGACAGTTACTCAGAGAGATGAGTTTCTGGAGGTGTATGGTAGAGAATACAAGGAGGGATAGAGTGAGAAATGAAGACATACAAAACGAGCAACGTTCAAGATGGCAACTAGTGTGCTGAGTGAGTACTACCGCTCCATAAACATCCTACTCGATTTGCATAATAAATTGCAGAAACTGTTTGATCTGTGCATAGTTGTGGAACATAAATTCATAAGCTTCAGTTTTACACTCCCGCCATGGCTCTGAAAGAAGCAACTAGGAAAATAAGTGAATTTGAGGAGCTGATGAATGACTTTCAAGCTCGCTTGGACTCCGCTGTAAGTGCTGCCAACTGTGCTTCAAACACTGGAAGGCGATTTCTAGGCATTCAAGTCGCAAGTAACAACAGCAATTGGTGACCTGAAGAAACAACTAAGCGCGATTGAGGACAAAATTCAAAAACAGGATGAGGCATTAGATGAGGCAGAGCAATAGAGTCGCCGCAATTGCCTACTGCTACACGGCGTCCCGGAAGAATCGTCTGAAGATATCTATAACAAGTCTCTGGACATAATCAAAAGTAAATCTTTGTTTGAGCTCTCAATGAGTGACGACCGTTTTCACCGACTGGGGCACCGAAGCCGGACATCTGCACAGGTGGTTGCGCAAGGAAATCACCCGATAATAATCAAATTCCTACACTATCACGATCGAGATCGTGTGTGGTGCGCTGAAAGGGAGCGGAATTCTTCTCATGGAGTCCGTCATGAGTGTGAGGGAAACTATATTAAATTGTGCCAGGGACTTTTGGGGACCAAGAAACTGTTGGACTCAAGACGCAAGCATATATGTTTTAAAAGATAACACAAGGACTCAAATATGCATGATTGCACAATTAAATGCCTTAGCTGTGTAGAATGAACGAGTGGACTGTTCAATTTTATTATGTGTTTTTTCAATAGTTTACGCGCGCGCGCGCGCGTGTGTGTGTGTGCGTGTGCGTGCGTGTGCGTGCGCGCGCCCACTTAACGCTACGAACCACGTCTACTGCCCTGACCACTCGACTCACGTATTAATTGACCTTATAATTGCAAATCAACCCCAGAAAGTCATTAAGCACGGACAGATCCCAGCTCCTGGGATTTCAACTCATGACTTACTGTACCTATGTTACTCTATCCGAGGACCAAAATCTAAAGCACGCTACGTTATTTTAAGAGACACAAAACATATTGAATTAGATGACCTATGCATTGATGCATATAACTTACCGTGGGATGAAATGCCGTATGCTTTTAGTGCCGGGATATCCCAGGACGGGTTCGGCTCGCCAAGTGCAGGTCTTTCTATTTGACGCCTGTAGGCGACCTGCGCGTCATGATGAGGATGAAATGATGATGAAGACAGCACATACACCCAGCCCCCGTGCCACTGGAATTAACCAGTTAAGGTTAAAATCCCCGACCCGGCCAGGAATCGAACCCGGGACCCTCTGAACCGAAGGCCAGTACACTGACCGTTCAGCCAACAAGTCGGACAGCGTGGGATGATATACGTAATCTTCATGACATTGACTCAAAAGTTAACAGATTCAACTCATTAGTGCAGAACTTGTATGACAAACATGTTCCGGAGGGGCAGGTAAGATTTACCCGTCCTTCCTTCCCCCTGTCTGACGACCGAGATAAGATCTGCTATAGCCAGCCGTGACCGTTGGTACAGACAGTTCAGACGAACACGTGATAAAGATGACTTTGAGCAATACAAGAAACTGAGAAACAAAGTTAAACAGCTAATTAGAAACAGTTAGCGGGAAATAATAATTTCAACCAAACCTGGAAGAAGCTACGATCTTTGGGCATAGGCACATTCCCACCATATTTCTAAGATACGTTAAACGATTACTTTTCTCAGCCTAAAGTCAGACCAGTTCTATTACCGGCTAATCCCACAAACTCTGAATGTCGTTCCGAGCGTAACCCGTTCTCTTTCCGCATCGTTAGCGCAAATGATGTTGAATTTATATATTTATTTATTTATTTATTTATTTATTTATTTATTTACTTATTTATTTCTGTACATGCCGGGGTTCAGGCTATGAAGCCTGCTATTATGCCAAACCATATAATTGTACACCTGTGTAAACAGAACATTATAACTACTTAAAATTAAAAATAAGTTTAATATAATTTAAAATTAACGTGAAATGTAATTTAACTGAAATTTAAGGTATCATAATTTGTTTTTATCATTTTAAAATGAATTTATAGTATTTACTATTATTATTAAAACTATACCTCGAAAATTGTCAATGTTACTAATCTTACATTTACATTTTATTCATTTGACTTAATCTAACATTTGAGGGTACTTTTTGGAGTAAATTATTCTGAATGTAGATAAAAGTTCCAGCACATTCTTTTGAATACCTTGCTTATGTCTCTAATTTCAGCTGGGAGGGAATTCCAGGAACATATGGTCCCTGGTACAAATGTGTTGTTATACATCCTACTGTGGTGAATGGGGATGGACAACAGGGATAGTGTTGATGACCTTGTGGGTGTTCTACCTGAGGGAGAGAGGTAGCTGAAATCTCTTCTCAGGTAGTCTGGTTTACCTGTTCGCAGTATTTTGTGCAGAAGAGAAACAGCATGGTGCTTACGTCTATCGCATAATCTTAACCAGGACAGCTGATGGAGGAATGGGCTGATGTGGGAATGGAGCGGAACATTTAGAATGAATCGAATGCAGGCATTATGTGCCCGTTGAAGTTTAGAACCATTTGAATAACTTATGTTATTATAGACTACGTCACCATAATCAAATATTGGTAGTATTAGTCCTTGAACGAGCAGGTTTCCTGGTTTTGACAGGAAGAAAGTTCCTCAGTTTGTGCAGTGAGTGTAATGAGCCGAATACACGTTGACAAATTTTTGTTACGTTCTCTGACCAACTTAGATACTTATCAAAAATTATTCCAAGGTCCTTAACGGAGTCTTTCTGTGTTATACGTGTTTCATTGATCTTGATAACTGGTATATTGATACTTTCTAACTTTTTTAGATCCTATTATGATGGCTTGCGATTTTAATGGGTTTACCTTCAGGCAGTGACTACTAGTCCATTCGTTAATCTTAAATAGGTCTTCGTTTAATGTCATGGTTGCTTCTTGTATGTCATTCGGCTTGGTATGAATATACAATTGGATGTCGTCTGCGTATAAGTGATATTTACAGTTCGTCAGTTGTTCTGATAGGTTATTCATGTATAGGGAGAACAGAAGCGGTGATAACACCCCACCCTGTGCTATCCCCATCTCAGTATTTAGCCATCTAGACATATTGCCTCCCACTGACACACATTGTTTACGTCCACTGAGATAGGAACGTACCCAGCATAATACATTATTAGAAAATTTCATCGTTTCTAATTTGGCTAGTAAAATGTCTTTGTCTACGCAGTCAAATGCCTTTGTAAGGTCGAGAAGAATTAGAATAGTCATTTGTCCGTTATCCATTGCTAGCTGAATGTCGTTAGTTACTTTTAATTATGCTGTGTTGGTACTGTAATTCGATCTAAACCCTGATTGATATCTGTCGAGTAAGTTATGATGTAAGAGATAGTCTGTCATTTGTTTGTGTACTAGTTTTTCCAGTACTTTTCCTAGTACAGGGAGGATACTAATAGGCCGGTAATCGTCAAAGGTTATAGGGGTACTATTTTTTGGCAAGGGTCTGATGATGGCATTTTTCCAGTTCTCAGGAAATATTCCCGTCATAAGAGAGGTGTTAATAATGTGCGTTATTGTAGGAAGAATGATGTCTAAGAATTTTTCTTAAAAGGGACAGGTTTATTCCGTCGTGTCCAGTAGACCCTGATTTAATGTCATTGAGGGCGCTTTTTACATCACCTGGAGTCACATGAGAGAAGTAGAATGTTTCTCCACCATGCATTCTCTTTGAAGATATTTTATCATAGTGGCTCTCTTGGTATTTCCATTCGTCTGGACGTTTCTTGAGCTAAAATAATTATTCAGATCGTCCAAAGGTACATTACAGTTACTATCCTTTGTCTTTGTTTTATTTAGACCCTCTATCACTTCCGATGCGACAGGTAATAGTAAATATAGTGATGGATGATCTGCCTAGTCAATACAATGTGTTTAAATTTTTTATATTTACCTTTCACATTTACATTATATCTAGTACATGTTTCGAGAATACGCACCTTCTCTTCTTCAGCTAGTTACGTTAAAATTAATGTCTACAATAAGATCTAGTGAAAATGGGGGCCCCCTTTAAGAAATCTAAAACTATGACGAGTACAATGTAACATGTTAAAAATTGATGGATGGTGGCATGGAATTAAATTCCATCTTGTCATATAGAATAAAACACAGTAGGCTGATGCCTATGTGAATAAAATGTTGAGCACTGAGTCCTATTGTGATGTGCCATCACTGTGTCCTTGGTGTTCCAATACTTTCTTGTAAAATTCGAGTAGGGTGATAATAAGAATAATATAAAATGATATAAAACCTTGTTGTCAAGCCGATACCCTCTGTTAATATGTGTTTATGCAGCCAGGTTGATATGAACTTTATATGGTCATTGTTATAATATAAGTTGTACGCAAGGCTGCCATGCGACTGTCAAAGGGATATAAAAGCAATTGAAGTTGTTTGACGAGTGATACTGGCCATTATGGTCAAGATTATTAATAGCGGCAAGTAATGACGGTATCTCTATAAAATTAATTAAAAACATCATCGGGACTGCACTGCCAATACTATATACCACATATTCAATGCCGCTCTCTGTTACCTTCCCTCCCAATACCCCGCAGATATGGAGACACATATACAACACGAGGAGCAGAAGTAGAATGACAAGCAGTCATCAAACAGCTGAGTGCACTAGCGTAAATGCAGGCAGGAGTAAGAGGGGTAAGTGCTGATCCTTCAACGTTAGTTTCTTCAACTTTTAAACCATTCAGCATATTCTTATGAAAAAAAGTTTCCATTACAGATATATCAACAGACTTACTTACGTAAACTTGGATGAAATTACCACTTGCATATCACCAAAGCTTGCCTGTCACCATTTGACTGAGTCCCTGCTTACGTCTATAGGATTGCCCTACTCTCGTTAAGACTAAAAGAAATTAGTGAATTCGACAAATTTCGACGTTAAATATTTAATGTAGGACAAAATTCATAACCTATAATCAACAGTGTGCATTAGTTTTGTCAATTTTATGGACAAAAAGAATAATATTCACACCTAAACTCAGCTGTTTTGAGAGTGTATTAAGATTTCAATTCCATATGCTACAACATGAGAAAAAGTTTACATCCAATTGTAACAAAATGTTTTAATGTGTATACAACAAATAATTTTAAAACATTTAGCAATTTAACAGATTGTAAATGTATTTATACAGAGATTAACTAAAGTCATTCATTGTATTTTAAATATTAGAATAAGGTTTTAAAGTTTCAATCTCAATAAATAGTCTTATTATTTTCATTAAGACGTAATATATGAAAGCTTTATATTTAAGAGGTTTTTTTTTTAAGTTTAGTATGGATAAGTTTGTTAATGGCGAACCATAAGTGTTAGTTTAACCTTGTAAAAATATTTATAGCTGAAGATGTTCAAAATATGAACGAAACATGTCCTATGTTTTAACAGTCAAGCAATAAAATAAGGATGATATCCTAATTTTAAAATTGCTTTTAATGTATTAAATAGGTGGAAATCAAAGTTTTATAGTTCACCTTTTAACAGACTTTCAATACGGAAAATATGAGGATAGTCTCTTGCAACATACAACTTAGTCGAGCAGCTCGTCTTCGTTCTCCCAATTCTTCCCAGCCCAAACTTTGCAACATTTTTGTAACGCTACTCTTTTGTCGGAAATCACCCAGAACGAATCGAGCTGCTTTTCTTTGGATTTTTTCCAGTTCTTGAATCAGGTAATCCTGGTGAGGGTCCCATACACTGGAACCATACTCTAGTTGGGGTCTTACCAGAGACTTATATGCCCTCTCCTTTACATCCTTACTACAATCCCTAAACACCCTCATAACCATGTGCAGAGATCTGTACCCTTTATTTACAATCACATTTATGTGATTACCCCCAATGAAGATCTTTCCTTATATTAACCCTAGATACTTACAATGATCCCCAAAAGGAAAATTCACCCCATCAACACTAATTAAAACTGAGAGGACTTTTCCTATTTATGAAACTCACAACCTGACTTTTAACCCCATTTATCAACAATCTTTGTAACTTATTTATTACTCTATACAGAATAACATCAATGCAAAAAGCCTTATCTCTGATTCCACTTGTTTACTCATATCATTTATATAAATAAGAAAACATAAAGGTCCAATAATACTGCCCTGAGGAATTCCCCTCTTAATTATTACAGGGTCAGATAAAGCTTCGCCTACTCTCATTCTCTGAGATCTATTTTCTAGAAATGTAGCAACCCATTCAGTCACTCTTTTGTCTAGTCCAGTTGCACTCATTTTTGCCAGTAGTCTCCCATGATCCACCCTATCAAATGCTTTAGAGAGGTCAATTGCGATACAGTCCATCTGACCTCCTGAATCCAAGATATCTGCTATATCTTGCTGGAATCCTACAAGTTGAGCTTCAGTGAAATAACCTTTCCTAAAACCGAACTGCCTTCTATCGAACCAGTTATTAATTTCACAAACATGTCTAATATAATCAGAAAGAATGCCTTCCCAAAGCTTACATACAATGCATGTCAAACTTACTGGCCTGTAATTTTCAGCTTTATGTCTATCACCCTTTCCTTAATACACAGGGGCTACTATAGCACTCTCCATTCATCTAGTATAGCTCCTCCGACCAAACAATTATCAAATAAGTACTTCAGATATGGTACTATATCCCAACCCATTGTCTTTAGTATATCCCCAGAAATCTTATCAATTCCGGCTGCTTTTCTAGTTTTCAACTTTTGTATCTTATTGTAAATGTCATTGTTAACATATGTAAATTTTAATACTTCTTTAGCATTAGTTTCCTCCTCTATCTGGACATTATCCTTGTAACCAACAATCTTTACATACTGCTGACTGGAGACTTCTGCCTTTTCAAGATCCTCACATACACACTCCCCTTGTTCATTAATTATTTCTGGAATGTCCTTCATGGAACCTGTTTCTGCCTTAAAATACCTATACATACCCTTAAATTTTTCACTAAAATTTGTATGACTGCCACTTATGCTTCCCGTCATGTTATCCTTAGCTGACTTCTTTTTCATATTCAATTTTCTAGTAAGTTCCTTCAATTTCTCCTTACTTCTGCAGCCATTTCTAACTCTATTTCTTTCCAATCTGCACCTCCTTCTTAGCCTCTTTATTTTTCTATTATAATAAGGTGGGTCTTTACCATTCCTTACCACCTTTAAAGGTACAAACCTATTTTCACATTCCTCAACAATTGCTTTAAACCCATCCCAGAGTCTGTTTACATTTTTATTTACTGTTTTCCACCGATCATAGTTACTTTTTAAAACTGCCTCATGCCTGCTTTATCAGTCATATGGTATTGCCTAATAGTCCTACTTTTAAGACCTTCCTTTCTAACACATTTATTTTTTACTACGACAAAAGCAGCTTCATGATCACTAGTGCCATCTATTACTTCGGTTTCTCTATAGAGCTCATCTGGTTTTAGCAGCACCACATCCAGGATATTTTTCCTCAAGGTGGTTCCATCACTTTCTGAATCACCTGTCCTTCCCATATTAGATTATTTGCCATTTGTTGGTCATGCTTCCTGTCGTTCGCATCTCCTTCCCAATTGATATTTGGTAGATTCAGATCGCCCTCTACAATCACATTCCTTTCCATGTCGTTTCCCATATAGCTGATTATCTTATCAAATAATTCTGAATCCGTGTCAGCGCTACCCTTTCCTGGTCTGTACACTCCAAAGACATCAAATTGCCTATTACCTTTAAAAATGAGCCTTACACCTAGAATTTCATGTTTCTCATTTTTAACGTTTTCGTAGCTTACAAATTCTTCTTTCACCAGAATGGACACTCCCCGTCCCACCATTCCTATCCTATCTCTACGATACACTCTCTAGTGTTGTTTATAAGTTTCATTTCCGTATTGATGGATATTACTTTACATAAAAACAATATATATACAATTCTCCACCTTATCAATACGAGTTTATTTTACATTACAAATATTCAAGACTAGTTTCGACCCCTATGGGGTCATCCTCAGTTGACAATTGTAAATTGTTCATAAAAACATCACATAGTAAAAGTTAGACTAGTTTAGGCTGATCATTAATGTTTGGTGTGTCTAGTACATGACTAGTGTGCATTGTTCATAAAGACACATATTACCTTACTGCTACTACTATCCAATTTTAAGTTATATAGTATGGAACACAGATATGTTTGTGTAACTCAACAGTGACAAGTTCAAATATTTACAGAATTGGCTGTTGATTAGTCACATGATATAATAGAACACAGGCTTGAACATTTTTGATTTAAGTATCAGTGCAATATCTTGCTTTTGTACATACTAGAAGCTAAATTCATTTTGTAAAGTCATTAAATACTGATTGAAACTTAGTGTGAGGTTAAAATTGAATAAAAATATATGCTAATGTGGACATTAAAATATTGTTAAAATGGGCATATAATCAAAAACAGTGGTATGTATGCCACACATGTCTAGTATAAAAACTCATTACACTGGTGCTGTTAGTGTGCAGTACAGCATATACACTGATTTGGAATAAATGGATTTGTATATATATCGTTCCAACAAAGTGGATCCATAAAAATATAAGATGTATAGGTAATTAGTATTATAATGATCCACTGCAAATTAGGTAATGCTGTTGTTTATCTGAAGATCTATTGGCAGCTACAGATGTTAAAGTTATTAAAAATGTTAATGGAGCATGTTTTCTTCCGTAGACGCGATGTTTAAGATTGGTGGCATTAGTCAAATATGATGAAAGTTATGCGTCTTGGTGCGTTCTGGAAGCTGGTATGTTATGAGAAACCAAGGTGGAGTGTCTGGAAATAGAAATAAAAGTGTGATAATGTTGTGGATAGAAAGTGTGATAGTGAAACGTATGTCGTTTACTTACGTAAAGTGCTGGAGCCGTGCGTTCTTAGTAGCTGCCTGTTGGGATCTGGTGCGCGTAGCTCTGAGATTGTAGTTAGCGGCGGTAGAGGGGAGGTTTGGGGGGATAGGTGGAGTGTTAGTAATAGGAGTGGGGTTGGAGGGGAGAGGGTTTTGAGGCGGTTGATTTGAACATATCGATTTTTGCTTGTTTATTCTTTTGATATAGAAATCTTTTAATAAGGGAATTACTGCATGAAAAAGGATGTTGTTTCTGTCTATACTTTCATTTAGGTTGGAGTTTGGATTCACATATTTGTCTAAATTTATATAAAATTCTTCTATTATACTGAGTAAGGGACTTTTTGGGTTCATGTTAAGGATTTGCATGTCGTTCTTAATGTCTGTGAAATTATGTTTTTGATCGTCAATATGCTGACCCATAGCTGAAAAATGTCTGTGTTTGACGGCGTTTACATGTTCATTATATCGTATTAAAAAACTTCTACCGGTAAGTCCTATATAGCTGGCTTGGCAGTCGTTACATTTTAGGCGATAGACTCCTGAATGATTGTATTTGTTTGTGTTATTAACTAATTTGGAATTGTATAGTATGTTGGTGTTGTTGCGTGCTGTTTTGTATGCTATTTTTAGGCCTTGTTTTTTGAAGATGTTTGTTATGGGATGTATATGGTTATTGTTATAAGTAAACAGTGCATATTCTTTTTTATTTTTAGTGATTCTGGTTAACTTGGTTTTAGGTTGGTTTTTGACTTTATTGATGATCCGGTTTATCATTTCTCTTTTGTATCCATTTTGTTTTGCTATTTCATGGATTGTGTTTAGTTCTTTATTTAGATTTTCTTTTGAAAGTGGAATGTTGTATGCTCTATGAATCATACTATAGTATGCAGCTCTTTTATGGGCATGTGGGTGGGTGGAGTCTATCTTTATTGTATTTGATGTATGGGTAGGTTTCCTATATATATTGTATGTTAGGTGGTTGTTATGTCTGGTTATGGATATATCTAAGTAGTTTATGGTGTTGTTGTGTTCAGTGTCCATGGTAAATTTAATGTGGGGATCTATTTTATTTAGTTGTTCTAGGATTATGTTTTCATTAGTATGTCTGTTGTCCATGATTATAAATGCATCATCGACAAACCTGCACCAATAGATTATATTTTCTATTTTTTTTTAATTTCTTGATGTTCTAAGTGATCCATATATATATCAGCTATTATGCCTGATATTGGTGATCCCATGGGTAATCCTTTTTGTTGATAAATAGTGTCATGGAACTTGAAATAGTTGTTATTGATAGCAAATTGTAGAAGTTTAATAAATTCATCTATTTCCAATTTGCTTAGCTTACTGTGGTTATAGAGGTTGGATTCTATGATAGTGATAGTTTTTTGTGTGGGTATATTAGGATACATGTTTGTTATATCATATGTAGCTAGCTTGTAAAAATGTTCTATTCTAATATTCTTAGTAATGTTGCAAAAATCTATTGAGTTTTTTATGGTTTTGTTTGCTTGAAAAACATAATGTTTTTTGAGGAATTTTTGTATGTATTTGGATAATTTATAAATAGGGCTTGGTCTATAATTTATTATGGGTCTCATAGGAATGTTGTTTTTATGGATCTTAGGATAAGCTTTAGCTGTAGGTATCCCTGGATTCATAGTGGTTAATTTTGCAGTTTCCTGTTCGTTCATAAGAAAATTGGTGTTTTTTAGGAGAATTTTTAAGTTTTTCTGGATACTGTTAGTGGGATCTTTAGTCTTAATTTGAAAGGTTTCATCTTGAAAGCAGGTTTTTGTTTTTGTTATATATTCCTCTTTATCCATAATAACTGTAGTGTTTCCTTTATCTGCCTTTGTTACTATTAGGTTATTTTGCTGTATTTTATTTTTGAGTACCTTAATTTGTGTTTGGTTTGTGATATCTTGATTCTGAGGTTTTTGAGTGATCTTATCAACATATTGTGGTAGTGTTTTTTTGATTTCATATCTAATTTCATTTTGTTTTTCTTGGGGTATTTTATTTAGAGCATCTTCTGTTTCAGTAATAATGGTGGCTATGTTTTCAAATACTGAATAGTTTTTCCAGTTATGTTTTGGTCCCTTGCTCAGTATAATTGTTTCTTTTTCATTGAATGTTGTGTTAGTTAGGTTTTGGAGTGGGGGATGGAAAATATGTTGGTTGTTATCAATAGAAACAGTAATATGTTGTCTATGTTGTGTATGGTTGGTTTGGTTTAGTGATGTCTTGAGTGCGTTAAGTTTCTTGTTTAAGGTATTCTGCTTCTGTATGGCTATGTTTTCTATCTTTTCGTTAGTTATTTGTTGGAAATTGCTCCAGTATGTGTGTGGTAGCTCATGTGAGGCTTTAAGGTGCGCTTCATACATTTGTGTGTTTAGGTGTTGTTTTTTCCTATACATGAATTTAATTTCTTCTTTCAGCCATATTCGATTGGTTTTGTTTTGGGTGTTTTTGGGTTTGATATGTGCTTCTATGTTTATTATTATATTTCCTAAGAAATTTAGGAGTTAGATTATTAAGTAGGCATTGTTTTAAGAAAGTGATGTTTTTGACAATATTTGTGATCTTAATCTTCAGATTTTGATATCTGTGTGCTATTCTTCTTGCCTGGTTGGCTTTTCCACTGTTGTTTATAAGTTTCATTTCCGTATTGATGGATATTACTTTACATAAAAACAATATATATACAATTCTCCACCTTATCAATACGAGTTTATTTTACATTACAAATATTCAAGACTAGTTTCGACCCCTATGGGGTCATCCTCAGTTGACAATTGTAAATTGTTCATAAAAACATCACATAGTAAAAGTTAGACTAGTTTAGGCTGATCATTAATGTTTGGTGTGTCTAGTACATGACTAGTGTGCATTGTTCATAAAGACACATATTACCTTACTGCTACTACTATCCAATTTTAAGTTATATAGTATGGAACACAGATATGTTTGTGTAACTCAACAGTGACAAGTTCAAATATTTACAGAATTGGCTGTTGATTAGTCACATGATATAATAGAACACAGGCTTGAACATTTTTGATTTAAGTATCAGTGCAATATCTTGCTTTTGTACATACTAGAAGCTAAATTCATTTTGTAAAGTCATTAAATACTGATTGAAACTTAGTGTGAGGTTAAAATTGAATAAAAATATATGCTAATGTGGACATTAAAATATTGTTAAAATGGGCATATAATCAAAAACAGTGGTATGTATGCCACACATGTCTAGTATAAAAACTCATTACACTGGTGCTGTTAGTGTGCAGTACAGCATATACACTGATTTGGAATAAATGGATTTGTATATATATCGTTCCAACAAAGTGGATCCATAAAAATATAAGATGTATAGGTAATTAGTATTATAATGATCCACTGCAAATTAGGTAATGCTGTTGTTTATCTGAAGATCTATTGGCAGCTACAGATGTTAAAGTTATTGAAAATGTTAATGGAGCATGTTTTCTTCCGTAGACGCGATGTTTAAGATTGGTGGCATTAGTCAAATATGATGAAAGTTATGCGTCTTGGTGCGTTCTGGAAGCTGGTATGTTATGAGAAACCAAGGTGGAGTGTCTGGAAATAGAAATAAAAGTGTGATAATGTTGTGGATAGAAAGTGTGATAGTGAAACGTATGTCGTTTACTTACGTAAAGTGCTGGAGCCGTGCGTTCTTAGTAGCTGCCTGTTGGGATCTGGTGCGCGTAGCTCTGAGATTGTAGTTAGCGGCGGTAGAGGGGAGGTTTGGGGGGATAGGTGGAGTGTTAGTAATAGGAGTGGGGTTGGAGGGGAGAGGGTTTTGAGGCGGTTGATTTGAACATATCGATTTTTGCTTGTTTATTCTTTTGATATAGAAATCTTTTAATAAGGGAATTACTGCATGAAAAAGGATGTTGTTTCTGTCTATACTTTCATTTAGGTTGGAGTTTGGATTCACATATTTGTCTAAATTTATATAAAATTCTTCTATTATACTGAGTAAGGGACTTTTTGGGTTCATGTTAAGGATTTGCATGTCGTTCTTAATGTCTGTGAAATTATGTTTTTGATCGTCAATATGCTGACCCATAGCTGAAAAATGTCTGTGTTTGACGGCGTTTACATGTTCATTATATCGTATTAAAAAACTTCTACCGGTAAGTCCTATATAGCTGGCTTGGCAGTCGTTACATTTTAGGCGATAGACTCCTGAATGATTGTATTTGTTTGTGTTATTAACTAATTTGGAATTGTATAGTATGTTGGTGTTGTTGCGTGCTGTTTTGTATGCTATTTTTAGGCCTTGTTTTTTGAAGATGTTTGTTATGGGATGTATATGGTTATTGTTATAAGTAAACAGTGCATATTCTTTTTTATTTTTAGTGATTCTGGTTAACTTGGTTTTAGGTTGGTTTTTGACTTTATTGATGATCCGGTTTATCATTTCTCTTTTGTATCCATTTTGTTTTGCTATTTCATGGATTGTGTTTAGTTCTTTATTTAGATTTTCTTTTGAAAGTGGAATGTTGTATGCTCTATGAATCATACTATAGTATGCAGCTCTTTTATGGGCATGTGGGTGGGTGGAGTCTATCTTTATTGTATTTGATGTATGGGTAGGTTTCCTATATATATTGTATGTTAGGTGGTTGTTATGTCTGGTTATGGATATATCTAAGTAGTTTATGGTGTTGTTGTGTTCAGTGTCCATGGTAAATTTAATGTGGGGATCTATTTTATTTAGTTGTTCTAGGATTATGTTTTCATTAGTATGTCTGTTGTCCATGATTATAAATGCATCATCGACAAACCTGCACCAATAGATTATATTTTCTATTTTTTTAATTTCTTGATGTTCTAAGTGATCCATATATATATCAGCTATTATGCCTGATATTGGTGATCCCATGGGTAATCCTTTTTTTTGATAAATAGTGTCATGGAACTTGAAATAGTTGTTATTGATAGCAAATTGTAGAAGTTTAATAAATTCATCTATTTCCAATTTGCTTAGCTTACTGTGGTTATAGAGGTTGGATTCTATGATAGTGATAGTTTTTTGTGTGGGTATATTAGGATACATGTTTGTTATATCATATGTAGCTAGCTTGTAAAAATGTTCTATTCTAATATTCTTAGTAATGTTGCAAAAATCTATTGAGTTTTTTATGGTTTTGTTTGCTTGAAAAACATAATGTTTTTTGAGGAATTTTTGTATGTATTTGGATAATTTATAAATAGGGCTTGGTCTATAGTTCTAGTTCCGTGAGAAAATTTCTGCATCCATTATATCATTTCTCAGGTATGATTCAACTCCTCCTACAATATCTGGTATATATACATCTATTAAATTACTTATTTCTATTCCTTTCTTTACAATACGTCTATAGTTCAACACTAACATTTTTATATTATCCCTACTTGATTTCCAGATCTCTGTACCCTTATCACCGCTCCCTAGAAAACCCTGTTTCCCTGAATGTACCTCCCTATTACCCTTCCAAACAAATTTCTTAACTGCGGTTTAAGTGAAGGCCATCTGAGCTCAGATCCCTATCTCCTACCCACCCATTAGGATCTAGAAATTTCACTCTCAGTTTCCCATATACCCACTCCATAGTCTCACTTAAACCCCCTAATATGTCATTTAAATCCCCAAAATGTTCAGACCTATCAAGACAACCTAGTATTAATGTACTGTGAGATTGTAAGAATTGAACACTCTAGAATCAATTTCTTCTTCTTTCAGCTTCAACACGCAGTATGGAATCGTAGGTGTACCAACTGTAATGCTTTTTCATAATGGTCGTCCTGCTGCAAAGTTCAATGATACAGAATATACGTTGGAAATGTTTGCAAGATTCATAACCAAGTATACAGGTAATTTCAAAATCTTAAGCTCTATATTTTAATTGAATTTTCATTCCTAACTTGGTTACAATTTAGACAATTTATAGTGATCTTAATCAGAGTTTAGGAAGATAAAACCCTAATATTATCATGAATCTTTATGTGACACTTTGCTATAGAGTGTTATTAATATGCCAATATTACAAATTAAGGAAGCAGGAACAGGGCTGTAATTTACCCTGTAAGAATGGTGTTAAAATAACTTTAATTATTGAAGGCCAACTGTGTGGTGCTGCTAACTTGATTTTATCCTGACGTGATTATGCTAGTACACCATATGTTTCATCAAGATCAACTACACTGAACACTTGGCTTATCATCAACCACAATGTAATTGTGGAGCATATCGGACTAGCCCATTTTCCTCCTGCTTGCCAATTCAGAAGTTTCATCCTTGAACTCTAAATAGCAGCAGCACATACTGTTGACATTTACTGCTAGGATTCATGGAATAGCACAACATCCGAGCTATCAATGTATTTTCAGTATCCAGTAACATTAAAGGTCTGTTTGTTATTTCAGATAAGTTGCTTAGGACCATGCGGAATCATTTGTTGGCTTTCCTTTTAGCCCAGTATTCTTTCACACACAATAAGTGGGTGGGTGTCTTTTGCCCCAGCTACAGTATGTATGTCATGTGGTCTTTCTCACTTCTACCTCAAACACCCATGCTTGTGTGATTTTTCTGATTGCATCTCGGTCCCATAGATTTAGTGTTCCTAATTATTGAAGATCTTTCCTTGTATCATTTTGATCCATTATTGTGTTTCAGAAATGTGTGGATTTTGTATGATAGGCTGTTTTGAGTCCATTCTTTTTAGGTGTATCTATGTATCTCGTGATTTTAAGGAGTTCTTCGTATATTTCTGCATTACATTTATGGTAACGTTTCCATCTATGGTTCTTAGTCCTAAAGAGACATTTTTGCTATAAATAGTTTTTGTTCATTACGGTATATCAGAAGGTGGTCTGGTCAGTACCGTGACAAATGGTGGGGCAGGAGGATAAGGAAAAAAATACTACAACATAACACGTACAAAGTAAATATAAGAAAACTTGCCAGTTATACATTTTACTTCAGTGGTACATAAAGTACACTATGCTAATTACCAGTGGCAGCTCGTGACAAAATTTTCAGGGGGTTCACAACAAAATGTCTCTTCAAATATACCAAAGTAGAATGCAAATTAGTACAAAATAACTTACCTAAATCATTTCACTAAAAGTTCCTTGTACGTTGTTTCTCCACTCATAATTTGGTAGAACTCCTATAACCGTGGATGCATTTTTCCGAGACTAATCAGTGAGTGTGCAACAAAACTAAAATTACAACTGCCGGGCTGAGTGGCTCCGATGGATTTCTGACTCCAAGTTGGCAGGTTTAGTACTTAGCTTGGTAAAAGTAAAATTCACTGCAACTTTGCTACAATGCTGTATTGTAGCGAATATCAAAAGATGCGAACAATATTCTTGGATTTACATAGCATGAAGTCCACCTAAGTATGACAACAAGCATAAACATAGTGCGTGCAATTAACACATTTACCAGTACTCAAATTAATTGAAATTGAAACAATTCTCCGCCCACAATGTAAAGCAAATATTTTCCCATGATTACGAACCCTGTTCAGAATCACCTACTAGTGAAATCTTCCATCTGTGGCCAACAGTAACAGGTGAGGTGGCGGACCCTTGTGGTCAACTGTAATACTATCACTTGTTTGAGGGTAGTTGTAGACTGAAAGGCACATACCTTACCGTGCTCCTAGCTTATGGAAATATCTGTGGATAAACCATGACGTCATCTCCATGCGCATGCGTATAATCTTCACGCTCGTAGCAAAATCTCCAGTGTGCTCCCTGCATTGTCAGTCGAAACGAACAGCTGTCATTGTAACGGAGCTTCGATATAACATGTAATAAATATCATTTTTGGTCCGTATTGATGATATTTGATTGAAATAATAACAGTAAGTTATTTATTAGACTACCTAATCAATACAAAATCTAGTCTTGGATGATTTACATAAATTTGTTAACTAATATTGGTACATGTTTCGCCCTCCCTGAGGGCATCATCAGCCATAGTCTTAACCTAAAATTAAGAATAAGCGTCTAAATAACATGTAATAATGAAATGAATTTTAAAATCTTGAAGAGATTTGAAGTAAAATAACATTTAAAAAAAAACAATGATGGTTTAAAAATACAATGTGATGAGATATAATAGTGGAAGTATTAACAAAATTAACATTAGAAGGCTGCTAAAATAAGTGCGATGGATAAAACAATAGATTGTTATACAACAAGTAGTAAGATAGCATAAAAATAAAGTTGATAGTCTGGCGGTTCTTCAACTTCTATTCTACAACTTCATATCCTCACCGTGTTCTACAACTTCACCATATGCCTCTGACTTTCGTCTTTTATCTTCAAGATCATGATTAACTTCGGATCTCTCGACTAACCTTTGACTTTTATTCTCTCTTCTTTACTTTGATTATATACTATTTTTCGCCATCGTCTAATTATAAAACATTGTATATTTAAACCGTCATGGTTTTTTTTTTAATGTTATTTTACTTCAAATCTCTTCAAGATTTTAAAATCCATTTCATTATTGCATGTTATTTAGACGCTTATTCTTAATTTAAGGTTAAGACTACGGCTGATGATGCCCTCAGGGAGGGCGAAATATGTACCAATATTAGTTAACAAATTTATGTAAATCATCCAAGACTAGATTTTGTATTGATTAGGTGGTCTAATAAATAACTTACTGTTATTATTTCAATCAAATATCATCAATACGGACCAAAAATGATATTTATTACATGTAATGTCAATGCCAACCAGGCAATAATAAAACCTAACAAGTACTTGAACCTAAAAATTAAAATAGGCAAGATTTCTAGAGATATCAAGTTTCTTAAAGATTGTTTGAAATTAGAGTTGGTACCTAAATTTCTCAAATCTTTACAAAGAAAAAGTCATCCCTATTCAAAATCTAATGCCACTCAGAAGAAAGTAAATAGCATATGGTTGAAAAATGAAATTAAACTATTATACAAGAAGAAATCTCTACTAAATTTACAATTATATAGGACTCATTTGACCATCTCTCAGAAATTACCCCCACTTGAATGGAGTTCATTTTTAAGGTACACTGACCTTAAACTATCTTATATATTAGACAAGAAACAGAAAACCCTAAACCATAAATTACTTTGTCTTCAAGAAAATAAATGTAAAACTCCTGACCAAAATACAAACAACAAAGTGTCCCCTTCCCATTTGACTAACATTCCCACTACAATCAACCTATCTAATGCAGCCTTCTCTAACCAAGAATTAAATCTATTAGATAAAGGCATCAAACATAATTGGCCTAATCACAAAAAAGCAGAAGACATCATCACTACCATCGCTGAAACCGAAACTAATCCCAATTGATAAACAGAATGACGTACGTTATGAAGTAAAAAAGAAACTCCCAACTTTGATTAATGAGATAACATCTAATAATAACCACAATGTCTCAAAACAAATTCTAAACCTGAAATCCAAAATCTATAACAACAACGTAGTAATAAGGGCAACACCATAGTAATAATGAACAAACAAGATTACATCAATAAAACTGAAACTTTTTTTCAGACAATACCTATACCTTAATTAACAAAGATCCAACAAACAAAATACTGCGTAACTTAAAGAACCTTCTTAAAAATTCTAACTTCATTTTAAATGATCAAGATTATCAGAAATTAACTGTAATGAACCCAAAATTACCTACAGTCAGATCACTGCCCAAAATTCATAAAAAGGATGTCCCCATTTGGCCTATAATTAACCCATTAGCGCCCAGAAAAAAAAATGTTCCTACTTTAATTATATTTTCATTAATTTGTGATGGTTGGGGTATATAAATTGGGAAAATAACACAATATTTTCAAACAAGAATTTATTTTACGAGATATTAGCTGATACCATATGGTATCACTGGGCGGTTACACTGCTATCATTGTACAGGGTACAATAAATTGTTAATATTGTTCCAACCTGTTGACACAGCTCACTGAGTATGGTATGTAGCAAAACATGTTACGCAAAAGCCTACATTACACTTCAGACACATTGTTCTGCCGAATGACTTGCACTCTTCATTGGCACATTTTCTCCTATTGCAGTTTGCAACAAAGTGATTGAGTCCATCAAATCTCAAAGCTGGCATTGTATTTCGGGCAACACTTACTCTCCCAGGAATCTTTTGTGGGACACAATAGCGTTTTAGATACACTTGAACAACTTCTCTACGGAAGTCAAGTTGTGATGTGCCCTTGCAGTCAGGAGGAGGGTAGGGAACATCAACACGTTCTAAGTCACCGTCATTCCATTCATAAATAGCTGGATTGGCTAATCTTTCTAGAATCCACTCAGGAGCTTGTTTTTCAGGTTGTTGTTGTTGTTGTCGCTGCTGCTGCTGTTGTTGTTGATTTTTCTCCGTAGGCTGCATGGATGGTGAGAAAGTACTAGAGGAAATATCAAGGGGTTCAAAATCTCCTCCAATACGTTCATTGTTTGCTAAGCGTGTTTCAGCTGCAGCACGCAGCTGACGTCCATTTAGGTTATGAACCATTCCTCCTTCAACTTCATTGGCTGAATCTTCATCTGTGTCAACATTACCATCAGGTGGTTCAATGAAAATATCCTCAGTCTGATGTCCTAACTCATCGTCTGCTTCCAATATATCCATCACTTCTGATAAGGCCAGTCGACCCCTCGAATAATAAAAGATAAATATGTAATCAACTACATTTAGCACATAAGTAACCTTTGAATGTACGATATAAAATTTTAAAAATTACTGTGTCCGCCTCTGTGGTGTAGTGGTTAGCGTGATTAGCTGCCACCCCCGGAGGCCCGGGTTCGATTCCCGGCTCTGCCACGAAATTTGAAAAGTGGTACGAGGGCTGGAACGGGGTCCACTCAGCCTCGGGAGGTCAACTGAGTAGAGGTGGGTTCGATTCCCACCTCAGCCATCCTGGAAGTGGTTTTCCGTGGTTTCCCACTTCTCCTCCAGGCGAATGCCGGGATGGTACCTAACTTAAGGCCACGGCCGCTTCCTTCCCTCTTCCTTGCCTATCCCTTCCAATCTTCCCATCCCTCCACAAGGCCCCTGTTCAGCATAGCAGGTGAGGCCGCCTGGGCGAGGTACTGGTCATACTCCCCAGTTGTATCCCCCGACCAAGAGTCTGAAGCTCCAGGACACTGCCCTTGAGGCGGTAGAGGTGGGATCCCTCGCTAAGTCCGAGGGAAAAACCGAACCTGGAGGGTAAACAGATGATGATGATGATGATGAAAAATTACTGTATCAACGGCTTGATATCATAAACGCCCAGTGATACCATATGGTATCACGCACTTAGAGGCATTGCTGTGTTGTCACAAATAACATTGTTGAAATTCAAATGTTACAGAAGGTTTCTTTGATTCATCGTCAATTTTCTAATATACTGATTAGAAAGGAATAATAGATAATAAGGGCAATATCATACTTACACATATCGAACGTGCATGATTTTCACTCCAGAGAATCACACCTGAATTCATACAAGCGCTTCCGCCAACAAACCACTCGTAAGTGTCGGAAGCTTCTTCAGGCGCATGTGTCACTTCAAGCCGAAGAACGTATAAAGCTCCAACTAAACCCCTCTTGCGACTCAAGCCAGTACCAGCTCAGTTAAACTTCTACTGTCTCCTGATACCATATGGTATCAGTGGGCGCTAATGGGTTAATAGTATAAATAGTCCTACCTATAAAACCTCTCAATTCCTACACAAATTCCTGAAAAAACATTTCAAATTTCACAACTCCAACCCCATAAAGAACTCGATCGAACTTTGTAATTCCCTAAATAAGTTCAGTCTACAACCAAACCACGTTTTATGTTTTTTTGACATCACCAACATGTATACTGATATCCCTATCAACAATACTATTAACATCATTAAAAACAATCTGTTGAAACATAGCACATTGAGTAAAATCGAAATTGATGAATGGTTAAAATTACTTAATTTCGTTTTAGACAACAACTATTTTACCTTCAATAAGAAAATTTACAAACAAGAAGGTCTAGCGATGGGAGACCCGTTATCTGGAATACTAGCCGACATATACTTAGATAATCTCGAACATAGTAAGATTATTAATAACATCAACGGACTCTGTCTTTGGCATCGCTATGTTGACGATACCATAGCTATCATTGATAAACAAATCAACAACAGCAATAACATACTATCATTTCTCAACAACTTAGATAATAATATTAAATTCACTAAAGAAGATGAGTTCAATAACTCTTTGAACTTCTTAGGCATCAAAATCACACGAGCATTGAACAATTTTGATTTCCAAATATACAGAAAACCCACCTTTTCTCCAACAACCATAAAAAATGATTCTTTACATCCCAACTCACATAAAAAAGCCACTTATCACAGTTTAATATATAGAGCATTAAAGATCCCTATGTCCTCTATTAATTTAAAGAAAGAATTACTGTTCATTAAGGAAATAGCTAAATTCAATGGATTTAACACGAGTATGATTAATAAAATCATTAATAAAACCAAACTGAAACTAGCTACAAATTTAACTCCATTGAAACCCGTCAAACCAAAATACGCTAAATTCACGTTCACTAACCATAGCATTTATCCGATAACCAATTCATTAATGAAGCACGAAATAAAAATAGCCTACACAACAAAAAAACACTAATCGTAATTTATTCTTTAATCACAACTCTATTAACATCACAGACAATAGTTACTCTGGATCAGGAATATACAGATTGAAATGCTCTACATGTAATTTTTCTTATGTTGGCCAAACTGGCCGCAGCTTCTCCTCCAGATACGCCGAATATTACAGTGCCCAAAGACACAACAAATTCTCCGCAATGGCCAACCACATGAGGGACACAGGGCATAAATTCACCACATTAGAACAAGACCTCCATATCCTAAAAAGAGTCGATAAAAGTAAACTCATGACAGAATATGAAAACTTATTTATTTTCCTCAACCAACATTTTAATAAGATAAGAACCTAAATGACACTATTGATAAAAAAAAAGCCCTTTGTATGAACAGATTCTTATTTTATTACAAGAATCAACTCCCCTCACCAACATATTCTTAAAAATCTTCAACCTCACATCAATTAGCGTTCCCACCTCCCCTACAGCTAATATACCCCCCTCCCTTCCCCCTGCCGCTAGTACCTCTAATTCAAATACAACCAATAAACCCATAGCCACACCCACCGTAACATCGCTCCCTCTAATGGCCTTACACCGATACAACACACGCAGTAATACACTCTCTTCCTCCCCTCCCCTCCTACCAATAGCAGCCCCCCTCCAATAGTTACGTCAACGCAAACAGATCCCCCTCCAACACAAACCTTCAGCTATAACACACGTAGCAAGAAGTCTACTGTTGCAAGTACTTCTAACTCATAACGTTGTGCCCGTTCGCACGTCCACGACAGGTTACAAAATGGTGCCGACCGAAGGTATGGGCCTTGTAATCTAAACCAAGCAAGGAATAGTCACCTGGTATGATGACTCAGAGGGCCATACACTTCATGGAATGGTCATGTATTCGAGTAAAACGGACAGTGGACGGTCTACAGTATTGTTTTCAAAAAAATAGAAAGAACATTATTATTTAAAAACTTCATCTTGAATTTTCACGACATCGAGAGCGGACGCAATTACCGTCATCGGAATATTTCTTTTGGAGAAGCAAAGGATCGCGTATAAGAAAAGAAAGAATACAACGATTGAATAAGAATAAAGTATAAGTCTTCGCCAAAAATTCAAAATCAGTTGAGACGAAAATAAACGTATTGAAGTCGTTATGTAAGAAATCACGGATACGTCGAAGAGCTACGAGGAAAAATAAAAATAAATTAAATTAAGGAAACGACATCAGAGAAGAATAGTAAAATGGCTGTATATTGCAATATTATCTTCAACTTTGAGACTGTCAAGAAGATGATCAAGATGATGTGCTAAATTCGCATGATGGACCGACCTGGGAACAATTCATCTTACCATACGACCAGGAAATGACGAGCAAAGCGACGGTAACCATCCGACCGAGCCACGACGAAGGAAGGCGTCGGGTAACGAGATAGTACTACCAGAACGAAGGAGCGGATGACGTTCCAGATGTCTAACCCGTGGCTGAACCGAAGACCCATCTACATCCAATGGGAATGGAACAGCTGGACCAGGGACAACCATGAGCGAGCTAAGTCATTCATAACATTTTATTGCATAATTTTTGGTTTGCTTACACATGTACCTTAGGTATGTGCTGATGGCTAATTATAGACCGATAATATGGCAATGCAAGTGTTGATTACCAACGATGTTTGAGATAATTAAGTCATAGTTACGATTTAATAACATAGCAAAGTTATGCTATATCGACCAGAATACTTGTGGGAAGCGTGAGGTTTGAAGAGAAATGTGAAACAGCTGATTGAAATGACATACTGGGAGATTATAGAGATTTCACTGAAGTAATGCATAAAGTTGACGTCACGAATGGTTGTGCGCGGTGTAGAAAGAAACATGGAAATACGCATTTGTTAGGTTCAAAGAAAGGGCATTGAACTCGTCTGTAGGTTATGAGAATATGCGACTTGTAAAATTATTAAGAAGCAGTGTGGTATTGTAACGTAGTCGTCAAGTTGGGAACGCGATATATTATTATGGAGGCTACGGTGTTTATATTAGGGTGATGTGGTAATGAGTATATGAACATGGTAATTGGATGAAAGTTTCGAGTTATGTATAGTGATTTGAGAAGGTTTTACGCGATGTTGGACCATCGTGTACCTGCAAGTTAAGTTGTGCCACACTGTAAGTTTATTTTATGATTTATTTGCGTAAGAGTGCCCACACCGCTGGAGCTACACAAGCCAAGGTACGAACTGGATTTATTAGTATAGATGTATGCTCGTGACGTAATTGTATTTCAGTGTAGATGTCTTATTATGAATATTAGAATACTACGACTTTGAATAGCTGGAGTTAACCAGAAGCATTACGACACCGATATATATGAGATTATGTTTTCCAAACCTCGCAGCTTAGCGCTTCCATATTAATTGCAAGAGAGTAAAGTACCTTGCATTATGGTTGAATGTTATTGAAAGATAACTATTAAAAGGGACATTGAACCTATAAGGGCATGTGTGAGACAGCCAAAGATTACGCTGAAGTTAGATAGATAGCTAGATTGATTAATTTTCTCCATTTTGAACGTACATTTCTTTAACGAACTTCAGCTAGGGAAAGGCTAGAGTAGGAGCCGTATTTAACTGGCACTAGGAAAGAATGCCTTAGTTCGTAAGTTGTTTCAATGCACAACGAGATCGTTGCAACAAAAATCATGATTTCGGATTTTACTAAAACTTAACTTCATATGCTCAGATCTATTTTCGATTTCCTATAATTCATTCAGAACTACTTAAACGAATTCCAATTTATTTATTCTCCGAAGACCTTCAAAAGTAGTTAGTGGGACGTAAAGCAAATAACATTAATTAGATTTTACATGTGTGATTAATTAATTTGTAGGCTGATACTGTAGAATAGTTTAGTCTTTAAGTTGAGTTTTTGCAATCTTTGACATTATGAGTGTTAAGGTAGTGTGTGAAAGGATGAAGACGTTCATCTGACATTGAATAGCGAGTTGTTGCAGTTGTACTTCTCTTCTGAATTCACGTAAAACTGGACTATATACAAGAAAATTTACCCCGAGAGATAATAGAGCAGTCGGAGAATTTTTATTTAAGTCGTTGCTGGATGCAGGAAGGGCGCAGTAGTGATTGATTGATAGCAGTGTTGTTTTGTACTTTCTTGCTGTCTGCTTGCTGTGTAGAATGGAAAATGGTGCCCGGTAATGATGACGTAGTGTTTTATCCTCCGAGTAAATTAACCGTAAAATGTGACGAAAAGTGCGGAAAATGTCGAAGATTAGTGAAAAATGGAATGTTGTGTGATTCATGTGATCGATGGTGGCATTATAAGTGCAGAAATTGCCCTAGAGACGTAAAAACTAATGAAAATGTTGACCGGATTTGTGAGCAGTGTGTTTGGTGACGGCGTTGACGATGAAGCACCGAAAACAATCGATGAGGAATATAAAAGTGCATTCGTAATTATAAACATTCTACAAACGGACAATGAGACTCTTAAAGTTGAAAATCAAGAATTAAAAGAAAGACTGCGATCGCTAGAATTTGGGACTGACCATTCTTCGAGCGATATACCGGTACCAGTAACAAACTCGAGCACGTGGTGTCAAGTAGTTCGTGGATGGCCGGCTAAGAAGAAATCTACAACTGAATTTCCGGAAATAAACATCATTTTCTGCCCTAAATAATTTAATTCTGGAAGAAAGTGATCGCGCGCGTGAAACCAAATCATCGCGATCCGCTGCCGTTGCCGTGCCGAGTTTAAAATTTAGGCCTAGAATTCAGATTCAAGACCCATTTAGGCCTAAATCAGCGAAGGTAGCTGTGTTTGGTGATAGCCAAGGAAGGGGAATTGCGGGAGTGATTAACGACAAGAATATAGCAGCAACCGGAGAAATATATCCAGGAGCTTCTATCAGCAGTGTCCTGGAAAACGTAGAAGCAGCAACTAGGAACTTCGGGAGCAGCGATGCAGTGCTTATCATCGGTGGGACGAACGACGTAGCTCACGATGACGCCAAGAATGTAAGATCACAACTTAAACATACACTAGGGAAGCTGACCCACACTAACGTCTTTGTAGTGAACGTGCCCCACAGGCATGATTTGAGTAGAGACTCGTGTGTGAACATTGAAGTGGACAAGGTCAATACCGACATTGTTAAAATTTGTAAACATTTTTGGAATACTCAGGTTATTGAATGCAGCAGTTTTGAGAGATACTGTTATACAAAACGTGGTCTCCATCTAAACAATTCAGGTAAACAAAAGATAGCAAATATTGTTCTAGATTTTATTAATCTTAAGATATGTACTGTAGAACAGGCAACTCCCTTGAGTTATAATACTGACCAAGAAAACTAGTAGAAAGAGCCAGCTGTACTTCAAGCTGGCTCAGTCAACTAGAAAAAGAAACTCAGGATAGTAAGGAATTTCAAGTTACCCAATTGCAACAGTCAAGTTTTAGGGAGGAAGGGGGTCTGAGATTGCTCTTGGTAAACTGTCAAAGTGTAGTAAATAAACAATTAAAATTCGGTACATTGATGGAATCTTATGAGACTGATGTGGTGATAGGAGTGGAATTGTGGTTGAAAGAAGGGGTGGGTAATAGAGAAGTATTTCCAGAAGGGTACACAGTCTATCGTAGAGACCGAGGAGATAAAAAGGGAGTGGGGGGTTATTCTGGTGAAGGAAACTTATTGTTCACATGAATGGTTTACCGATGAAAGGGATGAAATATTAGGGATAAAATTAGTTTGTGATAATATGAAGGAGGTGGGAATTATAGGAACGTACAGGCCTGGAAGAGAGGAAAGAGACATGGAAATATTTGAGAAAATAATAGATTATACTCATAAAAACAATAATAATGATATGGTAATAATTGGGGGAGATCTAAATTTGCCTGAAGTTGAATGGAATGGAGCTGCAAGTGAAGCCCATGAACAGAAACTGGCAAATAAGTTAATTTGGGAGGGAGGATTTACACAAGTAGTACAAGAACCGACTCATCTCAATAACTTACTAGATGTATTCTTGGTTAAACCATGGGAAATTGTTGATAAAACTGAGGTAATTGAAGGAATAGGTGACCATAAGGCTGTAATAATGGATGTAGGACTCGTACCTAAAAGGCTTAATAAGAGGGTTACACATGACAAGAAATTGTACAGAAAAACTAAAGTTGATGAATTTGGGACTTGCCTTAAATCACAATTCAGTTGCTGGATAAGTGAAGGGAGTAACGTGGATACACTTTGGGCTAAATTTAAAGGAATCATTTGGGAAGGAGAGAAGAGATTTGTACCTGTTAAGAAGGGTAAAATGACCTCAGACCCTGTTTATTATACAAGGGAAATAAGAAAATTAAAAAGAAAATGTAGAATAGTAAACAGGAAAATCAAAGAGGGTAGGGAGAGTAGAGAAACTAGAAAGCAGCTAATGAGGGAACTGAATAGAGTGAAAAAGGAAGCAAAAGAGAATTATATGAAAGGCATACTTCAAGAGGGTAATGACCACAAAGGGAAATGGAAAATCTGTATTCATATATCAGGAATCAAAAAGGAAAAGGAATCCAAATTCCTACAATGGTGGGAGAAGGGGGTGAACACTGTTTAACAGATAATGAGAAAGCAAACCTATTTAGTAAGGAATTCAGTAGATGATTGTCAGGAGTTGGAAACCGAAACAGAAGATGGAGAGGAAGAGACACAGAGGGAAACAAGAAGCTTCTCATTCACAAATGAAGATATTTTCAGGGAAATCCAACTGCTTCAACAAGGAAAAGCAGCAGGAAGTGATCAAATTACTGGGGAGGTATTAAAGACAATGGGGTGGTACATAGTGCCTTATTTAAAATTTCTCTTTGACTATGTCATAAATAATAGTGTAATACCAAAGGAATGGAAGGAATCTATAATAATACCAATTTATAAAGGAAAGGGTGATAAAAGGAAACCAGAGAACTACAGACCAATCAGCTTGACCAGTATAGTTTGTAAAATACTGGAGAGTTTAATATCGAAGTACATCAGAGGGATATGTGATGATAAAAATTGGTTCATGAGGAGCCAGTATGGATTTATAAAGAAATTTTCTTGTGAGGCACAACTGGTGGGGTTTCAGCAGGACATATCAGATCAATTGGATTCAGGAGGTCAGTTAGATTGCATAGCCATAGATCTTTCCAAAGCCTTTGATAGAGTGGAACATGGAATATTATTAAAGAAATTGGAGGGAATAGGATTGGACGTAAGGGTTACACATTGGATAAAAACATTTCTAAATTCAAGGGTTCAGAAAGTCAAAGTAGGAAATAACGTATCTCAGGAAGAGAAAGTTTGGAAGGGAATTGCACAGGGTAGTATAATCGGTCCGTTACTTTTCTTAATATACCCAAATGATTTGGGGAACAATATAACATCAAAATTAAGATTGTATGCAGATGACAAAATTGTTTATAGGGAAATAAACAACATTGAGGATTGTTCAGAATTACAAAGCGACCCTGAAAGTATCCAACAATGTGTTGAAGAAAATAAAATAATTTAATAGAGAAATGTACACTCAAGTTTGAGCATTAAGTAAATTTCACATTTCAGTCTTTGCTATAGTCTGTTATTGTCCTGGTTCTTTCCGTGCAAGTTATGATGTGGTATCTACTACACTTCTGCCCACACAAAGTGCACTTACAATCTTCGTCTGGCTCATGGAACTTCTGGTTTACGCATATCTTGTGGTGAAACCCATGTATGGAGAGTTGTGTTATCACGTGGCGCTGTGTGTTGCACTCTCTAGTCCATCTATCGTCCGTCATCGCTGGTGAGGTGTAGAAGTCTAGATCAATTTCACTTTTCTTCCTTTCCCTGATGTTTACTAGTGCCCTGCTTGCTTCCGTTGATTGTAGGTAGAATTGTGATCATATGTCTTCTACGAAATACGTCTCCCTCATCATTTCGTATACCATCCGGGATGGCGCTGTCTTTCCAACTCGGGTAATCCTCTTCATGAACATTGCTTTTATTCTTTCTATTCTCATCAGGTCTCTGATCTTCAGCTTTTCCCACACGATCTCAATTCCATATGTTATCACTGGTGCTACTGTAGTCTTGAAAAGTCTCATCGCCGTGCTGATTGATAGGTTTGAAATGTTTTGGATGCTGTGTGAGGCTCTGATTGCTGCTGCCGTTCTTTCTTGAATATGTATACCAAAGGACGCCGCCGTTGTCTGTAGTGTTATTCCCAAATATTTGTAATTTTGTACCTTTTGTAGTGGCTTTTGGTGTAATATTATGTTGTCTTTGGGCGTTAATTTCCCACCTTTTCTGAAGGTCATTTGTACTGTCTTTTCTTCATTTATCTGTAGGCTGTTTTCCTCCGCCCAGGTCTCTAGTCTGTGGACTACCCTTTGCACCTCCTCCTTTTCTTTCGCTCCGATCAGCATGTCATCTGCGTATAGGATCAGTTCTGCTTTTGATCCTTCCTCTACTATGCGGTTCACATCTGCTGTATAAATGTTGAAAAGTGTGGGACTCATGGGATCCCCTTGCATAACTCCGTCTGTATTATGTCTTCAGAAATTTCTACGTTGTTGTTTATTCGGATTATGTTCCTCTGTAGATATGCTTCAACTATTCTCACTAGTGGGTCTCTCTCACCGATTGTCAATTTCATTTTCTCGATTAGCTTTCGCCTGTCGATTGAGTCGAATGCCTTCTTGAAATCAACAAATACCGCGTGGTATTTCCCTCCTTTGTGTCTTAAGGCTTCTTCTACCTGATTTATTAGGTATTTCACTGCCTGGACCATGCTCCTGCCTTTCATAAAACCGAATTGATTTTCTGGAATGTACCCACTGAAGGCTTCTAGTAATCTTTCATTTAGTATCTTCGTGAAAACTTTAAAGGGTGCATTTTCTAATGCTACTCTTCTAAATGAGTCTAGTGATGTTCTGCTCCCTTTTCCTTTGAACAGTATCTTTAGAGTCGCTGTGTTCCATCCCTCTGGTATTTTCCCAGTCTGTATACATTTGTTCATTAGATCTTTCCACAGTTCTTCCATCTCGTCAAGTGAGTCTTTTAAGTGTTCCATGTAAATTTTGTCTGGTCCTGCGGATTTCTTGTTTCTCCCTCCTTGTATTGCTTTCCTAATTTCATACGTTGTTATTGGCTCCAGAGCATGTGTAGATTCTGCTGTTTCTATGTTATATGCTTGCTTCAGCCCTTCCTTATTCAGTATGTTCGAGAAATGATGTTCCCACTTCTCCATATGAATTTCTCCTGTTGCAATTGACGTCTTCTTTTTCAGCGCTATGTATGGGTCTGATTTTGCTTCCTCGGCTTGTTTCCTTCCTTGTTTCTCTGTGTATTCTTCTTTTTTCTTTTTTTATTAGTTCTTTATATTTTTTCCTTTTCTCTGCATATGCTGTTAGGTCGTCTGGGCATATGTATAATTTTGCTGCATTCAGGGCCTTTAGAGTTGCTTTTCTTTCCTTGTAACATTCTTGGTCAAACCAAGCTTGTGCATGTCTTCTTTCCTTTACTGTTATAGCTTTCATTATTACTTCGGTGGCTGTTTCTAGGGCTTCTTCTAGTCTTTCTTCTTTTATTAGGTTTCTCGCTTTCCCGATGTTTGCCTTGCTTCTATTGTTTCCCGCTGGATTTTTCTGATATATATACTTGGCGTTTTTGCTTCCTTCCTCTTTTGTTGGATTTCCATACGTAGGCGTGTCATTATAGGTATATGTTTCCTTATTGGTGCTGCCAATGAGTTCCATAGGCCTTCTTGTTTACACAATTGTAGTTGTACTCCTCTAAAAAACAGTAGGTCGATGGCGTTATGACCGTTCTGTGCAAAGTAGGTTGGTGTTTCTTTTTTGTTCGCTATTCTGAAGCCTTCTTCTTCCAGTGTCTCAAGAAGGATGCAAGTTTTTTGTATTTTCTTTGTCTATCCTGCAGTTAAAATCTCCAGCAAATATTACGTTCCTTTCTGCTTTCGTTTGTTCTATGGCTATAGATATTTTATCCATTATGTTTTCTATAGGTGTATTTGGCTGAATGTAAATTCCTATTATCGTAATTTCCTGCAGCTATCGAGCTCGGTATGTTTGTAAGTACAGGAGATATTATATGTAGAATTTTGTAAACAATATAAATTTATGAAGGATGATGTGTGTGTTTAATAGAAAACATTGTTAGCGTAAATTGTATAATATTGTATTATAGGAAAATTTTCTTCTCTTGTTAATGCAATATTTAGTGCTTGCCAATAATGTATTTTAGTGTACCATTTGCCACTGAGGTAGACACCTCATTTGCAAATAAAGAGATTTTGATTTTATTTTATTTTATTTGAAGCCATTTGCAGTAAAATCTTAACATCCTTCACATGAGCAACTGACTGCAAAATTTTATCTTTAAAAAAAAAAGTTTTTAAATCCTTGCTTCGCTAATTATCTTTGAAGTTAATATACTTCTGCATCTGTAGTAATTATGGCACCACATGTTGTTTGGAGACCGATTTCGTGGTGTATCAATTGAAGGTGCCAAAATTAAATCTTGATAACACATCAGGAAGTACATCGGCACATTTAAGGCCATTTGAAGGATAATATCACTTATATATGAGCAATTATTTCTTTCTTTCTTTCTTTCTTTCTTTCTTTCTTTCTTTCTTTCTTTCTGTAAGGAAGCCATATTTTCCAGTGTTGACTTATTTAACTTAAGCTTTCCAGTCTGTCTGTGTTTGACAGACTGGAAAGCTTAAGTTACATTCAATTCCCTCCTGTCATCCATTTAGATTTACATTTGGAAAATGCCCAGAGAGTCTATTTTAATACATATAATGTACAGAACAGAGATGGTAATCTGAGAAATACAACTCTCATGGTATTTTTCTCTCTGTTCCACAGTAATTCCACAGACTTGGTTGCATGAAGCATTGTCAATGTACTTCTCTTACAATCCCACTCTCTTCGTTATGAAAATGCTAAACTTTAATCAACAAATCAATTGAAGTCAACATTTTCCAACTTTATTCAAAAAACATTGAACGCATTTTGATAAAATTGCCCTTGTCCATCAATTATATATATGGCCACAAAATTAATTACCAGGCATACAAAGTTACAAAAAAAAATATCCGAGCAAGTATTGTATAAAGAACACAGATATATGGGACAGGCTGAAATGGTTTGGCCATTCAGAAGGATGGATGAAACAAGAAGTCCAAAAGCAATGCTCAAATGGATGCTGAATGAAAGGAAATCAAGGAGAAGATGAATAGAGGAAGTGAAGGAAGAAGTGTAGAGAAGAGTTGTTGATGTGCTGAGAGGAATGGACATTTAGAGAAGAATGTCAGAAGAACAGATAAAAATGGAGGTCACTGATCCATTAACCTAGCCAACAAGGAGCTGAATAAATGGCACAGGAGGAGGAGAAGTGAAACCACAGCCAAATGTTAGTCTATATAAATAAAATTGTACAGAGTCCTCTGCCTACACATTTGTTTATTTAGCAATTTTTTGAGATATCTATCCGTTTTAGATCAATTTAAGATCTATAACTGGTTTTTAACTGTTGTGTCTGTCTGTTCATCTGTCTGTCTGCGTGTCCCACCATCACGGGCAAACAGCTGAAAGAATTTCTGTCAGATTCATATTTGGGGTCTACTCATCCAGGAGCAAGTATTGATGTTTCTGATTTAAAAAGTAGCCATCAAACAATGTGCAGAATGGTCAACAAGAATAGGAAAGATGAGTAGCTGAGTAACACCGATCAGAGACCACTGATAAAGATCACAGTCGCTTGCTTAGAAGCAGACAGAGTGAAGCTTGGCATTTGTTAGAAAATAAAGCATAACCTCAACTGAAGCTAGATTTTGTATGATTCCATGAAGTGAAAAGCAGCAAACCCTCTCATCGATTACATTTAGCAGCCCAAAATTGATCTCAAATGGAAACATGAATCGGAATGAATTTACTATTCCTCCAGTAAAATTGAATTGGATCCTATAGCTCTTCCGCTCGAATATCAGATTTCTCTAGCAAAAGGGACGCATGCTGACTCTGGTCGTATTCTTCACTGTGTGAGATCCTACAACAGCACATTCGAAATAGCTGGCTAGCCGCATGTGAAACAGCTGAAGATGATTAAGAGCTATGCCGGACTGTGGCATCCACAAGATTATCAGTGAAGTAATTAAAACCAGCCAGCAGCACACGGTGTTGTGCTGCTGGTGTGGAAGGAATGTGACAAGCAAGGCTTTCCAGAGAACAAAATACTTCTATAAGGAAAATATCTTTCCCTTTGTATTCTTATAGGATTATGATCATGCAAGCCAAGTTCTTTGAAATCATTTGTTAATTTTTCAGTGTTGACTCAGTTAATATAACTTACTAGCTTTTCAGTCTGTTGAACACAATTTTAACTCTTACAACACTATAACATACTAAAAAACACTATAAACACTAGAAAATGAACAATAGGCTGTAAGTTAATTTTTTACACATTATTTTCAGTGTTCTAAGTGTTATATTTGTGTTCGACAGACAGAAAAGCTAATAAATTATATGTTAGAAATCATTTAAGAAAAGAGTAAGTTAACATTTGATGGGGAAATTAATTAATTATTTATTTATTTATTTATTTATTTATTTATTTATTTATTTATTTATTTATTTATTTATTTATTTATTTATTTATTTATTTATTTATTTAATTAATTTCTCTCCGACTTACTAACTGAAGGACAAATATTTAGACATATTCTTTGTTTTATGTCCCCAGTAGAAGCAATTGGAGGAGTATGTTAAAATGGTAGAATGTGTGAGTGCCAGAATAATGAAGATAAGACTAATGATGAAGAATGAAGTGATGGACTTCATACAAATGTATGCACCAAAGACAGGAAACAGGGAAGAAGATACTGAAGGATTCTTGGAGAAAGAGAAATTTCAGGTGTGGAAGTGGTTATTATGGGAGATCTGAATGCACAGGTCGGGAACGAAAAACAAGGAAAGGAAGAAGTTATTGGTCCATATGGATATGGGAAAAAGAATCTTGAAGGAGAGGAACTAGTGGACTTCTGTGAAAGGAATGAACTTATAGTGGGGATATATGGTTTTGAAAGAAAAACAGCAGGAAAATTACGAGATGAATAAAATCAGTAATCAACTACTTCTTGGTGGAAAGGACAAATCGCAGGAAGTTGGTGGATCTGACAGCTTTACCAGGAGAAGCATTTGATGGGGACAATAGAGTTAAATTATGGTCGGGAAAAATTGAAAAACTAAAAGAGATAAGAGAAAGCAAAATAAAAGTATGGAAATTGAAAGACAAGAATATACAGGAAGATTTCCAGGAGAGATTGAAGCAACTAATCCCAGTTACTGAAGTGGAAAATGTAGAAGAGAAGTGGGCCTATTTTATAAAGGCATTTGTTTGTGCAGCAGACAGTGCTTGTGGCAGGTCATCTACAAGAGTGAAAGAAAAGGAGACACCATGGTGAAGTGAGGAAAGTGGTGAATGAAAAGAAGACAGTCTGGCAAGAATGGAACCAAGATCAAACAGAAGAAAGCAAAAGGAATTATCTCAACAGCAAACGGAGATGTAAGAAGGTGGTAGGAGAAGAAAAGTAGGAAAGAATTTACACAAAAAATGAAAGTGGATATAAGTGGCAGTAAAAGGATGCTGTATGGACTTATAAAAAGTAAGAGGACAGAAAGAGTTATCACAGAGCTAGTGAAAAAGGAAGATGGGGAATTGTTAATACACCCAGAAGAGATAAAGAAAAGATGGAAGGAGTATTTTGATAAGCTATTGAATGTGAACAACTGTACAGGGGAGATAGAAGCAACACAGTGTGAAGACTCAACAACAGAGGAGGATATAACATTGCTGGAGGTGGAGTTAGCAGTACAAAAGATGAAGTGGTAAAAGCAACAGGGATGGATGAAATCAGTGTAGAAATGATGCAGGCTGCTGGACCAGTTTTTACGCAATTGTTGTACCGACTACTAAAATGTATGTGAAAACACAAATGTGTACCAGAAGACTGGAAAAAAGAGATAATAATACCAGTGTTTAAGAGAGGGGACAAGAAAGTTTGTGGTAACTATAGAGGAATCACACTTATATCACAGTTAGTTAAAATACTGGAAAGAATATTAGAAAGAAGAATGAGAAGAAAGATTGAAGGAGAGTTACAAGAGGAACAATATGACTTCAGGCGTGAAAGATCTACAGTGGACCCAATCTTTAGCATGAGACAGCTGATGGAAAAGAACTGGAAATATGGAAAGGATCTGGTCATGACTTTCTTAGATATAGAAAAGGCATATGATAGTCTCCCCAGAGAGAAGGTTTGGGAAACCATGGTTAAAAAGAGATTCAGAAGAGAAAGGTTAGAAATGGTGCGAGCAATGTACAACAACTGTATTAGCAGAGTACTGGCCCCAATTGGAAAGACAGAATGGTTTAGGAATAAGACTGGACTAAGGAAGACAGGGAAGTGTGCTGTCACCTCCTTTGTTTATTATGGTCATGGACAAAATTGTAAAGGAAACAAAGGAAGCCTATGGAGACAAAGAGATGAAGATACTGCTATTTGCAGATGGTGGGGAAAGAACAGCAAAGAAGTGCAACAACAACTAGATGTACTGAATGAAAAAATTGAGAAGTATGGCATGAAAATCAGTACAGAGAAAAGCAAGACTGTGGTGATGTCAAGAGGTGAAAGGCAAGGAAAGGGCACTGTGAAAATTGGAAGTCAGTGTCTCAAAATTGTGGACAGCTTTAAATACCTAGGAAGTGAATTAATGCAAAATGCTAGGGTGGACATGGGGATAAGCAAGTGATTACAGCAGGGTAATATATTCCACCGAAGTGTAAGAAAACTTGTTTGGAGCAAAGAAGTACCAAGGAAAGGTAAAGAGATAATGTACAAAATGTACTATATACCCATAATGACTTATGCAGCTGAGACTTGGACTTTGACTAGCAGGCAAGATGGTAGAATTCAAGCCAGTGAGATGAAATTCTTAAGAAGTATGATAGGAAATACAAGGAAAGGCAAAGTGAGAAATGAATATGTTAGGAAGCAAGTTGGAATAGGAAGACTAAATGAGAGAGTTGAAAAGAATAAACTAAGGTAGTTTGGTCATGTAAAGAGGATGGAGGAGAATAGAATTCCAAGACAGATGCTGGAGGCAAAGTGTGAGGGCAAGAGAGCAAGAGGAAGACCTAGAACAAGGTGAATTGAGTCAGTGAAGAGCGCCATAAGAAGACGGAATTTAGATGGACAAGATCATAGAAGAGGTAGGGTGGAAGGAAAAAGGAAGATAGAGAAGTGCCATAAATACCCTGACCCGGCAGGAGCTGGATAATCAATCAATCAATCACTACTGATCTGCATTTCGGGCAGCCGCTCAGGTGGAAGATTCCCTATCTGTTGTCTTCCTAGCCTTTTCTTAAATAATTGCAAAGAAACTGGAAATCTATTGAACATCTCCTATGGTAAGTTATTCCAATCCCTAACTCCCCTTCCTATAAACAAATATTTGCCCCAATTTGTCCTCTTGAATTCCAACTTTATCTTCATATTGTGATCTTTCGTACTTTTAAAGACACCACTCAAAGTTCTTCATGTACTAATGTCATTCTACGCCTTCTCTCCACTGACAGCTCGGAACATACCACTTAGTTGAGCAGCTCATCTCCTTTCACCCAAGTCTTTCCAGCCCAAATTTCACAACATTTTTGTAATGCTATTTTTTTGTCGGAAATCACCCAGAAGAAATCAAGCTGCTTTGCTTTGGATTTTCTTCCATATTTTGAATCAAGTAATCCTAAAAATATTTAAGGTTCCACCTTGTTCAATACAAATACACTGTTGTTAGATGACTTTTAACAACATATATTTATTGCAGTACTAGTTCCGGCACTCTATTAAGGCACCATCTTCAGCTGCGCAATAAGTAGAGAAAACTTAAAGATATAACAATACAAAACAACATACTGATATACTTAACTCCTTAATTTTTATCTAATGGCAAGTTTAAAACTCTAAGTTACAAGCAAGATAACCCTTGTGAGTCGAAATTGTAAAATCTCATGAGTTGTCCTTAAAATTCTGTGATGGGTATAATTTTTTACATTCATAAAAATCAAGTTCAACAACATTCCTAAAATCATGAAATTAAAGCTGAATCAAGTCGCTGTTCATTAAATTGCCAGACTGTGCTGTCTTCCAATGTTTGTTGATATGTGGGAGCTTAGTTCTTATGTTGTGTTTCTAGTGGTTGGAACTGATTATTTGCCGTGATGTTATTAAGCGGGCATAGACTCTCAGTTCAATAACCCTGTAATGATGAAAGACCTCTTTTAATAGAAAAGCTAGATAAAGATATTAAGAACCTGATTGAATCAAAATGTTATTGAAGTTGACTCACCTCAACGGTTATGTACTTTGCGCGGCGTCTGCAGCACGACGAGTGTGTCTGCTCGTGTCGAGTGCGATGTGATGAAGCGCTAAGGAAGGGGAAGTAGGGGCGGCAAGGGGAATGTTTCTGGAACGTTGGCAATGTAGGAGAGGGTCCGGGGGTGTTGCGGACGAAAACAGTAGAATGAGAAACTGTTACGTAAAGTTCGAAAGACGGACGAATTTTCCGGAATTCTTAGCTTGTCGAGTAATAGAATCAAGCAATCGTATAATACTTTGGGTTTTTCGGAAATTTCACTCAAATTTAGGTTAGCGTTATAATACTGGTCTAGATGTATTAGACACGCTTCTGTGATGTCAAGCCTTGGTCCCTTGGATAGTGTTTCCATTATTTCAAGATCGTGATCTATGTCTGTGAATTTATGTTTATATTCATGGACGTGTTGGCCTACGGCTGAAAATCTATTGTATTTCACAGCATCGAGGTGTTCTTGATATCTAACATTAAAGCTGCGCCCAGTTTGCCATATATATATCCGCTCTCACAGTCTTTGCATTCAAACCTGTATACACCTGATTTAGAGTATGGGTTGACCTTATTAACATGCAAAATTTCAGTGCTTCTGTTATCTGTTTAGAACGCAATCCTAATGTTACGTTTCTTAAAAATGTTCGTAACTTTATAAACCTCTTTGTTGAACTTAAAGGTTGCGATTTCTTTTGATTCAAGTTTATCTTTAGTCAGGGTTGTGGGGGGGGGGGGCGATATTTAAATTTACTTATTACCCGCTCTATGAAATTCCCTTTAAAGCCATTAGCCTTAGCCATAGCTCGAATAATGTTCAGTTCCTTGTCCAAGTCTCGCTTGGACATTGGTACGCTAAACGTGCGATTAACCAGGCTGTTATAGGTCGCGTGTTTATGAGCTGCAGGGTGTGTAGAGTCTTGTCCTATTGTAACTGAAGTTTGTGTGGGCTTCCTGTAAATGCTAAATGAAAATGAAGAGGGATGTCTATTAATCCTTAAGTCTAGATAATTAATGGATTTTTCTATTTCAGATTCCAAAGTAAATTTTATATCAGTATCGATTGTGTTGAGATTATTCAGAGTGTTAGAGGCGTCATATATGCGTTCATCCAGAATAACAAAGGCATCGTCTACATACCTGGACCAAAATACAATATTCTTAAATTTGTCATTGTTAATATTTTTGCGTATCTTCTAAAAAATCTAGATAAATCTCTGCCAAGATCCCCGAGGCCGGTGACCCCATTGCGAGGCCATCCTGTTTATAAATGATCTGATCAAATGTGAAGTAGTTGTTGCTGACCAATAACTTTAACAACGCCATAAAGTCTTCGATTTCGAAATTGCTTAGGTGACTATATTTCTTCAAATTCCTAGCAATGATAGGAAGCAATTTAGAAGTTTTAACGTTAGGAAACATATTCACTATATCAAAAGAATGCATTGTGAGGTGGAAGACTCCATATTTACAACAACAACAACAACAATAATGAAAACCGTGGGAAAACGAAAGCGAGAACTAAGCTACCATTTGTAGATAGTCCGATGAACAATGTACATGTATGAAGATAAATACCCTTCACTGTCTCTATATCAATTCGACTTACCGATTCTCATAATTGGCAGTTATCACATCACACAAATACTGTACCTTGTAATACTGTGTTCACATATTTTTAACACTTGTAAAGATATATACACACGTCTGTCGATCTTCAACATAAATTATGGAAAGTCTGAGATAGCTTTCACCAACATATAAGGCCAGACCTCCACAAGTACTACAACACTTAATGCATACGCCCTGCACAATTTGCTGATCAGTCACTTTCCACGAACATAACAAGACTACGTTCCATGAACGTTTGAAGTCCAGTCCATTGCAGCCGTGTCACTCGAATACCATATATCCAGCACTACTTCCTTCTCGTACAGTGTGTTAGTTGTCCTTCTTGTCCGTACCGAGTGGTTCTCTTATACCGTAGTGATTGGTTGTAGTTGTCTTCCTTCTCGTTCCTTTACAATCTCCCTGGTTGCCGCCATATGATCAACCTTTATAGACATCAACATCCCCCTCCTCTCAGATGATACGTCTGAATTGGTGTTTGCCAGCCAATCATGAGTGATGCACTGCCAATACTGCCCCCGTTTTACCGGGCAGCTCAGCCAGTAAGCAAGAGTCCCAGAGGCGGAACGTTCACTTACAGGCAACGCTAAATTATTGAGGACAGGGACAACCTAAGGACTGACGACAAATGAAACACTAAAAATGGGTTTTAACATTTATTAAAATTAATTAGCACTTTCCAAAATTCAATTAATATTTCCAAAATCTTGAATAAAATATTTAATTCTTCCCTGTTGAAATTCACCCACAATTCTTCATTAAATTGCATTCTGCAAAGATACGAAACTGAGTTTTATTAAATCGTATTAGAAAATTAATTAACTTATTATCTGAGAAAATCCTATCTCAAAATATCAAAAATCTGATTTTTCGTATCATTATTTAAATTAACAATATTCTGTTATTTAATCTTATATGAATCAAACGTTCACTTCTTATGAAAAATCAAATAATCATTTCTATTAATTAAATATTATTCTGATTAATTATTTATGCTTCAAATTATTTAATTAAATTACTTTGAAGTCTTATATCCAACTCCTTATATTTTCAATCTCGAGTTATTTGACCTAGTGTTGTGCACAACTCACAATAAAGACTTAAAATTCTCACTGTGTAAGGTTAAACGTTTTACATTTCGTGAGCTTAGTTCATTGACGTGATCCTTGCTTAAGTATTTTTTTTCTCGAAGCAAAGATCCTAATCTGTCTTATCTATATATATAAAGTAGCTTGTCCTGATTGACTGACTGACTGACTGATTCATCATCGCCGAGCCAAAACTACCGGACATAAAGAAATGAAATTTTGGGGATATATTCATATTAAGATGTAGGTGCTCGCTAAGAGAGGATTTTTGGATATTCCGTCGCTAAGGGGGTGAAAAAGGGGGTGAAATTTTAAAATGTGTGTGTCTATATCTCAAAACTTTAAAAGTTTACAGATGTGAAAATTGGTATTTAGAATCTTCTTTAAAAATAAGGAAACACGTATTTTTTTGTTTTCAGACAATCCCAATAGGAGGGGTGAAAAAGGGTGAAAAGGGGGTTGAATGCCTTTAATCAGGATACGCTACTTATATCTCAGAAACTGAAGATATTACAGACCTCAAAATTGGTACTTTTGATCGCTGTGAAAAATAAAGAAACACCTATTTTTTTGTTTTTGGAAAATCCAATTAATGCGAGGGTGAAAGGGGGGTGAATTTTTAAAATGAGTGCATCTATATCTCAAAAGTTTTAAAGTTTAGAGATTTAAAAATTGGTATTTAGAATCTTCATTAAAAATAAAGGAACACGTATTTTTTTGTTTTCGGAAAATCCCAATAGAAGGGGGAAAAGGGGTGAAAAATGGGTTGAATGCCTTTAAAGAGAATACATATATCTCAGAAACTGAAGATATTACAGACCTCAAATTTGGTACTTTTGATCGCTTTCAAAAATAAAGAAACACATGTTTTTTGTTTTTGGAAAATCCAATTATGCGAGGGTGAAAAGGGGGGTGAATTTTTAAAATGAGTGCATCTATATCTCAAAAGTTTTAAAGTTTAGAGATGTAAAAATTGGTATTTAGAATATTCATTAAAAATAAAGGAACACGTATTTTTTTCTTTTCGGAAAATCCCAATAGGAGGGGTGAAAAATGGGTTGAATGCCTTTAAAGAGAATACTTATATCTTAGAAACTGAATATATTACAGACCTGAAAATTGGTATTTGGGATCTACTTTAAAAATAAAGAAACAGGTATTTTTTCGTTTTGGGAAAATCCAAATAATGGGGGGTGAAAAGGGGGATGAAATTTTTAAATGAGTGTATCTATATCTCAAAACTTTTAAAGTTTATAGATGTAAAATTTAGTATTTAGAAATCTCCTTTAAAAATAAAGAAACACGTACTTTTTTGTTATCGGAAAATCCTAATAGGAAGGGTGAAAAATAGGTTGAATGCCTTTGATGAGGCTACTTATATTTCAGAACCTGAAGATATTACAGACCTGAAAATTGGTATTTGGGATCTACTTTAAAAATAAAGAAACAGGTATTTTTTCGTTTTTGGAAACTCCAAATAAAGGGGGGTGAATTTTTAAAATGAGTGTGTCTACATCTTAAAACTTTAAACGTTTACAGATGTAAAAATTGGTGTTTAGAATCTCCCTTAAAAATAAAGGAACACTTATTTCTTTGTTTTTTCTAAATCCCAATAGGAGGGGTGTAAAAGGGTGAATAATGGGTTGAATGCCTTTAATGAGGATACATATATCCCAGAAACTGAAGATATTACAGAACTGAAAATTTGTAAATGGGATCTCCTTTAAAAATATAGAAACACGTATATTTTTGCTTTTGGAAAATTCAATTATTGGCGGTTAAACAGGAGTGGCAAATTGGGGTGAATTTTTTGAAAGACTATATCTACAGAATATCTGAGAAGCGTAAAATGTTACAGACGTAAATAGTGGGTATTTGGAATCTCCTGTAAGTGTAAAGAAACATAGGTGATTTGTCTTTGGGAACTCCACTTAAGGGGAACTAAAATGGGGTGAAATTTTAAAATGAGAATTTCTACAGTATATCTCAAAAAACTTAACATGTTACAGAAGTGAAAAATGGTCATTTTTTATCCTATTAAAAATAAAGAAAAGTGTATTTTTAGTTTTCAGAAATACAACTTGGGTAGTGGGGGGTGGGGGGTAAAAGTGACTGAAAATGGTGTTGAATTCTTTTAATTAGGCTACTGATATCTCAAAAATGAAGATGTTACACACGTGAAATTTTATTTTTGGAATCTGCTTTAAAAGTAAACAAACACGTATTCTCGGAAAATCCAATGAAGGGGATTTGGAGTGTTAAAGGATAGAAAAAATTAATTGACTTAATTGTATGAGAATACATCTAATAAAAACTAAAGTTGTTACAGGCGTGAAAATTGGTATTTTGATCTCCTTTAAAAACAAAGAAAAGCGTGTTTTGGGGGGGAAACGATCTTGGGGGGGGGGGGGAGTGAAAAGGTGTTGAATTCCTTTCATGAGGACACATAAATCAAAAACTGAAGAGGTTAGAGTGGTGATAATTGGTATTTAGAAGATCCTTTACTATTAAAGGAACAAGTATTTTTTGCTTTAATATCACTTTGTGAGAGGGGGGGGGGAGTGTGGAAGGAAGTTAAAAAAGTGAATTATTTTTAAGGGGATACTTATATCTCAAAACTGAAGGTAATAAACGTGAACATTGGTATTTGGAATCTCCTTTAAACATAAAGAAACACGCCTTCTTTTAATTTTTTGGAGGGTGAGGGTAAATAAACTTAACGGCGGTGGGCTGTAAAAGGAGGTGAGACCAATTGATTTTACTGTTCGTAATGTACTTATAAGGAGCCTCCGTTGCTCAGTCGGCAGCGTGCCGGCCTCTCACAGCTGGGTTCCGTGTTTCAAATCCCGGTCACTCCATGTGACATTCGTGCTGGACAAAATGGAGGCGGGACAGGTTTTTCTCCGGATACTCCGGCTTTCCCTGTCATCATTCATTCCAGCGACACTGTCCAATATTTCATTTCATTTGTCACTCATCGATCATTGCCCCAGAGGGGAGCTTCGGCAGACGGCACAATTCCTATTGTCGCCACTAGTTGGGGCTTTATTCATTCCATCCCTGATCCTGTCGAATGATAGGAAACAGGCTGTAGACTTGCGATGTACTTATTCTGATCATAAACCGATCATTTTTAATCTTTCCTGGGTTCTTTTTCAAATGCCACATTTTCCTTCGGAGAACGTTCTTAGATTAGAGTAGATTCTCCTGGCATATAAATAAAAATTTAAACACATTTGAAATAAACGATAGGAATGAGATTGGCCGTCAAATTGTTCACCTCTATAATAAGGTCAATAATACACGGAGGTGTGTCATTCGTATCGCCAGAAATTCCGCACACTTGCCTACGCGCAACAATGGTGCTGGTCACATGGTTAGCAATGACAATGGCAGCAGATGTATTTTACCGCCAAGTAGCGGTCTTGCATATTGCTGTGGGGTCCAGAACATATAATAATAATAATAATAATAATAATAATGTTCTGGACCGTCGTCAAATGTGCGGACCGCGCTGGAAACGGGTCCTGGACGGGTAGGCTCTAATGACTAAGAATGCAGTCCGGTCGCGGGTTCAGTACCGCCAAGACACCCAAGACGACACCACGCCTGATCTGAAGGATTTGTTCCATATTAAAAATGCTTTTAGGAAAAGATGGCAAAGATTTAGGGACCCAAGTGACCGGGTGGTATACCTGGAACTAGCCCGGGAAGTACGAAATCGATTGCTGGAAGGAATGATTGAAAAGTGGGAGGAAACTTCCAGTAATCTATTAGAAAACGAGTCAGATCGAGAATTTTGGCTGATTCTCTCGGAAAAAGAGTCAGATCGCGAATTTCGGCGGATTATATATAAAACAATAAGCATTAAAATATAAATTTCAGTATAATACCGTAGCGAAGCACGGGTATCATGCTAGTTTTATCATAAAATTGCTGAAAGATTTAGAATTGAGCCAAATATGCTCGCCACAAAACAACAAGAAATCGAAAAACATTACGCGCACTGCGTACACATATCATGACGAAATATCACCATGAAAAATCACATTTACAAAATATCAATCATTCATCCATCTCACATTCAAGCTTAGGTTCCTGGTAGTATTATTAAATAGATTTATCAAAACCTATCTCTTGATTTTTATTTTTAAAAATTATTTGAAATATGAGAGTTTCCCGATGACGATATCAGATAAGGGCTACCATTGCGATCGTCTGGCGTGTGATTGTAACAGGATTATCACTTTTTCAACGAAATAGATTCCACAACGATGTTCCAGGATAAATTTTGGTAGAAATCATCATTAAAATTCCATAGAATTGCCTACAGTCATAGATAAATAAGCATTCGCGCATACGGTCTATGAGTCACGCCTTCGTTATTTTTAATCTCCTATTTTCTCAAATTATCGATCAATATGTGCTGCATAAGAAGAAGTTATGTTCAAAGACATACTCTCTTCCTTAAATGACTCGTGTAATGGACACACAAATAAAATCCTATCTCAAGATCCATTTATGTTTGTCCAACCCTTGTCCCGTTTCCCTACGGGGTCGGGTATGAGGTGAGATGAATTTGTCGTGGCGGTTTTTTATGACCGGATGCCCTTCCTGACGTCAACCTCATCAGAGGAGTTAATGGGAGATGAAATGAATGACGTGATATATGATAGTAGGGAGAGGGTGAAACCCGGTGCCGGCACATAGCCTACTCCTGTCGAATAGCACCAAGGGGTCTGCTCAAGGCTTAACGTCCCCATCCGACGGACGAATCACCATCAACAGCGTCATATGCCCTCACTCCATATGAGCACTGCGGAGAGGTTTGGAATTTAATCCAGGCTTTTGGCACGCAATCTAGTGATTAGAAATTGTATACCACCACCTCCCCTACCCTGCCGGCCAACATTCTGATGGTGAAAATTTTTTCGACCAACGGGACTCGAACCGGCTAACCTCGGTGTTAGACCGTTTTTAGACTTCAGCGCCTTAACGATCATGGCCACCAGGCGGGCTTTTCAAGATCCATTTATAAGTCTCAAAAATACCACACAACAGTAAATGCAAAATTTGTGAACATTCAAGCCACGACCAATATTCCAGGCTTACATCTACTTCAATATAGCACACATTAATCACTTATAAGCACAATAACACTTACACTCATGACCTTTAAACATTCTATTAGACCATAATAATGTTAATTATTATTATTATTATTATTATTATTATTATTATTATTATTATTATTATTATTATTATTATTATTATACGCGCGCGGTCGCGTCATCGTAGGCTATGGTTTAATGAAATCATAGATGACTCTATCCTATCTCGAATCTATGATGAACCACAAAACGTCAAGGAAAAATCCTAAATTCACAGAACACGTCGATATTCTGTCCCAAATAATTCAAAAATTATTCCAAAAATTATTTAATAAATTAATAAATGTTATCGCGTGGGTCAAATACTTTTAACACTTTCCTCGACTTATTATGGGACAGTGAGAACGTGTCACGAAGCACTCACTCAAACAGAATGAAATACAGGTCCCAAATACACTCTCACACGCTACAAACCTAGCAACGCCAGTGAAAGAAGAGTGAAATTCCTAACTACAAAGACTATTAGAAATGATCTCAAATATTCAAGCAAGGACTACGTCTACATAATTATTACAACAGAAAATAGAGATATTTATAATTTAAAATCTTAGCTGTAGTAGACTTGGCTTCTGGACTCGGTTGATGATCAATGAATATTTAACCAGACTTCATCTCGGATATTATTCTCCCCTGGGCTGAATTATGCCTCACATTTTAATTACACATGGCTGCAGCATGCGAAGACTTAGGACAGTTACAAACTCCGTCGTAATGTTGAAGATCCATTCTTCCGAAATAATTCAGGACTGCTAGTGATCTTCCGTCTTCCGGTGAAAGCTGAAACTAAAATGTTTGTTTTAGTAATAGTTCCCAACACACACTTGATTCTCCAAGTTTTTACGTACTTTAAAAGTTCCTCAGGTTTGTAAAATTAAGGAAATCTGAACTGCGGCGTTTCCAATATTTTCCGTATCTCAAAATTTCCTCAGAAGCAGAAATAATATCATCCTTCATCAAATGAATGCTTATAATTTTTAATATCGTATATGTCGTCTCCTATTATACATGTGCTCTTATAACACGACGACTAGTATTTGTACGAAGCAATTATTCACGTAGAAAGCCGAAGACAAAAGAGCGCAAATTTCCCCGATACATGGGTATTTATTTCTTCAAGACGTAGGTGTGTTTGTCAGTTGAATTTTATTGGCTGAGATTTAGCGATCGGGCTAACCTTGCGATCCAATTGGTTAAATATCATGACGTCAAAATCTCAAAGTATTGATCGCTTTTGGTCTGGTAAAATTCGTGTCCACGTGCTACTCAGCTGAGGTCTACAACAAGGCACAAAAAAAAAACCATACTTGCTTGCATGGCGGGGGAAAAACCCCTTCTGCGGCTGGCTAGCAAAGACAGTGCAGAGTTGAACTCTCCTTCCTAAATAATAATTTTATGCATTGTTCCACCCCAGTAATAAAATATTCTTTCCATACAGACCAATAACCAATTTTCAAGGGTACAATACCATGCCCTGAACTTCTTCAAAATCAAATCAAAAATCAAAATCTCTTTATTTGCAAATGAGGTGTCTACCTCGGTGGCAAATGGTACACTAAAATGCATGAAATGAAATGGCGTATGGCTTTTAGTGCCGGGAGTGCCCAAGGGCAAATTCGGCTCGCCAAATGCAGGTCTTTTTTTGATTTGACACCCGTAGGCGACCTGCGCATCGTGATGAGGATGAAATGGTGATGAAGACGACACATACACCCAGCCCTAGTGCCAGCGGAATTAACCAATTATGGTTAAAATTCCCGACCCTGCCGGGAATCGAACCCGGGACCCCTGTGGCCAAAGGCGAGCACACTAACCACTTAGCCATGGAGCCGGACACTAAAATACATTATTGTCAAGCACTAAATATTTAAATTAACAAGAGAAGAAAATTTTCCTATAATACAATATTATACAATTTACGCTAACAATGTTTTCTATTAAACACACAGCTCATCCTTAATAAATTTATATTGTTTACAAAATTCTACTTATAATATCTCCTGTACTACTTACAAATATAGTCAACTGATATACAGTACGTGGAATTACTTTAAATGATACTATACAACTGGTATAAGATTAATATTTACATTGCATTTATTTACTTTTTTTTTTTTTTTACAATAACCTGCACTGGTTGAATGCTCTCTAACACTTCATTTATTTTCTCTGTTGCTGTTTATTCTCTTCTTGAATATCTGTACAGATTTTGGAAAAGGATCAAACACTACCCCTGGTAAACTGCTCCACTCCTTCACACCCTTCCCAATGAATTAAAATTTACCCCAATCGCTTCTGCTAAAATTCCTTCTAATTTTATATTTGTGGTCAGTCCTGCCGATATAATTTTTTTTCCAACTGAAGCCTCTCACGGATATCTCCCTATGCTTCTTCTCTTGTATAGGCTCTATATAATCCTATAAGTCTAGTTTTCTCCCTTCTCTTACTTAAAGTTCCCACCCAAGTTCCTTTAACATTTCTGATACACTACTCTTTCTCCTGAAATCCCCTGTTACAAATCTTGCTGCTTTCCTCTGCACACTATCTATTTCTTTTATTAGGTATTCTTGGTGAGGATCCCAAACACTGTTTGCATATTCCAATAATGGACGAACCATACTCAAGTAACTTTTTTCTTTTAATTCTTTGTTGCATCCTTTAAGTAGCCTCATTATGACATGTAACGATCTGTATGCTTTCCCAACAATGTCATCAACATGACCCAGTGCAAATTATTTCAAATCTCACACCTAAGTATTTGCACTGCCATCTTTTGGGATAACTACCTCATCCAAAGTATATTCAAATTCAGTTTTAAAGCTCCTGTTTGTAAAAGTTGTAACAGTTGATTTGCCTCCATTAACCTCATATTATTTTCTTCAACCCATTGTTGGATACTTTCAAGGTCCCTTTGTAATTCTGAACAATCCTCAATGTTGTTTATTTTCCTATAAACAATTATGTCATCTGCATACAATCTTATTTTTGATGTTATGAAAAATGAAATGGCGTATGGCTTTTAGTGCCGGGAGTGTCCAAGGACAAGTTCGGCTCGCCAGATGCAGGTCTTTTGATTTGACACCCGTAGGTGACCTGCGCGTCGTGATGAGGATGAAATGATGATGAAGACGACACATACACCCAGCCCCCGAGCCAGCGGAATTAACCAATTATGCTTAAAATTCCCGACCCTGCCGGGAATCGAACCCGGGACTCCTGTGGCCAAAGGCCAGCACGCTAACCATTTAGCCATGAAGCCGGACTTTGATGTTATATTGTTCCCTAAATCATTTGCGTATATTAAGAAAAGTAACGGACTGATTATACTACCCTGTGCAATTCCCTTCCAAATTTTCTCTTCCTGAGATACATTATTTCCTACTTTGACTTTCTGAACCTTTGAATTTAGAAATGTTTTTATCCAACACAATAACAAACGCTCGGGTTTATTACGTTAGTCAACGAACTTTCCTAATACCACAACAAGCTCCTCTCATCAGGCTGGGATATTTACATGACTCATAGAATTTCCCGACGACAACAACAAATACACATCATAAGACACTGGGGTAGCCACATGACTCATCCAAATTACCAGAGTTATTAAAGCAATGTTTTCCCACTCGTGCAAAACAAATTACTCATACCTACATATGTGGATATCTTCCAGCGTACAAATATTAATGAAAAAATATACAAATGAAATACTGACGATAATAATAATAATAATAATAAATCAAATACTGACAATAATATCTCTTACTTCTACATATAGTGTGAGGGTGTGATATATGTACTATCACATAACGCCCCCTTGGTGAATCGATGATACCACATATTATGATTCACCATAAAACAGAACTTCCTAAATAACCCTAGAATGACATAACTGAACACTTAATTTACAGAGATAAAGATATATACATTGCGTCTACTGCATTGTATTCGCACACGCGAAATACAATTTGTCCAAACTATAATGATAATAATATGGCTATATACACACAACTCCGATTGTTTATACCATTGAATACAATCCCTTCTTACTAATGAACACACAAAATAAAATTGGTAATATATACATCCAAGGTGCAGATCCTATCTCTTATATCTGCGAAGGCTATAGATATTAAATGTCCCAAGGACCTTGTTGTCAGTGGCTAGAAGCCTTTAAGCACACTTGCCTATTCTACTGTCCACAGTATACGGACCCTGATATAATTGAAATTTTTTTATATAAACTTAACAGTGGCATCGATAAGTGAGGAATGCATACCGTAATAAAACTAACTACATCTAGAATACAATCTATCTCACACACAAACATTCATACCATCCAGTCACACAAGAATCATACAAGCTTTCATTCAGAACATTCATAACAAAGAAATCCCTATTTCTGAAATATTCGGGAATCTTACTATGTTGCCTCTTCCACAAACACACAGTTAATGCAAGCAAACAGATCACATACTTTTTCACACATTCCACATCGATATCATTCAGCAAGTCATTCAAATCATTCACACAACTCTCAGTCTTAAATAAAACATTACACACTCGCTTGGATAGACTTTCCTTCATCTCACGTACACTTCCATTCTCACTTTCCTTAAACATTCCCAACACACGCACATCATCTCTGACACAAGAATTTCTCACATAATCTTCAAATCCTGAATCACCATACAATTTACCACCCTTCCGATGAATCCCCTTAAGCACAAAACCCGACGTACAATTCGCTTCCAACAACCCTTCACGAACAACGGTCATAGTTAACACACACTTATCACACATACGTACTTCAATTACCTCAAGCTCATTCACACCACACTCAGCACACGTTCTCTCACTCACGCTCACTCTATTACTGAAATCATTACCATAATTCGCTTCGAGATCACAATCATTACTACTTAATGCCCCAACAATTAAACCATCTTCACCACATTCCATACCGGCTCCTACTCGTACCACTTTCATGCCAACAACACTTCTACTTTCGACTCTCTTATCAGAAGTTTCATTAATCTCAAAGTCACCATTTTCACACATAATGGACCTAACTTTACTCTCCTCACCTACACTTAAATCGACAAAAACATCCTCATGATGTATACTCCGTGAACACTCTTCACTCACAAAACAATCTTCATCAACTTCACAAAAAACTTCACTTTCAATTTCAGAAACTTCCACAAGATTATCGATCGCAACACCGCTATTACCATCACCACTAGCACAAAATAAGACATCCGACACATCTTTCTTACCTTCATCACGCCCCCTATTCTCAAAATCTCCCTGAGCACAAAACATATGGTCATACAATAATTCCTCTTTCACGTCTACCTCGTAACTTACCTGTTTCATCACATGAATAGGAATTTCAGTATCGGACTGCCTATCTGACCCAACTAAGAAGTCTGATTCCAGTTTAAATTACTTGACGTGGACTGTTCACTATTATCATGTCTCGGCACTTGATCTGGAGGTCTTTGATCCGTACGCCCCCTACTTTCTGATTCCCCTTGATTAGGTCTTCTGCCATAATATTCCTGGTGATTACCTCCTTGATTAGTGTGTCTGTTTCCCCTTCCGGAATTACCACCCTGATTCCCTTGCCTAGAATGACTGAAATTCTGATGATTCCTATCTCCCCCTAACTGATTACCTTGTCTCCCATTATCCCCGTAATTCCTACCTTCACTTTGCCTAGTCCTCCCCTGTCCTTCCAAAGCATCAAACCTCTCTAACAGCTGCTCTAATTCTTTAATCGTAACAATATTCTGCATACATGCAGCTAATCCGACCTTCTCAGGAAAATGCCTCGACATCTGGCGGACTATATCTCTCTCCGATGTTAGACCTTCAATATTCTGGCTGATCAGAACATGCGCCAAGAAATACTCTGTCATAGACACGCCTTCCTGAGGCCTATATTTGCCAAATAGCACGCGATCTCTTTCCCTTCCCTGAATAGCTTCACTCCAAAATTTAGAACTAAATTTCTCCCTAAATTCCGCCAAACTCGAAATACCCTGTCTATAAACTTGAAACCAAGATCTCGCTTCTCCAACAAATGCAACATCCAACATCTCATCAACCATACTCCACTCAATCAAACCATCGTCAAGATTCTTGGAAAACCGTTTCTCCACCGTTTTCAAGAATTCCATCGGATTAAACTGCCGACCATTAAACTTGGGTAATTCAGAGTCCTTCATACAAGATACGTACCTATTACATATGCTGCTACCTACTTGGATTTGACTGATTTTCTGCCTTAATTTCACATGACATGTTTTAATTCCTTCTTCCACTACCATTCTGGGATTTCCTTCTACTGACTTGAGGTCATCTTTTACCGACTTAAGGTCTTTCTCCAATTTCTCATTCTTCTAAACTATTCGCTTCGCTAAAACATTCTGATTGGTTTTAATTCTATCTATTTCTTCGACTTTATCTTCCACTATTTTTATTTTCTTATCACATTCCTTGCTGTTTTCAACAAATTCTTTCCTAACTACATTAAATCGGCATTCAATTTTCTCAATCAATTCCAAAAGTTGAGCTTCTACCTTATTGTTGACTTCCTGAATTTCCCTGCTTTGATGGTCAAACGTCTGGTTTAATTTGTCTATTCTACCATTCACAGCACTACTTAAACTATCAATTTTACTAGACAGTTCAACACTAGCTAAACTCTGCACTCTGCTTCTCAATCTTACTGGACAGCTCCGTACTAGCTGAATTTAATTCACTATTAATACTGTATATTTCATTACTTAAAAAACTCAGTTCACTTTTCAACTCTTTACTCTGACTATCAATCTTGCTAGACAATTCAACATTATTATTATCGATTTTACTGGTAACAGCATTTAATTCAACACTCACTGAATTTAACTCCTTAATCTGGCTATCAATCTTACTGGACAATTCACCCTTCAACTCATTAAGTAGCGATTTAATCATACAGAGCATTGAAGCCTCCCCTTGATCCCCTACATTCTGAGTTTGAGACGGGATACTCTGTTCCTCACCTATCGTTGCCAATAGATCCTTCCTACTATCAGCCATTTCGCTACTCTCACTTAAATTCGATAGACTCAGTGTGGTGGAATTCTTTTGACTTCTCCTATCCTGATTCATGGTACCAGCAACTTTAACAACCTCTCTACTTCTCAATTTTATAATACTCGACTCGCTACAACATTTCTTCATACTCCAACATACATATCACGTACATATAAAACACTTCACTGACATAGTTTGCAGAATCCAACCACACCTGACAAGTGCACCTATGCTTATAAGCCTAACAGATGTACCAATCATTCAGCCCCACGCAGGGCGCCAATTGTAACTTCTTTGATGAATACTGGTAAATAAAATCATGAATATGTAAATAAAAATATTACTCAAAAACTTCATAGAATACTTTAAATGAATTACTTTAATAAAAATAGTTAACCGAACTGTCCTTAGTATGGGCGCCAGAGTTCACCAGAATGGATCCCTCGAATTTTGATAGAGCATGATAAAATTTATATCCCAGGGCATGTACATAATGCTGCGTATTGGTACATCTGCTGCAGGCCTTACCTAACCTCCTGAAAACGACTAAATAGGTAGGAACTGCACCTAGGTTCATCAATAACTCCACTGATTCTAAAATAGCTAACCATATTCTTAACAAAATCCGTGCATGAGCACCTCATCAACACACAAAATTATACATATAATACACACACAAAACATTGCTGGAAGACTCCATAGTTACTACAACAACAACAATAATGAAAACCGTGGGAAAACGAAAGCAAGAACTAAGCTACCATTTGTAGATAGTCCGATGAACAATGTACATGTATGAAGATAAATACCCTTCACTGTCTCTATATCAATTCGACTTACCGATTCTCATAATCGGCAGTTATCACACACACAGATACTGTACCTTGTAATACTGTGTTCACATATTTTAACACTTGTAAAGATATATACACACGTCTGTCGATCCTCAACATAAATTATGGAAAGTCTGAGATAGCTTTCACCAACATATAAGGCCAGACCTCCACAAGTACTACAACACTTAATGCATACGCCCTGCACAATTTGTTGATCATCCACTTTCCACGAACATAACAAGACTACGTTCCATGAACGTTTGAAGTCCAGTCCATTGCAGCCGTGTCACTCGAATACCATATATCCAGCACTACTTCCTTCTCGTACAGTGTATCAGTTGTCCTTCTTGTCCGTACCGAGTGGTTCTCTTATACCGTAGTGATTGGTTGTAGTTGTCTTCCTTCTCATTCCTTTACAATCTCCCTGGTTACTGCTGTATGATCAACCTTTATAGACATCAACATCCCCCTCCTCTCAGATGATACGTCTGGATTGGTGCTTGCCAGCCAATCATGAGTGACGCACTGCTGGTCAGTACCATACCCTGAACTACTTCTTGCTCCCAACGCAATAACAAACGCTCGGGTTTATTATGTGAGTCAACGAACTTTCCTAATACCACAACAAGCTCGTCTCATCAGGCTGGGATATTTACATGACTCATAGAATTTTCCGACGACAACAACAATTACACCTCATAAGACACTGGGGTAGCCACATGACTCATCCAAATTACCAGAGTTATTAAAGCAATGTTTTCCCACTCGTGCAAAACAAATTACTCATACCTACATATGTGGATATCTTCCAGCTTACAAATATTAATGAAAAAATATACAAATGAAATACTGACGATAATAATAACAATAATAATAATAATTTTGTGTGGCTATTTCTAGCCGGGTGCAGCCCTTGTAAGGCAGACCCTCCGATGAGGGTGGGCGGCATCTGCCATGTGTAGGTAGCTGCGTGTTATTAAGGTGGAGGATAGTGTTATGTGTGGTGTGTGAGTTGCAGGAATGTTGGGGACAGCACAAACACCCAGCCCCCAAGCCATTGGAATTAACCAATGAAGGTTAAAATCCCCGACCCGGCCGGGAATCGAACCCGGGACCCTCTGAACCGAAGGCCAGTACGCTGACCGTTCAGCCAACGAGTTGGACATAATAATAATAATAATAATAATAATAATAATAATAATAATAAATCAAATACTGACAATAATATCTCTTACTTCTACATATAGTGCTAGGGTGTGATATATGTACTATCACAACTGCGCCAGTTTATAAAGCGGGCTAGGTCTGTAATTTATAATTGGCCTTATGGGGACACCAGCCTTGTGGATTTTTGGCAACGCTTTTAAGTTCTAATATTTGTTTTTTATCCTTGAAAGAACCTTTAGAAAAAATAAAATTATTATTATATTTATTAACCATTTTGTTAAGCTGTTTTTTAACTTCTATTCTGGCCTCATCTTGCAAGTCGTGTGTCAATTTTCCGAGCGTGATTTCTGCCTCTATGATAAGATTTTTAGTTACTTTAGCTTGATTAAAGTTCGGCCAAGCATCTTTCCTCTTTGTTCAAGTCAACCTTGGAAAGGTTAATGATTGGGACATGAAACTGTTTCAATGAATCTCCGTTATGTATCGAATTGGTTCTCTGGATCAGGGAACTTGATTTTTACGAATGTAAAAAATTATAGCCATCACAGAATTTTAAGGACAACTCATGAGATTTTACATCTAACAACAGTGTATTTGTATTGAACAAGGTGAAACCTTAAAGATTTTTATTTTAATTGTGATCTCAGTTCAATACGGGCAAATAAGATGAAGTTCCTCACGTTTAATCAAGTAATCCTGGCGAGGATCCTGTACACTAGAACCGTACTCTAGTTGGGGTCTTACCAGAGATTTAGATGACCTCTCCTTTACATCAATACTGCAACCCCTAAATACCCTCATAACCATGTGCAGAGATCTGTACCCTATTTACAATCCCATTTATTCAATTCTAATTCCTATATCAGTGTTCAAAGTGAGCAAATTGCTTAAGAATGGCCTTCCTTGCATGTGCTAGTCTGATATTTTATGTCCTTGTTAATATTCTGCTATCATTAATTACCTTACTACCCAAGTAGCAATACTCATCTACTTCTTTTAAGACTTCATCTCATTGAACTTTCTATAAACGAATAATTGCCCCAGTTTGTCCTCTTGAATTCCAACTTTTTCTCCATATTGTGATCTTTTCTACTTTTAAAAACACCACTCAAACTTATTTGTCTACTAATGTCATTCCATGCCATCTCTCCACTGACAGCTCGGAACATACGACTTAGTTGAGCAGTTACATGTTATAAATCTCATTTTTGGTCCGTATTGAAAATTTACAGTTCAACAACAATAAAGGTGTTTTAAATTAATCCACCTATTCAATACTTTATTTCCACTTATAGTGGTTACTTAAATAGATTCACAGTTAAATGGGACATCAGCGGCCTTGGACATATTATATTTATTTATATTTATTTTTATTATACAGTAGAGTCTCGATTATCCGACCTAAACGGGACCTGGAGTATGTCGGATCACCGAAAATGTCGGATAATACAGAACAACTTTGAAAATGAACTGAAACAAACAGGAAGGCTGTACTCTAGTACTAAAACAATGACATGTTTTACGGTACTCTATTTAATGCATTATCAGATCAATTGTACATTGCATGCAGTATTGAATGAAAGCATTCCAAATGTCTTATGTAAAGAAACTTGTCAACAATGTCTGCTTGCCTGCTGATCCACGTTTTCTTGCTGCGAGATCCCGCCATCGATGAAAAAATCAGCACCTCTGTTGCGCTTGCTTCCGGCTGTTGCTCAACATAGGTTAATGCCATTTCCAATGCACTTAATCCTTCACTGTGAGTCATCGTTTTCTCCTCTTGTTCTGCAATGCCTCGTTCTTCTTCATCATCATCCTCGTTTCCATTAGCATTCACAAAATCAATAATATCAGGGTCAGTTAGTTCAAACACCTGATCTTGTGCACACCACTTACTCGCATCTTCAGTCGTAGCATCCTCACAGCCAGGAATGCAATTCAGTAGGGGCACAATATTTTCCATGTCTTCTTCTACCACCTCTCGATGTTCAACCTCACTCAACAATATGTTCCAAGACTTTGCTAATGTCGTTGTTTCAACTTCTTCCCAAGACTGCGCTATCCAATATGCCACGTCTTTCATGTTGATTTGTTTTAACTTTTCTATCATGTCATTGCCATTGTCCATTTCCTCTATCAGGGATGAAAGGAGTTTCCGCCGATATTTCCTCTTCAATGTTTCCAGCACACCTTGGTCCATTGGCTGGCATAATGACGTCACGTTAGGAGGGAGGAACATGACTTTGATGTCACCACTTCTAAGTTGCTCTTCATTTGGGTGTGATGGAGCGTTGTCTAGTAGAAGAAGCGCTTTTCTCGGGAGATTATTCGAAGCTAGAAATTTTTCTACATCTGGAACAAACTGTGTAAAAAACCAGTCTTTAAATATGTCAGCAGACATCCAGGCAGCCTTCTGATTCGTGTACTGGACTGGAAGAGCATTAACAGAAATGTTTTTAAAAGCCCTAGGCTTCTTTGCTTTACCGATCATAAGCAATTTTGCTTTTAAGTTCCCAGTAACATTACTACAGGCAAGAACAGTAACTCTTTCCTTACTACGCTTGTAGCCAGGTGCAGACGTCTCGGCTTGGGCTGCGAGAGTTTTTGATGGCAGCATCTTGAAATTTAGCCCAGTCTCATCACAATTAAAAATCTGATCACCGGTTAATCCTTCAGCAAGAATTATTTCTTGAAATTCCTTTTTAAATTTCACAACCTCATCGGATTTAGCTGACAGTTTTTCTCCACAGATATTAAGCTGCCTAATGCCGTACCGTTTTTTCCACCGATCAAGCCACCCCGCACTGGCAGTAAAATTAGGGTCCCCTTCATTAAACTCCTTCTGGAAATACACCGCCTTTTCTTGCAGAATAGGGCCCGATATTGGCAGGCCCTTTTCCCGGTGTTGAGTGAACCAAAGAAATAGCGCTTCACTTACTTTTTCGTACTCACATTTTTTCATTGTTTTTCTAATTTTCAGTGCATCACTTGTTGCTCTGGTAGAGCACCACTTTTCAATTTCTTCCCTCTTTTTTTTCCAGTCTCCCACTGTAACACGTCCAACACCATAATCTGAAGCCACTTTTTGAAGAGTTTCCCCTTTGTCCAGTCTCTTTAGTGCACTCAACTTGTCTTCCATAGAAACAATCACTTTCTTCCGTTTACTCGCCATACTCACAAAGGATATGAAAACTATAACATCCGCACCCAACCAATACTATAATGAACAATGACTGAAGACTCACTGCACCTGTCCTTGAGAGAAAAGCCGGTCCTACCGCCAGCGGTCAGGCCAGTGCTTGTCCCAAGGTCGCACCCTCCACACCGGGTGTCCCTGAATTTAGTCTCCACCAAAAGTTCAAATTAAGTCTACCAGTGTCGGATAACACGGAATGTCGGATAAGCGAAGGTCGGATGAGCGGGACTCTACTGTATTTATGACAATCATGTTTGTGCTTATGTTCACGCCCTCATGTTGTTGGCTTTATATTATTACCACTTTGGTTTCCCACTAACATTTTAAATGAACTGTTTTAATTGGAATTTTAATGAAAGAAGTTTTAGTTTCCGACAAGATTTTAGTTTAATCATTGACAGTGTTTACATTAGCATCTTTATATATTGTATCATTTTTCACATTTTGATATCCCGAATTTTAATAACTGGCTAAACTTTTAGCTTCCACTTTTAATATTAGTTGTACTCTTGATTGTTTTTAGGCTGAAGATGCCCTTAATTGAGGACGAATCATGTCCCATTTAACTGTGAATCTATTTATGTAACCACTATAAGTGGAAATAAAGTATTGAATAGGTGGATTAATTTAAAACACCTTTATTGTTGTTGAACTGTAAATTTTCAATACCTTGATTGTTGTTGAAATTAGTTGAGCAGCTCGACTAATCTAAAAGACTAATCTAATATTTTGTGCATCACCAGACTTTGTTCGACTGCACTCTGTTACTTTTGTTTTGGACTTACTTTCAACCTGTACTCCTTCCCCAAGACTCTGTCCATACCACTCATCAAGTCTCAAAGTTTTGATTTTCTCTCCTTTGATTGGGATTCCCTTTCCAAATTCCTCTTTGATTTCCTTTACTGCCTATTCTATATAAACATTGAAAAGGAGGGGGGGACAAACTGCAGTCTTGCCCCACTCCTTTCTGGATTGCTGATTTTTATACTGATTGTAGATAATTCTTTGTTCTCAGTATCTGATCCCAATCTCCCTCAGAATTTTTTATATTTCTTATATAAATAAATATATATATCTGAAGCCATCTCTTTTCAGTTCAACTCTGAGTTTATTACTGTTAGGCTCTTCAGTCTGCCGAATCTAACTTTGAGTAAATAAATTTATAAACTACCTGAAAGAGAAAACATATGGTAACAGTGTTTGTTACACCTGAAAAGGAAATAATTTGGTCCAATCAGCATTATCAAATGCCTTTTCTAGATCTACAAACGCCATGTGTGTGGACTTGTCCTTAATTCGGTCCTCTAAGATCAGATGTAAAGTCAGGATTGCTTCACGTGTTCGTACGTTTCTCCTGAAGCCAAATTGATCTTCTCCCAACTCAGTTTAAACTTGCCCTTCCTTTCTTGTAGAAAAATTAAATTTTGCAGGCTTGAGAGACTAAACTAAGATGCAGTAGTTACCACACTTTTCAGCAACGGCTTTCTTGGATGGCACTTCTCTGCTATCATTCATCTTACACCCTAAATAGAATAACCTCACCATGCTGGTTTCTCCTAAGGCAGTCAGGAATTCTGAGAGAATGTCATCAATTCCACGTGCCTGTTCTTATTTAGGCCTCTCAAAGCTGTGTTGAATTCTGACCTCAAAATTGGGTCTCCCATTTCATCAGCATCATCAGCCTCTTCTTGTTCCAGAACTATATCACCTACTTCGTTACCTTAATAAAACTGTCAGATGTGTTCTTGCCATCTTTCTGCCTTGTCTTCTTTCCCTAGAAGTGGTTTTCCATGAGCTCTTAATATTCATTCATACACCTAGTTTTCCTTTCTCCAAAGGTTTCCTTGATTTTCCTACATGCAGCATCTACCTTTTCCACAACCATACAACCTTCAACACACTTGCACTTCTCCTTCAGCAAATCTTCCTTAGCTGTCCTGCGCTTTCTGTCCTCCTCATTTTTGGCTTGGTGTCTATTTTGACAACAATAAACATTTCACTATGCTGGTTGTAGTAGCTTACTTGCTGCACTATTTTCTGATTCATTATTAAACTAGCTCCTGCATTTCACCTGTTTGATTTTGTGTTGATAATTCTTTAGTTACCTGACCAAAAATTCTGCTCTTCCTGCCAATGTACTTCACTTATATCGTCTACATGTAACTTTAGTCTGTTCATTTCTCTTTTCAGATTCTCTAACCTGCCATAACGATTCAAACTTCTAACATTCCGTACTCCCCATCTAGAGATCCGAATAGGAGACTGTTTTACCTCTGGAATATTTTATCCTGGAGGAAGTAGTCATCAGTACATCTTTCATAGAGAGAGAGCCGTATGTCCTCAGGAGTTAGTTACAGCTGTAGTTTCCCATTACTTTCAGATATGTAACAGTATCAACACAGCTAAGCCATGTTAATTTTATTACAAGGCCATATCATTCAGTCATGTAGATAGATAGATAGATAGATAGATAGATAGATAGATAGATAGATAAAGAATGGGTGATCCCTGCCTTCGCAGGGCTCCACACGTAGGTCTGTGAAGACCCTTTGTGTCCCTTAAACGGGTTTGCCTAGTCCAGCCCTAGTGTTCCTATAAAAGATATCAGTGCCCGGATGTTGGCATTCCTGATGTCTTCCAGGCTCACAAAATGTGAGCCAAGATATCGATGTCTAGTGCTTGCAAGAGCCTCGCACTGACATAACACGTGCGCGGAGGTCTCTTCCTCCCTACCGCATCTTCTACACATCAGATCCTGACTGATTTTCATGATGTGTAGGTGTCTCTGTAAGGTATTGTGGCCTGTCAACAGTCCAACTACCATTCGTATTCTGGTCCTATTCAAATTTATCAGGACCTTTTTATAACGTTGGCTAGGCCCTTTGATAAGTTCTCGTGCCTGCCTTGCTGTGGTTAGCCTCTTCCAAATGTCTAAGTGAGACTGGTTTGTCCACTGGGATATTACCAGTTTCACACTTCGGAGCGACACTCCTAGGAAGGGCTCTGGTCCTATGAAAGGACCTTTTGAGCCTTGTTTCGCCAATTTGTCAGCTTCTTCATTTCCACTGATTCCTGTGTGCCCAGGGACCAATAATAGGGTAACTGGGCTAAGTTCACACAGCTTATCTAACATCCTTTGGCCCTCTCATACCATTTTTGATGTTGTTCTAATTGCGCATTGTGCTTTTAACGCTGCCTGGCTGTCACTGCAAATGGTGATGCATCTTTTACGTCCAGGCTTGTTCCATACACGTACAGCACAGGCAGTATTGCATATACTTCGGCCTGAAAAACAGTAGCATATTTACCCTTGGGAAGTGAGAGCCTCGTCTTAGGCCCCCAGGCCCTGGCGCCTGTGCCCGTCTCTGTCCGCGAGCCATCTGTGTACCATGTACAGCCCCCAGACCTCCTAAGACGGGCCCCAGCATCTGCGGCCCACTCCTCCCTTGTGGGTATCGGTATCACCACTGTGAGCTTATAATTCAGATTAAAACTAGGCTTCATCAGGTCCCCGATCATCATTGTCGCAGGGCAGGTCTGGTGAAGCCTTTTAAGAATAGAAGCATGACCTCTATTCGGATTCTTGAAAGATCATCCTCCGAGTGACCAGAGGTGGTAAGCACTCATTCCCGCTATTTCCTTAACATATAAATATAAGGGGGAAAGGCATAGGATGGCCTGCATTACACATAATGGTGTAGTATCCAGTGCCCCTGTTATTCCTAGACACGCAAGTCTTTGGACACTGTTTAACTTGTTTGTCGCAGTTTTACTCCCAGAACCTGGTTACCAGACTAAAGATGCGAAGGTGATCGTGGGCCATACAATAGAAATATAAAGCCACTGGACCACCCTAGGTCCTAGGCCCCAAGTCTTCCTGACGGCCCTGCGACAGGCCCACATAATCTTGAGAGCCTTATCGATCTTATGGTCTATATGTTTCTTCCAACTCAGTCTTGCCTTGAGGATTACCCCTAGGTACTTAACTGAGGTTGTCTTATCTAATTTTTTCCCCAATAGGAAAGGCTCTGACAGTCCGTCTAGCCTCCTCCTCCTCCTGGTAAATACCATGAGCTCCGTCTTGTCGGGATTAACCAACAAGTCCGTGTTGTGGCACCATCTTTCCACCCTGCGTAGGGAACTCTGTACGAGCTCTGAAACCGTACTGGGGAAATTTCCCTTCGCCATCAAGTTAATGTCATCTGCATAGCCTTGGGCATAAATTCCTCCAACATTTAACCTGGTAAGTAGTTCATCCACTACCAGACACCATAATGTTGGCGATAATACTCCTCCCTGTGGACAGGGGGTGAGGATGCAGGGGACAGTCTCTTAATACTTTCTCCCTTATATGTCTATCCACCAATCTTTCCAAAGTCTTAAGAAGAAAAGACAGGGGGTGTCTATATTAGCTCTCAACATTATTGCGTTGAGGGTAAACAGAACTCGACGGCCCTGCAGTGAGGCCATAATCCATTTTATGAGCATCCTGCTCACTCCTCTTCCCTCTAGACTAAGTTCTATGGAGCCCAAAGATGTGTAGCTAAAAGCCCCTTCTGTATCTAGGAATACCACCATAGCAAGTTGTTGCTGATCCAAGGGCTGGAAACAAGCTGGTGTAGTGCCGTCTCAACCGACTTCCCTGGTTGGTATGCATGTTGATGAGGATGCAGGGGACAGTCTCTTAATACTTTCTCCCTTATATGTCTATCCACCAATCTTTCCAAAGTCTTAAGAAGAAAAGACGCTAGACTAATGGGTCTATAATCCTTAGGTCTAGTATATGAAGACCTTCCAGGTTTAGGTATAGACACTACCTTCGCCTGATGCCACAAGGAGTATACATACCCCATGGTGAGACAGACTCTAAAAATTCTGACCAGGTATGGTATGGTATAAGGACCGTGCCCGCTTCCATCCATTCCTGGGCTTTTGTAAGGGGCAAAAGATTCTAACGCTCACTTCACCCTTCTTGGGGTAACAATCTCTGCGGCTTCCTTCCAACCACTTCTATCGGGTCTGAAGGATCCGCTCGATTCTACTTCACTATTCGTGACTCCTGAACCTGGAAAGTGGGCATCAAGCAATAAGCTCAGGGTCTCCCCCTCTGTGGACGTATATCCACCCGAAGGCGACTCCACTGAGCCCAGCCTTGCCCTTCCATCCAAGGTTAGAATTTTATGAACCCTTACCGCTTCATGTTGACTCTCGATGGAGTCCAAAACTGTCTCCAAGGTTTCTTAAAAGCCTTTTTGACTTCTGACTTGTAATTTCTTTGTGATTCTTTGTAAGAATCTAGACTTTCTTGGTCTTGAAGTTCCCTGTATTTGTTCCAGAGCCTTCGTGTGTTTCTCCTCAGGTGTTCAAGATAACTGTTCCACTTGAAGCTTCCTGTTACTCTTTTTGCCTTAACAACTGGGCAGTTTAATTCATAAGAGGTAACTAGTGTCTGTGTGAGAAACCTCACACTGAGCTCAAGTCCTCCCTAAAAGACGTCCAGCTGGGCTGAGTGGCTCAGACGGTTAAGGCGCTGGCCTTCTAGCCCCAACTTGTCAGGTTCAATCCTGGTTCAGTCCGGTGGTATTTGAAGGTGTTCAAATATGACAGTGTCGTGTCGGTAGATTTACTGGCACGTAAAAGAACTCCTGTGGGACTAAATTCTGGCACCTCAGCGTCTCCGCAGACCGTAAAAGTAGTTAGTGGGATGTAAAGCAAGTAACATAATCATCATCATCGTCATCAAAAGACGTACAATTGGTTCATCTAGGATTCCTGTAAGATGGGATCTCGAAGGAGCCCTCTATATGAAACACAATGTGTCTGTGATCTGACAAGGAAGGCTCCAAAGAAACTTTCCAGTCTTTAAATTCCTGTATGATTCCCATGGAACCCAGGGTAAGATCTATGATCCCCTCACTCCTATGGAAGGTAGGGGTATCACCTATTTTCATGATCTCAAGATCAGTTGTACATAGAAATTCTATGAAATTCTCTCCCCTTCAGTTTGTATATTTGCTTCCCCTAATGCTGTGATGAGCATTGGCGTCACATCCTACTATGAATTTAAGTCCTTGTTTCCTACAGTATGTCATCAATCTCTTGAACTCCTCCAGCAGGAGTGGAGATTCAGAGTCTCCTGGGAAATATGCAGAACAGACAACCAGATCTCTTGGCTGTCCGCCCTCTTCATATCTCACTAGGACTGCTACAAGGTCTCTAGTAATGAAGCTCAGTATAGCCCAGGCGTTATGATCCTTAACTAGTATACATGTTTTAGGCTTCTCCTCCGCTACTCCACTGAAGAGAGTGAAGCCTGCACATTTTAGTCTCATGATATGTCCCTGTCTAAGCCAGGGTTCTTGTATCAGGGCGACCGAAAACCCACTTTTCTGAATACTTCTTATAAGTACCCTAGAGGCCGCTATACAAAGTTGTATGTTTGCTTGTATGAAAGTAATCATTCCTTACTTTCATGCAGTGCTTTACCTTATGCAGTCTCCGGAACGTGCAGCTCCGTCACCCGCGATGAATCCTGAGGCTTGGCTGGCCCCAGCTCCTGTCCAGGCTCACGCTCCTTGCCCCTGCTGGTCTTAGTGTTGTCTGTGGTGGGGTTGGTGCTCTGTTTGTCGCGTTTGCCCTCCACCAGGGTGAAGGTAGCAACATGCACCCCGCAGAAGATCTTCCCCATCACTTTTTCTACATCCCTGGAGTCCATGCTGACCACAAGGCGGACACCTCTCTTCTCCTCCTCGCAGTCGTAGATTCTCCAGCTGTTGGGATTTAGACCATGGTTCTGGCGTGCCATTCTTCCCAAAAGGACATTGTTGTCCTTTGGTTGTCCTGGTATCCAGACTATGACTCTCTTAAAGGAGAGGAGTTTATCCATGCCCACAATTGTGAGCCTGGCTCCTTCCCACGGCTACATATCTGTGACAAGACTAGAAAGCCATGCTACAGTCTTATCATTCTCTGTAATGATGATGGCTGCACCTCTCGACAGATAGCAATCCAGGAACTGAGGCTTAATGGGCCCCTGCTCCGGAAGCTCATCTATCAGATTGGTGATAGCCTCCTCTACAGACTCCACCTGTTTTACAGTTAGCTGCTGGTCAGGATATCCTACAGGCACTATGGCCATCCTGATCCCAGCTTTAGCTATCCTGGCATACTCCACCTTGGGTCTCTTGTGGGCTTGCCGATCTTCTTCTGGGGTTGCCCCCGACAGGAGTCGTTTTCCCACTGGCGTCTTGGTGGGTGGAGTCCTCTGTGCCCTGGCAGCAGAGCCCTTTTCAGGGTCCCGCCTCCAGTGCCCATTGGATCCCCCCGCAGTCCTCGTTGTCGTGGCAGTAGAAGGCCTCTCAGCTCCAGGAGTTAGGCCCTCTTTGGCCTGCTCCCGGGCCTTTAAAGCCTTCTTATACCTCTTCTTCACAGCGCCGGAGCGCTGTTTCTTCTTCTTCTTCTGGACTAGAAGATTGCCTACCTCTAGAGTGAGCTCTTACTATCGAGGTTGTACTGTCCGAGGATATCTCCGAAGAGTCCCCATCGGTTGTTGTCGAGCTGGTGTTTCTCTCAGAGGCCCCAGAGGAGCTCTCTGGTTTTTTGGGTGGCTATGGTACTCATGTAGGTCCCACCAGTAGCTAGGGAAATATAATGTCTGCCCAGGCAGAGCCCCACATACCCGGATAAGGCTACTTACTTCGAGAGGGTGCCAAGTATCTCGAAGGCTTCGTTCAAGACACATCTCCCATGTGCCATGCACCCCATCGGCACGGGTCGCGTTACATCTTAGGGTTGGCTAGTGCTTTAGCTTCCTCCTCCTGGTATACCGAATGGTTACCCTATAGGGCTCCATTCGGCACCACAAGAGAGGAGCTACTAGTCCCCCTCACCACGCAGAGGATCTTCAATTGAAAAGGGTAACTGAGGTTAACCCCCTACAATTGTAGAAGCACACATGAGGGGGTCAGTCATGTAGACTGCTGCCCTTGAAACTTCTGAAAGGCTGCTATCCTCCTTTCGATGAACCATTTGTTAGTCTGATCTCTCGACATGATACCTATCCGATATGTTTGAACCTGCATCTTGGTAATCTGCTTCACTGGGACACGCATGCCTCCCCACCACATCAAGGTCACATGGTTCGCAGGAGAGGGTATTGTTATTATTACTGGATAATTGTATTTACTAGTCTAAATGGATTATATGTTTTTACTGGTTTTTTGTCCGACTCGTTGGCTGAACGGTCGGCGTACTGGCCTTCGGTTCAGAGGGTCCCGGGCTCGATTCCTGGCTGGGTCGGGGATTTTAACCTTAATTGGTTAATTCCAATGGCACGGGGGCTGGGTGTATGTGTTATCTTCATCATCATTTCATCCTCATCACGACGCGCAGGTCGCCTACGGGTGTCAAATAGAAAGACCTGCACCTGGCGAGCCGAACCCGTCCTGGGATATCCCAACACTAAAAGCCATACGACATTACATTTCATTTACTGGTTTTTTTAAATTATTGTAATACACAGGTTTAAAGGGATCAGTCATGTTTTTGTTCAAGTTGATTTTAATGTAAGGATGGTAATTCGCTATTTTATTTAATAATATATGATTGTTCTTTCCTCGTTTGATACTGGATATCTTCTCTTTCTGCTCAGTTGAGAGTAGCTATTTTCCTGTTTCTGCCCTGTCAGCAAGCTGATTCATTGTTGATGAATAGAGAATATGGTAGTCAGGTTGTGTGATCCTGTTTCAGGTTTGGAGCCCCAGCACAAGCTGTATGTGACATCAGCTGATTTTGGAGGCCCAGTTCCCAGTGTTCCCACAAAGGAGACTGACTATTGCCTTGCTCTTTCATGGATCTTCATTCTTGTGTGCTCGGTGTACTTCTTTAGTAAGTCGTCCTATTGGCAGGTGATTGTAGAATCTGCTCAGAATAGCTGGAGGGAGGCAGAAGCAGCTCAGAACACTTGGAGAGAGGCACAAGCTCAACATGAACATGGTGATTGAAGTGTTCTTAGAAACTGGACTCTTCGTTCTGAAACACAGTAATATCAATTTAAAGTATTTTTGATCAGCTGGATAAGAAAGATTATGGTTGTTGAATGGCGATTCTGCATTATTTGCTGACAGATCACATTTTTAACAGTCAGGAAATATTTCCAGAAATATTTCCATCTTGTGATTGGCACGCATTTAGCGTGTTAGAACTTTGGAATGGTTATTTAGTACATCCAAGTTATTACTGTGTACATTGTTGGCTTCTGTGCCTCGTTTTTTGCCTGATACTGCTATTCAGTGATGAACGTGGGGAGGGAGAAGAGTGACTGAAGTGCCTAAGAACCATGCAAGCAATTGCTTGGAAGTCACAGTGACCCTTCTATTGTGTTTATTCAAATGAACCACTGTGGTGGGTGAGTGGGAGATCATTTTGGTAACAACAGTCTTCAGTGGTTCTGTTATAAACCATATGTGATAAAAATTAATTTATCAGTAAGCAAAACCTGGTTAATCTGTTTGTCGCCATCAAGTTCCTGCTCCTAGTAGAGGAGAGACTCAATACTAGTTGGGAGTACTCTTTCATAAAATGAAGATGAATAATTTAAGATGTTCATACATCAGGAACAATATCATGTTGTATTGTTATCAATGCTCCCACTAAACCATTTTCTCATATCTCATATGCCTCCTGGAGTTGTGGCTGACCGTCTGTGCACTCTTCCTTTGGTGAACATTCCATATGACAATGTATATGTTTGTAAACTGTCCTTGTCTCATCACGTGATATGTTCAAGAAAGGTCTAAGGATGATGCCAAGTTCTTTCAGAATAGATGATTGCCATCATCATTTCCCCTTATCCAGCTCCTACCAGGTCAGGGTATTTATGGCACTTCTCCATCTTCCTCTTTTCTTGCACCATTCCTCTTCCACGATCTTGTCCCGCTCTTCACTGATTCAATCCACCTTGTTCTAGGTCTTCCTCCTGCTCTCTTGCCCTCGCACTTTGCTTCCAGCATCTGTTTTCGAATTCTATTCTCCTCCATCCTCTTTACATGTTTAAACCACCTTAGTTTATTATTTTAAACTGTCTCATTTAGCTTTTCTATCCCAACTTCCTTCCTAATATCTTCATTTCTCACTCTGTCTGGTCTATTTACTAGTATCCATTTTCTATTTATTTATATGATATGGTACTAGTAAATAGATAACTGGATTCAATAAAAAAGTGAATATGTTCAATATCATAATAATTGCATGAGTAAATTCATCTCTCTCGCATACCCACTGGTCTGTTCTGAACTAGGCCCATGCTTAAGCATGTACCCTGTTTGCAACCTCAAGTGTCTGTTCTTTTGTCATCTTCTTCTTTTTTCTTTTTAAGGCATGTTTTTGCCATGGTCTTGTGTGGCTGCCTGCAACCACTGACATAACCTTGCTGATAGATTATTGATTTGACCCCCCCATCCACCAAAATTTTTCACTGGGAACAACTCTGGACCATACTATTCCCATTATATTATGCAGTCATTTGGTAATGGAAGTTTTCTTTAGATTATCATCATCAGTTCCTCTTTCGCAGCTCCAGCTGGGTCAGGATGGTAATGGTACCTTTCCATATTTGTTGTCCCTCAACTGTGTTCTAGTCCAGGTTCCTTACCATTATGCTGTTCTTGATTAAGTGCGACCACCTTAGTTCTGAGTCTCCCTCTTCTTCTTTCAATCTCAATCTCAATTATCTACTCCAATTTCCTTCTTGACACCCCTCATCTCTTACGCTGTCCTTTTTTGTCTTTCCTGTCATGCTACTTAAAAATTTAATCTTACTGCTCTGAATTTCTGCCTCTTATCTTTTTGTGAGTGTCCAGATCTCTGTTGCATGTAACAGTATGGGGTAATAATGCATCTTACACATCACCTCTTTACACTTTCTTGATACTTCCTTCTTCCACATTAACTTCCTCACACTCTAGGAAAGTGCATTTCTCATTTGAATCCTTTTATTGATTCTCCACATGAAATCCTGCATCAGTTTGCTTCCTAAGTAGTTGTAGGTCAACACCTTTGTCTTGCTTTTCTCCATGCTTATTTTCATTCCTTAATTACCAATATACTCACAGTATATGTCCAGTTCACCTTGTACTTCCTCTCCATTTGCTCCCCACACCACAGTGTCATCTGCTAACATCATCTTCGATTCCCAGTCCACGTATTTTTCCTTTACCTCCTTCACAGTTTCACCCATTACTATATGAACAACAATAGCAAGAGCACTTTTCCCTGTCTTAGTACAGTTACTTTTCTAAACCATTTTGTCCTACTTACGTGGGTCTGGACACTGACAGTGACAATATTGTTGTACATAAATACGACTGAATATCTTGTCCAGTTTATTTCTGGAAAGGAATTTCATCCAATTTATGTATGAATAAGCCGGCCCCGTGGTGTAGGGGTAGCGTGCCTGTCTCTCGCCCAGAGACCCCGGGTTCGATTCCCGGTCAGGTCAGGTTTGTGGTCCACTCAGCGTACATGATTAGAATTAAGGAGCTATCTGACGGTGAGATGGCGTCCCCGGTCTCGAAAGCCCAGAATAACGGCCGAGAGGATGCATCATGCTGACCACACGACCCCTCGTAATCTGCAGGCCTTCGGGCTGAGCAGCGGTCACTGGGCAGGCCAAAGCCCTGTCAGGGGCGTTGAGTTCCATGGGGTTTGGTTTGGTATGTATGAATAGCTTATAATTTCATGAATTTATATGTATTTATTAAACATTTTTCAATGTTGATCTGTTATGTTTAAGAAAAAGAAGATGTAAGATTTGAGAAATAAATTGAATCTATATCAATGCTATTGTTTTCTGTTTTTAGAATTCCATACCTTTGTAAAGACAAAATAGAAAAGGTACTTCCTAAATACTTTCTTTGTAACTGTCACCCACAAACCATACAATATAGCCTAGGGTAAAACTTGTAATAACTTTTGCTGTGATTCCAAAAAAATTAATATGAGGATGGATTGAAAAGTAAGGATACAATGCCTGTAAATTCTGGCAGGTGTTGTTTGTTATGTGAATACAAAGTGAGTCGGTGTAAAGCGATGCTTTATATTACTGTAGAACCTTGTTAATCCATCACCTTCAGGACTGAGGGCATAGTTGGAATGCAGAAAAATAAACAGTAATAAATAGGAGTGCCTTAGTCCATTAAGAAAGAAAATAGTAATACTCGTTTGTCTGGCAGATGACATTTGAGATTTTGCTGCTACACAAGTATGAAGGAAAAGTTTTCCACCTAATCAATACTTTATTTTACAAACTATGACTCACAACTGTAGGTGTGAGAAACAGTCTTCTCTCAAGTCGAAAAAAAATGTTCATTTTTAAAGGTGGTTCCAAATACCTATTTCTACGCCAGCAACATCTTCAGTTTTTGAGATATAAGTATCCCCATAAAAATAATTCAACCCCTTAATAGCGGATAGTGTATAGTCATGAAATACGAGGCTCTGGTTTTTGCGGCATTAGGAGGTGATTTTAGCAGTGACAGTCGTAAGTGTGATACATTACTCTAACTTGTGCAGTTATTCACTTCGGAGTGTTCGTGAAGTGTTCAGGGAAACCTGAAGTGAAATATCTACAAAAACTGACACAGGTGTAGAATATATTGGAAGTGGAAAGTGTTATTAGAAGATTTTATTTGTAAACCTTGTTAAGTATTACTTACTGTATGATCTGAAGTGTGGTGATAGAATGTTTTATTTGTATTCCCATGTAACTACCTAACCTGTACAGTGTAAATATTTTGGTAACATATGGTATTTGTAACTAGTAGATTTCATTTCTATATTTACTGGAACTGTCCAGAAAGTTGTGACGTGAATTTTTGGTGTGTTAGCCTTTTTTAGTTATGTATTCTAGAAAGTATGTTCTGACTATTCTAGAATTGGAAGATTCACAATCGTATGTATTCGAGAAAGTATTTAAACATCATGACTGAAGTAAGTGGTGTGATTGGTCGATCCGGGGCAAGCTCCTGTGCTCTGATTGGCTACTCCAAGGCCAGGGTCCCCTTTAATAGGGGCTAGGCAGCATTTCGTGAGAGGTCTGAGGTCTTAAGTCTCTGAGCCGTCTTGGTCTTGGCCTGCCGAGCCTGCCGTAGTTTTTGACGTAGTGAACGTCTCCTCGGTACCAGCATGGGCAGCCTTGGGGTAAGCGCTGTTGCTTTCTGTGTGTTTTAAGTTCCATTTAATTTTCGTTGGTGTATCACAGGAGTTTGCCCTAATCGCCACTCTTTTGATCAGATATGAAAAGCTGGTTTTGATTTCATGCAATATCAATCAGTTAACACTGATCTGCATTTAGGGCAGTCGCCCAGGTGGCAGATTCCCTGTCTGTTGTTTTCCTAGCCTTTTCCTAAATGATTTCAAAGAAATTGGAAATTCATTGAACGTCTCCCTTGGTAAGTTATTCAAATCCCTAACTCCCCTTCCTATAAATGAATATTTGCCCCAGTTTGTCCTCTTGAATTCCAACTTTATCTTCATATCGTGATCATTCCTACTTTTATAAACGCCTTTCAATAACGCTACTCTTTTGTCAGAAATCACCTAGAACAAATCGAGCTGCTTTTCTTTGGATTTTTTCCAGTTCTTGAATCAGGTAATCCTGGTGAGGGTCCCATACACTGGAACCATACTCTAGTTGGGGTCTTACCAGAGACTTATATGCCCTCTCCTTTACACTACAACCCCTAAACACCCTCATAACCATGTGCAGAGACCTGTACCCTTTATTTACAATCCCATTTATGTGATTTCCCCAATGAAGATCTTTCCTTATATTAACACCTAGATACTTACAATGATCCCCAAAATTAACTTTCACCCCATCAACGCAGTAATTAAAACTGAGAGGACCTTTCCTATATGTGAAACTCACAACCCAACTTTTAACCCCGTTTATCAACATACCATTGCCTGCTGTCCATCTCACAACATTTTCGAGGTCACCTTGCAGTTGCTCACAATCTTGTTATTTATTACTCTATAGAGAACATCATCATCCGCAAAAAGCCTTACCTCCGTTTCCACTCCTTTACTCATATCATTTATATATATAAGAAAACATAAAGGTCCGATAATACTGCCTTGAGGAATTCCCCTCTTAATTAATACAGGGTCAGATAAAGCTTCACCCACTCTAATTCTCTGAGATCTATTTTCTAGAAATATAGCAACCCATTCAGTCACTCTTTTGTCTAGTCCAGTTGCACTCATTTTTGCCAGTAGTCTCCCATGATCCACCCTATCAAATGGTTTAGAGAGGTCAATTGCGATACAGTCCATCTGACCTCCTGAATCCAAGATATCTGCTATATCTTGCTGGAATCCTACAAGTTGAGCTTCAGTGGAATAACCTTTCTTAAAACCGAACTGCCTTCTATCAAACCAGTTATTAATTTCACAAACTATGTCTAATATCATAGGAAAGAATGCCTTCCCAAAGCTTTCTGGGACCTTTCCCATCACCTCCCATAGCTCATGGGACCATGTGAACGACAAAATGTAACCCTCTCGGGTCATGAACACATGGGACCATGCTCCATAGAAGACGACTGTCAAGGGACCTTTTTGGCCTAGTGACAATCTCGCCGCACCGGGATTTTATATAATTAATCCACTCACGTGGGACGACCAATGCCCTTACGGCCAGCAAGGTCACTGCTACTCTCCCGTTCTTAAGATCTGAACCCAGGCTTCTCGCGGGCGCAGAGCATTCGCGGCAATAAAGATAAACTATCTTACAACTAACTTAAAGGCATAAAATGAACAGAAGAGGTTATGGATGCTAATTATTGGCAAAAATAGGCACAGATTTTGTTTTCTTAAACATATAATTAACTCTCGTTGAACATATTTACAACCTACAACCTTATTTATCAAATTTTAAGTGAAATACATTTTATTCAGATTACAACGACGGGCGATCAGGTCCGTGCTGTCACCCAAGTGAATATTAGATCCACATCATTATGAGAGTCTTTACCGGTCTTTACGTGGTCTAATGATTTTACGTTGTTGAATATTAGAACCACGGCCGACTTGATGCGTCGCTCTAGCTAGCTCCTTACCGGCAATCGGGTCCACGCACTGTAATCGGAGTAGTTACACAGCTCGACACGTGGCGCTGGCGGCCGACCTATTTGCGGTAGAAATGCATACTTCTTAATGGAAAATATACTGACTTTGATTGCCGATTTATCATAATTTAGAGTTATGGAGAATGTTACTGTTAAAATGATTAATCCTAAAAGTTACTTTCGTTGATATTTACCAAAATGATGTGAAATGAAACTGCGGGGAGATGACTTAGTCCAGCTGACTTTCATATATTGACTCTGATTGCCGATGTATCTTAATTTAGAGAATAAAATAGTATGTTGCATTGACTAATATTGTTAAAATGATTATTACTAAAGGCTACTTTCATTGATATGTGCCAAAATAGCGTCGTGAAATGAAACTGCGGAGGATGGAGTAGTCCAACTGACGTTCCGTTCCTTAATTGTGAGGAATAATAGTAATCGTTTTTATTATCATAGCGTTTAGATACATAGCAGAACTTACCACAATACTTTTTTCTTCTGATGTTAATATTGAGATTAAGAATCATAGTTCAATTAGAGTTTTAAAATTCTTCAAGCGCTGCTCTCAGGAAGAGGGCTGGACAAAACAAAAGTCTTACTTTTTCCATATTCGTTGTATGCATAACATTAATATTTTGACTCAAACATGTTTAAATTTTCATTTCATTATATACCGGTATAGTTTCAGATTACCGGTACATTTCATACATATCTTTCACTAGAATATTAAACACCGGGCAAGTTGGCCGTGCTAAATTCAGACAATAAATTTTACTTGAAATGCAGTAGGGTGGAAGAAGTTGGCCGCGCAGCGTGCAGCTGTGAGCTTGCATCCGGGAGATAGTGGGTTCGAACCCCACTGCTGGCAGCCCTGGAGATGGTTTTCCGTGGTTTCCCATGTTCACATCAGTCTGTACATTAATTAAGGCCACGGCCGGTTCCTTCCCACTGCTAGCCCTTTCCTCTTCCACCGGCATCATAAGACCAATCTGTGTCGGTGCGACGTAAAACAAATAGCGGAAAAAAGAATAATTTAAATAAAAATTCCGTGAGAGAAGAGTATTTCGAGTAATTAAATTGTAAAGTGTTCTCTGCTCGATTATGATGATGAAAAAAATGAAATGTCGTATGGCTTTTAGTGCCGGGATATCCCAGGACGGGTTCGGCTCGCCAGGTGCAGGTCTTTCTACTTGACTCCCGTAGGCGACCTGCGCGTCGTGATGAGGATGAATGATGATGAAGACAACACATACACCCAGCCCCCGTGCCATTGGAATTAACCAATTAAGGTTAAAATGCCCGACTCGGCCGGGAATCGAACTCGGGACCCTCTGAACCAAAGGCCAGTACGCTTACTGTTCAGCCAACGAGTCGGACGATTATGATGATGATGCTTGTTGTCTAAAGGGGCCTAACATCTAGGTCATCGGCCCCATTGTTCAGGTTACAACACTTCATACGTTGGCCTTACCGTCATAGCAGTAGTGATTCTTACTTGTCAATGTTTAAATGTTAAAGTTCAGATTATCTTGGATATAAATGTGTTGTGTTGCTGTCATATGGCAAATACGACACCGCCTAAAGGATTATTCCATGAAAGAAAATTCATGGGTAAAAATACCTTATTAGCGTGATTAGCTGCCACTCCCGGAGGCCCGGTTTCGATTCCTGGCCCTGGCACGAAATTTCAAAATTGGTACGAAGGCTGGAACGGGGTCCACTCTCAGCCTTGGGAGGTCAACTGTGTAGAGGAGGTATCGATTCCCACCTCAGACAACCTCGAAGTGATTTTCCATAGTTTCTCACTTCTCATCCAAGCAAATGCCAGGATGGTAACTATCTTAAAGCCACGGCTGCTTCCTCCCCTCTTCCTTGTCTATGCCTTCCAATCTTCCCATCCCCAACACAAGGCCCCTGTTCGGCATAGAAGTTGCGGCTGCCTGGGGGGCACTGGTCATCTTTCCCAGTTGTATCCCCGACCCGCAGTCTCACGCTCCAGGACACTACCCTTGAGGTGGTAGAGGTGGGATCCATCACTGAGTCCGAGAGAAAAGCCAACCCTGGAGGGGTAAAGAAAGAAAGAAAGAAAGGAAGAAGGTAAATACCCGAAATAGGAACGGAAAACTAAGATGAGAGTGCTACCTGCTTTTAGCCACTCCGTACTTTTGTCCTGGTCTACAGAGAATTCATGAAATGATAGTGTCCCTTTGCTCTTTTTTTTTCCTTTTCGGAATACAAAAAAGGCACACAGCAATATATATTCTAATATTTCCTAACACAGTTAAAGAAAAGCAAATCAGCACATCATTAAAATCGAATTAGCGCATAAATTAAAATCCTTGTTCAGGACGAAGTTACAGCGAGAAATCACTTTGTTCTTTTTCCATAAAATTTCTGTTCGAAATATGAAAAGGTGCATAAGAATGTCACAATTTCCAAGATTTGTAAACACAATTTAAAAAATATAATCACCACACTACACAATAAAAAAATAAACTCACTAGCGCATAACTATCAGTTCTCAATATAAAGCCAACAAGCACCTCATTGCGAACACATTGCCAACATTTACGACAGCAAAACCATATAAATAAAACTGGAAATGGCGCAATTTGCGGTATACAGCTTCCTGTCAATGGGTAGTAGGCCAGCGCTCCAGCGGCATTACGGTGAAACTTTCCAATTACAGCTTTATGCTGGGCTTCACAAGCGATTGTCAAGGCCGGTATAAGGAGCTCAGCGAGGGATCCAGTCGGCCGTGTTAGAACACAAGAACAATCACGTATTCAAATCAAGCATTTGGGTGTTCACATATAGTTTCAACAACTCGGGGATAATTGAGTTGCATTTCCTACAATCGTCATTGTTAACCTTGGTTTCGAATTTAAGGACACGATTATTTTACCTGTTGAGTACTGTAAACAGGATTATAATGAACTTATTTACAGAGAAAAAAAAAAGAAACTATGGTCTTACGGATATAAATATTCCTGGGATTAATTCCCAAATTACATATTTAAATTACAAGAAGTTACACTAATTCACCCCGAGATCCGCATTAGAGTGGCCCGAAAAATACAATATCTAAAGAATTTAACAAAAAAAATCATAAATGATAGGCAAACTCGACGGAGTTACAACTTATCCCAAAATAATAAAATGCACACAATTCCAGTTACTACAAATCACCTCATTTGAGGAGTAACTATACACATCATAGGGTTGTAACCAACCGAGCTCGATAGCTGCAGTCGCTTAAGTGCGGCGAGTATCCAGTATTCGGGAGATAGTAGATTCGAACCCCACTGTCGGCAGCCCTGAAAATGGTTTTCCGTGGTTTCCCATTTTCACACCAGGCAAATGCTGGGGCTGTACCTTAATTAAGGCCATGGCCACTTCCTTCCCACTCCTAGCCCTTTCCTGTCCTATCGTCGCCGTAAGACCTATCTGTGTCGGTGCGACGTAAAACAACTAGCAAAAAAAAAAAAAAAAGGTTGTAACCCTCCACTCAAACGAACTATCAAAGGATTTTTCACGAAGTCAAATTAAATAAATCACTAATTATCAAAACATCTTATTTACACTCTTATAACACCTGGAAAAGAAAAACACATCACATTTTACACTAATAGTGGCTGCATTTAGTTTACCATCATCCGCCGTTTGTGTACCTTACTCCACCACCGTGCCCGAGATACGAACAAGAGACCATCAGTTCTCCCACATCTGGTATCCTGAAAGAAAATTCACCCTATCTATCGCTACTACAGGTGTATGAATTAAAGGTCCCTGCATTCATTCACGCTAGCCTTTTAGAATGTGGTAATCCAATAGATTAAAGCATTTTACTAGCAGAGCGTAAGAGGGTTCGAGTAACAACATTTCCTTGACAAAGACGGCCATGCATTTCCCTTTTTGCCGGCCTGGTTTGACACAAAAAAGCGAGCTCCGACCGCCCGGGGTAGCATGCTATAAATCTCCCTGTCATCTGCCCGCTCACGGGCCACACTCTCTTTAAACCCAACATTAGTGCGTTTACAAAGCCTATTCAGTGGGCCAATTTATTCACGCAAACAAAAATAACAACAAGAACTGACACATCATAATTATGCTCTATTCAGCTCAGGCATTCTTCATCTAATCAATCTCTCAACATTTCGGCCGTTACATAATTTTACTCTCTCTCTCTCGCTTTTATAGGAGTCCGGTGTTCCATCCTCGTGCCTCTCATAGTAGACTTACCACAATCCACGGGCTAGCAAACTAGAGTTTAATAATATCTCAGATAGTAATAATAATAATAATAATAATAATAATAATAATAATAATAATAATAATAATAATAACTGTGTACCTGACCTGAATTTATACTACCTTCATTAAATCGGCATAAAATTATCTGACCAATTTAATTAATTTAAATTAAATAAAATGAACTAACAAAAAGGTATTTAAACTATCACAAACAAACAGATTTCCTTTAACAGGGCCCTAGCTAGTGTTGGTTGGGGGGGACATTCGCATCTCGGCACGATGAATTACTTCTTCGCCCTGAGGATGCATCCACGTCCTAAACTTATCATGCAGCAAAGACTACTACTTTACATTAAAAATCGAGTACTTCGTCTATCCCAATTTATCTTATTCACAGGCTTTTAGCAAAGATCCTAGCGTCATCTCAGCCTGACTCCCCTTTGTATAGTCTTTCCAGATGGCAGAACTCCTTCCTTACCTGGACAAAATTCACTACCTTTTTCCTCCCCTTTCCTTCGATAGTACTCGGCAAACAAAGATACGTCCATGCACATGCAGTTGACATAACAGGGAGAGAAATTCATCCTCTATTCCTAACGTGCTTCCTTCCCAGACAACTTCAAATTATTAAAATTAAAAGGAAACTCCAGACCACTCTAAGCGTTCTACTTTAATTATTCAACATAAAACCATTCTACGCTATTCCTACATCCTATCTACAGCTATCATAAAATCATAGCTTTGTACTCAACAGTGCTGGTCCGTCGTCCATCGTCCGCCATTCGAGCCCATGGGAGGGCTCCCTTGAAGGTCTTACTCCATTATGCTGAAGTGGGAGGACACTGGTTCAAGCCGTCCCGTGATGATTCTGGAATAATCCATGGCGTTGGGGTTTGAACACTGAAATGACACTGTTTACACTGTTTTCACAAACATATCCACTGCACACTTCACAGGCAAGTTTCCCTTTCCTCTCACCAGAACGAAAGTTGTGTATTTGATACCCTGGTACAGTATGCAGCTAACCTATCCTAATCTGACATATTCAATTCCGAGCTCACAGTTTCATTACCGGAATAGTTTAATATTCCACATTACCCTGGTATGGGTTACTTGTACTTGTTAGAATGCTCTGTCTTGTGCGCTTAGATCTGCGCGCTTCTAAAATTACGCCGTTATGAAGCACGATAAAGCTTTCTGGAATTTGTTTATGTGATAGGACACCGTTTATTCGTACTACCTCTATTCATGCGTCTACTTTCACACAGTTTCAAACATACACTACAATTAATCGGCTCACTGTCTCCCCTACGGGATACTAGTTGAAAAGTAGCATTCTGCGTCCGATAGACGGCAATTCATAGCTTCACAGTTCGCGGTACGAAATTACATCGTCACTCACGTACTTTGGTGTTGCATCGCGATCCAGCTATTAACGCGCACATCGATCTCACACAGTTCCGATTTTCACGGACGATTTGCACAGAAAGTATACTTCTCACAGTTCCGTTCACGGCAAGTTTATAGTACAAAGAGAGGGAAAATAACAAATCCAAGTTCCTCTAATTAGTTTGAGGAAGGCTACGTGCTCTCAAATCTGTCAACATAAATATTTAGAGATACGAAATGTTTGTAATATTAAATGTTGACAGCAGAACTTCCGTAATGGAACTACCACATGTTAACACACGATATATGACTCACTTCCGCAGATATCGAGTTTAAAGCTTAACAAATATTATAACAGCAGCAGAAGTAAGTTCATATTCGAAACCTTGCATAGATATTCCTACTTTTTAAAATTAAATAAGAAAGAACAGGAAAAACACTTAATTAGAACACAGTCCTACCTGTGAGATCAGATGTCATGAAGTGGTTGCTTTTGAAGATAAAATCCACTGCCGTGCCTTTCGCCGATGAGCGGCTATGGATTTTTCAGTCCTCGCCCGAATGTTCATTTGTCGTATGCGTATAAATGTTCTCGTCCTAACATACATTTTTAATATTTCTGGTGGTACAGCGGGGAATTTACTGCTAATTATTTGACACACTTTGCGTATAGTATTAGGTATGCGAGACAGTTCAGCACGTCCGTGAAAATTAACTCAAATTTCTTTACTTGGTTTAGCCATTCTTCCGGTGGAACGAGTAGACCTCCCCGAGATAACACTTCTATCCATCCCACAGGGGCTGTACCAGAAGATATGGAAAGCATTTCCCCAGTGGGATTTCCCATTGACCTATCATATTTTCTTCCACGGTAGACGATGTAGCCGGCGAGGTACCGAAATCCCTCTGCTGAACAATCAGGTGTCGCTGTAGATTGCGGTGAATCATTAACGGCACGATTTTCTATCGCAATGTCCCGAATTTCTGTCTCACCTTCAATCATGCGTAATGCTTCAGACATATCCGGCAGTAAATCTACAAGTTTAGATGTCAGTATCACATTATCAGTTTCTGAAATCACTGCAGCTTTATTGGATAACGGAATATTTTCTGAGTTCGAGTCCAGAAGTAACAGTCTCAATCTAAATTTCACCTCGGGTGGTAGCGGATGTTCATAGAAATTCCCGAGTCCTCTTATCTGAGAAAATAAATTTTCCAGACAGTCTTGGTTTAATCGAGCAGTCAAAATGTACTTTATGTTGAGATATTGGAGGTCACTAAAAGGCCAAATAATGAACGGATGGTCGTCATAAAACCTTTCTGAAATGGGAGCAATTGACTCGATTTACCAACACAAATTTCCCACGCAGATATATACACTACAATTATACTATGAACACAGAAATTTCATTCCAGCTACTATTACACTCTTCACGCAACTGACGAAAAGAAAATAACTGCACGAAAATACAGTAGGCCACTATATAAACCAATAGCAATATACGGAAAGAAACTAGGTATAGATATTACTTGGTAATCCTTTCTTTATAAGGCAGACAGCGATAAACAACGAAATAAGATACACGTGCGGTTGTATGCTACACAGTCACGGTGCTCCTTTGATGACGTCACGCGCAGGACGAGAGAAAACTAACATCTACTGCGCAGCCAATCTGGGCCACCCGTGATCTCAACCCTCACAAGTGCAAGCAATATAAGGGATACCCTAGAGTGGGGGATGCTTGGAAGACATCTTGTAACCGTACGTATGTACGACCCCCGAGTTTTTAGGTTAGGAAATTTTCGTATATAGTTTGTTAGGTTAAAATCATGTAATTTTGTTTATTTACCATGTAAAAAAACGTAATATTATAAGAAGAATGTATAGTTAGGGAACATTGCATATGTTCATCATTATATTTTGTATAAATTTCCGTTTGGGTAAGAGTCTGTAAATATGGCCTAGCCGTAAGGATTGTGCAACCGGGAAAACTGCGACTGTATCGGGAAGGACGGTTGAGGTCGGTTGTGTGTGTTGCAACTAAGTGGCTTGAAACACGGGGTACGGCAGGTTGTATCGGTTGAAGAATTGGAGTGAATCAATGTGGACATACATGAGTGGACGGTCTATGTCACATCATATACTCGATAGCCAGTGCGAGGGCTTTGTTTTGAGCGAGGTTTGGGTTGACAGAGTGACACGGGAAGAAGTGCCGGTGTGAGCGTCGCTACCACTAAACTTTTCAGGACGCTATAACCACGTGTAGCAAGCATATATAAGTGTGTACGCGTGTGCGGCGAGTTATTCTGATTCTCATTCTGATTCTCATTCTCATTCTGTTTCTGACTCTGATGCTGATACTGTGTGTTTCTCATTTGTACTGGTCTGCGGGAGCGACGTATTTGCGCAGTTTGCTATACGATCTGCTATTGTTCGTGAGTATCTGATACGGAGTGAACATGGTATAATCTCAACGACTGACCGGCTTTGCAGTGGACTTTCTGTAATAGAAAGTATTTGTTTGGAACTTGTCACCCGAGTATGCAGCTTCAGTTGATGGAGAATTTTGCTGTTTGCTTGCCTCCGGACATGTAACGCTTTCTGTCCAGCCAGCAATTGGAAAGAATTCAAGACGACGAAGAAGTGTAAATAAGGTTAGGAATGCTGTTAGTAAAGAAGGTTGCATCCATATGTAGAGAAATAGTCGTCGTACTTTTCTCTACCAGATTAGGATTCACGGTAACAGTGGAGTGCAGTGGGGCTCTTACCTGGAGGTATGTTAAAAGTATAATGATGTTCTATTTTTAGTGATGATTTTAATGATGTGTAATTTGCCTTTGTAGACGGCAAACGAGTAAATCTCGTGAAGAGATGATTTTGTTGGGTAGTATGGTGTATATTAGCTCTATGTAAACGGCCAGCACTAAGTGGGTTGCATTAGTGTTGATTTTTTTGGTGTTTGTCACATATTAGTTCTTATTCGATGTTCTATTTTTAGTGATGATTTTAATGACGTGTAATTTGCCTTTGTAGACGGCAAACGAGTAAATCTCGTGAAGAGATGATTTTATTGGGTAGTATTGTGTATATTAGCTCTATGTAAACAGCAAGCACTAAGTGGGTTGCATAAGTGTTTATTTTTGTTGGTGTTTGTCACATAATAGTTCTTATTCTGGGAGTAAAGTAGTAGAATCAAACTTTAAGTGAGTCTTTTGTCAGTGGAGTAAGGCTGAACCTGGCATGTTACCCAAATTTAATTTCAGGGGTTATATAGCAACAGGTAAGGTTAAAAAGCAAGTCTGGAGCCTCGTCAGCCTGATGACCGTCGCCTTGGGAGAGGGAGTGGCTCGTTGCTCTACATAATTAAATATTCCTGCAATTGTTTGGCAGGTGGCGCCCATTATCCTTGTTATTTACACTTAGTTGAGTCAACGTTTATCTGTTCAGTATTTCAATAGCTTGCGGTAGTTACAATTGGCGCCCAACGTGGGGCAGAATGATATCCAGACTTGCTATATGACCTTGGTAGGCACATTTGGTCCAGTGTTTTAGTGGGCTTGTGTCAGGAGTTATGTATCGGTGTTGTCATGTTTTGAGTTCTATGTTTTATCAGTGGAATATGAATAATAGTAAGAGTAATAGTAGTGTAATGAATTTGAGAAGGAGAAAAGTGCATAAAGGAAGTATGTCAGTTAATGATGAGGAGAGCAGTTGTGGCACAAGCACACAAAGTTTGATGAAAGTAGTTTTCAGAGTGATAATATGTCTATGGAAAAAGTGTATGGAATTGTAATGGGGGGTGAAGGGGAAGGTAGTGATCAAAATCAAAGTAGCATGGGGGGTAATAATGAGTTTATGAAGTTAGTATTGGAGCAGTTGGCCAAATTGATTGATCAAGGGAATAATTTAAGTAGTCAAATTAGTAATCATATCCAGGTAGTTTGGAAGACTTCCTATCTCCAACAGTGGAAGCACTACAGTGGATTGATAAGCTGGACATTCAGATATAAGAGATAACACTAATGCCTGAACTGAATCAATGTTTTTTGTTATTGTGTATATATTGTATATTATGTATATAATTTCCTTGCCATACGCTAATAATAATAGTAATCAGGGGAAGGAATTAAGTGATAAAAATAGTAATGTATGGGAGGAGGTAAGTAATTTAATTGATAAGCATTGCACGGCAGCTAATGATTGGGGTAGTAGTGTGGAGAAAGGAATTGATAATGTAGGGAGGGAAGGTGATGATTTGAGGGATTTTGGGGGTAAGGGGTGTGAAGAAAAGGAGGAGGATTTGTCGGAGGACCTACTATGTGCTAAAATTGATGGTGATAACACTGTGGTAATTGATGCTCTTTGGGAAGTTGCAGAAATTGAAAAGGAAGTTAGTTGTAAAGGTGATGAAGATTATTTTGTGGAGGAGGAGTCTTTGAGGAAGACATATCATGTTGTAGAGGATGGTGTAATTGAGGAGATTAATGTTACGTGGATAATGTGTCTGAGTAGTGATGATTTTGAGATTAATGAAACTTCCGTTAAGAGGGTCAAGAGCAACAGTGTTGATGGCATGAATGATGTGCGAGTGGGAACAGCTATGAAAGATATGGAAGTGGGAGAATTTAGTAGTAATGGTCGGGATCTCGAGTTCAGTGATAGTAGTGATTTCCGGAAGAGAGAGAGTGTGAGTGAAGGAAAGTGTGAGAAGGGTTGTGTGAATGAGATTGAGGTGATTGAAGCTGGTATGTCCGATAAGGATGAGTGGAGGAAAACTGTCGATGCTGTGGGTGAAATTCTTTATGAAGTGGAGGTTAGGTCACATTTTGTGCATAATGAGAATCATAAGAGTGGTTGTGAATATTATGGGGATTCAGGGTTTGAAGATTTTATGAGGAGTAATTGTGTTGGAAAGCTTTTTGGTATTTGGAGAAAGTTCAAAGAAATTGAGAGTGACAATGTGTATGAGAGAACAGGAGGTCGATTCAAACGTATGTTGAGTGGAATATCTGATGCTGAAGATCGTACGAATGATTTCATTGAAGTGTGGAAGAGTATTGATGAAAGAGGTGCGATTGTGGTGTGTTTTCAGAACAGGAGGGATGTTTGGATTGTGAAATGTATATGTGTTCCGAATGTAAGTCTGTGTAAGTTGTGTGTGAAAGAATGGGAAGAGAGTTTTTGTGTGAGATTGGCAACCAGGGTAGTTCTACCCTCAGCAGAAGTGGTATCTTCAAAGGTGATTGATTTAGCGAGCCAGAATTTAAGGAAGTCAGCTGATAGGAGAATGATGCAGCAGGGGAGGCATCATGGAGATAGTTTTGAAGTAGGGGAGGAGGTGTTACTAAAGGTTCCACACATTTCATCTGCAGACAACAAAGAAATTCATAAGTTTTTAAATTGTATCAGGGACCTTATACAGTAGGTAAGAAAGTTGGCAAGTGTGCTTATCACCTGTTGAATAACAAAGGTGACATGATTGGTACACACAATATTCACAATCTTAAGAGGTATGTAAGGTGAAGTATTGTAAGTTCAGATGTTTTGTGTATGTTAAGAAGAATATGTGAATTTTCTTTAAATCCTGAGTGACTTTGACAGGCTGTGTAGGCTGCTGTACTGAAAAGACTGTGATTTGCTCAGATGTATTGTATATAATCTTCACAAATCAAGGGGAGCTATTGTAACCGTACGTATGTACGACCCCCGAGTTTTTAGGTTAGGAAATTTTCGTATATAGTTTGTTAGGTTAAAATCATGTAATTTTGTTTATTTACCATGTAAAAAACGTAATATTATAAGAAGAATGTATAGTTAGGGAACATTGCATATGTTCATCATTATATTTTGTATAAATTTCCGTTTGGGTAAGAGTCTGTAAATATGGCCTAGCCGTAAGGATTGTGCAACCGGGAAAACTGCGACTATATCGGGAAGGACGGTTGAGGTCGGTTGTGTGTGTTGCAACTAAGTGGCTTGAAACACGGGGTACGGCAGGTTGTATCGGTTGAAGAATTGGAGTGAATCAATGTGGACATACATGAGTGGACGGTCTATGTCACATCATGTACTCGATAGCCAATGCGAGGGCTTTGTTTTGAGCGAGGTTTGGGTTGACAGAGTGACACGGGAAGAAGTGCCGGTGTGAGCGTCGCTACCACTAAACTTGCAACTAAGTGGCTTGAAACACGGGGTACGGCAGGTTGTATCGGTTGAAGAATTGGAGTGAATCAATGTGGACATACATGAGTGGACGGTCTATGTCACATCATGTACTCGATAGCCAATGCGAGGGCTTTGTTTTGAGCGAGGTTTGGGTTGACAGAGTGACACGGGAAGAAGTGCCGGTGTGAGCGTCGCTACCACTAAACTTTTCAGGACGCTATAACCACGTGTAGCAAGCATATATAAGTGTGTACGCGTGTGCGGCGAGTTATTCTGATTCTCATTCTGATTCTCATTCTCATTCTGTTTCTGACTCTGATGCTGATACTGTGTGTTTCTCATTTGTACTGGTCTGCGGGAGCGACGTATTTGCGCAGTTTGCTATACGATCTGCTATTGTTCGTGAGTATCTGATACGGAGTGAACATGGTATAATCTCAACGACTGACCGGCTTTGCAGTGGACTTTCTGTAATAGAAAGTATTTGTTTGGAACTTGTCACCCGAGTATGCAGCTTCAGTTGATGGAGAATTTTGCTGTTTGCTTGCCTCCGGACATGTAACGCTTTCTGTCCAGCCAGCAGTTGGAAAGAATTCAAGACGACGAAGAAGTGTAAATAAGGTTAGGGATGCTGTTAGTAAAGAAGGTTGCATCCATATGTAGAGAAATAGTCGTCGTACTTTTCTCTACCAGATTAGGATTCACGGTAACAGTGGAGTGCAGTGGGGCTCTTACCTGGAGGTATGTTAAAAATATAATGATGTTCTAATTTTAGTGATGATTTTAATGATGTGTAATTTGCCTTTGTAAACGGCAAACGAGTAAATCTCGTGAAGAGATGATTTTGTTGGGTAGTATGGTGTATATTAGCTCTATGTAAACGGCCAGCACTAAGTGGGTTGCATTAGTGTTGATTTTTTTGGTGTTTGTCACATATTAGTTCTTATTCGATGTTCTATTTTTAGTGATGATTTTAATGACGTGTAATTTGCCTTTGTAGACGGCAAACGAGTAAATCTCGTGAAGAGATGATTTTATTGGGTAGTATTGTGTATATTAGCTCTATGTAAACAGCAAGCACTAAGTGGGTTGCATAAGTGTTTATTTTTGTTGGTGTTTGTCACATAATAGTTCTTATTCTGGGAGTAAAGTAGTAGAATCAAACTTTAAGTGAGTCTTTTGTCAGTGGAGTAAGGCTGAACCTGGCATGTTACCCAAATTTAATTTCAGGGGTTATATAGCAACAGGTAAGGTTAAAAAGCAAGTCTGGAGCCTCGTCAGCCTGATGACCGTCGCCTTGGGAGAGGAAGTGGCTCGTTGCTCTACATAATTAAATATTCCTGCAATTGTTTGGCAGGTGGCGCCCATTATCCTTGTTATTTACACTTAGTTGAGTCAACGTTTATCTGTTCAGTATTTCAATAGCTTGCTGTAGTTACAATCTCCCTACCACAATTTCAGATTTCCAGATCCACAAGACTTACGAATCTCAGCGATGCTGCAGATTGTGTGGCCATTTACTCCGAGATACAAGATGTGATGTGGAGCGCGAAATAATCAGTACTTCTGTAGTAATCTATTCATATAAAATCGGAGTGGGGGTGGGAGTCCCCATTAGCATCTGGCTTCACAGTAAGCATGAGGACGCCAAGCCAGTTACGTAGGTTTATTTAGACGCATATTCATGGGTGACATTCTTCTACCTAGGTTTCCAATTTTGCCATTCATCCAATATTCTTCTTATTACTCTGACGTATGCTTTCTGTTTAAACTAGCCTTTATTGAGCTGAAAACACCTCTGACATCACCCCATCACTTTGGCATCGCTGTGCGTTGGCATTTGTTTTCCAAGTTGGAGTCAGCAAAACTGTTCTTCTTCTCCTTCTTCCATGATGCGTGCCCAGTTCGGGGGTTTTCTGAGCCACCCACTGGGTGCTCCAGGCACCTCTGTGTTGCGAGGTATTGCGCAATATGATGCAACTGCCAGCATCCACACAAACAAAGCTACAAGCCTACATCTTTCCCAAATATCTAATTCGAAATAATTATTCACTGTGACGATACGGTCACATCACGTACAATGCATGTCAAACTTACTGGCCTGTAATTTTCAGCTTAATGTCTATCACCCTTTCCTTTATACACAGGGGCTACTATAGCAACTTTCCATTCATCTGGTATAGCTCCTCCGACCAAGCAATAATCAAATAAGTACTTCAGATATGGTACTATATCCCAACCCATTGCCTTTAGTATATCCCCAGAAATCTTATCAATTCCTGCCACTTTTCTAGTTTGCAACTTTTGTATCTTATTGCAAATGTCATTGTTATCATATGTAAATTTTAATACTTCTTTGGCCTTAGTCTCCTCCTCTGTCTCGACATTATCCTTGTAACCAACAATCTCTACATACTGCTGATTGAATACTTCTGCCTTTTGAAGATCCTCACATACACAATCCCCTTGTTCATTAATTATTCCTGGAATGTCCTTCTTGGAACCTGTTTCTGCCCTAAAATACCTATAATATACCCTTCCATTTTTCACTAAAATTTGTATGACTGCCAATTATGCTTGCCATCATGTTATCCTTAGCTGCCTTCTTTGCTAGATTCGATTTTCTAGTAAGTTCCTTCAATTTCTCCTTACTGCCACAGCCATTTCTAACTCTGTTTCTTTCCAGTCTGCACCTCCTTCTTAATCTCTCTATTTCTGTATTATAATAAGGTGTGTCTTTACCATTCCTTACCAGCCTTTCGGTAGTTGCGAGGGCGGCAGTCTAGATGATTGACTGATACGGCCTTGTAATAATACTCAATATGGCTTAGCTGTGTTGATACTGCTACACGGCTGAAAGCAACAGGAAACTACAGCCGTAACTACCTCCCGAGGACATGCAGCTCTCTCTGTATGAATGATGTACTGATGATGGCTTCCTCCCGGGTAAAATATTCCGGAGGTAAACTAGTCCCCCATTCGGATCTCCGGGTGGGGACTACACGAGAGGGGGCGATCATCAGTAAGATGGATACTGACATTCTGCAAGTCGGAGCGTGGAATGTTAGAAGTTTGAATGGCTGTGGTAGGTTAGAGAATCTGAAAAGTGAGATGGATAGGCTAAACTTAGATGTAGTTGGTATAAGTGAAGTACGTTGGCAGGAAGAACAAGATTTTTGGTCAGGCGACTACCGAGTTTTCAAAACAAAATCAAACAGGGGAAATGCAGGAGTTGGTTTAATAATGAATAAGAAAATAGAGCAGCGGGTAAGCTACTACGACCAGCATAGTGAAAGAATTATTGTCGTCAAGATAGACACCAAACCAATGCCCACCAGAATAGTGCAGGTCTATATGCCTACTAGTTCAGCAGATGATGAAGAAATCGAAAGAATTTATGAGGAGATAGAAGATTTAATACAATATGTAAAAGGTAACGAGAATCTAATTGTGATGGGAGACTGGAATGCAGTGGTAGGCCAAGGAAGAGAAGGTAGTACAGTAGGAGAATTTGGATTGGGACAAAGGAACGAAAGAGGAAGTCGGCTCGTTGAATTCTGCACTGATCATAATTTAGTCCTTGCCAATACTTGGTTCAAACACCAGAAACGACGGCTGTATACGTGGACGAGACCTGGAGACACTGGAAGGTATCAAATAGACTTCATTATGATTAGGCAGAGATTCAGAAACCAGGTGTTGGATTGCAAAACTTTCCCAAGAGCAGACGTGGACTCTGACCACAACTTGTTGGTCATGAAATGCCATCTGAAGTTGAAGAAATTGAAGAAAGGAAAGAATGCAAAAAGATGGGATCTAGACAAGTTGAAAGAAAAGAGTGTGGGGGATTGTTTCAAGGAACATGTTGCACAAGGACTAAATGAAAAGGCTGAAGGAAACACTATAGAGGAAGAGTGGAGAGTCATGAAAAATGAAGTCAGTAGGGTAGCTGAAGAAATGTTTGGAAGGAAGAAAAGATCAACTAAGAATCAGTGGATAACTCAGGAGATACTAGACTTGATTGATGAACGACGAAAATACAAGAATGCTAGAAATGAAGATGGCAGAAAAGAATACAGGCGATTAAAGAATCAAGTGGACAGAAAGTGCAAGGTAGCTAAGGAAGAATAGCTGAAGGAGAAGTGCAAGGATGTCGAAGGCTGTATGGTCCTGGGAAAGGTAGATGCTGCATACAGGAAAATCAAGGAAACCTTTGGAGAAAAGAAATCTAGGTGTATGAACATTAAGAGCTCAGATGGAAAGCCACTTCTAGGGAAAGAAGACAAAGGAGAAAGATGGCAGGAACATATCCAACAGTTGTATCAAGGTAAAGATGTAGATAATTTGGTTCTGGAACATGAAGAGGCTGTTGATGCTGATGAAATGGGAGACCCAATTTTGAGGTCAGAGTTTGACAGAGCTGTGAGTGACGTAAATAGGTACAAGGCATCTGGAATTGATGACATTCCCGCTGAATTACTGACTGCCTTCGGAGAAACCATCATGGCAAAGTTATTTAATTTAGTGTGCAAGATGTATGAGTCAGGTGAAGTCCCATCCGATTTTCGGCAGAATGTTGTTATACCTATTCCCAAGAAAGCCGGTGCTGACAGGTGTGAAAACTGCCGCACCATTAGTTTAGTATCTCATGCCTGCAAAATTTTAACACGTATTATTTACAGAAGAATGGAAAAACAAGTTGAAGCTGAGTTGGGAGAAGATCAATTTGGCTTCAGAAGAAATGTAGGAACACGTGAAGCAATCCTGACTTTACGTCTGATCTTAGAGGATCGAATCAAGAAGGACAAGCCCACGTACATGGCATTCGTAGATCTAGAAAAGGCATTCGATAATGTTGATTGGAACAAGGTATTTATGATTCTGAAGATGATAGGGATCAAATACCAAGAACGAAGAATTATCTACAACCTGTATAAAAATCAGTCTGCAGTGATAAGAATCGAGGGCTTTGACAAAGAAGCAGCAATCCAGAAAGGAGTGAGGCAAGGCTGCAGTTTGTCCCCTCTCCTTTCAATGTTTACATAGAACAGGCAGTAAAGGAAATCAAAGAGAAATTTGGAAAGGGAATCACAGTCCAAGGAGAGGAAATCAAAACCTTGAGATTTGCCGTTGATATTGTTATTTTATCTGAGACTGCAGAAGATCTCGTGAAGTTACTGAATGGTATGGATGAAGTCTTGGGTAAGGAGTACAAGATGAAAATAAATAAGTCCAAAACAACAGTAATGGAGTGCAGTCGAACGAAGGCAGGTGATGTAGGAAATATTAGATTGGGAAATGAAGTCTTAAAGGAAGTAGATGAATATTGTTACTTGGGTAGTAAAATAACTAACGATGGCAGAAGTAAGGAGGGCATAAAATGCAGACTAGCACAAGCCAGGAGGAGCTTTCTTAAGAAAAGAAATTTGCTCACTTCAAACATTGATATCGGAATTAGAAAGATGTTTTTGAAGACTTTTGTGTGGAGCGTGGCATTGTATGGAAGTGAAACATGGACGATAACTAGCTCAGAAAGAAAGCGAATAGAAGCTTTTGAAATGTGGTGTTACAGAAGAATGCTGAAGGTGAGATAGATAGATCGATTCACGAATGAAGAGATACTGAATCGAATTGGTGAGAGGAGATCGATTTGGCTAAATTTGACGAGAAGAAGAGATAGAATGGTAGGACACATCTTAAGACACCCAGGACTTGTTCAGTTGGGTTTTGAAGGAAGTGTAGGTGGTAAGAACGGTAGGGGTAGACCAAGGTATGAATATGACAAGCAGATTAGAGCAGATGTAGGATGCAATAGTTACGTAGAAATGAAAAGGTTAACACAGGATAGGGTGGCATGGAGAGCTGCATCAATCCAGTCTATGGACTGATGAGTCAAACAACAACAACAACCACCACCCTTAAAGGTACAAACCTGTTTTCTCACGTAATAGTATTTTGTGCTTCCTCCTACCTTCAATGTTGTATTTGTGGAAGTTGATTTGTACTGAGATGTGCTTGCTTAACTCTTTGAACTTGTAGGAATCTCTCGTCAAAGAATATATAACTTATGTGTCTCTAAGAACATGTATCTGTATCTGACGAAAGGTGTATCGGTATTTTCCACATTGACTGAAACTGTATGTAATTTATTTATTTTGTGAAGTCCATTTTGTAAATAATATTTTGAAAATCAAAGATCACTGTTAATTTTTCCGAACCGCAACCTTTACATATCCATGCCTCTGGTAGGTTTCCCGCACCGCCGTCTCGATCCTCTTATACTGCCTGTTGTATGCCACTAGTTTAACACAGGAAGGCGCGACTACCAATATTTCCAATATTTCTCCAAGTCACCGTAAGAGTGCAGCAGTAGACGCACAATCTTCGCTATCAGTGTGGGTGTAACACTGTGTTATTGGTGTATGAATGTGTGTGAAAACCTGAGTTATTTCGTATAATGAGTAAACGTGTCTGGTCACTTCCGTTCGTACAAGAGATATTTTGTATAGAACTGTGAAATGAATTAATCATGTTATGCTTATAGACATTTCAAAAGTGATTTTAAGGTGTTGGTACTTGTTTCTTTCCGTTTGTGCAAGGTATACGCAGAACTGAAACTTCAGATTCTTTCCCCGAAATATTCAATTGTTGTATACCATTTTGCCAATCTCGGCAAGGTGGTTCGCAGCCAGAAAAGATAAGACTCAATGAAATACCGTCTAGAAGGGAATTGAGAGAAAAGCGGCTGTCGGCTTTATCTAGGCAAGGACCTAATAAAGGAAGTAATTGGATATCTTCAGATTACCCTCGTATCTGTGCCTTTACACCTTATTTCAGAAGGTGATGGAGCCTCCGCGGCTCAGGCGGCAGCACGCCGGCCTCTCACCGCTGGGTTCTGTGGTTCAAACCCATCACTCCATGTGAGATTTGTGCTGGACAAAGCGAAGGCGGGACAGGTTTTTCTCCGGATACTCCGGTTTTCCATGTCATATTTCATTCCAGGAACACTCTCGAATATCATTTCATTTTATCTGTCATTCATTAATCATTGCCCCGGAGGAGTGCGACAGGATTCGGTAGCCGGCACAATTCCTATCCTCGCTGCTAGATGGGGGCTTCATTCATTCCATTCCTGACCCGGTCGAATGACTGGAAACAGGCTGCGTATTTTTTTTCAGAAAGTGATTAAAGCCGTGGAGGATAGTGGATTCCTTGTGATAAGAATTGAGACGGACAATCACAAAACAAACGTCTTAATGTTTAGACATTTTGGGCAACCTCATATATCCAAACAATAATATTCCAATCAAGCTAGAAACAGGAAATCAAATCCTAATTTGCGGGTTATAGGTTCGTGTTGTTGAAGAGAGGATGGAGTGTGACATTTGTGTCAGCAACATCTCACTGTCTAGAGCTTCGACACCGCTAAATGGAACTGATTACGCATCAGGACAGAGGAGGAGTTCGATGCCCGAAACCTTATTTTGTTGCTCTGGGGAAGCAGCTGCAGGAGTTCGTTTAAGCTGCTGTGCCCTATTGTCGAAGTCCTTCAAACGTACGAGCGTAATATGAGGAGTTGCAACGTCTTCCCTTTGAGAATACCGGGCGAGTTGGCCGTGCGGTTAGGAGCGCGCAGTTGTGGGCTTGCATCCAGGAGACAGTGCGTTCGAACCCCACTGTCAGCAGCCCTGAAGATGGTTTTCCGTGGTTTCCTATTTTCACACCAGGCAAATGCTGGGGCTGTACCTTAATTAAGGCCACGGCCGCTTCCTTCCAATTTCTAGGCCTTTTCTATCCCATCATCGCCATAAGACCTATATGTGTTGATGCGACGTAAAAAAATAGCAAAAAAAAAACCTTTCAGAATGTGTTTTGTTAGAGTGTGAAGTCAAAGAACATCAGCAAACTGTTAGTGATATTATCCTAACCAAGTTCGTAAGACCCCTGTTATTTGATATTGCGTTGGCAAGAACACAAAAAGTACGGTACCACGCCAAGCGTTCGTACAGGCAAATCGTTAAATTGTGCATGAAGAGGCCAACTGCGACTTCATACAGGTAATATCCGGTATCTAATATTACTGATGTAATTTACGAGCTTCAGTGAACATATGACCATACTGCATAGTGTTTTGTAGGCTGCCATCATTAGAATAAGTTTGGAACATTGTGCGTCTATGTCTGCCATCTAGCGGAGAAATATTGTCGCAGCGTAGTCGCAAAAAGGCTCGCATAGAGCAGGCAGTATAGGAGGATCGAGACGGCGGTGGTTCCCAGTTACGTCCCACGTTGTTTGTTACCGTCAAGTTGCCCTCACTGATATTTACTTCTGCTGTTTTCCCCACAGTTCATTACATTATTAGTGTCTATATAGTGTTCAGGTACTTTGTAATTTGATTTACTTTCCTCTCTTTAGCTGTGTTTATGTAGCCGTTGAAGTAGGGCCTACCGGTTACATATTGGTAGCAGGGCGTGATTCCGGAAGAAAGAAAAGTGAACGGTGATCGTACTTAACCTACAACTAGCTAAAGTTCGAAAGTTGTATATCGCTTTGAAATTTTGTTTCTAACCGTCAGGATGGCTCGTGCTGTTCCGAATCCTTTCCATTTAAGAAAGGCAGAACTAAATTACGAGTTAAGAATACGCAAAATGAATTCTACAGGCAACGCAGAGATGACACTACCCTGTTGAAACGGTCTCTTAATTTGCCGATAACCATACCCGAGTTAACTACGGACGAGTTGCGTGAGTCTTTGGCCGTGGTTAAGGATAGGTTAGCTGAATTTAACGCCATTCTTGTGTCCTTTTGTGCTTCTGAGCCCTCGCATGGCCAATTAGCGCGGGTTAAAGCGCAGTTACTACACTATCTGTACAGAATTAGGGGTTTGTTGTCTCGAATTGCCGGAAGTTGAGCGGCAGGAATGTCAAGCCTTCCTAGAACAGTTTTCGAGAATTTTCGACAGAATCAGTGGTTTGCTTGAAGGAAATAAATTGAATAACACAGATTCTGAAGTTCAAGTGTCTATTCCATCTGAAATGTGTGAAATTGTTAACTCTGGTGCTGCATCTGTTGCTGCTCAAGTGTGCACTCTGACATCTAGTACTGGTGTTATTCAGGAGTCTGAGGAGACTAATGCTCGACTGGGATTTTGTGGTTCATTGTTTGGAACTAGAACACCTGTAAGTCATTCAAATGATCTATCTTCTTTGCATGTCGGTATCTGTACCAATTTTCCTGTGGTAACTGGTAATTCTGTTGTGGCTCAGTGTCTGCCCTCTATTCTTACTCAGCCCGGTTCTGGTGCAATGGTGCAAAACCATCCCCCTCTTTTAGCACCACCGGTATCAAGCGCTCCTTTAGGTTGCATAACCCCTACTCAGGTGGTTAATGCCCCGATGGTCTCTCAGATTAGTGAAAACCTTTCACAAATGAGATTGTCTGCACCCGTAACGTTGCAGGCTAATGCTAGTCCTAACCTAACCGGTACTCCGTCCTTTTCACAAGGGCACCCAAATCAAAGGTACGATGCCTCAGTAATCCCTCTGGAGACCACTCTAAGCCCTCACAGGTACCCATTAGGGTGGCTATTTTCGTTGCTTGAAGGGACTGAAAAACCTACGTAGTACAGACTTAAGTTAATAGAACCCCTAAATTAAAATGGACCAAAAATGGCAGTAAGTATCTCTGTCGGCCACTGGAATTTTCTAGTCATAGATTTACGATGTAGTAGCCTATCTTATTGTAATGGTTATAGCGTCCGCCGTGCCAACTGGCTATAGGTCGGGGACATCACCGTATCGGCTCATTCCCTTATGATCGACCGCGCCAATCACGAACAAGACTTAAGTGCTAGATTGGTCCCGCCTCGCTTCCGTCCGTGGTAGCCAGTGGAGGACTGGAAATTACTCGACGATTAATCTGGAGTCTTCCATCTCGCGAGGTTCCTGGATACATCTAGCATCCAGACTGTTCTGGAAGGGCAGGCGCAGGTATATAAGAGATGAATGACTTGCCTAGGATTGGTACAGTTCAGTCATGAGCCCAGTCAGCGAGTGACTGCCAGTACTCTAAGGTGTCTGAAATGCTGTGATTGTTGTACTAGCGTGCTACAGTGCGGGCTGACGGCGAAGGAGAGAACGTGTGACTTCGTGACATAGCTGTTTACCTTGTGTGTGAATGTAAAACTGTGTAGTGTGAGAACACGTGAGAAACTAAGAGAGAGAGAGCGCGCGTGCTAAGTGTGTATGAGCGAAAGTTATGTGTAGCCCTGTGTAGTTTAGTGCTTAGTTAATAAGTATAGAAGCTACCAGTCTAGTGTTAATTTATTCTACTAGTGTCAGAATCGGGATCGGCTGGTAGCAGTAATTTTGTTACTAAGAATTTTTAGTAAATAGTAAAATAGATATCGAACAGTTTCAGGCTCTCCTCAATAACTTCACTGAACTCTCATCCAAACAGGACGATATAAAGAGCGAACTGAAACTGGAATTAACTGAACTTAAGGGTGAACAAAGTAAATTAGACCGGCAAATGGGCTCTCTCGAAAGAAAATTAAAGAGTTACATTATGCAGGAGATACAGGAACTGGTTGAAAAACAGATCAAAGAAATACAGCAGGCTGTGGTGTCAGGGAATCGAGTCCTGAAAGAAGTGCCCTACGAACGACAGTGACTTCTGCTAGAACCACCTGCAGCGATAGCGACTCTAGCGACGGGAAGGTAAAACACCCGCGCTTCAACAGGAAAACACCTTGGCGGACATTTCGGGCCCAATTCAAGACCAAGACCAATTCAAGACTGCAAGGACCAGCAGCGGAAGTAATATACAGCTTTCAGCCGGGTGCCACCTACGAGGAGATTGTTAGAGTACTCGACAGCCGATACAGTGACTACCAGTTGGAACCGCCTACCGAGTCCAGTTGAGGAAGGGGACGCAGCACGCTAATGAGACGCTGCAGAAATTCGGGTAAGATGTGGAGCAGCTAACCCACAAGGCTCTGGATGGGCTGCATCAGGATCACATTCAGCAGGAAGCAGCCTATACGTTCATTGACGAGCTCCACGACGCTGAGATTCGTCAAAAGCTGGTGCTTAGCGGGGAAAATAACCTCAGGGAGGCCCTGACTTTAGCGCTGAGAAAGGAGGCAGTGAAGGGAACAACGGCACCGTCACCAAGAATACGAGCCGTGAGAAGCGAGGACGCGCCGCAGACGCCGACGCACCAATGAGATCATCTATTGGAACTGCGGCGAGCAGGTTCACCTCCGGAGGAACTGCCGTAAAGAGGTGGCCCCTGGTCAGGGAAACGAGTAAGGGCCGACAAGGAGAGGGGCTCGTTGGCACCATCACTACCGTCCCCTCGTTTGACGCTAAATGTTGTCACCAAGCAGAACGACGACAGCTTGATCACCGATGGGTGGATCGGAGACAGGCTGTGCCGGGTCACGATAGACACGGGGGCGCCATTGATCATCGCCAGGCCGGACATCACTGAGGGGCAGCCAGAGAGGGAACCCAACGGCCCTTACGTGCTACGAACAGCCTCAGGAGACACCATCCCTGTCCTGAAGGAGGCGCTATTTCAACTGACACAAGGACAACGACACCCATGTGTCTGGGCCTTCGTTGCCGCCATCACGGATGAGGTCATCCTTGACCTAGACGCGCTACGAGCGTACGAGGCGACTGTCGACATGGAACGAAGTGTGTTGTGGCTCGGCAAATAAGAGGTAATCCTCCGATGCCCAGGGACGCAACCTCGAGTGGCGCGATTAACGCTGGTCAGCGACGAAGTGATACCAGCCAACAGCGAGATTATGGTTACGGCACGGTTGGAGGAACTCATATAAGGGGGCAGCGTGCTCGTGGAACCCATATCGCCGACCGCCGATCAAGGACTCTACATGGCCAGGATTTTCGTTCCGGCACGAAGCTGCGTGCTGGTACGAATATTGAATTTGACGTCGCGGAGCAGAGGATACGCAATGGGACCGAGCTTGGGACTTGTGAACCAGTCACGTGCGTCGTGCGAGTGGACGACGAAGACGCACAGGCCCTAGAAGCAGGCGAAGGATCGGATAAGCTCCGGAAGATTATATCCGACGCCCGGAAACATTTGGAGGCGAGACATCTCAGGGAGCTTAAGGAACTAATCCATGAGTTGTAGGACATCTTCGCTCCTACCGGAGGTGACTACGGGAAGACGGATAGAGAGTACGATCGCATTAACACCGAGGACGCCGCTCCAATCCGACAGCCACCTCGAAGGGTACACCTGGCGAAGAAGGCGGAAATCGACCAGATGCTAGATGACATGAAGCAGCGGGGAGTAGTAGGTTACGTAGGATGACTCTGGACCACCTCAGCCTCTGCGCCAGCTGCGGGATCCAGCGAACGCGCGCGCGCCCCCCGCAGGGGCCTCTCACTGGCCAGGGGGCCTAGGCGCGTGTGGAATGTACCTCCCTGCACAGGCCTCTTGCTGCCAAGGCTACACACGTGTGTGGAATGTTACTCCTTGCGGCGGCTTTCCACTGCTAAGCCTAGGTGTGTTTGTGTGTGTGTGTGTGTGTGTGTGTGTGTGTGTGTGTGTGTGTGTGTGATGGGTAACGACACTTGTTATGGTACTTGATTTAGTATCCTTTACTGAAGCCTAGTGTGAGAGCAAGCACGCTAACTATGTTGTACTTACCCTACTCTCCTAGTAGGGATAAAAACTGTTACCTTGTTTTGGTGCATCAGCAGAGGTGAAAGAAGGTGCCGGGGTGAATGGGTCTAACCACCAAATCAAAATTTAAAACTTTAACAAAGGTTATATTTTCTGAGTTTTAACAATTAATAACAACAAAAATCTAACAACTTTTGACTAGGTGAAGAAACAAGACTAGGAAGGATCCAAGATTTCAGAATTACAACACCTTTGGGCTACAAGCCCCTAGTTTTACAAGTTTGAGCTCCTAGCACAGCATTACCAAACAATGATTTGTTCAAAGGACAGAAAACCCCTAAAACATGGAGCACCAGCTCAGTAATTTACCATGTCGAGCCTCCTAGGGGCACTTTTACAATACTAGAAAAGAGCTGACACGCTCTCAGTTTTTCAAGCCTATTCAAGGCAATATCAGACCTTACAATAACTTGCCATCAAGGCACAATTTACAAAAATGAAACAGGGGTATCTCGTACCCAACCTACAGGGCCTTCGTGTAAAAGAAATAATGTTAAATAAATGGCCCAAGCACAAAATGAAAGGAGGCGAATACTTGCACTCCTCTATGCAGCTTCTTAAAACCTAACAGGCACTAGGCGGATGAAACAGGGGCTATTCCCAAACTATGGAGGTGACCCGTCTAAGAAAGAAATTTAAAACATTAAGGAAGGGAAGAAAATCTGTTACCAAATATTCACAATGGCGACCAGTGCTTAGTAGCGTGTGTTTCAGTCTCCAGGTTTATCAGTGATTTGAAGGTGTAAGATCGGCATTTACGTGTGGAACTTTCAACTAAGTGATAAGTAAAACTACCGTGCTACGAACAGCCAGTTCAAAGTGTATCACAAGTAATTAAGAACATAATCCTTCTTGTAAACAGCCATGCCAGGGAAAGGAAAGGTAGTAACAACGGACAGCCCAGTGAAGCGCGCCCTACAGGAAGCTCTGAGAGACAAGGAAACACTCGCCACGCTAGCAAACATCATACAAGACCAGGTAGCCAGGGCCGTTATAGACCAACTTAAAGCTACGATAGATTTTAATACGAAAGTAATCGAGGAGATGAGGGAAGCGCTCGAAGCCAGAGACAAGACAATATCAGACCTCAGGGAGCAGCTCGAAACTAAAACCGATGCTCTCGAACAATATCAACGGCGGCAATCACTGCGTGTGTTCGGGGTGCGGGAATCGAGTGGCGAGGACACGGACAAAATTGTCATTGAGCTAGCTGACAGTATTGGAGTACATTTAACGCACGAGGACATAGACAGAAGTCACAGGGTAGGCAAGATGAGTACAGATAAGCCGCGTCCGATAATAGTGAAGTTCGTGTCGTACCGCAAACGGAACGAACTATTCAAATCTAAAAAGAAACTGAAAGGAACGGGCAAAACAATTAGAGAAGACCTCACGTCAATCAGGATGAAACTGTTGCAAGAAGCGATCACTAGATTTTCTGTGTCCAATTGTTGGACAATAGACGGTACGATTATTGTGAAACACAATGGTGTGAAATATCGTGTGTCGAGCCGAGCGGAATTGGACAGGATCAAATAAACCGACAGACTGAAACTAACATGACACTACACATTTTACAGTTTTAACTAACTTAGACACTAGACTTTTAATTACTAGACTATAATTACTATTCAAACTATTACTTTTAGACTATATCTTCATTAGATTTACATATAATAACTAGGCAAGATAGCGTACAGGTTGGCAACTCAAAGCGAGAGTGCTGAACATGCTTCTATTTTCGGCAAGGTTACTGGTGGTCAGCTGAGCGGAATCTCCGCTCCCATACCTACACAGCTCCCTAGTACTAATCCGCTTACAAATGCTTTTAACAACTTTCCAAATTCCTTACAGGTAGTACATGCTAACGTTCAAAGTCTAATTCCTCACTTCCACGAACTCCGTAACATTATTGCTAATGTCAACCCTCACATCGTCATGAACGGAGAAACCTGGATGAAACCGTGGTTGTCAGATTCTCTTGTCCACCTCGAAAATTATACCTTGATCCGAAATGATCGCACAGGTAAAGCCGGCGGCGGAGTAGCTATGTATATTAGGAACGACTTAAAATATAAAATAATTTACAAAACAACTAGTGAATACTGCGCAAGGCCCGAGTTCATGTTCATTGAAATTGAGGCTTTAGGTGTAAAGTGCTTACTGAGTGTTGTGTATCGCCCACCAAAGATTGGATACATCACCGACCTTGAAGACATCTTACTTGACCTCCTACCCAGGTATGAGCATGTTTTATTACTAGGAGACCTCAATACTGACATCCTTAACGACAAAATGACTGAGACTAAACAACTAATCAACATATTTAAATCTTGTAACATGACGATTTTGCCACTTAAACCAACACATCACACAGCCACGTCACATACATTACTGGACTTAATTGTGACGAATAACCCTGACAGAGTACTGACCCACGGGCAAATGTCTGCTTGCGGACTATCCAATCACGACTTAATTTATTTAGCTTATTCACTTAAATGCCCCAAGTACAGACCTAAATTAATTACATTCAGAGATCTAAAACGTATAAATAACGAAGCCCTATTAGAAGATGCTGCAAACATACCTTGGCATAATGTCCATATTTTAGATAATATAGATGATAAAGTGGAGTTCTTAAACACACAACTGCTAGCTCTCCTTAATAAACACGCGCCAAAACGCACTGCTCGTGTAACACGCCCTGCGGCTCCATGGATGACGCAGGAAATACGAGACTTAATGACAGAGAGAGACAAAGCTTTCAGAAAATTTAAAACTAGCCAAATACCAAACGATTTTGACCTGTACAAGACCCTTCGTAACAGAACCACACAGGCCGTAAGGAATGCTAAAATAAGACACTCACAGAACATTTTGCTAACCCGAAACACGACAACAATCTGGAAAACCGTTAAAAAAATGGGCATAGGCGGAAATAAAATACATACTGCTGACGTTAAAATATCACTGGATGATTTAAACCAATACTTTACTACAAGACCCGTTAACATTGACGAGACAACAAAAGAACAGACGATTAGCAAAATTCTACACAATGGCAATACTAACAATGGAGGAGAACAGTTATATTTTTCCCTCGTAACTCCTGCAGAAGTAAGACAAACTGCACGATCAATAAAGACAACTGCGACAGGATGTGACGAGATTGTTCCACAGTTACTGTTAAAAACTCTAGATGTAATCCTACCAACTCTAACCCACATCATAAATACCTCACTGATAACCGGCATATTCCCTTCCCTTTGGAAATATGCAATTGTTCGCCCCCTCCCCAAGACCAACAATCCCGTATAACCCAAAGACTATCGATCCATTTGCATTTTACCATTTCTGTCCAAAATTTTGGAGAAAATAGTTCACAGACAAATAACCGCATATTTAAATAACAATATGCTTCTTGACAAATACCAGTCTGGTTTTAGAAGCAATCATAGCACAACTACTGCACTGCTTAAAGTTACAAACGACATAGGAGTAGCTATGGATAAGGGAGAAGTTATTGTTTTAACTCTTCTAGACCTTAGTAAGGCCTTTGACTGCGTTGACACGGACATACTAATAGCAAAATTACGTGCTCTTAATTTCTCACAAAGCACACTATCCTGGATGTATTCCTATCTCTCTGATCGCCGGCAGTGTGTATCTACAGGTGAAAATTTCTCTTCATGGCAATCTGTAGAGACTGGAATACAACAGGGGTCAGTGCTAGCGCCACTCCTATTTTCGATCTTCATTTCAGGACTAACACAAGTAATTAAACATTGTCAATATCATGTGTACGCAGACGACATACAGATATATACACATGCACACCCTCGTGACTTACCGACTGCAATAAATAATATGAACGACGACCTAGGAAGAATATGTAGGTGGACCGATGACCATGCACTAAAGATCAATGCCCAAAAATCACAGTGTATTCTTTTAGCTACCCAAAAAACCCACGCACGACTTAGACATCCATACCCACTCAGTAACATTAAGAGGCACTCAGTTACAATTCAAAGACACAGTTAAAAACTTAGGGATGATAATGGATAAAAACCTTAGTTGGAACGATCATGTAACAGGTATATGTCAGCGAGTGTTTTATTCCTTACATTCCCTTAAAAAACTCAGAGATTTACTCCCCCAGAATGTAAGAAAACTGCTTATCCAAAGTATGGTAATGCCAATATTCGACTACTGTGACGTAGTATACAGTAACCTGAATGCCTCACTTTCCATCAAGCTCCAAAAGGCACATAACGCATGCGTTCGATTTATTTCAGATATACCAAGGTTTAGCCATATTTCTCCCGCATTTGCTAGGCTTTCATGGCTACGCTTAAGAGAGCGACGAAATTTACACACTCTTTCCCTGTTACATCGTATACTGAACCTTAACACACCTGAATACCTTGCCACACAATTCCATTACCTAGCATCACCTTCTAGTATTCCTACCAGATCATCATCCACCGCAGTACTAAGCATTCCTATTCACCGCTCAACTGGCTACAGTAGATCATTTATAGTCGCCACCAGCCGAATTTGGAATTCCCTACCTGCTGAAATTAGGAGCGTGTCAAACCACCTCCGCTTTAAGAAACTCTGTCAAACCTGGTTAATAAATAATAATGACTTCTTATAACATAGTTGGATTAGATCATAGTTAAGTTTTAGATTAATTAAAACATTTAATTGCTACCTTAAGATATTAAACTGTAGATAATTTAGTGTATATTTAACTCTTCATGTAGGTGTATGTATGGTCGGACAGAATAGCAGGCTTCATAGCCTGAGTCCCGCCATATAAAACAAGACAATAAATAAATAAATAAATAAAAAACGTAGTCACCTCAAAACCAAAATGAAGGGGAGCTCGAGAGAATAAATCACTCTCTATCCCCGAATTACAGTTACCAATTTTATAAGTTTTTACATAAGCCGGCAGAACTTACATTTTAGAGAAAAAGGTTACATATTAAAATTTTCCCGCGGGTTATACTGCTGAGCTAGCAAGAAATAAGATGTTAAGCGGCTATTACCTTGCTGAAGACCTGCTGCCTGATGAAAGAGGCGTCACCCGCCTCCTGCTTCACATCCACACACTTAGATAGACGTTGATAAAATGGCCAAGAGACGTGAAAATCAGCAGTTTATAAACCTTCGGGGAAAGTTCGAGACCTTTCATGAAGAAAATAGCCACACTCACTCAATTTTATTGGGTAGCTTAAAGTTACACACCAAATCGAAGAAGAAGCCTGTGATTTGTAGGAAATTAATTACAGAAAATCTTGATTGGTTAAATTCAAAACAGGCGGAAAGAAAGGATAAATATTGCCAACCCAAAAATGAATGAACGAAATTTACTAAAAGAAAACTTATGAAAACAAAATTACTCCTGAAAGGTTCTTTCACTTTGCACCAGGGTGGATGATCATAGTTTTTGTAGTGACCTCTATGAGAGAATGTCCAAACTTCAAGTAAAATTTCACACAGTTCAGGAAACTTCACCAAAAAAATTACGGTAGTGACATCTTCTGAGAAAATTTATAAGTTGGTCCAGTTTTATGTTCCGAGTTTCTCCTGTAGAGGAGGTTTTATTGGCGCAAGATTTAAAAGTGTGGCGTAGGGGTGTATCTCCCGGTACAAAAACTATTGTGTGTAATTAGGTGGTTAGTTCCAAAAATATTTCGATGGTGTTCGGGTAAAGGGAGTTAAGTCATAAAAAAAGGTTTTGAGAAAAATGAAAATCAAACTTCACCCACTTACTGTAAATCAGAGAATGCTTTTGCAAACGTATAAAACATATTAAATGCTAACAATGTTAATGTTTTTCACATACTGGATGTTTATACGACGAAGTAGTTGAGTTTGGACGATATTAAATTCAAAATAAACAGAAGGTACTGACTTAACCCCTTTTACCCGAGTAGCAGTAAAGACATATACCCTTTCGCACCTTCAACATTTTATTTAAATACTGCAATACACTAACAAGTACAGTGTATAAAAGCAAAAAAGTTGAAAGAAAACATTTCACTGGTGCCAGGAAATGAATTTCTATATTATCAAAGGAAATAAACTTTTTCTCATTTCACAAGAATACTGAATGCTAGATATATAAACAATAGTTTTTTAATAAATGTAGTAATGAAACTATCACAAACAATGCCTTTGTTACATTTTAGTATCCTCATAACCACAAGTTTTGTCTATTTTGTCTATCTATTAGTAAAGCTCATCATCACCTTCCTCATCACTGTCGGCAACAGTATCAGGAAGAATATCGGTAGTTACGTTTTTTGGAAGTCCCTGATAGAAGTTGTGAAATACTTCAGGTGTTAAAGGGAGCAGAGAAAGAAGATCTAGTTTCTTCAGCACTGAAGTCGGAATTGGTCCTTTGTAAGACTGCTGAGGTAACAGTCGATTAATACCTTGACCTCGTATAGGTAGAGAAACTTTCTTGAAGTTTGCAGACTCATCCAACGTGTCTTTGTAGAGAAGTACCGTTGACTTTTTCTCACATCTAAGCCACTTTACATCCTTCCAATAAAACGTTTCCCCGTCATCATTGTTTTTCTTCACTGGTAACACATTTTTGTACAAATCAGAGTACTCTAAGAAGTGTTCCATACTCATAGGGTGTACTTTGAAAGGATGAGTCTTCCTACAGGAGCAAACAAGCTGCAGTCAATCATGTGGGTGATAAACTAGAATTGAAGCTTTCTTCTTCTTCTTCCTCTCAATAAAGGCATGGACAGTGTCACATTCTAAGTGTGTGTGGCCAGGGATCAAGATCTTGTGGTCTATTATGTCTATAGTGGAATCATTTCTTAATGCAGACATGCACATTGCCACCATATTTTTATTTTGTCCTCCACATGTATCTGAGTACATACATTATTACTCTTTTGACATGAGAAGGGACACTTGTGAGATGTCTGGCCACACAAGATGCAATCTGATTGAAGCCTCTTCCACCATCTGCTTCAACACACATGTAACAGTGTGCCTGATTAGTTGTGCAGTCATGTACAGTGAGGTTGCAAATCCACAGCAATAAGAAATGCAACAGAACTCTCGATGTTGGGGGTCGGAATGCACTGCTGCATATCAAAATGCCAAGACAACAATAGTGCTATCTGAATGGGATAGTTTCTTATCATTGGATTTTGCTAAATATGTCTCATCAGCTAACCTATGCTGAATAGCAAGACATTTCCGCAAAGTTAATTTCTGATCTTCTTCTGCCAAACTTATTTTCAATGTGTACTTGTCACAGGTGTGACAGGTATCCTTCTTCGGTGATTTTATGGACAGATTCTGTTCATGAAACAATCGCTCATAAACAGTTCAACTAACAAACCTATTGCCATCGCAAGCTCTTATATTCATCATACATTTTACTTAAAGTATAATGAGCTGGAAGATACTTTTTTGAAGTCGGTCAGCTTGAATAGCGGCTCTCATAAGCAGATATAGAAAGTATGTGATTTTTAGCTTTCTCAATCACTTCATTTAATTTGTTTGCAGAAATGTGGCGTCCCCTACAGTCAACAGGTGTTATTCCAATGAGTGATTTCTGGGACTTCTTGATGACATTTGCTATAAACATATTTGTTTCATCAAATGTGTAAAGGAAGCATTTTTTGAATATTACTTGTAGTTCTCCATTAATTCTCAGATGGTATGTGTGCGTTACAGATCTGCTTTTTACTTTCTCATCAGGACATGGTACTTTTCTTCTTCTCTCACTTTGTTTTTCATTGCTTGTTATTAAGCCGGAAATATATATAACTCTTTTAGAGTAGTCTCCAATACCCCAGTATTCTTTAAAAATTACTCTTCTATCTTCTTCCAGAAACCTATGTTTACACTTCAACCTACAGTCTGGCAAAAATTTATCTTTCCTTCCCAAAACAACTTTCCCTGTTTCAGTCGTATATTCTAGACCTCTGTTTCTTTTCTCCTTACGATCTCTACGAATTTTTTGGGTACGCCGTTTAATTTGTTTCCTTATCTTGACTTTCCCAGCTTTTCCCACATTTTCAGAAGCGAAGTCATTATTATTATTATTATTATTATTATTATTATTATTATTATTATTATTATTATTATTATTCCCTACCTCCGTTTGATTTCCAAGTTCATGTACTTGGTCTAAATCACCCTCCCTAGTTTTGAACACTGGATCTTCTTCGTAAAATCACAATGGCCGTAATGTAGTTAGTTTCCTTTCTCATTTATCCTATATTTTCTTTGGTGAATGAATGTTTGATGAAACAGGTGAACAGCTGTCTTCTCCATCTGGCGAATAAAGTGGGTCATCATCAGAGTCTAGCAGGTCTACCAGCTGAGGATCAATATCTGGTGCAGGGTTTTCAGTTCAAAACTCCTGGCTGGTTCACTATTGTTACAAAAAGTTAATAATAATAACTTAATGGTCCCCTTGTTTGGACAGTACACTGGGCAAAATGGTTTAAGTCAAGTTATATGTGGTGCGTAAAAGGAGATAAGTGACTTAATCCCTTCTACTCACCGAGAGCGTTGCGTGCAAAAGGGGATAAGTTGACATAGCCCCTTTTACCCAAACATGTATTGATCTTTTTGGTTTCAACTCCTATTACACATTTACGTAGTGGTCCTAAAAATGAAGGTATGACTTAGATCCTTTTACCCAGTGTAGAATATATCTTCTAGTTTATTCTGAGCAACTTAACTCCATTTTCACAAAAAATGACTTAACCCCCTTTACCCGAACACCATCGATTTTTTCTTATTACCTATAATAATTTATGATCTTGATTAGCTCTCAAATCGTTCATATTGGGGTCAGGAAGGGCATTCAGCCGTAAATCTTCACGTTAGATAATCGCATTGTCTACGAAATTTCAATTAATATATTTTCTCCCTACTAGCTTACTTATAATTATTTGATGTGAATGACTGTACTCCAAGGAATATTCACTGTACTACTTGTACATATGGATAATTATTTTACTCGGATAAAGTCTGAAATCGGAGGTTGATTAAGAAATACCGTTGTTACTAGCGCGAAATACGTATACGTACATAAGGAATGAAAACAGGTCGCCATTATGTTACATTTCGCTGCGTACGTCGTTTGTTTGAACTCTTCGAGGTCAAACACCCATACATGGGAGTGCTATGTCTGTGATTTCTTATTATCTTTGTTCAAGTTGTCTATCGCGAATATTTTGTTGAAAGAAAAAAATAGTATGATCTCTGAGCTAATGATTCAGGGGGGCACATGAAGTGCTAATTCATCAAAAATTATATCGAATATATATGTTTAGCACGGAAGACGAAATAATAAATCGTGTAATGAATCAGTTAAGGGACATGAAGTGACTGCTAGTCAAGTGATACAGAATGAGAAAAAGCAATAAAACGACACCAAAGAAGTTCGGTGAACAAAGACATCAAACACGACTGTGTTCGACAAACAAAACACGAACGCGTTGCCACGTAGCAGAAATAGTGGTTGTGAGGCAGTAAAATAAAATATGTTGTAATGGTTGTAGAGTCCGCCATGCTAACTCGCTACGCGCCGGGGGCGTCTCCCATCGCCCCCACCCCCCTTACGCTCGAGCGCGCCAATCCGCGAGCAACACTCAAGCACTGGGCCGGCCCTTCTCACTTCTATCCGTGGTCGCGCCGCAGAAGACTACGAAAACGACTGGAAGATTAATCTGGAGTCTTCTATTTCGCGAGGTTCCTCGATCCATCGAACATCCGGACTATTCCAGAAGGGCTGGCGCAGGTATATAAGAGCAGTTACTTGCCTGCAGTGGGAGTCAGTGAGAATTGGTGAGTGAGAGTTAGAGAGTGAGTGAGCGGACAGCGCAGTTAGTGATAGCTTGAGAGAGTGCGGCCTGATCGAGTGTCTGTCGGAGCCGAGGACTCGTTCCTGTTTTCCTGATGTCGTGTGTGTGTGTGTCCCTTGAGGCTGGCTGCTGGAGGAGAACCTGGAGTGTTCTGGAGCGGCGAAGAAGGGAACACTAGGAGACGACGTGTGAAGACTGCGGAGTTCAACGGGTTGAGTGAACAGCGGATACTATCCCGACCTGCGAGGCTGACGTGTAGGCTGTGGACCGTGACAGCGCTAACGAGTGTGACTGAGTGGCTGAGAGAGTGTACTGCAAATAATCGATGACTCTGTGTGTATGTGTGTGTGTCATTGTAGATGGAACATAAGAGAAACTAAGAGAGAGAGCGCGCGAACCGTAAGTGTGTAAGTGTACTTGCGTAACTTGTAAGCTCGGCTATTGTCTCTGTGTGTGTGTAAATCTGTAGTGATAGTACTTAGTTAATAAATCTTAGAAATAGGTTGCTACCTGGTGCTGTACTCATTTATTTATCTACCCCGCCAACACGTTACAACTGGCGTCAGAAGTGGAATGGACAAGTGTGATAAACTAGTGGATAAACTCTTACGTAAAAACTGGTGTCAGAATCGAGTATCTGGTATCTTATTTTGTAGCCGGCAGAAATTTATTCGAGTGAAATGAATTCCGAACAGCTTCAAATTTTTCTGAGCAAGTTTAGTGAACTCAAAAACAAAATCTTATCTTCCTATGGCGAACTCATTAGTGAACTGAGATCTGAGCGGAGGTCAAACCCGGACCAGCTGAAAACCGATTTGAGTGAACGGAAGAGTGACCAATTAAAGTCAGGAGACGAAGTGCGCTCTCTCGAAACCGAGGTCGACTATAACGATGTGCGGGATGGCAACGAACTGGACGAGAAGGGATCCGAAGAGATGCTCGCGGTTGTGGAGTCCGGAGTTCGAGGCCCAGAGGTGGAAGTGAGTGCCCTGCGTGCGGAAACGATGGCTGTGGAGACGCGAATGAATCCTGCTAGCAGCGACGGCGGCTCCACCATCGTGAAGTTGGAAAACCTACGGGACGATGGCATTACTTCCAAGAGAACATGCCGGACCCAGTTCGAGACCGGATCGACGTCCAAGAAGAGTGCCGAATACCCGATCGCCATACTACGTGTACAACGCAGCCCCCAGCCAAGTTCGACCTAAGAGGAGGTTATGGTAGTGCTCGACGTACGCTGCGGTGTCCACGAACAGAGAGCCACCTACCGAGTCCAGACGCAGGTGAGGATTCAGCGCACAGATATAACGTCGCGGATAATCGCCGCCGAGATCGAGCGACTAGGCGACGTGACTGTGGAAGAGTTATCGCGAGGTGACACCAAGCTCGAGGCGGCTGACGCCTGTGAGAAACTACATAGCGCTGAGGTCCGTCCAGGGAGGACGATCGGCAAGACACAGAACTACAAAGAGGCTCTGAAGATGGCCCACGAGACAGAGGCAGCGACTGCGACGGCACGGCTGGAGGGACCCCTACTAGGAGACGGAGCAGCAATGGAAGACGAACCGATGACCAACGAACGAGGATGCCACCTGACTAGGACACTTGTTCCTGCACGAAGCTGCGTGCCGGTACGAACATCAAATTCCGCACCCCGGAAGAAGAGGAAATCCAGCAGGGCTAAATCTTGGACGAGCAAACTAGCCCCGGACATCACACCAGAGGACTACGAAGGCACTCAAATCCTGAAAGTAGACGCGGGTGTGGACGAAAGGAAAACCACCGAAGTTCCGGCTGCCACGCGAGGACTTGCTGATCATTACCAACGGGAACGAGGACACCGTCGACCGGACCCAGCGGATCCCCCATGGGAAGGTGGTGGCCAACCGAACAAACTGTATTGCAGCGAATTGTGGAGCTGCTCGGGACGAGCAGCCTTGAGGAGGGGGCAATGTAATGGTTGTAGAGTCCGCCGTGCTAACTCGCTACGCGCCGGGGGCGTCTCCCATCGCCCCCACCCCCCTTACGCTCGAGCGCGCCAATCCGCGAGCAACACTCAAGCACTGGGCCGGCCCTTCTCACTTCTATCCGTGGTCGCGCCGCAGAAGACTACGGAAACGACTGGAAGATTAATCTGGAGTCTTCTATTTCGCGAGCTTCCTCGATCCATCGAACATCCGGACTATTCCAGAAGGGCTGGCGCAGGTATATAAGAGCAGTTACTTGCCTGCAGTGGGAGTCAGTGAGAATTGGTGAGTGAGAGTTAGAGAGTGAGTGAGCGGAGAGCGCAGTTAGTGCTAGCCTGAGAGAGTGCGGCCTGATCGAGTGTCTGTCGGAGCCGAGGACTCGTTCCTGTTTTCCTGATGTCGTGTGTGTGTTTCCCTTGAGGCTGGCTGCTGGAGGAGAACCTGGAGTGTTCTGGAGCGGCGAAGAAGGAAACACTAGGAGACGACGTGTGAAGACTGCGGAGTTCAACGGGTTGAGTGAACAGCGGATACTATCCCGACCTGCGAGGCTGACGTGTAGGCTGTGGACCGTGACAGCGCTAACGAGTGTGACTGAGTGGCTAAGAGAGTGTACTGCAAATAATCGATGACTCTGTGTGTATGTGTGTGTGTCATTGTAGATGGAACATAAGAGAAAGCGCGAACCGTAAGTGTGTAAGTGTACTTGTGTAACTTGTAAGCTCGGCTATCGTCTCTGTGTGTGTGTGTAAATCTGTAGTGGTAGTGTTTAGTTAATAAATCTTAGAAATAGGTTGCTACCAGGTGCTGTACTCATTTATTTATCTACCCCGCCAACCCGTTACAATGTATTCTCTAAAATAAAATATTACGAATTATTCCTTAATCAACCTCCGATCTGATACTTTATGTGATTAAAAGCTACAGTTTGTCGCACCGACACAGGTAGGTCTTATGACGATAGGAAAAATCTGAGAATGAACTGAGGCTACGGTATTTGCCTGGTGTAAAGAAAAACAAACACGTGTATGCATATAGGTTAGGAAGAATTATCCAAGCTACTCGAATAATATGTAGAACATCACACTGATTTATTTACTTGTTAGTTCAAAATACATTTCTAAATTCTTTCTTACATGCTCCGCATTCCTTAATAATTTGATTCGGACCGTCAAAATCAACAGCATAATCTCCACGATGTTTATAGTGACGTTCACAACGGCGACAGACAGCTATTTCGAGTAATGCTTTTGTGTAGAAGGGGGGTTTCTCCCATGCGACATCCAAATCCTTAGCAGCATATGTTGAGAGAAACCCAGATGGTAAATAGTTAATTAGATGTTGTAGCATTCGAGTAAATGGCTATGTGTGTAGTATGATGTAATAGCCTCACTTACTAGTGAGAAATATATAGTACGCATCGCGTCAGGTTTAATATTTGGCGTACAAACTTCACATTTACACTGATGATTACTGTTAGCTTCAGGGTTTTTCTTCTCGCCAAACTCATTCTTTACTTGTCGCTCCATGATCGTTGCTATCTACTACTACAGGGGTAACACTAAACAAGGCACAAACACAGTTAAAAAGGGAAGGTAAGAGTACAATGCACAATATAAGAAAACACTGCACACTCGGAAAAACAGTAGCTAGCATTACGCGGATCTCCAACAAAACAAGTACGTAACTATCACTGGGGCCAACAAGTGAACGACAAAACGGGAAGATGGAAGGGCTGGGAACCTACCAAAGGCATGGACATGGCTTAGATAGCGGATTCCGAAATAAATGCCCGTGATCCTTAGATTTTAAAAATATTATTTAAAAGATAATTTTACAAATACATTCCAAGTTACGAGCTATAAGTTCAGTGATATACATAGCTTATTTCGTAGCAGTGTAAACTCAAATTTCAAATCAACTATACATCTAGTTTCCAATGCAGCAGTACAATGCAATTTACAGGTTATCCAAAATGTAGCGTACGTAAAGTGATACAGAACTATCAGAGGCAAACCCCAAGGGAAATCCTATTAAACTACAATATACATATTTTAGTGAAACAAAACGGGAATGTCTCAGAAACGAACAGGTAAGTCTAGCTGACAAACTAAGGCGTCATAAGTAACTAATTTGGTGAATCTAGGCGAGGTTAGGGCAGACTCCTGTATAAAAAGCAAATCGGAACATTACGGAATTTTTAGCAGGAACGGAATTGAAGAGTGCTTACCCGAGGAGAGTGCCACCCCGAAAACCGGGGGACGTCAACCAGATAGGCTGCTCGCAGACGGATAGACCAAGACCGACAGATTTCAGGATACCGAATTCATTCGAACACTGCCTCGCTCACTATATATAGGAATTACTGGCCTTGGATGCAAACAATCAGCGTGCACGTGTTCCCTATCGCCACCTAGACTGACCAATCACAACCTTACTTTCGATCGAGAACTTTGACTAACATTCTAGAATACGCATGATCGCGAAAGTCGTATTTTTCCAGAATAGACAGAACACACTTTCTAGAACACATACCAACAAAGTAACACACTCTGTACAAAAGTTATGTAACTTTCTAGATCTTTCCAGGAACTATAGACAGAATTATACTATTTACAAATGCCTATGTTACAACATTATACAGTACAGGTTAGGTCAATAAAAATAAAACATCATATTGTATTTTACAAACAAAGACTTAAAAAAAATACATTCCACTCGCATTACATATTTCACTTGTAACAATCGTGAACACACACTGATGCCAACGGTGACGATGCTTTCCGATTTATTCACACACTTTTTAAATAGTAGCCTACGATTGACATTACGTCACACTGACATGTCGTATGGTGCGGATAGCTTTAAGGTGCACCCCTTAGCAATTGCCTAGTGTGCAAATAGAGAACTACAGAGAATTATTTAGGACTGCCAACGGGGGAATCGAACTTACTCTCTTCTGTATAAAGATGTGAGCGAATTCGTTTGTTATATATATATATATTAATGCTAGGTGTAAGATAATCTCACTTAATATTACCAGACACGAGTTTATTGTGTGTAAAAAATTTATTTCGTACACTTGTGTTTTAAATGTAACGCGCAGACAGTTCGATTCGTCGTGAATATCAAACCCGGATGTCACCTGCAAACAGTTTTCCCCTAAATCGGTCAAAGGCCCATCTCTTTCGCGGTCAATGCTGGTCGAGCCTTGACCGCGGATTTATCACCTCAGGTTACGAATAAGAAAACATTAGTGGAACAGTGAACTGAAGAGTTTACGCGGCACGCAGGTTAATAGTAGATGTTGAACCCGACCATGTTTTTTAGAAAGTAGTTTTTTCAAATTGCATGTCGCCGTTAGAACGGAAATATATAGTGCGAGTTGCTTGATGAAAGTACGACAAAGTTTCCATCGCAACAGTGCAAGCAAGATGTCGAGTCTGCAGAGAACTCTCTTTAACAAACTGGCAGTGTTGCAGGAGATGCTAAGATTGAAAGAAGAGTGTGAGTTAAGAAATATCAGGGAAGTGGAGGGCGCGTTTAAACGCGCTGTATTAAATAAATTAAGAGAATTATCTAACGAAGAGTTCCACCTGTTCGTTAGTTTATACACTTACATTATTTCTGAGTGTGAGAGTCCTCACTTTCCGCACTTCTTTCTCCACGGTTTTAGCTACATCTCCTGTAGCGCTATCTTAATGAAGCTAGGGGAGATAATAGACGCGTATCGAAGTGAGGAAGACATAATTATGAGTTTTAACTTTTTAATTTCAAGAAAACGTCTATTGTAGGATCGGGAATCAATCAATCAATCAATCAATCAATCAATCAATCAATCAATCAATCAATCAATCAATATTGATCTGCATTTAGGGCAGTCGCCCAGGTGGCAGATTCCCTATCTGTTGCTTTCCTAGCCTTTTCCTAAATTATTTCAAAGAAATTGGAAATTTATTGACGTCTCCCTTGGTAAGTTATTCCAATCCCTAACTCCCCTTCCTATAAATGAATATTTGCCCCAGTTTGTCCTCTTGAATTCCAAATTTATCTTCATATTGTGATCTTTCCTACTTTTATAAACGCCACTCAAACTTATTCGTCTACTAATGTCATTCCACGCCATCTCTCCGCTGACAGCTCGAAACATACCACTTAGTCGGGCAGCTTTTCTTCTTTCTGTCAATATACTTTAGTGATGGGACATTCGATTCATTTTACTGAATCGATTCATTTGATTCCGTTCACGTTACTGAATCGATACAGTGATCCGATTCACGGCTCATTGGTCACCGCTCCTACTGCATCAGTGTAGTATGTGCTGGTAAGACAGCAGCAACAGCATTCAGTGCTCGCAGCTGCCATCTGGTCTTCATACTATGAACTCCTTTCTTAGAAAAAATGCTAGTTACTCTAATACATCGAAGGTTTCCGGCAACGCAGGGTGGGAAAGGTTAGGATTAGGAAGGTAGCAGCCATGGCCTGAATTAAGGTACAGAGCCAGCATTTCCTGGTGTGAAAATGGGGAACTACGGAAAAACCATCTTAATGGCTGCCGACGGTGGGATTCGAACCCACCATCCCCCGAATGCAAACGCATAGCCACACGCGATATTAACCGCACGACAACTCGCTCAGTCCTTTTTTAAAAAGTATTTTTCTATCAGCTGAGGATTTTTTTAAATCGTCATATTTTGTATAGGCTACTCGAGATGTACAGTAGCCCGCTGGTTTTCTGATTCAACATACTGTTATTGCGTCTGTCCACATATGATTGAAGTCTTGTGCTACGATGTGACATATGAACTGAGAGAATACTGAGCCGTTCTTCCGAATATAAAACAGGTACTTTTGAGTGGTCATGACTCATGAGCATGACTCATAGTCATAGGGCAGGCTAGAGTCGAGTTTAACTGTCAAATGTCAATTAAGTTATAATACTAAGATTCATTAAACTAATAAATAGTATAACCTAATAGCCTACCTACTTACTAGCTACTTCAGAATTATGTTGTGACTACCTTTTTAACACTGCAAATAAATCCATCTATTATTTAAACCTCCCTGTAAGAAGAGGACAGTGAATGCAAATGGGTATTATTTTCAAATGAGCTGAGCTCGAGAGTCCATTATAGCATACGATTCTTTCAGTCTAGCATGTATCACTGTATGTCTCGCTGCAGCGGAAGCTCGGCTCTCCGCGTGTCCAGTGAGCCGATAAGGAGCCGTGTGTATCATGTGTCTCACTGAGCCGCGCTCGTTCACGATTCTTTCGATGTGCCATGATTCACTGTATGCCTCGCTGCAGCGGAAGCTCGGCTCTCCGCGTGTCCAGTGAGCCGAAGGAGCCGTGTGTATCATGTGTCTCACTGAGCCGCGCTCGTTCACGATTCTTTCGATGTGCCGTGATACACTGTCTCGCTGCAGCGGAAGCTCGGCTCCCCGTCAACGTCCAGTGAGTGCGCCACTCAGCACTGTCCGCTGGGAGTAAGCTGAATCGTGTGCCGTGAGCTCGCCTTTCCTGTGAATCGATTCACTCGGACACTTGAATGAATCGATACACTGCTTCGAATCATGCATTCAGTAGCCAACAGTAATATACTTCTGCGTTTCTCCACTTACCCCCTTACTTCTCGTATTTCTTCCTTTTGGTTCCACCCCATCCCTCCCTTTCTCCCCCTTCCCATCCTTCCCCTTTTCTGTGCCAGAGCCTTTTTTTTTCCACCCCATAGATCTTTTAAACTTAACGATCTCGCCTTATTCAACGTCTGATTTCTCTCCAGGTTCCTATCTGCATTTCTCTTACTCGGGGAGCTTGAGTCACTACCCTGACTCCTTACTCTTCCCGTCACCTCTTCATTACCTATATCCACTTCACTTCGGTCTAGTGTCCTACTTGTTGATTCACTCCTTCCTGGGTTGTTCTGACTCGCCAAGGCCTCTGCTGTCTCCGCCACCTGACCGCTGACACCGCAGTCCCGTCCTCTCTCTTCCTTCTCCGTACTGATGTCGCCCTGCTGTCGATTTCTGCAACTCATTTCCTCCTCACATTTTTCCATCCTTAGCAGTTCCTCCTGCGTCTACGATCGCGACCAATTTCTGCCTGAAGTTACCAGACACCTCCCCACTATCTTGGCTCGCAATACCTGAGTTCTAGCACGCCACATATGCCGCTTATAGACGTCCAACCGCAACCTGTCCTCTCTCTCTATCTCAGCCTTCAAATAAATGTTCGATCCTTTCAAATTTCCAGCATTCCTCAGAATTATATCGGCCATCAGGGTTGAAATTAATCTTAACTTCAGCGGCCTATGTCCCTTGTTCCTTCCTACTCTATATATGTCATCTATATCAACTTCAGAGAAGTTTATCTTCATTTTATTCGAAACTATGTCCACCACTTTCAATACTAACTCCACTTTTAATTGTACCTTCCTCAGGTACATCATACACAAACACATTTTTTCTTGCTGATTCGTTCCTCGCTAACCTCACTTCTCTCTTCATTGCTGTCAATTCCTCTTCCAGTACCACCACCTTCTTTTTCAAGCTCCCTACCTCATCTTCTATCTCCGCTAACTTGTAATTTACCCCTCCAATTTCTTCTTTTATAAAAAATTTTAAGTCCTTCATCTCTTTCATTTGGGGTGCCTGGTGTTCCTGCATCATTTCCTTTATTTCTTCTCCTTTTCTCGCTTTCTTCACCACTCTTTTGACCTCTTCAAGCTCCTCCCAACCGAACGGTCCCTGGTTTGGACTCGGGTTTTTTTCTATACCTCCTACCACGAGCAGCGTCGCAAAGGCCTTCGCACACAACATAATCCTCAATAGTCCTTTATAACCACTAATTTCTCTCCCTCTCTCAGCTCTACCTTCCTTCCTACACCGCCGGGCTGAGTGGCTCAGACAGTTAAGGTGCTGACCTAACCCCAACATGGCAGGTTCGATCCTGGCTCAGTCCGGTGGTATTTGAAGGTGCTTAAATACGACAGCCCCGTGTCGGTAGATTTACTGGCATGTAAAAGAACTCCTGCGGGAATAAATTCCGGCACCTCGGCGTCTCCGAAGACCTTAAAAAGTAGTTAGTGGGACGTAAAGCAAATAACATTATTATTTATTACTTTCTACACCACCTTGCACCATGCCATCTTCCAATTCTTAGCTTGTATTGCTGTAGCGTTATTCCCATATTGCGCACCTCAACTCACTCACACGTCCGCACTTCCCGATGTCTCGCTCGTGACTGTGTTCTCAGCAATTACTCGTTGCGAATTACCAAGTTGGTGGAGTTAGATAATTCGTTGGAGTTTAACAACAGTTCGTTCCCTTATCTTGCCCATTATACTCAAGACATGCACTAGATGTTGACTCACCGACACTGTCCATATCACTGATGGACTGAGCTTGGTGATGTGTCTCACTTCCTCAAGGCTGTGTTCGTTATACAAGCCAGTGCACAAGGTGGACGAATACTTTTACGTTGGCATTTACAAGCCCAACCACACTCATTATCTTTTATTAAAGAGTATTAGCGTGTAAGAGGTATATTCTGCCGGTATTATTGTATGTATATTGCATATTCACTGCGTATTTGTTTCTGAACGTACCCGAAGCTTTTTTTGGTGTTCAATATATGAAAAGGACAGATGGACGAATACTTATGCGAGCTACTGTAAATCGGCAGCGTAGTACTGTTCGTTAAAAGTATGAAAATGTGTGGTTTTTACTCGATCGAGTATTTCATATGAAAGCATTGCTTTTAATCACGCAATTCCTACTGACGTCATTGTAATGACCAATGTTCATTTCAGTTGGGGAAACTACGAAGACAGTCATGGGCGCCCGCAGGATCTTTTCCAAGGGGGGGCACGTTAACAATTTTCTTGAATATAAATACCAATATAACGTCAGCAACATTAAATTTTTTACAGAAATTTGCGAATATAACAGATGCTAGATGACTGTCAGTAAGTTCAGTTTATGAAATAATCTGGTATGATATTAAACATTTGAACATCAACTTTTTAGAATTCCAGGGGGGGGGGGGGGGGCAAGCGCCCCCCCTTGCGGGTGCCCATGAAGACAGTCTTTCTGAGGATGTGAAAAAGGCAGGTGCCATTACAATGAAAATTCCCTAACCCAGTCTTCAGATGAGAAAAGACGTTTACTGGGCGAGTTGGCCGTGCGGTCAGGGGCGCGCGTCTGTGAGCTTGCAACTGAGAGATAGTGGGTTGGAATCCCACTGTCGGCAGCCCTGAAGATGGTTTTCCGGGGTTTCCCATTTTCACACCAGGCAAATGCTGGGGTTGTACCTTAATTAAAGCCACGGCCGATTCCTTCCAACTCCTAGGCCTTTCCTATCCCATCGTCGCCGTAAGACCTATCAGTGTCGGTGCGACGTACAGCCACTAGAAAAGAAGAAAAAAAGACGTTTGGTGACTTCCCCGTCGCGTTTCTAGGGTAACGTTAAGAGCTATGCAATTTAATACAATCTTGCTCACAATGTGTACACTACATAACCTAGAATTCTGTATAAAATGTGTGATAAAGTAGTTAATACCTATTGACATAGCTCAATTTTGTGTGTTTGTGATTCATTTAGTGCTATTTATATAGTGGTGTTTAGTGCTTGTTGGTAGAAATTGGGAGTAGTGATATTTATTTAAACTTTATAACAAGCAATTCAGTTTGTCTTCAGTAGCCTAAATTACGTTTTCTAGGTCAAGTAGGCTAGCTAGGTGTACCTTGTTTCGAATTTAGGTTTAGGATATACTTTAGGTAATAACATTAACTTTAAAAATATTTGTAAATATCTGTAGGTTCGTTGGTATAATACTTACAAAGGCAGATTATCATAAGGAATAGTACTGTAACATCCGCAGCAACTTTTTCGGTATTTCGGAAAGATATCCGTTCAAACTAACGCGAAGGTACGGTAATAATTTACTAAATTAAAAAACACGATATGCCTGTAAACTTCAATTTAAAAAGAAGTTAAAGAGATTACACGGTAATTTCACTGGAGAATTACGGTACTTAACAGTTTTTGGATTGTTGACGATTGTTAATATCGTCGGGGTCGGAAAAGAACAAGAGTTGACCAAGAGAGGTCGGATAGGATAGATGAAAGTGAGGAGCCTGACACAAGTAGGTGGAAGCAATGCCAGGAATCAGCTGAGGGCCCCGTGGTCGCCAACCCATGCTCTCAAGTTCAGAGCCCCTGGGGCCTCTTTTAGCCGCCTCTTACGACAGGCAGAGGATACCGCGGGAACTGTTTGAAGTCACTTGATGAACATATATTTGTGACTTCTGTCCGTTTCATGCTTCTTTCCTTTTCCTTAAAAAAAAAAAAAAAAGGTATTCATGTTTCATATTTTGTACTTCTGACACGAATAAATAAATAACGTAGTACTGTGATCCAGTCCAGTCAATGGACGCCTAGTGCTCTGAAAAAAATGAACAGAATTTAATTAAAACTGGTATTTAAGATGATGGAAGAAGGCACTACACTCTAGGCTACCAAATATTTTATACATGCTGGGTGAAGTAGTATTTTAGAGGCAAGTCTAGAAATTTATTTTCAAATAGCTTTGTTAAGACTAGTCCCTCGATAACTACTATGTAACAAAAATTTAGAAAATAATAATGTAATTGGTTTTATGTCCCACTGTCCGCCTCTGTAATGTAACGGTTAGTGTTATTAGCTGCCGTCCTCGTGGGGGCCGGATTTGATTCCTGGTACCAACAGAAATTTAAGAATGGCAGGCGGGCTGGTATGTGGTTGAAATGGTACATGCAGCTCACCTCCATTGGGGATGTGCCTGAAAAGAGCTGCACCCTTTTGGGATGAGGCCACGAGTTTACTTACTTATGTCCCACTAACTACTTACAGTTTTCAGATGCTAAGGTGCCATAATTTTGTCCCACAGTTGTTCTTTTACAAGCCCGTAAATCTAACGACATGAGATTGACGTATCTGAGCACCTTCAAATACCAGTTGCCTAAGCCTGAATCAAATCCAGCAGTTTGGACTTAGAAGGCCAGCACTCCCGTCTGAACTACTCTGTGAAGCAAAATTTGCAATCTGATGTGCAGTACAAATTGATCCAAAGGCGAATAATAACGGATTTATTTATATATATATATTTAAATATTCCTGCAACCTACAATCATTAATGTAAATCTTACAAAGGAACTCTGTGTAACAAAAGATAGGAGATAGTCAAGTCTGACCTTCCATTCTCATACATTTTTATCATACTAGAAAGGTTACTAGTATCAGTTCTTAAATGTACTGTCTGTCCCTAAGCAGGCCCTATGTGGCCGTCTGCACAATGCGCGATTTAAGGAAGTTACCTTGCCGAGTGGAACAGTCTCTGTTGCCAGTAAATCAGCGGTTCTCACTTAAGAGCAAGGACTTTACACAGAAATATAATTTGAGGCCGATATTTTAACAAGTATTGGAAGGGCTGAAACAGTATTTATACTAGCAGTTATCCCTTTCAGAACAAACAACTTCAGTTCTTCAAGTCTGCTTCGTCATGTCCATAAACAAGTTTTAAGGACAAACATACATTTCTGCTGGGGTAGACCATGGAAGTTGTACATTGCTTGCGCTTGAGGCAGATCCTCTTTTTATATATGCGCCAGGCAGCAAGACTCAAAATACCGAAGCTCTCCAACAGAAAGATATTTGTTCTACTAACGGAATGAATTATCTTCAAGTTGCTTGATAGCAACCACAATGTATTTCACACCTACATTACTCCCACTTTTAGGTGAATAATGTATTTACTATGGAGCCTGTCCCTTTACAGACTGACTGCCATACTCATGCTTTTACTCATCACGAATCTTTTTTTTTCCTTCACCTATCAGAAAGACTTGCATGACCTATCGAAGACAGGTATAATAGCTAAGCTCACTGGACAAAAAATTAGTCACCCTGATGCGCACTTCTACATGAACATAAGGCAGTAGTGATCTGTGAGATATTGATGTTTCAAACAAACAAACAAGGTACATCAACAGGTAGATAATAATAATTTCGTGTGGCTATTTCTAGCTGGGTGCAGCCCTTGTAAAGCAGACCCTCCGATGAGGGTGGGCGCCACTTGCCATGTGTAACTGCGTGCTATTGTGGTGGAGGTTAGTGTTGTGTGGTGTGTGAGTTGCAGGGATGTTGAGAAATGTACAAACAACCAGTTCCCGAGCCAAAGGAATTAACCATTTAAGGTTAAAATTTCTGACCCTACCGGGAATCGAACCAGGGACCCTTTGGACCAAAGGCCAGCATGCTAACCATTTAGCCATGGAGCCAGACAAAACAGGTAGGTGTAAGGATGTGGCAGAGTGGCGAAAAGGGGCAATCATGTTTGGCCATGCCCATTTGTTGGTGTTTCGCAGCGGACTGTTCAACGTGTCTACAAGCAATGGTGTGCTACACATGGGCACGAAACAAGATTTCAGAATTGTGGTCAGAAAAAGATCCTGACAGAGAGATTGGAGACGCATTTCATGGCTTGTGAATCAAAATCACTTCCAAACCCAACAGGAATTCCTGCAATCAGTGAATGAAGGTTCATCGCACCCTGTTAGCGAGAGAACACTGCAACGGTAACTCCATGCAATGAACATTCAAGTCTGTCACCTCGCAAGAGGCCATTGTTCACACAGGCATATAAAACTGCGAGTATGTTCAATGGGCTAGAAATCAGCAAACGTGGACAGTAGCTGACTGGCGGGACGTAATGTGGTCTGATGAATCATGTTTTTGCCGGTATTTCAAGGACGCACGTCATCAAGTGCACCAAAGGCCAAATGAAGCATTTCATCTTGGAAGTGTGCAAGGTCAAGTTGGAGGTGGGTCTGTAATGTTTTGATTTTTTTCTTCGTATCATGGATTGGAACCATTCACTGAGGTGACGATTAACATGAACCAGCATGTTTAAAACATTCTGGATGATCAGGTGTTGCCTTTCAGTCAACATCTGCATGATGAGTATGCCACTGATACCCCGATTTTTGAAGATGACAACAGCTAAGTTCATCGGACGAAACGCATATGTGATGGTTTTATAAACACTCTCCCATCCTATTACATGTTGAATGGCCTGCAAAATCACCTGACTGATTTGATTTGACATGTTGGAACAGTAGGTAAAATGCAGACATAAGCATCCCCGCAATTTGGTGGAACTGCACCTTGTGGACTCGCTTCCTAACCAAATCCAGGCGGAGTTACACAGTATTAAATTATAATTGTATTGACTTCTCCAGGGGTGACTTTTTTTTTTGTCCAGTAAGCTTATTACTCTATAAGTTAAATAACAAGAATATTTTTGTTCATTTTGTAAAATATAATTTGAAGATTAGTTATACTATTGAATAACCACAATAATATCTACTGTATACTACAGTACTAGTCTGAAATTTTGTTGAAGAGTGTATTTGTGACTGAAAATTCAAGAGTGAAGGCAGAGAGGATAGGAGAGACCTGGGACCACAAAATAATTAACAGTTCTGAGTAATCATTTACATTGTGAATGTATTAACAGCTTTTAATTTAGCATATATACAGCTTTCTAACATGGACACTACTAAGAACAGATTCACAAGTTTGTGTTCCTAAGGCAGGACAACTAATGTGCTAGACACCTCTTTGCAACCATGTTACATTTAATCTGTACATTAAAAAGAAGTGTTAGGTATTTTTTTAAGTCTCTCATAATAAAGTTTTCTCCTCATCTTCATAAAAATAATTATCATAAGAAATGTACAGAGTAGAGGCAAAAACTTAGATAAATATAGCTTACAGCTAATACTTTTTGTATACCTAATATCACTTTACCCATATAAATAATCTAGTTAGCACAACAAGCTATTATTTGACCTGTGGTTTTTGCTCTATACCTTAGGGCTAATCCCAAGTGTACCAGAAAGACAATACTAGACAACAAGATCCAGCAAAGATCTTCATTCTAATACAACAAATCATTTATCAGTCAATAAATCTCAACAAAAGCCAACAAAAACATTCAACATTTTGATTTCTTTAGCTTTTGAATTTCATTAACACTGCAAGTGGCAACAAATACCCTCCATGACCTGTGGTAAAACGATATGCACCAGGAAACAAATTGAAAGTTATGTTTAATCTTTTTACATTTAGAAAATGTTCCATAAGCAGAAAAATTTGTACCATAGGGAACTACTGTCATTCAAATCATTAAAATGTCTCATTTCACACTTGTATATACAAAAAAACACACACACACACACACACTTATTTTTGTACACAAATGCAATTTTATAGCAACATTACTCAATGAAAATTGAGTTCTTTATGTAACACAAATATACAAGTACATAGATAGTTTATTTTTTCTTTTATCACTAATCACAGTCTTCAACATCATATTCTGTTCATAATTTGAACAGCCTTGTAAGGTTCTCAATAGTAAATATAAAATCATGTCAAAATCTAACATGTTTTCATAAATAACACGCTATTGGCCCATAGTAAAGAGTTCCTGATGAAAATACCTTTGTCAAACCAATACACTGCTTCTCTTTCACAACTATCTACGAATAACTTAAACAAGAAAGTACTTTTGTGTAAATAGTTTTCTTTTAAAACACAGCACCATGACTACACTTAAGAAGGTACTCAAGTCTTTGCGAGTTCATTTTGACACAATGCCAAAAAGTAAATAAATATTTTGGTGACTAAAAATCAATTGTGTTTCAAGATTTACAATCACACACTCAGACTCACACGTTAAAAGAATGAAAAACAAACTTTGATATTTTACATTTCCTAGGGTGGTGGAACCAACTGTGTACACGATAGTTATAAACATTAAGTGAATAAAATATGTCACATAATTAATAGGTGGGAAAAAGATAAAAATACTAGCTTCTTGTTTCATAATAACCAATTCATTTAAACTCAAGAGGCCATAGTCAACATGGGCAGGACCATGTTTCTTATGAAAGTTGTAAACAGACTAATTTTCAAATGCTTCTGTGGTTTTCAAATTCACAGAAAATGACTTGTATTTCAGTTTATAATGTATGCAATTCGTTCTAAAAACCAAATTTAAATAATTGCCAACTACTTCCCCCCTCAATAACATATGATCTTTCAAATATTTATGTTCATTATTGAATGACCTTCAAACTAGCAGTGATTTCCACTGAAAAGAGAAAAATATGCTATAAACTGGTTCACCCAATACAAAAATTCTGAGTATTAAGAATAAAATTCCAACAAACTAACTTCTTATGATTGATGGTTAGGAAAATACCACCAGACATTCTGAAGTAATGAACAAGAAAGGCATGCATGCCTACAATCCTCTTCCTTTCCACATGAGTTCAGTACGATATGTATGTAAAGTCTTAAAGAAAAGGACATAGCTACAGTAAATATAAATATTTACAACATTACTGGAACCAAGCTCAGACAACACACAAGATCCAACATGTACTAATATTTAGCAACTTGTTCTCAAGTTTAACATAACTTAAAATACACAAAATATTCTGTATGCTGCACAAACATGTTGGCTACCATCCTAATTGAAAAGTTACCCCTGGAGCTAAAAATAATGCCCAATCTCCATATTCTATACTGATGGAGAACTATATTTCTAGAATTCATGGACAACTGTTGATGTAAATTTTGGAAATCATCCAATCTAAATGAATCTCTACAGAATCTGTATGTAATACCCCATTAAAATGTTACAAAGCAGTATCATTAACTACAATGACAAAAAGACACAAAATAGAAGCAAAAGGACTGTGATCTGTGTTATACTGTACTATCTCCAATAAACATAGCAATTTTTTTTTTTCTGAGAATGAAAAGTTCTTTTCATCAATACCTGAATTATGTTATAACCACTATTATAAAAGGAAAAGTGAATTTTGCTCATAAAAAAATAATATTAATATAGCAGTAAACTGTGTACATTTCCATAACCTAACATAATCATAAACTGACAAAAACAAAGTCAATATGTTAACATTTCTATTATTTTGAATGTCCTTTTCTTCCTCATATGACAAGCTTGCTAGTATACGTCTCATTTGTAATATCAGAACGGACAGGAAAACTTAAACTTTAGAGAACTGTATTGCACCAAGACAAATAGGCCTATGGGCATAAACTCTTCAACCAGATTTTTAATAACCCATGCCTAAAGGATTGTTGTAACTTATATATGCCTTGTAACTAACTTTAAGTGGTGGTGATTCTTGTTTTAAGAGGAAGTACAAATCCATTCTCTACTAACTCTAGTCGGAAGAAAAATGGAAGAGATCTAACACTTTGAAGAATGAAGGAATCTGGAAAAGAAAGGAAACGATGTGAAAATGAAGGTTTTCCTAGGCCTTGCGAACCTAATACTGTCAGGGTCAGAAACAAATAAAGAGTTGACCACGGGACAGGAAAAATGAAGGCAAGGAGCCTGACACAGGTAAGTGGAAGCTATAATAATAATAATAATAATAATAATAATGCTATTTGCTTTATGTCCCACTAACTACTTTTACGGTCTTCAGAGATGCCGAGGTGCCGGAATTTAGTCCCACAGGAGTTCTTTTACGTGGCAGTAAATCTACCGACACGGGGCTGTCGTATTTGAGCACCTTCAAATACCACCGGACTGAGCCAGGATCGAACCTGCCAAGTTGGGGTTAGAAGGCCAGCGCCTTAACCGTCTGAGCCACTCAGCCTGGCGTAAGTGGAAGCAAACTAAGATAAATATTCCAAGACTATTGACATGGCAAGTAATAATACACAGATCCACACCAATTTGTTGGAAAATGAATTTAATCTCCAGTTTTTCGATGCACTACCTTTTTTTGGCCAGCACTCTTTAATAATTCCTGAAGTTAATATATAAAGTACGGTACAAGTTTAATTGGTGAACTAAATGTGAATATAAAGTTCACTTCAAATGCTACAATCACAAACTTACTGAACAACTGGATCTTCACTCTTTATTGTTAAGGTTTTTCTTACAGAGTACTCCAAAATTACATTTTTACTCCTCCTTTTCTAATGAAATGAAATGGCGTATGGCTTTTAGTGCCGGGAGTGTCTGAGGACAAGTTCAGCTCGCCAGATGCAGGTATTTTTTTTATTTGACTCCCGTAGGCGACCTGCACGTCGTGATGAGGATGAAATGATGATGAAGACAACACACACAGCCAGCCCCCATGCCAGAGAAATTAACCAATTAAGGTTAAAATTCCCCAACCTGCCGGGAATCGAACCCGGGATCCCTGTGACCAAAGGCCAGCATGCTAAGCATTTAGCCATGGAGCCGGACTCCTTTTCTAATAATAACTACATACATCAGAAACCAAACAGAGTACACACAATGCTGCAAGAATACAGGTGCAGCCCTTATGTGGCCCTAGCCTTATGCACGTCACTCGGTACCTCGGTCTATGGGGTTACTCGACATATGGCAAAGCAAGACGTATACTGGATCAATACTGGGCTTTTTCAGCTTAAATTCAGAGTTATTATTCCGTAAAGCAAGCAACCTTGCAATTATTTTACTCAGTTAATATCAACTTCACTTTCATATTCCCAACTTAAAAATGTTGACAGAAAAAGAAATCACCTCTTCTTATCACCAAAACAATGGTAGTGAACTAAGTAAAATTTACATTAAACCACTCATCATGAAGGAGTAGGAATATATTTCCATGCATGAAGCTGCTTCAATTCTGTGATGACTTTCAACTAAGAATGGGAAATTAATGTGTTTTCCAACAGGCCTAACTTTTATAACTAATAAATGAGTGTAAGATTTCATACCTTTCCTTATTCTAACTGTAGCATAACTCGAAATATTGCAGTGCAAGAATGTCCACCTTAATTCGCGAATACCATCTATCTCTAATAGCAAAGCCTTAGCCCATGAAGATTGAATGCAAGAGCTAAAAGGCTTGGAGCACAATGATGTTGCTTCACTTATAGGATATCTGCAGATTTATCTGCGAAGTTAGTGTCTTGGCGGATACAAACTGTATGCCAGTGTGAATAATTTTGCTGATAATTTCTCAATAACAATGTTTATTGACTTAAACTCAGGTATACTCTTACTTTTGCTCATAGTTAGGCGACCCTTGACATTGGCATGGGAGAATGGTGATATATAGAGCCTTGTGACCATGAAGCTGTAAATCTGATCTAAACCTAACTGGCTTCTGCTTGCAATTGGTGAAAGGAACAAAGGTCAATACGTCGGTAGTTGTCGCAAGAGAAAATCCCTCATAAACCTGTGAGTAGGGGTTATGGTGCCAGGTGTCAGACCTATAGTATTACGTTACCAGATCTATCCGTTTTTATATTTTGGGTGTAATATCATCATCATCATCATCTGTTTACCCTCCAGGTTCGGCTTTTCCCTCGGACTCAGCGAGGGATCCCACCTCTACCGCCTCGAGGGCAGTGTCCTGGAGCTTCAGACTCGTGGTCGGGGTACACAACTGGGGAGAATGACCAGTACCTCGCCCAGGCGGCCTCACCTGCTATGCTGAACAGGGGCCTTGTGGAGGGATGGGAAGATTGGAAGGGATAGGCAAGGAAGAGGGAAGGAAGCGGCCGTGGCCTTAAGTTAGGTACCATCCCGGCATTCGCCTGGAGGAGAAGTGGGAAACCACGGAAAACCACTTCGAGGATGGCTGAGGTGGGAATCGAACCCACCTCTACTCAGTTGACCTCCCGAGGCTGAGTGGACCCCGTTCCAGCCCTCGTACCACTTTTCAAATTTCGTGGCAGAGCCGGGAATCGAACCCGGGCCTCCGGGGGTGGCAGCTAATCACGCTAACCACTACATTGGGTGTAATATACTGGACGTAAATACTTATATTATCCGCGGATGCGGATGAGGAAATACAGTTGCAGATGTTGTTTTGTATATCCGTGTGAGGCTCTACTTATAGGGTACATGAAGTACATGCAAGTGAATTATGTAAAGTAGCCAGTGTCCACTAAAGGATTAATGTAAAATCTCGTTATCTCCTTGTTATTAAGAACAGAACTTTACAGGACTAAGGGTTGGTTATAAACAGCAGTGCCTTCTAATAATTCTCATTTCAGCTGATTCTGAGAGTGTAGATCTTTCGTACACCCTACAAAAAATGTACAGCATATTTCTTCAGACAGAAAAATACAAACAACTCTGTAGTGCTGGGTTAAGATTTTTTAATTCAACATGGAAAAAGCACTAGTATGTCTAATAAGTACTGCACATTCAACAAAAAAATTAGATCAATTATATCAAGGAAAATCAGAATTTATGAGAAATTCCCCTATAAGTAAGAAATGTAATATTTTGCTCGTGCAAATTTTGTGCATATTGAGGAAATGAAATGTCGTATGGCTTTTAGTGCCGGGAGTGTCCGAATACATGTTCAGCTCGCCAGGTGCAGGTCTTTCGATTTAACGCCCGTACGCGACCTGCGCGTCGTGATGAGGATGAAATGATGATGAAGCCGGCACATACACCCAGCCCCTGTGCCAGAGAAATTAACCAATGATGGTTAAAATTCCCGACCCTGCCCGGAATCAAACCCGGAACCCCTGTAACCAAAGGCCAGCATGCTAACCATTTAGCTATGGAGCCGGGCATTGAGGAAACATGTGTAATCCTTTGACATACAAACTCCAATCTTTTTACAATTATCTGAACTCGTGAAACATTGTGAATTTCATATTATCTAACAATAGTATGTTTTTGCAAAAAAAATAAGTGATTTTTGAAGCAATTAGCAAAACAGTATGAGCAAAATTTCCAATTTGAAAAATTTAATAGATTTTTTTCTATAGTACTGAGTTAGTGCTCAACTATCAGTTCGTAGATTGCAACTCAATAATATCAAAATTTATAATCACTGGTTGAAGGAAGATCAAACTGTGCGATACTGACATCATAACCAGCTTTTGTTTGCTGCCTGCTACAGAGAAAGCGTGTGCATGGATAGAGCCATTCTATTGTGTATATTTGGAACTCTACAAAATGTCTACCCATAAAATATCTGCAAAAGATAGAGCTTTCCAGTATGAAAACCATGGGTTTAATAACACAGATAAATAATGTGTAAAATCTGTAACTGTCAGGTGTTGTGGGAAAGAAAAGATTCCATCTCTGAAACATGTTATGGCATTCAATTCTTGCAAACAAAGCAAAATATCTCACGTTCAGACATCAATTACCACGTGTTTTAACAGTGTGTAAAGCAAAATGAAAAACAGTGATATCATGGGAAATGTGTAGTAGAGGCATTTTTAAAATTGCAAACACATCAATTTCAAAAATGGAAAATGGTGACATTGATCATGTATGAACTCAATTACGGTAACTCAAACAAGGGAAGGCTTATTTAATTTATATCATTGTAAGTTTATTTTACATAAATTCACTGTTCAATAAGTCCGACTCATTGGCTGAATGGCCAGCATACTGGCCTTAGGTTCAGAGGGTCCCGGGTTCGATTCCCAGCCAGGTTGGGGATTTTAACCTTCAATGGTTTATTCCAATGGCTCGGGGGCTGGGTGTTTGTGCTGTCCTCAACATCCCTGCAACTCACACACCACACAAAACACTATCCTCCACCACAATAACACGCAGTTACCTACCTACACAGGGCAGATGCCGCCCACCCTCATCGGAGGGTCTGACTTACAAGGGCCGCACCTGGCTAGCAATAGCCATACAAAATTGAACTGTTCAATAAGAACACCAGATTTGTTTGTTCTGTGCAAACTTTTCATTTTTTACAGGTCAGATTACTGTACATAATCTACATATTCAGTGTAATATTAATAGTCATGAGATATTTACGTGTTTTAACAGTATGAAAAAGAAAACCAGTAAATAACTTGGGAAACATATAGTGAACCAATTTTGAAGCCAGAAAATGAACGGGTGAAATTGTTCGTGTATGAATTCATACAAGGTAAGATTTAATTTCATTTACTGTAAGTTAATTGACTTAAATTCACTGTTTAATAGGAACACAATTTCATAAAATTTGTGGATTTTTCATTTTATACTTATTTTCAAAAATATTAATATGTGCCAAGGTTATCAGAGAAAAGTATATTCCAGCAATGATGAATGAAAAGGTGAAAGAAATTAAGAGCAAACTTCCACGAAAAAAACTGGTGGTGTATTTTGATGAAACCACAAAAAATGTGAAGAATCTATTTTTGTTGTCACATTTAAAGCAATAAAGGCTTCAGCTGCTGTGGAAGTAATTGTCGGTGACACAGACTTGAAACAGCAGATTCAAAACCCTGCTCTAGAACTATCCGAATAGTCTGAAAAATTACATCCAATTTGATGACAATCAGTGTGAAAGACAAAACTGAAGTAAAGGCATGCAAGATTGACCCTGCAATGCATGTGCCGCTAGATATCAACACTGATGGCGTAACTCTTTAAGTTTGTGAAGAAATTCAAGTACCTGGGTAGCACTATAAAATCTAGAAACCAGCTAGATGTGGAAATTAACGGTTGAATCAGTGCAGTAGTAGCAGTTTCTTTCAGGAAGCTTAGCCGGTACATCCTGTCGTCCCATAACCTGCAGCTACAAACAAAACCGACTGTGTACAAAGCTCTTATACTCCCACCTCTTCTGTATGCTTCTGAGACTCAATGTCCCTATCAATGACATTTCAGAATGTTAGATCGCTTCCACCTGTAATGTCTCAGATCAATCGTGCGCATCGAGTGGAATGATTATGTCAGAAATACTGATGTACTTCAAAGGTCAAACTTATCAGGTGTGAGACACTGTTGTGTGATCCGAATGCAAGACCACCAACTACCTAAATTATCTTGTATGGTGAGTTACAGGATGTGAGGAAAAAAAGGTTGGAGGACAGACACTTTGGTTCAAAGATGTCCAATATAGTTGGTCCATTATTGGACATTATAAATTTTCCAGCTAACTCATTCCTGGTTGCCAGCATTTCGCCCCAGCGTGCTAAGTTGGGCTCATCAATTGGTAAATAGCACACCTACCAAGACACATAGCGAGTACATACATAGTGCATTCGGAACAAATATTTCACGTTCCCTATAGGAATGAATATGTTTATCATCAAAGATGTCCTGAAGCAGCATATGAGTCACTGCAAACAACGTAGTGTTGACCATGAGCATTTGGCTTGTGATTGTTCCAAATGGCGTCACATGAAACTTATTACAAGTAAAACTTATCCTTGATATCTATGGCTAACATGAAACTTAAGCAAACTGAAGTTTACGAAAAGGAGTGCCTGCAGATACTTGATAAAAAACAGAATGAAATGAAGAATAGTCAGAAATGGAAGATCACATACACCTATAATGCGAACGAGATTCTTCAATGCACCATCTATCACCATCTCCTATGAACAAAAATTGGGTTCAGTGGACATGCTTGAGCTCAGGACAGAAATAGAAATGACACTGCGCAGTAGTCGTTGGGGTCGGATATGGCTAGGCGTGCGCGTTGTGCACACACACGTAAGCACTCGGAAGATTTTCTGCCAGTTGTCTAAAGTGAAGTCTGCATTTTAGAATATGTAGAAACAAAAGCATTTCTTCAGAAAGTTTCTGGACAGTGTACACCACTATTTCCCAGGCCCATTCTCACAAGGCGATCATCTTGGTATGAATCAGGGGTATGTCTTGCAGAACATGCAAGAGATGTGGGCGAGTGTCTCTCTCTGACTTTTTAAAATACATGTTGCTTTATGTCGTCCGATGTAATAGGAAAGGGCTAAGAGAGGGAATGAAGTGGTCGTGGCCTTCATCAAGGCATTTGCCTGGTGAGAAATAGGAAACCACGGAAAACCATCTTCAGGCCTGCCACAGTGGGGTTCGAAACGACTATCTTGCAAGCTCACAGCTGCGCGCTCCTAAATGCAAAGCTAACTCACTCGGTATGTAAGAAATGTGGTGACATTCCTGAAAAGTGAGGAAGTTGGTGGGCAAAACACTTGAGTTGATTTTCTTCAGAATATTAAGGAAGATGAATTAATTTCTGCTGCAAAAGAGTCTTCTTTTGTAAGGGGAAGTGGGTAGTAGCATTGTTAACCAAATTAAATTTTCTACAAGACCAATCCTAATCTAATGTCTTGTTTCTGGAACGTTGCCTAAGACAGACAGAACAATCAATCAAGGTTGCTGCATCTGGGTATCATAGGAGACAAAGGAAACGAAAACCTGACACCTTTAAGAAGTGATGATCCTACATAAATTGCACAGATGACTGTTGATGGAAATCTTGTAAGAACTGTACAAACTGTAAAATATCTGCAGTTCTGTTCAAATCTAAGAGATACTGTGGTGATAACAGACTACAATGAACTGCACAGTACTGAAGAACAAACTTAGATGTGATAAAGAAATGGACATGATTTTCATGTCGCAAGGAATGACCATAAACTATGCTGATTTTGCATAATCTGTGCTAAAAACGATAATGATCCCATGTGCAATTTCAGATTATGGTTGCTTTTTCTCATATTACAATAATGTTTAGACAACAGAAAACATCAGTTTTTTTCTGAAATGTATTTTGAGAGCTAGATTTTGAAAATACCAAAAAGTTCAATTGAAAGCACCACTTTTCCCATTTTAAAGTCCTACTTTCTGCACTTCTAACTCAGTCTCTACCTATAAGTTCAAGTATAGCTATAAGTGGTGGTGGTGATTATTGTTCTAAGAGGAAGTCCTCCACATCAACAATTACCAAGACATCTGGCACTAAAAAAAAAAAAAGCAACAGAGCAGTTTTCAGTAGGTGAAAGGGCTATCCTAAAAAAGCTTGCAAGTACCACTGCACATTTAAAGTAACTAAGCATAAGTGAAAAGTGGACCTAGAAGTGTTAGTCCACACCCAAATTAAATTTATAGAAATTTGGGACCCATGTTTACTGGAATTGCCATTTCATAACACAAATTTAATATTATCTGAAGTTCTGTACACAATTTACTGTGTTAGAAAAATATTAAGGGGTTTTCTTAGGATCACAAGTCTACAAGAAAGTAAAACTTCCACAAAGGAGTACAGGAAATGTATTTATAAAATGTCTGGGGCAGTAAGGAGAAGTAAGTTGATGGGTTCCCTGTAGACCTACTATCCTTGGTAGAAATACAACATATTGCATCTTATAGTGCATACCAACAGGCATACCTAACAACTCACAACCAGAGGCTTAACTTTAAAGAGCTAATTATTAATAATTATTCTTCTCTATGCGCCCCTTTGTCTTTTATGTCTTAAATCATGCCATCTTAAAACAGGAAAACCCCATTAGCACAGTCTTCAATGGATCGCATGTTAACATCCCAACGATGGAATTGTGAAATCACAATTCTAGATTAATGTTCTTATTATTGAATATGGGATGCCTAATGAATTGGAGAGTTTCTTCTGATTCAGAACGATGTTTTCATCATCTTTTTTAAAGTATTCTTTATTGATCTGACAAAGAGAGTGCTTTTCGTTTAACACTCATTTTAATAACACAGCCACATCAATACATCAAGGACAGCATGAAATGACGAGCAAAATTTTCCAGAACTATTCTGTTATGAGTGCACGTAATGGGACCAATACTTTGCAAAGCCAGCAAGTAAAGGGTGGAAGACCTTACAGATTAACGTCCCTAGCAAGAATGTGCAACAAAAATTCAACTTTTCTTCCAACCATTGCTGAAAACGAATTGAAAATATTGCACAAATGAGGAGTAACAGGCAGGATTAAATTTTAAAAGCTTTATACAGGATGTGTAGGGACCCGAGAAAAATCATGGATTATGTGCGATAGTGTATTGAGCACGGGGGTATTATTAGGGTTTCACCATATTTTATTACCACAAGTTTTCAACAGTCTCACAACCTGTTTATAATAAATATCACGATGTAATAAAGAGTATAAAGCAAATCAGATTCACATAGGAAAGGACACTGCATTTAAACTGAATGTCGAGAAAACATAAAGAAGGTGAAATTCAACATGAGTTTAGCAAGTCTGTGGTTATGATTGTTGATCTCAAGAACAGGTAAACTGGCCTTGTTCAGCACATTTATTTTTACTCTCTCACATTCCTCAGTCCTTTTGCTCTTAACCAGATATTTTATCACTGCAAAAGAGATCTATATAAACAAAGTGACATCAATGATTACATACAATCCTATACATTTTATTCTAATCTGAAGTATTCCACAGGGATACACCAAGTTTAGAGCCAAAACAAATATTTGGTACCTTCATCTGATGGAATATCACAATCAATTAAAATAATCTAGAAACAACATCTACATTTGCATGTCAACAGCTTTGATGAGTTCTGCCAACTTCCCTGTCATAAAGTTCAATAAAAGAAGGTAAACAAACTGGTTTTTCAATGAAAACTTAATAACTGGAACATTTTGCACACGTACAAAACAATAAAGTACAATGCACTAGAAAACAGCTTGCAACTACTCGATGATACTTGGAGAGTACTAGCTCTAAAGGAACTCCTGTTATTACTATACACACAGAAGTAGTGAATTCAACCCATTCATTATTCCTTCACGCATAAAAAATGTATACATAACCTTTCTATCTCATATCCTATTCAAAAGTAATAGATCAAAAATTTTAAAAACCCATAAATTTACATAGAAAACTGATTCAATAATCTGTCCAGTATAATGTACCTCCCAGTCTGTGATCACATGGCCACTAGTTCTATGATTCGGGTTTATTGTCAACATAAATTCAACTTCTCATTACATTAGGGAACAGAACACATCCAATTATATAAATTGTTCCATTCTCTTTAAGATGTATCCATTCTTTACCCCACACTGCAACCTGCCTTTTGACCATATTGTTAAGGCATCAAGTCTATATGGTCCAGCAACATGATTAGCCAGTTCGAGACCCACTGGTGTAATTGTAAAACTCTCCACGGGGTTCATATAGAGTGAGGACATAGGACACTGTTGATAGTGATATGTCCATCAGATTGGGACATAAAGCCCTCATTCAGACACCTTGGTATTATTCCAGTACTGAGACTGGATTTCATCTCCCACTACCTCATTAACACAAAGGTGTGCAAGGTGTGCAGCTTGACCATGGGTGTCAACTAGAAAGACCTAAACCAAGCTTCACCATACACCATACAACATTAATCACTCCACATAGGAAAGAATGTATGGAAATTTCATCATATCAAAACAAACTATTCCACAAAATTCGATGAGTGTATACTTATTAGTTATTTAGAATATTTACAGATTCAAAACAGTTTTCCTCTGCTACTACAGTATGTATTATACTCACTAACATTACTTTTTTTTAAACAAGGTTAAATATAATTATGTTAGTACAGTAAGGCCTGTTTTAAACTGACCCTCTATTAAGCGGAAACTTGCCTTTGACGGAAAATTATAATTTGCTTACTATTTGCTTTACGTCGCACTGACACAGATAGGGCTTATGGCGATGAAGGGATGGGGAAGGGTTAGGAGCTGGAAAGGAAGTAACTGTGGCCTTAATTAAGGCACAGCCCCAGCATTTGCCTGGTGTGAAAATGTGGGAAACCAGGGAAAAACATCTTCAAGGCTGCTGACAGTGGGATTCGAACCCACTATCTCCCAAATACAAGGTGATAACTACGTGACCTAAATCGCGCAGCCACTTATTCGGTGCGACCAAATCATCCCATTTGCCTTGAGTTGGGCATAAAATGTAATGTAAACCACCCTGGATTAAGTGGAAACTGAAACCAAAATGTGCCCTTAAACAGAAAAATTTCCATTCCACCTAGTGGATCATTTAGCAATATTTTAATCATTCTATACAGGCTAGATAGTCTGCAATGCAAGGACAGATACTATGTACAATACAGTACATTTTGTATTTCCCAGTTTCTTTCTTACAAGGATTAACTGCTGGGTATTTTCTTCGACCAATTGGACCACCTGGACGATATTCTCTCCGTAGAGTACTCCATAAACAGCTGTTTGGAATTCATCCCCTGTAGTTCAGTACATCATCTGTTCTCACAACAGGAAAAAGAAGAAGAGGAGAAAGATGACAACACTGAGTTTGAATAAGAAGTGACTAAGCAAAGACTTCTCAGGTTGCTGGCAGAAGTTTAAAGGAGTTGCAGAAATTTGCTTTAAGATAGAATGATTCAGATTTATGTGATTTCAGGGGCTAAGTTTTAGTGGAAAGTCAGGCAATCAAGAATAAGACCATTTCAATTCAAAAATTTCAGCTCGACTGCTAGAGAATGTAAAGCTGGCTTCAGACCTGGAAGAAATTGCGCTGACCAAATTTTTGCATTGACCTCTCATATTGAAAATGGATTTGAGAATCGGAAGATTAGTATGGCTGTCTTCTTAGACTTATCAGCAGCCTATGATACTGTCTGGCGAGAAGGGCTTCTGCTAAAACTTATCTCTGCCATCCCCTGTGTCAAGCTTACTAATCTCATTGGCAATATGATTAGCAACAGAAACTTTCAGATCTTTTCGGATGATGCAGTAAGCAAAACCTACAAACTGAATGATGGACTTCCACAAGGATCTGTTCTGGCACCCTTACTTTTCAACCTCTATACTGCTGACTTACCAGCAACTAAGTCCAGGAAATTTATTTACGCAGATGATATACTACTGGTTAGCCAAACACCAAGTTTTCCAGAAGCTGAACAAATTCTTACAGCAGATCTAGAAAAGCTAGATACATACTTCCAAAAGTGGTGTCTCCGTCCAAATCTCCAAAAGACTGTTGTATCTGTGTTTCATCTCAGAAATAAATTTGCCAACTACAAGCCTTCAATAACATTCAGAAATCAATCCTTACAACACTGTCCCTTCCCAAAATATTTAGGTGTCACATTAGACAGATCCCTAACATATAAACATCATATTAACAACACAGCCGCCAAGATTAAAAGTCGGAATAATATTCTTCAAAAATTAGCCGGCACATCTTGGGGCGCAAACAACCAAGTGTTGAGATCTACTGCTCTAGCTCTTTGCTATTCAGTTGCTGAATACTGCGCTTCAATTTGGCTGAACAGTGCTCATACTGCGAAGATTGATGCTCAACTAAATCAAACAATGCGCATCATAACCGGTTGTATTCGCTCTACAAACGTGGCCTGGCTGCCTACACTCAGTAATATTCCTCCGCCTTGCTTAAGAAGGTCTGAAGCTCTTCTAAAACTGTGGAAGAAGACCAGCCAGGACTCCAACCTCCCCGTTCACCAGGATATTACTCAACCTGCCCCTCCTCGACTTAAGTCTAGATCTCCACCCTGGCGCACTGCACTTACACTGGAAGAATCTGGGTTCTTCATCACGAACGCCAGGTTACACCAATGGCAGCAGTCTTCTGTTCCCAATCAACATCTTGTGACTCTACCTCATGTTCAACCTCCTGGATTCCATCTACCCAGACGTCAATGGAGGACTCTAAACAGGATAAGAGTCAATCAAGGAAGATGCGGCTATACGCTTTATAAATGGGGCTGGCAGAAGTCTTCTGGGTGTGATTGTGGAGCTACCTCACAGACCATCCACCACGTAATTGCCGAGTGTCCACGGAGAGCATTTCAAGGTCCTTTGGAGGACATTCATAACGCAACTGAGGAGGCCTTGAAATGGATCAATGGACTTGATTTGGAACTATAGGCTTCTGCTTGTATATATTGTGTATATATTGTATACTTATTTATATAATCTATCTGTGCACATCATACGATAAATAATAAATAGTACTGGAAAGAAAAGGGGTCACCGGGTGAGATGGCCTTGCAGTCAGGGGCGCACAGCTGTGAGCTTGCATCCAGGAGATAGTGGGTTTAAGTTCCACTGTCAGCAGCCCTGAAGATGGTTTTCCATTTTCACACCAGGCAAATGCTGGGGCTATACCTTAATTAAGGCCACAACCGCTTCCTTCCCACATTTAGGCCTTTCCTATACCATTGTCACCATAAGACTATCTGTGTCGGTGCAATGTAAAAAAAATGTCAATTAATGTACTCCACAAAATTAGGCATGTTCCTAATTACCATGTGTGAAAAAACAGAGAATGTACACAGGAACCATCTTCAGCAAAAACATTTCCTGGTGCCTTACAATTCCATTGAAGACAGATTTTACTCTATACTGCACTAACATTTTAATTCCCCTTCCCCCACCCACCCCTTGTCAAAACATTGATTTGAATTCTGAATCTTAAATACAAGAGACCAAACTGGAGAAGAAGACAGATCAAATCAGGACGTTGATCATCGATAAATCATTGATGAGAGGAAAGAGATGTTGCTTCAACATCTATAATATTGAGCGTAACGGTAAGTAAATATTTATTGTGCTAAACATCATTATTTAACATCACTTACTGTACTAGTATCTAATAGAACCAATCAACTAATAAAATATTAAAATATAAGCTATTGTGATTATAACTGAGTCAACTGTTAAAAATACCTTGGCTAACCTGAAGCAATAAAAAATTAATGCCCAATTATGCCCTGATTGTATAAACGATCAAGGTCAATCAGCAGAGCTCATTAAACTGTTCACAAGCAAACTGAATATCTGACAAGAATGAAACACTAATTGCTTTCAGAAATGACAAAACTTATTCCAGACCAACTTATGTTAACCTTCAGTGAAGTATAAACCACTGATCTATGAACTAAAAGAAGAAAAGGAACTTCAAACACATTTAACTCAACATCTGCAAGTTTCTGTAAAAATGTCAACAACTCCAAACAACTACAGAAGAAAAATTACTGCCATGTCATAGCAGAAAATAATTCAGCATGATGTAACAGGCAGGTATAAAGAGTTTAATATCAATTTCTCTACTGTTAACCAGAAATATTTCTGTGATAATTAGGAATAAATATCAATAAGTTGCAATTCTAAATGAAATGAGTAGTTCACACTTAAACAAGTACAAACATAAATCAAGACTTTGCTCGCAAACTGGAAACTGTTAAATGCACGACTTAAATGATGTAATAAGAGTATTGTGAAATATAAAGGTATAATGAAAGGAGTTATTAGCTCTAAATACATACTGCAGAGAAGCTATTCAGTATGTTAAATTGAAAACAGTAATTTTGCTTTCACCTATACAAAAAATGGAATCAATTTTACTTCCTGCAAATTCAAGACAAGCATTTCCTAATTCTGAACTTAATCAGAAGAATTAAAACCTGAAAGCAATATTCTCTTTGCCCTTTTAAGTTTAATAAAGAGGGATAATAAAAAAAATTAAGTTTCAATTTTTATTTTAATGAATCTAATTTACTCAAAAGTAACCGTGGAATACTGAGCGTCATTTCAAGTATTTGACTCCCGTATGGTCCACGATGTTGCAAACAATAGAAAACTAAATTATTTGACCTTTAGATATAGTTTCTCTCAATGTAGCATTTGTTTTTCTCAATTTCAGACCAGAAAAATGCTGATAAGGGATATACGCGCTATCGAGTCTAGAGGAGATCTTTATAGAGAAAGCAAACCAACCAGACAGAGGACAGCCTCTCACTTCCCAAGGGTTATCAAACTCTTCCATAATGTATGGTGTCAAAGCTAATGAGAGCTGTAAATATTTATTTTTTACTGGAATGGACAATATTTTTCAGTGTGGTGAGGTATTACCAGAGTGAAGTCCGACTCGTTGGCTGAATGGCCAGCGTACTGGCCTTCGGTTCAGAGGGTCCCGGGTTCGATTCCCGGCCGGGTCGGGGATTTTAACCTTCATTGGTTAATTCCAATGACCCGGGGGCTGGGTGTCTGTGCTGTCTCCAACATCCCTGCAACTCACAAACCACACATAACACTATCCTCCACCACAATAACACGCAGTTACCTACACATGGCAGATGCCGTCCACCCTCATCGGAGGGTCTGCCTCACAAGGGCTGCACTCGGCTAGTAATAGCCACACGAAATTAAACCAGAGTGAAAGCATTCTGAAATGTAACACTGAACCTTTCTTTTCCAGACTTCAGTAACAATTGGTTAATAATGAAGGAATAAAATGGAAAATTTACAAGTCAGCCTGAGTCACGGGGCTGCCTATTTAAGGCAGTCAAGACAGGCTCGATTCACCCAGAAGGGCGTTGGTTCAATTCCCCGTCAGGACATCGAGAAATTTGGAAACAATACTTCCACTTCTGCAGTACCAGGGCAAAAGGGGCTGGATGTAGAGCTAATTACTCTATCCCACTTGCTGCAAAGGTTACAGATAGTGGAAGCCTTCTACTCCTCCAAGGGTTTTAACCCATGGTTGGTGTGGCATGATCTCTTGTTCTGGGTTTTGCAACACTGCTATTTATTTTTCTGACTGTTAAGAGTTCAGAAGTTGTACATTGTTGTTACTCTCTCAGTTGTGACCCTGCACATGCAGCTCATACTGCCAGTTGCAGGAAAGCGACCATTGTGACGAGACACTGTGACATGGCCCCCGAGGACAGCCATAATGTGCATGCTGTGATCAGTGTAGTGACCAAGTAACGTGTACATTTTTATTGTGCCTTGTTTCTGGTGGTGTTCCATTTTCACATTTAAAATATAATTCATTCCAATCTAAATTCAACCACGTTTTTAAGTAAAATGAAATTCCATTCTTACCACTCACAATTTAATTAGTAAAATAAAAATACTGGTTTCAGAGAGTAGTGGGGACTGTTGTTTAAGAGGAAGTGCAACTGGGCATCCAGCCTCTATTAACATTAACTGGAAGGAAAATGGAAGAGGGTCAACACTTCGAAGAATGAAGGTATCAGTAAAAAGAAAGGGTGGGACCACGAAGGATGTGACAATTAAAGACTTCCTACCCTCACAAACCTAATACCATCGGAGTCAGAAGAGTTGACCAAGGAAGGTCACAAAGGAAAGAGCAAAGCGAGGAACCTGACACAAGTAGAAACAATGCCAGGCTCGCTAGGGGAACTGTGGTCACCAACCCACACTCCCAAGTTGGGAGGCTTCAGAGACTGCCCAAACTAAGTATGTTTCATTATTTTGCCACACTTAACGCAAGGTCAATAGCTTTCTTTGTATCACAACTACTGTAAATGTCAGCTTTTCTAGCTGTATCTACCTCTGGTTTAGATTTCCTTGGCAGCCAGTAAGTTCCTACACCGGGAGCTTCATTTTCCTAAACTACCACTCGACTCTCATCCCATTAACAATCGTCACCCAATACAACACATGCCGTATAACTTCTTTGGTTGTGGAATTGCCAAATATGACGTAAGTCATATAGATGCAGCTGTTCTGTTAACTCAATAGACAGCACCCATGTGTGTTTTAGATGCCTTGGTTATGCTTAGGAATGTTTAAGGCATCGAGAAATTCTGTTTTGTGAGGTTGTCAAACATGTTTAACTTTGTAAATACAGTTTATTTATGCAAGTGTAAACTCTGTGACTGTTAAGGTTAGGAAATGTGTTTCATGTTTGAAGGAAGGTGATATATTCCGATTATTCAATGATTTGGATTCCGATTGCTAATGGACTGTAACAATTCCAGTGATAAATATTTAGTGGAAAAATGCATCAAAGTGAAAGTAAAAATGAAGGAGAATGTGGTACTGAAGATGATGGTGGTTACTCCAGTGTGAATGAAAGTTTTGAATGGTGTAATGTAGATGCAGTGCCTAATATTCTAGTGCTTACACACCAGGAAAGCATGCTGAGGATACCTACAAATTTTGGCAAGTTTCTGATAATCAGTTTCCATGTACTTTTGTTTACCAAAATGACTGGTAAGTAGGTTTAGTAGTAAGCATGTCCTATTTGGCAATGAATGTGTTAAGTAGACATCTTGCTAAAAAAAAAAGTATCCAACTGAACAGATAAAAAAACACCTGTTCTTTATGTGAAAATTCTGCAAGTTCATTGATTTTTTAATTATCCAGGAACTTCTTTTCTGGTGATTTAACCTCACACTAACAAATCAAAGGCTTCTGGCAGCACAAGGATTAAAAGGTATGGGCTGTGGCCTGAATTGATGCTGGTTTGAAAATGAGAAACCACGGAAAACTATCTTCAGGGCTGCGAACAGCGAGATTCAAACCCACCATCTCCAGAATGCAAGCTCACAGCTAAGAGACCCGAACTGCGTGATCAGTTCTCTTGGTTTTCTAGTATCTAAACTTTGTGTGAACATTTCAGAAATAATTAGGAAACAGATTGTACTTTCTTTCTTTCCAATAAATTAATACTTTTAGTTTATGGATTCCTTATGGCTGATTAAATTGAAAAGCAGTGAATGGTCATACAACCAACCGAATGAACACATACAACCCCACCTCTTAAACAGAGACCTTTAATCCTTGCCTGCACATTGGAACAGAGTTCATTCAGCCCCATGATTAAAATGGAAGATATTTACAGGCTAATCACAGGAAACCTAAACATCAACAGGCTACTTCGACTTTAGAGTCTTTATGAGCTGGGGGATTAAGTAAAATGATAATTTAAAGACGGGTAAAGAAAAAATAAAAATCTAAGATTTCTGTGCAAACTGAATAAATATTAAAAATAATATTTCTAAATTATAATTCTGTTGCATTGGTAGAACAGATATTTTTGATTACATTACTACATTATAAGGTAATAAATTACTAAGATTGTATCTTGCATGACACATACTGAAATACAACGATGTCAATCTTTCCATTTCTTCCATGGGCGTAGCTGCCTCTGTGGATCCGTGGTAGTGTGTTGGCCTCCAAATCCCAAGATAGCGGGTTCAAACCCGGCAGAGGTAGTCGGATTTTTGAAGGGCGGAAAAAAGTCCATTCGACACTCCATGTCGTACGATGTCGGCATGTAAAAGATATCTGGTGATACATTTGGTATTTACCGGACAAAATTAATTAAATCTCAGCCATAGACGCCCAAGAGAGATCCGGTTTACTCTGTCTGCCATCTAGCGGACCTAGAGTAAAACGGAACGTCGAAATTGATGAGAAGACAGCCAGATGGCGTCAAATCGAAATGTCTACACACGGTAGCTGAGGCCATACGATTATTATTATTATTATTATTATTCCCATAGGCGTTTATTATTTATGCAATGATATACTGGATCGCAATAGGAATTTTACTTTTATTTTTGCCATTTGCTTTACCTTGTACCGACACAGATAGGTCTTACGGTGACGATGGGATGGGAAAGGCCTAGGAATGGGAAGGAAGCGGCCGTGGCCTTAATTAAGGTACAGCCCCAGCATCTGCCTGGTGTAAATAGGAAACCACGGAAAACCATCTTCAGGGCTGCCGACAGTGGGGTTTGAACCCACTATCTCCTGGATGCAAGCTCGCAGCCGTGAGCCCTTAACCACACAGCCAACTCGCTCGGTAGGAATTTTACTCGTTGCCAAGTTCTCATTCCTTGTGTTTTAACAGAGTTGAACTCGCAACACTTGAATACAATTCAAAAAGGAGAAGTATTTATAACAGAACTCACTGGGCAATATACAGTGTAACCATGATTCTCCGTTTTTGGAGGGACCACGGCAGAAAATCGAATGTACAACACGGAAAATGGAAAATCCGAGAACAAATTAAAACCATCAACAATTTGGTTAAACATCATGAAAAAAAAAAAAGTATAATTATAATCTTACAAACACTCCTAAACCAAACCTAACTAAAAGCCTAATGGACCTTCGCCTGCCAAGCGATTGCTGCTCAGCCCGAAGGCCTGCAGATTACGAGGTGATGCACAGTCAGTGTGACGAATCCTCTCAGCCGTTATTCCTGGCTCTATACACACAAGGGTTGCCATCTCACCATTAGATAGCTCCTCAATTAAAGGTAATCAGATAGGCTGAGTGCACCTGGTACGAGCCCTCATACCTAGGCAAAAATGCCTGAACTGGCCGGGAATCAAACCCGGGGTGTCTGGGTGAGAGCCAGGCAACCTAGACTTCTTTCAGATCAGCAACTTTGATCAGCCAAACTCACTGAAAAATCTAACAATGCCAAGACAAACAACAATTGACCACAAGTAGTTTTTTATTCTCTAATCTAACAAAACAAAGCATACTAGGTACAAAGCACCCAACACGATGGCAAAATCCCTCTTTTCTTTAGTCTTCTATTGTAATTTGTTCACCGGTATATTGTTCGTAGTAAGTTCCTGGAAATCTTGTACCGCACAAATTAGGCCCACATTGACTTTTATAAGTTATGTTGCACTCGAGAATATGGTTTCAAATGGAAGTATCGATTGTCAAATGTTCTCAAATTCATATTCAATTTGCCCATCACTAACCACAAGCAAATTGGAAAGAGAAAAAATATCATCAAAACTCCAGAAATTTTGGTTATTCATGACCTTGAGCTCACCTGGAAAGCATGCTCGCTGCACAAGCCAGTAGGAGTGGGAAATGATCTGTGTGTCTGTTAGGTCATCAGCACAGAGGCTGGTTGGATCCACAAATAGCACCACCAAAGGTTATGCGGTTATGAGGAAACCCCAAAAACCAATGGCAGCACCAAAATGAGGCGTACTAGGCAAGATGAGGAGTGAGGCAGTTTGCCATTGCTTTCCTCACTGGGTCAGAAAGTACTATTGCAGCACAACTGACCCTATGAGCAGCACCTTTCATAACACTCAGATGCACTAGTCATGCTCTGAATGTCATTACTCAGCACTACCCATACCCCAGCAACTTCCATATTGTCACAGCCATGGATGTTGACTGGGACTTCGGTGGAAGCTACACTTTACTCTGGCCTGTGCCAAGTGGGAAATGATATAAACTTTTTAAATATTATGCTGCACAAATGAAACGATGAAGCTTTTAACGACATTTTGACACAAAAACGTAAACATACAATTCCCTATCTTATACAGTAGGGTAGGCCCTAAACAGTAATAGGCAATCCAAAGACCTCCAACCCCCCTGTGGGTAGGGGCGGTTGAATAACACCCACGGTATCCCTGCCTGTTGTAAGAGACGACTAAAAGAGCCCCCAGGGGCTTTTAACTTGGGAACATGGGTTGGCGACCACAGGGCGCTCAGATGAGTCCTGGCATTACTTCCACTTACTTGTGCCAGGCTCCTCACTTTCATCTATCCTAGCCAATCTTCCTTGGCCAACTCTTGTTCTACCGAGCTCAATAGCTGCAGTCGCTTAAGTGCGGCCAGTATCTAGTGTTCAGGAGATAGTGGGTTTGAACCCCACTGTCGGCAACCCTGAAGATGGTTTTCCGTGGTTTCCCATTTTCACAAGAGGAAAATGGTGGGACGGTACCTTAATTAAGGCCACGGCTGCTTCTTTCCCAGTCCTAGCCCTTTCCTATCCCATCGTCACCATAAGACCTATCTGTGTCGGTGCAATGAAAAGCGAAGAAAACCACACACACAAACTCTTTGTTCTTTTCCAACCCCAACGCTATTAGGTTTCCGATGGAGTCTTTCATTTTCATGCCGTTCGTGGCTCGTCTTTCTTTGGCCGATACCTTCATTTTTTAGAGTGCCGGATCCCGTCCATTTTTTCTATCTGATTAGTGTTATACAGAGGATGGCTGCCCAGTTGTACTTCCTTTTAAAACAATAATCACCGCCGCCACCACCACCACCACCGAAGCTGCCTCTGTCAATCCGTGGTAGAGCGTCGGCCTCCGGATCCCAAGATAGCGGGTTCAAACCTGGCAGAGGTAGTCGGATTTTTGAAGGGCGGAAAAAGTTCACTCGACACTCCATGTCGTATGTTGGCATGTAAAAGATCTCTGGTGATACATTTGGTATTTACCCGACAAAATTAGTTAAATCTCAGCCATAGACGCCCAAGAGAGATCCGGATTACTCTGTCTGCCATCTAGTGGGCCTAGAGTAAAACGGAACGTTGAAATTGACGAGCAGACAGCCAGATGGTGTCGAATCGAAATGTCTGCACACGGTAGCTGAGGCCATACGATTATTATTATATTATTATTATTATTATTACCACCACCAAGACCCCTCATGAGTTTATGTACACAAGGTGCAACATTTGTTCTGGTCTTGAGAACATAATCTTATCCGATAATATTAAAATACTATATTAGTGTTAAGAAGGACCAATGTTGATTCCTGTCTGAAAGCCCAGTGACTATACAGTTCCCTGAGGGAACTGCCAAAAACCTAGTTGGCGATACAATTAAAAAAGTAAAAAATAAACATCGAACCCTGGACACAACAAAGAAGTTTTACAAGTACAAACATTTGACAAAACTCGTTCGTGATTTAATTAGGATGCTCATGGGACCATTTGATTTGAACGAATGATCCGGAAGAACGTAGTTTCTGGGAACGGATAATCGAGGTCTCATTATACAAGAATGTGACAATCCGTCTTTCCCTAATTTCCAAATGCAACAATGACCGAAAATGGCAAAGATTACCATGCCGCTATCAAAACACGTAATTACACCTGCTGTGCACTGTGAAAAGAAAACTGAAGCCAAAAATTTGTGTGTATCTGGGCCTCGGCACCACTCCCAATAACGTTTCCTCCTGGGTTCTTGAATCTCTGCACTCCAGTTTTTAGTCCCAGATCTAAACAATTCCTTTAAACAGATACTAGTGCAGACACCCCAATAATAGCAACAATTACAGAGTTAAAGAAGTGCTTTTTAACTGACTGCTGCCGTTTCTTGCCCATAAAATAAAATGACACAAATAAATGTTTTCTAAGACACATCATTAGTGCTCCAGTCAGGAGAATGAAAGTTTAATACTATGTGTACACTACTTGCACTTCTTAAAATTATGCAGTACAAAAATACTCCCAGTCCAATTACGTACTTTGCTACAATCTGAATTTGCAAGTGCTGAGGAGATTCAAGCATATTCCCATATGTCATCCCAGACTGCTAGCGGTTGTGATGGGATATCATTAGATACACAGGTATGTCTCCATTTCACAGCCAAACTCACACTGCAAATGACTGACATTGTAACGCCCGACAAATGAGAAGGTAGGAGGATGTGCCACAGGCTCACCAGTCCCAAATGAAGGGAGATATCCTTGAAAATTGGTGGACTCATTTGCAAGAGTGTAAAGTTGCAATTTTGAGTGGTAAGTGAACTACATGGATGTGTAGCAGTTGAGGCTATCATGGCGGGCATTATAACCAATGTCTATATTTTTCAAGCTTGTAGCCTGTGGTCCAGGAGCATTTGTTAGCCCCAACATTTCACCCAAAACTGCATTCAGCATTATCAAGGGTTCTGCTATCTTCAACTGCTGCAAAGCTCTCAGTGGAATAGGGTGGTGATGCAATTCTACCGCAATATATTGTGCAGGCTGTGGTGCGCCGCTCGCCTATTAGACACGAAATGTTGGGATTATCAAATGCTATTGAATCACAGCATATACACCTTAAAAGTACAGACAATGTTTCGCACAGACATGGTTTATAATTTAGAAAAATTCACATGAATGACCAGCAGGTGATGATTACAAGCCAGCATTTCTCCAAGAGTAGCAGAATGATCAATAACAAAAGTGATCTTGCAACGAGCAGTTCGATACATACAGTGTATCATTTGTTTTGAACATAAATCACTATTGCAATATTGCAGATTAATGATGGTCTTAACCCAGGAGAAGCAAAGTTTAATATGAAATAGCAGCAGGTTTAATAATCATAACAGTAAGATCTTAAGTCCCTACAGTTTAGCAGCAGGGGAAACATTTATTCACATATACTCTATTGTGTTTGGTTGCACATAAAACAACTTTCATGTATTAGTAGAGATAGGATCAAATATAAACAAACATTCACTCTACAGTAATAAGTATGACACATAATCTTCCACGAGATTGATCAACATAAACAAAAAAGTCACAGTGATATGACATATGGCAATTGACTGTTGACAGATCCCCCACCCAGCACAACTGAATGTATGGAGTACTACATAGCTTAATTGTGTCAGTACTACTAACTACCCAGTACATGCGTATAAAACAACACAAGAGTTAGTCAAAATTACTAACTGGTTAATCTGTTAACCCTGAAATTTAAGCTTATATTAGACATTTGCACTGGAGAGAATCTCATTAAAAACAAGTCTGTGAGTTTGAAATGGAATAATTTAAGGACATGTGGAAGATTTGAACTCAATACAAAATAAATCCATGTTAGTTTGAGGCTCCTATTCTCCCACTACATTCAATATTAAGTGGTGAAACTTCACACATTTATCAAATACAAAACAATACATTCATTCACATTCCCAAAAATTGATTTTTAAATTTTGGATGAAATTTATTTTTATAAAACATATTCTAGATACATTTTTCTCAGAAAGTAGCAGATAGACTCTCCTAAATGTTACACACATATGTATATTTCAATTCACACAGTAGACAAGATATTTTATGAACTTTTTAAATATTTGATAACTTTAAAATGTTTATAAGTTACTTGGTAATAATTTTGCATACTGTAATTTAATATTTTATCATACTTAATTTTAGTTATTATCGAAGTATAGTTCATCCATCTACCATACAGATACGAACCCTGTGAGTACCCACAACAAATAATACATATCGAGATATTCAACTGTTTCTGAGAAAAGTGTACCCAGACATCATAATAGATTTTCTACATTTTTTTTTTTTAATTTAAAAGATCATTTTCCAGGAGCATCATTTTGAATTTTTGGTTTTGGGTTAAGAGGATACTACTTGATGTATGTGCAAAGTTTCACTGTTCTATTTTGAATAATGTGAGAAACTCCGGAGTCTTAAGACTAAAATGCTGTGCTCAATTCAATCATAACTCTTCCATGTGTCCTCAAACTACATCTGCTTAGGAAGAGAAGAGTCCTGTCAACGGAGTAAACTACTATAGCTGATATATTTTCTCCAACACTATTAAAATATGAATGATTAGGTGATAATAAAAAAATTAAAAAGTAGATAACATGTAAGAAGAGTCCTTAAAGTATGTCCAAAGCACAGTTTACAGTCTGCTCTGCAAAGCCAAGAGTTAAAATATTTCTCAAATGATGTAATCAATCTAAACCGATGTAATGCCCACTTGCATTTACACATCACGAACACAAGCTGGCTATGGTCTCTATCCCAAAGGAGAGCAGAACCAAAGATTTTTTAGACTATAGTAAAAAATTCCAAGTATCAATCAATCTGAAGTATAAATGTTTTCTCTCTGAATTTCAAAGCTGGTTGTTAGGTGTGATGCTTACAGCTAATGTATATTTTTCAGGAAAAGTATTCATAATTGCTATTATAATCAACATATGTTATTTTATTCTTTATACAATCTATACAATTAATGTTTATATATATATATATATAATGTACAACTGCTGTACATAAAATGTATAAGCAGAGAAAATCAGAATAAATATATAACAGTTAAAGAACAGGCAATATTTACTGTATGTATAAGATGCCAGTAAGGTAGATTTAATTAAAAATATGATCAAAAAACCATCGAAGAAACAGCAAACGTTAGTAAACGGGGAAACGTAAACTTCCTTTGGTCACAGGCTTATCACCATCACTGGCCTCCGAATTTTTCAGCAGATACACTCTCTCTCTCTCTCTCACTCACACACACACTTAAACTGAGAAGTAACATAGAAGAATGTCTCGAAAACCATATACTACAGTGAATAAGACGTTCTTGCACAGTAACTGATGGGAATCAACACATTTATACGCATATACTTCCCGATTATGTACATACATATAATGTCACTACTAAAAAATGAAACTGTCAATTGATTTTCTGTAATACCTGAAGAATTATCGATATAGACAAGAATACATGTGATATAACTTAAGGAAATGGTGAATTATTCATCAGAGAGATACTGTAATCACTGAAAGGCTGCTTACCGCTGCAGCAAATGTATTTACCATCCAGACAAAAATAAAGCTAATCATTGTATCTTTGTCTGACCCCATTAGGCACATTTTTATGAATGCTGGCACATCATAATTTCTGTTTGCCATGTTCACTACAATGTTCACGTAACTACCTTCGCATTGTTCCATTGAGAGGTTGCATAAGGCTATACCCATACGTGTACATAGTATTTTGCTGAGCAGCACGTTGAATGGCTGCTGGATCCTGATACTGAGCTTGTGCCATATTCATCATCTGCATGGGTATTTGAGCTTGATTGATAAACCCAGTTGCTGCTGTATTGGTAATATATCCAGTCACTGTGCCTGCAGTCTGCTGTGCTGTCATACGATACCCATTCAAAGTACTATATTGCGCTGCCACAAGGTTGGGGTTGATGGTAACATTAGGACTGACACGTGATGATGTCGCTTGTATCTGCTGCACTGCTACTCCTCCACTGCCAGTAGATGTTCGAGAAGATCTCCCTCCAGTGGAAACAACAGGGGATGTCACGGTGGTACCGAGATTGTTCATGTTCATATTAGTTGGATAATACTTGTGATAGTTGGCAAGAGTCATCTGGGTCTGAAGATTAGCTGGAATTGGGGTGGGTGGAGTTGAGAGATTTCTTGTTGCCTGCTGCTGCAACATCTGATGAGTAGCTGATGGAGGTGGTGTCATAGTGTGTGGATGATGAATAGGGGGTGGTGGGGTCAAATTCATAGGAGGAGGTGGGGTCATTGTGTTACAAGGTGTTGGTGGGACCATTTCTAACCCGTTCGTTAACTGTTGCAATTTGGCAAGACTGCAAGAGGAAGCACCAGTTCCTGCACCCTGCCCTGCAGCTCCACTTGCTGAGATCTGAGGGGTAGGTGTGGGAGTGGGAGTGGGTGTAGGAGTAGGAGTAGGGGTTGGGACTGGAACAGGTGCTGGTGTGTGAGAGTGAGGGTGTGGGAGAGATGCTGCAGGAGTTTGAATATAAAAATTTGTTGCAAAGTTGGCAGCAGATGACACAGCACAGGCAGGAGATGTTCCAAGTCTCTGGTGAGCTCCTACACTACCTAGAGCACCCACAGCTCCAGCTCCCTGTTGAGTAGCCATGCGATGCTGGATTACCGTAGTCATTGGCATGCTCACAAATGTGTTGCCTCCTGGTTGAGTAGAGAATGCCTGTGATGACACTGCCATAGGTGGGACACTAATATAGTTGCCCTGAGAAATGACAGCAGCCATATTGGCAGCATGATGGGCATGTGCATGATGATGCTGCATGGGTGACGGTGCCAACTGATGATGGGCATGGTGTGCATACCCACCACCCACCGTTTGATGTGAGTGAGCCATGGCTACTTGATGCTGCAGCAGCTGTTGCTGTTGGTTATGCTGCGAGCTACTCGAGTTTGTGTTACTCCCTGCTGACTGCTGATGAGCTACCTGCTGATGTGTCTGTTGTTGCTGCTGAACACCAGTATGTTGATGTTGAGTCACTGAAGGTGGTGTAGAACGATGCCTTTGCTGCTGCTGAATTGAATGCTGTTGGATTGAAGGTGGAGTAGATCGGTGTTGTTGCAGTGGATTGGAGTGCTGTTTATGCTGAGAACTTGACTTACTTCTATGATGTTGCACTTGACGCTTAGAAGATGGGGGCTGCTGCTGAACTGAATGTTGAGTTTGCGGCGGTGGCTGTTGCTGTTGTGCTATAGACTGTATATGAATTGAATGCTGCTGTTGTTGATGCTGGGTTGAAGTTGGAATTGTTTGGTGATGCTGATGTTGATGGAGAGATTGTATGGTTTGCTGCTGAGCATGCTGCTGTTGTAGATGCTGCTGTGCTTGTTGCTGTTGGGATTGTTGTTGTTGCTGCGATGGCTGTTGCTGTTGGTGTTGCTGTGCACAGTCTGAATATGTCTGACATTGTGTCTGTGTCGTATGGGTGGACGTTTGAGGCGGAGGTATCACCGAAGGGGGCCGGGGAGGTTCAACAGAGTTCTGCGACGGCATATCATTTGATGATATGGAAGTAGGAGATTCAAGTCCTAACTGACTAACATCTAAATCACACTGACCGTACCCATGGAGAGAATGTACTGAATTTGTAGTTGAATCTGGCGTATAAACCCCCATACTAGGAAGCTCTGCCTGTGAAGGTGTAGGCGGTGTATGCTTTATACTACCCAGGTTTATTGGGGTGGCAGGCTGTATTGCTTCTACACTGCTGTCCATTCGAGGAGTTGTATTACCACTAGGAATCTCTACCACTTCACACTGCTGCTGTTGCACAGGCGATTGTTTTTCGTCACCACTTTGAGTAGGTGTATGATGACATACAAGCAAACCTCCTGGAGTCCGAGAACCACAATCCATATGACTGCAATTTGAGCCATCACTGTCATCTAACATCCCTCCCATTGTACTTGAATGAGTCTGTGTGGACATAGAGTTATGTTCTTTTTCTTCTAAAATGACAACAGCAGGAGGAGATTGTACAGACTTCTCTCTCTCTGGACTTACACAGATATCAGTCTCATCGGGGCAGGACTCTTGTGATTCGGAATCTTTTCTTTCCTGAACTTCCTGCTCAGATGTCTCCTCTTGCTGAGAAGGCTGAATGGAACAACTATCCTCTTGTGTGCCTTGATTGTTTACTTCTTTACGTTCTTCACCAGTCGAAGAGCTTACTTGATCAGTCTGTGTTCTTTCTTCCACAACTTCCCTAACTTCCGACTGGTCTTCACCACTTTCCGTGAGGTCCACTTCTGTTGGAGCAGAGTTTTCTGCCGATAGTGACTGAGGAGTGGATCCCTCACTGTTTCCGATAACTTCAGATTTCTCTACAAGAGTCACAGTCTCCTTCTGGGTTTCACCAATACCTTTCTCCTCAGGTTCAAGGATTACTTCAACACTAGTAGGTGCTTCCAAAGATTCTTCGTTGGCTATGTGTTCCACAGCAGCAGATTCCTCATCATTTTCTTTCCTTTCCACCACTCCAGGCTCCTGAAACACATCCCAAACACATTATTCTGAATCAAAGAAAGTAATATACATACAGAAGCCAATGTCCTGACTGACTGTCAATCAATGCCCAGGCAAAACTACTAGACATAAAGAAATGAAATTTGGGGGATATATTTCTATCACCAATCCTGTTTACAATAGTAATGGATGACATCATGAGAACAGCAAAAGCAGCATATGGAGGAAGAGAAATGAACATGATGTTATTTGCAGATGATATTGTGATTTTTGGGGAGAAGACGACAGGAAGGTTCAAGAACAGTTGAATGTGGTGAATGGGAAGATCGAAGAATGTGGATTGAAAATAAGTGTAGAAAAGAGTAAAACTCTTGTTATGACTAGAGGGGAGAAAGAAGGGAAAGGTCAGAATAGACTTGAACACAAGCCCCTGGAAGTAGTGAAAACGTTTAAATACCTGGGGAGTGAATTAATGGAGAATGCTCGACTGGATGCTGAAATTAGTAAAAGGATTCAAGCTGGAAGTTGTTTCTATCATAGTGTAAGAAACATAGAGTTAGTATATTATACACTAGAGGTAGCATGGGCGCTGCAGTCGCGTGCGAAGTTGAATGAGCGCGCTGCTTGGCAAAAGCTAGATTGTTTGGCACTGTTACTACTGGAGCTTCCCGATAAATTGAAGTATATACTTCTCTGAAGGAAAATGCCAATCTCCTGTGCAGCTTATGGCTGCATAGAGAGGTTCATAAAGGGCAGTGGCATATCATTTCACAGGTATGTTTCATTGAAATTCATTTCCGTGCGTATAAAATAGTACTTTCAATGACACTCATTGTCATGTGAATTGGCCTACTTGGGCTGACTTCGCGACTGATTCCCCTGTCGGTGTGAATGAGATTCTTCGGATCTTTCCTTGAAGACTGTAATTAAGTTTTAGGAAATACAAAGGATGACATTTTCCTTTCACTGAATAGCCATGCCTTTGAAAGCGAATATGCAGAAAAATCATGTGCACGATACCAAGCGAGTGGCTGTAGGCTTTAGGTCACGTAGCTGTCAGCTTGAACCCCACTGTCGGCAGCCCTGAAGATGGTTTCCAATTTTTACACCTTAATTAAGGCCACACTCGTTTCCTTCCCACTGCTAGCTGTTTCCTGCCTGATAGTCACCGTAAGACCTATGTGTGTCAGTGCGACGTAAAGCAAATTGGTATAAAAAATAAAATAAAAAACTTTGTGCATGATAGTCTGGAATTGTGCTCCGTTTTTCAGTTTCTGAGTGTATTTATAGTATTAAAAGCTAATGAATATATTTTCTGTATATACAGTTTGTTGCTTTCCCTTCGTATAGTACGTGTAGCAGTCCCCATTCATACCTTACCAGACTTTAAAATTTACAGCCTAAATGTGCAACACCGTGTTATCATCTGAATCCTTTACTTTCGTGAATATTATTCCCTTAAATAGCAAATAGGACTGTATACAACCGTAATATGTAAATTAATGACCGAGTGAGTTAGCAATGCGGCTAGGGCCACGCAGCTGTAAGCTTGCTTTCGAGAAATAGTGGGTTAAAACCCCGCTGTCGGCAGCACTGAAGATGATTTTCCGTGGTTTCCCATTTTCACACCAGGCAAATGCTGGAGATGTACCTTATTTAAGTCCACGTGCACTTCCTTCCCACTCCTAGTCCTTTCCTATCCCACCGTCACCATAAGGTTCATCTGTGTCGGTGCAATATAAAGCAAATAGTAAAAATTATTGTATATTTTCAGTTCTCTTCAATCATATAATTTACCACTTTCCCTTTCCATTAACAAAAATCATTTTATAAGTTAAAATCTTAAAGCAAATCATACATTTCAGGAAAAGCTAAATAAAAACTCCACAATACTGAAAGCACAAGCGAGTGTCATATTTCCACTTGTAATCGCATTTAGAAAACATCGATAATAATAATAATAATAATAATAATAATAATAATAATAAATAATAATAATAATAATAATAATAATAATAATAATTTATTTACAGAGTTTACGCCCACAGTGGAGCACTTAAATCAGACTACAACAAATTTTTCTTCCTTTTCTTCTCCCAAAAAGTCTTGAGTCTGGTTGACCTGGCTGCTCTCTCCGCATCCGTTATAACATATTGTTTCCTCTGTACAGTGGTCAGAGGAAGCCTGATGCATTTATTCTTCAAAATACTTTTCTCGCCTCTGTTTTCTATGGTTTGCATTGTAATATTCAACTCCTCCAAATCACTTTGAACTTCTTTAAACCAATTGTTTTTTGATTTACTATTCCAAAAGTAATTAAATAATTGTTTTAAAACTCTGTTATCACTTAGTCGAAATATATGACAAAAAAAGGCAATTCTTCTTTTTCTCATCGTGTCTATGATGGACTCACTTTCCCGATAGAATAATAATAATAATAATAATAATAATAATAATAATAATAATAATGGATTTATGTCCCACTAACTACTTACGCGGTTTTCAGAGACGCTGAGGAGTCGGAATTTTTTCATGTGCCGGTAAATTTATCTACAAAAGGCTGACATATTTGAGCATCTTCAAGTATAACCGTACTGAGTCAGGCTCGAACCTGCCAACTTGGGCTCAGAAAGCCAGCGTCTAAACCGGCAGCGACAATATTTTGTCTACTTTACCGCAAAATCTTGCCAACGCTTTTAGGCCTAAAAACTCTCTCATCCGCTTCGTACGAGAGAGGACATTTTCGGTCATTAGGCAGAATTATAGCAAAGTCCTTGCCATTTACACAAAAGATAGCGAAATATACATGCCCTCCTTCTAAACGTATGTTGTTAGAAGACTTAATACGCACAGCAAATTGATTTTGTATTACTTAACTGCAACTGAACACCGTCCTCTTTTAACACTCATTTCTCCTGTATTTATGTTTTTAGGGCTTTCTTTTTTACTGGAGAGAAGCATCGCAAGTATACTGTAGTATCTGAGAATGTTTACATGTAAGAAATTTAATTTAAACCGTATCTATATCCACATAGTTTTAAAAGTCCCCCCAATTTACACTGATGAGCACAGCGGAGTGAGCTTTTTGCCAAACAGCTGCGATTTCAACATGCTCAGCTACTACACTGATTCTCTCGTAGACGGTGGCGCCAATGCTACCTCTAGTGTGTTATTTACTAACTCTATGGTAAGAAACATGTTATGGGACAAAGATGTGCCAACGGAAGCAAAGGATACTATGTATAAGATGTATTACGTACCTGTAACAACTTACGGAGCAGAAACTTGGACAATGCTAAAGAAGGATGAGAGTCGAATACAGGCAGCTGAAATGAAGTTCTTGAGGAGTATGATACAGAAGAGTAGAAGAGACAAAATAAGGAATGAGAAAATCCGGGAAGAAATTGGAGTGGAAAAAATGAATGATAGAATAGAGAAGAGCCGACTAAGATGGTTTGGGCACATAAAGCGAATGAGCGACGAAATAATGCCAAAAAAAGGTGATGGAAATGCAAATCCAAGGAAGGAGAGGCCGTGGACGACCACGATTGAGATGGAAGGATACCATCCAACGCAGCATTATAGAAAGAAACCTGGACTGGGACACAAGTGTTGGAGGAGGAGTGGTGGAAAGACCGAAGAAAGTGGAGAGGAACCATATTTGCTCCTACCCGGCTACAGCTGGATAAAGGGAAATGATGATGATTTCTACTACTGTTTAGGACCCACTAAGGAATGGTTTCAAAAGATTCCACCTCTAAAGGGATGAAAACGGGGACAAAACCCTGAAAGCCAAAATATTCATTACTCGAAAACCACTCACTGGACTGCTGATTGCTCCTTTATGAACTAAATGTTAAATAAGACAAGTTCAGAAAAACTTTCAGCCTTTAAAGGTTCAATGGGGTTAAATACCCGAAAACAAAAGTATTAATTTCTCTGAAACCGTTTTGATATATGAGATTGAAACTGCATACGATGGTTGCTCCTGTATGGAATAGAATATAGATAAGAAGTTGTTTTAAAACAATGAACTTTTAATGAGGTTTGACTCAGGAGAGGGCCCGCAGTGATGCCTGACAATATTCGTTTCTCTCAAACAGTTTGACATACAAGCTTGAAATTTCACAAAATATTTGTCCTATGTCTTTGATTTTAAATTTTAAAAAATTGTCTTCTAACAACATACTCTTAATAGGTTTTGACAACGGGTTGCTACCCGATGACAAAAATATTCATTTCTCTGAAACCGACATACAAGGTTTAAATTTTTCATAAGATGGTTGCTCCTATATGTCTTAGATTTTAAATAAGTGATCTTGAAGAAATACACCCCTAAGAGATTGTGAGTGGGGTTGAGGTCTGACGACAAAAATATTAATATCTCTTAAACTCTTTGACATTCGATGTTAACATTTTACATGATGGTTGTTCCTCTATGTCTTAGACTTTAAATAAGAAGTGGTTTTAAAACAATACACCTCTAATGGGGTTTGACAGGGGTGATCGAGGCCTGGCAACATAAATATTAATTTCCCTAAAACCGTTTGACGGAGATTGAAATTGCACATGATGGTTGCTCCTATATGTCTTAGATTTTAAATAAATACAAGTCCTAAAATAATACACCTCTAAGGGGTTTTGACTGAGGGATAAGTCCTGATGGCAAAAATTACATTACTCTGAAACCATTACACTTACAAAGTTGAAATTTCACACGATGCTTGCTCCTTCATGCTCTAGATTTTATATAGGGAGTGGTCTTAAAACAACACACCCCTCAGGAGTTTTGACAGGTGCGTGATGACTGATGATAAAATTATACATCCCTTCAATCTGTTTGACAAAGGAAGTCGTAATTTTACAATAAGGCTGTTCTTTAATGTCGTAGATATCAGATATGATATAAGCTATAAATTTAATTTTTGTTCCGTATTGAAGTGCAATTATAAGAAATAAATTTCTGCCACTTAGTGACCATCTTCAGCCAAATAAAAATTAAAAAGATTAAGTGATAACTAAAACATATGTATACCAGAAAAAAGACAATGTTGCAGGAATAATTATAACATTAAAATACATATAATAACAAAAGTTGACTTAGGCAAAGAAGTAAATCTCTATAGTGAAATAAATGTACAGATATACTGTACATTTCACTATAGTATGATGTCTTTAAGCTGACTTAGAGAGATTTACTTCTTTGCCCAAGTCAACTTTATGACATGAAGATTGTGCCACACCTAGTGGTCTTAATATTTTATTCCTCAAATGGTCTTGTTATTCTATTCCCTGATATCGATATCATATGTCTGTTATTTGAATGTGGTAACTGTTCTCTGACTTGACATCTACAAGATAAACAACTTACATAAGTCCCCACCTCATTTTCCTATCTCAACGGGTGTTTGTCAGAGATCGGCACCCCTGCTTTTTATCATAATCATGGACACCATCACAAAAGACCTGCAGAAACCGGCACCAGGGACTCTTCTGTACAATCTGCATCTGACGAGAAGTCGCGGCAGTTTGTAGGTACGGCACAAGTAACAGATACTACACTCTTATCTACAAACATCAGTTGTGACAGAGAATGTAAGCACTCTGAATCAATGCAGATTCATTATCGAATTGCTCATTATGCGGTACATACAATAAATGTGTATGTAACTAAGGCACAATTCCATCACCAATTTGAAACTTCATGACAGCACCCCAATTAGCACGGGTCACTGCGGTCGGAATATGTTTATTATCAGGCCTTGAGAATTGAGATAGACACATGCACACCTCTTTACACCACATTCAAGCGACTCCTCGTCAGACGACCATAGTATGCTGATGATGTATTGTTGGCCTTTGTGAGCACGACAGAGTTCCAAGAACAAGTGGAAATACAGAAAACCCACCTAGAGGCTTTCGGACTATGTTTTAATATTAAAAAGACAAGCGTACATCAAGAGAGATCCAAATGTTGTGGATACCATCCCAGCATCGACCTGCAGAAAATAAAGGCCTTCAAATATCTTGGCTCGATTATCATTGCTGAAGGGAACCTCAGTTCCAAAAAACAGCCAAGCACATCAGTAATGCACGGCTGAAGTGGCTGTCTATGACTGATATGTTCTGCAACACAAAAATTCCTGAGTGGTTAAAGTAAAAAATATATCAGACTGCCATCCCTCCAGTTGGACTATATGGTACAGTGTGTTGGCCTGCAACAAAGTAGAACACCGATTTGCCATTATGGAAACCAGAATGCTGCGCTGGATATCAGGCCTGACACTCCACTATCATGCCACCAATGTCATCGGCAATAGGAAATTCTGGGGTAACAGCCAAATTGCACCAATCACAGACAAGATGAGGAAAAGTCAGCTAGGACAGTACGGACATGTGCTTTAAGTAGCATATCTGTCACAGGGAAAGGTTAGACCTTGGAAGTTGTGGATAGACTATCAGCAGGAAGACCAAAAGCAGTGATGGCACGGCACCCTCCATAACAATCTCAATATTGTAAAGTAGGGCTACACACCAACAAGGGCATATATTCACAGCAAGTGGAGAAACAAATCCAAGAAAGCGGACACCACCACACAGCGGGACTAACGCTGAAGAAGAAGACCTCCCCTCCTCCCTAGACCATGTGTAATGCAATGTCTGCTCACAACCCACTCTGAGACATGATATATTCAAGCCAGTAACATTTCTTCTTCATTTCCTGGCCTCTTTCTCAGTAATCTGGAATTGACACTAATGTTGATTAAGCTTAGTTTTACAGCTGGATGTCTTTCCTGATGTCAAACTTTTGTGAAGGGATGTATTCACTTTGTTTCCGCAGTGGTTAGTAATGTGATATACAGCCGACCCTTGGCTATCCAGCTCATGAATATCCAGCCTACTTAGTACCGGTATTGTAGTACAGTACAATACATTTCCAAGCGGGTTACTGCTAGAACCCTATATAGTCTTTCAAAATGTTTTATGCATATCTTGTGCATCTGGTACATGTGGAAGCACAATTATACAGTACAGCATGTACATATTAAATAAATTATCGGCAAAAACTCTTGAACAAAGAAGACATAGAAGCCCTCCTTCAGCGTTCACGAACTACAATGAACACACACAGAGCAGTACTGTTGGTAACTCAGTGTTCCTTGTTTCATCATTGTTTATTGGATCTCCAAAGTGCGTACATAAGTAAATTGTTGTTTTGTGCGCTCTGTTGTGTTTTTATTACAGATTGCAAAATGGGTGATCATCGAAAAAAAAAAGTTGTAGCGACGATGAGTGAGAAACTATATGCTATAAGGCAAGTAGATTCTGGGGTAACAGCCAAAACTACTGCTTTGGAGTTAGGGGTAGGAAAAAGTACACTTGGAGACTGGAAGAAAAATCAAGAAAAAATTGAAAAGCGGTGTGCTGCCCAAGGTAGTGGAAATAGAATTACAATAAGAAAAACGATGTTGACAGGTAAGCATAAAGCAGCTTAGAAAGCATTATTTTTGTGGCATGAACACTTAAAGAGTTTGCCCGTTACTGGGCCGATATTGCAGGAAAAACATTGCAATTTCAGCAGAAATAGAAGGAGAATATTCAGAATTTACTGCCAGTGATGGATGGTTGGATTGGTGAAAAAAAAAAAAAAAAAAAACACCTATTCGGTATTCGCCAGATTACCATTAGTAAAGAGGCTTTATCCACTGAATATGAGGCTGTGCCATTGTTTAAAGACTATCTTTCAAAGTTAACTGTCGAAGAGGGAATTTCTGGGGAACAGTTGTACAACTCTGGCCTATCCAGCTTTTTTTTATCTGGCTTGACCTTCTGCCACATTAGACTGGATAGCTGAGTGTCTACTGTATTGTGATTTCATAAACACCCATCCTCTGAGCTAAGGGAATTTAGTTAACAAAATTAAAATCCTCGACCTGGGACCTTCCGAACCGAAGACCACTACATCGACAATTCAGCCAAGGAGAAAAGCGATCTATAAAAATGTATGAGGTATGGAAGATCAGAATTTACTCTTCCTCCTCTCTTCGTTACAAATGATTCTTTGCTGAGATTAATATCAATAGTTTTCGGACACAGGAAATATATAAAAACATAAGCATTTCCCTTATTACTGAAGATAGGATAAATTCATACTGCAAAATAAGATCAGATATTTCATTTTCTACAACTTTTGTTTGCTGAAGGCTATGCCTTGACACTGCAACCAACTTTCTCCAATCATTGCAACATCTTCATCTCCTCTTCTAAGCTGCAATTCATATGCATCACGATGTATGAAAGTGTAAATGTATTGACAAGGTGAAGCTATTACAGCCATTTCACAGGTTTTTCGAAAAAGTGAAAGTCTTTGTTGCTCTCTTCCATTCCTCCCTCTCCCCCCTCCAAGAAATTTATCTTCCATGATGTTTCAAAGGAAACTGTTTTCTCTCACTAGCTGGTCCAATAATTTCACATTCCTCTTTTCCTATCTCTCTGATGAGACTTCTCCTTTCATTTATTGATAGGACCCATCCGAACAGAGATATTTGGGAATTCATCCTTAGACCTTCCACTTTCACCTAACCTGAATAAAATTTGTTATAGTCTAGACCAGGGATGGCGAACCTATGCTACGCGTCACTAGGTGACACGCGAACACAATTTCGGTGGCACGCCACATGAACATATTAGTTTTTATATATGTCTTGTGCTACAGACTATACATATCTCATGGATCGTACAGTCATAGGGTTTAACGCGTAAGAAATAAATATCGAAAATCTTGCCGTCAGTCAGGGAGTGAAGTTTGACTTGTGTGTGGTAGCCAGTAGCGCTTAATCATTCATTGTGTGTTACTGTTTATTGAATGTTGTTTGTATACAGACCTCACAAACATGTTTCCGGTGTCGAAAAGCAGAAACTTAACAAAGGTAGCGACTGGATTCTTCATGAGCAGTGGACAAGGGAATTCGGAGTGATAGAAAGAAGTAATAAAGCTTTATGTTGCCGTCGTGTCCCGCATATTCAATGTGTCATCTTTCAGGTCAAGGAATAATATCAGTGCGGTGGTTTCCATCTATCTCACTGCATATTAGAGCATGGGAAACCGATTTCTGACAGTGAGTTCTTGAAAGAGACTTTCTTATTGACGTCCGATACATTAATAGAAGACTTTCCTAACAAACAACGAATAATTAACAGAATTATAGAAATGCCAGCCAGTCGAAATACTGTCAAGGGTAGATTAATAAGAATGAGTAAAGATGTTTCGGAGCAATTGAAAGGTGATTCGGATAACTCCCAGATGTATTCAGCATGTCTTGATGAAAGCATGTATGTGACCTTACAAGAAAGGATTGCTGTTTTTGTCTGATTTCCTTGTGGAAATGTGATGAGGGAGGAATTATTTAAATTGTTTAGTTTACGAAATACAATAATAGGTAAAGATATAATGAAGGATGTGAAGCAAGAACTTTTATTAAAAATGGGGTTTGACTTTCAGAGTATTGCCTCAAGTATGGTGGGTATTCATAATGGGTTGGTGCAATTTCTTAAAGAAAAACACCCTATTTTACAGTTCTATCGTATGTCACACCAGGAAGAATGTATGCAGTCATTGGAAACAGTACTCCCGGTGGTAACTAAAACTGTGAACTTCATACCTGCACGTGCTCTAAATTATCGCCAGTTCTTGAAAATCTTACACGAAGTGGAATCTCACTGTGGCATACTTGTACAATAATGATCGCTGGCTGAGTCGTCGGCAAGTACTCCAGAGGCTTGTCGAGCTCTTGGACGAAATTCGCTTCTTCATGATAGAAAAGCACGAAGAATTCCCAGAACTCACGGACCCTATTTGGCTGTGCGAACGAATGTTTGTCCGTGATTTTACAGCAGTGTACAATGATATAAATAAGGAACTGCAAGGAAAGGGACATACTGCAGATATATTGTTGGAGATCATAAAATCATTCCAGAGAAAACGTGTATTCGTCAGGGATGTTGAAACAAAGAATTTTAAGTACTTTTCTTCACTTAAAGTACATCTTGAACTGATGTCAAATTTTGCAAATCAATTAACTTTTGAAGACAAAAAAAGTATTTGTAAGAAGTATGTGGATGTCTCACGAAATTCGAAACAAATAATTTCGGAGAGATTTACCCAATTTCGAGATTTGGACAAAACATTGCACCTCATTACAAAATCTCAAATTGCAAAAATGAGTGACATTAAGGTCAATTATTTACTGAACATTTACAAATGGAGTTGAATGAATGTGAAGAATGCAGTACATAGCGAACAAATTCGTACAACTTGGCGATGCATGGGTGAAAACAGACTGTGCTGTTGATAGTGAATACTCTCTCCAGAAGCCATATAACTTAAAATGTGAACAATGGGACAGCCTCCCACTAAAGTTTTCGGTGATGAAGAAACTGGCTACAGCATTACTTACTTTGTTTGGGTCATCATATGCCTACGAACAGCTATTTTCTACAATGAACGTTATGAAGTCAACAGTTAGAATCCGTCTTGGTTCAGGACATGGGCACTAAATGTGCGAACGATATTTCACTCAAAGTCCATTAGCAATATTAGTATTTTTAATTGTTGTATCTAATAATAATGACAGAGTGTGTTACAATGGGAGCTTATTATATACATATTTACAAGTAATGTTAGATATTATCAAACTTACGTACTTAAAAAAGTATTTTTGATGTATTTGCAAGATGCAAACATGAAACATGCAATTAAATGAATTAAAATATATATATACAGTAGAGTCTCGATTATCCGACCTAAACGGGACCTGGAGTACGTCGGATCACCGAAAATGTCGGATAATACGGAATAACTTTGAAAACGAACTAAAACAAACAGGAAGACTATACAGTATTACGTACTATGTTTTACGGGACTCTATTTATTGTCTTATTAATTCAATTGTACAGTTACTCTTTTCTTACTACGCCTGTAGCCAGGTGCAGACGTCTTGGCTTGGGCTGCAAGAGTTTTGATGTCAGCATCTTGAAATTCAGCCCAGTCTAATCACAATTAAAAATCTGATCACCGGTTAATCCTTTAGCAAGAATTATTTCTTGAAATTGTCTTTTAAATTTCACAACCTCATCGGATTTAGCTGACAGTTCTTCTCCACAGATATTAAGCTGCCCAATGCCGTACCGTTTTTCCCACCGATCAAGCCACCCAGCAATAGCAGTAAAATCAGGGTCCCTTTATTAAACTCCTTCTGGATATACACCGCCATTTCTTGCAGAATGGGGCCAGATATTGACAAGCCCTTTTCCTGGTTTTTAGTGAACCAAAGAAATAGTGCTTCACTTACTTTTTCGTACTCACATTTTTTATTGTTTTTTTTTTCTTTCTAATTTTCAGTGCATCACTTGTTGCTCTCGAAGAGCAATACGCACCCTCCACACCCCGTGTCCCAGAATTGCATCCACCTAAAGTTCAAATTAAGCCTACCAGTGTCGGATAAGCGAAGGTCGGTTGAGCGAGACTCTACTGTATTAGGTAAATAAATAAATCACTAAATGAATAAATAAATATTATGAAACATAATTGAGAATTAAGAAGGGAAGTCGGTTGAGACGGGGGGGGGGGGGGGTTTGTGTGTGTGTGTGTGTGTGTGTGGTTTTTTTTTTGTAGCTATTCCTTTAACCCTTTCCCACGGAATATATTTGACTCACTGTCGGGCGATACCTAGAGTAATAATTTGCTTGTCAGGTATAGTTGTGGAGTACCTTCACTAAATAATTTATTCTGTAAAAACCACTTAAGATATCAGTTTCAAATTTTGTAACAATGTAAAATACACTATAATTATTCTAAAATGATACAATGAGATAACCTAATCATACGCAACCCCCCCCCCCCCCCCCCCCCCCCCCGTTCAGAATGATACATCAGGAAGCATCCAATATTGTGCATAATGTTAAATTGCTTGTTTTTGAAGTCAGTCTAAATTACTGGACATGATGGGGCTTGTATTTTCTTGATAATGCAGAGAACGCAGGAATTCACCCTAAATCTCCCAATTTATTTCATTTTCAGGATCAGTCGGATGAAGATATTTAGATAGCAAATCGTGCTTCCTCTCGGACATACAAACTATAAACAATTTTTGACTGAATGGGATTGGAAGATAAATTGACATTAGTTGGAATAGGCTATTATGTAATTAAGTAGAGGCTCAAAGTCCGAAACAGAATTTACTGAAGAATTAAAACTGATAATTATGTTTTTACAAGTAGGCCTAATATTTTAAACGGAGACACCTGAATGAACATTTCCTGTTCTGAGCCATATTTCGATTTCTCTCAGATTCATATCCTGTCCCAAATGCTTCCCATACAATTTTTATTATCATACCTACAACTTCAAACTCACTACCATTGCATTTGTCAACATATTGATCTAATTTGTAACAAATATCCTCCGCATTCAACTCGTTATGAGCAGCCATGTTGCTGCAATGTGTTTACATTCAGTCAGCTGTCTGTTCTATCTAAGAAAACGTATAAAAGAACACTTTATTATAGGATTCCGTGCATGCCAGTGGTATCTAGGAAGCACAGGGAATTCACTGGTTCCAAAAAGTTATATGTTTATCAGACAGATGGCAGAGGAAGTCGGTTTGAAAGTCGAGTACGCTTTACTACGCAACCCGCGGGAGAGAATGTGCGACTCCAGTACGCTTTACTACGCAATCCGTGGGAAAGAGTTAAAGGAAATAACAAGTGGCACAGTAGACAGTTGAGAATAATAAACCAGACTTAAAATGGCACACTAGATGGAAAAGGTTCGCCATCCCTGGTCTAGACTGTAGTGTGCTCTCCCATGACCTTAAACACCAAATTTTTTGTTAAATTCTATCCAGCTGTTTTGTGATGCATGTATGTACTAACAAACATAAATTATAAAAAGATGCATTTCTTTCTTATTCTGGACATGAGCAATGTAACAATACCAAATTACTAAAGTTACAAACAATATTGTTATTTATTTACCATATTTACTTGTGCACATCTCACCATTTAGCACACACCCCAATTTTTTATATGCAAGAGAGAAAAATAATCCCATATCTTGCACGAGTTTTTCATCATGAATCGTTCTAAACATGATAAGGTACACCCTGCAGCATGCCTGCCTGCTCTCAGCTCCAGATCAAACTGTCTCCAGCAGTCCTCCCCCTATCTTAGTCGCAGCAGCTCTCTTCCTTTGTTTGGTGAAAGGCAGGTAGCATATTCCCTTGTCTAATGAGCTAGATGAAAAGTGACATTGGCTGCATTTTTCATTATACTGGTATATGGTACGTGTGAGGCATAGGAATGGGGATCGAGTCCAATGTATTACAATATTGTAATTTACTTTCCAGAGTGACTTCACATATTGTAGAGTTATGGAGAAGCGTTCTAGTTTTACGGCAAGTTTTAAAATTTGAGTGATTAAATTTTCGAAAATATCAGTTACAATGCTGTGGGCTGAGAATTTAATGTAAATGTACACTCCTAGCAAAAACAGGAAGTTGCTGGCTCTAAAAATAACAAATCAAGAAAAATGTTTCAGAAGACAACAAGTGGAAAGTTACGCAAGGTTGACTGAATCAGGCTATCAAGCTATGGTTCACCTACAGTTCCATATGACTAATACCCATCTTTGTCAGTATTTCCCGGGTTTTAAATGGTAGCATTACATGTGAAACACCATATATATCATCATGTAAACATTCCACATACTGAAGCAGTTCATTTTTGACAGTGTGTATAAATACTGTAAATGGAAAAACGGAAGATAGGAGCATAGAATACAGAACTTCCAGATAAAAATATATACAGTCAAACATCCATAGAACAATTGAAGGGTTGGATGCAAGAACCAGGCAGCTCCATTTTTTTCTAACTTTTCAGAAAAAAAAAAGAAAAAGAAAAAAAAAAAGAAAAAAAACCTGTATAAAATAATTATGAATGATGGTATAAATATTTTTTTTTCTGTCAATATGCTAATTATGACCTCCTTGATACATTTAGTCTGTACTGTAGCAGAATTTTCAGCAATAAATTAATTTTGGAGCCACCTGGTTCTTTCAAGGAAAATGTTTAATTCAATGATTTCTGAGGTTTGACTTACCAAAAACTGTATTTTTGCAAAATAAATGACAGTATTTCAATATGCGAACACTTCATAATAACTCACAGAAATTTTAAGAACCTTGAATATTAAGTTTATCTGCCTTAATTCATATAAGTGACTGATCTTCTACTTCTTCTAGTTTTCACGATTTAAAATCGCACAGTGTCAATCCCCATCATCTTATTTTTCCTCTTCAACAGTTTTTGTAAAAGACTCATTCTTTAATTTCTTATTTACTTATGCATTGTTTTTGCATTTTATTCGGCTGATGACCTAGATTGGGGTCGAAACCAGTACCCGCTTCCCCTTATAATTAAATAGAAATGTAACTCTACATTTCTTATTTATTTGTATTGAATAGGTTGAACTACGTTATTTGTTATTTCAATTTAATTGTGAAACCCAGGTACAGAGATCATTTTATACGGTACCGGCAGATTTCCTATATTTACTACGTTAATTACCCCTGATTAGAACGATGAAGTAATTTTAGTAACACCCTGTTATAACAGAGACAAAGTTTTGAACTTTCTTTGCTGACAGTAAGCAGCTAGCGAATAGCCGTGGCAAGCTGTGTTCAGCGGCAGGTAACACAAGTCAAAGACCTCTTGTGTTTGAAAAAGTGTTAACTGTTGTAGCCTGTACATTACTGAGCTTGAGTTGCAGTCAGGAGTGTTGTGTTGAGCTTGTACAAAGTTTATTTATGCGATACCCATGTGCAATCTCTGAATGTTTTTAAGGTAATAAATGCGTTTTGGACTTGGTTAATGAGATTTGGACAATGGCTGGAACTCAGAAACAGATGAGCTTAGAGACTACACTGGAAGTTTTCAAATACATTGATAACGGGATGAAACAGGTAGACGTGACGAGGAAGTATGGGCTTGTACAATCGACGTTGGTTACGTTCCTTAAAAAACAGAAAGAAACTGAAGAAAGTTTTCTAGGTGGCAAGTTTAACCCTTCAAGAAAAAGAATGAAGACGGCTGCTGCTGACAATCTGGACAGTGCTACACTGTGCAGTTTAACGAGATGCGTGTGCAGAACATTCCAATTAATGGCCCCTTGATATGTCAAAAAAGCCTTAGATTTCGCTAAGCTGCTTGGTGATTCTAACTTTAAGGCAAATAATGGGTGGCTGCAAAGGTTTAAGGAGCGGCATGGAATAATTTTTAAAGTGATTTCAGGCGAAGAAAAATCGGCACCTTTAGGTGATGCAGAATGTTGGCGGAAAAATACCATTTGTAAACTGCTGGAAAAGTACGGTCCTGAAAACATATGCAATGCAGATGAGACGGGATTGTTTTACCAGCTCATGCCAGAGAAGACGATGGCCTTTAGTGGAGAAAAATGTAAAGGATGGAAGTAATCTAAAGTACGCTTAACGGTTCTTCTCTGCAGCAACGCAACGGGGACACATAAGTTGACACCATTGGTGACTGGAAGATCAGCAAACCCCCAATGCTTCAAAAATGTAAAAAGCTTACCAGGTAAGAGTACATACATTTTATTTTATCTTATCTTTCTTTAATTCATAAGTTGGATACAGTACCTACTGTAGTCATTTTATGAGTATGCATGAAGAGTAGGTACATACAGTACTGTACTCTACCACATTCATTTCAAATTTTTTGTGATTCTAAATGTGATTTTTTAATTGCAGTCAATTATAAGGCAAATCAAAAAGCATGGATGACGTCTGCTCTCTTTAGTGAGTGGTTGCTTTTGAAAGAGATGGAAAGAAGAAGAAAATTGCATTGCTGGTAGATAACTGTAGTGCACATAACATGCCAGCGTTGAAGAATGTAGAACTATGCTACTTCCCCTCATACTGTACTTCGATCCTTCAGCTACAAGACATAGGAATAATTAAGAACTTCAAGACAAAATACCGTTCACGTCTAGTTCAACATGTGATTGCAAACATTGAAAGAAAGGTGGACAACCCATACAGTTTCAATGTGAAGCAGGCTTGTGATATGATTGCTAGTTCCTGGAACAGTGTAGAGCCGAATGTGATTGCGAACTGCTGGAAAAAAGCAAGGATTTCTGAAAGTGAAGATGTTGGTGAGAATGTTGTGGTGGATAAAGAAATACAGGACGATGTTCAAAGTGATCTTGAGGTGTATTCAGCAGTAACTGGGAAAACCATAGATGTATCAGTGGTTGAATATGTGTCAGTGGATGATGAGGCGTTGGTGTTTGAAGCATACACCAATGAATCTATCATCGAAGAGTTAGTTGTGGTGGATAAAGAAATACAGGACGATGTTCAAAGTGATCTTGAGGCGTATTCAGCAGTAACTGGGAAAACCATAGATGTATCAGTGGTTGAATATGTGTCAGTGGATGATGAGGCGTTGGTGTTTGAAGCATACACCAATGAATCTATCATCGAAGAGTTAAAGGGAGCTTTGCCTGTTGACGATTCTGATGATGACAGTCATGTGGTAAGTGTGAATGATCCTCCTCCTTTGATGGAACTAATCGGACAGTTGGAAACCATCCAGCAAGTAGCATCTTCAATCCCCCAGTGTTCAGCGGAACAATTGATTGCGTTAGAGGAGATAAAAACAAAACAATATTTACAAGAGAGTTGTTAAGGAAAAAGAAATAGAGGGAAATAAGTGAATTCTTCTCTACTCTACTAATAAATGGAGTGATCGAAATGTGTTTCATTAATTGTATTTTAATGTTCTTTTTCTTCAGAAGAGTACTGTATATACTGCACTTTTCGGTGCAGTAGGTACAATACTGTGATAGACAATATTTAACAAAACCTCATTATAACAATAACCCTGATATAGCAATATTAATTTTAAGGTCCCCTGGATATTGTTCTATCGAGGTTTGACTGTACAGAGAAATTAAGCCTGTAATGTAATTCTGAAAAGTGCTGTAACCACTTTACAAGAGAAGATGAAACAATACCAATTTATTAAAGTGCAAACAATGTTATTTTTTTACCATATTTACTTAACATCCATTTACATGGTAAATTATATATTTCTGTGATTTTTCATTGAAGGACTTGCACCAAAATATCATGGTAGGGGCTAGTTTAAAGGGTTAAAATAACAGACTTATCACCTTAAACAACACAATTTGAGGGTACAAGGAGCTTACAATAATTGTAGAGATCTAGCACAATAAGTTATTGCTGCAATTTATCAAATTCATGTTAAGCTAAAGGTACTCTACTTTCTTGACTGTTTCCTTCTTACCATTTCTATTTGGACTCTTCAGGTAAGGTTCAATACTAAAATTTGCAGCGTGTTTTAGAATCATAATTGCTCCTAAATTTTCACATACATCCTACACTGGTAAATGTGTTCAAATCACTCACAATTTTTCTTTACTGCTCACAATTCAAATGAAAGGGATATACATGGTATACGTACCTCTTTGTTTAGAGATTCTGGCATTTGGCCAGCTGATTCCTCCGGCTGTGAGTCCTGCTGTGGTGACCCCTGAGAATTGGACACTGACTCCACAGCTGGTGTCAGTTGTGGAATGTGGTCATCAGCACCCTTTTCAGAAGAAGCAGGTGCCTCAGGTGGTTCAGGATCCTTATCCTCCTCCTCTTCTTTATCCTTCCTTGAGGCAGCATCAGGCACAGCAAGAGGAAGGACAGGTGGTTCCTCCTGAGAATCGTCCTCTCCTTCATCTTCATCCTGGTCGGAGGGCTGCACTAGTTTTGCCGGTGACCGTGGTTCTTCTGTTGCATGTATAATAGACTCTGCTTCTAACTGAGGAGCAGGACTAGACCTATCCTCTTCAATATGCACAGCACCTTCATCAGCTTCTTTCTGACTAATTTCTTCTTGAATCTGCTGTTGCTCCTTAGTTGGTGTGTCTTCAGGTTGTGAAATCTGCAAATGAACAAATTTTATTTTAATGAACTTGAACATTTTAACCCCTTAAGCGGGGAGCTCGGTACACACCAGCTCACTCCCAGGTGGGGAGCATTATCCCTGATTCAAGAAAATATTTAATTACCTGATTAAAACAATCTTGGACTAAAATGAACTATTGAAGAGCCCTAAGAGAAATATTTACTTGAATTGATGTATTTAATTGTTGAAAAATCCTTTTATTTTAATTTTTCAATACTTTGTGCAAGAACATACTAAGTGCTTTCACACTGTGATATCAAGGTTGCTTCTTCCTAATAGCAAAGCTCAGGTTTTCGTTTATACAGTAACTTTACCTGAATATTTTAGGCAGTTTACTAACAATCTCTGCCTGGAAATAAATATTTCTGTATATGTAAACTGTAGCAAATTTTACATGTACATAAAAGATTATTATGGAATAAATTATAATACAAAATTTCTGTTATGTTGGATAGGTGGTTCAAGTTTATATACCTACAATTCATAAGTGACACACACAGACTATATTACTCTACACTACAGGTAAAATTTACAGTATTTAGAGTCTGCACCGTGTTTTGCCTTTTACAGCTGATCATTATGATACACAAGGAAACAGATCATGTTATATAAACTATCTTGGGTTCGCATGATTTGTACGATTCCATTTTGAAACGTGATCGTTTTCTTGATATGTATGGATGGTTCACATCAACTGACACTTTGCCACCCAGGGGTACAGTATAAGCTTCTGAAAATTTTGCCAACAGATGGACAAATACTGGATTTATCTTGTACATTTTGGGAGGAATTTGTCTTGTTATTCACCTCATTGTCAGAGATTTGTAAAATGCTGTGGAGGAAAATCTAATAATACTACTTCGTTTCATCTTACTAAACTGGGTTTTGTGAGCAATTTCTTGCTGGGCATCATTTGTCTGTTCAGCTATGTTCTGGCATATCTCGTCATAAAAAATAATTAAAATATTTTGCTCGTTTTTGTTTTCCCTAAGAACTCCCCTTTACATGATGATGGAATTTTGGATCAATGCGGGACCTTCTTTGTCCATTGTCAGTATAACTTGACAAAGAACTAGCACTGGTTGAATTGTAATCAGTATTATTGTCATCAATGTCACTGTCATGATCGCTACTTGAACTGGAATCGAACCCTGTACATTCAAGCCTGCAGTAATTATTCCAGGTAAGTTCCCGTCACTTACGAATTCCCCTTCGGCAGAACTTACTTCACTATGTTCACTATTCTCCCCACTAAATTCCAATATTTTGTTCATCATGGCCAGTAAAATATCTTCCTCTAATGGTAGGGGCCGGTAATTCCTTTTAGACATTTTAGCGGAAAATAATTAAGAAAAAAGAAAAAGGATAAAATGGTTCATGGCGTGGGTTCCTGTAGTCACGTCCTACATTGTGAACCATGGGCAACGGTTGAGTGGCCTAGTAAGTGGTCCTGAGAGTTGGGATACCAGTTGCTATGGAATGCGAGTGGGCATCTCGGACATATTCTGAGTAGTCGTGGCCCTCCTTGTGCTCAGGCGGCTAGGACTACACAATTCACCGGTGGTCCATAACCCGATAGAGGAGAGATCCTCACCTGGACCATGTGCAAGCAGGGTAGCATCCTGCTGCATGAATTTACCGAGCTCAGAACATTTTAAGCAAGCCTCGGACCTATGGAAGTAATGGAGTCCCACTCCCATTTGACAGGTGAGGGACTCCTTGGAAACAACGTGGCGAACGAAATGGAATTCAATGGGGAGCTATCAATATTAATGGGGCTTATGGAAGAAAGAAAGTAGAACTGGCTGAGTCAGCAAAGAGGATGCATCTGGATGTACTAGGAGTAAGTGATATTCGGGTAAGGGGAGATAATGAGGAAGAGGAAGGAGATTATAAAGTGTACTTGGACGGGTGTTAGAAAGGGAAGGGCAGAGTCTGGGATAGGGCTCTTTACCAGGAATACCATTGCACGGAACATAGTTTCTCTTAGGCATGAAAATGAGCGAATGATGTGGGTAGATTTGTCAGTTGGAGGAATTAGGACTAGAATTCTCTCCGTGTATTCACCATGTGAGGGTGCAGATGAGGATGAAGTTGACAAGTTTTATGAAGCATTGAGTGACTTCGTGGTCAGGGTCAACAGCAAGGATAGAATAGTGCTAATGGGTGATTTCAATGCGAGAGTTGGGAATAGAACTGAAGGGTACAAAAGGGTGATTGGTAAATGTGGGGAAGATATGGAAGCCAATGGGAATGGGAAGCGTTTGCTGGACTTCTGTGCTAGTATGGGTTTAGCTGTTACGAATACATTCTTCAAGCATAAGGCTATTCACCGATACACATGGGAGGCTAGGGGTACCAGATCTATAATAGACTATATATTAACCGACTTCGAATTCAGGAAATCTGTTAGGAATGTACGAGTTTTCCGGGAATTTTTCAATGATACAGACCACTATCTGATCTGTAGTGAACTAAGTATTTCTAGGCCTAGGGTAGAGAAAGGGAACTCTGTCTGCAAACGAATAAGGGTAGAAATCTTCAGGATGAGGAAATTAGACAGAAGTACATGGATATGATAGTGAGAAGTTTCGAACAGTACACAGTAAGCAGGTTCAGGACATAGAAAGTGAATGGGTGGCATACAGGGATGCTGTAGTAGAAACAGCAAGGGAATGTCTAAGAACAACTGTGTGTAAAGATGGGAAAAGACGAACATCTTGGCGGAATGATGAAGTGAGAGCAGCTTGTAAACGTAAAAAGAAGGCTTATCAGAAATGGCTCCAAACAAGGGCCGAGGCAGACAGGGATTTGTACGTAAATGAAAGAAACAGAGCAAAACAAATAGTTGTTGAATCCAAAAAGAAGTCGTGGGAAGATTTTGGTAATAACCTGGAAAGGCTAGGTCAGGCAGCAGGGAAACCTTTCTGGACAGTAATAAAGAAACTGATGGAGGGAAAAAGGAAATGAACAGTGTTTTGAGTAATTCAGGCGAACTCATAATAGATCCCAGGGAATCACTGGAGAGGTGGAGGGAATATTTTGAATATCTTCTCAATGTAAAAGGAAATCATCCTGGTGGTGTTGCGAACAGCCAAGCTCATTAGGAGGAGGAAAATTTTGTTAGTGAAATTACGCTTGAGGAAGTGGAAAGGATAGTAAATAAACTCCATTGTCACAAAGCACCAGGAATAGATAAAAATTAGACCTGAAATGGTGAAGTATAGTGGGAAGGCAGGGATGAAATGGCTTCATAGAGTAGTGAGATTAGCATGGAGTGTTGGTAAGATACCTTCAGATTGGACAAAAGCAGTAATTGCACCTATCTATAAGCAAGGGAACAGGAAGGAATGCAACAACTATCGAGGTATCCCATTGATTAGTATACTGTACCAGGAAAAGTATTCACTAGCATCTTGGAAGGGAGGGTGCGATCAGTCGTTGAGAGGAAGGTGGATGAAAACCAGTGTGGTTTCAGACCACAGAGAGGCTGTCAGGATCAGATTTTCAGTATGTGCCAGGCAATTGAAAAATGCTACGAGAGGAATAGGCAGTTGTGTTTATGTTTCGTAGATCTAGAGAAAGCATACGATAGGGTACCGAGGGAAAAGATGTTCCCTATACTGGGGGACTATGGAATTAAAGGTAGATTATTAAAATCAATCAAAGGCATTTATGTTGACAATTGGGCTTTGGTGAGCATTGATCGTAGAATGAGTTCTTGGTTCAGGGTACTTACAGGGTTTAGACAAGGCTGTAATCTTTCACCTTTGCTGTTCATAGTTTACATGGATCATCTGCTGAAAGGTATAAAATGGCAGGGAGGGATTCAGTTAGGTGGAAATGTAGTAAGCAGTCTGGCCTATGCTGGACGACTTGGTCTTAATGGCAGATTGTGCCAAATGCCTGCAGTCTAATATCTTGGAACTTGAAAATAGGTGCAATGAGTATGGTATGAAAATTAGCCTCCCGAAGAATAAATTGATGTCAGTAGGTAAGAAATTCAACAGAATTGAATGTCAGATTGGTGATACAAAGCTAAAACAGGTCGATAATTTCACGTATTTAGGTTGTGTGTTCTCCCAGGATGGTAATATTGTTAGTGACATTGAATCAAGGTGTTGTGAAGCTAACGCAGTGAGCTCGCAGTTGCGATCAACAGTATTCTGTAAGAAGGAAGTCGGCTTCCAGACGAAACTATCTTTACATCGGTCTGTTTTCAGACCAACTTTGCTTTATGGGAGCAAAAGTTGGGTGGACTCAGGATATCTCATTCATAAGTTAGAAGTTACAGACATGAAAGTAGCAAGAATGATTGCTGGTACAAACAGGTGGGAACAATGGCAGGAGGGTACTCGGAATGAGGAGATAAAGGCTAATTTAGGAATGAACTCGATGGATGAAGCTGTACGAATAAACCGGCTTTGGTGGTGGGGTCATGTGAGGCGAATGGAGGAGGATAGGTTACCTAGGTAAGAGAAGTAGAGGTAGACCAAGACGACGATGGTTAGACTCTGTTTCTAACAATTTAAAGATAAGAGGTATAGAACTAAATGAGGTCACAACACTAGTTGCAAATCGAGGATTGTGGCGATGTTTAGTAAATTCACAGAGCCTTGCAGACTGAACGCTGAAAGGCATAGCAGTCTATAATGATAATGTATGTACGTAAAAGGATCGAATAGAACTCTGGTCTCTGCAGTGTGGACGGAAATCATGAATCGATGCTGTATTATAGATGCGTATGATAATAAATGGTGTGTAACTCCCGGTAAACACACACTCCAGTTGTGAAGGAAGAACACAAGACTGGGAATAATAAATTAGGTCACAGTTCTAAAATGTCATCAGAGAGGTCAGTTCAGTATCATAATCTCTACAAATCCCTCCTACAGCAATATTATTAGGACGATTAGGAAATGAGCCAAAGCTTCAGCGCGAGGCTATTGAGCTTTAGGTAGTTATTGCCCGGACATAAGTTGTGTACTTTATGATGCAACTTGTGGATGAGACATTGGTATTGGAAGAACATAGTTGAAAAATTTCACATCAGAGGGCAGACTCATCCAGAATACGCTGCTGAAAGAGTAATAAGCCTCTGCAGGCAGGCAACTGAGGAAAAAAAAATAACTTGAATCGGCGGATATATCGGTGCTCCCCGCCGAGCAAGCGAATTGTAGCCGCGGATCTCACCGCATTGCCCACCGAACGGGTTAATGTTCAGAACAAAGAGACAAACTCAAGACAATCCTACTGATAGCAAACAATCAACACTGATCATTCATCCTCACCATAATCGGGCTCAAACACACAAAGACATGGATGATGTGGGTGTAGTTAACTGACAATATCCCTAACTTCATTTCTGTAGAAGACTAGCAATCATGTTCTAAATTTTTTATTTTCAATTTGTTTTACATCGCACCGACACAGGTAGGTCTCATGGCGACGATGGGATAGGAAAGGGCTAGGCGTGGGAAGGAAGCGACCGTGGCCTTACTTAAGGTACAGCCCCAGTAATTGCCTGGTGTGAAAATGGGAACCATGTAAAACCATCTTCAGGGCTGCCAACAATGGGGTTCGTACCCGCTATCTCCCGAATGCAAGTTGATAGCTACGGGACCAAAACCGCACAGACACTCGCTCGATAGTTCTATAAGGGGCAGGCAAATGAAAACCAAACACCCACTACAACATGACTGTGGAATGGTTTTATTGAAAAGTAATTACCAAAAGTGTTAATACATTTATTGCACTGGGAGACGAGATGATCAATCCCAGTTTTGGAGAAAGAGGTAGGTCGCTGACGGATCCACAATGCCTCCTTGTCCGAATGAAAGTGACGTCCATGAATGTCTTTCTACAGGTCACCATAAGTGTGAAATCACAAGGTGAAAGATCTGAGCTGTACAGAGGATGCTGTAGTGTTTCCCTACCAAATCGCTGAAGCGTAGCCTTCTTCAGATTGGAAGTCTGGGGGCGAGCATTATCATTCAACATGACGACTCCATCCAACAGCATTCCAGGGCGTTTAGACTTTATGGTACATCATATTTTCTGTGAAGTGTCTTTGTAGTGCTGAGAATTGATTGTGGTTCCATGCCTGAGAAAGTTGACAAGCAGGGGACCTATGCAGTCAAAGATGGTCATCATGACTGTACTGGAATTTGTGTGAAAAAAGAGATCATCATGACTGTACTGGGATTTGTGTGAAGAGCTTTGGATTTCTTTGGCGGGGGACAATTGCAATGCTTCCATTGTTGACTTTGCAGTTTGCTGTCAGGCACGAAATGGTGGCACCACGTTTCGTCCACTGTGACGATATAGGACAGGAAAGCATACTCTTCCTCAAGGTACCGCTGCAGATGACTCGGACATGACGCCATTCTGTCAATCTTTTGTGCCTCCATCAGTTGATACAGAATCCACTACATGCAAATACTGTGGAAATGCAAGTGATCTTTTATAACAGCATTCACGGAACCATGGCTAATGACGCCTGAACATAAATTTCTTCCCCCATGATTCATCGGTTTTACTGGATAAGGCCATCAATTCGCCCTATCACAACAGGAATAATGGCTTGATGGACCTGTCCTGGGCATGCATCGTCTTGCAGTGATGTGCGCCCTTCTCGGAATTTCCTATGCCACTCGTGCATACTCATCAATGACATGCAGTGTTTGCCATATACAGCAGACAAGCGATGATGAGTTTCACACACTCCAACACCCTCAGCCACCAGAAAACAAACAACACTTCTCCGTTCTTCTATGCTCGCCTCCATTTCTACAGCTGGACGGACACAGTAGACTAGTCCGCGCACCACAAAGACATAACCCAACAACTGCATGCACCTGTGAGTTGTCACTATGCAGTTCTCCTACCACAGCAATGGCAGTATCAATAAGTAACAGCAGTGTTGCTACCTTTCAAACAGAATGTGTTATGGTGAGTGTTTGATTTTCATTTGACTGCCCCGTATATATTAGCTGGACTACAAGTTACAGGCCAAAATAGAATAGAGCATCTAATGGCAGACTTTTTGGAGGGAGCACATGAAATTCCCATAGATGTCATAAATATCATTAGAAACTTGTGTAATGGACTGATCTTGTTTGCAGATGACATTGTGGTGTGGAGAACAAATGGAGAGGAAATAAAGGGACAACATGACATACTGAACAAGTATATTGGTAATTATAAAATGAAAATAAGCATGAAGAAAAGCCAGACAATGATACTGACTAGAGGAAGAGAAGGGAAAGGTACTGTCAAAATTGGGGGGAGTAGACGTTGAAATTGTGTAAAGTTTCAAGAACTTGGGAATGAACTGATGCAGGTTTGGATATGAAGATCAGTATAAGTATACAACACAGAAATGTATTTTACTAGTGTGAGGAACTTGATCTGGAAGGAGGAAGTATCGAGGAAGAGTAAAAGGATGAGGTTTAAGATTATTGCCCCATACTGATATATGCAGCAGAGACATGGACAGTAACAAAAACAGAAAAGAGTAAAATCCAAGCCAGTGAGATGCAATTTTACAAAGTATAATAGACAAGATTGAGAAAGACAGGATAAGAAATAAGGATGTCCAGAAGGAATCTGGGAAGTTGAAAAGTTCTCAGACAGAATGGAGAGAAATAAACTGAGATGGTCAGGACATGTGAAGAGGATCAGAGAGGAAAGGATACCACAGTGGAAGATAGAGACTAAGATTGAAGGAAGAAGAACAAGAGGTACACCCAGAGTAAATCAGACTAAAGGACAGGTTGTGAGTTTCACAAATAGGAAAACTCCTCTTAGTTTTAAGTATTGCATTGATGGGGTGAAAGTTCCTTATGGGGATCACTGTAAGTACCTAGGTGTTAATATAAGGAAAGACCTTCACTGGCTTAATAACATAAACGGGATTGTAAATAAAGGGTACAGATCTCTGCACATGGTTATGAGGGTGTTTAGGAGATGTAGCAAGGATGTAAAGGAGAGGGCATATAAGTCTCTGGTAAGACCCCAAATAGAGTATGGTTCCAGTGTATGGGACCCTCACCAGGATTACTTGATTCAAGAAATGGAAAAAATCCAAGTAAAGCAGCAGGATTTGTTCTGGATGATTTCCAACAACAACAACAACAACAACAACAACAAAAAAGAGTAGCATTATAAAAATGTTGCAAAGTTTGGACTGGGAAGACTTGGGAGAAAAGAGATGATCTGCTCGAGTAAGTGATATGTTGCAAGTGACTATTCTCATTTTAAAACCCGTATTGAATTCAAATGAAAGTAAAAACAATACATTTGTTATTCCACCTATTCAATACTCAACTAGCTTACAAAATTAGGATTTCATCCTTATTTTATTGCTAAATTATTAAAACATGGTACATTTTTCGCTCATTTTCTGAGCATCTTCAGCCACTTTAGAATCTTAAGACTAATTAGGAATATTGACCTAGCACTTATATCATTGATTTGTCATTAGCAAGCTTAAAATGTTTCACTAAAATCTTGAGGAATCTTTGTCACTTCTTATAAACTTGAAAAATGACTATATTACACTCTCACAAATGTTTTTTGAGATCAGGCTGAAGAATTAATGTGATCGTTGTCTTGCTATCTGCAGCTCATGTTTTAACATTTCTTATTATAGGTATTGATTGTTACACACTTGAATTGACATATGTTGAAACTTGTTACAATCCAACTTTCCAATTCTTTTGATCAAGTTTTAAAACTCTGTGTGTATGAATTGAGCCTGGGTCAAAAGGGACACTCAAACTTAATGTTGACAGTTAAACTATGATGAACAGCAACAAACAGCATTAGCCCGGGACAGACACAAAGCAGTACATAACGTGCTCCCAAACCATATACAACCGCAAGAGCACAATAGCAACAATTCTTACAATATCACACAACTACAAAAAAGGAAGGAGCCTCCACTCTGGTTTAATGCAACACATCATCATCTTAATATGGCAAAGAACATTACGACTCATCTTTCAATGTAAACAACTGGATTTTATATACGGCAAGCTGCAATTTCTACACTTCCGTCCAAGCCTCAACTGAATCCACACTACGTCTATATTTTGCCTTTTAGAGATGCAAGGTATTTCTTATCCTTCGTGTACATATGGTGACAAAATATTGTAAATATGAGATATTGGTATTTCAAAATGTAACTCATATTACAATTCAAGCCATTGAGTTTTTAATATAATGCACAGTTCTGGACAACTAGACTTAATGATAGCACTCAAACTGAAAAATTAAGAAACAGTGCAAAGAACTCGAACATTCACAAGCATTCCCGTGAAAGCTGGCTTAAATAGATTCAGGCCAGCACGTGTAATGTGTTAAGCACTGCGTGGGAAGGAGCTTCAGCAGGGTTCTGTCGGGAGTCGACCTGCAGCCACGAGAAGCGAATACCTCTCCGTGCAGCTTTATTTACAATAAAAGTATACATTGGCAATAAAGATGTGTTCATATATAGCATTGGGCCATGGCCCGTATACAGAGTATAGAGAGTAACATTGGAATCAGTATACACTTTCAGTTCATCGCACATAAGATTACGATTTTCTATCTCTCGGAGGACTGCTGCTACTGCATAGATAGCAGCGGCCGTTTCAGCACAGGCTGTATTCAGTTCAGGACTAGTATATGAAATACTGTGAGGAGTTGCGTCCATATAAATAGTGATGATATGGTGCGTCTGTCCCATGTTATAAAGTTAGTTTAAAGTTCAGTCAAACCGAAGAATTAACAAACAGTGCAAGCCATAAACTCAAACATTCACAAGCATGAAAGTGTTTTACGCATATGTTTTTATTTTATGTATACTTATAAGTTAGTTTTAAGTTTACGAATATTAACTTTTCTCAGATGTGCAATTTGACGAATGCCCTACTCATGGGTACAACCTGACATGTTACCGTCACATGATATTCCTTTCTAAAAATATGGTAATGTTTGCAATTGTACGATGTGTTATATGTATATGTATGTCCAGCTGAGGATGACCCGCTAGGGTCGAAACCGATCCTGTATTTTAAATAATAATTATAAAAAACAAATATTGATTTATGTATAGTGTGAGCTAAATGGCACATGTTGGCCTTTGGTTCAAGGGATCTCGATTGGGTCGAGGATTTTAACTTTCCTTGATTAATTCCAACGGCTTGGGGGCTGTCTGTTTGCCAAATTAAACATTCTAATTCATCTTAGTAGAGACGCATTTTCATATGCACATAGATCGCTTATCACGCGGTAACTCGAAAGACCTGCACCCAGCTCCGGAGGCCACGCGCCATTATTGTTGTTTTATAATAATAATAATAATAATAATAATAATATATTTACATAACGAAAAATGTCCAAATACAGTACCCATATTTTATTATTTTGCTTTCCCCCAATTTTTTATGTTGGCCGCATTTATAGTTTTCCCGCAACCATCGTCATTTCCCCCCTGCCACCTGAAAAACGATGCATTGAGGTTTTACTCTATATGTTATGATCACCCCTGAAATGAAATACTTACATAAAGTTATATCTTGATGAGTGCTCATCTGTTTTCACTTATAGGTCGGCCGCTCGTTCTTGGCCGGTGCAATTCACGTGCGCAGTGGTCTCTCCATGCATAGCGAGCCTACAAGTTTCTTCCCACTATGGTAACCAGTACATTTGACGTGCGCAGTGATCTCCCCGTGCAGGGCATGCGCACAATAATTATGGTCTCAGTTCTCTCCTCGAACCGATAGCGTGCGGACACTAGACTAACGCGAGCGGTAAGAATAGTGACTAGTGGTTTGTTTTTACTTTCTTACAATGCCTCCCGTTCATTTGAAACTAGCGTCGAAAACATTGCATAATCAATCACATGAAATAATTTCGAACGTACACGAATTTATGAAGAGAGAAGCAGCGGCCGGTGAAGTGATGATCCCTTTGAAAAAGGTTCAGAAAAGGGTCGTAAGGGCGACTCGTGTGTCTGAACGATCTGTGAGACGGATTATTAGGGACAGGGAAGCCGCTGAAAAAACAGGATCATCATTTGGAACGCCTGGGAAAAAGCACGCAGTAAGGAAACATATTACTGGTGTGGATGACTTCGACGTGTCTGTGATACGCCGTAGTGTGCATGACTTTTATCTTGTAGAGAAATATGCGCCAACAACTGGCAAACTCCTTCGTAGACTTCAGGATGAGGATAGCATAAAGTTTACAGGAGCGAAAACAAGTTTAAAACTTATCTTGAAGAATATGGGTTTTAAATGAAAAAAGACAAGAAACAACAGGGCTATTCTGATAGAAAGGCATGACATTAGGTCTTTGCGTATTCAGTTCCTGAAGGCAATTACGAAATATTGAGAGGAGGGTCGTCCCATAGTTTATGAAGACGAGTCTTACATTCATGGTAGCCACTCAAGCCCTAAGAACTGGAGTGATGACATGGAAGCAGGTTTGACGACACCTGTATCGAAGAGCAGTAGATTAATAATCGTTCACACCGGTGGCTCGTCGGGTTTTATACGAACGCTCTATTAATGTTCAAATCGGGGCGGTCGACGGGAGACTACCATAATGAAACGAACTCTGAAAATTATCAGCGCTGGTTGATAGAACAATACCATACAACCTAATTCTGTGCTGGTAATAGATAATGCTTCTTACCATAACGTTCGTCTGAACAAAACTCCAACCTCTAATAGTAGGAAAGACACCATGAAAGCATGGCTTAGAGGGAAAGGAATTTCGTTTGAAGAGAGTATGCTAAAGGCTGAATTGTACATTATTAAATTGTACAAACCACTCCATCAGCAGTATCTCATAGATGAAATTATGGCAAGACATGGGTACACTACTTTGAGACTACCCCCATACCACCCTGATTTAAACCCCATAGAAATGATATGGGCTGACGTGAAACAATGGGTAGGAAGTAGGAACACCACTTTTAAAATGGGCGATGTTATCGCATTGTGCAGGGAAAGATTATTAGAAATCAGAGAAGAGGAATGGAGAAAGGTTTGCCGTCGCACAGAGGAAAATGAATTAGAATAGTATGCACGGGAAGGACTAATCGAAGATGCTATTGAAAGAATAGCATTCACAGTTAATGGCAGTAGTGACATTAGTGACAGTGAATCCGGTGAGAACATACAATCAGGAGATGGTGGTGGTGGTGGTGATTTTTGTTTTAAGAGGAAGTACGAGGTAATCATCCTCTCTGAACAAATAAGTGGAAAAGAAATTTAAAATACAAAACAAAATTATTTATTCAACAAAGGATTTTGGAAACGCAGTACAAAATAAAACAAAAAATTATTATAAAACTAGGCCGAAAGGATTACTAATGTATCAAAAGGGAACGTACGTTCCCTGAGTAACAGTACACTTGTAATTTACATACCCTTGATAAGTCCACTGTCGCACATAAAGCGGATGACGAGATCAGCAGTAGTCGCGTCATCGGCTAGTATGCATTCGAGTGTTTCCTGCAGGCCGAGGCTCCGTTTTAGGCCAGAGAGATCGGCGCACTCTGTGAGGATGTGGGCCACAGTGAATTCGGCACCACAAGAACACACTGGGGGGTCTTCCCTCTTTAGGAGATAAGAGTGCGTGGATCGTAAATGACCTATCCTCAGCCTGCACAGTACTATGGCCTCTCTCCGTGAAGGTCGGAAAGAGGACCGCCACATGGTAGTTATCTTCTTAATTGCTCTCAGCTTGTTGGGAGTTCGGATATCTAGCCACTCCGATTCCCAGAACGCCAAGATGGTTCGATGTAGCTTAACAAATGTCCTTAGCAGGTACATTGACGGGTCTTGGAGGTATAAGTGCAGCTTCCTTTGCTGCTTCATCCGCAAGTTCGTTTCCCGCAATCCCAACGTGGCTTGGAAGCCACGCGAAAGTAATTCTGGTGCTAGCATCGCTTAACCTGGCTAGAAGGTCATGTATCTGCACCAGTGGGTGTTGCGAGAAACAGGTTTCAATAGACTGCAGAGAGCTTAACAAATCGGTACACAACAGAAAGTGGAGACAGTGAGGACACAGCGATGTCAGGTGTAGAGGAACTGAATTAAAGCCTCCACTATTAGCTCCTGTGAATATTAGTATTAATACTTTACCTCAGTAGAAAGTTAGAACATATATTATTATTTTTTAGTTAACTGGAACGTACAGTAATGCCTACTAGCGATGTGAATGTTTTAGTGTAAAGAATAATGTGTATAAAGATTTCGTGTGAAGTAAAAGTTGCTTTGCTTTGCTTTGTTTTGCTCTGCTCTGACCGCTTCTTATACAACCTGCAGCGTGGCGACAGATGGACAGATGCACGGGGCGAAGGGTGCCCGAAGACTGGCATGGGTAAGTCACATGATAAGTCACATGCTCTTCTAGACTCGGTCTACTGTTCCCGCGCTCAAGTGACTGGCCAAGAACGAGCGGCCGACCTATAACACTGGGAACATTTTCCATGATTATATAAAACAAGGAAATTAAGCAGAATACGCCTCCCGGAAAGACTGATAATGTCGTTTCTTAGTTGCACTCATTACGAACATTAACTAAATCGCTTAGAAATTTGTCAAACAATTCCACGAGTTTCAGAACTACTGCCAATGAAACGCACACAAACAAAGCCTTTCAGCTGCTATGAAGCACGACGCAGTTACTAAAGTTGTTTTATATAAATCCACTGCCTGCTACTTTTCACGGATTTCTTTTCTTGAAAATTGCAGCCTGCTACTTGTTTGAGAACATCTCATTGAATGAAGTAGCAGTTGAGGTAGAACAGGTGACAAAAGCACGGTGATAATCGATAATGGGATTATACATTTACCGGTCGAATTTCAAATACTGCATCTCGTATTACCAGCTACTATCAAATGTCAAACAAATCCGATTTGACCGCAAAAAGCGAAACCAAGTGCGGATATTCAAAATCCATACAATAACATTGTTCACCCGTACAACTGTAAAACACACTCAAAATTCGTACATTTTACGGAGAGAAAAAAAAAAAAAAAGGAATACTTGGCAGGTATGCAATAGTAATGTGTAAACCGAATGTGTTGTATGGGCCATATAGATGTAGCTTGCATTCTGGAGACGTAGATTCAAAAAGCATCGTCGGCAGACCTGAAGATTGTTTTCTGTGGTTTCCCTATTTTTACACCAGGCAAATACTAGTGCTGTTATTATGGCCACGGCTCTTCTTTCCCTGTCCTCCTCTTTACACAATAATCACCACCATCACCACCAATTGCCCTTTCCTATCTCATACTTGCCGAAAACTTATCTGAATTAGCGCGTCGATTATTCATACAAAAAACACAACCTACTTTTTAGTTTTCACTATATGTGTGCTTACATGGCAGTAAATATAAGTGAATCCCTCCCGGTTGATGTATGTGACAGCCCTCTGACGATTAGGACAAGTAATTCTGACGTGTATATAATCGAAGTGACCTATAATTTCATGGAAATCACCCCGTGCATAATAAAATATATCGGTTGTCAAGAATTGAATTCAAGTTGACTTTTACCGGACTGTAAGCAAAATTGTATTTTAAGCTCTACTTGCCCGTACATTTCAAATGAACTGCTGCGATTTCGCAGCGGGCGACTCACAGAGAGGCCGTCGGACTAACCTTTCTTCCTGGAATCATATCAAATATGATAATAGAAATTACATGTTTCATGGTATACATAACCTCTGATTGTGATTCACTCCTCTCATTTGAGGTTAAACACGTGTTCTTGGCAGTATTTAAACATGGCCGGTTGAACATTGGTTTTAGACAGTGTCTAAGTGATAAATAATGTCTCTGCAATCGGCACAGTGTGCTTATAGATATGTTTCATTGGTTTCTATTTCTATGTTAACAAATATTAGGATATACGAAGTGTTTTTCAATGTTATATTTGGTGATTGCTTTTGTTATATTTGATATTATTCCTATTATGGCATCTATGCCTGAGGATGATGACATATGAGGAGCATCGTTTCAAAACGTATTAAATGCAGTCGAGGTCAGAATATGTTTTGATGCGGTTTCCCGTCAATAAGGATATGCTCTTTAAAGCTGTTGAGTTAGATCGGGTCATATCGTATTCTTTCCCATAGGAATTCAGTGCTGAAAAACATGATTCGGAATAAATCGTATTATGTGCACGACGGCAAATGGTTTAAAACATATTATGTTCACGATAATGTTTCCCAGCCTGCATCTATCCCGCTCTTTTATTGGCTGTTCCCGCTATTTTTATATTGTATTTGACAGTATGGTATTGCTTGCATGCCCGTTCACTTTCAATCACCATGGAGGGCTACTTACCCGTAGGAGAGCGTTCGAAAGGAAGTCTAAAGCGAATAAGAGTTGCAAAAACTAAAAGACAATGTGATCAGGAAGCTCGGTAAGTAAACACTCCGGTTGTAAGTTACGAATGATCATTATCAATGAAATTGGTTTTGTCGGTATATTAGATGTGTGTTTTGCGTGGGAAAGATTGCATAAACATGTTTTTGTACATTGCATAAGTTTTTCTTACCATATTTACTGCTAGTCCTACAACAACGTGAATGATTACGTGGACGTATTTTTATTTTAGGTACTTGAATCGCGATCCGCATTTAACTAATTTCGAGGCACCATACAATTACAAGGCAGGCAGATTCAAGCGTGGGAGCATCCCAGAATTCTACCTGGTGAAAGAAAAAATATATAGTTTACAGCGTACCAAACAAAGTGGAACAAGATCGCCGACTGAGCCATATGATAAAAGTTACATCTCCGAAATCACGAAGAACTGGAAAGCAATATGCAGGGAAGCGCAGTCGGAATTTCATTGTTGTGTCGAATGAGGTAGGTTATATTTTTCTTTATAATACTGCTACAATATTTCAGGAGAAGGGAAAGTGCTTCAATGCCATGTTATTATTAGGATGTCATTATCTGTAGTGAATAGATGAGTAATTCAGTAAACAGTCAATTGCAATAAATGATGGGGGTTTTTAGTCTCATCTTCCTTCTGTTGCAAGGAAAAAGTTGATATAATTGCACAGTACAACTTAACTTACAAGAACGGAATACAGCTTATGAGCGTAGCCATACTAGTCGTTTATTCTTCTTTTCTAGGTGAATAATGGTGATCAAGTAAAAGGGGTCTGCTCAAAATTCTTTCCGAAATTGTTTGGGATAAGCCAAACCAGGATTAATAATATATCCAAAGCTGTTAAGAATGGAAAGGTGTTCGAGAGAAGAGAAGCGGGAATAGGAAGAGTGCTCTGTTTGCTGCAAAGAGAGAAAAGGTGATTGCGTTTATTTCTCAGTTAAGATGAATGGAATTGCATTATAACAGGAATAAAAGTCAGAGGCTTCATCTACCAGCACAGTTAAACATAAACAGAATCCATACAATGTATAATGCGAGTGTTTCTGCGGACCTGAAAGTGAAAAAATGGTTATTCCACAATATTTTTCATACACAGTTCAACCTTGGGTTTGGGACACCATCGACGGATGCTTGTAGTTACTGCCCTCAAATGCTCTTTCAGATTAAATCTGAAAAAGAAAGAGCTAAAAAGAACAGTTTACTAGGTGATTTGGAAGCACATAAAATTCGCTCACAGGCTTTTCACAAACTTATGAGCGAACAACCTGCTGATACAATGTCCTTCTGCTTTGATTTGCAACAGGTACAACCACTGCTTAAATTATCAATTGGCGAAGCGTTCTTTTCGCTCCAAATATTATTTCACGCACTGTGTGTTACCGATGTCATATTCAGGATCAAAAATTTCATGTATGGAATGAGACTGAGGCTGAAAGAGGGCCAAACAAGGTGTCCATCAGCTGTTACTTTGTTTTTAATGAGGTACATTTCGATAAATCGATCACCTGTATCAGGCTGTTCGCAGACGGATGTGGAGGCCAAAACAAGAACATGCATGTTATCCATGCTCTAGTTTACTGGCCACAAGCCAAATCACTCGCTAACATTTCCATGATTGTCGTCATCTTTCCTGTCAGAGGACATTCCTTTTTACCCGCAGACAGGGTTTTTGGTGTTGTAAAAAAGTTTCTTCGTAAATGCTCTGACATCGTTACTCCCGAGTAATACCGAGAGATCTATCAGTCTGTGGAGACTGTAAAACATCTAGGGAAAAAAAATGGGTTAAAATGGACTACAAGATCCTCGCCACGCATTTTAAGAAATTGGACGGGATTAGAGAAATGAAGAGAGTGATTCTGAAGAAAGGCGAGAAAAGAAAAGAAATATGGAACCGACGTATAGGTTTGACGACCCCTCAAAGTAATTCGTAACCATTCTCAAATGAAGCATAAGGCTGGGCCAGGTACATGAACCTCCCGTAATCGATAAACTGAGAGCATTACCTGACGCTAAAATACTGTATGTCAAGAACCTGCTGAAAGCCAGATTTGGAGACAACTGGAAGGAGTTCTGACAGTTCGCAATTTCATGTTTCAGCACTAAACATCGGTTCAACGTCAGATACTGGTAGGCCGACTCATGATGGCGACTGTGACTGTTTGCATGAGGAAGAAGGAAGAAGGATTACTTGCAAGACTGTAAGCATCTATATAGCGTTAAAAATGTGTTAATAATAACTTAACTTACTGTACACGATGCGCTGTAGCTAACAATAAAGTCAATAAAAATCATTGGATTCGAACGAATGTTTCAAATTGTATTATGAGAATAAAAGGTTGTATCAAAACATATTTTGTTCAGTGAATTGGTTCAAAACGTATTAAGCGAAATTTTATAATTAGAATGATGCCTTCATGTATTGGGAAATGATTTGAATCATGACTGATTCGGAACATAACATCAATACCTAGATTTTGCGTTTAAATTTTGACATGTCTTGGTTAACTTCCTGTAAAATTATAATCTGTGCACCTAATACGATTTGAAACGATGCTCCTCATATGTTAAAAAGAGGTCGAAACTAGTCCCACAATGAATGAAGTACAGATACAACAAATTGTCTGTTAGGTCATCAGCCCAGAGGCTGGTCGATCCTCAAATAGCACCACCAAAAGTTATTCAGTTACGGCAACAACCAATGATGGTGCCAAAATGAGGTATGAGTGAGGAGTGAGGTAGTTTGCCATGGTTTTCCACACTGGGCGAGAAAGTGCTCCTGCAGTATGACTGACTCTATGAACAACACCTTTCATAACAATCAGACCCATGAATCCTGCTCCGAATGGCATTACTTGGCACCACCCACACTCCAGCAGCTTCCATACTGTTACAACCATGGATGATACTGAGACTTCAGTGGAAGCTACCGTATTTCACGGCATAATCGTCGCACTTTTTATACCAAAATTTTCGAAAAAAATTTTAGGGTGCGACCATTATACGATGAATATTTAATACCAGTATTTGTATTACTCAAAAAATGTATTTATAACTAAATTGTATTTGATACAAATTTAAGATGCACGTAATACTCGCGTTTATACATCAAAATAATTAAAATAGTCTAAAACAAAATTCATAATTTTTCGCAACAATTCGGCGAACATTTTTCCAACCTGAAAATAAAAATGAACGTATTAAGTTAATTTGTCATTAATTTGAGTATTAAAGTTAAAATATTACACTTGCAAAATTATCGCTTTGTTGTGAAATGCGGACTTACCGGTACGCAATTTATTCCAAATCTTCGGTGTCGCTATCGCAGGTTTCGCTATCTGATGCGCCGTCCTCGCCTCTGTTAATACCAGTATCAGATTCTTCGACTCCCTGCCACACTGCGTCATCTTCGGAACCGTCTAGTGCATTCGAAATCCCAGTCCTTTTGAAGCTCTTGGAGACTAGTTCAGGTGGTATAAGATCCCAACTCTTCTTCACCCATGAGCATAACAAGTCCAAGGGTGGACGCCTGATATTTCCGGCGGGCGTCAATTGCTGATCGCCGCTCATCATCCACTCGTTGTAAAATCGACGTAAGTGGTCTTTAAAGGGTTTATTAACACATACGTCTAGTGGCTGCAAAGCAGATGTTAGGCCACCAGGAATGACTATCTGTCGTGTCTTATTTGTAGTGAGAATTTGCTTCACTTCGTTCACGACCTCGGAAACTATCTAAAACAAGCAGAGCTGGTTGTTTTAGTCGTGCACCAGGTCTTCTATTCCACACAGTTTTAACCCAGTCCAGCATGAGTTCTACGTCCATCCAACCCTTTGGTTGCACTCGTACATGAATTCCACAGGGAAACTGTATATTCTTAGGCATCGTTTTCCTCTTGAAAATGATGTAAGGTGGCAACTTTCTCCCGTCAGCTGTAATGGCTAGCATTGCCGTGCATCACAACTTCTCACTACTGCTGGTTTTCATTAATACACTCCGTGATCCTTTTAGCGCAATAGTGCTGTTGCGAGGCATATCAAAAAAGATTGGAGTCTGATCGGCATTACCGATTTGAGAAAGCAAATACGAAGTTTCCTTGCGCAAACGTATGACAAATCGGTGAAAATTTACAATCTTGTCCGTGTAATCAGCAGGCAACTTTTGGCTTAGTGTTGTTCTCCTTCGCACTGACAGATTGTGTCGTCGCATGAACCCCTTAATCCACCCACGAGTCGCCTTAAACCGAGTTACCGGTATGTTGTGTTTGTGCGCTACCTCCTGTCCCTTAATTTGTAACATTTCATATGATACACTGCAGCCATTGTTACGTATTTCACTGATGTACCTAAACACTTCTTCGTCAATTATAGGAAACTTCCCTGTTTTAGGACCTCTAAACGCGCGTCTAGAAGGGTTTGTGCTTTTTAGCTTGTTTTTTACTTTCTGCCAGTCACGCACCAACTTTTCACTCACAGAAAATTTTCTTTCTGCAGCTCTGTTCCCGTGCTGTTCAGCGAAGGCAATTACGCTTAGCTTGAAGCCCGCGGAATAGTTTCTATATTTACCCATAATCGCTTATAAATGCTTCACACGTTAATGTTTTGCAATATAAATGACTTTCCGTAATTGTTCACTATTAAAACAAATTATTTCTGCAAACACCCAAAACACAAATTAAAAACTTAAATTCTCACGCACACATGTCTACAGTAATCACGTAAATCTGAAACAAATAAATGCATCTGTGATCTGTCCATTCCAGAGCAGCCAATACTGTTAGGCAGCAAGGAAGCATGCAACAATTTATCAGTTTAGCTCGTTGGTTGCGACACACTATTGCGCTAAAAGGATCACGGAGTGTATTAATGAAAACCAGCAGTAGTGAGAAGTTGTGATGCACGGCAATGCTAGCCATTACAGCTGACGGGAGAAAGTTGCCACCTTACATCATTTTCAAGAGGAAAACGATGCCTAAGAATATACAGTTTCCCTGTGGAATTCATGTACGAGTGCAACCAAAGGGTTGGATGGACGTAGAACTCATGCTGGACTGGGTTAAAACTGTGTGGAATAGAAGACCTGGTGCACGACTAAAACAACCAGCTCTGCTTGTTTTAGATAGTTTCCGAGGTCGTGAACGAAGTGAAGCAAATTCTCACTACAAATAAGACACGACAGATAGTCATTCCTGGTGGCCTAACATCTGCTTTATCGTCTTGGATTTCACTTCGTGCGCAATAACACACGAGCCGGCCCCATGGTGTAGGGGTAGCGTGCTTGCCTCTTACACGGAGGCCTCGGGTTCAATTCACGACCGGGTCAGGGAATTTTACCTGTATCTGAGGGCTGGTTCGAGGTCCATTCAACCTACCTAGCCGGTATTTCCTGGCAACGTTGCCGATAAGCGATAACTTACAGCCTTACGTATTTCAAGTGGGAACTCATAATATGTAGGGGGTGAATAAATAGTACACTGTCTCGCGACCACGTTGTCAAACTGCCGATAGCCTACCGGTAAGCATAATATGTAGGTGGTGAATAAATAGTACACTGTCTAGCGACCACGTTGTCAAACTGCCGATAGTCTACCGGTAAGCCATGCGTCGTACATATACTGGTATTATTTATTTATACGTTGTGCAACATGTCGCAAACGTGACTGTGTTGCCAAATTGCCCATAAACCATACACGTATTTAAATTGCGCATTCATGTGCAACTTACGTTTCAGTTCCATTTACCTTTTAACCATATTAGTGAACAAAATTTGGACGTGCGACGAATATGTAATTAAAGGTTTAAAGTCCAATTTTTGTATTGAAAATAAAGGATGCGACGATTACGCGGTGGCGACGATTATGCCGTGAAATACGGTACATTTTGCCCTGACCTGTGCCAAGAGAGAGATGATAAAATACTGCATCCATCAAGAAATGGCAACTAGCAGGTTGTATTGAACTAATGATGATCACGAACATCGAATAGCTAGAGCTCAGAGCGTAAGACAGATCAGCGTCTGCTAAAAGTAATAGGGATACCAAGATTTCTCAGTCAACAGGTGTCAGTACTTTTTGTGTGATGTTTGCAGCATGTCTTGTAACAGGTGCTTTGAAGAAGTAGATTTTCAGTTCAAACTCCTGATGTGTCAGCAGCCTATATGCACAGGAACACAGAGGTTGGTGACACATCGGGAGTTTGGACTAAATATCTACTTCTCCAAAGCACCTGTTACTTTTCGCCATCCAACATACTAAGCCGTACTTATCTGAAGGATGTGGAACATATACAAGGGGAAGTCAATAAGTAGCTGTAATTTTGGTTTAATTGTCTTTAGGTTGGCTCTATGGCGTTGTGTGCTCACCAGCCACTAGATTGCACCATTGTCTACGTCTGTGGTAGATTTCAGCGTTATCAGATCAGTATAGCTTGAGCTGTTGCAACGTAAAGATGGCCGCGCCACTCTCTGTTTGCACCATGGACGAACAGTGTTCCGTAATCCGTTTTTCTGTGGTTGGAGGGTGTACCAGGAGCGAAAATTCATAGAAGACTTTCAGCACAATACGGGGTTTTGCCCATTTGCTCTCTGGTTGGAAATGGTGAACCCATGTTTCATCTCCAGTGATGATCCGTTTCAGAAACATTTCACCTTTGTTAGCATGATGGTCCAGTAGGTGCTGACAGATTCTCACATGATTGCGCTTCTGCTCTTCACCGAGTTGTTTTGGAACTCGTCTCAAACAGAATTTGTGGAAGTTAAGCCTGTTATGCATGATTTCATATGCAGAACCATGGCTAATGTGCATATGGTTTGCTCCGTCATCAACAGTCACTCATCTGTTATTCAGGATCATATTGCGTACTTGTTCAACATTGGCATCAGTTACAGCTGCAGATGGATGCGTGGATCTTTCCTCATCCTTCACGATTGTGCGACCCCTTTTGAAATGTTCAATCCACTGGTAAACACTTCGCTGCGGCAAATCATTGTCCCCGTATTGTGCTGAAAGTCTTCTATGAATTTTCATTCCTGGTACACCCACAGATCACAAAAAGTGGATCACGTATGTGTATGTGATTTGTAACTAAGTAGGACCAATGTGGTGGAAAATGTGCAATTTTTCTCAGTTGATGGAGATTAAAATTTTCTGCTGCTCTATTACCTTGTAATTTTTGCATTCTAGAACTTTTAATTTAAATGCTATGTTGTAAGAAAACTTGTTCTGTACAACTGGCATTGTGTACAGTTTGTCACTACCGCAACTTGCCACTGATTACAAAGTGAAAGATTTTCTTTCTACCCTTCCTTGAAGGTTACCTATAACTTTCTTCTTCTTCTTCTTCTTCTTCTTCTGGTATGATAAGGAGGCGGGCAAGGAAGAGGTTGTGAGCCGTATTGCTAGGGATTCCTTAGCAAATCGCATTCCTGTCATACAGACAAATGCAGGTGAACCATAGCCGCCATTTCGTACTGCGGTAATAAAAGGAGTCAACTGCTAAGAGTACTGTAGGGATATTTTCGAACAATGGTGAAGCAAATCACATATTACTCAGAGTTTAAACATAATAGATCTTCGGATGCAGCCATATTTTATGGAGTACTCTGTGTAATAAAAAGTGTGTTTTATGGTCTAAAGAACACAGTAAGTTGTTTCTTTTTCAGATATAATCCCGTTACCATATGTTTTCTTTTTCTGACAGTTGATTAAATTTATTTATTGAAAACCAAGTGGTTATAAATTAACCGACTCAAAACTTCAAAGAAATGCCCCTGTATATATAAATAAATAAAAAACACACACACACGGGAAGGGGGGTTCAAATATAAACATGATTTTATCTTTTATTTAAATTCATTCATTGAAAAACACTGCCCTCCTAGAGCTTCTTTAAGCGGTCCGAACAAATGGAAATCGCAGGGCAATAAAAGTCTGAGCTGTAAGGAGGATGATCAAGTGTGGTCCAGTGCCTTTCTTGTAGCTTGGAGACAGAGCTGCAGTATGGGGCCGCACATTGTCGTGTCGAATTGGTTGGTGTTGTCTTTTGGGGCGATACGCAACCCTTGTCTTGTTCAATGGCTCAAACTAGTAAGCAGCATTGATTGTGCATCGCTCATGCCCGTCGATCATCGTCAATAATGTCTTTAACCACACGACAGTTTCCGTCTGTAATGCTGGTCCGGGACGGCAATCGTGTTGCTGATTTTCCATACGTTCTCATTCTTCCTTGAACATTTTATGCCAGGCAAACACACACATCCTTGACAATGTTTGATCACCGAACTGTGCAGTCAATATCTGGCAAATTTCCGCCGCTGTAACTCCTTCACGAGCAAGAAATTTTATAATTATGCGTCCTGCAGTGGAAGGGTGCAGCTGTTAAAATGGTGGGAAATATCTAACAGGACGCTCTCCCCACTTTTAACAGACCCGCCTAAGCATAGCAGAAACGCGGTGCCAGTTCTACCAACTGTTCACATTCAGGAAAAAAAATCCCATTTATATTTGATTGACCTTCGTACATAAAAATAACTATAGTTTTTTTGGGCATATAAATCTTTGTTATTCTGGTGTACTGTATGCTGTTACACTTGTGTATGGATTTGCTATTATAATTGGTGTGCCAAAACAGGACTTAAGGCTGCTACTATAATTTGTTCCACTCATCATCATCATTATTAATGTCCCACTCCAGTTGCCCGGGTATGGTTAACAAGCCTCCTCCACAACTTTCTGTCCTTCCACTTTTCCTGCTCTATTACTTCCGCCGTACTTGTTGGGAACCGTCGCTAAACAGCAATTTGTTGGAATGGTTCGTGAACGGTCAAGAAAAACTACAATGCCCATGCACTCCGATTACGGGGGAGAATCCTGTTTGAGGATAAATAAAAAGCTGTTCTTGTTCATCTCTGCTAAACAAATTGTTAGGCCTACTCAATGGAAGGTAATTGGCAATAAAATGACTCAACTAATAATATTATAGAATAATGGACCTGTTTCTAAAATAATAACTACTTTATTCCAGAATTAAATTCTACCATGAGTACTGGCAGTGTAAAAAAAACCCCGATGATGTAGATGGTTCTCTTCAGAGGATAGCCACTGTCACCTAAAAGAAAATACTGACCACATTTTTTCCTTCTAAATTATTGCCAAGAGGTGAACTTCTAAATACTCTGCTATCATGCACAGAACCAGGATACCTCAGAAAAGCATCAAATTTTTTCTGCCTATGGTCACACAGCTTGCACCTGGAAATTAAAAGTACTACAGTGGAACCTCAATTCTCTGTTTTTGGAGGGACCATGCAAAAAAAACATACAACACGGGAAAACGGAAAATCCGGAACGAATGAACCATCGATATATTGGCTAAACATCACAAAAGTGAAATATGTATACTTATAATCTTACAAACGCCCCTAAGCCAAACCAAACTACAGCTCCAATGGGCCTTCCGCCTACCAAGCGACCGCCCTCGGTCCGAAGGCTTGCAGATTACAAGGTGACGGGCGCATGGTCCACGTGACGAATCCTCTCGGCCGTTATTCCTGGCTCTTTAGACCGGGGTCGCCATATCACCATTAAATAGCTTCTCAATTAAAGGTAATCGTAGAATGAGTGAACCTGGAATCAGCCTTCATATCCAGGTAAAAATGCCTGACCTGGCCAATAATCGAACCCAGGCCCTCCAGGTGAGAGGCAGGCAAGTTAGACCACGGGGCTGGCTCCAAACGTTTATTACGGGTACGAGACTTAAAAATCTCGAAACATTACATTCAGTTTTACCGGGGAAACTTCATCAGTTTCCTCTGAAAACTTCTTTCAGTTCAGCAACTTTGCTCAGCCAAACTCTTCAAAAAATAGAATACCCGTAACACCAAGCCAAACAACAATCGACCACAAGTAGTTTTTAATTCTCTAATCTAATAAAATAAAGCACATTAGATACAAAAGCGCCCAATATGATGGCAAAATCTTTTTTTTTTCTTTTAAATCTTCCAATGTAATTTGGTCACCGGTATACTGTTCCTAGCCAGTTTATGGAAATCTTGTACAGCGTAAATTAGGCCTACATCGACTTTTAAAGGTTATGTTGAACTCTAGAATATAGTTTTGAAAGTATCAATCCTCAAGTTACCGAGCTCGATAGCTGCAGTCGCTTAAGTGCGGTCAGTATCCAGTATTCGGGAGATAGTAGGTTCGAACCCCACTGTCGGCAGCCCTGAAAATGGTTTTCCGTGGTTTCCCATTTTCACACCAGGCAAATGCTGGGGCTGTACCTTAATTAAGGCCACGGCCGCTTCCTTCCCATTCCTAGCCCTTTCCTGTCCCATCGTCGCCGTAAGACCTATCTGTGTCGGTGCGGCGTAAAACAACTAGCAAAAAAATCCTCAAGTTCTCGAATGCATTATATTTAGTTCTGCCTGTCACTAATCACAATCATATTGGAAAGAGAAAAAGATATCATTAACACTTCCAAAATTACGATTATTCACGACCTTGAGCTCAGCTGGAAAGCGTGCTCGCTGTACAAGTCGGTACGAGTGTGAAATGATACGAAGTTTTTTAATGTAACGTGCGCAAATAAAATGACTGCGGCTTTTATAATATTTTAACACAAAAATATGAAATTCCCAGTCTTATATTAGGACAAAAACAGTATAGGCAATCCCGAAACCTCCCATGGCTTTATGTATGTAAGGTACATGTCTCATGTCTCGATAACATAATCGTATACGATAATAATAAAATACTAAATTTGTGTCACTAAAGAAGGAGCATTTCGATTCCTGCCTGAAAGCCCAGTGACTATACAGTGCCCTGAGGGGAATGCCGAAAACCTGTTTGGCGATGCACTTGAAAAAAGTAAAAAAATAAACATCTAACCCTGGACATAATGTAGACGTTTTGCAAGTACGTACGAAGATTTGACGAAACTCATTCCGTCTTCAAATAGAGCTGTCGAAATGCACTCTGTCTCTTTCCAATTGTCGTGGGTACTCTCTGCTTTGATTTCCGAGGATTCTCTAAACAGTACTACCCGAATGCGATGCTAAGATGATCCCTCATGCAAGTTCACCGCCGATCGCTATTCCAGTACAGTACTTCTTTAATTTACCGCAATGACGGGACATCAACACGAAGATCGTTAAGTATGCCGTAGCCGGTCTTTTGTAAGATACAGTTTCTTGAAAAACGTGTGATCGAGGATTTAGCGTTGATGGGACTGAAATTTCTGGACGGTTGATCTGGCGAATCGTTTCTTCGAGGAACGGTTAATGCAGGATTTTTACAATGTGATTTAATTAGGATGCTCACGGGACCACGAAATTTTAAGGAATAATACGGGAAAACGTAGTTTCCGGGAACATATAATCGAGATTCTACTGTATAAGTAATCAACTGATGTACCAGTATATAAACATTCATTAATAATAACAGTGGTTTACTATGAAGACATATGTTGATAAATCAAATATACCTGTATGGAATAGTGTCCTTTTCTATTTGTGAAAGAGTTGGGATCATTTGCAGGCTTATCAGTTTCAATATGACCAATGACACCTGGAAATCCATTTTTTCATGAAATGTTACTCAATATTTACTTTCTCATCTTCTGCAGGCCAAGTGATCACGTGTGGAGATAAGTTGGTAATGAAGACAGTCTATCGTTTGACAATTCTATGTAGAGAGCTCAAAGAAATGTCAAACCGAACTGCAACATCCCGGAAACTTGCAGTCTGATGCCCAATAAATCACAGGAAAATTTGAATATATATTGGAAAAGCAACACTTAACGATTATTATAATTCTTATTACTGCCATTATTATTATTGCAGCTGCAGACAAACCTGACTCAGTGCAGAAAGTTTTCCATATTGGCCAGACTGATGTTTGTACTGGTCACTTCCTTCATACCGTTCTGCAATATTTTAAATTATCTCCCTACTGATGCAAAAATGCTCCTTGAACGCTTCATTTTCATAGCGAGGTACTGTTTCTTCTATAGGCAGAGAGCGAGAGAGAAAGAGAATTTTGGTTACTAAATTATGAGTTACTCGTTTGTGTAGTGAAAATAAATATAATTTATAACAACATGACTAAATAATCTTCATTTTTCGCTTTTGGGATATTGTAACATATCCCTTGATCATCTTCACTGGAGTCCAAGTTCATAAGATCACCATCAGAATTGCCTTCAAAATCATCATGCATCATTCTAGTTTTTATCTCGTATCTTTTACTTTATTAGTCGGTAGTCGAATACGACTTTGTATCACATTGCGGACTGGGTGCCCTTCACCCCATGCACAGCCCAGCTCCCAGCCACTTTCTAACTACCTCTAAGCTGGAGTGCATGCATTCAAATAAACTGTCAGAACTTCACTAGCTTTTGACGGACTACTGTGTATTTTTCTAGTGGCCTTCCTGAATAGTTGTTGAAATGCAGGGTATTTCTTGAAATCTATTTCGGCTCATAGTTTTTGGAAATACGGTTTGTTTGTTTTTTATCAGGGGATCGGTTGTCCAGTTTTAGGGGATACGTTATGAGAATGTGAATTCTGTTCATAGTGTAAGTTTGTCTGTTCAGCTACATACTGAAAAAATTCCTCACCAAACATAAGTCCTGCTACTTGTCCTATGTTTCCAGATTCATTAGGCTATACCTTTTTACCAGGAGCCTAGGTTCACTGTTGTCCATAACCCAGTTGTCCGAAAACACTACATTATTTACAATATTTAGAATATTTACACCCGTAACACAATTATCAGACTCGTTCTGTGCTACGTGAGTTCCACACCTTGAAGATAAGACTATATCCTCGTCATCACTTGAAACTTTTCTGTTAGAAGATATTTCATCATCGAACTCTAAATATTCAGCATCACTTAGATATTCGGAGCCTGTATCAGCACATAATTCGCGAATAATTTCATCTTTGTCTAAACACGTGCAATCCCTGGGCGCTGCCATCTTGCATGGCTCTTCGAACTTTGTAAACATGTTGTCAAGAAATGAATGATATGAAGAATACTCGAAAAGAAATGCGACTATCGATTGTGTAGAACCATACATAACTGAGTTCTATCACCCTTGACCTCCAAATAGTTCCCATATTTGTCAAAAGATAGCACTAAAGTTCAGTCTGCTGCTAACACGAGATAACTCGGGACTGGTCCGCAACGCTCGGCTAAACAAACACGAGTTTTCTCGGGATCGGTCTAGATTGTGTTACCTGTATACTCCTAACTTTAACGTTTACTGTATAACTGTATAACAATACCATACTTCTATTTAATTGTACATGCAACATGTCGTCTGCTCGCGCCAGATGATGCCGACCACGCTTCATCAAGTGACAGCTATGGACCACAATGCACAGCTCACACTTATTTTGGTGTACTGCGCATGTCACTGACGAACAGTTTGTTCTGGAGCATGAACTGCTTTGCCAGTCCGCAAACTGGTTCTTGAAAGGTCCACACTCTGTTGGAACAACTGACTCCGAGTCTGCGTTTGAGTTTGAAGTTTATTGGAATGCTCTTTCCTTACTGCGCATGCGTCAGACAGTTTCAAAACTGTTCCCGTTCTTGTTGAACAAACCTATAAACACAAAAAAAGTCATAAATCACTCTCGGGATTTTGAAGATTAATTCTGATATAAAGTTTCCATTTATGTGAATTGTCACTTTGCACCATTATAAACCTACAGGCAAGATCAAATGGAGGATGGATGCCCAGTCGGACTTCCTCTTAAAACAATGTTAATCGCCACCACTGCCGCCAGAGTTCAATTGAGTTTCACAACTTGTCAGATTTTGAAAACTACTGTATTATTCGTTTAAGAATTAACAGTAAATGATTGTGAGTAGATATCAAAAAGAAAGGAAATATGCAACTCTATTTTCTTGAACATTAAACTGGTAATTGCAATAAAATCAGGAAAACCAGTCTTTGGTAAGTTCACCCAATATCCCTTCCAGCATCACTCCTGTTTTTTTTACAGCTTTTCTTCACCATTGCTATTTGTTTTACGTCGTACCAACACAGATAGGTCTTATAGCGATGATGGGATAGGAAAGGCCTAGGAATGGGAAGGAAGCGGCCATGGCCTTTGCCTCTTGGGAAACCACGGAAACCATCTTCAGGGCTGCCGACAGTGGGGTTCGACCCCCTATCTCCTGGATGCAAGCTCACAGCTGCGTACTCCTAACCGCACAGCCAACTCGCCCAGCCCTTTTAGAGCTAAGAACACAATACCAGACAGAATTTCTTGCTATTTTAGGTATGTATCTTGCACTTATCTACATATAAATGCCAAATACCACTCACTGATCACTATACCTCCAGATCCAGAAACCCTAGAAAGCTGAAATCAGGAACATACGTTCATATATTGCACCCTGTAGGTGCGTTAAGAAAGGATTGTTCAAAATTCAACTTCTGTCCTAGACTTAGGTCCTTTGCCACAACAGCATAGGCTGAAGAGGCAAAATTTAAATTTTCATACAGGGACGAGACAAAGTTCATTTTAAATTTTATAACGCAACGAACAAATCTTGGTATGTCCCTATCGGCCCTAAAAGCAACCGTTTCAGAGATATTGGCACCATATTGCACTGCTCTACAATCAAAAGTGCTGGAGAGCACACGCTGACAGGCTCAGGAATGAGGTGATCACCATTACAACTTCCACTTGGGCAGATTGCATTAGGACATTCAGGAAGATTGCAGGAAGAAGATATTCTGTGAGAAATTCATGGTGCTCACTGTCAGTTTTGTCTCATTTACAACAATACAATCACACAAGTTTCTGCATTCTATCAGACAGCTTTATACTGTTCATTGAACTAAGTTTTGTTTTATTCATCGTACACATCTTCTTTTATTCTTAATACATTTCACCTTTTAAAACACATTTGGTCACAATGCTGTAGTTGTTCTACAAGTCATTTGTAGAGCTCCTATATACGTAGTTCCTGTTCCCGTACACTGTACTTCCCGTTACTCAGAACGAACTCTATTTCTCTTTCCTTTTCCATACCTATCTTTTGTACCTAGAAAAGCATGCAGCTGTCTTATTTATAGCAGTATGATCAGACATGCTTCTGCATTCCATTATACAGCTTCATATAGCTGACTAAAGAAAATTTTATTTGTCATACACATTTTCTTACCTTCTTTTATTTTATTTCTAATATTTTCCACCTTTTCAGACTCATTTTGATCACAATGCTATAGTTTTTTTTTTTACCAGATTTTTCTTCCAGTTTTCCCAAAGCTTCTGTATACTGTAGTTCCTGTTTATCATAGCTGACTGTATTTTCCTTCTTTTCCATAATAGGATTCGTTAGGCAAGAAGCTCACTGCTAAAGATGGCATAATGGTACCTCACCATATTGTATATACGAAGGAAGATAAGTCCTGTTTTCCTGTTTGGGCCGATAACCTAGATGTTAGGCCTCTTTAAACAATAATCATCACCATCATCATTTCTATTCCGTATCTTACTTAGCGTATGGCACTGATCCACTGGTGCCTCAGGTGCAGGTTAGTGTCGTACAACACATTTGGAACAACTGGCAACAATTTCAAGTATTTACTATAATGCTGTCCGGCTCCATGGCTAAATGGTTAGCGTGCTGGCCTTTGGTCACAGGGGCCCCCGCGTTCGATTCCGGCAGGGTCGGGAATTTTAACCATCATTTGTTAATTTCTCTGACATGGGGGCTGGATGTATGTGTTGTCTTCATCATAATTTCATCCTCATCACGATGCGCAGGTCGCCTACGGCTGTCAAATCGAAAGAACTGCACCTGGCGAGCTGAACGTTCTCCCGGCACTAAAAGCCATACGCCATTTCATTTCACTATGATGCTGTATGGAAATGTGTACAGAACCATGGTTTGAGTACCAGGTTTACAAGCCACTTCCCACCTCATACACCACCTACTGCAAAATTGTGGCTGCTGGTGAAATATGCTCTTACCATCTGGTCGTGTATTAGGAAAGGAATGGGGATGTGGTGCGGGAGAAACAGTCTTCATCCCATGCACTCCTCTGATTCCTTCCAACTACCACTTCCTGTTCACACGATCGCTATTTCCCATTAACCTATAAATCGCAATGACAATACACAAAACTCAGGGTCAGTTTTAAAAAAATGCTGGTGTGGATTTAAGGAATGATTGTTTTTTTTTCCATGGCCAGTTATATGTAAATTGTTCACGTGTACGCTCTCGTGACAGCCTTGTGATTCTACAACCACAGGGGAGAAAAATAAATGTAGTTTACAAGGAAGTTTTATAAAGAAACCTAACTTCAACAACAACCACCTTGAACAACACAATTTGAACGGCTGTAGAATATAAGTGTGACTGGCTGTAGGCAAGGGAGCCTGCCATTATAATGAGCACTCGCCAACTTGAACGTGACTAGAAGTAGGAAAAGAGGCCTGCCATTGTAATGAAAATTCTCCATATTGATTGTGACAAGCAGTAGGCCTGTCATTAGAATCATAACTCCCAAACTTGACTGTGGCAGTAGCAATTTGGGACCTGTCAGTGTAATGACAGCTTTCCCCGGATAACATCAAGAGCAATGCAAACTAATTAAATCTCACTCACAACGTGTATAGTATTTTACTCTGTATTACGTCCGGGTGGGGGTGTGATAAGCGCCATGCAATTGTAATTATTTATGGAGGAATATATATTTCATTTTCATAAGCGATAAGATCATACTGTACATACAGTAAGAGCAGGCCAGGTCAAGATGGTATGGTGAAACATGCACAGACTATTGTCTCCACTGAGATTAACAAACACAATGAACGGCAGAATTAGAATTCTCAGAAATTGTGACAAAGGGGGAAAGAGAAAGGCACGAGTTGTTGACAAGTTGCGGAAAGTTTTCATAGCCCCGGGCAGAATAGGTAGTGGCGAGAGTGCAGAGAGCCGGGTGCAAATTTCTGAGAAATGATGGCAGGGTATCACCATGTACTAGCGGGAGTTGAACACGGGGTTGGCACTGGAAGAAAAAAATATGAGCCTTCCCGGTCACGTGGTTTAAGTGGAACAATGGAAAAATTCACTTGACCAAAGCAAGGCGACAACTTCGTATTGTAAGAAGCACTAGCGAGGCTAACTCCGCAGATTAAACTGATAGAAGGGAGTGAGTTATCAATTCAGAATAAGGTGGAATTTAGGAGCCTTACTATATTATAAAACTTATAAAAAGTTAATAATTGCGGGAGATTGCATGGTGTAATTCTGAGAATTCATGAATCCTATCCGATGATTGGCTGGAAGCAAAGGACGCCACAATAGAGCGCGAAATCCCGAGCCGGGATACGGGAGCTAAATTCGCTAATATATCCATTACCAGCGAACGATAATAGTTGAGAATTGGTATAGAGCATTTGAGAACATAATTACATCATTGGATATCATATTTAAGCCACCGGCAAAGGCGCAAATAGTCATATGAGGATATCGGGACTGCGCGTCCTAAGATTACCTCCCTTGAACTCGGAAGAGAGGGGATACAAGTATAAATATGAGGTCGTGGACAAGGACTGGAAACTACTTTTGACGAAGCGCTCGGGCTGATACCACGCCTGGGGTGCGTGACAACTTCTGATATTTTGTTCGAGCCGTGATTACGCCAGGGGTGCGTGTGTGTACTTACTCATAGAGTAGGGTTCGAAGTATTATATTGTTACATAGTACAGTGATTCATGACGTGATGTAGCTCATATTACAGTCTTGAGCAGTATACTAGTATGAAGTGTTTCAAATACACAGGACTCAGTAAAGCATAACTTACGGAGTGTGAAATTCTACCAACAGATTAGGAAGTGCGTTACGTGAGAACGGTCACGAGTGTTTATGTCACCTAGTAAACAGTCGATTCTAAACTGATACCTGGTCAGCTACACGAACGTGAGACAGGAAATTCAAGTGCGCGCACGGGCCGTTGTAAAGGGGATCCCGAGGTATCCCATGTTCCTAGTGTCCGGGAAAGGAATGAAGAATGTATATCTACATTAAGTGGGATTGGAAGGGTGGGAGGGGGAGTGTTCATTCTGGTGAAAGAAGAATTTGTAAGCTACGAAAAAGTTAAAGATGAGACACATGAAATTCTAGGTGTAAGGCTCATTTCTAAAGATAATAGGCAACTTGATATATTTGGAGTGTACAGATCGGGAAAGGGTAGCACTGACGCGGATTCAGAATTATTTGATAGGATAGTCAGCTATGTGGGAAACGACATGGAAAGAAATGTGATTGTAGCGGGAGATCTGAATTTGCCAGATGTCAATTGGGAAGGAAATGCGAACGACAGGAAGCATGACCAACAAATGGCAAATAAGTTAATATGGGAAAGACAGCTGATTCAGAAAGTGATGGAACCAACCAGAGGGAAAAATATCCTGGATGTCGTGCTGATAAAACCAGATGAGCTCTATAGGGAAACTGAAGTAATAGATGGTATTAGTGATCATGAAGCTGTTTTTGTGGTAGTTAAAAATAAATGTGATAGAAAGGAAGGTCTTAAAAGTAGGACTGTTAGGCAGTACCATATGGCTGATAAAGCAGGCATGAGCAGTTTCTAAAAAGTAACTATGATCGGTGGAAAACGGTAAATAAAAATGTAAACAGACTCTGGGATGGGTTTAAAGAAATTGTTGAGGAATGCGAAAACAGGTTTGTACCATTAAGGGTGGTAAGGAATGGTAAAGACCCACCTTATTATAATAGAGAAATAAAGAGACTAAGAAGGAGGTGCAGACTGGAAAGAAATAGAGTTAGAAATGGCTGTGGAAGTAAGGAGAAATTGAAGGAACTTACTAGAAAATTGAATCTAGCAAAGAAGGCAGCTAAGGATAACATGATGGCAAGCATAATTGGCAGTCATACAAATTTTAGTGAAAAATGGAAGGGTATGTATAGGTATTTTAAGGCAGAAACAGGTTCCAAGAAGGACATTCCAGGAATCATTAATGAACAAGGGGAGTGTGTATGTGAGGATCTTCAAAAGGCAGAAGTATTTAGTCAGCAGTATGTAAAGATTGTTGATTACAAGGATAATGTCAAGATAGAGGAGGAGACTAAGGCCAAAGAAGTAATAAAATTTACATATGATAACAATGACATTTACAATAAGATACAAAAGTTGAAAACTAGAAAAGCGGCTGGAATTGATGAGATTTCTGGGGATATACTAAAGATAATGGGTTGGGATATAGTACCATATCTGAAGTACTTATTTGATTATTGTTTGGTCGGAGGAGCTATACCAGATGAATGGAGAGTTGCTATAGTAGCCCCTGTGTATAAAGGAAAGGGTGATAGACATAAAGCTGAAAATTACAGGCCAGAAAGTTTGACATGCATTGTATGTAAGCTTTGGGAAGGCATTCTTTCTGATTATATTAGACATGTTTGTGAAATTAATAACTGGTTCGATAGAAGGCAATTCGGTTTTAGGAAAGGTTATTCCACTGAAACTCAACTTGTAGGATTCCAGCAAGATATAGCAGATATCTTGGATTCTGGAGGTCAAATGGACTGTATCGCGATTGACCTGTCTAAAGCATTTGATGGGGTGGATCATGGGAGACTACTGGCAAAAATGAGTGCAATTGGACTAGACAAAAGAGTGACTGAATGGGTTGCTATATTTCTAGAAAATAGATCTCAGAGAATTAGAGTAGGTGAAGCTTTATCTGACCCTGTAATAATTAAGAGGGGAATTCCTCAACGCAGTATTATCGGACCTTTATGTTTTCTTATATATATAAATGATATGAGTAAAGGAGTGGAATCGGAGATAAGGCTTTTTGCGGTATGATGTTATTCTCTATAGAGTGATAAATAAGTTACAAGATTGTGAGCAACTGCAACGTGACCTCGAAAATGTTGTGAGATGGACAGCAGGCAATGGTATGTTGATAAACGGGGTTAAAAGTCAGGTTGTGAGTTTCACAAATAGGAAAAGTCCTCTCAGTTTTAATTACTGCGTTGATGGGGTGAAAGTTCCTTTTGGGGATCATTGTAAGTATCTAGGTGTTAATATAAGGAAAGATCTTCATTGGGGTAATCACATAAATGGGATTGTAAATAAAGGGTACAGATCTCTGCACATGGTTATGAGGGTGTTTAGGGGTTGTAGTAAAGATGTAAAGGGGAGGGCATATAAGTCTCTGGTAAGACCCCAACTAGAGTATGGTTCCAGTGTATGGGACCCTCACCAGGATTACCTGATTCAAGAACTGGAAAAAATCCAAAGAAAAGCAGCTCGATTTGTTCTGGGTGATTTCCGACAAAAGAGTAGCGTTACAAAAATGTTGCAATGTTTGGGTTGGGAAGAACAGAGAGAAAGAAGAAGAGCTGCTCGACTAAGTGGTATGTTGAAATAATAACATTAAGTTATTTATTAGACCACCCAATCAATACAAAATCGTCTTGGATGATTTACATAAATTTGTTAGCTAATAGTGGGACATGTTTCGCCTTCTCTGAAGGCATCATCAGCCATAGTCTTAACCTTAAATTAAAAATAAGCGTCTAAATAACATGTAGTGATGAAATGAATTTTAAAATCTTGAAGAGATTTGAAGTAAAATAACATTAAAAATAACAATGATGGTTTGAAAATACAATGTGATGAGATACAATAGTGGAAGTATTAACAAAATTAACCTTAGAAGGCTGCTAAAATAAGTACAATGGAATAAAACAACAGATTGTTATACAACAAGTAGTAAGATTGCATAAAAGTAAAGTTGATAGTAATGGCGGTTATAATTAGACGATGGCGAAAAATCTTATGTAATCAAAGTAAAGAGGAGAGAGTAAAAGTCAAAGTTAGTCGAGAGATCCGAAGTTCATTATGATCTTGAAGATAAAGGATGAAAGTCAGATGCATATGGTGAAGTTGTAGAACACGTTGAGGATATGAAGTTGGTGAATAGAAGTTGAAGAACAGTTTCAAATAGGATCACTATGGACCATCTCAAAATTTGAAGTGATGTTCAAATGTTGTAAATTGTGAGTTTGTAGATATTCTAGTTGAAAAAGCATATACAAGTGGAATCACTTGACGGTGACAAAGATAGCTTGTAATATTATGAGTAAGAAGTATTTGCAACAGTAGACTTCTTGCTACGTGTGTTATATTTTAGCAGCCTTCTAAGGTTAATTTTGTTAATACTTCCACTATTGTATCTCATCACATTGTATTTTCAAACCATCATTGTTATTTTTAATGTTATTTTACTTCAAATCTCTTCAAGATTTTAAAATTCATTTCATCACTACATGTTATTTAGACGCTTATTTTTAATTTAAGGTTAAGACTATGGCTGATGATGCCTTCAGAGAAGGCGAAACATGTCCCACTATTAGCTAACAAATTTATGTAAATCATCCAAGACGATTTTGTATTGATTGGGTGGTCTAATAAATAACTTAATGTTGTTATTTCAATCCATTGAGTTATAACACACGTAGCAAGAAGTCTACTGTTGCAAATACTTCTTACTCATAATATTACAAGCTATCTTTGTCACCGTCAAGTGATTCCACTTGTATATGCTTTTTCAACTAGAATATCTACAAACTCACAATTTACAACATTTGAACATCACTTCAAATTTTGAGATGGTCCATAGTGATCCTATTTGAAACTGTTCTTCAACTTCTATTCACCAACTTCATATCCTCAACGTGTTCTACAACTTCACCATATGCATCTGACTTTCATCCTTTATCTTCAAGATCATAATGAACTTCAGATCTCTCGACTAACTTTGACTTTTACTCTCTCCTCTTTACTTTGATTACATAAGATTTTTCGCCATCGTCTAATTATAACCGCCATTACTATCAACTTTACTTTTATGCAATCTTACTACTTGTTGTATAACAATCTGTTGTTTTATTCCATTGTACTTATTTTAGCAGCCTTCTAAGGTTAATTTTGTTAATACTTCCACTATTGTATCTCATCACATTGTATTTTCAAACCATCATTGTTATTTTTAATGTTATTTTACTTCAAATCTCTTCAAGATTTTAAAATTCATTTCATCACTACATGTTATTTAGACGCTTATTTTTAATTTAAGGTTAAGACTATGGCTGATGATGCCTTCAGAGAAGGCGAAACATGTCCCACTATTAGCTAACAAATTTATGTAAATCATCCAAGACGATTTTGTATTGATTAGGTGGTCTAATAAATAACTTAATGTTATTATTTCAATCTACATCATCAATACGGACCAAAAATGATATTTATTACATGTAAGTGGTATGTTCCGAGCTGTCAGCGGAGAGATGGCGTGGAATGACATTAGTAGACGAATAAGTTTGAATGGCGTTTATAAAAGTAGGAAAGCTCACAATATGAAGATAAAGTTGGAATTCAAGAGGACAAACTGGGGCAAATATTCATTTATAGGAAGGGGAGTTAGGGATTGGAATAACTTACCAAGGGAGATGTTCAATAAATTTCCAATTTCTTTGAAATCATTTAGGAAAAGGCTAGGAAAGCAACAGATAGGGAATCTGCCACCTGGGCGACTGCCCTGAATGCAGATCGGTTTCGATTGATTTGATATAGATACAAGGCCGAGAGTGTAAAATTTGTGAGTAGAATTCAGGGTGGAAATTATTTCAGAGTGCAACAGTTATTTTATTTGTTTTTATTAAAAATGTGTAAAGTTGAAAAGGGTCGAGGATTAATTCTTCAAGCTGGCATGAATACCAGTGGAATGCAGGGCTAAGACTGGACGGGGCCTGTGCTTCTCGTCCGGCTTAGCAGACTACAAAAAAAGAGATGAGTAACCTTTTCAAATATTTGTAGATTGCTATCGTTAGGGGGAGGAAATCATATTATTTTATCATGGTAACTTGATTGTGAAACGAGCCGTTTCCGGCTCGTATAAATTCAAAGATAGATAGACAAAGGGACAAATTAATATGTACATGATTAGATCGAACACTCATCATAATTTTGATTATTAAATAGAGTATAGTAGGGTTGAGTTATTCATTCAAGTGCTTGAGTTGTTTGATATGATATGGAGCACGTTTCACGTAAAGATAATGTTAATATTCATTTAGAAGTGCTTCCAAAGTGTTTTTCCGTTATCGGGTGTTTTATAGATATTAAGGCATGTTGTTAAGATAATCCAGAGGTAGGGTTGCCAAGTGATTTAAACTGTTGTGGGACGGAATGAAGTCCATTGATTTGTTTGTAAATATCGCGAAGTTCGCCAGTGGACAAAATAATAATAATCTGTAGAAGTGTCGGAGTAATAAATTAATATTGGGTAATGTGTAAAGGCGTGTTTAATAATAATCTTTGAGAATAAAGGCACGGGCCTAGTTGGATAGAATGATTGCAAATTAAAGTAATTTAAATGTGGAGATATTATGTGGCATGAATATTTTATTTGGACAGTGAATCCGATTTTAACATTAATTGTTGATTTAAAGTTTTTTTGGACTCCATAATAATCATAAATAATTTTGGGTAGAAACGAGATAGGCATTTTGATAATATGGTCATGCTATGTTTGAGGCCCAGAGTGATTTGAGCCAAAAATTGAGATTTGGAGTTTGTGGGACAGAAATCCGGCCCGAAATAAAAGTGAATTGTACTGATGTTGATGAAGAAATAGATGGATCTTAAGGCCCACATAGAGGTTGTATTTATATACCGGTGTACTGAGTGGCAAAATAGAGTCCACACACCGAGGGTTAATTAGTGAAAATGTTTTGAAGAGTTCCGATGGATAAATGGACTTCAAAATGTAAAAGGAAGGAATAATTTAACACTTGCAGAGATTGGAGGTATTTGCCCAACTGCGAGGTGTTATGGGATTTGAGAATTGTCTTAGGAGCATATGGTCTCCATGAATTAACGACAGTACGAAAATAAGGTTGCGGGTTCGAACACTATTATGTCCCGACCGATGTAAATTCGGATCTTGGTGATTTCTGTTTGGGAGAGAACGTATGTGACTAAATTATAAAAATTCTCGAAAGAATAATAATATTAATAATAATAATAATATTCCAAGTAAATCATATCTGGATTGATTAGTGCCAAAATAAATCGGAATTGTAAAAGGGGTTATGCGTTAAACATATTAAGAGTGGACTACCGTGTAACAAGCGAAATTATTTTTTTTAAAATTAATAATAATAATAATAATAAATATTTGAAGAAGAAGAATTTTTTTTAATTTATGAAAACAATAATGATGGTGGAAATTGAACTGAAAAAATTGAAATTTTCAAACCACTTTAATAATGATAATATTTGAAAAAAAAAAAGAAAGAAAAAAAAGCTACTTTTTTTTTTGAAGAAGAATTTACTTTTTTATATTTTGGACATGATGATGTTGGGAGTTGAAATGAAAAATTTGAGATTTTTAACTAATAATAATAATAATAATGAGAACATTTGAAGAAGGAGAAGAAGAATAAAGAAAGGAAGCTTCTTTTTTTATTTTTTTGATGAGAATAATAAGAGCGAGAAGTTGAAGTATTATAGCGAGGATGATTACAGGTTACGATAATCACGATTTCCACTATAATTAACATCATTTTTTTTTTTTTTTTGCTACTTGCTTTACGTCGCACTGACACAGATAGGTCTTATGGCGACGATGGGATGGGAAAGGCCTAGGAGTTGGAAGGAAGCGGCCGTGGCCTTAATTAAGGTACAGCCCCAGCATTTGCCTGGTGTGAAAATGGGAAACCACGGAAAACCATTTTCAGGGCTGCCGACAGTGGGGCTCGAACCCACGATCTCCCGGATGCAAGCTCACAGCCGCGCAATTAACAACATTAATAATAATAATAATAATAATAATAATATTATTATTTTAATATTTTTATTTTATTTTATTATTTCGGATGCTGATGAATGATACTAGGGAAGTCAGCTGGCGAATTAACATAATAATGTCAAGTTGTTGTGAATAATAAGTTAAGTTAGTAGTTGTAAAATGAAGGCAAATCCCTACATCTGGACCATTAGGTTAGAGTCGCTTTGTCGTTTCCTTCAATAAACGATTAGCATATCTTGGTTAGGAACCCGGGGAGAGTTTGTAGTTTCCCGGGTTGGTCTCATCTCAATCAAAGTGGAGGCGATAACATGGTCCATGTGATCGCGCCTACTTAGCCAACAGGTAATTGGTCCACGACCAAAACTGGTCATGGTGTTAACGAAGGTAAATCTGATACCTTCAGATATCAACGGTTCCACCACCCAAATGGAAGGGTGGTCAAAAGTGATAAATATTATGTAATCATTTTTCAGGAATAATTTGCCAAATTACCGGCAAATCAAGGGTCAACAGATTTTGATTGTGTGTAAAAATTAATTTGTTTACTTAAATAAAATGCGATATCAACGGTTCCACCACCCAAATGGAAGGGTCGTCAAAAGTGATAAATATTATGTAATCATTTTTCAGGAATAATTTGCCAAATTACCGGCAAATCAAGGGTCAACAGATTTTGATTCTGTGTAAAAATTAATTTGTTTACTTAAATAAAATGCTCCTTTAGCATTTGCAAGGAAACAGTTCCAGGTTCTTGTTCTTGTAGAATAGTAAACCCTTGGTGACCGTTTGAATATCTGTCCCCATCCCTAGGATGGAGCCTTCATAATTTCCCTTTGATCTGAATATATATATAATTTGTGTGTTTTATGATGAGCCTTAAAGATTAGAGTGTCCCGTTCAACCCTGTAGTACTGATTGGATGGCGGTCTTACATTTAGTTTGAGATCTTATATCTCAAAATATATTTTTTTATTGTTTATTAGTTGCGATAGATTCGGACCGTAACACTCCCTGAGATAAATGCTGGTTGGGACTCAGGCTTTGAGCGGGTACAGTATACAATGCTGAATTCCGTAGCAAAGCATGGGTACATGAGCTAGTACAGTATAAAAACAGAATGTTATTGCTTACTATAACTTTTTTTTTTTAAAATAAAATTAAGACACATACCGTGGGCTGAGTATCTTCTGGAGTAGGCTTTGGGGGACTCTTGGGTGCTGCTATGAAGTTCCGCCTAGGTCGGCCTTTGACCCAACCTCTTTTCCTCTTCACCGGCCTCTCGGTCTGTTCTGGTGCCCGATCCAGGACTGGTGTTTGTTGATGAAGGGATGGCGGGGACAAAGGTGGGGCAGTACCATTGGAATTATCCCGAACAGCTACCAGAGGCTCCAACTGGATTTCTGGTTTTAGTTCAGGCATGGGACACTCCTCTGTGTCTTCAATAGCAGACCTAAAGAAGAAATATTTGAATAGTGATTTCTTAATACAATCATGTTTAACATGAAGCCAGTAACTTTTGACATTGCTACATCACTTATATGCAAACCAATCTGTGTTCCAAAAATGAAAGCGAGTTGAATATGTTTCACTATTTCATGACCTGGACATCAGGGACAGACTGAGAAACAATGACTTCGGTTATTAACTGCTGAAAGGACTGTTAAGACATAAAAGAAAATAAGGTATATATTGAAGAGAGCGTTTGAAGATTTTCTTTTCTCCCCACAATTGGCTTACGTCGTACCAACACAGATAGGTCTTATGGCAATGAAGTGCCTGTGAAGATATGGAAATTCGTTGTCCTTCATGTTTTCGTCTTTGTTCTTGTCACCAATGTCTGTTACTCCTTTTCTCACTAACCTGACATTGTTGTTATTCTACTGTATCTTCTCATTCATGCTCCTATTTCTCTATGTATGACTACATTTGTAACTTATCTCTCTCTCTTTCCCTTACTTACGGAGAACTGTTGGGTTACTTTCCTCCTCCTGTTTACGCCTTGCACCTCTAGTCTTTTGTATCCAACCCTATATATTTTTTAGCTCTCTCCTTACTCTCTACAAATGAAATAATGGCAAACCTAACACTCTGTTTTCGATTTTCTATTTTTCTTATAGTCACAATGAATACAGCGACCTGGTCCTCCATCATCTTCCCTGGGAAGTGACCTTTCTTCTTCTTCTTCCATTCTTAGCACTTGTCTAATGTTTCATCTCAGTGGACAAGGTAATTCTGCCTGCATGCTATGAATATCTAAATAGTTCTGAAAAGTTCTCTTGAAAGCTGCTTCAGAAGCATTCTTCTTTCTAGCTCGAACCATCTTTGAGAATATTTGTACACAATAAAACAGTTCCATCCTGTGATGTTAATAGGGCAAAAAACACCACGAGTAGCCAGCGGTTACTTCTTGATGACCTGTATTCGTCATCAATCTTGACACTTCTTTTTGTTGAACTATAAAAGAAATCAATTTCAGTTTATGGTCTGTATTAAAAATGATAACTTTTCAATAAAATTGATAGTCAAAAAAGAATACATTTAAGGTTTCATAATATATCCATTTTGAATATCAATTGTATCGAAAAGGTGGACTCCTCCTCCTTTAACCTTTTCGCTGCTGAATTCTCGGACAGGCTGGTGCGACCCCAGTGCTGGACTTTTTCAGTGTAAGAGAAGGCCTACTGGCCTTAACTACGTCCGTCCGTCCGTCCGTCCGTCCGCCCATCCATCCATCTATCTATCTACCTATCTATCATAAAATATTATTGCCAATTTAAACATAAAATACAAGCATTAACTACAGAATAATATTTTGAGACAATATTTTAACTCACCAGTTTGTTCCTATAGTGTTGGAGACAAGTTTTTGTTTGGGACCCATGGTTCGATTCCACACAAGGTTTAAATTTAAGAATTTCATTTTTAAGTCCATATTGAACTGGGAATAATAGATAAGTAACATTAAAAATCCACCTTTTCAATACAAATATTAAACTAAATAAGTTATAACATTTACCTGAAACCATTTTCGATGCTGGTGAGCATCATCTTCAGCCAAATATGAGAACAGGCAATCGTAAATAAACATATCATCATTATATCAAAATAAAGCCTGACTAGTTGGCTGAATGGTCAGCGTACTGGCCTTTGGTTCAGAGGGTCCCAGGTTCGATTCCCGGCCGGGTCAATTTGAATACAATTCATGGCAACCAAAATATTTTATTATATACAAGGGGTAATTTCAGTGGAGTTATAGGTCACTTCGACTACATACATATCAGAATTACGTGTCCCGATTGTCAGAGAGCTGTCACATACATAAACCAGGAGGGATTCACTTATATTTACTGCCAAATAAACACACAGAATAGTGAAAACTAAAAAGTAGGGATTTATATATATATACATATATATATATAAGTTTTCGGCAACCATCAGATAGGAAAAGGTAAGTGGTGGTGATTATGGTTTAAAGAGGACTGGAGAAGAAGAGCCGTGGCCATAACAACAGCCCTAGTATTTGCCTGGTGTAAAAACAGGGAAACTACGGAAAACAATCTTCATGGCTGCCAATGATGTGTTTTGAGCCTACGATCTCCAGAAAGCAAGCTACCTCTATATGGCCCATAAAACATGCTGAGTTACACACTACTATTGCTTCAGCTACCCTTTGTCGACGCTACCGTATTTATGAGTAGATTACACTCACTGCAACAACGCTATAATGAAAGCTACAATTCCCCGTACGGTGGCGTGTCACTTTAGTGTAGATAATATTATGAGATTTAATTTCCACCGAAAGCAATACTCTTATCTGTGGGCAAGTCATGCTCAGCCATATTTGAGTAATGTGTAGGAAGACAAACAGCTGACTGACGTTCAGCGCGCGCACCGACGAATTTCATTGGTTGCAACAAGCAAAGATTTGCACGAAAGTAAGCAATGTCTAGTTAAACATCGACTGAACATTGTTTATGCAATGGAAGATCGTGCTTGATTTAGAGCTTGTTTAGGTAGACAATGTCTAAGACTTAAAACTAGTCATCGTTTCTGCAATCGGCCCAGAATCTCTGGCTGGGATTAAAAAAACATTTACAAATCCACCTTCTCACAGTTCTCAGTCTCTGGTCCAGGCATTTTCCGGACAGTCTAGGCAAGTCAGTTTGGCATGGATTCCACATACAAACTTCTTACAGATTGCACACGTCTCATACGTTTTGTTGCCAGTCCTGGAGCACAGTGCACATCTTTTTCGTTTTCTGGTACAGTCGTCTTCCCGAGGCCCCTCGGAGTGGATCCGTTTCTTTCAGAGTGCGTAGAATTTCCGTCCTAAGCTGACGGCTAAGATTTCCAGCCAGCAAACGGGTCCTCATAAACGGCGTAACAAATTCCTTGGCGAGTTTCTTTCAAGAACTGTCTCCTCACCTGATCCTTGTCTTTGTTGTTCCAGGAATAAACAAATAGTGCACTGATAGCTGTCAGGTCCATAAGATGAAAAACTGCATTAAGGGACCACAGAGTAACTTCCCGACATTTCATCAACTACGTCAATCCCACCTTTCGTTAAATTGTAGAACATAGTGATCTCTGATTTCTTTGCATCACCTGTGGTAGGATCAATAGATATACTGTGGTGCATCGTTGAAATTAAGATGACCTTTCCTTTCTTTGGTACGTAGGATACCAGAGTTGTAAGATTCTCGCCAAATCCAAACATGGAAGTATGTACCTCACGCCCCGTACTTTTCACAAAGCAAAGAGTAAGCAGTGTCTTATTTTTTTTAATGGTACCAACAGTTGTTAGGTTATGTTGCAGCAACATGTTCTGAGCAGGGAAACGCTTGTGAACCAGCTGTCGTGGGTGACATTACATCCACTTCCTGAAATAAGTAATACAAGCCTCATTACAACTTCAGCAGGAGTTTGTGTGATATGATGATACTGACCTTGTAGTTGTTTCCCCAAGTAGATCTCCATATTCAGGACGTAGAAAGTGCGAGCATCAACAATGGAAAACACCTTTATGCTGTACTTAGCAGGTTTGTTTCACATGTACTGACAAAAGAGACACCTGCCACAAAATCCCCACAGCATTTCATCGACTGTGGTATATTCCGATTCACTGAAGTTTGCTTGACACTTAGCTACAATGTATTAAAAAACCTTACGCAGTGGAACGAGTTTATCACCAGCAATTCTAATGTGACGATCCCTTTTATAGTCAAAGCAAAGAGCTCTGAGAAGAAACTGGAAGCGCTGCTGAGACATTACAGATCGAAAAATAGGTTCTCCAGTCCCATCGTCACTCCACATTTCATCCGTGTTCAAGTGAGACGATTTCAATACTCCTGCATAAAACAGAAGTCCTAGTAATGCTTTTATCTCCTCTAAATTTGTGTTCTTTGAGTCTCTTTCACATTTGTAATTGCCTTTTATTATATTGTTGTATATATATTGGTATAATCAACGATCTTCTGTACAATGTCATCTGTGAAGAAACAATACCATGCTTTCATTGGTGTGTTAGCCTCTTTCACTGCTCCTTTGCACCCTGGAAGATGAGTCACAATATTCCGGCGTCTTGTACGGACTGATCGTGTAGGTTCAGCCATTTTCATTTAGTGCCGCCTTCACCAGTGTAGTTACCTCTATAAAGCAGTGGGATGCCATCATCCGAAGTAGAGTTGCCTTCCAAATGTTCATCGTCAGTGGCTACTTCGTCATCACTATCATCACTTTATTCCGTATCTGTGTTTCGGACTTGGTCGTCTTGTAATTCTCCTTGTGGATCTACTTCGGTCCCTACATCATTTTCATCACCACCCAGTTCACTGTCTGTTTCTGCCGAGAATGATTCATTTAGCAGAAAAAGAATATGGTCTGCTTCTCTCTCATCCATTTCACCGAAACAAGGAAAACGTATTGAAATGTAAAATTTAACTCAGAACATTTATGTGAACACGAAAGGTCGTGGTGACATGCATACTACTTTCCCCGAGAACTGCTACGCTCGAACTGAGTACCGCCTGTTGTGCTGTGTAGAGGGGGTAGAATTAGGAAGATATTGGGAGGAGGGTTGCTGTGCCGCCATTGGTGGAGGAGTGAACGGAAATGTAAGCATGTGGGTCATGACGACCCACAGCGACCGTTCTCGGGTTAAATGAATTTCAATATTCAAGTTAAAATAAACTATCCACAGCTGGAATACAGTTTCCATAGAAACAATTTACAACATTTAAAACAGAAAACTGTTCACAGTTTGTTATCCAAGAATAATAATAATGTATATAAAGAAACTTTATACATGTTTCATCATTTCTGCTTCTGATCAATTGTGACAAGACCTTTTATTTAAATTGAGAATCTTTCTACTCTAAGTAGAACTCAGAACATTCAACATTCCGTCTTGAGTAAAATAATTAAGTGTCATTCTAACTGTGACTGTCATATTTGATGACGATTATGTTTGTTATTTAAAGGGGCCTAACATAGAGGTAATCGGCCCCTAATGGTACGAAATGAGACGAAACGAAATGACAACTTAAAATTACAAAATCCTCCATTGACCAGAATTCAAAGCACGAGGACGAAGAATGAATGGAGAGAAGGATATGAATTTAAAACGATCAGTGGATCTGACCCTCAGTGCCTCACATGCACAGAAGCTGGCACAAAACAATCTTATTACCGACCAAGGGACTGCTTCTATAGCACAATGCTGAATCGATTATGCGTATAGTCAAAACGGGTCCAAAATCCAGATCGTCAGCCCCTCATGATGGTATTTATCGCGAGGAAAGTAGAACCATGCTATATGTAATGTTGCGGTACTAAGCAAAAGTAGCGGAGACTTGCGGTATTCCACACATTATGGTACTATTCACAAGTAGTGTAATGCGCACATGTGACACAGACCTATGGTGTTTTGTACATTGCGGCCCTGTTTGCAGGCAAAGCAAACCTATAAAGGCAACGCAAACCTATGGCGCACCTCGCTTAAGTGGACTAACTACAGGGACCCGTACTATGCCGTGGAATTCCTCACATAGTGGGAACTGAGCATAGGTAAGGCAGAACCATGGTGTCGCTCATCCCATGGTGTCGTTCACAAACTGTCGCTACTAATCACTAACCTGTTGCGTACCTAACATAGTGGTACTACGCGCAAGTAAATGCAACCCATGGTGTTCCCTGCGTGATGGTACTAATTACAAGTACAGTAGAAGTCCGCTATAGCGAGTACGGCATGTAACGAGAGCTCCGTTTTAGCTAGGACATTTTCCTGTCCCTTCAAAATTCCTATATTAAACTGTGTATCGTCCTTATCACTGGTGCATCCGTTATTACGAGCGATTAAGCGCGCACGATTTTTTCCGTTACCGATATTTATGCACCCCAGCGATGATTTTGTATGCGATCGATTACCTTCGGCATCGTTTCCGCGCTATGTGTACTAGCGATTTCTCTCGTTGACATTCGAAGGCAATGTCGCAGTCGATTAGTAATATCCGCCGACAGCTGTTCCGTAAAGAAAATTCGAAATGAAAGAGAACATATTTTCGTAATAAATGCGTAAATAACTTGTCCGATAACGATTGTTAACTCGTTAAAATGGGATACACCTCGAGATATGGCAGAGTGCTTAATTGATTTCAGAGGTTAGTTTATATTTTGTCGCGTCTGGTTAAATTACTGAAAGGCTATTATGAACATTTATAGCGAGAAATGTATAATTTCTCTACTGGCGCTTGAAGCGTGTTTTCATCATACGTATAGTATGGTTAAGTTAGGATACGTGACGCTGTTTGAATAAGAAAACTGAAACGTTTGCAACAAAATGCGATCGATCATCTTCGGTACAGTATAGTTTCCTCACTTTGTGCATTTGCGAACTCTCTCATTGACGCTCAAAGGCGATGTTGGAGTTCATTAGTAATACCCATCGACTGCTGTTCTCTAAAGAAAATTCGAAATGAAAGAGGATAACACGTTTTCGTAATAAATGAGTAAATAACGCGGCCGACAGCTGTTGCTAACTCGTTAAAAATAAAGACTGAAGTAAACAATATCTTAATTTTAATGTTATATACGGAAATTAAGTAAGAATGTGATACACCTCAAGATATGGCAGAGTACATCACTGATTTCAGAGGATATTTCATATCTTCTCGCGTCTACTTACGGCTATTTACATGTAGATTTTTCGCGAGGAGGTTATTTCTCTACATGCGTTTCAAATATGTTTTCATGATAGGCTACATATACGGTTAGGTTAGGTGACGCTGTTTGAATAAGAAAGCTGAGGTGTTTGCCACAGAAATCTCTGGAGTGATGCCGTATTTCTCCGAATCCAAGACTTTTTTCCCCTCAGAATTTCATGTGAAAACTCAAGGGTTGTTGCATTCGCGGCCTAACAGTAAGTTAATGGATACCACTGGCAACTACCGCGGAAACCACGCTGCTTCTTTTCACACGCGCACAGAACTCGTTGACAATAAACGACCACCTCTTTACTACACATCGCTAGCCGCGACAACCGGTTGTACAGTGCCTGTGTGTTTTTCAAATCTGCAGAATTGCATCAAAAGATGCAACCCTTCGAATTCTTAGAA